>NC_085842.1:205120246-206403315 GCF_035594765.1 Anolis carolinensis | reverse complement strand
GAAAGGCCTTTTTTCGGGTGTTGCCGGGCGAGAGGCAGAGATTTCAGCCGCTGCCAAGGCAGCTGGAAAACCATGCCTTTCCCTGGCCTCAGATTTCTCTCCTCCGCTTCAAGCCCCTCCTTACTTTTCCAGGAGGGAGAAGAAGCTGTTGTGAAAGCAAGAGGGCCATTCTCGCCCACTCCGGAACGTGGGGTCGGGTTCCCTTCTCTCTTTGTGGCTTCTTGGGTGTGATCGGGGAGAGTAAGGCGCTGTGACCCGCCCCGGAAAGAGAGGAAAGCCAAACTGGCGGCTAGACTCCCTTGGTGGGGGAACGAAGCGCTTTCGGAACCCGTGCGGGCGGAGAGGAGTCGGGGATGCCGGCGCTCGCCCTTGGGGCTTCCTAGCTGCAGCACCAAGAAGCAAGGCTTGGTGACAAGTGAAGCCCAACTCGATGGTCTTCTAATCTAAACCTTCTTTCAGCCCAAGCCGAGCCATGGGCAACGAGACGAGCCAGTTCTTCGAGGACAACGAGTAAGCGAGGCTGCCAATCTGTGTTGCTTTGTTTTCCGAGTTGCTTTGTTTTCCTCGCCTCCCATTTTGCCTAGAATAGATGATGGAGTTTGGCACCACTCAACGCGATGGAGTCGGGAAGAGTTGTAGTTTGAGCTTCTTCATCCTGTTTTCGTCATTCGGCGGAGTTTCTCCCCTGAATGCTTTG
This sequence comes from Anolis carolinensis, assembly GCF_035594765.1. NCBI lineage: Eukaryota > Metazoa > Chordata > Lepidosauria > Squamata > Anolidae > Anolis > Anolis carolinensis. The sequence goes on along the minus strand of NC_085842.1, from coordinate 206,402,618 downwards.
TTTGTTTGTGAAGAAGGAAAGCCACTGCTTCTCTCCCCTCCCTTCATTTTCTCAGTCGAGTCCTCATAGGACCCGAAGAAAGGGTTTTGCAATGTGTAACTGGAGAAGAGAAGGGAAAGGAGGGGGAGAAGAGTCGCCAATTCACATCCTGGGGTGCATCTCCACAGGATGATTAATGCAGTTTGACACCACTGTAGCTTCCTGGATTCAATGCTGTGGAATCATAGGAGTTTGGAGTCTTGAGCCTCTTCCACACAACTGAATAAAATTCCACATTATCTGTTTTGAACTGGGATATATGGCAGTGTGGACTCAGAAAACCCAGTTCAAAGCAGATTTTCTGCCTTGATATTCTGGGTTATATGGCTGTGTGGAAGGGCCCTTACACTGCCCCGCCTCACCAAAGGACCACTCCTAATAGAATCCCATAGACAGCATGACACACAAAAGGAATGCCAACCTGTATTAATTCTACTTACATGCACTTGGCGTTGAAAATGCAGGGCTCAGCCAAAGGCTTTGCAGGAGGGAAATAGGCCTGGAGTACAAGTTAGGTAACCCTAACTGTTAGCCCCAGCTTCTGCCAACATAGCAGTTCAAAAACATGCAAATGTGAGTAGATCAATAGGTACTGCTCTGGCGGGAAAGTAACAGCACTCCATGCAGTCATGCTGGCCACATGACCTTGGAGGTGTCTACGGACAACGCCAGCTCTTCGGCTTAGAAATGGAGATGAGCACCAACCCCCAGAGTCAGACATGCCTGGACTTAACGTCAGGGGAAACCTTTACCTTTACCTTTTTTTACAAGTTAGGAACAAGATCTGCTCTGTAGGTTGGTTCTTAAGTTGAATTTGTATACAAGCCAGAACAGGGACATTTTTTAAAGTGTAACTCCACCCAAAAATGCATGTACAGATATTTTAGTTTTGGACTGCATAGGGAAGGGCCCCTGGTGGTGCAGCAGATTAAATCACTGAGCTGCTGAACTTGCTAATCGAAAGGTTGGTGGTTCAAATCCGGGGAGTGGAGTGAGCCCCTGTTGTTAGCCCCAGTTTCTGCCAGCCTAGCAGATCGAAAATATGCTAATGTGAGTAGATCAATAGGTACCGCTCCAGCAGGAAGGTAACCGCGCTCCATGCAGTCATGCCAGCCACATGACCCAGGAGGTGTCTACAGACAACGATGGCTCTTCATCTTAGAAATGGAGATGAGCACCAACTCCCAGAGTTGGAAGGTCAGGGGAAAACTTTTACCTTTACCTAGAGAAGGGCGAACCTCCTATGGTGTTTGTTTTGCTGTCTGGGCCCCTGTTCAGAAGGTTTTGGATCTTTCCACACAGCTATATATTTCCACATATAAAATCCACATTGAACTGGATTATATGACAGTGTGGACTCAGATAACAGAGTTCAAAGCAGGTATTATGGATTATTTGCCTTGATATTCTGGGTTATATGGCTGTATGGAAGGGCCCTTCACCACACTTTCTGTGCCTGTGAGAATTGCATTTTGAACATTTCGGTTTGTTGTGGAAACAAGGATTGGGGATAAAGCCTCAGTGGAGTCCCCTTTCCCCCATGCTTTCAGGAGTGAATTTTCCTTCTGAGGGGTAGATTTCTCACACTTCCTGTTGTCTCACCTCTGTTCTTAACTATGGGTTGTAAGTCGAATGGGTTCCAGAAGCATTCTCTCCTGATGTTTCACCAACATCTCTGGCAGGCATCCTCAGAGGTTGTGAGGTCTATTGGAAAGTAGACAAGTGAGGTTTATATATCTGTGAAATGTCCAGGGTGGGAGAAAGAACTCTTATCTCTTTGAGGCAAGTGTGAATGTTGCAAATGGCCACTTTGATTAGCTTTTATTGGCCTTGCAGCTTCAAAGCCTGGCTGCTTCCTGCCTGAGGGAATCCTTTGTGGGCATGCTTTCCTCCTTTCTGTTGAAATTGTCCACATGCTTGTGGATTTCAATGTAAGTTGAATGTTTGTAACCCCAGGGACTGCCTGAATCTATCCCTTATTTGAAATGCATGGGGCTAGCAATGTTCCTTATTTCAGATTCTGCATATGCACAATGAGTTATCTTGGAGATGGGACACAACTCATTGATGTTTCCTGTACACACAGCCTTAAGGTAATTTTATATGTAGCAGTTGAAATAATTTTGTCTATGGAACCAAGTTTGTGTGTACTGAACCCTTAAACTGCCATGGTATCATTATCTCAGGCACCCATGTGGACTCTTTTAGAGTGCTTTGGAGTTCCAGATAAGGCATGTTCAGCCTATATCTGGCTATCAGCCAGATTTCCTGGAAATTGAGTCTCAATTTTCACTTTCAGATGAAGCCCATCCTTCTTTATTGAAACCAATTTCAATAAAAGGGACTCCTCTGTTTCCTCTCTCAGCAACCCATGTGGACAATTTTGGAATTTGGAGTCTTTCCGATTGTAGATAACTGATACTCAACCTGTATTTATTTCGGAGGAAGTCTCCTGGAATGCCATGAAAGTATGTGGCTGCTCTTGGTTCTTTTTCTTTTTTTTCATACAGAGATACAGCAACAGTTTGAGGAAAGAGAAAAAAAAATGGTTAGGAAACCATTTAGTCTGCTCTTTTAAATGACTTTTGTTCTCTCTCCTCGGTGCTGATTGCAACTTAGGCTCCTTCCACACTGCCATATAAAATCCAGGTTATCTTCTTTGAATTGGATTATATGGCAGTGTAGACTCATATAATCCATTTCAAGACTGAGATTGTGGATTATCTACTTTGGATATTTTGCAGTGTAGAAGGGGCTTTAGAGTGCTCCACTCCAACCGTGCTACTCAAAGTGGTGGTCCATGGACCAGTGCTCATTCCTGAGCTGTTGGCAGCTAGTCCCTAGGTTCTCAGCCTGTGATTGTCAGATTAAAACTGGAGATAGTTCCTGTAACTTTAATGGTTGTGCAAGAGGGAGATTTTAGCAGGTGTGGCTTGTCCCACAAGCACATTGCAAGCTGTGTGTGTGTGTGTGTACGCACGCGTGTGCGAGTGTACCTTCAAGCCTGTCAGTTTACGGCAGTGGTTCTCAATCTGTGGATCCCCAGGTGTTTTGACCTACAACTCTCAGAAATTACAGCCAGTTTACCAGCTGTTGGGATTTCTGGGAGTTGAAGGCTAAAACATCTGGGGACCTACAGATTGAGAACCACTGCCCTAGTGAGTTTCCAGGAAAGGAAGAGGCGGTTTTACTCAATAGATGCAAATATGTTATGGGCCCTAGGCACATTCTGCAGGGAAATGATTGCCAGTTGCTCATATCAGGCAGCTTGGCAAATGTTTCCCTGCAAGGCATCTCCAAATGATCTTTCTCCCCAGCTTTCGTTCTTGTACAAGACATTTTCACATGGGTTAATTTTTGTCTCACGTACTCGACCTTTTCATCCCAGGACCCTCCCACACAGCTGAATAAAATCCCACATTACTTGCTTTAAACTGGAATATATGGACTTAGATTACCCAGTTCAAAGCAGATATTGTGAGATTGTCTACCTTGATATTCTGGGTTATATGGCTGTGTAGAAAGGCCCCCCAAATGTTTTATTGATATAGCCTGTTAAATTACCTTGCCAAGGGGAGGATGCATGTCTCCACTCCACGCCATAACTGCAGTCTGGTCCAAAGCCACATTTTGACATTAATGATAATAATAATAATGTTATGTTCTTGCTTTGCCAAAATATCACAAAATTGTAACATTGCATATTTGGGCTGCCCTAAATATGCTTTTGACAGCATTGGACTGATTTTGACAAAAAGTAATTACCCTTCAATTACCTTCTCAAAGTTCTGTGTTTGACCTCCCAGAATCCTGACCATTCCCATTGTTGGCAATGGGTTCTGGGAGTTGAAGTTTCAAAATCTGGAAGGCCACTGCTCTCAGAGTAATCCTAGCTCTGGATCTAGACATCATCTTCATCATCATTATTGCTATTATGCTTTTAAATTAGTTGCTTTAAATCATGACATCCCACTGCCAACAGAATTATGAATATGTTGTCAAAGGCTTTCATGGCCAGAATCACTGGCCTGCTGTGAGTTTTCCGGGCTGTATGACCATGTTCCAGAACCATTATCTCCTGACGTTTCACCCATATCTATGGCAGGCATCCTCAGAGGTTGTGAGAATTATGAATATTTTTCCTTGGATATTCCATATGCCAGTTGCAGGTTAACACAGGTTAAGCTATGCCAGTCAGAACCTTTAGATTGGCATAGCTTAACCTGTGTTAACCTGCAACTGGCATATGGAATATCCATATGTATTTAACGTATTCCATCTTCTCAAAGACAAACAGAATAAAATTAAATTGAATAGAAGGAAACTTATTTCATTTCCCCCAATCTAATTCCTGAATCAAATCAGGCCTTGGAGCTTTTCAGAAGGCATTTTGTGCCCGTACTGAAACAAATTTTTAGGATTGGTTTGAGGCCAAATTTTGGTTTTCCTGGAAGTATGAGAAAACAGAATTGAGTTGTTAGGACAGCTAATCAATTTCTTGTTTGAGAAGTCTGTATCTGGGCAGCCAAGGTGTACATATGAAAAAGATGTTTCTAGGAATGCTAGGTTTCAAGTACAGATCCATAAAATTGGATTGTGCTGAAAAGGGGCTTAATGCTGATCCTATTTTTCAAACCATCGGTATACATAGTTAATGTTTTCATCTATCATATCCAGCATCATTATCAGCTGATATTGATTTAATGGCAATATTGTGTTACATTATATTAAAGTTTCTACTTTGGTTCCTTTTTTATTCATGTTACTGTTACTGTAGTTTATTATATGCTTTTTAGTTATATTTAGAAATTACGCTGTTGTAATTATTTCTTTCTGGGTATTCTCTATACCACTTTATTCAGAAGAGCAAGATATCTCACCAGCTCATTTCCTCCCTACATACCTTCCAATGTGGGGGCTGAACATACTTTAAAGCCACCAAAGATTTATTCTTCTTTTTTAGACAAACACAGCTGGAAGTTTGGTTAAAATATCCTCTTGGCTAAACGCTGCATTCTCAGTTTAGATAGGGGATATCTATTTTAAAATCTTAATATTCATGCTTAATACAATGCTTGTTTCATATCTTGATTATCTACTAAGTGCTCTGCCCTATTACTGAATAGTTACATATGAAGTGGACTCTACTTCATGAACTTCATGACATAATGTGTTAGTCTTTGAGGAGCTACAAGACTTGACTATTTTTGTGGAAGCAGAACAATGTGACTTTCTTTAATCCTACCAAGAACTGTGACATTTTAATATATAATATATCAGTAACTCCCCCTGAAGACAAATATTTGCTAGGTGAATTGGGGGGTGTATAAATTTAAATGTAATTAGTTGTACATTCACCCTATTCTATCACAAGAAAACATACGGTAAATACTCTATCTTAAAATTGCTTAATTTTGTGTATCTGATTTTCCACTTGCTCTTTGTACCTGTTTAGACGGAAGCATTTATTGTTATGCAGCTCATACAAAATACAGATTTGTTTCTCCTAAGGAAAAATCATATGTTGTGTTCCTTTTCAAGAAACGGCTTATAAAAACATTCATATGCCTTTCATACTGTGATTTTGAGATGTCTCCAAATGAACACTTTAATTAGTGTTGCATGTCATTTATTGCACTTAAACAAAAGTAGCTTTGGACTTCAGGGTCACAATGGAGTTGCAAAGTTCATCTATTTAACATTTCCGTTAAAGGGATAGACTGGCCACACTATAGCCCTGTTGAAAACCATGTGTCAGAGCAAATTTTGTCTCTGGCAGAGAAGGCTCTGAGGGATTTGCTTAAGGGTCAGAATAACTGCTCCTCACAGTGGACAAGCCATTTTGTACTGATGCAAGTGGAACAGAGGTGGCCAAGCAGTCTATCGCCCTGCCAGACAGGCCCTATATCCCAGGATCTGATCCCAGATTTTCTGTTTATCCCAGATTATCTGGCAGTGCAGACTCATATAGTCTAGTTTAAAGCAGAAAGCCTGGGATCGGATCCTGGGATATAGGGCCTGTCTGGAAGGGCCCTATATCATCCCAGCCATTGTGAATAGGGCTTGAACAATAGCCAACTACTTTCTTAAATTCCTAGAAAAGAACATTTACTGATGGTTTTGATAAAGGCTGCTTCTGCATAGACATTTTAACTCTGGGTTGATCTGGAGTGTGGGACTGCAGTTCATTCTGGAGAAAACTATAGCTATTCCCTGGGCTGCTGTGGCAGTGGGACATGGTCATGATCACCCCCTTCTTGTTCTTTTCTTAGTAAAGATTTGCTCAATGTTGCATTCAGCAGGTGAAAATATGAAGTGAATCCTAATTTGAATTTGATGTGAATACTGAATTGAGCATTGCAAAGTGAAGGTTTCTGGAACTGATTTGCCTTGCAAACTAACAGAATAGTTGCAAGTAGAACTGCTGAAGGGGAAAGATGTAAGCAGTGGCATTATGTTGCCCAAAATAGAAATTACACTTATAGACTTTTAAGGTACATTTTTATATATGATGGCACATATGCACTGACCACTTAGCACAGTAGTTCTCAACCTCTGGGTCCCCAGATGTTTTGTCCTTCAACTCTCAGAAATCCTAACAGATGGTAAACTGGCTGGGATTTCTGGGACTTGTAGGCCAAAACACTGGGACCCACAGGTTGAGAACCACTGACTTAGCACAAAGGGCTAGCAAATCTGCTCTGTAGTAGCTAAACAACACACGGAGCTGATCCTGGTTAACAAAGTCCAAATCTGCTTAACCACCCCCCCCCCCCCCCAAATCTGGAGCAAAGCACAACTTTGGGCTCATGTGACAATTGGGTTGATTCCAAGGCAGAACAGGCTGCAATTGTTTACATATTCCCTAGGCTAGAGCACACATGGGATGACACTTACTGTTTATTCAGATTAGTAGGGGTTTTATATGCTGTATTGTGTATATTTGTTTTATGTAAATTGTCATTGTTATTGTTTTACTGTATCTGTGTATTTTACTGCCCTATTACTTGCTTTTGTAAGCCGCCTGAGTCCCTTTTGGGAGATGGTGGTGGGATATTAAAAAACTATTATTATTATTATTATTATTATTATTATTATTATTATTATTATTATTAAACCATTCCAGGGCCGATCCAGCATTTGCCATACTAAATCAGACCCAGAATAAGTGGCCAGTATAGATCTGGCATGAGCTTTAGAAGGCTGGTGAATTGAGATTGAGGCCCAACTCAGAAGGGATCAAACTTGCAAGGCTGAAGAAGAAGATCGGGGGAATCTTATGCCAATCAAATTATTTTACATGAACTCTAACAGTTGTAAACGAACCCCTGGAAAGAAGTGACAAGTGGAGTGCCGCAGAGTTAGGTCCTGGGCCTGGTTCTGTTTAACATCTTTATTAATGACTTAGATGAAGGGTTAGAGGCATGATCATCAAGTTTGCAGATGACAACAAATTGGGAGGGATAGCTAATACTCCAGAAGACAGGAACAGAATTCAAAATGATCTTAACAGATTAGAGAGATGGGCCGAAATTAATAAAATGAAGTTCAACAGGGACAAATGCAAGATACTCCACTTAGGCAGAAAAATTGCAAAGATGCAGAATGGGGGATGCCTGGCTTGACAGCAGTACGTGTGAATAGGATCTTGGAGCCCTGATGGACAACAAGTTAAACATGAGCCAACAATGTGATGTGGCAGCTAAAAAAGCCTGCATAAATAGGAATATAGTGCCTAGATACAGGGAAGTCATCCTACCCCTCTATTCCGCCTTGGCCAGACTATACCTGGAATCACACTATTTCCAATTCTGGGCACTGCAATTGAAAGGAAATGTTGACAAACTGGAAGGTGTCCAGAGGAGGGCAACTAAAATGATCAAGGGTCTGAAGAACAAGCCCTACGAGTATGTTTATGTGATGACCCATGGGCCTTGTAGTCCTGTTCAGGACATTGTAATTCCTGATGAAGATGAAAACTTGGGTTTTTTACCTTCCCAGTCTGAACTGGATTCCTCTCAGCCAGATCTTTCCCAGGCTGATCTGGGAACCTTGCACCTGCAAGAAAGTTGTCTCCCAGAAGTATGTCAAACAAGCCCAGAGCCTACTTCTCCCGTGTTCTTGCGCCGGGAGTTTTGTAAACAACAGAGAAGTTTGGAATCAGCTTCGCGCAGGAGTGCGAGGATCGCAGCTAAGAATGTGGCCAATTAAGACTGCTTCTCGTGAGAATCTTTGGGGAGTCTCACATCTGGTCTCAGAGTTAGCTTTCGGTTCTGATTCCCAGAGAACCGCTTCGGCGGGAAAGTTAGACTCTATTTAGGTGTTTTGCCCGCGTAGTAACTTTGCGGAGTCAATTCGTCAGCCTACGGAGCGAGTTGTGTCTGGACAGCGCGCTCCGATTCAAGCCTCGCTCCTGCCCAAGCCTTGCCTTGCTATCCAGCCCTCGCCTTGCTTCCCAGCCTTTGTTTATCTACGGACCTTGCCTTGTTTCCCAGGATCAATCCTTGCCTTGTTTCACGGACTTTACCAAGTTATTCCACGGACCTTGTTCTTGTTCTTAGTTACCTTGTTCCACGTTCAAGCCTTGTTTCAAGTACCAAGTTATTTCCTAGCCTCGCTCAAGTTCCATGGACTAAAAAGGACCTTGTCATCTCCCCTCACTTTGCTTGGCAAAGTGAGTGTTTCGGTTATTGGATTACAACTTTGGACCTTAATATTTCTTATTTGACATTGCTTTTTGGACTAATTCTGACCTTTCCTGAAAGGTCTAATTCTGGACTATTTTCTACACTTGTTTTTATTAACTTTATATATTCCTTCAATAAAGATATTAGTTAGATTCTGGCCTCTGTGTTTGGTTATTGGTGCCTTTGCAACCTGGGTCGTGACAGTTTGACTCCGCCACCCTAAGCACCAATTAACCTCGGCCAGAATGTCCACCGGAGACGTACCTGGGCCGAGCGGCCAGCCGATTACCTACACCATCGACAAGGAAGAGGTGGATCGCATCCGCGACAGACTCAACGCCCAGGATGGAGAAATAAAGGGCTTGCGGGAGCGCGGAGTCCGTCTCCCGGCCATGGCGTTGCCCACCAAGTTTACTGGAGAAGCTTCTAAGGTTCATGTTTTCCGTCGCCAATGTCAAGCTTATCTAGAGGCCCGAGATGCCGAGTTTCCCCAAGAAGACATCAAAGTGGCGTGGGTTTACAGTCTTCTAGACGGGCCAGCGGCCAATTGGGCGACGGCACTGTACGACCAAGCCTCTCCACACCTAAGATCAGCGCAACACTTCTTGGACCACCTCAAAGAGACTTGGGGAATCGAGGACAATTTGGAGGCAGCCGGTCACAAACTCCGTCGCCTTTTCCAAGGAGACAGACCTATGTCTCAGTATATAGCCGAGTTCCGAGTGCTGGCCCACAACACCGGCTGGAACGATGTAGCCCTCAGAGGGCAATTCCGGGAGGGTCTCAACATTGAAATGCTGGAAGAAATCTCCAAGGTGGACCCTCCCCAGACCCTCGAGGCACTCATTGATCAATGTTTACGGGCTGAAGTCATGATTGCCAACAGGAAACAGTGGGTTCGAGGCCAGGGCAGTAGAGCCGGGGCAAAACCCCCCGCTCCCGCCAATGTTCAGCCACGACCAGTGTGGAGACCCCCACCGCCAACCCCATACCCCAGAGGAGGCGAGGAGGTGCCGATGCAGTTGGGCAATGTGCGTCCCAGACTAGATGCCGCCGAGAAGGCCCGTCGTCAACGCTTAAACCTCTGCTGGTACTGCGGGAACGGGGGCCACTTCGCCAGAGAGTGCCCAGCCAAAGGGAAGCCGGCCGCCCGTCTTGCGGCGGCGTCCTCCACGGAGACGAAGGCGTCTGAGCCGACTGGCACACAGCCGGCGGGGGAAGCCAACGACCGGGTGTAGAGAGGCTCGCCAACCCGGTCAAAAAATCCGTCCAAGAGCCGCCAACCGGGGTCCTGTTCCTTCTCGTGGTCACATTATGGTCAGCAAAAAGGGGACCCGTCATGATCCACGCCATGATAGACTCTGGAGCTACCAACAATTTCATCGATAGAGAGTATGCCGACTCTCTGGGATTACAATATCATGATTTCAAGAATGCCCGTGTGGTGCAAGCCATAGACGGCCGTCCCCTCAAGACGGGCCCCGTAAGTCAGTGGTCGGAACCCACCAGGATGTGGATAAGGGAACATATGGAAGAGATTTCCTTCTTTGTTACCGAGGTTCCCCATTTTCCTGTGATTTTGGGAATTCCATGGCTGACTCTCCACGACCCTAACATCTCCTGGTCCAACAGAGAACTGCAGTTTGCTTCACCGTACTGCCAAAACCATTGCCTCGTAGCCAAGGTATGCCATGCCACAGACACCGAGCCCATCATCACCTTGCCAAAGAAGTACTCCGAGTATTGGGATGTATTCAATGAGAAAGAAGCCGAAAAATTACCCCCACATAGACCTTATGACTGTGCCATTGACTTGGTGGAGGGGGCCCCGATTCCGCGAGGGCATCTCTACTCCCTGACTGAACCAGAGCAAGAAGCTCTCAGGGAATTCCTAGAGACAAACCTTCGCAAGGGATTCATCAGACCCTCTCAATCCCCAGCCGCCTCCCCAGTGATGTTTGTGAAGAAGAAGTCAGGGGAACTACGCTTGGTGGTGGACTACAGAGCATTGAACAATATCACCAAGCGGAACAGCTATCCCCTGCCCTTAATCTCGGATCTACTGGATCGGCTTCGAGGAGCCAAGGTTTACACCAAGCTGGATCTTCGGGGGGCTTACAACTTAGTTCGCATCAGGGAAGGGGACGAGTGGAAGACCGCCTTCCAGACCAAATTCGGATTATTCGAGTCCCGAGTTATGAATTTCGGTTTATGCGGAGCTCCCGCAACGTTCCAGCATTTTGTCAATGACATTTTTCAGGACTATCTAGACAGGTTCTTGATAATCTACCTGGACGATTTTTTGGTGTTTTCTAGATCACAATCAGAACATGAGAACCACGTCAAAATGGTGTTACAACGATTGCGGGATCATGGACTCTATGCCAAGCTGGAAAAATGCGCCTTTGATCTACAAGAGGTAGATTTCCTTGGTTACCGCATCTCGCCTCTAGGGCTTTCCATGGATCCAGCCAAGGTTTCAGCAGTATTGGAATGGCGGGCGCCAACTAACAAGAAAGAGGTGCAGCGTTTCTTGGGGTTCGCGAACTATTACCGCAAGTTCATTCCAGATTTTGCCCGCTGGTCCGACCCCATCACTAGCTGCATCCGTGGAAAGCAGCCTTTCCGCTGGACTGATCAAGCAGAGAAAGGGTTCCAGCAACTAAAGAAACTATTCACCTCCCAGCCAATTCTACAGCACCCAAATCCTGGAACCCCTTTTGTTGTGCAAGCGGACGCCTCTGATGTGGCAATTGGGGCTGTACTCTTACAACCGGTGGGAGATCACCTCCATCCCTGTGCCTTTTACTCTCGTCAACTAACCACACCAGAGAGAAATTACACCATTTGGGAAAAAGAACTACTGGCCATAAAGGCAGCCTTTGAAACTTGGAGACATTGGCTAGAAGGGGCCAAATTTCCCATTGAAGTCCACACTGATCATCGTAATCTAGAACATCTAAGAACTGCCCGCAAACTAAATCAGAGGCAGCAACGTTGGGCTTTATTCTTTGAACGTTTCAACTTCCAGATCCATTATGTGACCCCAGCCCAAACCAAGCAAGCAGACGCCCTGTCACGTAAACCGGAATACGCTGCAGGACGCAAGGAGACCTTTGAATCCCAACTGCTACAACCCGAGAACTTTGCCACGCTCACGGTGGGGAACACCAAATCCATGCCCATTGGTTCAACTTCCCCTACTCCAGGACCCATCTGTGCTCAAGAAATCAGGGCTAGTCAGCAAGCAGATGCCTGGGCGCAGGACCAACTTCGCCAAGGTCTGCATTTTCCCTTTTCGCTTAAAGATGGGCTGCTCTGCTATAGAAATCATGTTTATATCCCACCCGGACCGGGCAGGGAAAAAGCGCTTCGTCTGTGTCATGACTGCAAACCAGCAGGACACTTCGGACTATTTAAAACTATGCATTTGATCCTAAGGGATTTTTGGTGGCCCAAGATCCGCAAGGATGTGGGAAAATATGTCAACACCTGCCCTGTATGCCAGCGCTCCAAGATACGAAGGGAGAAGCCCTCAGGGCTTTTACACCCCCTTCCTACCCCATCTCGCCCATGGGAAATAATTTCCGCGGATTTCATCACTGACCTACCACCTTCCTGTGGATTCACCACGATCCTAGTGGTGGTGGACCTTTTCACCAAGTTAGCCCATTTCATTCCCTGCGAAGGCCTCCCCACGGCCAAAGAAACTGCGGATCTATTTCTTCAACATGTTTTCAGACTACATGGATTGCCCAAGAGTTTAGTCACAGACCGTGGATCTCAATTCACCTCTCGTTTTTGGAAGGCACTACAAAAACTATTGGGCATAGACTCTCGCTTATCTTCAGCTCATCATCCCCAAACAGATGGGCAAACGGAGCGCACCAATGCCACTTTGGAGCAGTATCTTCGCTGTTATGTAAACTATCAACAGGACAATTGGGCTTCTCTGTTACCACTGTCTGAGTTTGCCTACAACAATGGAGTTCAAGCTTCTACAAAAGAAACGCCGTTCTTTGCAAACTACGGCTTCCATCCACGTTTCTTCCCCCCTGTCATTGAAACTTCAGAAGTTCCCGCAGCAGAGGATTGGCTGCAGGAACTCACAGCGGTGCAACAACTTTTGCTCCAGCAACTGGACCAAGCCAAGGAGGACTATAAACGCCACGCTGACAAACATCGCCAGCCGGGCCCCGAAATCAAGGTAGGAGATCGGGTTTTCCTGTCCACTCGCTTTCTGCCCTCCCACCGCCCTTGCCGGAAGTTAGATGCCCGTTTCATTGGCCCCTATCCAGTGGTGGCGCAATTAAACCCCGTGACTTTCAAACTCCAACTTCCGCGTTCAATGCGCATTCACCCAGTGTTTCACCGTTCCCTGCTCCTTCCGGCGGATGGTGTACGACCTGATACAGACCAACCGGCCCCCCCTCCTGTTTTGATGAATGGGGAGGAGGAGTTCGAGGTTGAGGACATTTTGGATTCTCGCTTTCACCGCCGCCGCCTACAATATCTCATTGACTGGGTGGGTTTTGGCCCTGAGGAACGCTCTTGGGAAGACGCCTCCACAGTCCATGCTCCTGATCTAACCCGTCGCTTTCATCAGACCTATCCCACCAAACCGCGACCTCGCGCCTCAGGGAGAGGGCCCCAGTTTGGGAGGGGCCTTGAGGAGGGGGATAGTGTGATGACCCATGGGCCTTGTAGTCCTGTTCAGGACATTGTAATTCCTGATGAAGATGAAAACTTGGGTTTTTTACCTTCCCAGTCTGAACTGGATTCCTCTCAGCCAGATCTTTCCCAGGCTGATCTGGGAACCTTGCACCTGCAAGAAAGTTGTCTCCCAGAAGTATGTCAAACAAGCCCAGAGCCTACTTCTCCCGTGTTCTTGCGCCGGGAGTTTTGTAAACAACAGAGAAGTTTGGAATCAGCTTCGCGCAGGAGTGCGAGGATCGCAGCTAAGAATGTGGCCAATTAAGACTGCTTCTCGTGAGAATCTTTGGGGAGTCTCACATCTGGTCTCAGAGTTAGCTTTCGGTTCTGATTCCCAGAGAACCGCTTCGGCGGGAAAGTTAGACTCTATTTAGGTGTTTTGCCCGCGTAGTAACTTTGCGGAGTCAATTCGTCAGCCTACGGAGCGAGTTGTGTCTGGACAGCGCGCTCCGATTCAAGCCTCGCTCCTGCCCAAGCCTTGCCTTGCTATCCAGCCCTCGCCTTGCTTCCCAGCCTTTGTTTATCTACGGACCTTGCCTTGTTTCCCAGGATCAATCCTTGCCTTGTTTCACGGACTTTACCAAGTTATTCCACGGACCTTGTTCTTGTTCTTAGTTACCTTGTTCCACGTTCAAGCCTTGTTTCAAGTACCAAGTTATTTCCTAGCCTCGCTCAAGTTCCATGGACTAAAAAGGACCTTGTCATCTCCCCTCACTTTGCTTGGCAAAGTGAGTGTTTCGGTTATTGGATTACAACTTTGGACCTTAATATTTCTTATTTGACATTGCTTTTTGGACTAATTCTGACCTTTCCTGAAAGGTCTAATTCTGGACTATTTTCTACACTTGTTTTTATTAACTTTATATATTCCTTCAATAAAGATATTAGTTAGATTCTGGCCTCTGTGTTTGGTTATTGGTGCCTTTGCAACCTGGGTCGTGACAGTTTAGCCTGCAGAAGAGAAGGCTGAGAGGGGATATGATAGCCATGTATAAATTGGGAAGTCATAGGGAAGAGGGAGCAAGCTTGTTTTCTGCTGCCCTGGAGACTAGGACACAGAACAGTGGCTTCAAACTACAGGAAAGGAGATTCCACCTGAACATCAGGAAGAACTTCCTCACTGTGAGAGCTGTTCGGCAGTGGAACTCTCTCCCCCGGACTGTGGTGGAGGCTCCTTCTTTGGAGGCTTTTAAGCAGAAGCTGAATGGCCATCTGTCGGGGGTGCTTTGAATGTGATTTCCTGCTTTTTGGCAGGGGGTTGGACTGGATGGCCCATGAGGTCTCTTCCAACTTATGATTCGATGAATGCTATGAGGTCTAGAATGAAGAAGATAGCTGCAGGTGTGGTATTAAATAGGATACAATGGAGTCATTTAAGGAAATAGACTTTTAACTCTAATGTCTAGAGCAGTGGTTCTCTACCTGGGATCCCCAGATGTTTTTTGTCTACAACTCCCAGAAATCCCAGCCAATTTACCAGCTGTTAGGATTTCTGTGAGTTGAAGGCCAAAAACATCTGGGGACCCCAGGTTGAGAACCACTGGTCTAGAGAAATGGAACAAATTCATTTCCAAATGGAGGCACTAGAAGGGAAAAAAACCTGAAACTGGAACACCTGACTGAAAAACTGGCCTCAGAAAGAAAACAGATTTGGGTGCTATGGCATTGCTAGAACTTAAAGAAAGATAAAAGTCTCTTAGATTTCATGTTCTTATGGAGAGACAGAATCAAGATATCTAAACCAGAGTAGTGCATGCATTGATTGAAATGCTGTAGAGAAGGAGCAGAGACATAACTTGAGAACTGGGTGAGGTCTGTTGATTGAATTCTTGGCTGGCTAAAAAGGAGAATCTACCAGTAGGTACCATGGTCTGCAAACTACAGATGACATGCTTCAGCAACATTATCAAAACAGAATGAAGATTGATAGGAAGGAACTTGTTATCTTTAAGAATATCACAGTGCACTTTTTGAGGAAATTGAAGGATTGTGCCTTAAGTGGTTCTGGCATAACATTTCATTGGGAGCAATCTCATTAAAATAAAAGCAAGGAAGATTCAGCCTGGATACAATACAAAAAGCCATAGAATTCATTAAAAAGTACAGGAAATATTTACATGGGAGTTATGTAAGAGATAAAGGTTACATCTATACTGTAGAATGAATGCAGTTTGACACCACGTGAAGTGCCTGGGATCAATGCTGTGGAATCCTGGGAGTTGTATAACAACAACAGCCTTTATTGGCATACACTAACAAGATCACAAAACAGGCATATATAACAAAAGGAAGTTGCAGATAAAAAGGGAAAAGTGTAATTAAAAATTACTAATCTCAAGAATAAAGTTTGCAAGTCTCACAAAAGAATTCATCAGAGTTATTTGGGTGATACAGAATTTTGTAACACCCTTGCCATTGAGAACACTGTGAAAAAAATGGAAATTCTGTATTTCATCCACATATTATCATACTTAGAGCATACATAAAAAGAATGGTCAAGTGTTTCAACAGAAACCAAGACACAAGAACAAACCCTTTTCGAGTTGTAATTCGGAGAGGCACCAGCACTCTGGCAGAGAAGGCTGAAGACCTTGTAAAATTACAACTCCCATGATTCCATAGCCTTGAGCCATAGCAGTCAAACTGATGTCAAACTGCATTAATTCCAGAATGTGCACTGTAGAATGAATACAGTTTGACACCACTTTAACTACTATGGCTGAATAATAGGGAATCATGGGAGCTGTAATATTATAACTCTTTAGCCTTCTCTGTCAAAGAGTGCTGGTGCCCCACCAATTACAATTCCACGATTCATAACACTGAGCCATTGCAGTTAAAGTGGTATCAAACTGCATTAATTCTATAGTGTAAATGCACCCAAAGTTACATATGAAACAACTTTTTGGGGCCAAGTAAAGTTTTTTTCTAAATGGAGATAAAAGCAGGACATATTTAAATAATAACAAAGATGATAATGATGACCAACATGGAAAGAAATATGGAAAAAATGTACAGTATTCGATTGCAATGGCAAGAATTCTATTTGTACAAAAGTGGAAAGTTAAGGAGATCCCATTGACAGAAAATTGGTTGTTGTTGATTTAGTTTTAATAAACAGACTGAAAAATTAAGCACAATACCACAAAGAAATACCACTAAGCAAGACTGGGAATTTGTTGTGATATATTGTATTTAATCAAGTCTAATGAGCCATCAAATGTAATGTGCACCTCAAATTTCAAAATTCTGAAACCCAAAAAAGTATATACTGTACCATATTACATGAATCTAATGCACACCCTAATTTTGGGAAGGTAATTTAGTCAAAAAAAGGTGAGCATTAGAATCGAGTAAATACGGTATTTGAGAGAGAATGAGCAGATCATCCGTTATAGTGCTTGACGAATAGTAGGAATCATGTTATGCAAAAGTCCATATACATTATCTAGTTTGATAAATAACAGGCATATTTAACCAATCCTGTTTATCCCCCAGTATTTTTCCTCTTTGTTATTCATGTATTCTAATTTTTTACTATACGTTAAGGTACTTTGTTATTACTATTATGCCTTGCATGTGTTCCTGTACTGTAATTTTTTATTGTTTGTGTGCGTATTTTAATTAGCTTTGTTGTTTGATGAGAATTATTGCTATCATAGGGCAATGCCATTCTTAGGATGACCTCCAATTTTCGTTGTCAGGCAGGGAGGCACAAGAGGAGGGAGTGGGGTCTAATATTAGGCTTGATGTGGCTGTGGTGCCTGCCACTCCTTTTAGGGTCAGTTGCAAAATGGAGATTGAATGAATTGAAGTTGCAGGAATCAGATTACATGTAGGACCCGAGACAAAGAGTTCTCAATTTCTGAATACATTGGGAAGCTATATGCATAGAATGAATAGAAGCAATCTCAAATATGTTTTTATGTTTTTATTGCACCCTGTCACCTAACTGAAATATTCAGCTACTTTTCTATTAATTTTTTTTCAGACAGACAATTTCTGGTGGTAAAAAGTAAATGTCAAAACACAGGTAGTTTTCAAGATTTTATCTGTACTTGTTCATATGGTTCTCTAGTGCTGTGATTTACAGCCTTCTATTTTATTATATTCCCTTTGTTCTTAAGAGAGAGATTTGTACAGAGGTATAGTTCAGTAATTGTTTTTAAGAGACCAATTAGCCAAACATTTTTACTGCACTAAAAATAGTACACTATTATGAATCTCAAAGGAATAGTCTGAATGATATAACCACTGACTGATTTCTTTAAGAAAGCAAGTGAAGAAAACCAATCTGGTCTTTATCTTTTTCAGAGCAGTTTTCCTTGTACTGTAACTTTCTAAGTTTTCAATTCTTTCTCATTTCTTGGAGGTTTAAATTTGTCTTCCTATTAGGACAATGTGCTCACCACATGCTTGTCTTTAATCTTAAATCTTCCTGGCTTTTGTAATGTCAAAATGAGCTGATTTTAGTAACCTAGAAATTAAATTTTGATGCTACAATTTTTTTGTTCGTTGAAATATAGAAAGTAAAAATAATGTACATAATGATGTGATCATTTGAGTGGTCCTACTTGTTATAAAATCTTTCATTTGTAAGCAATAATCATGCACTCTGAGATGTTTAATGCGTAAACTTTACATTTAAAACCATACATTTAATTATGTTTAATTTTTAAAATATCTAATGGTTTTCCACATCTCCAGGGCATTATAGAGTGTGTTATTTTTTAAAAATTTTACCAATGTTACTGATGTGTTCAGTGTGTTGTCAAAGGCTTTCAAGGCTGGAATCACTGGGTTGCTGTGAGTTTTCTGGGCTGGATGGCCATGTTCCAGAAACATTATCTCCTGATGTTTCGCCCACGTCTATGGCAGGCATCCTCAGAGGTTGTGAAGTCTCTTGGAAACTAGGCAAGTGGGGTTTATATATCTGTGGAATATCCAGGGTGAGAGAGAGAAGTCTTGTCTGTTAGAGGCAAGTGTAAATGTTACAATTGGCCATCTTGATTAGCATTGAATGGCCTTGCAGCTTCAAAGCCTGGCTGCTTCTTGCCTGAGGGAATTCTTTGTTGGGAGGTGTTTGCTGGCCCAGATTATTTCTTGTATGGAATTCTCCTGTTTTCTGAGTCTTGCTCTTTATTTATTACTGTCCTGATTTGAGATTAGCCAGATTTTCTTCATTTTCATGGTTTCCTCCTTTCTGCTGAAATTGTCCACACGCCTGTGGATTTCAGTGGCTTCTCTGTGTAGTCTGACATGGCGGTTGTCAGAGTGGCCCAGCATTTCTGTGTTCTCAAATAATATGCTGTGTCCAGGTTGGTTCATCAAGTGCTCTGCTATGACTGACTTCTCTAGTTGAGTTAGTCTGCAGTGCCTTTCATGTTCCTTGATTCATGTTTGGGCGTTGCTGTGTTTGGTGGTCCCCATGTAGACTTGTCCACAGCTTCATGGTTTACGGTAGGCTCCTGCAGAGGTGAGAGAATGGATCCCTCTTATACTTTGCTGAACGTAGCATTTGTTGGATTTTCTTAGTGGGTCTGTAGATAGTTTGTAGGTTGTGTTTTACTGATGTTAATTGCTGTCTATATATAATTTTGAGGGATATTGTAAATTATAGTTAAAATTGATTATAAAAGAGATGCTATGAATAGTTGTGATTATTTATTATTCATGTTAATATTTACTGGTCCTATGGCATATTTATATGGTTCAATTTATTACTGAATTAATAAAATAATAAAAGAATGAGCCCCCCATGTTTCCAGCTACTTAAAATAATCACAACCCAGAACATGGAACATTAAGTTTAGCCATTAATTTGTTGACAATAATTGTTAATAGAAAATTAATTCATCAGTGTCAGGAAGACAGAAATGTAACTTGTTGCATCAGTTATTAATTTGATGCACTATTCGTTTTTAAAGCAACTTTGTAAATGATATAGAATGTAAATTCGGTTATCGTGGCTTTGCCATTAGCTTCTTTAGGGGTTTTTGTTATGTGGCTTTCAATTTGTTTCCTATATAGTCAAAGAGAAGAGAAGAGAAACAGGTTTTGAATGTGTTTACATTGAAGGACTTTCAGTGGTGAGACAAAGAGATAAAAGAGACCAATTAGTTTAAGGCCAAGACAGATGGACAAATGAATCATGGGCCAAACCTCTCATTCATTGCAGTAAAGAAATAGCATTCTTTAGTCAACCCTCTATACAGGAAGGAGGAAGCAAATTACAGTAGAGTCTCACTAATCCAAGCCTCGCTTATCCAAGCCTCTGGATAATCCAAGCCATTTTTGTAGTCAATGTTTCCAATATATCGTGATATTTTGGTGCTAAATTCGTAAATACAGTAATTACAACATAACATTACTGCGTATTGAACTACTTTTTCTGTCAAATTTGTTGTATAACATGATGTTTTGGTGCTTAATTTGTAAAATCATAACCTAATTTGATGTTTAATAGGCTTTTCCTTGATCAGTCCTTATAATCCAAGATATTCGCTTATCCAAGCTTCTGCCGGCCCATTTAGCTTGGATTAGTGAGACTCTACTGTACCACTTAAGTAAACTGAACTAGTCTTAATGAGGGAATATAAATAACTGTTGCCAAGCTCTGGTAAGGAGTGTCATTTCAACTTGTGAAAGCTCAGGGAGTGGGGGAAACTGAGCAACACACAACTAGTTTAATCTAGCAAGTTATTTTCAACCTGCTATCGATTCTTTTGTTAATTCCTATGCAAAGGATATTTGATATTTTTGGGTAAACTTAGACTCTAGATACAATACTCTTATGTGGAGGGAGATGGATATTCAGACTATACAGTCATCTTTCCACATTAGTGGTTTTGACTTTTGCGCATGTGATTATTTACAGATTTGATTAAAATGGCTCTCTTTAGGAATTTCTGGAGCCTTCAGTGTGATTCTACAATCATTCTGGAGGTCCTAAAGCAGTGGTTCTCAACCTGTGGGTCCCCAGATGTTTTGGCCTTCAACTACTAGAAATTCTAACAGCTGGTAAAGTGGCTGGGGTTGTTGTATGTATTCCGGGCTGTATGGCCATGTTCCAGAAGTATTCTCTCCTGACGTTTCCCGTCTCCCAGAAATCCCGTGGCTGGGATTTCTGGGAGTTGTAGGCCAAAACACCTGGGGTTGAGAACCACTGTCCTAAAGATAGAGATAAACCCTTTCTACGACTGTCTAGCTCAGGGCTGTCACATCAGTTTTCTGGTTGCCTTCAAAGCACTGTTTGTAATTGTAAAACTGTAAAGGTGCAACTATGTTGCCCTGGCATTGAAAGCCTTATGGGCCACATAAAATGAAATGAGCCTTGTATTTGGCACATTTGATTTAGCTTCTCCAATGTGATTCTGGAGCCCCTGGTGGTGCAGCGTGTTAAAGTGCTGATCTCCTGAACTTGTGGACCGAAAGGTCACAGGTTCGAATCTGGGGAGCAGAGTGAGCACCCACTGTTAGGCCCAGCTTCTGCCAACCTAGCAGTTCAAAAACATGCAAATGTGAGTAGATCAATAGGTACTGCTCTGGCGGGAAAGTAACAGCACTCCATGCAATCATGCCAGCCACATGACCTTGGAGGTGTCGACGGACAACGCCGGCTCTTCGGCTTAGAAATGGAAATGAGCACCAACCCCCAAAGTTGGACACGACTAGACTTAATGTCAGGGGAAAATCTTTACCTTTACCTTACTAATTCTGTAGTCCATAGGAATTTTCAAAGAGGTGTTCTCTAGGGTAAAACAAAAACAAAAAACAGCAACAGATTTTTTGCTTTCACTGGGATTCTGTGCTCCTAACCCCAGCAAATGTGGAAGACTGACTTTAATGTGTTTTGAAATGTTTCACATACCTCAAATATGTTTCTGCCCTCTTTAAATGGTAAGGTGTATTGAAGTCAAGGCTGATATTCCCTATAAGTTCCAGAGTTATAGTTTTAGTCAAATAAATTGCCAGATGTTCTGCTTTTTACTGTGTCTGTTTTCTCAGTACTGAGGAAGGATCAAAAACCAAGGCCTACTCAGTAAAATCCACAGGAAAAAAGGTGACACATATCATGCAATTGAGCTAGAAAAAGTAGTGAATGAATTTATAAAAGTGAGAGGAAACTAAGTTTTTATTTAGTCCCTCAGGAAGATTTTAATTTCAAAATTCACTCTGATCCCTTCTGCTTTTAATACACTGGAATGTGCTTATTATTATTATTATTACTTTTTTTTGTAGAATTGCATCAAATCTATTGCATAATGATGGCATTCTAAAAATACTAATGGCACACCTGTTCTGTTATTTCTTATATTTGAAAGGGGTTCTCCTATATGTTTTTTGAGAGGTCTTTTCACCATAAATTCTGATGAAACCCTGGAAACTGATATAATTGAAATTTTAAGTAAGTGTTGGAACCTGGACTAAATGAACTGAATTGCTTCCGACTTTTGTAAATATATTCAGAATTTTTTTTCTAGCCCAATTGCATGATACGGATGTGTGTCCCTCTCTGATTCAGTATTTCAAAACATACTACATTAAAGACTGTCACATGCTTTCACACTCTTTAGTTGTTTTGTCTTATAACAGATACTGTGTGCTGTCACATTGTCTGATTGCTCTGTGTTATGTCTTTCCAAACATTTACAAAACATTTCAAATCTCATAATGACGTCCTATGGAGGGTAATCTTACACCCCCCCCCCCCCCAGTGCTGTGTCATAGACAGATGTTTTAATTAGTATCATAGGCTGGTCGTTTCCAACTTTGGATCCTCAATTCTATTATATTCCCACCATACACTTTCCACCTAATAAGGATAATAGGAAAGGGTGATGGGAGTTATAACTAAACATTATCTGGGAATTCAATGTTGTCAATTCTCTAGAATGTGGAGATGGCAATTCCGTCATTCAGTTGTTTTGGGGTATCAACTCCCATGATCCCTTAGGAGTGCTATATGTGGGGAAGGAAAGACACATCACTTAATAAGAGAAGCATTCAGAACATTCATTTAGGCAGAGAGGTGCATAAGTGTCAAGCCTTACCATTTGTATAGGTTTAAGAAACATGCCCAAGCACCATGGTTTTCCTTGTTGCTGCTGCTATTACTTGTCACCAAGTTGACCTTGACTTATAGCAACCCTTTGAAAGAGATATTTCCAGGTCACCTTAACATTAACAATCCTGCTCAGGTTTTGCAGATGATGATGATAATGCTTATAACATGATAATAAAATAAAATATTGATTTATTTTCCTCCTCTCTTTTTGGCTTGTTATGTTTTAACCATGTTTCTTTTCCGTTAGCTTCTTGGCTCGAGGCGGGTCACAACATAGTTAAATACATCTATAAAAATCACATATTAAAACATAGTTAAAATGCAAACATAAAAGCATATATTAAACATACACATATTAAAATACCTAAGATAAATGTTAAAATTTAAATGGGTTTTAAATTCCAACAGCTCATTTAGCTGTTAGAGCTCTTCCAGCAGGTCATTCTACAATTTTGCGGTGGCCAATGAAAAGGTCATCTGGGTGACAGTCACCAGTCGGGTTTTGCTAGGCTGGAGTAAATACTACTCAGAGGACCTAAGTGTGCAGGGCAGATTGTATGGAGAAGGCAATCCTGAAGCAACCTGGACACTTTGTATTTTGCTTAGAAACTAATTGGCAACCAGTGGAGTGACTTTAGTATATGCTCACTCCTAGATATTCCTGTAACTAGTCTGGCTGCTGTTGTATTTTGAACTAATTGGAATTTCCGAACTTGGTACAGAGGTAGCCCAATGTTAAGCGCATTGCAGAAGTCCAACCTTGAGATTACCAGCACGTGTACTACCAGGGCTATGCTGTCTAGGACTGTCCACTCTTGATCTCTGTCAAAATGTCTAGTCCTAACACCAAGATTACATAGGGTGTGTGTGGGGGGGGGGGGGGGTACAAGAGACCTAAGAATGTAAAGGCATTATGAATAAATGCAAGGGATCATGTTTTAGCTGTGCTTTTTCCCCATCAGCTTCTGTAGGAGATGGCTGGATCATTTGGTCACTTCTCATGAAAAGATATGCCAGAATTGGGCATCCTCAGAAGGAGACTGCCCCATATGTCACTATCTGAATAGGCTTGCCTTCATTGAATCTGGAGGTACATCTAGAACAGAGAGTCATTAATGGAGAGTGAACAACTTTTTTCTTTTATAGTTCAGGAAGTTAACTTAATTTTTATTAAGTGTGAATGCATTTTTTTAAAATTTTAATTGTAGTGGTTAGGGGAGAATGTGCTCCAGCGAACAGAAGTTCGACAAATGTTGCTCCCAAAAACTACGGCAGCACTGCTGTTAAGAAGCAAGCCCTCCTAGACACTGAGTGTTGAAATCTGTTCTTAAAATCTAATTTTTAATTGACTGAAAAATGGCTTTCAATCATTATTAAGCCACTTGTCTTTTAAATTGTACTGTTACTATATCGTATCTGTATTTATCAAATATTACATGTATTTTAAAGCATTTGTTTTCTACCACTCTGATTTTTAATAGGGATAGAGACGCCAACTTGAATAGCACCTGTGACCCCAACTCGAATAGCACCTGTGACACCAACTGGGATGACACCTGTAACAATTACCTGGAAATTGAGTATTTTATACGGTTTTCACTTATTCCATCAGTAAGTGGAGCAACTGTTTGACAGTTCTTCATGTTTCCTGATCAGTGCATGTTCTTCTTAGGAATCCTGTATGGCATAAGTTATGTATTGCCAGTTAAATAAAGTCCCTGAGTTGTCCAAAGTATGCAGTTGTGGGTGAGGTGAATTAGGCTTGGACTGGAATCCATGTAGAATATGGTAGGAGTAGGATAGTCATTCACATGGTTTGGTCTGCAAATCCCAGAAAGCTTCACCATTGAATAGGCTGCCCAGGGCAGTTGGGAATTACAGTTTAATAATATTTGGAGGGACACATTTCCACCCCTGATGCTGAGCGATCAAGGGGCATATATGGAGGGGGGGGGGGTGGGTTCCCAACCCAGGACCAGAGCAGTGGGGGGGGGGGGAGGAAGGGCTGTAGCCAAGGGGGAGGGATTAAAGGTTCAGCCCCCCCCCCAATTTTTCAGGTTTTTTTAAAACCTGGTTTACTCATAAATTTTAACTGGTTAACCAAATCCCCATGAGGGTCCACTGATGTTTATCTGTCTTGAGTGTCCACTGAAGTCTATCGATGGAGTTTGATTTCTAAATTATTTTGCGTTATGGAACTATTCATGATTTGCTTTAAAAAGTTTCAACCCCCCCCCCCCCCCCAAATTGTTTCTGGCTATGGCCTTGATGGGGGAGAACTGTCCTTATGCCTCAAAGTAGCTGATTCTATCAACATCTAAACCAATGCGCAAGATGGAAATATATTCATTTCTGTTTGTTGTGGAGGGGATTTGAAGGTGGTGTACTTTCAAAGGAGTTCTTGCCTGGTGTGCAGCTCTCACCACCCCAGTGATCTGAAGATGTACTGGACTACAACTCTGAGTATCCACAACCAATATGGCCATTTTTGAGTCCTGTTTTTCTTTCAATGTCGGTGCTTTTACTACTAATGTGGTGATTTTGTTCTTGTAGGCTTTCATCATCTTAGTGCTGAGCTGTCTTGAGAGGAGAGCAAAAAGGTGTTGTTTTGATGAAAAATGTCCTATTCTTAGTGGATATTTTGGCGTTATCACGTAAGTTAGAAAATCTTTTTAACCATATGTTTTATATTTTATACTGTATTCAATTGTTTGTAATAGATTTTATATGCTGTTTGATTTTAATAATGTGTCGGCATCGAATTGTTGCCAATTGTACGCCGCCCTGAGTCCCTTCGGGTGAGAAGGGCGGGATAGAAATATTGGAAATAAATAAATAAATAAATCTATCTCCTGATGCTCTTCTAAGCCACTGCCAAAAAAGACAAATGAACAATTGGGCTAGGATAGTGATAGTGAACCTATGGCTTGCATGCCAGAAGGGGCATGCAGTGCCCTCTACCCTGGCATATGCACCATCACCAGTTCACCATCCTGCTCCCACTTGCCCACCTGCCAACCCCCTTGCTTGCCCACTTACCTGCTCCCTGCTTGCCTGCTTGCCTGCCCCCTTGCCTTCCCTGCTTACTCGTCCCCCACTTGCTTGCTCGCCCCCACACATTCCCATCCATTTGCTTACCTGCTTACTTGCATGCCCTCCCCTGCTTGCTTGTTCACACACTCACTTGTTTACCTGCTAACTCACTTGCCCTCCCTCGCTTGCCTGTTCACTTGCTTGCCTGCTTGCCCCCAGTTTGTTCACCCACTCGTCTGCCCTCTGCTTAGGGGCACCACCCCAGTGTGAAAGCAGCTTCTCTCTTCATATCTAGTGTTTTCAGGAATGGCAGTCTGGTTTTATTTTCCCACACAGCTGAAAATATTTGAATTGCTTAAATTTCTGTAAATTAAATTAAGCAATCTCCATTGCTCTGCCTGGGAAAGAAAATGTCTGCATTGGCAATGGTCACAGCTTTTGTCTTTACGCTTCCTAAATCTGGTCAATCGCTCCTTGTTGCACAGAAATGGTGAGCCCACCGATTTCCATGGAGCTACCCAGAATTTGGAGATCTCCTCCCAAACTAGGTTCAGCACTTAGATATCGTCTTTGAAGTCTACAAAAAAAACCCAGAATAGGTTTCTGGATCCCAACATCAGAGCTAATGTTCATTAGTTCTCTTGCCAATCTAACTAGTGTGGACATGCTTAAAGTTATCAACATTTGCAAACCTAACTCCTCTGTATCTTCTGATAGCGAATTCACCAGTTTAACTGTGTGCTATGTGAAGAATTCCTTCTTTTTATTTCTCTTCAGTCTCTCAATTTAGCTTCATTGGAGGTGATGGGTTCAAATATTGTGGGAGAGGGAGAAAAGCTTCTCCCTGTATTGTTGTGCATATAGATGTGTGTTTGTCTTGGTGCAAGTGTGTATGTGTTGAAATTATTTTCAGATGAGTATTCTTGGCATGAGAATAGTTCTTGTCCAAATTTTAAGAGCACATTAATCTCTAAATGTTAGAGAATGGGACATTCCTACCATTATGCCGGGGGAAACAACTGCTTTAAGTAACATAGTGTCATGAAACAGCAGTGATAGTTATTTGATTTCTAATTGTATTGCTACTCCCAGAGATGGGGGGAAAGTATCTTTATTTTCTACTTTGTGTAATGTAATAATGCAGAAGGGTTATGGTGTTATGTAACTTGATTTTAATGGGTGGGTGTTGTCCAGTTCAGCAAATGTCCTGAGATGGTCCTGTTCAAAGGGTATGAGATTCCCTAGCTTCATGTCTCTGGATCAAATAGAAAAGGAAGAGATAGAAGATAAGTCCTTGGAGTAGAATACACAGCATAAATAGTATGTACCTTTGTAAATTCTGTTTTCTAGAAGGGAGAAAGGAAATGATTTGGAGCAAGCTGCCTGCTATCAGAAGAAAGCTCTAATTGCTTTTGGCTAATGACAGTTGCAGGTTTCCAAGAAATATAAGAAATGTTCCATGCAGTGAGAATGAGGTGGGGTAGACACTCCCAGAAGTTCAAGTTCAGAATTAAAAAATTGCAGGCTGTTTCTGGTTATCAGTATGTTATTGTTTTATCTACAGATTTCTTGGTCTTAAATCTCTTTACGGCAGTTCACTCTTCATACTGAAATAACTTTTTGGTATAATAATAATAAAATAATAATAATAATAATAATAATAATAATAATAATAATAATAATAATAATTTATTTATGTTCCACCCTCTCTCCCCGATTTTATAGATTACAATTGTCAGAGCTGCCAAGATGATGATGATGATGATGATGATGATGATGATAATATTTGTTTATGCCCCACCTTTCTCCCCATGGGAACTCAAAGCGGCTAACAATCCCACAAGATAACAAAAGAAATGCTGTGGGTCATATGAACACTAAATGGGCTGAATTAGCTCCAAGAAGTTTAGAACATGGTTGAGATAAAAAGTGCAAAATAGGCTTTCCAGTGTGGAGTCTCAGGAAATACAAACTTGCTGTGCTGATGCAATTGAATGAGATCTGCCATAGATTAAGCAGCTGACAACTTGGCACAGTTTGAAAGCAGACAGCTGTGAAAACTTGCCTAAGCTTGGAGACATTAATCACAGCTATGCAAAAAAACCCCTCACTTGCAGTCATTTTTATACTGCCTCAAAAATGTTTAAACAATTGCATTTGAAGTAAGATGTTTTGATCAAAGTTATGGTTTCACAGTTAAATCCCAGTTTGATGAAAGTCCCAAAAGTCTACTGGGATAGACTGGAGCAACTTGTGGCATTTGTTGGCCCAAACTTTGCTGTTCTTTTTGTAACATATTGTGAAAGACTGTTGTTCAGAGTAGCATGCTATAACCAAGCTCCATCTTAAATGACCTTTGCCCAGCTTAAAACTGCTTAAAGCTGCCCTCACTCAAAAAAGTAATTTTGCAAATACAGTAGAGTCTCACTTACCCAATGTAAACGGGCTGGCAGAACGTTGGATAAGCGAATATGTTGGATAATAAGGAGAGATTAAGAAAAAGCCTATTAAACATCAAAATAGGTTATGATTTTACAAATTAAGCACTCAAACATCATATTATACAACAAATTTGACAGAAATAGTAGTTCAATACACAGTAATGCTGTGTAGTAATTACTGTATTTACGAATTTAGCACCAAAATATCACGATGTATTGAAAACATTGACTACAAAAATGCGTTGGATAATCCAGAACGTTGGATAAGTGAGACTCTACTGTACTTACTTTTGCAACCTGAGATTTATCCCAAATAATACTTTGCCTTCATAAAATATCTAATCTCCTGTTTGATTTTAGATATGTGTACTGATGTATGAATTTTTGTTTACAGATGATATGTTAAATTGTGTGTATTTGTTTTGCAAGGGTAAGTATTATAGTTATTGCATAAAGGGGGTAGCCATCTCAGCGTTCTGAAGCTGGTTGCCATGGAGATGTAGGCGGAGCCAACTGGCGTTTAGCAGAAGAGAGAACAGAATTTGAAAAGAAATTCAGTCTGTGATCTGAGAGTCACAGGGAAGAGACTGGTTCCAGGTTAGGGAAACCAGGGAGGCTCAGGTCTCTAGTTGTGTCATATTAAGCAAGTCAAGTGACTTGTTTGGGTTTATTGGTAGAATCTGAGTGGTAAAAGGAAGCAATTCCCATTAGGTTCATTGGAACACGCAAGCCCCCTTACCACGTCAAGGTGTCAATCCATCGAGGGGACAAATCAGAACAAATGCAATTAATGCCAAGATCAAAAAATCAGCTGATGACCCAAAATGCAGACTGTGCAAGGAAGCTGATGAAACCATTGATCATATCCTCAGCTGCTGTAAAAAAACCGCACAGACAGACTACAAACAGAGGCACAACTATGTGGCCCAAATGATTCATTGGAACTTATGCCTCAAGTACCATCTCCCAGCAGTAAAAAACTGGTGGGATCACAAACCTGCAAAGATAATGGAAAATGAACACACAAAGATACTATGGGACTTTTGAATCCAGACTGACAAAGTTCTGGAACACAACACACCAGACATCACAGTTGTGGAAAAGAAAAAAGCTTGGATTATTGATGTCACCATACCAGGTGACAGTCAAATTGATGAAAAATAACAGGAAAAACTCAGCCGCTATCAGGACCTCAAGATTGAACTTCAAAGACTCTAGCAGAAACCAGTACAGGTGGTCCTGGTGGTGATCGGCACATTGGGTGCCGTGCCAAAAGATCTCAGCCGGCATTTGGAAACAATAGGCATTGACAAAATCACAATCTGCCAACTGCAAAAGGCCACCCAACTGGGATCTGCGCGCATCATCCGAAAATACATCACACAGTCCTAAACGCTTGGGAAGTGTTAGACTTGTGATTTTGTTATACGAAATCCAGCATATCCATCTTGTTTGCTGTGTCATACTATGCCGTTGTGTCGATAATAATATTTGTACTCCGCCCTATCTCCCAGAGGGGACTATTAATTGGACACTCCCTGCTTGCCAGTTCAAAAGATAATCTTTATGATCCAAAAGAAAAAGGATGGGTGGAGTAGGGGTTCAGTCTCTGGAGCAGTGGCTCCTACTCTGGCTGGTGGATAGAATCAGAATAGCCCCTCCCTTGTCATTAAATTATGTCTGTGTGATTTCAGTACCTCTCAGCTTCCTGATAGTGATTGATAGAAGCCCAAATGTGCCTCTCTTCAGTTTGGCAGTCTTAGGGTAATAACGAGCCAGTGAACTCTCTGTCCCATCCCAAATCAAGTGTATTATGTGTTTGTGACTTGGGAGAAAAGCATCCCAGACTCTTCTAAATGGGAATTTTGTCCTCTTTGGACTTGTTCCTACAACTTAGGGCACATGTATGCTGACCATTTAATGCAGTTTCAAACTGATATTGAGGAAAGTGATTTCACTGAGTAGATGATTACATAGCAGAATTTGTCCTTACACCCCATTTTCACAAAAATATATCATTTTTTAAAAACTCCATAGTATTTTCTTTAAAAAATGACCTTTTGATTACTTCTAGTTTCTGGGCTGGGGGATGGGGTGGGGGTGGGGGTTGCTAATACCCACAACATTTGGAGGGTCCCAGATTTGCCAATCCTGTTGCAATGCTTCGGTATCATCTTACTAACCATGATCTTATTATTTTACAGGCCTCTTGACAGCAACGTGTACAGCAACCGGTGGTCCCTTGGATGTGCATTTGGAGTTACTGCTAATAAAGTGATGTTCCTGTTTGATAAGGATTACATTCCAGATTTCCTACCTAATTGGGCTGTTGGTAAATGATATACCAGTAGTTTATCCTTAGGCCACAAGCAGGGGATACAAATGATATGTTTCTCTTCTTTACTTTGGCCACACTATTCAGTTCATTAATATACTGTAAACCTTGTTCTGCACTATTTCATATACATAAAAGACTGTTTTTCTACCCTTTTTTATTAAGAGTTTATATCTACAATAAAAATCTGGGAAATTAAATATAGTAAAAGGATATTTTGGGGGGACATAAAACACTCTTTTTGAGAGTGCACTTTCTTATTCAGGATCGGTTTCAGAGTCCTAAAACCAACTTGGATGGCTAACAACAAATGTTGTCTTCTCTCATCATTTGTCATCTTCCCTGTTTGATGCCTTCTGGTAGCAATAGCAAACAGTACAAGCCTTGGCTTTGCTCATGTGCTTGGCTTTGTCTTGATGCTTCTGCAGAAGTCCTCAACTACTTACCTCTAAAACTGGAATTTTTATTTTGAGGTGGGGGGAGTACAACAAAATCCAAACTAAGTTGATTTCTATTGTTGGCAAATGGTAGCAGTTGGATGGTAGTGTGAAAATCTGTACAAATTACTTAGTTATGTGTGTGGACGAGAAACCATGCTAGGTCAAGGAACATCACTCCAGTTGGGGTTATTTATTTATTTATTTATTTATTTACAGCATTTATATTCCGCCCTTCTCACCCCGAAGGGGACTCAGGGTGGAACATTACACATATAGGCAAACATTCAATGCCTTTTAACATAGAACAAAGACAAGACAAACATAGGCTCCGAGCAGGCCTCGAACTCATGACCTCCTGGTCAGAGTGATTCATTGCAGCTGGTTGCAGCTGACTTGCTCTCCAGCCTGCGCCACAGCCCGGGCCTTAGGTTACGTTAGAATGAGAATCTCCATCAACACCTTTAAAGTTATTGTTGAAGTGCTTAGCCAAATAAATATGTCAGTTTCTCACTTGTCATTGATGGTCACGTATCTAGCATATTAATATTTTTTCCCTTTCTCCTCCCAATATGGAAGGGAAAATGGATGTGGTATGGCCCTCCAGGTGGCTGACGGGTTGCATATCCCTTTAGTTTAGTCTCAACCTGTAGGTCCCCAGCTGTTTTGGCCTTCAACTCCCAGAAATCCTAAGAGCTGGTAAACTGGCTGGGACTTCTGGGAGTTGTAGGCCAAGACACCTGGGGACCCACAGGTTGAGAACCAGTGCTTTAGCTTTATCCAGCACCTTCAGTGATGAAACCTGGCGGGGGGGGGGGGGGGGGGAATGGGACTACAACTTCTCACTCTCTGAAGGGTCATATCTGCTCTGCAACTATGAAAATAAAACCTTGAAGAAAAAATAATGGCAAAAACCAGAGCTCGAGACTTAATTTTAAAAAGTGTTTCACAGTAGCTATCGTATCAAGTATAATGGGACTCAGTATGAAATAAATGTACTTTAAAAAATCTTTTGGAGAACAGAATAAAAAAGCAACTCTTTTTTCTCTCTTCACAGTTTTTTGGGTTATAATGACAGCTATTGAAGTGGGCTTTTCTATGTACCCTTGCTTTGCCTGTCTTTCCTCAAGATACCCAATTGTAGGAGCTGTGTTTGGATTTCTTTACACATTAGCATGGTGAGTAGATTGTTCATTGGAGAAAATAGCTCGAATGCCACTCACAAGGACATACACACGCATATATACATACTGGAGTTGGACTTTAAAATGTACCTGCTCCAACTTACATACAAATTCAACTTGAGCAAGCCTCACTTGTTCGTAACTTGACAACTGCCTGTATTTAGTTAGCCCTCCATATTCATGGCTTTGACAACATCTTCTGTTGTGTCTGTGAACTAAGAGAATACGTGCTGCTTTGCACCCAAAGTTTAAGCACATTGTATGACTGTGTCTTTGGTGGCTTTTGTTGGCATCTGGAAGAAATACAACGAATCATCACCACTGTCAACTCCTATTCCTGAAGTCTAAGGTTGCTGAGTGCACATTCACAGCAGCTTTGGGGCCCTAGTTTTCACCTATTGAAACCTAGGGCTCTTTGGTGCACATTCACTAAGCAATCTCAGACTTTGAAAGAAAGGGAAGAAGCCTGGGGCTTCTCCATGCACTTTTTTCACAGAAATCCCAGACTTCTGGAGGGAGGCAGGGAGGGGGTGATCGGGCAGTTCAGTGGATGTTTAGCTGGGCAGATAGAGATGTAGGGAGGACAAAAAGATGGGTAGATAAAGAGAGAGTCAAGGCAAGTGAGGCCCCTGCAGAGTTTGGCATTGGCCATTGTCACCAAGAGGAGTGGAAGAAAGTGTGCCTTCTGGCTGCCCTTCCAAGCTCCTCCCCTGCCCTGCATCTAACATGTCTGTGTGCATCCCCACTGTGTGAGAGAGGGGGCAGTGAGGCAGATGTCATGAAGGATGTCTGCCTCAGCTTCTGCAAATGTGAAAGGCCAACGATATACATCAGTGGTTCTCAATCTGTGGGTCCCACAGTTTACCAGCTGTTAGGATTTCTGGGAATTGAAGGCCAAAACATCTGTGAACCCACAGGTTGAGAACCACTGATATACATGATTGGGAAAAGGTAGGTGGAGAGGCAAGAGATAAATCACAAAGAACACAGTAACAATTATAGCATGGCAAAATAGTTACAATGACTGTTAATAAAGCAGTGGTGGTGCTAATCCTATAATTCTAAAAAAATTAAAGCAAGAACTCTGAGAAGAGGAGCAAGTGGGAAAGAGGACAGTTATAATTGTGTTACAGTTTTGTAGTCAATCATATAGAATGTACTCCTGGTGTTGTCTCAGAAATGCAGTTACTGTTGTTGTGTTTTAATATATACAGGTTGGTAATTACAATCCTAGATATTATGCAGTGCCCTGATGAAGATGTAAGTACATATGTGTGATTTTCAAATTGTGTTTTTTGAATAATGAAAATAATGAAAAGATCTAGAATGAGGTTGCATAATGCAGGAAGCTTGTTAAAGCTTAACAAGCCTATATTTAGCTAATATTTACTTGGAGGAACCATCTGCGAATCCCCATGGATATTGATTTAGCGTCCCCATAGGAAAGACACACTAGAAAGGACCCTCGCCACAGATGCAGGCGAAACATCACGAGAAAATGCTACTGGAACACAGCTATACAGCCTGAAAAAACTCACAGCAGCCCAGTTATTCTGGCCATGAAAGCCTTTGATAACACATTATTCACACATTGCTGTATATGTGGTGGATCAGTGCCCTCTTAACTGTAATAATGAATCTTTTTCAACCTTTAAGAAACAAGGTAATAGAAAACTGAAGCCTTCAGATACCTCGGTGGCAAGAAAAGAGAGATGGAGATGAGTTAATAAATTGAAGAGGCTATAAGATGAGATCCCATGACTTGAGATTACCTTTCACAACTTGACTGTTACTAGACACGTTGGACTCCCACTATTTCCAGGCAACAGTTCTGTCATGATCCCTATAGTAAAAAATTTCTGGGTTGGAGGATGGGAAATGTAAAAGGACAAAAACAGACCTTTTGTAGGAGTCATTAAGAAAGTTTGATCCTAAGAACAACAGTGGCAACCTCCATGCTATTTCACTGTAAATCCAGTGGTCTGGCACAACATTAACATTTTAAATGATGAGTTAATTAATGGTAACATACTGAATAAAACATTTTTAGTGACCAGTGTTTAAAATAGTGACTTGATAATGACAAGCATTTAATGTTATTAAATTAATTTGGAAATTTAATTTTCCAAGCTCTGGTCAAAACTGATTGATTGGGATGAAAGCCAGTGTAGCGTAATGGTTTAAGCACCAAAGGCTTGTGTGGTCTGCATGTGGCTTGCTGGTCATATGTTGTTGTGTAAGCCTGGTTTACATCCTGTATCTATGAGTAGTCTTTTTCTAAGTACTATATTCATACTACAAAACAATGGTGAAGTAGTTCTGATGTAGCAGAGTTTATCATAGGGTTAATCTTTTAAAGTTCATTTGTCAGAAAATATATTTTACATTGAGATCACTGCATATATTTATTGTTTATCTTTTGCTCTGCTTTTCAGTCATTTTTAAATTCAGGGCTGAACACTTGTGATAAGTGTGGGGTGTAATTATTCTCCCTAGAACCTGCTGTAGGCCAAAAATGCTAAAATTGAAAAACTGACGTGGCTAGAAGTTAACTTCATTCATTCATTCATTCATCCATTCATTCAAAAAGTATTTCTGCACATGCTCAAACATATTTGAAAAATGAATTACTTCTGGAGGCTTCCAGGTGAGGCAATTCATCCACTACCACCACCTTTTTCTTGTTGCTGTTACTGTTGTTGCTGCTAAAATTGGGCAAGGAGTTCAAATAGGTCAAGGGTTGCAAAAACAGCCTTGACCACAACCTTATGATCCCAAGGTCTTTCTCTGGGCCACCCTTCTTTCATTACATGGGTTTGCATGGTAATTTATCCTACAGCTTGATTATTTTGTTTCCAAAAACACTTCCAAAAACAAGTGTAGCCTTGTTCAGCTGTGAAATAATGTTTATAAGATTGCCCTGATTTGGAATTTGGCCTAAGATGGGAGAAAAATGTTCTTCAGTACTACCAGAATTATTTCAAACATAGCTGAATATAAGTAAACATGGTATATGGTATGTAAATTTCATTGGTAATTCTGTTTTTTTTCCCTTCTAGACTGTGGGAGGATATAGCGAAGTAATTGTATTATGGCCATCCCTGGTATGCTATTTTTTCCTGCTAGGAAAATTTATTTTTATTTTTGTGAAAGGCGTGAGAGATCATCTTGGCCTAGAATCTATGAGGGTGAGTGTTTTCTGATGACCCAACCTCTCCCCGGCCCCAGTCTGAATCCCTTTGTGTACATCATAGAGCAAAAATTTCATTCCCAAACAGATCTCAACAACTGTCTTGAACAGGATAGTTAGATAAACTGAAATTGAACAAAGAATGGTTGTTGTTGTTGTTGTTATGTTTATTTATATCCCACTTTTTCTTTCCACAAAAGAGACTCAAAATGACTTACGTTACAAGCATTTCCATACAATTAAAAATTCACAAATATACAAACATTAAAACTGTATTAAACAACAATGGTATTAAAAAATTAATGGTTAAAATGCATAAAACTAATTTAAAATGTATTCGAAGCTAAGACCACAGTACTCCCCTGACTTGATCTTTAAAATCTTCCTTTTTAAAAGCTTGCCTGGATGAAAAGGTTTTAGCTTGCCCCTAGAAGGACAGCAGGGAGAGGGCCATTCTGGCTTCCCTGGGCAGAGAGTTCCAGAGTCGAGGGGCAGCCACTGAGAAGTAAGGCTTGCTCTCTCGTTCCCACCACCAACCATCTTGAGATGGAGGTGGGACCGAGAGAAGAGCCTCTTCTGAAGATCTCAGGGCCCGGGCAGGTTTGTACAAGGGGATGCAGTCAGCCAAATAGCCTGGAACTAAACCATCTGGGGCTTTAAAGGTCATAACTATCACTTTGAATTATGCCTGGAAACAGACTGGCAGCCAGTGGAGGAAAATGTCCAGTGCTGCAAAAAGGGGGGTTGTCCGCTCCCTGTAGCCAGCCCCAGTTAGCAACCTGACTGCAGCTCTTTGGACCAGATGGGATGTAATGAAGGCATGTACCACTGTGGCCAGATCTGGTTTCTCATGGAATCAGTGCAGTTGGTGCATAAGTTTTGATTGTGCAAAGGCCCCCTGACCACTGCCGATACCAGGGCCCCCAGCTTCAATGCTGAGTCCAGGAGGACCCCCAAACTGCGGACCTGTCTCTTCAGGCAGAGTGTGACTCCATCTAGCACAGGCTGAATCCCTATTCCCTGATCTGCCTTCCAAATGACCAAGAGCACCTCTGTCTTGTCTGAATTAAGTTTCAATTTGTTTGCCCTCATCCAGTTCATTACTGATGACAGACTCTGGTTTAGGGTCAGGACAGCTTCCTTGGCTTTAGGTGGGAAGGAGTAGTAGAGTTAGGTGTCATTTGCATATAGGTGGTAAAGGTAAAGGCTTCGCTTGACGTTAAGTCCAGTTGTGTCCGACTCTGGGGGTTGGTGCTCATCTCAGTTTCTAAGCTGAAGAGCCGGCGTTGTCTGTAGACACCTCCAAGGTCA
The DNA here is from genome assembly GCF_035594765.1 of Anolis carolinensis. Lineage (NCBI taxonomy): Eukaryota > Metazoa > Chordata > Lepidosauria > Squamata > Anolidae > Anolis > Anolis carolinensis. Next base: position 206,366,181 of record NC_085842.1, on the reverse strand, counting down.
TGTGGCCGGCATGACTGCATGGAACGCCCTTACCTTCCCGCCGGTGCGCTACCTATTGATCTACTCACATTTGCATGTTTTCGAACTGCTAGGTTGGCAGAAGCTGGAGCTAATAGCGGGTGCTCGCTCCGCTCCCCGGGTTTGAACCTGGGACCTTTCGGTCTGCAAGTTCAGCAGCTCAGCACTTTAACACACTTCGCCACCGGAGGTACTGCACTCTAAAACCCTGGATGACTTGAAGTTTCATATATATGCTAAACAGCATGGGGGACAAAAAAGAATCTGAGGATTCTCACAGGACAATGGCCAGGGGTTCAAACAGGAGTCCCTCCCACAACGCCTGGGGCGTGACCTGGGGCACAGTAGCATCAGGCATTATACCCAATTAGGGAGCTACCTGACTATGCCCAGGTTGGAGAACCAGAATGGGTGGCTGTTTTGCTTTGCTAACTCCCCTACCCCACACCAGATACTAATTTTGACAGGTTACAGCTAGGGTTCTGCAGAGGTGAGGGTGACAGGATGTTACGTTTGGCACCAGTTCATTTCCGTTTAGGGCTACCTCCAGAGCCTTCACTATGGGTTTTGACCTATAGCCCATTCAACATAACAGCTGCTGGAGTTCTTAGTCCTATGAAATGTATGGTATATTTGATTGCGCAAGCACTGAAAATCTCTGCTGTGCTAATGTTCCTGTTTTCTGTTAGGATTCTAGATCTGTTGTCAGGAAGCAAAGGGTTGTGATTTGCAACCACAGAATGGTCTATGTAGCAGCACACTGGGCTCAGCTGGGATTTGGTTAGCTGGCTACTCGAGGAACAGCTTGGCACAGCGGTTCTTAACCTGTGGGTCCCCAGATGTTTTAGCCTTCAACTCCCAGAAATTCTAACAGTTGGTAAACTGGCTGGGGTTTCTGGGAGTTGTAGGCCAAAAACCTGGAGACCCCAGGTTGAGAACCACTGGTAAGGGACCTGCACTGGAATGGTCTGTTGCCTCTTTTGTTTTGGAGGTGCAGTGGGCCTCATTAGATGTGATAGTCATCCCCCTGGGTGGCAATGACTCTGGGCTTGCTGAAAGGTAAGATCCTGGTTTGTCACCATCCTCTCCAAGCAATGAGGATCACTGTTTCCTTGTTTTTCATCTTGCTCAAAAACACTCAAATATTTGTATTATTTATAAAAGCTTTAACTGTTCTGACTTTCTCCTTATAAGTGATGCTATTTGTTTGGGTTGCTTTTAGCAAGTTCTCTCTTCCATGTTTCTTTTAAACATAACCTGATCTGATGATACTGTATAGGAGTCAGTAGAATAGCAATGATATGTGACTTCAGTCTCCTAATGATCTCATTTTAAATATGGTGTCCATAGTTCCTTTCTTGTATTCTGTGTAAAGGAGAATGTGAGAATTGTCCCAGTTCTTTGATGTGTTCTGAGCAGTGTCAGCTTAGCATGTCAAAGTGTTTGTGCTGTTCTCACTATGTTTCCTGTCAGTTATGTGTACCAACAAGGCCAAGCCTAGGATAACCAATCTTTTGTGTTTTGGCTCATTACATCAGATATATCAAAAAGTTTGCACAAGGAGTTGAAGGTCAAAAAAATTAATGAGCTAAAAATAACATTTACTAAATTTTAATGATGATAATTATTAGCTGCTTAATTTTTTACCTGTTAAGTGTAATTCCTGGAACATGACCTTTCTCCTCTCCCTACTCTCTTTAGGAGGAGAATTATCTTCTGGAGGATCATCAGGCACAGCATGTCCAACTTCTGTTGAGGAAGCCTCCACTACAGTGAGAATCTTTCTGTTCTTGGAGCCTTTTCACTTTCAAATTGAAAAAGGGAACCCTATAGAATAGTTCCACATGATAATCCCAAAACTGGACATACTCCCATGGTAACTGGTAGGAATGGATGGGCTTATTTAAAGGAGATTGGATGAAAGTGCCATCAGCTGCCATAGATAGATCTGCTTCACTTGCTTTCAAAAATTCATGTAAAAAAATTGGAAAGGGGTGGAGATAATACTGATGATCACTTCATACCTCTGTCTCCATTTTGCATTTCTCAATTATGCCTCTTTTTGTTATGTCACTTGGTCAAACAAAGGGAAAGGTTAACACTGGTTGTATTGGAAATAATTTTCTTATCCATGAAGACTGGAGCGTAAAGAAGAGGGTTAGTACTGTGGGAAGTGGCTCCCAGCTCATAGATAGCTTCTATCCTTTTGGAAGAAGAGGAATCCAACTATTCTGTATCATACTGAAGGCTCATAGGCTAAATCTGGCCTACCATGTCTATGTGGCCCTCCAAATCCTGGACCATAACTCCTATATTCCTCATCATTAGACATCACAACTAGGGCTGAATGGGAGTATCAATTGGAAGGCTGCAGTTTATTATGTTTAGTCAGAGGAGTGGGTTTTGAATTAGGTACAAGACTTGAGGATATGATGTCTGACTTTAAAATGTCCTTTAATGTTTCCCCAATCTCAGAGCCACAAATTCTGCTGGGTTGTCATTTCCATTATTCCCAGTCCACATGGTGGATGATCAAAAGTGATAGAAGCTGATGTTCAATAGCATCTGGAGAACCAAGTGGAATAAAAGCTAAATAGCACTGACTACCATGTAAAAAGAATTATAGTTGGACCTCTATATCCATTCAGTGACCCTTTGAAGACAACCATAAGGTTAATGTAGCGCATAATGAAAATGAGTTTGACACCCCTGAACTAGGTGAAGCTTACCTTAGTGCAGACATGGGAAAACTAAGGCCTGGGGGCTGGATGCGGCCCCTGGGCACTTACCTCAGGCTCTCCTCATTTTCCTGTCCTCTTGGCATAAGCCATGGCACAGCCTTATGCAGATAGGATGGGGAGAAAGGCACATAGCAGCTGAGAGCCCTTTGGAGTACTCTCAGCCACCTCGTGTCTTACCCTCCTCCTGGCAAAAGGAAAGAGCAAACAGCCCTGTCCTTATACTGGGAGGACAGTTTGAGGGAGGCACGCAAGTGGTTGTGAATCCTTCGGAGCACTCTCAAATGTCACCTGTCTCACCCTTCTCCTAGAATGCTGAGAGGACAGCCCAAAGGTCAAGGGAGGAATATTGGGGAGGAGGATCGGGGTAGTTGCCACATGTCTCGTTTTCCTCCTGGCATAACGATTGGGTGAGCAGCACCATCCTTATACCAGGAGGACAACCTGAGGATGACCCGGGTCATACCCCACCCCCTCCTGCCCCTCTCCCTCCTAGGTCCATCCCACCCAGCATGTGCCTGGCTGCCCTCCCTCCTGGCCCTCCCAGCATGGCCCATAATGTGGCCCCAAGGCAAAAAAGTTTGCCCATGCCTGCCTTAGTGCAATTGAACATCAATCAACATGCAACCATGTGACATTCTGAAAAAAACAAACAGACAGGAGAAGTCCCAGCAGATTGGAGAAGGGCAAATGTGGTCCCTATCTTCAAGAAGGGAAAAAAGAACGACCCAAACAATTACCGTCCGGTCAGCCTCACGTCGATACCAGGCAAGATTCTGGAAAAGATCATTAAGGAAGTGGTCTGCAAACACTTAGAAACAAATGCGGTCATTGCTAATAGTCAACACGGATTTACCAAAAACAAGTCATGCCAGACTAATCTGATCTCTTTTTTCGATAGAGTTACGAGTTGGGTCGATACAGGGAATGCTGTGGATGTAGCCTACCTAGATTTCAGTAAGGCCTTCGACAAAGTCCCCCACGACCTTCTGGCAAACAAACTAGTAAAATGTGGGCTAGACAAAACTACGGTTAGGTGGATCTGTAATTGGCTAAGCGAACGAACCCAAAGGGTGCTCACCAATGCGTCGTCTTCATCATGGAAAGAAGTGACAAGTGGAGTGCCGCAGGGCTCCGTCCTGGGCCCGGTTCTGTTCAACATCTTTATTAACAACTTAGACGAAGGGTTAAAAGGCACGATCATCAAGTTTGCAGACGACACAAAACTGGGAGGGATAGCCAACACTCCAGAAGACAGGAGCAGAATTCAAAACGATCTTGACAGACTAGAGAGATGGGCCAAAACTAACAAAATGAAGTTCAACAGGGACAAATGCAAGATACTTCACTTCGGCAGAAAAAATGGAAATCAAAGATACAGAATGGGGGACGCCTGGCTTGACAGCAGTGTGTGTGAAAAAGACCTTGGAGTCGTCGTGGACAACAAGTTAAACATGAGCCAACAATGTGATGCGGCAGCTAAAAAAGCCAACGGGATTCTGGCCTGCATCAATAGGGGTATAGCGTCTAGATCCAGGGAAGTCATGCTCCCCCTCTATTCTGCCTTGGTCAGACCACACCTGGAATACTGTGTCCAATTTTGGGCACTGCAGTTGAAGGGAGATGTTGACAAGCTGGAAAGCGTCCAGAGGAGGGTGACTAAAATGATTAAGGGTCTGGAGAACAAGCCCTATGAGGAGCGGCTTAAAGAGCTGGGCATGTTTAGCCTGCAGAAGAGAAGGCTGAGAGGAGACATGATAGCCATGTACAAATATGTGAGGGGAAGTCATAGGGAGGAGGGAGCAAACTTGTTTTCTGCTGCCCTGCAGACTAGGACGCGGAACAATGGCTTCAAACTACAGGAAAGGAGATTCCACCTGAACATTAGGAAGAACTTCTTCACTGTGAGAGCTGTTCGACAGTGGAACTCTCTCCCCCGGGCCGTGGTGGAGGCTCCTTCTTTGGAGGTTTTTAAGCAGAGGCTGGATGGCCATCTGTCGGAGGTGCTTTGAATGCGATTTCCTGCTTCTTAGCAGGGGGTTGGACTGGATGGCCCATGAGGTCTCTTCCAACTCTACTATTCTATGATTCTATGATTCTATGACTATAGTGCTGCAAGCCTAATTAGGTTGAGAATGTGCACAAACACACTACCTGCCCTGTCACCACTTGCAAAATGGATAAAGTCACAGTTAGGGTGTCTAGTTCGCTCCTTGGCCAGAAGAAAACTTTAGATTCTGTTCTCAGGAAGCAAAAAAATGGATCATATAAGGAAGGGATTTACAGAATAATAACAACGACAACAGCAATTTTATTCTTATACCCCACCACCATCTCTCTGAAGGGACTCGGGGCAACTTACATATTGGACAAAATGCCCATAAACATAAATAGAAAACAATCCCATCAAAGCAAAAACACAATTAAAATAAAAACATAGCTAAATATTACAATCCAGATAAAAGCACAATACAATAAAACATAAGAGTATAAAACAGCAGCGTTAAAACTCAATCAAAACAATACGGGACGAAACCAATTGCCATAGTACAATGGGCATGACCAGGCTATAAAAGAGCCGGGCATGGGATAGTGCAAGCAGCATATCGTAGGGCTGGGTATTGGGTGAAGTGCAGTGAACAGAATATTATTATGGAACCTTGGGACTGGGTGTTCTCAAATGCAAGCTGAAACAGGTTTTCAAATCCCTGTGAAAGGAGGAAAATGTAGGGGCTTGTCTAATTTCCATTGAGAGAGGGCGGGTTGTCTGAGTAGCTCCAGGGTTGAGTCACATTCATACACAGTGTACTATAGGAACTTGTGCCCAAAGGCAGCCTCTGCCAATGCAGATAGACCTATTCAATCCTACTTGATGAAGGAGGACTGGTTTGCACAAAGGGCTGTTCTATCAAAGTCCAATTGTGCTCTCCGTTTCACTCCCTCCAATAAACAATATTTGCACAGAACACATTTTTCATAGTTATCAGGATAGAGCCACCAGCTTTTTGGGTTATGAGGTAGAGCAGTCTTGCCATTCCTTTTGTGAAAATGAAACACTAGAAGGCCTGTTGTCCTGATATGTGGAGATGATGACAGCAGAACAAATAAATTGAAGGAAAAGAAGAAAGCCTGAGGGTTACCTATGTTCATACAAACCCAAAGATTGACAAGAGTTTCTCCTATTCTGGAAAGCTATCAGTTTGGTGCCATCATTCAAGGAACAGTTAAACCTTGCACCAAATCCTCTTTATTGGTAGACTAGGGCACTCACAATAGGAAGATTTAGTTCAAACAGTGAAATAAGACAAAGATGCTAGTCTTCTTCTGGGTATTTGAAATTCTGAGGGAGGAATGGAAGAAAAGAATTGTGCTCATTATTCTAAAAAATGTAACCCCTTTCCAATATATTTTGTCTATCAACAGGCAGCCACAGAAATCCTGGATCAAAAGCAAGCTGTATGAATGGGATTCTAACTTTAAATTCCCAAGCAGGATGATCAGTACAGCCGTGCTTGTCATCATCTGCCTTTACATGGTAATTGAACTCCATAGGGTGATTCTCTCAGCAAGAAAAGAGTTGCTTAGTACAGTATATCAGTTGCTAAACAGGAAAACATTTCAGCCTCAGCTTGAATCGAGGCAACATCTACTGTCACCAGTCTTTAATGTGAGCTGCGATGGCGCAATAGGTTAAACCCTTGTGCCGGCTGAATTGCTGACCTGAAGGTTGGGTTGCTGACCTGAAGGTTGCCAATTTGAATCCCTAAGATGGAGTGAGCTCCTGTCTGTCAGCTCTAGCTTGCAGGGACTTGAGAGAAGCCTCCAGCTAACAAATCCAGGTTACCCTGAAGCAATGTCTCTGTAGATGGCCTATTCTCTCACAATGCAGTCTGCCTCCCACCCAGATCCATGGCTGTTTCTCTAAGCAGCAACGCGCAGTGGGCCAACATGCCCAACAACAACACAAGTGCGGCCACACTCCCAAACAAGTGGCAGACTTGTAAAATATGTTTTTGGTGCTTAATTTGTAAAATCATAAGGTAATTTGACATTGAATAGGCTTTTCCTTAATCCCTCCTTATTATCCAACATTTTTGCTGGCCCGTTTATGTTGGATAAGTGAGACTCTAATAATCATGTGCCTGGAATAATTCTAATGCTTAATCTAGCCCATGTGTTTCATGACATGTACAAAATAAAAACACGGCTACTACAACAGTCCCTTCCTTTTGTTTTGTTTTTTTCCAAATCAGCCAATACAGATTCTTGCTCAAAACAGTGCATTAGTGTTTATGTGGTATTAAATGTTTCCATTAAAAATGTGGCATACAATATATACTTAGTGGTAGAGCTTTCCCTGTTCTCAGGCTCTCCAAATATTTTGGAATATATATCCATCTCTTCTGGCTGCTAGCCATTCTGGCTCTGGCTGGGGGGACTTATAATCTCAAATGAAAGGGGTGCTGGATTGTGGAAGACTATAAACATAACTCTTATATCAGGAGCAAGAATGATGCAACCTTCCAGATGATGTTGCATGATGTCTTCCATGATCCCTCAACATGGACTTGGCTGACGAGGAAGTTCAGGAAGATCTGTGGGCCATTCCTTTGCTCAGTAACAAGGCAGAAGTTACGCTGGGACTGACTTCTTCCAGATTCACAGATATCCAGCTATTTCATTGTTATGTCTAACCTAGAACATATAATGCATTATTTTATTGTGTGATTTTGCTTTTAAGATATTCATACTAATTGTTGTTCTTTCATGTGTCCACCAGTTTGCCACTTACGAATATATTTTCTTCTACTGGGCTTTTTTCGCACTCCATTCTGTAGTCAGTTATTTGAATATATATATGTTTGCTGATGGATCTCCAGATTCCATGGAAATTTCCTCTGCTATCCAAGAATTTGCAAGTGTTTTAGAAGGTATACCATGTGGGTTAGGGGCATATTATATGCGATTTTAAATTAAGTATAATCTTATATGAATGGTTCCAGTTGCTTTGGTGTAAGTATAATTCTTAGACAAAAATGTGATAGTACTTGCTTGTAATTTTACACTTTTTTTTGTCTTTTTCTCCCCCAAGGAGCCTCCAGACTTTTGTTTCTGGTGTTGCCCCATACAGGATTTTTTGTTCCAAATTTCCTTCCCCCTGAATGCTGAGGTTCCATCATTTAAACTCATAAAAGAAGATGAAGCTCAAAAGTAATGCCTTCTTGCTCAGAGCAGAGAACTGTTTCCTATGTAGGTTCCTTTCTTCCTTGCTCCAATTTCCGTGAGCCCTAAGTGAAAGGAAGGATACTTTCCCTACTGTGTTCACAAAGCCTTAGCCACTGCACTATCTTTTTTGGGTCACTTCTTGGTGATCTCACTTAGTCACATTCAGAACAGACAGTATAATCTAAAGGGCTGAACACTTAGTGGGAAAAAAGCAACTGCCATTCCTGAAGATCTGCCCCTTTCCCTGATTTCTAGTGACACAAACTATAGCCACTGGGAGAATAAGGAAATTCCGTGCCTCCAGCGAATTCTAGGTTATTTTGACCATTGCCTTTCTATGCCATACATTACCCAGACACTTCCTGTTTTCATCCACAGTACCAGAATTGTTTTGTGGTGAAGGTATTGTTTTAAATGATTTTAAATGTTTTAAATGTATTTGAAAATTCTATTTTAAATGTATTTTTAATTGTACGTTGTTTTAAGGCAGTGGTTCTCAACTTTCCAAATGCCATGACCCCTTAATACATTTCCTCAGGTTGTGGTGACCACCAGCCATAAAATTATTTTTGTTGCTACTTCGTAACTATAATTTTGCTACTGTTGTGAATTGTAATGTAAATATCTAATATGCAATATGTATTTTCATTCACTGGACCAAATTTGACACCAATACCTATACACTCACATTTGAATACTGGTGGGGTTGTGGGGAATTGAATTTGTCATTTGGGAGTTGTAGTTGCTGGGATTTATAGTTCACCTACAATCAAAGAGCATTCTGAACCCCACCAATGATGGAATTGAACCAAACTCAGTACACAGAACCCCCATGACCAACAGAAAATACTGGAAGGGTTTGATGGGCATTGGCCTTGAGTTTTGGAGTTGTAGTTCACCTACATCCAGAGAGCCCCATGGACTCCAAACAGTGATAATAATAAACTTGGCACAAATACTCAATATGCCCAAATGAGAACACTGGTGGAGTTTGGGGAAAACAGACCTTGATATTTGGGAGTTGTAGTGGCTAGGATTTATAGTTCACCTACAATCAGAGCCCATTAAACCCCACCAATCTTACAACTGGGCCAAACTTCCCAATTAGAACCCCCATGACCAACAGAAAATACTGGAGGGATTTGGGTTCCTAAGACCATCAGAAATGCCATATATACTCGAGTATAAGCCAACTTGAATATAAGATGAGGCATCTGATTTTACCACAAAAAACTAGGAAAACTTATTGACTCAAGTATAAACCGAGGGTGGGAAATGCAGCAGCTACTGGTAAATTTCAAAATAAAAATAGATGCCAATAAAATTATATTGAGGCATCAGTAGGTTAAATGTTTTTGAATATTTACCATATTTCAAAGAAAAACAGTAAACTAGCTCTGTAAGTGGAAAAACAGGGTCAACAAAAGCAAAATGGTATCAACAATAACTTTATTATAATAACAATAATAAAACTTCATTTGTATCCCACCTTATCTCCCCATGGGGACTCAGGCCGGCTTCCAACAGTCACAGGCAAGCATTCAATGCCTATATAAACAATGCAGAGCTAGATATATATCTATCATTATACATACTAATTTCACATATGCATTTCCCCCTGAAATGTTTCTGTGTCCCCAGAACACACAAACATATATAACAGATTGTAGGTTTCTAAGCTGCATATTGATTGGGAGTACTAGAAGGAAATGACAATGAATAAAGATGGCAACTGCTTGTTCTACAGGTGTTTGGAAGTTCAGCATGTTTGCTTCCTGTTTCACATGCCTCATTTACATAGCTCACCTGTTAGTCTGCTACAGGTAAGTATAACCTCTGGGTTATAGGGGCCTGGTGTAGAAATGATATTGATCATTGTCCAGTCTTGATTGGGCAATTGAAAATGTTGTTTGTCTTCCTTACTGCATTATGAATATACCTGCCATTATTTCAGTTTTTAAAGAAAATATGTTAGGCACAATGTTCTTGCTATCATCTTTGCTTAACATGGCTCATGATAATGATAAATTAACAGTTCCAAATATGTGTGATAAGAGTTTGCTAAATTGTGGTTTGATCTAATGATGACTGGGGAAAAAGCTGGTACAGAATTAGTGTTAACTATACGTGGCCCTCCACATTTGGGTTTAACTTTGTGATTTTAATTGTTTGCAGATTATTTGTTACCACTGTTGCCTCTGCACGTCAATTTTCATAGAGATGGCAAGCTTTGTGAAACAGAGAGAACTGCGTACATGTGGCGAGGCTTGTCTGTCTCTATTAAAGATGACACAGGGCAGTAGCAGTGTATGTGGGGGGGGGGGGGGTATGATCAGGTGAAAGCAGGGCAGAAACTGGGGCACGGAGGAGAGCATACTGTTGGCAGTTGCCTGGACAAAACAGAAACACATGCAGTTGCAGTGCCCGCTATGCTAGAGCATATGAGTCTCACACATACCAATCTATTTTAGGGTTTTCTGGGGTTTTTAAATCAAATTATAGCTATGCTACTGAAAAGCCTGATTTTCCAAAGTGGAGATAAAATGGTGCCCACAGAAAAGTAATCAGAGTTGTGCGCAGAATTCGTTTCTACTGGTTTTTTCGTTGTGTTGTTGAAGTCTTTTATGGTCAGAATCATTCATAGCAACCCAGTTTCTTTTGTTTCTTTCAGTTCTTTGGGAGCACGAAATGGGAAGCCCCCTCCCCGCACAAAAATCAGCTTGACCCGAAAGCAAGCTGGAGCTGATCTTGGCTGCAGTCCTGCTTTCACCTGCAGCCAAGTGCCTCCCAGAACTTGCCTCCTTGCCTTGGAAAGAAAATGTGTGTTAGGTGTGGTGTGAAGGCCCAGAAAGTGTGCATGCCTGCCAGTTCCTGCAGCTGAGCGCCTCTTACTCTAGAGTAAGAGGCCCTCGGCTGCAGGCGCACAGGTTTTCTGGGCCTGCACACCACACCACACATGCACTCCCTTTCCAAGGGGAAAGTGTGTGTGGCGTTGTGTGCAGGCCTGGAAAGTGAATGTGCCTGCTAGTGCCTGCAGCCAAATGTCTCCTCTTGAGTAGAAACTGCAGATAAGAAGCCTCCTTAAATTGCTCACTGGGAAGAGGAACCTGGGTGTGAAGACTCCCCTCCCCCATAATGGTCCAATAGAAAACTGATATTTTAGTGCCCCAAACCGAAAACATATCTGCCCTCCCAATTTAGGGAGTCAGCCAAAAAAACGGATCAGAGCCCCCACCAAAAGCCAGAACACAAAACGGGTCAAGGTTTACTCTGAATGCACAACCCTGAAAGTTATACTATGTGTCTACTGAACTACAAGAGGCCTACCTGCCTGAGGCCTATCATGCCAAACTCCATACCGCTTTTTAAAAGGAAGCCGTAAGATTACTGATAAGGGCATTATACCTCTGTCAACTGATGGGCTGCTCTCTGAAAAGCTGAAATTTTTAATCTAGGTGTAGATGGAAGCAGCACTCAGGAAACATGGGATGATTTTGAATGGATGCCTTTGGCATATGGGTCCTCAAAATAAATTTCAACAAACTTTGGTGATTCAACAAATGTCTGGAAACAGCCAAAGAAGAAACCTCTCACTCTGCTCACTCGACTGAACTATGCATTTTATGCAACATTGCAATTCAAGATGTTTGCTGTATCCTACCATCTCTCAGCAAGCATAGCCCTGTTGGGAAATGTAACCTCAAAAACAGCTTTTCCAAGAACTGAAATGGTTTATGATTTTCCCCTGGTCTTCAGATGGAATTGAACCCTTCTACCATTGCCATTAATAGCTCCCAAAGTATAGCGGATTACAAGGTTTTCTAGTATCAATGCAAGTGAAATAGGGATCTGGTGGGCTTTTCTGTGTTTGAGCCTTACAAAGCTTTTGGAAAATGTTTTTTTTTTAATTGAAAAGACCATTAAGTGTTTTGAGTGAACACTTCTCTTTGTCAAGGCTTCATAATGTTTTCAGTATTTGATTGCCGATGTTAGCTCTCATACATCCCTCTCCACAGTACCTTTCATGCGTACTGAAAGTAAGAAGGTGACTATGAAAAGTGTGGTAGCTTTCATATGTTTCAATTAGCTAGTTTTAAAAATAATGTTTTACTGTTTTCTTTTCTAGAACACAAATAAGACTGCTCCGTGCAGGCAAGAAGATTCTTTTTCTGTCCGATGATTTTAAGGTGTCGCCTTCTCACAGTGTGGTGAGTTTAAAAAATATCCTCAAGGATTTTCCTCTAGTGATCTGGCAAACTTGGGAGTTTTGTTTGCACTGTGTTGATAGCTGGCTTTTCAGTACCATCAATACTTCTGCTTTTTGAGAGTGCAGAGGACTTTGATGCTAAGAAAATCATCCATGGATATAGGGATTGGCATAAACAATAAAGAAACATATTTGTGTGTGATATTCTATTAACTAAGAATATGGAGCAAGTAATTTTCTGTTTTAAGATACTAGGAAAAATATTTTGCATTACCTGGGTTCATGATGCAAATTGGACCAACAACTCTAACTCTCATGTCAGACTACACAGAGAAGCCATTGAAATCCACAAGCATGTGGACAATTTTAACAGAAAGGAGGAAACCATGAAAATGAACAAAATCTGGCTACCAGTATAAAAAAACTCCAAAACCAGAACAGGAAATAAAGAGCAACACTCTGAAAACAGAGGAATTCCAGTCATGAATCAATCAGGGGCAAGCTAACACCTCTGAACAAAGGATTCCCCCATGCAGGAAGAAGCCAGGCCTTGAAGCTGGCAAGGCCATTAATGCTAATCAAGGTGATTAATTACAACATTGTGTTGTCAAAGGCTTTCATGGCCGGAATCACTGGGTTGTTCTGAGTTTCCCAGGCAGTATGATATGGCCGTATAGCCCGGAAAACTCACAACAACTCGATTACCACACTCACAAGAGACAAGAGTCCTTTCTCCCACCCTGGACCTTCTACAGATATATAAACCTCCCTTGCTTAGTTTTTCCAATATATCTCACAACCTCTGAGGATGCCTGACATAGATGTGGGCGAAACGTCAGGAGGGAATACTTCTGGAACATGGCCATACAGCCTGGAAAACCCCAGAATATGTGTATTTTATGCCATTATAGAACAAAAAATAGAAACATAACATGCCTTGCTTTCTCTTTCCAATGTAATTTTGAATAATAAATAAATAAATAAATAATACGAAATCCAGCATATCTATCTTGTTTGCTGTGTCATACAACATAGTTGTGTCAATAATAATAATAATATACTTTTTTATATTCTGCTCTATCTCCCCAGGGGTACTCAAAGCAGAATACAAAGTACATACAAGGCAAACATTCAGTGCTACCACAATTAATAACACAGACAGACAATACATAGATAGACAGAGGCAAGCCTTCCCGCTTTTTCATCTCCACCATCTGGAGGCTATCCTCAACCCGGCCATGGGAAGATGCTGTTATTTCATTTTCCACGCTGAGGAGGCTGATGTCCATGGACGCCATTCCTGATCAAATTAGCTGGCATGTTTTTCAGGGGCGCCTTTTACCTCCCTTCCAAAGCGGTACCTATTTATCTACTTACATTGCTGTTTTCGAACTGCTAGGTACGCAGAAGCTAGGGCTGATGGCAGGAGCTCACCCCAGCCTGTGGCTTGAACTGCCGACCTTCCAGATTTTCAGTAGTTTGGCAGTTTAACCCGCTGTGGTAGCCACAGCCACATACTGATGAATTGAGCTTTTGTGAATTTTGATCTGAATTTCCTCTCACCAATAGCACCTAACATCTTTCCCATTTGAAATGATGTCCCTAAGAATGCACAATTATACATACTTCCTGGCTGAAATGTTCCAAAACTTATGATTTTATGTGGTGACAATTAAGATGTCAACAAAATTAAAGTGATACTGACATATTCTGAGTATCCAATCAGAGCTTTGTTTCAAGACTATAATCTCTGGAAAATAGCTTTTCTGAAATGAAGTGTACAGACATTCTATTTACTGTTATTCAGATTCTGCCTTCCTGCTTTACAAAATATACCAGTACGTTTCTTCCTATAAATTATTTACCTTTTATTTTTCTTTTAAAAGTGGGATACATGCATCAATGAACTGTCCTTTTGTTTGTTTGCTCTAACAGGTTTCATCAGGAAAATTTATCTCTTGGCAAATTGCATTTATGATATGGGGTAAGTCAACATCTGTGCTTCAAGCATATGGTGTGATGTATACATTTGTTTATCATTTTCTCCATTTTGTTGACAACTTGTATTTTCTCTACTAGGATTTGTAATCATGCAACTAGTGATGGTGGTGTTTGGTATGGTTATCATGTATATTGCGATTTTGCCCATGATACATGGTCGGTGGAAGGAACTTCTTGACAAGTGGGGAACTGTGATGTAAGTGCTAGCAGCCATAATAACCGCTTTGCTCTTCCTGCCTTTTAGAACAGACCCAATGTGATCATCTCTGCAATTGTCAGCAGGATAGTCTGGCGGTGCAGAATGTAATTTCCGGTCAGTGTGAGTTGGAGACCCTTGGTTGTCTCTCCTGTAACACTGACTTTGAAAAATGTATGGCTTGTAATTGCCGATCCATTGAATAATATATTAAATGATGGAGATTCTATTAAGTAAGCATCTGGAATACTAGGTGTGTTAGTCATTTTTACTAGAATCCACAAAGTCTTGCACCACTTTAAAAAGGAGTGCATTTATTAAAACCCAAATAATTGCAAAGAATCCTAAATGTCATCAGTTTCATCTTCCTACCAGATAGGAACCCATTCTTATTATGGAATAAATGCTCACACACTGTGGGCCCTTCCACACAGCCATATAACCCAGAATATCAAGGCAGAAAATCCCACAACATTTGCTTTGAACTGGGTTGTCTGAGTCCACACTGCCATATATTCCAGTTCAAAGCAGAAAATGTGGGGAAAGGCCTTAGACCACTTCTACTGATTCTACTAATTCATGCCATAAAACATTTTTTGTTGTTTTTATTGGCTACAAAGTAAACCTGTAGGCCAAGATCCAAAGAAGGAATGTATATATTCAGAAACAAATGGGAAGATGACTGTGTTTTCCCATCCTTTTCTTCTCTTCCTATTCTGATGGCCAAACTTCCCATTGTGAAAAAGAAGGTGCCAAAAGCAACACTTTTGCTTTTCTATTTTGGAAAATGAGAGTGTCATGGGAAACTTTAGCCAAATCTCTACCTTGTGGGTATATTCTCCCCTTTGATCTTAACTTTTGAAAAAACGGTTGAAAATGGATGTTGCACCAAGTCAGCTGCTACAGGAGCCATTCGTTCAGGCCTTAAGTCCTGGAGTAAGAATTTGGCATTGCTAAATGCAGACCATCCATTTTTCATTCTTAGTCTCCATTAGTCTTCATCAACACCGATCCATTGTCCTTGTGGTTTGTTTACTTGGTTGTGCCTTTTTGCTCTTTTGTCTTCCAGCCTTTCTCTTGCTATTGTTATGATTATCAAGAAGCTGCAAGTTTTTTTGGCTGGCATTTTTTTCCTTCAGCCGAAGCTTTTACCAAAAGACAAGCAAAGACCTTTGGCACTTGATAACAGGTTAGTGTCAGGAACCAAGAGCCTTCCTGTGATTCAGTTCCAGTGCACGCCACCCATTGTTGAAAGATACTGAGGAAAACTTTATCTCTCCCAATCCCTTCCCCTGGCACTGTTTCCCCTCAAACATGCTAAGGTGCCTGCTTGTCTTTTCTTTGTTTGCTTTTACCCTCCTGTTAAACATATTTCATCAAAGAAAGTAGCAAAGTCTAGCTGCAGAAAACCTGTACAGTACAAACCTTTACAAAGGTTTTTGTTTATCTTCTCTTTTGTTCGAAGTATTGCTGGGGATTCAATACACGTGCAGGCAAATGCAATCAAGTATATTTAAAAACAGGGCAGGAAATAGGGATTTGGTATGTGCCACCTGGGGTTACAGTCCCCTTTAAGACACAGGCTGGTTTAAGAGGGGCCAGGAGTACATTTGGATAGTTAAGGATTGTGTGAAAGCCATTCCTTGAGATATTGCCACAGTGACCTCACCTTAATTACAGGCCAGTTGGATTACTATAATGGTCCCTGTATGGGACTACCTTTGAAAAGTGCTCAGAAAGTCAAATTTATTTCTATCCTGTCCCATCTCCCCTTGGAGACTTGGAGCGGCTTACAACATAGATGACAGCTTTCCGATGCCCCACACACAATCATTATCATCATCATCATCATCATTATCAGTGGCTCACAACACAAAAACAAAAGGAGCTGCGGTGGCGCAATTGATTAAACCCTTGTGCTCCTGTACAGCTGACCTGAAGGTTGGCTGAACTGCTGATCTGAAGGTTTACAGATTGAATCCACAAGACATGGTGAGCTCCCATCTGTCAGCTCCAGTTCCTGCCGACTTAGCAGTTCGAAAACATGTAAATGTGAGTAGATAAATAGGTACCGCTTCAGTGGGAAAAGGCAACAGACCCTCCAAGCAATCTTGCTAGCCACACAACGAGGAGGCAGCAATGCAGGCTCTTTGGCTTGAAAATGGAGAGCAAAATCACCTCCCAGAGCCAGAGATGAGCACCGCCTCCAGAAGTTGGAAATGAAAGGAGAAGCCTCTGCCTTTGTTTGTGTTTGTGTGTCTCATTGTATATGATTATAAAGGCATTGAATGTTTGCCTATGTTGTAATCCGCTCTGAGTCCTCTAGGGGAGAAGGGTGGAATATAAATAAAAGGTATTGTTATTATTATAATATACATAATATCAAACAAAAGGCTGTAAATCAAAAACAAAAGACAATAAAGTAAGGATAAAGCAAACATAGTTAAGCATAGTTAAAACAGCTCGTGGCTGTTAGACCTGTCAGTATAAATATCAAAGAGTTTAAAACATATAAAGTTTAGCTGGGCCAAACAACTAAAGCAAGATTGTCAATAGAGGTTGGTTACAGGGAGTGGGCAGTTCCCATATTGCAACAGTTTCAATGACTACTGGCCTGTGTCTGGGCACAATTTTAAAGTGCTGGTTATGACTTATAATGCAGTACATGGTTCAGATCCAGGTTATTTGAAGGATTGTATTATTTCACATGAAGCTACTCATATCTGAGATCCATGGAGGAATTTATCCTTCCCACCACTTTCACAGGTACTTTTGGTAGAAGGGGGCCTTCTCAGTGGTTGCTCCCAGGTTGTGGCACTCTTTCCCTAGAGAAGTTAAACTAACATCATCTTTCCTTGCTATATTTCCTTAGGAAAGTAAAAGCCATTTTGTACTGACAGGCTATTGAGAACTGATCTTTAGGGGAAACAGTCCTAGTATAATGTGATGAACATTTGTTTTATGGGTTTTTAAAAATTGATTTTCCTTTTTAATTGTTTAATTGCTATACATTATGCAATTGAAGTATACTTGGTTTAATGGTTGGAAGCCATTAGGAGTCCCAATTTGGGGGAAAAGAAATACAAAACACATATGAAAAATAAAGCACAGTATTTCTCATCTACATTGATCATTCAAAGATAGCTTCAAATTCCAGTGGCCAAATCAACTTCCACCAAAGAAAGCCCTTAATGTGCATCAGTGCTATGTCTTTTGTGTGATCATCATCTGGGCCTCAAATTGGTTCCAGGATTTCTTATCTGCAGAGCTTGACTAATTTCTACAATACTTATTTAAAATTGCATTAGTTAGTGTAGATAGGGCCTAAGGCTGGAGTGGGCAACAGATATTTTGGGATCTAGTCATTTGCAGTAAATCAGCCATCAGAATTTTAACAATAGCAAAATAGCATCCTCTCAAACTGGGTAAGTGAAATCAAGAAAGCTTGTGGGGAGATATATTTATGTGTGACAAGATCTGTGTGCAAGCTCCAACTACTGATTATTATACTTCTTCAAGCCGACTTCATCTTATAATGCCCACCATCCTGTCACTTTCTGTCCAAGATTTGTTCAGCATGGGTGTGTGAGTGTAATAGTCAGGAGGCTTGTCACACTGTTTGTGGGTAGTCAGCCTCTCCCCTCCTGACATCCCTATTGCCTCGACACTATAAGATGGTTTTGTGAGACCAGTCGCTTTTGTTGCAACAGTGTAGCAATGGTGAGGCCGCGGACCATATTTTAGTTCTTGGGGACCACTGGTGGTCCACGAACCACAGGCTGGGAACCACAGGTCTACTGCAATTCTAAGGCTCAGAATAATACAACCATAGAATTGGAATCAAGACTCCACAGCGAAATCAAAATTTTCCTTCACCTCTAAGGTTACCTCCAAGAATAATAAGAAAAATGAATATTTTGAAAAATACATATTAAAAAAGAATTTCCAAATCCTAGTTCCCTGAAGTATTCTTCATACTTCAACTATGTTTGGTTTAGCCCAGTGGTCTTCAACCTGGGGTCCCCAGATGTTTTTGGCCTACAATTCCCAAAAATCCCAGCCAGTTTACCAGTTGTTAGGATTTCTGGGAGTTGAAGGCCAAAAACATCTGGGGACCCCAGGTTGAGAACCACTGGTTTAGTCAGAAAGCAAGTTAACCCACAGTTTTTTTTCTTTTTTTCTAATGCAGAAAGCTTAGTAAATGTTAAATGGTACCTCTTTTCTTCTTCAGGAAAGCATTCGTAAACTTCAGCTATTTCTTATTCTTCCACTCTGTGGTGGTGGGATTCACCTCCTCTCTCATGAGATTGCTCCGCAGCATCGTCATAGGAACATGGTTAATTGGACGAGTAGACAGGCCTGTGATGCCAAAGGGCTTTGAAACCTGTGATAATGGTGAGTGCCTAGGATGTGCCGTAAACCTAACAGAGGTTTCCCCAAAAATATTTATAAGGAAGGGTTCTGTCCAAATGTATCTCCCCCTATAAACCCGTTAGAGAGTTAAGATTTGCAGGGGATGTTCTACTCTCGGTCCCACCCCAATCGCAAGTACGAATGATAGGGACGAGACAGGGCCTTCTCTGTGGTGGCCCTCAGTTATGGAACTCCCTCCCCAGTGATATCAAACTGACGCCTTTCATCCTAGTGTTTAGAAAGAAAGTGAAGAACTGGCTTTGCAATTAGGCATTTGGCTAGTGCAATATAGAATCAGTACAATGTTGCATGCAAATGACAACCTTAGGACAGAGTACCATGTTTTAATTATGTTTTAATAGTTTTATGATATGTATATGTTTTATTGTTTATTGTATTGATGTATTGCTTTTATGTTGTGGAATATGCGGCGTTGAATATTGCCATTCTATATGCTGCTCTAAGTCTCCTGCAAGGGTGAGAAGAGTGGGGTAGAAATAGAGTAAATCAATCAATCAATCAATAATAGCTTTCCACTTCTATCTATAACCTTTGGCTTCAACTCCATACGACAGGTTCGACATGTATAAAACAACTTGTCCTTCTTTTGCTGCAGGGTTCAATACCTGGGTTCAAATGCTGTTCCTGGACCACTACCACACAAATCCTGTTCTTGTTTGCTTTTGCCACCTCCTTGATACTCAAAATCAAGAAAAGCAAAGTTGGAAAGCCACCTCTAACTTTACTATCAATGAGATGAAAAGAACAGGTAAATGGAAAGTAGCAGTCAAGGCAAATAGGAGGGTGGGCAGGTAGAAGTAAGGTCCCTTATGGTACGGAACTCAACTAGCTACAGATCTTCCTGTCCTCAATGACTGAATAGTATAAAGGGCTTCAAAAAATCTCAACTGAGCATTCTATTATGTCACACTTTGATTTGTTCTGGACTAAGAACATAGAGTTTTAGAAATGAACTGATTGAGAAAAATGCCCCACAGAAAGAACAAGGGTGAAGTGAAATGCAATGCAAAATATGGTATGTGGCAAAGAATTCTCAGGACACAACTCTTTTAAGTTTTCTCTCCTCCTAAGTTAGGCCCCTCCTCATGTCACTATAAAGTACAAGTGATAGCCATGAAGATATGGGGTACCTAAAACATTGGAGGAAAACATACTGTGTAGCCTATGCCCCCCTGAGTGCCCCAAACTCCCAAAATTGAATCTTGAATGAAAGAATCCCAGGGGCACAATTCAACATTTTAGCTTTATTTGTGCTCCCCTATTCTACAATAATCCAGTGGCACAGTGGGTTAAACCGCTGAACTGCTGAATTTGCTGACCGAAAGGTCGGCAGTTCGAATCCGGGAAGCAGGAGGAGCTCCTGCTGTTAGCCCCAGCTTCTGCCAGTCTAGCAGTTTGAAAACATGCAAATGTGAGTAGATCAATAGGTACTGCTTTGGCGGGAAGGTAACGGCGCTCCATGCAGTCAGGCTGGCCACATGACCTTGGAGGCATCTGTGGACAATACCAGGTCTTCGGCTTAGAAATGGAGATGAACACCACCCCCCAGAGTCAGATTCGACTAGACTTAATATAAAGGGGAAACCTTTACCTATCCTACAACAGAAGAAAATGGCTCACTAGAAGTGATTGCTGGTCGTCATAACATGGTTTCTAGTTCTGGGGAAATGGCAGCAGTATGATAGCTGAGAAGCGTCAAAAATGACCTTGCAAATATGCCCATCAACCCACCCTTGGTTTTTTAATGGCAGTTGTTTCTCTTAATGATTTTAGGTCAGGCAGTTTTCTCCCTGGCGTACAGGCAACCCAACCTAATATTTCTATGAGTTTTCAAACTCAATTTATAGCACTGGCCAAATCTTGTTTTAAGAGAATAAGCAAATGAGCAAACAGAAA
Source organism: Anolis carolinensis (assembly GCF_035594765.1). Lineage (NCBI taxonomy): Eukaryota > Metazoa > Chordata > Lepidosauria > Squamata > Anolidae > Anolis > Anolis carolinensis. The sequence continues at coordinate 206,345,465 of NC_085842.1, read as the reverse complement.
TCCTCTCCTTTGCATCAGCAGTATTCTAACTTTGAAGATTGATAAAACTGGATTGAAATGGATATCTAGGGCTAGCCACAACATGTTGTTTTTTTTATGTGTTCTCTCTGTGTATAGTCCCTTGATCTGTCTGTTGGTCTGGAATTTTTAAAAGGAAAGGAAAGAATGGGAGAAGAGGATGGGTGTCAAATTTGTAATAAAGGAAGTTCTGGTAATTTTGTTTTAGGTTATCGGGTTTCATGCAGAGCCAGGACAAGATGGCTGCTATTCTATACACTTTTGAACAATCCCAGTCTGCAGAAATTCAGGAAACCAAGATCAGATCCTCAATCAGTGGATTCACTGCAGAATTTTTCTGACAGTCTTTGCATTTAATCCAGAGCCATCTAATAAGGTGTTTGTGGAAATACAGTTTCCTCCAGCTTGGGGAATTTGTAATATGGAAAATCTGGACTTGGTGCTACAAGGTGCCACAAAAAGTCAACATTTTAGTTGCTGGCTACTTGCTTACACCCACCTGCCTTACTCCAAATTGGCATCTCTTGTGTATCCAGTATTTTATATCTCATCATGTACCCAAGATGTTTAGCTCCTTTGGCTGGTGGAATTGGAACTTGTGCCACAACTACCATCTGCCTGTGACAAAGAACTGGTAGGATCTCAAGCCTGAAAACGTTACAGAAAATGAAAACGTCAAACTACTCTGGAACTTCTGAATTCAGACTGACAGGGTTTTGGAGCACACTCCTGATCTCATGATCATGGAAAAAAAAAATAAGGTATAGATTGTCAATGTTGAAATCCCAGCAGAATTGAAGAGAAGCAACTGGAAAAGCTGACATGATATGAGCATTTTAAAGATCGAACTGCAAAGACTGGCACAAGCCAGTAAAGGTGGTCGCAGTGGTGATCAGCACACAGGGTGCAGTGCCGAGAGACCTTGGCCAGCACTTGAAAACAATCGGCACTGACAAAATTACCATCTGTCAGCTGCAAAAAGCCACCCTACTTGGATTATTCACCAATACATCACATAGTCCTAGACACTTGGGAAGTGTTCAACATGTGATCCAATACAACAGCCAGCATAGTAATCTTGTTTGCTGTGTACTAATCTTGTGTATATAATAATAACAACAACAACAACAACAACATTTATATCCCACCACCATCTCCCAAAAGGGACTTGGTGCGGCTTACAAAAGCATGTATTAGTGCTGTAAACACTAATAAAATTATATATATATATTGTAAAATTATATACAAGGCTTGTGTTGATATAGAGAAGAAAAGCAAACCCAGAGACAAAACTTCATGTGCTCATAGATGGTCACTTGCTTTATTTGTTTTAAAAAGCTCAATGCATTTCAACTATTAACAGGGTTGGCCTTCCTAAGGGGCTAAACTAAAATTTTCAAATATTTCAGTTTAATACATTAACAAAACATAATTTGTTATATTCTCTAAGAACATATCACTTTATTCTACATGGAGATACCATTATTCAGACATTTTGGAATTACTTAATGGTCCATTTCATTGGAGAGTATATTATATAAAGAGAACTAGACATTATCATCCCTGGATGTATACACCTGGACTTAGGAAGTCTAAAGAGAAAAGAAGTGGAAATCCATTTTTGTTTCATATATAAAATACATTGCCTGAAGGTAACTTTGTATTTTTAATATCTTATATGCTCATGTATAAGTCTAGCATTTTTAGTAAAATCAACCATGGTGGTGAAACAGATTAAATTGCTGAGCTGATGAACTTGCTGATCATGGTTCGAATTCACAGGACGGGGTGAGCTCCCACTGTTAGCCCAAGCTTCTGCCAACTTAGCAGTTTGAAAATATGCAAATGTGAGTAGATCAATAGGTAGTGCCTCAGCAGGAAGATAAATACAGTTCCATGCAGTCATGCCGGCAACATGACCTAGGAGGTGTCTACAGACAACACAGGCTCTTTGGCTTAGAAATTGAGATGAGCACCACCCCCCCAGAACCAGAGATAAGTACCACCCCTAGGAGCCAGAAGGAGAAGCCTTTATTTTTATCTGTGTTTCACTGTTTCTAGGCATTGAATGTTTGACTTTGTGTTGTGTGTGCTGGAATCTGCCCTGAGTCCCCTCGGGGAGATACGGTGGAATACAAAGATTATTATTATTTTTATTCCCAAAACTTGGGTCAACTTATCCACAAATCAGTGGGAGTGCTATACCTTGGCTGTTAACAAAAAAATGAACCGTCTTCTTTGAATAGAGTGGCAGGATCCTAGTACATCCCAGGTGAACTTAAAAGTAGCACCAAACTCTTCTGCGCTCTTTACCATGGTACAGCTTTTGGCCTTTTGGAATGCTTTAGAGAATGATGGCAACCCCCAAGGCGACATTGGCATTTCCCCCTCTTTGGGGAAATGACCCTCAATTTATCAATGAGGCATATTAAAATCCATAGTTTTGGCCCCCAAACATGCTCATAACTTATGCCTGTGTATATACAATATACAATACCCAGAAGGTGTTGATAGGGGACAGCTGTTCGGCTCCACAACCGTTGTCTTGTGGAGTCCCACAGGGTTCAGTACTGTCCCCTTTGTTGTTTAACATCTACATGAAGCCACTGGATGAGATCATCCGGAGTTTTGGAGTTCGGTGTCATCTGTACGCAGATGATGTCCAACTCTATCACTCCTTTTCTCCAGCTTCCAAGGAGGCCGTCCAGATCCTGAACCGGTGCCTGGCTGCTGTGTCGGACTGGATAAGGGTGAACAAATTGAAGTTGAATCCAGACAAGACAGAGGTCCTCCTGGTCAGTCGTAAGGCCGAACAGGGTATAGGGTTACAGCCTGTGCTGGATGGAGTCGCACTCCCCCTGAAGGCGCAGGTTCACAGTTTGGGTGTCCTCCTGGACTCATCGCTGAGCCTGGAACCCCAGGTTTCGGCGGTGGCCAGGGGGGGCTTCGCACAACTCAAACTTGTGCGCCAACTGCGCCCATACCTTGGGAAGCCTGACATGGCCACGGTGGTCCACGCTCTGGTTACATCTCGTTTGGACTATTGCAATGCGCTCTACGTGGGGTTGCCTTCAAAGACTGTTCGGAAGCTGGAACTAGTCCAACGTTCCGCAGCCAGGTTATTAACTGGAGCGCCGTACAGGGAGCATACAACTCCTCTGTTGAAGCAGCTCCACTGGCTGCCTGTTAGCTTCCGGGCACAATTTAAAGTGCTGGCTTTGGCCTACAAAACCTTAAACGGCTCTGGTCCAACTTACCTCTTCGAACGTATCTCTCCCTATGAGCCGCCCCGCAGATTAAGATCTTCCAGTGAGGCCCTGCTCTCGGTCCCGCCGCCGTCACAGGTGCATTTGGCTGGAACGAGAGGGCTTTTTCGGTGGTGGCTCCGCGGCTGTGGAACTCCTTGCCAAGGGAGATTAGGGGAGCCCCCTCACTCATGTCTTTTAGGAAGCAGCTGAAGACTTGGATGTGGGACCAAGCTTTTGGCCCATCCTAAGATACGGTTGATATAATCTGATGTATTCGCTGGATTAATGTGTAATTGAATACAGACTGGCTCTGACTTTTGGCCCAATGCTACTGGCCCTGTTGTAATGGCCACACAGTGTTTTACTGTTTTAAATGGGGTATGATATTGGTTTTTAAGTGTGTTTTTACGATCGTTTGTTTTACTATATTTTGTATAATATGTGGCATTAATTTTGCCATTATGTAAGACCGCTCTGGGTCCCCCTGGGGGAGAAGAGCGGTATATAAATTAAATAAATAATTAAATAAATAAATAATTATGTTAATGAAACAAAGTTTGTAACTTTTCCGCCATTAAAAAGCAAAAGTGTCACTCTGTCACTCATGGAAGCAATTTAGGAATATTTTTGGATTTTGGAGTTCTGGGTAATGGATACTCAAAACAGTATAACATTCTGCCTCCTATTTTTCCAACTATCAGTTTCGAGACATAAGCTCGGAAAGCACTCTTTTGAGTTGTATACCCTATTTACTCAAATCTAATGCTCACCTTTTTTGCTAACTTATCTTGCTAAAATTAGGGTGTGCAGTAGATTCATGTAATACAGTAATCTTAGTGCTAAGCCAAAGCAAAAGAGCAAGCAGCGTCCTGGAGCTTCTATTTGAGAGACGTCATCTCTAATTTAACAGCCTCAATGCTATGCGATTCTGGGATTTGCAATTTGGTGCGGCATCAGCATTTTATGACAGAGAAGGCTCAAGACATTGTGAAACTAATATAATAATAATAACAATAATAATAATATACAATTTTAACCCATCCTCTCTCCTCGAAAGGACTCGGGGTGGTTTACACATCCAAAAGGCAAATATTGAAACTACAGCCTTCATGATTTCATAGCATTGAACCAAGGTAGTTAAAGTGGATTCATTCTGTGGCATAGATGCACCCCAAGTTTTTCTTTTCCATTGGTGGAAGCTCTGGTAATCAAACACTTTTGTTTTTAAAGAAGGATTTCTAAGCAGGCAGAAGCTGTAATGGCAGCTGTAATGTGTTTCCTTCTGAAATACTTCAAGGCAAATTTGTGGGAGTCCCATACAATGCAAGAATTTGCCCATGTAATAACCATGATGTTGAATGTATGTATCACATCTTATTGCCCTGCAGTTTTTACAAGTAGACTCAGCTAGATATTATAAAAACCCACTATTGGGCAACGTACTCAGTAGAGCTGCCCAATTCCAAGTAAAAAAGTTTTAGGTGACAATTTCCCCATGTGACCTTGGCTATTGCCAAGTTTCTCTCTGAGATAGCTAGAATTAGACAACTTCCTGTATTAGAATCAGGTTGAACCTTATATATATATTTGCAGTGTTTTTACCCTTTTTCATATGCAAAAACACACCCTGTTTTTAAGTGATCTTATCGGTTTATGAATTTGCTGTGCACTTTTTCCGCTGAGCAGATTGGGTCTTTGGACTGTAATAAAGATTGATGATGATATAACAAAGAGTACAGTTTTTGCTGCTGTGCATTACATTTGTCAGCATTTTTTTTGTTGGTTTTCAGGGTGTTGAAAATGGAGGTGCGCATTCGTTTTGATGGTGCATTAGACTTGAGTAAATATAGGGTGTAGATCAATAGGTACTGCTCCGGCAGGAAGGTAACAGCTCTCCATGCAGTGTCTACAAACAACGCCGGCTCTTCGGTTTAGAAATGGAGATGAGCACCAACCCTCAACGTTGGACACAACTAGACTTAACGTCAGGGGAAGCCTTTATCTTTACCTTTAACACTTTGAGACTTTGTCTCTTCTCTGCATCCCTTCTGTTTGACTTTACAAGTCCTCACTGCTTTTCCCCACTTTTGATCTAGCATACAGTCACTTCCAACATGGAAAGGCAAACCAGTATTCCAAAATAATATCCCAAGTGTGAAACCAAATAATTTCATTGTATTGTTTAACAAAAATGGAAAGCCTTCCAGAAAACATCAAGTTTGAATATTGTTTTTTTCTGAACAGTGACTTGAGCTCAAATATATTGTCAGATGATTGGTCTCAGTTTTTCAGTACAAAATGGCAGATGCTTCTGAAATGGGTTGTAATCTACTGATAAACTGTCCATGCTGCTGCACCTTTTTCACTCTCTTACTGAAAGATCCAAGTAGAACAAGTTTTGATATTATTTGTCTAATGCTGGGAAGTGTAAGAAAATAATTAAAGTTGTCCTGCCAGAACTTGCTTACACACTGTGTTCTTTTTAATGCAGAGTAAAGACTACCATATATATTCATGTATAAATTGATCTCATGTATAAATCGAGGGCAGAGTTTGTTTGTTTTTTACTCAAATTTCTAGACTTTGACATGAGTACTAAGAACTTTGGGAGCCTTCCGAGATTTACAAAACTAAAACAAAAAGTATGGTGTAAGTTTTGATTTCTTAATTTTTGGTGCGTACCATGTGTGCGCATCGAATATCACATTGGATATCATGTCATAAGTACGGATCATACAAAACTGATCTAACTTAACGTTTTTGCACATGCCTAATGAGTAAAATCATCCTTCCCCCTTCACTAGGGTTAGGGGCCCAGACCCCTGCGAAAGTGTGAACATCTCTTTAGGAATTTCTAAATTTTCCTGCATGGCTCTAGAACAGGGGTCCCTAAACTAAGGTCGGTGGGCTGGATGTGGCCCTCCGCGGTCATTTATTCGGCCCTGCCCTAAACTTTAGATTTGGGGTCACCCTAACTCTGAAATGACTTCAAGGCACACACAACAACATTCCCAATTAACTTGATTATCTCATCAGTGAAAAGCAGGCCCACACTTCCTATTGAAATATTGGTTATTGTTCTTCATTTGAAATATTGTATTTTTCTTTCATTGATTTTTGCACTACGAATAAGATATGTGCAATGTGCATAGGAATTCATGCTTTTTTCAAACTATATCCCACTCCCCAACAGCTTAAGGGGACCGTGAAATGGCCCTCAGCTTCAAATATTTGAGGACTCCTGCTCTAGAACTGACCATGAAATCACATTAGAGGACCTAGAAATCCTGAGTGATGTTTTCTCTCTAGAAATCTCTAGGTCCACCACCATTCCTGGAGGGAATTGACCATAGGGTCACACTGGAGACCTAGATATACATCCATTTCCATGTTCTAGCACAACTACAGTAGAGTCTCACTTATCCAACACTCGCTTATCCAACGTTCTGGATTATCCAACGCATTTTTGTAGTCAATATTTTCAATATATTGTGATATTTTGGTGCTAAATTCATAAATACAGTAATTACTACATATCATTACTGCATATTGAACTACTTTTTCTGCCAAATTTGTTGTTAAACATGATGTTTTGGTGCTTCATTTGTAAAATCATAACCTAATTTGATGTTTAATAGGCTTTTACTTAATGCCTCCTTATTATCCAACATATTCACTTATCCAACATTCTGCCGGCCCGTTTATGTTGAATAAGTGAGACTCTACTGTAATTTGTAATTTGATGTTATGCCTCTAGATGGAGGTATCTAGTAGTAATCTATTTTGAAGTATGTGTAAAGGGTATCTACAGATAGGCAAAAAGGACTGACCAAGGAAGGCTTGAAACAGATTACTTATAAAGCAAATCTTCCTGTATATTCAGTGTACATTTTCTGACACAAGGCAACAAAATGGTCTTGATTTTGACCTTTGAAATCGGTTAAATAAATCCGTCTCATGGTCTCTTTTTATAAAAGGCTTTTATGAATAAACGTATTACATGGCTTCTAATTTTGTGTAATTCTTGCTGCCACATAATTGGCTTATTTGGCTTCCCCTTACACTGCCTGGAATCAGTCTCGGGAGGTGATTTCCTCAGACAGCCATGGCAACTCCTTTGGCTGTTACTGTGAAACTCCACAGTCACTTCTTCCTTTGGAAGAACAAAGCTGTACAAGCCAAAAAGTCTGTCCTGCATAAACAAAACTAACCTACTCCCTCCAGCATAGCACAGGAATGTAGCCTACGTTTTTCAGCTTCTCTACAGGAAATGAAGCCATTGTATCCTTTGTCTTAGCCTCAGGATAGAACCCAAAGATGCCAAATGAGATGCCAAGAAATGGAAGTGACTGTGTGTGCTTTAAGAGAAAGATGTCTAATTAGACATCTTTTCCACAGCCATTTCTTAATTATTGCAATAAAAAGCAACAGCAATTGGTAGGGCCAGTCTCCTCCAAGCATTGTTAAACTCCATTTCCCAGCATTCTTCACCATTGACTAAATTGGATACAACTGGGAGTTGCAGTTCAACTCCCTTGCTAGCCAATGGTTCTTAACCTGTGGGTCCCCAGAGGTTTTGACCTTCAACTCCAGAAATCCTAAGAGCTGGTGAACTGGCTGAGATTTCTGGGAGTTGTAGGCCAAAACACCTGGAGACCCACAGGTTGAGAACCACTGAGGTATACAATGGAAAGACCAAGGCTCCTCTTTCTTTATCCAATGTGCCATTGTAAGTAGATTATGTTGTAACTTGCGGTGTATAAATAAACTGACTTCACTCATTTGAAGGTTCTAAAAATAGCAAGGATGGGCTTTCTGCAAATAGCCATACATTCTTGATGTTTGCAAACTCAGAAAATGCAAATTTACATCTGGTGAAGCTATGCCCTTAACCTTGCCCTCTTATTTCATTTGCATTATCACTCATTGATAATAGTTCTTTATTGCAATCCCATCTGAAAATAACCAGGAAATCCCCATTCAATGTGTTGCAGGATACTGCATTTACGTGTCTATACCTGAAGTGAATAATTAACCAAATGTTTGCTTTCTGTTCATGCTTTGCTCTGTGGAAGCTGAGAAATGCCACACATTTGCCTTTGCTATCCTGAATGGTCAAAGGTAAAAGACAAAAATGTATGATGAAACTCATGGCGAGACATAAAGACGAGATGTCTCAGGTATTTCTTTTCACCTTGCTGTGCTTCTAGAATACCATCCATCTAACTGACGGTGACATTCTCAGCATGACTATGATGCCCTTCCATGAGACATGGTAGGTTTAAGCGGTGAAGCTGTGATGCATGTGAGACTTTCATTGGGGAGGTGCATTATACTAGCCAATTCTGGATTTCAGCTAGCTCCTTTAACTGAATCAATAGCATGATATGGAATTAAGGGTGGTGTAACCATGGTCTTCCTAATCCAGTGTTGAACTACAAAATACAAAGTATTTGTAAATGCTCTATTTACAAAGGTTAGGTGGTGATAGTAGGGCACTTCTCTCCCACAACAAAGTTAGAGGGGCTGCAGGAGGGAGAGAAGGAACTAGTTGAGGAACTAGTTCCCTACATTGTTAATCCTACTGAACAAATGCCTCCTTCTCCATCCTTTTACTTTGGCAAAGGTATGTTTGGATATTGTTTTGAGAAGTGCTTTGGTTTGATGAGAATACTTGATGGTGCTGTGTGTCTGCTGTAAAAATCCTGCATGCACAAATGTACACACACACACACACACGGGTATGTGTATTAAACATGCATATTGATCAGAGATCTGCCTGCTTACTTTATCGTTTTTTTAAAAAAGAAAAACCGTGTATTTAATATAACATGTAGTTTAACTCTAAGACTTTGACTTCCAACCTCATAAGGATGGGAATGGGCCTTGTCCTTCTTCTAAGCACTAATGACTCGGGCAGAATCCTGCCAACTTTATATCCATCATTGTGTTACCACAGATAAAGAAAGAGTACTATGGAGACACCAATTGCACAGCGGGTTAAACTGCTGAGCTGCTGAACTTGCTGTCTGAAAGGTCAGCAGTTCGAATCTGGGAGCAGGGTGAGCTTTCACTGTTAGCCCCAGCTTCTGCCAACCTAGCAGTTCGAAAACATGCAACTGTGAGTAGATCAATAGGTACCGCTCCAGTGGGAAGGTAACAGCACTCCATGCAGTCATGTCAGCCACATGACCTTGTAGGTGTCTATGGACAATGCTGGCTCTTCAGCTTAGAAATGGAGATGAGCACTAACCCCCAGAGTTGGACACAACTAGACTTAATGTTGGGAAAACCTTTACCTTTACCTATTATGAATTCACCAACTTTTCTACTGCCTATCCACTCCCAAATCCACGTCTTGGCTTAGCCAGGAAATGCCTGAAGCTGTATTGCCTTTGATGTATTTGGTTATTATTCACACACAGCAGCATGTGTTAATCATTTCATATTATTCAAGGGTCAAGTGAAATATAAGCCGCTTACTGGTAGAGAGAATATTGAATCTAATCCTGGGTGAACACCATTATGCCAGGTACCTCTCTGAACACTGTCAATAAGATTAACATTTTGCTAGCATGACTTCCTTTTAACTCCCTGTTGTATTTTGCAGCAAGTTAGTGATGGATTTACCCTCTACATTTGTGGCTTTAATTTTTTCCAGATTTCATCATTTGTAGATATGATTAATTAAGTCTCTAGGAATTTCTAGATTACCAAGTGCAACTCTGTGGTCAACTTCCATCAGAAGTCACACAAGAGGACCTAGAGATTTCTAGAAAATCTCTCTCCCCTGGTTACAAAAAAAGTCCTTATTTTTTTTTAAAAAAAATCCACTTTCACTGTGGTCTTGTACCCCTAATCCCAGCAAATGTGGAGACCTAGGGCCCTTCCACACAGCCATGTAACCCAGAATATCAAGGCAGAATAACCCACAATATCTGCTCTGAACTGGAATATCTGAGTCCACACTGCCATATATCTCCACAGATTCAAAGACTGTGAAAAGTATAGTTATATGTCAGGGGTTGGGGTGTACACCTTTGTGAAAGTAGAAAAATTACAAATATCTCTGAAAGGGAGTGGAGGAGAAATGGGGCATTGCCATTGTGGTCCCCCGAGGCAAACCATTCTGCCATGGTCTTGGAAGAGGAGGCATGCCAGTTTGTTTACCCTGTGGAGTATAATATTACTTCCTTTTATTTGGAAAACTATACTTCTACGAATGCAGGCTAAAATAGCATTCACTAATTTGCTGCAGCACCCCACTGCTGGTTCAGGTTCAATTTATGATCAACTATAATCCCAAGGTCCCCATATTGTACTTGTTGGGAATTAGAGTTGCCAGGATGTTAGTCCTCTTTGGGGAGCTCTCTATTAGGAATCAACCTTCTTTTAGAAGGGTAGGGGCCCTTCCACACAGCCATATAATCCAGAATATCAAGGCAGATAATCCACAATATCTGCTTTAAACTGGGTTATCTGAGTCCACACTTCCATATAATCCAGTTCAATGTGGATTTTATACAGCTGTGTGGAAGGGGTCTAGGAGACAAATTGCTTCACTGAACTGATACTGAATCAGAATAAACAGGGCAGGCAGCTTCAGGTTACAAACTTAGAAAGGTTTATTGATGGCCTGTACACTTGTGTATGCATGGAGAGCCCACTTCTTAACTTGCGGGTGAAGAGATTAGTTAAAAGTAAGGGCTTCATTTTCACTGGCTGCAGCTTTGTTTCCAGCCCTACAAATAAACACTTGTAACTGTCACCATGCCGAACAGGTCCTCAACTGCTGATTTGCCACTTTCTACTGAATTGATGGGTTCAGGGAAACTGCTATAGCTATGTTTTTTAAAAAATTGTAATATACAGTATGTGCTGGATGCTTTTATTAATTTATTTCATGAGCCATTTCCCAGACATTTCAGTCAGAAATGGTGTGACCTGAGACACGGGGTTCTATTCTGAGGATACCTTTGGGGACCTGGAAACCTTCCTACAGCTCTCAGATAAGTATGTCTATATGTGTTCATGTTTCCTGAACAGGCAGTCAGTAAATGAGACCTGCAACAATTCCATACAGCTGGAACAATTCCTACATTATTCACTTATCCCATCAGTAAGTAGTCTGATTTGATAGGTAGCTTGTCATAGCTGAGAGGGATATTGCTTGATGGGTTGGCATTCATTGCTTTTCTCTGCGCCTTCCAGGTTGTCATAATTATTGTACTCTCCTGCCTGGAAAGAAGAGACAGGAGAAGTCCAGTAGATGAAAAATGGCCTCTTCTCAACAGGAGGTGTGGGATTGTGATGTGAGTCTTGAACCTTGCTGTAGCCCATATTTCTTCAATCCTTGTTTTCTAACACTAGGCTTTTGACTGGAAGAGAACTCATGAGTACACTACCCTTGGCTAAATTTTTTTATTGAAACAGATCCTAATCCAGGAGGAGGAAGAGGAGAGAGCGGGGGGGGGGGGAGGAAGCAAAACTCAGTTCCCAAAAACATATTGGGAAAGCCTTTGGGTATTCTGATAGATGTAAATCCCAATTCTGGAATAAACTAGAGTGATAATACATGTGAGGCAATAGTAGAGGTGTCTCCTAGGACAGATGCCATGATCCAACACATCAACTATGGTCCTAGGAGAGAAGGACAAGAGGAGCTCTTTTGTTGGATCAGCCCAGAGACATCTATATATTTTAAATTTTCTTTTGTTTCTTAGATGTTGTGGAAGAGTTATTTCATTCTACCTTTTTATTCTTCTTCTCTGCAGTGATATCTAAGAATTAGAATTATTACTGGAGTGTAAATGGGATGCTGTGCATCTCAATATGGTGGAAATGACATTGCACGCTTATGCATTATGATTCTGCCTTATCTGCCAAGTGTTCAATGCAGTTCGGGGATTTGTAGATTGGTCATATGCACCAAAAGAGCTCTCTAGCTTAGGATTCGAAGTGCCTTTTCTTTCCTCATGTTTTACTATCAAACAGTATGTACCATGAGAAAAAATATCTTCCTATTGCTCACTCAAAATTCCCTTTCTACTAAGTCTGATTTTTTTCTTGTTTTTCTCAGACCTTTGAATTTTGCAGGGGCATTCAGCAACCGGTGGTCACTAGCTTTTGCCTTTGGGGCGACAGCTAACAAAGTCATGATTATGTTTTCAGAGGGCTATTTTCCACTGCAACATGTACCTGAATGGGTTCCAGGTAAATTGCTTGGTCAGAAACTTCAGTCTAGTGCACAGATCAATTCAGATACTGAGTGAGCCCCATGTTCACAGGGTAATTGGCACAAAGGGTTAAAGCAGAGCAAATGTAGCTCTCTCTCTCTCTCTCTCTCTCTCTCTCTCTCTCTCTCTCTCTCTCTCTCTCTCTCTCTCTCTCTCTCTCTCTCTCTGCTTTTTGAAATTTTCCTTTTCCCCATAGAAAAAAGCACGCATTAGGGCAATGGTTCTCAACCTGTGGGTCCCCAGATGTTTTAGCCTTCAACTCCCAGAAATCCTAACAGCTGGTAAACTGGCTGGGATTTCTAGGAGTTGTAGACCAAAATACCTGGCGACCCACAGGTTGAGAACCACTGTATTAGGGAGATTGAGTGGTTCTAGCAGGCATGGAGTGGTATTGGTATTTCACCTACAGTAAGGTTTGTGAGGGGTGGAGTTAAACCTATCTCCCTATGGTGCTCTCTGGGTGCAAAAGATAAATGAGATAGCTTCCAAAACCCTCTTCCTTTGATTCTTGGGGTCTGAAATTGGAGGATGACTTCCCTAAGATATAGAACATCTCTGCCTTGAATTCGTTTTTGCCGCAACCCCAATAATTAATCTTTCTTGTTGTAATTGTGTGCCTTCAAGCTGGCTCTGACTTATGAATATTTTGTCCTAAGTTTTGTTTGGGATGGGTGGGGTGCCATTGCCTTCCTCTGAGGCTCAGAGAATGAGACTTGCCTATTTGGTTTTCATTAAGAGCAGGGATTTGAACCTAGCCTTCTAAATTTGTAGGACCTCATCCCATGGTGACAAAAGGAACATCAAGGGACATCAAGGCCTACAAGGACACCCATACTTTCACATAATTAAAACAATCTAAAACAGATAAATCTTATAATTCCCATCTCACTTAAAAATAAGCTCATTTATTTATTTCTCTGAAAATGCGGAGCTCTGGAGTTTATTGCTCCCAACTCCAAAAATTCAATTTCTACACATTTTAAAGACAGAGTCTCATGGGCAAATGGCAGCAAAAATACTCTTGTCATTTGATGAGCTCCATGGGACTCTGTCTTTTAAATGACATTAAATTGTGTAGAAATGGGGGAAAGTGCTCACAATGAGTTCCTTAGACCAACATTCAAACCATTATACTACACTGGCTCCTAAATGTAGAGCTACTGCTTTACATGTAAGAAACAAGACTCTGTGGTGCTATGCCATGGAAGTCAGAGGTAGTCAAGTGCAACCCTAAAGCCACATGTAGCCTTCAGGTTGTTTTTGTGACCCCACAATCTATCCAGACTTCACTATGTTTTATAAGACATTTTCCCATGGGTAGTGATGGTGAATTGCTCTTCTATAAGCCTCTAGGAGGGACGGGTCATTTTTTCAATACGCTACACGAATGCCCTGCATTATCCAACATTATAATACCAATTTTTCAAAGTCAGATATGGATTTCTGTCCACTTCTAGTATTTATTGGTGTGGGGGACATTTGGCAGTCTCTGAAGCCCCTGGAAGATTGCAAGGGAGAAATGTTTGCCCCTAAGTTATTGCCCATCTCTCTTTAAGGTGTCTCCACAGCTCTATGCCCACCTTACCAGAAGGAAAAAAATAGTATGTGAGAGACAATGAAGTCCCCTGATGTAGAACTGCATTGAAATCTCAGATCATGGCCTCTGATTCTGGGATTCCTCCTGACCTTGCACATGCAGACCTCCCTCCATCAGAACAGAAACATAATTATGATTTTAAGATTTATTTAAAAGAAATATATAAATGTAATTTTGCCTTTTGCTGGGTGTTTCCAAGTTGTATAACTTTGTTTATTAATATTAACAAAGGAAAGTCGCAACAATTTATGAAAGTTTTCTGTTTACTTGGAGAAGTCCCAAAAAACAAAAACAAAATGAAGAATCTGAGGATATTGAGATGCATTTTCTATCTTTTATTTCAGCAGCCCTTGCAATTCTTCTTGGTGCCATGGAAGTTGGTCTTTCTTCCTATCCACTTTTTGCTTGCCTTTCAACTCGTTCCCAGATTGCAGGGTCCGCACTTGGATTCCTTTACACAGGAATTTGGTGAGCAACCTGAGAAATGGGCCTGAATGGCACTCATAGGGCTGAGTGAAATGGGATGAAGAGAACCCAAAATGGCCACATGTTCACCTGTGTTTACTTTAAGGTGTGCATGGGTAGCACAATCACTATATCCGATGCACTTTATTCTGTTCCATTAGTTGGAAATAATTTCATTGTCTATCCCACCCCAAGTCTTCCATTAAATGCAGCACTTTATCCATCTTCCTCACCCATTGGGTTTACAATATACACTCCTCGCACCTTGGCCCAGTTCGTTCTCATTAATTCCTGTTCTGATTTTAAATTATGTTTTATTATGCTATTGTTATTATTTTAGTATTTACTATATTACTGTGTATAATTGTGTTTTTCTCTTGATGTATTTTTACCTGCTGATGATGTGTGTTATGTATGTATTTTATTTTGTTATATTGTAATTATCTGGGCTTTGCCCCATGTTAGCTGCCCCGGATTCCTTTGGGGAGATGGAGGCGGGGTACAAAAATAAAGTTATTATTTTATTGTATGACACAGCAAACAAGATAGATATGCTGGATTTCGTATCACAAAATCACAAGTTGAATACTTCCCAAGTGTCTAGGACTGTGTGATGTATTATTATTATTATTATTATTATTATTATTATTATTATTATTATTATCATTATTATTAGCGATTTTAGTGATGGACTAGGACTCTGGGGACCACTCGAATTTCCACTCACCTATGGAAACTGAGCTTGGGAAAGTCACACTCTCTCAGCCTCAGAGAAAGGGAAAGACAGCCCCCAGTGCAATGAACCAGCCCCCTTACACGACATTAAATTCTAAGAGGGAGGGCTGTTTCTTCAAGATGTGTTTGAGCACATAGTTCAAAGCTCAGCCCTCTCTGCCTTTACCTTCACCCACTTGCTTGGAAGCAAATCGATCTCTAGGTAAAGAAGCATGGGAATGCCACCAAATATTTTCTGCTTTACTGTGCTTAGGGCAAAGTATGTTTGGTAATAATAATAATAATAATAATAATAATAATAATAATAATAATAATAATAATACACTTTATTTATATTCTGCCCTCTTCCCCTTGGGGACTCAGAACAAGTTAAAACATTTACATACATAGGCAACATTCAATGCCTTTACAATCACATGAGACA
This sequence comes from Anolis carolinensis, assembly GCF_035594765.1. Lineage (NCBI taxonomy): Eukaryota > Metazoa > Chordata > Lepidosauria > Squamata > Anolidae > Anolis > Anolis carolinensis. The sequence continues at coordinate 206,329,742 of NC_085842.1, read as the reverse complement.
CACAAACACAAACAAAGGCAAGGCTTCTCCTTTCATTTCCGGCTTCTGGAGGCGGTGCTCATCTCTGGCTCTGAGAGGCGCTTTTCTCCATTTTCAAGCCAAGAAGCCTGCATTGTCACCTCCTGGTCATGTGGCCGGCAAGATTGCTTGGGGCATCTCTTTGCCTTTTCCCATTGAAGCGGCCCCTATTTATCTACTCACATTTACATGTTTTCAAATTGCTAGATTGGAAGGAAATAGGGCTGACAGATGGGAGCTCACCCCATCTTGTGGATTCAAACTGCCAATCTTCAGGTCAGTAGTTCAGCCAGCCTTTAGGTCAGCTGTTCAGCAGCACAGGGTTTACCCCATTGTGTCACCATGGCCTCTTCAGCCTTCAGCCTCCATCCCCTAAAGCCAATGCTTCATTTGAGACTTCCATACTGGGGACACAACAATGGAACTGTGGATATAGTATGGATCTTGTCTTATTAAGTAATATTTTGATAGGCTTCTATTTCCTTCCTCCATCACCACCACCTTCTTTAAGGAGCCCCCAGTGGAGTAGTGGGTTAAAGCCTTGTGACTTGAAGGTTGGGCTGCTGATCTGCAAGCTGCCAGGTTCAAATCCCACCCGGGGAGAGCACGGATGAGCTCCCTCTTATCAGCTCCAGCTCCATGCGGGGACATGAGAGAAGCCTCCCACAAAGATGGTAAAACATCAAAAACATCTGGGCATCCCCTGGGCAACGTCCTTGCAGACAGCCAATTATCTCACTCCAGAAGCGACTTGCAGTTTCTCAAGTTGCTCCTGACACGAAAAAAACCAACCCCCCCCCCCCCAAATCTTCTTTGGCTTTTCTCAGGTGAAGAAAATGCATTGTTTTTTTTTTAAAGACAGTAGCTATATCTTACTAATGCTGTCTGGTTGGGGCTAGTGAATTTCAGAAGAATATAGGCGCTGCACTGTGTAGTCCAAAAAGCAACATCTACATTGGACGCAGTAGCAAAATCCTGGGTTGTTAAGACTTAGTGTAATATAACTGAATTATTTTTGTATTTCTTTGATTTTAAGATGTCATCAATTTTAAGATGCACACTAATTTCACTACCATCAACAGAAAAAAGCTCTATCTGTTCATCCATCCATCTATCTATACATCATCCGTGGTTTTTAAATGCACCCCTTTTCAGAGATGTTTATATGGAAGGAAAAGTGCATCTTGAAAGAATTGCAGTAATTTTTCCTCCTCTTTCTTTCTTTCTTTCTTTTCTTTTCTTTTCTTTTCTTTTCTTTTCTTTTCTTTTTTGTTTTGTTGCAGGTTTGTCGTCATGTTGCTGCACATCACACAGTGCCCCCATGGGCAAGTGAGTATGTCTGGCTAATAATACTAAACCATATAAACTGTTATTTGTATTACCCCCTTTCAGTAGTTCACTCGTATACAAGGACTATGCCAGGGACAGAGTGAGAGACAGACCAACCTGTATGTACATGCAAGAGCTCCTTTCAGACATTGTAATCAATACAAATTGTTTTGAGCAAGGACAGTGCACTTTGCACCCCCATGCTCCTTGGATTCTGATGAACAGCAGATTGCTTTTGATGATGAAGATGAATTATCCAAGATAGTTGTCACTTAAGCTTTCTTTCTTTTTCTTTTTTATGTCAGGAGCGACTTGAGAAACTGTAAGTTGCTTCTGATGTGAGAGAATTGGCCGTCTGCAAGGATGTTGCCCAGGTGAGGCCTAGATGTTTTTATGTTTTACCATCCTTGTGGGAGGCTTCTCTCATGTCTCCACATAGGGAGCTGGAGCTGACAGAGGGAGCTCACCCGCTCTCCCCGGATTTGAACCACTGACATATTGGTCAGCAGTCCTGCCAGTCAGTTTAACCCACTGCGTGACCAGGGTCTCCACATAAGCTAAAATACTAGGATTTTGAAGGGCTGTTAAAATGAACATCTATTATTTTGTTTCAAGGTCTTCGGTGATGGCCATTTACCTATCACAAGAAAAGATTAAATGTGCCACCACAAAATATTTGCATATGTTAATCTATACACACTGATGCATATTTAGTACTTATTGCTGTCATTTAAACAGAAACGGTTCTCATACGAATTGGAGAGGCAGAAAACTTAAGAGTCTCACTAATCATGGGCAGGAGATTAAATGTTAAATATATAGTGTGCAGTAAGCCTCTATTTCTTGTCTAGTTCCAAGTAAGTATATAGGGCCCAATCCATGTTTAAATCATCATGGGCAAACAAGGGACATTTTAATAGTCTCTCCTACTTCACAAATCTTCTTTCTGTAAATCCCAGCATAAAGGATTTTTTAAAAGGTTGAAAGCACCCAGCAGCACAAATTGAGCTTATATTTCTTTATTTAATTAATATCCCACTTTTCTCCTTGCACACAACCCAAGTTTTCTTCCTTGTTAACTTCTCCGCCACCCCCAAAAAGTGGATTTACAAGGTGAAATGGCTATGCAGGGATGGCTTAATTCTTCCCTATTTGTGCCTGGTGACCCCGGTATAGGCTGAGGAATGGAACTCTTTTTGGAAGGTGGAAAAAGAAAGGAAGGGACCAGCTGTTTGTTACACATTCAACAGTATATAGTTCAATTGTTGGTCAGCTCTCTTCCAGTTCAGGTGCTGATAGGCAGCCCCAGACAGTGGAGGCCTTCAAATAGAGGTCTGTCCTAGTTGAGGTAAAAGCCAAGGCTATACTCTGTCCTACTATTGACATAATATAATGTATAATGTAATTCAGGATGCACAAAAAGCAGGCTTCCAGATATTGTTGGCATCCAAGGTTCCTCTCTATTGACTGTCCTGTTAGTTGTAGTCTAGCAACACCTGGATGACTGCACTAACACACACTCTGATTTTGCTTTTAAGGAGTATTTTTTGGAGCACTGTTTGCACATGGCTCTGTGTTTGAACTGTATGTGCATCTGTATCCATTCTTGACCTGTATACAGAAATCCTATTTACTCAGATACAATTCAGGAATGAACACTGGTATGAAAATACCCACAGATATTTGGATAAGTGCATACAGTGGGAGTACATGCTGCACAGAGTAGTGTGTGAGTACCTCCCACCTTTATTACCTTGGGGATGTTGTTGACAACGAAGTAAAGAAGGCTAATCTTGGAGTAAACAATTATCTTGGCCATAGTGCAAGTATAATAATCTTTTAGTGGAGAGAGAAGGTTTATCTGTGGATATGAGTAATCTGCTTTTGATAACCTAGTGAGAGCCAGCACAGTGTATTGTTTTGAGTGTTGGATCTTAACTCTAGAGAACAATGCTTGAATCCTCACTTGGCCATCGAAATCCATTGGGTGACCTTGGGCAAGTCACACTCTTAGCCTGAACTAATTTTGTCAAGAAAATGTCATGATAAGCTTACCTTAGGGTCACCATATACTAGAAACATCTTGGAGAAACACAACAATTACTACAACAATCTGGTGAACCTAAGTGTGATTCTTTATTCTCTGATGTGTGCATTTGTGTGTATGTGTGTGTGTGTGTGTGTATTTGAATACAAAAAAATGAAGTGTAAAAATATAATTTAGGGAAAACTCACCATACAGAAATACAAAACAAAACAAAAGCCTATATGACTCATATGATGCAACACATCTAACGAAATTTCAGCACTAGCCTTCAACTAAGGCCCCTTCCACAGAGCTTAATGAAATCCCACGTTTTCTGCTTTGAACTGGAATATATGGCAGTGTGGACCCAGATAACCCAGTTCAAAGCAGATATTGTGGGATTTTCTGTCTTGATATTCTGGGTTATATGGCTGTGTGTAAGGGTTCTAAGCTACTACAACACAAGGGAGCCAAAATGACCCATCTTTTCAACGATTATCATTGCCCAAAACTGAAGATTCCTTCATACAGATACTTCTAATACTATTCTCCACCTAGTGTTCTTAAATACTTTTGCTACAGCAACAGTGTTACAGAGTATGCTCTTATGCAGAAAACACTAATAAAATCCTGGACCAGTTGTACAGAATAGAGTTGCCCATTAGAAATATAGAAAGGTGTCCTCTGGTACTTTTGGACTGCACCTCCTGTCAGACTGAGCCAACATACCCTGTGGTCAGGAGTGATAAGAGCTGTAGTCAAAAACATCAGAAGAGCTCAGGATTTTGGTACGCCAGTTTAATCATTCTGAATGTTGTTATCTTGCAAATTTGGATTCTTAAACATTTTGCCCAGCTAATCTTCCTTGTCCTTCAATAGTGAAAAACGATTAACTGAGCAAAGTGACTTATCTAGTCTTCAAAGCAAACATTTATATCTTTCCTAAACATTTGAATGTTTGGCAGATCCTTCAGAACTGGTTGTTTTTCTTTGCATTTTGAATGTTATGTGATGTATTTAGACAGTTTCTAAGCCTGGGAATTTGCTGGTGGAAGGACATACCAATTATTACATTTAAATAGACCTTTTTGTTTCAAAACAAGGTTTTGATTTTTTTCTGTTCTACTTATACCTTATGATTTTAGCACACCATTTGTGAAAATTATTCCCTTGAGGGGTGTGGAGAAGGATTACATGCAGGTGATAAATGACACCTAGATAGGGTTGGGATTAATAATTATAATTATGGAGTTGTGTGGTCATTAGGCTTGGGCCTGGATCAGTTTGACTGAAAGTGATTTGTAATATTCAGTGGTCCATTTCGTGTAATCCCCCGAAAACAGAATGGGGAGGAGGGAACCGAAAAGCTGGGCAAAACGGATCAAGAGAGCCGGATTTATCGGCTACTGGAGAGAATGAAGTTAAGTTTCCATTATACCTGAGGCAGGGATCTGCCATGGGGCTCCTGGAGAAGATCCTGCAGTATCTTTTCTCCCTTCCTGGCAGTGGAAAGGTTTCCTAGACTCCTCCTCGAGAGAGGGCCCTGCTGGGAACTCACTTTCCCAGCAGCACTTGCATGGGTCGGGCATTGAAAAGTTTCTGAGTTCCTCTTGGAGCATGATGGGAGTTGAAGGTTCCCTGTCTTGCTTTCTCATCTAATAAAAGGCCTGCGTCCATACTCTGGATGAGAATGTACACAATTGGCGATTACAGTTCCCAGAACCCTCTCTTGCAATTTGTCTTATTTTAAAAAATGTTATGGTATAAACTGAAAATAATTCTAAAAAATCAGGAGATTGGTGAATTGTTCTGAAACTTGGTAGGCCTGCAGTTGCAAATGGGGTCTAAAACTGAAGTAGGTTTTATGCAGATAGGTCTTAAAATGACAGAAGATTGAGCCTTTAAAGTTTCCTATTTTAGCCAATGGGCCAAATCTTTGCCGAAAATGGACCCCTAAACAGCATGCCTTTTGGATGAATTGCAGCCAAGTGGCCATTACTCCATATACAAGCAGGGGTGCATCCAGACAGCAAAATTATAATATTTTGACATCATTTTAACTGTCATAGTTGCATACTATAGAATTCTAGTGTTTGTGGCCTGTTAGAGAGCTATAGTGCTGTAGTTTAAGAAAGTATTCCAGCAAAACTCTGTAACAGACACTACATAATTCACCGAACTATACATACTAGGATTCTGTAGGATGGACTCACTGCTGTTTTAATGGTATCAAACTGCTATTGTGGACTGTGGATGCACCACAGGGCATATTTAAGGCTAAGGTCTTGTATTTTAGCAATTGCTTGATTGGTGAGGAAGAGGCTTTTAGTAGGTGCTATATTTCTTTTACTGTTGTGTCTTTAATGCAACTGTTTTTAATATGATAATTTAGATGTGTTTTAACCCTTGGAGATACATCCAACTGTTTCAACTCTAATATTGATGCTCTTGTATGCTTCCAAGTAATTTCTGACTTATGGTGACCCTAGGGTGCCCTATCATGGGATTTTCTTGGCAACATTGTTATATTGGTTCATATTGGATTTGCCCTTACTTTCCTCTGAGGCCAAGAAAATGTGATTTGCCCAAGGCCATCCTGTGGGTTTTCATGCTAAGTTGGAATTCAAACCCAGGTCTTCAGAGCCCTAATACAAAATCCAAACCACTACATCATGCTTATGCTCTGCATATGAAAGATTTACAGGACTTGTTAAATCACCATCTTTGTAAATCTCATTAATTTAAAGCTGTAGTTGAGACTGAGGTTAGAATCTTGTTAATTAGTCCCAAGTACAGACGATCCACCGGGTTCACTGGTGAATCAACACATAAGTATATTTCATTGACTCAATGGATCCATTCAAGTTGAACTATCAATAAGATCAGACCTAACAACTGGATTTACTTGTACTTTGCACTCTTGTGAGAAAGCTACATAGTGCTGAGGCCTGCTTGAAGTATAGAAATTACCAGCAATTAATTGCATCAGTTGGAAACGTTCTAAATCCATTTTTTATTTGCACAGATGGTGGGAGTATATGAAAATATCATTTTTTACTGGCCCTCACTGCTCTGCCTGATATTTCTGCTTGGGAGATTTGTCGTTACATTTGTGAAAGTGTCATGGTTCCAATTCCAGACTAATCAAACTGTGAGTATTTTTGCTGGTAATATATTTTCATTGTTTTCATTGAAAATTGCCAAGCTGTCATGCACCTATTTCACAGAAGACAGGTCTAACATGCTAACTTGCAATTACAGCAAGTTATTTGCCTATGGTTTTGATGTTTACATTTGCCTTGAAGCTAAATGTTGGTTTCTGTCATACTATTCCTTGTGCTTCACATAGGTTGATTCCATGTAGGTCTCATTTAACACTTATGTATACACTTACTTATGAAATATAGAGGAAATCCATGGAAGATATCATGGCATGATCTCCTAAACCAGGGGTCCCCAAACTAACGCCCGGGGGCCGGATGCAGCCCTCCAAGGTCATTTACCTGGCCCCCGCCCTCAGTTTTACACTTAGACTCGCCCAAAGTCTGAAATGACTTGAAGGCACACAACAACAAAAATCCTACTTAACTTGACTATACCATTGGCCAGAAGCAGGCCCACACTTCCCATTGAAATCCTGAAAGATTTACAGTATGTTGGTTAAAATTGTTTTTATTTTTAAATATTGTATTTTTCTTTCATTTACTAATGTTGTGCTATGGTAATAATATAATATATTGTGTAAACATATAATATTGATAACAACTTATGTATTTATTTATTACAGTATTTCTACCCCTGCCCTTCTCACCCAATAGGGGACTCAGGGCGGCTAATAATAATAATAATACAATATAATAATATTGTATAATATAATAATATAAATTATATATTATATATTAAATGTACTGTAATATTACTACTAATATTACAGTATAGTGGTATAGTACAATATATTAATATCTAATACTAATCTTGTACTATACTAATAATATAATATATTGTATGTACATATAACTTGTAAGCCGCTCTGAGTCCCCTTCGGGGTGAGAGAGGGTGGGGTATAAATGTAGCAAATAAATAAATAATTGTTGTTGGGGAGGGGGGCATTTACACTACAAATAAGATATGTGCAGTGTGCATAGGAATTTGTATTTGTTTTTTTGTTTTTTTCAAATGATAATTCGGCCCCTCAACAATCTGAGGGACCATGAACTGGCCCTCCACTTAAAAAGTTTGAGGACTCCTGTCCTAAACCGTGCATCGTTCATAGATGCTTCAATCTGCCAACTAACAAACTGAGATTTCTGGAACAATCAAAAGCTCTTTCCTTCTTTCTTACAGGAGGAGACATCTTTCCTGGAAGTGCATCAAGCTCAGTATGTCCAGCAACTGATGAGGAAGCCTCCAATGCAGTGAGGATGGCTATTTTGTTTTGTGCTCATTTTTCTTTTTGAAATTGGAACATTAAAAATTGCAAAATTTTCTCCAGGTCATGTTATATATCCCAACTATTCCTAGATACTCGGAACATTCCTTATTTTCATATGTATCTAGGCAGTTCTACACATAACATGGGCCATTTCTGGCATCTAAAATGCTGATTCTGGCCCACATTGCAGCCTGACAAGAGTCATTCTGAGCCATCTCATCAGTTCTCTCACACCAGAAGTGACTTGCAGTTGTGGGCCAGAGGGCCAACTGCTACAATCGCTCCCTTCTTGTTGTTTAGTTACAGTGATGACAGGGCTATATACCTGCTGCTTGGCAGTCTCCTTTCCTCCTTCTGTGCCATCTGACTGGCAATGGAGCAAGCGAGGAAAGCCCTTCTCCTGTCCCACAGGCTCCTTTGTCAATCACATGGCACAGAAGGAGAAAGGGAACTGGTTAAGCGGCATGTACTGTTGCTGCTGTAGCTGGCATTGACAGGGAGGGAGGTGGCAGGTTGCCATAGGTTATTGGGTGTTGTTCTGCGTTTAAATTGTTGTTTTATGTGCTATTGGTTTTATTTTGTTGTGTACTGTGTGTTTATTTTATGTGTTGTTTTAAGCACTTTGTGCCATAAGTTAGCTGCCCCGAGTCCCTTTGGGGAGATGGAGACAGAGTACAAAAATAAAGTTATTAAAAGTTATCAAATGTCCCTTATTCCCTGAAACCGGCGATTGTAGATGGCTATCAGGATACCCACATCTGTTCCACCTTGGAGCCAGCTGTTGGTGTCTACACTGCCAGAACTCAAGGGAAAGCCTCAATCCTGGTGTAGGATTTGAGCTTTACTCTGAGTTATTTTTACCTGGGATAAAGCTGCATTAAGCCACATTCCTTGTGTTTATCTGGATCAATCTGTGCGCATTTTGTAGCTGCCCACTGGATGATCCAACTCTAAACTGACCTAAATGGTTCAGTGTAGCTGTGACCTCTGTCTCAGTGAACCATGGTAACTGTCTACTTTGTCTATATTTTGCATTTTGGGGAGCCCTTTCTAATGCTGCCTATCAATAGTGGCTGAAGGTTTTAATATCAATTGTATGGTGAATCCACTTTAGATTTTAAAGGAGCTGTTCAAGGTGCTGAATCCTACTCCCAAATCGATTTGGCACTTTGGACAGTTATTTTTAGACTAAACTCTAAAGTAAATTAATCACTACAGACAACCTCCATTTTATGGTGACACAATTAATTTCATAGGGTTTTCTTAGGCAAGGAATACTCAGAGGGGTGTTCCTTGACAGCTCTTTTCTCTGAGAATATAGCCTCTCCATATTTGGCCAGTTGCTATAGATCATTTAGTACTAAAGTGATGAAACATAACCATAACAGATTGACAGTACCCCTTGTTTTTCCTTATGAACCCATATTTAAACCTGTGTTTATTAGTAGTCTAGATGGCATTAATAATATGCATTGACTGATGGTTGATTGAATAAAGCTACCCATAGAAGAGATACTGGCCTGAACCCTATTGGTTACTTCCAGCTAGTGTAGATTTGTTGACTCCATTGTTGAATGATGAGTTGACTCATAGGTAAACTGCACTGATTCAAGACATCTACTCTTGTTGGAATTGCACTATGTAACAAAATTTGATAAACTTATGTCCCTGGTTTAAAAGTGTTATTTCCTTTTTAATTGTGCAGTACTTCCTTTGAAAGTAGATGTTATACTCTAGAAACTTTGTTTTTGTGGCTGTCATTTTCAACCTTTCATATGCCGTTTTTAACCTTTTGTGTAGAGCTCAAAAACAAAGTTTTTGCCATTTAATACACTTTCTCATGTTTTAAAAGAAAGAACCAATTAGGAAATGTAATTTATAACCCAGGAACATGTTACATAATGTAATAGGATCCAGGGCATTGTTCATAATGGAGAGAAGGCATCTGCTGATGATAGCTATACTGGGGTTTATACTGCATTATCAGAAATGGAATTTGAAGAGAAAAAGGTGCTGTCCACCAAACATTTCCTGACAACAAATCACACTTTCTTTCTTTCTTTTTTCATTGAGACCCATCACCTTAGTATCCTTCATCCATTCTTTGTTCTCGATAGGCAGCCTGAGAAATCCTGGATCCAGCAAAAGATTTACAAATGGGACCCTTACTTTCAGTTTCCGAGCAGAATGATTTGCATGGCTGTGCTGGCCATCATATGCCTCTACATGGTAAGCTGAGAGCTTACATATTATTTCGATTATTTCTTTCCTTCCTGGAGATAGTTTTTTCAGGGTGATGCTTTTGTCTGTGCTGTATGTCCAAGATGTTTTAGGAGAAAAATGATCTCTCACTGCTAATATGTTTTTTGAAAAGAGTTGGGTAACATATTAGCAGTCAACTTTTATGGGGGTTGGGGGCACAAGACCACAGTGACTTCCTCAAACTGTATTTAACACACATCAAAAGTATTTGTAGTAGTAGGATGGGGGCCCAGCTACACACATGCATTCTCTTGTACATTTGCTCTCTTAGAATCATAGAACCATAGAGTTGGAAGAGACCTCATGGGCCATCCAGTCCAACCCCCTGCCAAGAAGCAGGAAAGTTACAGTCAAAGCACCCCCAACAGATGGCCATCCAGCCTCTGCTTAAAAGATTCCAAAGAAAGAGCCTCCACAGCACACCAGGGCAGAGAGTTCCACGGCCGAACAGCTCTCACAGTGAAGAAGTTCTTCCTAATGTTCAGGTGGAATCTCCTTCCTGTAGTTTGAAGCCATTGTTCTGTGTCCTAGTTCATGTGAGAGGGAGGGAATGGGATGGGAGACCATGAAGAGGGCAGCAATGGGAAGATGGCAAGAGCAGTGGGAATGGGTTGTGGCAGCTCCTGCCCTCCTTGTGCTCCCCTATGCCACTCCCTTCCTCTGCCCATCTGTGTTAGAGTATGAAGAAATGCTCATGCACACCTTTGCACCTCTTTTTTTTCCTCCCAGTGACCAAATACTTGATTACTTACTAATCCTGACTTTATACAGCTCAAGATGGACAGTGGTGTTATGACGGTCTCTATCAAAATGGTGTTGGGCAGCAGCAATAATTCAGTCTGTGAATATAAAATGTACAAGCATGAAGAGATGACAGTAATTCCCAGTTGTATCTGCCTATGTTATCAATAAAGAAGCTAGAAATCTGGTCTAGTGCAGGGCTTCTTAAACATTTTCCACTCACAACCCCTTTCCCCCCAAGGTATTTTTACATGATCCCAAGTATATCTATATATATAAAAGAGTGATGGCATCACGGCGATTCACAAAACAACAAAAGTGCAGGCCCCCCAACCTCAAAATTTGACAACACAACCCATCATCCACGCCTCAAGGTTGATACAACAAAAAGAAAAGAAAAATAAAGTCCTAATTAGAGGGAGAGCAATATTTTTTTATCCAATTGCTGCCAGTTTAGAGGGCTAATCTCTGCCCACTTGGTTGCCTAGCAACCAAGGGACAGCCAGGTTTCAGTTAGGGGACAGGCAGATTTAGGCCTCACTTAGGCTTCTTCCACAGATTATCTAATTTGCACTGGATTATATGGCAGTGTAGACTCAAGGCCCTTCCACACAGCTATATAAACCATTTAGAATCTTACATTATCTGCTTTGCACTGGATTATCTTGACTCCACACTACCATATAATCCACTTCAGTGTGCATTTTATACAGCTGTGAAGAAGGAGCCTCATATAATCCAGTTCTGAGCAGATAATATAAGATTAGAAATATACAGTAGAGTCTCACTTATCCAACACTCGCTTATCCAACGTTCTGGATTATCCAACGCATTTTTGTAGTCAATGCTTTCAATATATCGTGATATTTTGGTGCTAAATTCATAAATACAGTAATTACTATATAGCATTACTGTGTACTGAACTACTTTTTCTGACAAATTTGTTGTCTAACATGTTTTGGTGCTTAATTTGTAAAATCATAACTTAATTTGATGTTTAATAGGGTTATCCTTAATTCCTCATTATCCAACATATTCGCTTATCCAACGTTCTGCCGGCCCATTTATGTTGGATAAGTGAGACTCTACTGTACTGTATTTACAAATTAACCACTAAAATATCACAATTAATTTAAAACACTGACTACAAAAACATTGATTATGAAAAGGCAGACTGCGTTGGATAATCCAGAACATTGTATAAGCGAATGTTGGATAAGTGAGATTCTTCTTTAATATGAAATAATTACTGGGATAGAATAATGCAGAACAATATAATCTCTAAAACCAGGACAGTAAATAAACAGGGGAATTCCACACAGGAAACAATCAGGGCCAGCTAACACCTCCCAACAAAGTATTCCCATAATCAAAGTCTGCCAAAGCCTGTTTTCTCAGGGCCACAGACAGTAGAAGCACATAAAATATCGCAAACAACATCACTCTGAAAACAAGGGAATTCCAGACAGGAAACAATCAGGGCCAGCTAACACCTCCCAACAAAAAATTCACTCAGGGAGGAAACAGCCAGGCTTTAAAGCTGCAAGGCCATTACATCCTAATCATTTTTCCTAATTGCAGCATTCATACTTGCCTCCAACAAACAAACAAAAAAACCAATCAGAAATATTGTATATTCACAACCTTTAGGAAATAATATCTCCTGATGGCGCAGCATGTTAAAGCGCTGAGCTGCTGAACTTCTGGACTGAAAGGCCACAGGTTTGAATTGGGGGAGCGGAGAGAGCCTCCACTGTTAGCCCCAGCTTCTGCCAACCCAGAAGTTCGAAAACATGCAAATGTGAGTGCATCAATAGGTACTGCTCCGGCGGGAAGGTAACGCCGCTCCATGTAGTCATCCCACATGACCTCGGAGGAGTCTACGGACAACGCCGGCTCTTTGGCTTAGAAATGGAGATGAGCACCAACCCCCATAGTCAGACATGACTGGACTTAACGTCAGGGGAAAACGTTTACCCTTGACCTTAACTACCACCAATTCCTCAATACTTTATTTCCCAGACCACCAGACTTCGCCACAGCAACGCGTGGCCGGGCACAGCTAGTAGGTATATAAAATAGTTATAGAAAACCAAACATGTGCTGATAACAAAGAAGCATTTGCAAGGCTTGCTAAATAGGTGGATTTTAGTTTTTATCAAGTACAGCAGAAGCATTTTCTACAGAGTCCTCTGTAAACTGTGTTGTTGCAATAGATCAGGCATGTGCAAACTTGGGCCATCCAGGTGTTTTGGACGTCAACTCCTACAATTCCTAACAGGCGGCAGTTGAATTCCAAAACACTTTAGACATTCATGTAAATGTCTAAAACAGCCACAAGGTGGCATTCAGAAACCTTTTACTGTCGCCATTTTCATGACCACAACATTGAACTGAGCAAGCCCCCTTTGGGGTTGGGATCCATTATTTGAGAAGCAGCAGTATTAGCCATTGTGTATGTCTCTCCTGCAAGATGGTTAGTGCAGGCTGAGAATGCATCTGTACTATTGAATTAATGCAATTTGATACCACTTTAACTGCAATAACTTGTTTCTGTGGAATTGAGGGAGTCATCGTTTGGGGAGATACCAGCACTATTTCACAGAGAAAGCTAAAGGCTTTGTAAAACTACAATTCCCATGATTGTGTAGAACTGAGCCATGGAAGTTTACATGGTTTCAAACTGCATTAATTATACAGTGCAGATGTACCCTAAGTGATTAAAAGAAGTATTAGAATACCAGCTCTCAGGTAACAGGTAATCCCACCAATCAAAGAATTGGCTGATGGCTGAGCATTGCTCATTGCCTTTTTCAAAGTTAAGAAACTTGGGGAATCGCGTAGAATAAAAGCTCAGAATAATATATGTTCTACATTAGCAAAGCTGACATTTGGATTTAAATGGCCAAAAAAATTCAATACATAGGTATTGTCTAGTTTTTTTAGGCTGTTGGAGTCCTCACTGTAGTGCAGGCCTTTTTGGATACTGAAATACTTCTTTCTCCAGTGGATATTGGGTAAATAATTCTAGTCATTTGCACAGCAAATAAAAACATTGCCAAAATCAGCCGCTTATGGCTGAATTTGCAGCATGAAATATTTGAGCGGATAAGCTATTGGCAAGCTAATTAAGGAGACTTTTAATCTACTTTTCCCTCAGTTTGTTGTGATGGAACGTTATGCTTATATGCATGTTTCTCATGTGCTGGAAACCTTGGAGCTGGATTTTGAGTCGCTTGCTGCTTCTAGCAACATATCCAGGAATGTATCAGAAGTAGTTGGAAGTATCCAGCATTTGAAAGAATTTGTTGCCACCACAGAAGGTTTGTGGGGATCCTAGTTCTAAAACCAGCTTTTGATATATTAAATGTATGGATATTAATTGATTAATTAATTAATTTACAGTATTTATATTCCACCCTTCTCACCCTGAAGGGGACTCAGGGCGTATCACATTATATACATATAGGGCAAACATTCAATGCCCATATACACATAGAACCGAGGCAGAGACAGATGCAGAGGCAATTTAACCTTCTCCTGAGGGGATGTTCGATTCTGGCCACAGGGGGGAGCAGCTGCTTCATCATCCACTGTGACGGCACTTCCTCATTCCAACGTCGTAAATTAGTTAAATTTGCCTCCCCACTTTATAAGTGGTACCTTATTTCCTCCTTGATAGATGCAACTATCTTTCGGGTTGCTAGGTCAGCAACGAGCAGGGGCTATTTATTTATTTATTTATTGACGGGTGCTCACCCCGCCACGGGCTGGCCTCGAACTCAAATGACCTCATGGTCAGAATGATTTATTGCAGTGTCACAAAAAAGAAAAAATGAGTAATATATGTGCACACATAACTGTCCCTTATATGCCTGGCTCTTCTCTTTTGAGGTACCATGTAAGTTGATATTCATTTCCTCTCTGAACAATATAAAATCCAAAGTCTCAAAGCCACCTCGAATGGCTGTTCTGTATTTCATATTTACTATCTCCTGAAGGGATGTTGGATTGAGAACAATCTGTCATTTTGATACATGGAATACATTTAATTTAAAACAGGCTAAAGACTATGGTTCTTTGTCCCACAGGTGTTTGGATTTTCACCACCTTCACTGCCTCTCTCACATGCATCACCTACGTGTTCCACATTTTAGCCTGCTACAGGTATGCATATACTCCGTCCTGACTTTGTAATGTTCTGTATTTCTGCTGGAGCTTAGGCATGGGGATAGAAAGTGCACATTTCTGGCTGATCTGAGGGCAGTTTACAAGTAGACTTCTTCCAGTCACGTGTGTCTATGGTCCCATCTATGCTGATCATTTAATGCAGTTTGAAGCTGGCTTCAAATTGTAGCAGCCAGACAACAAAAGCCCACATAAACACATAAAAGAAAGCCCTCAGACCTCAGTGGTTTGTGTAAACACCATCCTGACCACAAACTAATTCCAACATTTCTTATGTAATCATCTGCCCAGCGAAACCACTTTTTTCAATACCAGATTGAAACTGCGTTAAATGGTTGGTATAGATGGGACCTTTGTTTCTGCAGCTACAAGAGCTGGGAAAGGTAAAAGGTAAAGGTTTTCCCCTGACATTAATCCTAGTTGTGTCTGACTCTGGAGGTTGGTGCTCATCTCTATTTCTAAGCCAACGAGCCGGAGTTGTCCATAGACACCTCCAAAGTCACGTGGCCGGCATGACTGCATGAAGTACTGCTACCTTCCTGCCAGAGCAGTTATTTATTGATCTACTCACATTTGCATGTTTTCGAACTGCTAGTTTGGCAATAAGCTGAGGCTAACAGTGGGAGCTCACCCTACTCCCTGGATTCGAACCACCAACCTTTCAGTCAGCAAGTTCAGCAGCTCAGTGATTTAACCTGCTGTGCCACCAGGGGGGTGGAAATATGTTGACTCAGTTTTCACAGCATGATAATGTCTTTTTCTAGAAAACATATGAAGCGACTGTGGGCAGGGGAGAAGGAATTCCTTCCGCTGGTGTTCAGCAAACTTTCATCTACTCAAAGTGTGGTGAGTCCTCAGTTTCTTTGATCCTCAAATCTGTCCTCAAGACCCACTTCTGTAAGGAAATCTTGGATCAAATTCATCATAACTGTTACTACCTGACTCGTATTATCAACAATTTCTGAGTATCCCTTAATCATTGCTATACCTAAAATAGATTGAAAAATGGGTGGGAGGGATAAGACAAAGAGAGAAAGAGAGAAAGTGCATGTACTGTATACTGTGGAATTAGTGCAGTTTGACACCACTTTAAATGTTATGGCTGCGGAATCACTTGTTGCTGGACTCCGATATCTATTAGTTTGCTGGCTATGGTTGATGGAGACTGAAAGTTATGGCTGATGGGGACTGGAGATCTACAATCACTGATTTTCTACCCTTGCTGTATAGGCAAATTACAGGATGTTTGAAAAAGAACTCCCTAGTTTTAATGTGTTTTAACTTAAAACTAGAGTGTTCTTTTTCAAACATCCTGTATTTTGGCAAATCTCATTAGATATTGTTTATAATTAACCACCACAACACATGCCATGACAACAATATAGGAAGATCTGTCAAACTTTCTTATCATCTAGTATCAGGAGTGCTGAGAGGCTGCATTTCTTTCCAGTTGTATTTCCAAAATGCAGAGCTTTATTTTTTCATAAGGGAATAAAACATATCTATTTCTTTTTGCTTCAGAAAACAAAGAGGTGAAATTGAGAATTTGTCTGGTGTGTGGAGTATGGTCATTGAAAACAATAATGATTGCTTGTCCTCATGCTGGAGAGCAAGGACTTGTCACATTTTCTGATCACACTGAGATGTGATGAAAGTGATATCGAAGACGGATGGTTGGATTTTATATACATGAATTTCAAATATCATTCTCTTAATAATTGTGTACCATGGTTAGTAATGATTTCTGTAAAAAAAAGAATTTAGTCCAAGAAATAATTTTCATTAAAGATGTAGGTTAGGCTATAAATATGCTCTTCTCCTTTACACAGATAGGAAACTATCATATATAAACATCTCTCAATTTTTCATTTTGTTGAAATACTAACAGGCATCCATAGCAAGATATTCTGGCTGGCAAATTGCATACATTCTATGGGGTATGTGAAGATCTATACTGTAAACAAGCATTCACTTTTGGGTTTGTCTCTTATTTCCTTTCTAATTGGTTGTGTGTTTTCCCCACAGGATATCTGATCATCCACATAGTGCAGTGTCTTTTGGGGCTGGTGTTCATGTACATTTTCGTTTTGCCCATCATGAATGGTGAAGGGATAAAAATGCTTAAAAGTGTGGGAATGGTGATGTAAGTACCTTTCATTGTAGCTGAACTAGTAGAATGGCCGGGAGGATATGCTGTGAAGCAGTAAGTTGTTCCACTGTACATTTTCTTGGAGCTGCTCTTGTAGTCTGCAATTGGTGATATGCTTATAGTGCTACAAAAAGCTTCATTGTGAGATGGCATCACTATTTTGGAATACAGTGAAATTATTCATATACTGCTTCTGGTTCACCTTCATATCATGATTTCAAAATGGATTCCATCTTGAGCCTGTATATATCTAAATCCTTTTTGGCTCAAGACAAGACTTTGTCTCCAGCTCCCTTTATTTTTAACAATCCAATCCTTTTAAAATTCTAACCTCCTATTGCTTTTTCCATCTCAGTTTCACAATTGGTATTTTCATGGGGTTCATGCAGATGCAGATTGGGACTGCTAGTATATTCTTCCTTCAGCCAAAGATTTCACTGGATGACAAGGAAAAACCTTTGGCTCTTGACAACAGGTGAGTCCTAGAAAATTGTGTTACCAACTTTTATTTTTCCCTAAGGTATTCACATTTTTTCAGCTTGCATTAACAAACAAATAAATGTGTTTCCAACCCTGTGTGTGTGTGTGTGTGTGTGCGTGCGTGCGCACACACATACACACACACACACACAGTATATATATCTTGCCCCTTTCCTGGCATGGGACTCCAGGCAGCTTACATGGAGTTTGTCGCCCCATAGGTTATTAGTGGTAAAACTAGATCATTCATTCAAACCCAATCTGTCCAGATGATCAATTGCAGGTCTGTTCAGATGTCTCTTTCTTTACTGATAAAATTTGAACTTGCTTACATGTTGTGATGATTTGATATTGTAAATTTCCATTGAGACAGACTGATAACACTAGGTGCATCTACTCTGTAGAAGGAATGCAGTTTGATACCACTTTAAAGCCCATGCCTCAGTGCTTCTGGGAGGAATTACACATCACCTTATTGAAGCTATCAATCTTAAAGCCTTACACTAAGACTTAGTGGAAGTGAATCTCATATTGAACCTTATTTGGTCTCTGTAAGTAGGTTACAGAAGGTCATCCTAAGATCATTTTGGTGTTTGCATTTCTCATTTATTTTCCTGGCTGGTTTCTTACAATTTTTGTTGGCTTTTCTACTCACCTATTTCGTTGAAAGATTTACAAAAAATATATATTGCTGATCTCTAACCTAATTTTAAACTCTCTGTCAGACACCTCAAGTGACCTTTGAGAGTGAAAAGACACAAAGGGAACATTTTTCCAAAGTCTAATTGCAGCACAGAAACTATTGGGGAGAACAATGTTAAGACATGAAAGTTCCCCATTTCTGTTTCACAGAGAGAGAGAGAGAGAGAGACAGACAGACAGACAGACAGACAGATTCTTGAACTCATATTAAGAACCTTTATTTTAATAGTTTTTAAAGAGACACCTATGTAAGCCTGCATCAGCATGAAAAGGAATATTGGAGGAGGAAAAAAAAATAAGGTAAGAGCACCTATAAGGCTGTTTAATTTCATTATGAGATTTTGTGGATTTCAAACCACTTCTTCAGATGCACTAATAGATTACAATATTAAATCCATAGATATATTTGCAAAATTACATAACTATGGTGGTAACATCAGAGTGCAATAGGATACACAAAGATACAAATTGTGACATTCTCCCAGTGAGTTTAGGATAATAATAATAATAATAATAATAATAATAATAATAATAATAATAATAACAACAACTTTATTTTTATACCCCGCCCCATCTCCCCAATGGGGACTCAGAGCGGCTTACATGGGGACCAAGCCCGAAAACATACAACAATAAAATGATAAACAATTATACCAACAATAAAACATCAATATCAATAAAACCATCATAATAATCAACAAATAACATAAGATATTAAAAGCAGAAGAGTAAAACAAGGATCTGGGCCAAAGTGCAAAGTATATCAAATGGGAGAGGATGTTGCTTATTTTATTTTACTCTAGATTAACAAAGATCACACACAGTACTCAAGACCTGGTTGGGCTAAACAATATGAATCCATGCAAACATGCAAAAAAGGGGCACTCTTGGTTTCCCCAAATGTCATTTGATGACCATATGAAAAATACAACACTGGAACTTGTCTCTTGTGTACAAATGTTAAGGTCTCCTGTGATATTTGATCAACTGACTGATTGTTTGTTTGATTGTTTTCAGGAAAATGTTCCACAATTTCAACTACTTTCTGTTCTTCTACAACGTGATGCTGGGCCTGAGTATGTGCCTGTTCCGGCTGCTGTGCAGTGTCATGGTGGGAGCCTGGCTCATTGCACGGATAGACAGGACAATCATGCCCAAAGGCTATGAAGCAGCTGACATGGGTAAGGTCATGCGGTCCTCAGGGTGTAGGATTCCCAAGTATTCCATACTTTAAAAGGAAGCAAAAAAACAAAAACAAAAAACAAACAGGCAGGAACATGCTTTCATAATCCCCCAGTCCAATTTATTTATCATGGCAGAAGGAATCACATGGAGTTGGAGTTTCTGCCTTGCAGGAAGAGTCAGAGCTGTTCTGTCTTAAGAATCTAGTCCAGGTTTCGTTTCTCTGTGCCTTGCTGTTAGAACTGGTTTAGGGTGCAAAGAGGCCTTTTCTGTACTGTTTGCAGGTCAAAACAGCATTTGGAATGTCAAAACATCACTCTAGACCAGTGCTTCTCAACTTGTGGGCCCCCAGGTGTTTTGGCCTACAACTCCCAGAAATCCCAGCCAGTTTATTAGCTGTTGGGAGTTGAAGGACAAAACATCTGGGAACCCACAGGTTGCAAACCACTGGTCTAGGTTGAGTGAGGATTTGTGAGTTAAAACATACTTATGTTGGAACATTCCTATCTAGAGGTTCTACTGTATAACAATAAGAACAATTATTTCTCGGGGCCGGGCTGTGGCGCAGCTGGCTAGTAACCAGCTGCTATAAATCACTACTGACTGAGAGGTCATGAGTTCGAAGCCCGGGTCGGGTTAAGCCTCCGACCATTAATAGCCCCGGCTTGCTGTTGACCTATGCAGCCCCGAAAGACAGTTGCATCTGTCAATTAGGGAAATTTAGGGATGCTTTATGCGGGAGGCTAATTTACAACACCATAAAACTGCCAGCAAAACACGAGGAAAGGAATGAGGAAGTACAGCCACTACTGGACGGTGAAGCAACAGCTCCCCCTGTGGCCAGAATCGTGAAGCTGGAAAAATGTTAAAAATGCCTCTGAGTCTGTCTAATGTATGTTGTTTGTCTGTTGGCATTGAATGTTTGCCATATATGTGTTCATTGTAATCCGCCCTGAGTCCCCTTCGGGGTGAGAAGGGCGGAATATAAATACTGTAAATAAATAAATAAATAAATTTCACTGCAGGATTCAGAACGTGGATTGGGATGCTCTTTATGGACAGTTATCACACAAACCCTACTCTTATCTGCTTTTGCCATTTCCTCCTGATGAAAACCAGAGAGAGACAGCAACAGACTGGCACCTTGTATAGTCACTTCAGTAATGTAACAGGTAGGTTTTGACTGTGTTTGAGTCATATTAGGGAATGGAAACTTGTTTTTGTAGGCAACACGTAATTAACCATTTTTCTCTACATGGTGAGAAATCCTTTAAAATGCTCAGTTTTCCACACCTCTTCATAGTTCAAACTTTATTTTATTAAAATACCACATACCACTGAGGTTTCCCCCCTCAGAAAAGGCTATTTTCTTCAAAAGAAGCTGGCTTTTTGTGCAGGAAACTGCAGATTGTCTATGCAATAGTCAATTCTTGTGCAAAAAAATCCCACATGCATTTTTCACTTAGAAAAAGTTCTGAATTGCAAAAATGTGTCCTGAATTCTCTACTTATCTGGTCTCTCCGTGTGTGCCTTCAAATTGCCTATCAACTTATGGCAACTCCATGATTTTCATAGGATTTTTTTTTTTTTTTTTTGCACAAGGAGTAATCAGAGGTGCCTTTGCCAATTCCTTCCTCTGAAATATAGCCTAGACCACCCATCCAAGTCTCTCATCCAAGTATTAATCAAAGTTGACTTTGCTTACTTTCCAAGGTCAGACAGGATCTGGTGCCTCTGGGTATGATTTTCTATTCCTAGTATTATATTGTAGCAAAGATTACAAATAAAAACCTGACATTTACCAATAAGGCTTAAATGTTTTAGGAAATGTCAGTAGGAAATGTCAAAATATTCTGTCATTTACTAGTAAACCTTTAGTGTTAGACCAGTGCCTTTGCTAAATGATCAGATTTCATCCTGTGCTCTATTTTGTGTTCTGCACAAAAGTTGACATTTGTGAATAAATGTTCCATCTTTAAAATGCACATTGAGTGGTTGATAGATAAACAGACAGATGATAATGGTGCCAGGAGTGCTTGGCTCATACTGCAGATGGAGTCAGGAGTTATAGTATTTTAATAGTCATTTGTCTGTTCCACCTGTTGGCTGTGCCATCCCCTTGATGAGTATAATATAACAGAGATTTTGAGTATAATGTTATAGAACATATTGGAAATTAACCCTTTATTTCTTCCATTCCTTTAGATTTTAAAGTATCAAACAAAGCCAGAACAAGATGGCTGCTGTTCTATACGCTTCTTAAAAACCCTAGCCTTCCAGCACTCAGGAAGCCAAAGTGTGCCGCCAAATCCTCTGCTTGCTAACGTCGACAGATGCACAGCAACCCAAATAAAAATCCGGGCGATTGTACTGTAGTGTCCATCATATGCAGCTACCTTATGGAGTCGGACCATTGATCCATCACATAAAGCTGCTCAGATTGGAAGTGGATCTTTTCTCCTCTCGTTCATAGATACCCTTTTAATCAGAGTTGGAATCACGTGGCCTTTCTGATATTGTTGGATTGCAACTTCCAACACTCCGTGACACTGACTGTAGCTTGGCATGGAGAATCATAGTAAAAATAAAGGTTTCCCCTTGACATTAAGTCTAGTCGAGTCCGACTTTGGGGGGTGTTGCTCATCTCCATTTCTCAGCCGAAGAGCCGATGTTGTCCGTAGACACCTCCTAGACCATGTGGCCCACGTGACTGCATGGAGCAGTTACCTTTGTGCCGAATCTATTAACTTTTGCATGTTTCGAACTGCTAGGTTGGCAGAAGCTGGGGCTAGCAACAGGAGCTCACCCCATCATGTGGATTCAAACCACTGACCTTCCGGTTAGCAAGTTCTGCAGCTTGGCGGTTTAACCCGCTGTGCCACCATGGCCCCCATATGAAAAATGGTATATACTTACAATTTTAAATAATCTCAATTCCAGGAATTTGTTTTGCAGAATAGAACTGAACATAACCCACAGTCCTCTCAGAGAATAATCCAATACTACTTCTCTTGAGCTTTTTTTTTCATTCCACAATATAATTTACAGAGTCTGGGAACATTTTGTTTCTATTATTAAACAATCCAGAGCCACAAATCAATGCAACTCTATTATAGATATATTTATAGAGACTTACCAAAATATACTGATGTACTTTCTAATAATATCTGTGCTTCACAAAGTGAACTAAAGAAGAACAAATCCATATTCCATTGGGCAGATGAATAACTGCATAATATCTTTAGTGGATTGGTTGTTGTCATTTTGTCTTTGCGCTTCTTCCTTGGTGCATTTTCATTTTGTATTTGTAGGAATCTAGTGAAGCACATGTCCAAGTGATTCTAAGCCAGACTCTTGAACTATGGCAGAAAATATCTTTTTGATTCTTCTGCATCAAAACAAAAAGAGTATAATCTGTGTTATCAAAAGTGATATGATGTCATTATAAATGATGGTCCTGTCATAAAGTTTATGATCATGTCATCACTATTGTTTTGGTTTGCTTAAACAAGCCAAATGACTGTATGCACCTGAAGATCATCTCATGTGACAAATCTAAAGTGTCCAGAATCATGAACAATGTTAAAGTGTGCAAATAAAGACCAACAGTTTAAGCAAGATGGAAAACAGAAATATATTACAGGCACTCCCCAAGTTACAAACAAAATAGATTCTGTAGGTTTGTTTTTAAGTTGAATTTGTATGTAAGTCAGAACAGGTGTATTTTTACAGTATAACTCCAGCCTAAAATATATATCATTTAGCTTTGGATAACATAAACACCCCTGTGGTATTTGTTTTGCTGTCTGTGCCCGTTTGGGAGATTTCACCTCACTTTCTGTCCCTGTGATCATTAGATTTGGAAAAATGGGTTATTGTGGAAAAAAAGACTGGCGAGAAAGCTTTAGTGGAGACACCTTTTCCCCATTATAATTATTTCAGGAATGAATTTCCCTTCCGAGGGGCAGATTTCTCTCACTTCCTATTGTTTCACTCCCCATTCTTAACTATGAGCCATTTGTAAGTTGGATGTTTGTAACTCAGGGACTACCTGTACTTCAAAAATGCATTGAAATACTCTAATGTTTGCCTCCCAAGGTCAGATACCTACTTCATTTTGATTTATTGAACATATCTTTTGCAGTCTAAACAAGGGAGGTCACCTATGTCATATCCTTTAACATTTCCCAAGTGAAAACCAGGATGTGTGTAGCCAACCTCAGAGTGAGGTCAAGATGACAAAAGTTATGAAAGAGGAAGAACACACAAGGTGGGAGAGGCTACAGCAGTTTGCTTTTTCATAAACCTGCAGGCAAAGGCAAGAGTCTTCTCCCTCCGCTGAAATGCATGTGTGTGAACTTCTTTTGCACTTTGAATGTAATTTCTTGCTATTGAAATAAACTGGGGACAAAGGGAAGAATGCAGCCAAAGGACAGGAGAACTGGGAGTCCTTCCTCACAGCTGAATAAAATCCCACATTTTCTGCTTTGAATTGGAATATATGGCAGTGTGGACTCAGATAACCCAGTTCAAAGCAGATATTGTGGGATTTTCTGCCTTGATATTCTGGGTTATATGCTTGTGTGGAAGGGTCCTGGGACAACTAGAGAAGTGGAACAATTTACCTACATTCATCAGAGAAAAAGAAGGAAACAACAATAACAACAAATCTCTTCCACTTCAAAAGGCAAACCAGACTAGATTTCCTATGTTGTATCTGACTTCAGTTATGAACAAAGAAAGTTCCAATGTACAATCAGGGATTTGTGATCATTTTAAGTAATTGGAATTAGGGTTGTGCAATTCACCTGAACTGATATCTGTTTTTGGTATCCAAATTTCGGTGGACCATGTATTTGTTTTCACGAGCCTCCCTAAAACGGCCAGTGTCAGAAAACTGTTTTTGGGTCCACAGCTGAAAAATGCAGGAAAATCTGGCCATTGGTGGCAATCGGAGGGCTGCCCGGGATAGTACTATTTGTGGGTACTATTCTCATTAATAATTATCTTTTGAAAGTATTTTTTTCAAATCTAGGCAAAGCTTCAACAAAAGCCAAACCTACTATTTTTTTAAGCACCAGCTAAATGAAATGAAATTAAATGTAATAAATAGAAGAAATGAAGAGCCAAGAGAGAGATCTTTTGATTAAATTAAACAACAGAGAAAACTTGATGAGACTGCAAAGGAAAGAATTTAGGTATTCATATTGGTAGGTAGGTACTTAGGTAGTTAGGTACTGGTAGTAGGTAGTGGTTTTTCTGAGACTTAGGCTTTGCTGTTTGCTGGAATAATAATCTTTTAAACGTCTTTTTTGAAGGAGGGGAGGGAGGAGAAAAAATAAGGAGAGAAGAGAGGTTGAAGAGGGTGAGTCAAGGCTCAGAGCCACCCAATATTTTAAAAGAAAAACACTCACCCACCCAAGAGATGCTCTTTCTCCGAAGTCCCCACCCACCCGCTCTTTCCAACTCCCAGTCCCACTAAATAAAGAATCAAGAAAATAAAGGAAAATCAAATAATAAAATTAGATTCAAAGAAATAGATTTGCTGCTGCTAATACTATTTGTTTTGGAGCTAAAATGCTAGTAGAAGGCGAAGCCAATCCAAAAGTTAAAGCTGCAAGCGGCAACTGGACTGAAGCACAATTGATCTGCCTCTCTCTAGAGCCAGAACACGACCAAGAAATGGAGGTGCTCACCCCATTTATATAGACCCAGCTTGGGTAAGACACATCATGGCTTTCTGATTGACTCAACATGCAGGGCTCACAGGGAAACCCTGTGCAAGCATGCAACAGCCTCTCCACACTCCGCATGTTCCTGAATAGAAAGTGAAAGTAGCTGCGATCAGCAGCTGTGTGGTCTATTTTGGAACCCTTGCCTTTACGGGGATCCGAACCAGCCGAAGACAGTTTTTTAAAATGGATTCATGCACAACCCTAATTGGAATAACTTTTTGTTAAAGCTCTAGAGCAGATCTGCACAATCTGTGGCCCCTCAGGTGTTTTGGACTTCATCTCCCAGAATTCCTTTCTATTGGACAAGCTGGCAAGTTGGAGGTCAAAACACCTAGAGGGCCTCAGGTTGTCCAGGATTCCTCTAGAGCAATAGTTCTCAAACTTTGGTTTTAGAATCATAGAATTGGAAGAGACCACATGGGCTATCTAATTCAACTCCCTTCTGTCATGCAAGAAAAGCACCATGAAAGCACTCCCGCTAGATGGCCATCCAGCCTGTTTAAAAGCCTCCAAAGAAGGAGCTTCCACCACACTCCAAGGCAGAGAGTTCAACTGTTGAACAGCTCTTCTCGTCCGAAAGTTGTTCCTAATGTTCAAGTGGAAGTGGTCCTTCAGGAGTTTTGGACTTCCTGAAGCCCCAGACAGCTTAATCAGGAATTCTTGAGAGCTGAAGCCCAAAACATTTGGAGGACCAAAGTTTGGGAACTGCTGCTTTAGGATGTGTGGAATCATGTCCAGATGTTGCTGGAATATGGTTCTCTCCTTATTTTTGACAATGCTGACAAGGGCTGATGGGGTGAGGATACAGTTCATCAGCATCAGGAGAGTGGTATGATCCCTATCCCTGTTGGCTGAATTGTCAGTCATTCGACCTAAGCTTGCTCTACAAAACCTGTAGCCAGTGTGACTCACAAGGCTGTAATTTTAAAAGGTCAAGCTGCCATAAAGCAAGCATTTTTATTGTTGTAATAAATGTGAGGCTACAGGTCCATCATTGGCAGAACAACTTTCCCCTCCTTCTTTAAACACATTACCCTTGACTTAGGAATGTTACTCCCTTCTGTTTTTTAGCCATATATGATAGATAGCCTCAAGCATGGGAAAGTTTCTTTACTATTCCCAATAATTTCCCTACTGACCAGGCCTGTAAGGAGGGGGGGGGGGTTTAGGGGTTCAACCCCCCCCCCCCCAAATTTTCAGGTTAAAAATAAACCTGGTTTACTCATGAATTTTAACTGGTTAACCAAATCCCCATGTTAAGTCTATGAGACGCAAAAAAATAAGAGTCCCTCCAGGCACTATCTCAAGCAGATATTGACAGGCCTGTAGCAGGGGTGGGGGGTGGGGGGTGGGGTGTTAGGGGTTCAACCCCCTTCTCCCCGAAAATTTCAAACCCCCTCCCCCCCAAAATTTTTCTGGCTACAGCCCTGCTACTGACGTGCCCAAGGAGATTTGGGGAGTTGTCCCAAAGATAGCTTTCCCAAGTTCCAGGTTAGCCACTTACATATCTCAATAAAGGTCTAATATTCGGTGTGCAAGTAAGTCCTAGTAGGACTGACTTCTAAGCATGATGTTGGCACCAATCTCTGCATGGAGATTTGTGGCTATCTAAAAGAGTCGTGTTGCCATCTCTGCTGCTTGATTTTTAAACTTTATTTCCTTATGACTTTGTTGTTGTATTGTTCATCACTTGCGGTCCATTTGGGCAAAATTTTACTATTTCAAACAAAACCCAGTTGTGATTTTGATTGCTACTACTTACGGACTACACTATGTGTGGATTTTTTAAAAATCCTTTTTGAAAGCACAGACAGAGTTTTATTTATCCAGTAACATTTTTGAGGAGCAGGAAAAGCTCTAATGGTTCATTTGGAATTGCCCCCATATGAACCCCTTTTCCTACCCTAAAAGGTTGTACATGTAGAATTATATTGGGCAATATGGATATTGAATCTTGTAAGATAGATCTGAATATATACTGTCTTGAGCTGTCATTGGACTCCATCCTTCATCAGCCCTAACCAATGGGTGGGATGATGGGAGTTGTAATTCAGCTCTGGAGAACTGTAGGTTCCTTACATCTGTTATTTGTGATGGGCAAGAGCTGATGTGCATAATCCTGTGAGATGAAAAGCATCTCTTATTTTCCCCCAGATCTCATTTGAACCTGGCTTTGTCGTAAACACTTTATACACTTTGCTAGGGTGCATCTATACTGTAAAATTAAAGCAGTTTGGCATCACTTTAACTGCTATGGCTCAATGCTATGGGATTATGAAAGTTGTTGTTTTTAGCCTTCACTATCAAATAGTGCTGGTGCCTCACCAAACTACAACTCCCATAATTCCATAGCTTTGAGCCATGGTAATTAAAGTGGTGTCAAACTACATTCATTCTACAGTATAGGATGAAACAACCTAAGAAACAGCTTAATGAACTTTATGACATAGATACCGTACGATGCATTGGAAGGAGGCTATGAATCAATGAGCTTCACTTGTTGTAAAACTCACACAGACCACTTGGGGACAGTAACAGCCCATTCTTTTCACGCTGCATCTGGATTTGATCTTTGCTATACAGCTTTCCAAGAATTGCCTTCTCCCTCCATCCCTTTCCAGTTGATAAAAGTAAGACACTGCAAACAATTGCGGTAATTATCATTGTACATTATTCATAGCAGCTGCAGAGAAAGGGCAGACTGAAGCTATCCAAAGTTTTGCTGTTTTTGTACCTTTTTGTTTGCCAAACCAACTCAGCAAAGTAACATTGGGTGGTATTATTCAATTCATAATAGCAGATGCCTACAGTGATGGTGGTGAGTGGGAAAAGGGAGGGTAATCTCTCTTTTTCTTGCAATCTATATACAATTCGAGTTGGGAGCTTTTAAAACTGCCTTTTAACAAGGTCTTGGAGCAATAGGTTCAAATTACAGGAAAGGAGATCAGATTCCATCCGAACATTAGGAAGAACTTTCTGACCCTAAGAGCTATTCAACAGTGGACGAGAAGCTTACAGAAGACGTTTCAAAGTAAGTAGCTTAAGTAATGACTAATCTGTCCCCTGGATGTTCCTCAAACATGAGAAAGAGTGGATTCAACTCCAGAAACTGGAACAAGGCTATCAAGAAGTTGGCAACTGTATACACCACAAAGTGAACTAGCATTAGGAAATCTGTTGGAGAACAAGGTTTATTTTCAAGCTGAAAAACTGAAACTTTAAAAAGTGTCTTGTATATAGCTAGCATGGTGTAGTGTTTTGAGCATGGGAAATGATGCTGGAGAACAGGGTTTGAATCCCCACTCAGCCATGGAAACCCACTGTGTGACCTTGGTTGAGTCCCACACTTTCAGTATCAGAGGCAAAGGCAAACTATAACTCCCAAAATTCAAAGTTAATTCATTCCAAAACCCATCTGTATTCCAAGTTGGCATGTTGGTTACGCATGTCAAATTTGGCCCAGATCCATCTTTGGTTGGGTTAAGAATGCTTTCTGGATGAGAGTGCACTATAAATCCCAAATTATAGGGTCAAACCCCACCCCCATACCCTTCCAGTATTTTCTGTTGGTCATGGAGGGTCTGTGTGCCAAGTCTGATCCAGATCTGTCATCGGTGGGATATCAGATGAGAAACACTCCCTCCCCCCCCCCCCCCCCCGGTCACACAGAAGACTTGTTGACTTGGAAGGCGCTGAACAGACTGTGCTCTAGCACCATGAGATGCAGAGCCAACTTTAAGAAATGGGGCTGCAAAGTGGAGTCCACAACATGCGAGTGTAGCGAAGAGTAAACCACAGACCACCTACTGCAATGCATTCTGATCCTTGCTACATGCACAATGGAGGAGCTTCTTACAGCGACACCAGAGGCACTTGAAGTGGCCAGCTTCTAGTCAAAAGAAATTTAGTCTAATGCCAAGTCTCTAACTTTGTTTGTGGTTTTTCTATACATTATAACTGTATTCTCAATTCGCTTCTGACACAATGAATAAATAAATTGGTGGGAGTCACAGTACTCTGAAAGTTGGAGGTCACTTGGAAAGCCACCACCCACAAACATACAAATTTGACTATAGATATTTATAGATAGATAGACAGACAGACAGACAGACAGACAGACAGACAGACAGATTCCCTTGTGAGTGGTTTGGGCAATTCTCTGTATCTTTCTGCAATCTTAAAAAAAATAAATCTATGGTTGCATTGAGGTAGAAAGCCACAAGTGGGCATCACAGTGTAAGAGATTTTGTCTGTGGGTCTGGCAGAGATAAATCCTCTTCAGATTAGAGGGTTATAACACTTTTAGCTGGAAAGTGGCAGCATAATGGAGAAAGGTCACTGAGGTCCAATGGAGTTGGGTGGCATGGAAGCAAAAAAATATTTCTGGTAGATTTGTGTGGTAATCGCTGTTTAGCTATTAGAAGAAGTCTTTAGTCCTGAGGGAAGTCTAAGGCAAGGTGGGTGTGAATGTTAGACCAGTGAAGGCTAGCAATGCGTAGCATACACATCCCAGCCCTCTCTGTTTTCATCTTTGATGTACAAAATGTACCTGAAGTAAACGACTAGACAGGCAATCAGACCGTGTCTTCTGAAGAATCCTTCTAAGGGCAGCATCTCATTAGTCTCAGGATTGGGCTATTTTTTCCTTGATAGCTACTTCACTGTCAATTTTTGGGAGGCCATGCATTTATCCCTGTCATTTGGTACTGGTGGTATCGTGAGTGCATTATGCATCAGCTCTTTGTTAGGAAACAATGACCTAGGAGCATTTTTGCTATACCCTGATCTAGATGTCTATTTGAGGTATTCCTCTGACTTGCTCATCTCTGTTTACATTTTTAAAAAAGCATCTGATCCAAGGTGCATTTTTCTGACAATGTTGTTGACTCGGGCTGTGGAATTGGTATTGATCTTGCTCGGAGAAAGGAGGCTTTTCATGGACTTTGCCAACACCCTAACAGAAGCTGTGCTGATGTTTCCTAGTCAAGACCTGTTCTTCTTTTCTATATTCTAATTTAAGCAGTGCTTTTTTTTTTACCTGAAGAAGAGGTCTGCTATATTCAGGAGATTAAAGGCAGTGACTTACAGAGAGCCATAGCCTTTCAGTTCTCTACTATGGTAGTTGGTTTTACCTATGATCCGTTTCTTAATTAGATCTTTAATCTTACTATCAAGTTGTAAATATTAAGCAGCTTTTAATGAGGTGGGTGTGGAACATCATATTTATAGTCCCATGAATGGGGCTAATGAACATCATATTGATAAGAATGGGTATCCTCTGACCTGAAAGTTGGCAGAGGCCTGCTATCTCAGACACCCATTTTCCTTTCTGCTACCACTTTTCTGTCATTCCTCCTTTCTGACATCTCCCCTTTCCTCTCCTTTTCTCAGAGCTGGCGCAAGAAAAAACAAGATTAATCTTGCCAGGAATTTGAGCTGATGGAAAGAGGCTTTTGAAATTAGGCTCAGGGACAGATGTGATCTGATGGTCAGACATTGCTCACCCCTATTCAAGGACTTCATTTTCGGGCTGTTTCCATGCACTTGGGAAACGGAACCGCACGAGAGCCCCATGGAGACCGTGAAACAACGTAAGGGTACTTTTGGTGGGACTCTTTGGCACTCTGTTTCCCAAGCACATGGGAATGAAACCAGAAGATCCCTATCAGGAGTTGGGTGTCAATCGACTCCTGATGGAGAAAGATGGGGTAAAGCAGAGGAAAGACGAGGGAAGGCAGTGAAAGAGCGTGGAATACATGGCCAGGCCAGAACATGGGGAAAGACTGGAAGGAACTAAGATGTTTTTCTCCACTCTCTCTCCTCCCGCCCCCCCCCCCCCCAACCATCTGAAGTCCCAAGATTGATACTGTTTTCAATTTATGTACTCGCTATAAAGTAACCTTCCCAAACCCTCCAGATTTGCTGTTGGAGTTGTAGGCCAGCACATCTGAAAGACTGCAAGTTGTGGAAAGCTGTTTTGAAAACTCTTTTGCCCAGTTCTTCCAATGCAGCTCGGCAACATAGAAATAGACATCCCTATGCAGTATCTCCACCTTCCCTCTCACAGGTGTATTGCACTGCTTCTCTGGCTCATTACCTGCCCCTAGTGGCCCTAATCCAGGTTTAGTTGCAGATAAACAAGATATTAATATGTAATATCAATTGTGCAAGACCATAGGTGGAGATGCCCACTTCAATGCACATCCAAACATGTATCCCTTTTTAAGCCATGTGGGGGGAACACAAGGAATGTGTATTTGAATGCCTATCTAAATCTCAATCCAGTTTATGCCTGTATTTCCCAGCAGGTTACTCATGCCTGTAAGCTTGCCTAGGCTTGCAGATCTCCTTAGTTGGAACAAGGCATACATATTTAAAGATATGTTTGTTTCATTGTAAAAAAGCACAATAAATATGTATCTCTTCCAGTGTTACAAGTCCTCTTTAGCTTGCCGTGGCCTATGTTTGCATTTGCTTGGTTGGATTAAGTATTCTTGTCAACAAGAGACCATGTTCCCTTCATAGTTTCCTTGGCCATATGTCCTCCCATCTGACTTGTTTAGCCACTTTTTGATTACATACTAGCTTGGGGACCCGGCAGTGCCCAGGTTATTAGAAGAAGGCGTTGTTTGTTTTGGGATGTTAGGTAATATCACTGATGTTTAATCCAGATCCATTGTTGGCTGGGTTCAGTTCTCTCTGGATAAGGGGGAAACTACAACTCCCAGATCCAAGGTCAATCACCCCCAAACCAGGCCCATAAACACAGTTGGCCATTTTAGGTCTGTGTGCCAAGTTTGGTCCAGATCTGACGTTAGCTGAGTTCAGTGTTTTCTGGATGCAGGTGAATTATAACACCCAAAATTCAGGTCCATTCCCACTAACACCTGCAGTTGGTCATGGGGCTTCTCTGTGCCAAGTTTGGTCCCAGTCCATTGTCGGTGGAGATCCCAGTATCAGTGAAGGTACTGCAAGTCCCATTATCCATGGCAAGTTTGGTCCAGATCCAAGGTTGGTTGGGTTAACAGTGCTCTTAACAGCTGAGAATTCAAAACTACCAATCCCAGAATTCAAAACTTCCAATCCCAGGATTCCATGAAGGATTTGTGCTACGTAAAGTGGTATCAAAATGCTACAGTTATCC
Organism: Anolis carolinensis; assembly: GCF_035594765.1. Classification (NCBI taxonomy): domain Eukaryota; kingdom Metazoa; phylum Chordata; class Lepidosauria; order Squamata; family Anolidae; genus Anolis; species Anolis carolinensis. The sequence continues at coordinate 206,297,354 of NC_085842.1, read as the reverse complement.
AGTGCAGACAGACTCAGGGACACCCTGCATAATGGAGAAACTGTCAGAGCGATTTGCTAGGCACACACGCAGCAGAAGTCGCTGACGAGAAAAACACTAGATAAATAATGACGTTGGAGTCTTCAGTTCTCTATCAAAAGTTTTACTCACGAATGGAATACACAGTTCTCACACAGGCACAGACGGGAAGGAAAAACAAAGAAGAGAAAAAGATAGGAAGCAGAGGGCAATTTATCCCAGACTCTGCTGTCTGATGCAATCCAGGTTTGCAGGCACTTACCCCTTTACATACTGGCATAGTAAACAGTACACAGTGCATGATGCAATCTCCAGCACACATTGCACCACCATGACTCAATTACATTTAAACAACTCTATATACAATCATTCCTACTTTAACAGGAACTGAGAACCCATTCCCTTAATTATAATGAAGAGTTCTCTATGGCATGCTTGGGATGGAAAAAAAACCCAATCTCATCAGGATATTGACTAAAGATACATTGGCAAGGTGTGATGTCAATGTGACTGAAGTTAGAATTGACAAAATTGATGTAATGATGAAAAGTACTATAAAATTCAGTGATGAAAGGAAAGTGTTTTGAAGTTGCAAAAAAAGAAGTGATTCAGGAATGTAGTTGAATCCAGAACATTTTATATATCTTCATGTGTTCATCCGTAGTCACAGATTGAACTATGTGGTAGTTGGTCCCAATAATAGACAGTTGGCCTCCCACATTTGTGGTGGTTAGGGGTGTAGGCCCCTGCAAAAATTACCAAAAATGAATATCTCAATCCCTCCCCCCCCCCCAAAAAAAATGCATGCTACACACGCCTGTCTCACAAAACCCATATTCCCTAACTCCTATCCAAAATAGTTAGGCAGATTGTAAACCCACCTTTATACCTCTGCTTTTTTATGATGTCAGAAGCAACTTGAGAATATACTGGAAGTTGCTTCTGGTGTGAGAGAATTAGCCATCTACAGAAATGTTGCCCAGGGGATGCCTAGTTTTTTTAGCATCCTGCTGGGGGGCAAGCTAGATCTGACAGATGGGAACTCACCCTGCCTCGTGGATTTGAACCAGCAACCTTCAGGTCAGCAGCTAAGCGGGCACAAGGGTTTAATCCATTGTGCCACGTGGCTCTACTGCCAGGTGTAAACCCCTTTTAGATGGGAAAGGGGTTGGAAATCTGGCAGCAGAAAGAAAGTGGAGAGGATCTGAATAATCAGAAAAGGGGTTTAAAATCTGGCCACAGGGGGAAAGAGGGTAGGACATGGATTGTTGAAAAAATGAATTTAAATCTGGCAGCAGAAGGAGAAAAAATCTTTGTGGTATGAAAGTGGTAAATGAATTAAAAGGCGGGCAGTTTTGGCAAGAGATGGAAGTACTTGGAGCAAAAGGAGTGGGATGAGAAGGTTGACTTATTTAAGTGGCAGTACTCAAGTTGCAGATTTGTTGAACTTGTATGTAAGTTGGAACAAGCATATTTTAAAGTTTACCCCACCCAAAATATATACATATCTATTCACACTGGATAGCATAGGGAGGGGTTGACACCCCTGTGCTTTGCTATCTGTGCCCCAGTTCCAAGGATTTCACCTCACTTTCTGTCCCTGTGATAATTGGATTTTGAAACACATGGCTTGTTCTGGAAACTAGGATTGGTGAGAAAGCTTCAGAAGAGACACCCTTTTCCCATGATAACTGTTCCAGGTGAATTATCCTTCCGGGGGTATATTTCTTTCACTTCTTGTTTTCTCAGCCCCGTTCTTAACTATGAATCATATGTAAATTGAATGTTTGTAACTTGGGAACTGCCTGTACAAATAACTAAATGCGCACAAAAGAAACACATTAATGAGTGAGAGGAGGGTGGACAATCATTATAAGGTTGTAATGACTGAAAGGTTGCAATAATCATTTTAGTTTTTTGTTCATCCTTTTTTATAACCTTGTTTCTTATTAAAGCTCATATTACTAACTGGACAAAACCTTTTTTCCATTTTATTTTCCCACTCTGCAAAGTACATCCAGTTGCACATTGGAATAATGTCTGTTGCCAGTGAAGCTAAAATCTCCTTGTTTCCTCCCTTGGACTCACTCTTTTGTACTTTTGATTTGTGTAACCTTTGTCTACTTGAAAGAAGTTTAGAAATTTAGTAGGAGTTACAATCCAGAATAGAAATGCAAACACAGAAGTTCACAGAGTGTAAGGTGCATTTTCCCCCATTTTAGGAGTTCCAAAAACGGGGTGTCTTACAATAGATGGTGCCTTGTATTCGCTGGGAGCCCCCAATGGCACAGTGTGTTAAAGCGCTGAGCTGCTGAACTTGCGGACCGAAAGGTTGCAGGTTCAAATCCAGGGAGCGGAGTAAGCGCCCACTGTCAACTCCAGCTTCTGCCAACCTAGCAGTTCTAAAATATGCAAATGTGAGTAGATCAATAGGTACAGCTCTGGTGGGAAGGTAACAGCGCTCTATGCAGTCATGCCAGCCACATGACCTTGGAGGTGTCTAAGGACAACGGCGGCTCTTCGGCTTAGAAATGGAGATGAGCACCAACACCCAGAGTCAGACATAACTGGACATTAAGTCAGGGGAAAACCTTTACCTTTATCCTATATTCACTGGCTTTGGGATTTTAATTTTTTTCTTACTTTCGAGAGAGGAGGACAAGAAGACCACAGCCTCAACATCTCTAACAACCTCCACTGTTTTGTTCTTAGCCAAATGGCTGTTTACTAGTCTTGCTGAGCTAAGCACCACTTTCTGCTTCCTCTGCCTCCTCAATGAGCCCATAGAAATAGTAAAAAAAACTTATGCAGACAAGATGACTTCCAGGTTGTAAAAAAATGCAAGGTATTGTGCATGCAGAGGAAATTCTAAAAAAATATTTGCAGAAAATGCCCCCTCCCAATTGAAGCTTCAAAAATGGAGTGCAGCTTACATTTGATGGCACCTTAGAGTTGGTGAAATGTGGTATATGTTGCTTGCAAATCACCCTCTGAAAATTGTTTGGTACTACAGTACATCCTTATTACAATGTAAAAAGTGAGAGAAGTACTAAATTTTTCATTTCTGATGTTTCCCAAAACCTTTGTGTAAACAGATAGGATATTCAGGGTTTCATCTCTTCCCCCCCCTCTCTCTCTCACACACACACACAAATTGAATTATAATTGGAGTACTACTAATTTCCCAACCTCTCCCTCTTCAATTGCAGTGAAACAAGTGGCAATTAAATATAAAAAATACAATCTCTCATCATGAATATTAATTAATTGCTCATGGCAATATCTGTAGCATTCCTAGTCTGGGACTGCCAGCTGTTAATTTGGGAAATCGTTCCATGCATATAAAGTAATGTTATGGAAATGACACGGACGATAAAGCAGAATTTGCAAACAAGGAAGATTTGCTAAAAGCAAAATGAACTGAATAGAGGATATGTGCAGACTCCTTGTTTGGTTTTTTTTTTTTTTTTGGTGCCCACAAGGCTAGACTGCCCCTTGATTTCTTTACACCAACATGGTAATTGTTTGGCCTTCCAGGTATTGTTAGACCACAACCTCCAGCAGCCCTAGCCAGCATGATCAATGAGGAGAAATGCTGCGGGCTGCAATTCAACAACATATGGAGGGCCACACAACATCCATTGCTGTTCTGAATAGTGTTTAGTCATTGGCTGCTAGAACTTTCTCTGATGTTATGACCCTCCTGGCACCACCAGCAACATTAAAGCTAGTAAATCAACCTGCATTAAGCAGAACAAGGCTGCATCTACATTGTCGAATTAATTCAGTTTGACATCACTGATCAATTAATGCAGTTTGACACCACTGTAATTTCCATGGCTCAATGCTATAAAATCCTGGTGAGGCACCAGCACTTCTTGGCATAGAAGACTAAAGGCCTTGTAAAACTATGCCCCCCCCCCTGTTTCCAAAGCATTGAGCCATCGTAATTAAAGTGGTGTCCAGCGGCATTAATTCTACTAAGGCAACAACATTATGTGGGAAATACTGGGAGCAGAGGTAGGTCCCTGCTGTTGCTTCTAAACCCCCTTTCCTGAAGCATAGGGAGGAAAGTGCTTCTAAACTGTCCTGCTGCACCTGAAAAACCCTTCCACGCAGCCAGGGCTGAAGTATGTTTGTGTTGCCAGTCCTGTTTACTTCAGCCACCCCCTTACTTTTATTCAATGCCCCTCCCCCAATTGCACCTGAGACTAATGCTGCCACCTTGGATTATTCCAGTGTTTCCCCGGGAAGGGGGGGGGATGATATCTCCTACTTTAGAAACTAATTGGCAGCCAGTGGAATGATTTTAACATTTGTGTCATGTGCTTACTTTTAGGTGTACTTATAGCCACCCTGGGAGCAAAGTGCTATGCAAGGAAGTCCAGGGTACCTCCTTTTGCAATATCTTTACTGACACTGGCATAACTAGAGTCTAGCATAACTAGAGATCACCAACTATTAAGATTCCGGCTGTAGTTTTTGTTTTTTTGGGGGGGTTTTTTGGACTAAACTCACCAAAACCTCTCGAGTAAATGCAGCGCTTAACTGCGAAGAGGAAAGGACCTGTTCACTGGTTAAAGAGCAGAAAGGATAGCGATTCAATACATGGACAATGTAGCAGTATAGCCCAGCTGAATTGTAGTGCGCTCTTAGACCCTCTTGTATATGTTTGCATCATCTTTGGATGGGAATGTTCATTGTTGTCCGGACTAGTGACTTGGCCATGAAGACTGCTAATGGCCCATGACTACAGCTGGATTGGGATGGTAGCTGCTACCCTAACAGGCCATCTACATGATGGATTGTGTTCTACTGGTACTTATATTTGCTGCTTATTTTCATTTGATATATTTCTAGAGACTTCAAAGTAATTTGTCTTGATAAAACCTAATGGGAGAACTGTTTGTATTATGCACTAAAAAAAAAAAAAGTAGCGCTAAAAAAAGTAGCAGCAAATGCTCCGAAGGAACACAAATTATGTGACAATAGGAACTAGATGTAACCAAGATAAGTCATGCAAAGGTGCATGTATTCTGAGTTCGTATGAGCAGGCATCACCCATGCCCTTTTACCTCTATGTTATTAACCACATAGAAAGTCTGCAGTGAACTAACAGTGCATCTCCACTCTAGGATTAATGCGGTTTGACATCGCTTTCAATGCTTTGGCTCAATGACATGGAATCCTGGGAGCTGTAGTTTGGTGAGGCCTTGCAAAACTACAACTCCCATGATTCTGTAGCATTGATAGCCATGGCAGTTGAAGTCGTGTCAGGGTGCCAACCACCCAAAGTATTCAGGAACAAAACTTTTCAGCCAAGGCTATCTCTTGTCCACCCATCAAGATACAGAGTAACCTAAGCCAGGCAAGTCATACAATTGAAGATCTAACAAGAACCCCTGTCCATCTTTGACACCCTCTTTGACTATGGTCAAGTTGCAAAAGTGGGTTTTTGGAGACAAATTTACAGGACTGTGATGATGGTGATGGTGGAGCCCCATGCCTTTGTGGTCGAACCAGGCTGGCCATCTGCATTCAGTCTAATCTGACCTGCAGCAGTGAGCCCCACCAATTGGAAGGAACCATGCTGAGACCAATCTGGCCATGCCTCAGCAGTGGTTTAAGATGTATCTTTTGCTTCTTCCCTATGCCCTTCTCACCATCAACTATGTAACACCTCCCTAATAAAAAGTATCTTTTCACTCCTACTCCTTGCCAAATGGTTTTTTTGTACCCTTTCCTCGGCTATAGCATGAATTTCCCTCTGATCTTAGGAGCTCTGCCGCTCTCTCCCTCACTCCGAACAAACCGCAGGAGAGAGGTTTTTCCCTTTCGAATTGTGGACTAACCCCTCCCCCCAGCCTCTATTTGCAGTCATATCTTTCTCATTTCGACCCCATGCATGACCATCTTCCTAACCTATAACTCCAAAGACCTCCCCGTCACAAGGGGACCACCTGTTCTCAAATTTTAAAGAAGCAAATCAGTTGATTGTCAAAACTGTCAAAATGGAGTTTCCCGCACTGCGGCACAGATTTCCCTGCAAGATCGGGTCATCGGAGGTTCGGACTGCGTGCTGGGCATGGAGGGGGTCACCCAGGGCTTCCTACTTGCCATCTATGAACTGCCCTCGCCATTGGAGTGACCCCCCTGCTGACCTTTGGCCCAGAATGGCCATTTTATCTGGATTGCCACAGACTCCTTCCTCTTTTCTGAACTCTTATTACTTTATGAACCCCCTACATTAAATCTTGGGCTCTGGGATGGGTGATACAAGATGAATTATGTTCCCACATGTGTCCTATGTACCCTGCATGTTCCTTTTCCCCTTTATTACCATGAGATATATATTATATTATGAAATATTAAAGGTGACCGAAATCTGACCTGGAAGCCAGTATGGGGAGACAAATTGCAACACAAACCGGAGGAGATTGCCCCTCACCACAGGGGACCAGATACCATCTTGCATGGACAATAGACTTGGCCTCCCCTATTCTTAACTTCGGAGCAGACCATTAAGTATGGAATTGGCCGCTCATTCACACTTGGAGCAGGAAAGTCCGGATTATTCTGGATGACAGCTCTCCTTTTGTTACTGAACTGGATTCATTCATAAAACAAATACTTCAACAAGCAGACTTGCTGGATCTGACAGAGCTTGTCAGACACATATGTATATTTGCACCCTCGGAAGCTGCCTTCAGGGCTCAGCAGGGTCTTCGGTGTTTCCTTTCAACATATCAGGTCATTTGTCTATTGATAATCTGCTCAGCAATTCATTGTTCTCGGCTCAGCCCGCCTCCTCACCTCTGATTGGCGAAGAAACGGAAGTGACGGGAGCTCCCTGATTGGACAAGAGTTTGCGCCGCTCCCTCGGGGACCAATCAGCGCACAGGTGGGCGGGGAAACAGGTGGCGCAAACTTCAAATCGCGCCTCCCTGTTTTCTGTATTATAAAAGTTGATGTTCTGTGTTGCATGATGACGAACGATCACGGGTGTCATCCTTTTCAGCTGAACTGAATAAATCAACAACTCAGTGCTCTTTCTTCACTTCTGCGGGTGAGATCATTGGGAGCGGGAAACCTTGATCTTTAGTGACTCCCCCATACCAGATCATCGAACCTGAGCCGGGAGAAGCTAGGGTGCTCTCCGCAAGGAAGGGAACCCCCAAATTCTAGCTTGATTTCACCTTGATTCACGAGTCAGTCTGTTTGGTCCTTCAAACATTTTGGACTTCAGTTTCCAGAAATTCCAGCCAGCTTACCTGAAGTCCAAAACATCTGGAAGACGAAAGGGTGGGAACCACTGAACAATAGGAAAGTGATCCATTTATTCTGAATATTCATCTGTTTCCAAGGTATTTGTGATTGTTTACATATGTGAGTCTACTCAAAGAAAGCCCTTAGAATGAACAAGATGACAGCCACAACAACACACAGCCAGTTGGTTTGACTGTGCAGTGACATCATTGAGCCATTTCAGGGAATGTGGAGGCAATTGCAATGAATAAGCACTTGTTTTCTCACAGAGTGCCAGAAATCACTGCAGCAGTGAGTTTTTGGCACTTTCAAAAGCATACAGAAAGGAGTAGTTTTGGTGCAGCTTTACTCCTCCTATATAATTGTAAAGAAATGAATGTTTCCCTTTCAGTGGAAGTAGAAAGAAACGACTTGCCTGTTTAGGAATGTCAACCACAATCGTTCTGAGATTATTTTTTTCAGCCCTGCAATTGCAGGAGATAGTCTTTTGGCTTTTCTATCTGCAAAAGACAGCACTATTGTTGCCAGCTTTTATTACTTGGAAGGTTCCCTAGCTTGGTGCTTGGTCCCATTTTGCCTTTGGAAAAGGGGGGCTAATTGACTTGCTGAGCCTTCAGAGAAAAATTAGTCAATGCAAATAGCTTTTCGAAAGCTTTTGCAATGGGATGAATTTTAGAGAGAAATGAAGGACCTCTCTCAGGCAGACTGTATTGAATAGGCAAGCGGAGCTGCCTGACACAGATGTTGCTAAACAAAAACGTACCGCTTCATACTCACGTTAGAGGGTTGACACAGGAACCTTACAAAAGCCAGGGCACCTCTGTATGGATTGTTTTGTGGGGTAAGAATAGTTTCAATTGTTAGCTGCTCCAGAAAATATGAAAACGCTCTGACAGAGAGGAAACCACCACAATGAGAGGAAGAAAAGGGAGAGGTTTATAATTTTATTTAAAATAAACTTTTAATGGACTACACAGGCACAATTATGGCTCATTCTCTCAGCCATAAGCGACAGCACAAACCACTGTTAACATTGGGTATATTTTGTTTTTTTAAAAAGAGGAAAACTTTGAAAAGTGGGAAACATAGTCATCACACAATCACTTAAATAAAACAGACAAGCATCACAGTGCAAAAAAAACCCCCAAAACAGACAGGTTCAGTTTATGCTGTGGTTATTCTGCACTTCTGATTAATCCTTTCTATTAAAAAATAAATTAAAAATGCGACGTTTTTGAAAACCCACAGCTTTCCCTTCAATGGGATTTAGGCAGATGTGCACATTTCTCTCTCATACACACATTCACACTCTTCAGTTTATGTGCATCCTTATGTGCACTATTACTTTGAAAAAGGCCAACACATGCTAAAATCAATGGGAAGACTCATGTTAAGCCCTTTGTGCAGGGCATGGTAACTCAACACCTTCTCTTCCCCAGCTGGTGCCTTCCAGATGTGTTGGATACTTCCTCTCTTTCCCAGTCAGCAGGGCCATTGGGAAATGCTGCATTAAATGATCAGGCAGGTCAAAACATTAAAACCACATGATACTGAAAGGAGGCTTCCCAGGTAATACTTTGTGAAATACAATTGCAACCCATCTGAAAAAGTAACAAGACCCGTGGCCAAAATAGTTCTGTCATCAAAATGAGCATGGGCCGACAGGGCACACAAGAAGTCAAACATCAGCTCACTGGTCTTGAAACCCCAAGTAAACGAGCAAGATAAGGAAGGCAGAAGTGGTGATTCTCAGCGACCGATCAGGACCTGAGTTGCTGTGAAATCTCAATCACTTTCGGTAAAATTGCAGGAGGCACTGATACATACATAGACCCTTATATGGATAAAATGTATTCTGTTTTGAGAAACGCAGTAGGTTTAGGTTAATGCACCAAGATTCAGGGATTACAGCTATGTTACTGGGTAAAAATAGCCAAGTTCTATCATTGGAGATTTTTTTTTTTAGGCCTTTGGAGGGGCCGCATTGTAGAGAACATGAATAAGTAATATATGTCTAAGGTATACAAAAACTGTTTGATCAGCAGCACCCATAAATGTAGCCGGTCATGTTTTAGTACACACGTTTTTAAGGGAAGTTGCAGGATGATCATGCAAAGTTGCTCCAGAACTGACTATAGAAAAGTGCCTAGTTTTAGGACAACAGGATTGTCTTAAGAATTTTTTTAAAAAAAAATCAAATTATTATCTGGCAAAGTTGCAGCTCCTAGAAATGCTTGAAGAACCCCCCTTTCTTACATTTGATACCAATTTTGCTGACCTGTACATATCAGATTAATATGTGGCTGTTAATGTAGTCTTTCACCAGTTTTCACACTACCCAAATGTTCCAGAAATGAGGGAACACTGTTCAAAACTGGATGAGCTCTGACCACCAGTAGCTGGCACTTCTTAGAAACATATTATGGACAATTTGATTGATTGTAGTGTTCATTTATGACACGGGGTGGGGACAAGATTATCAATATGCAGACTAACTCAAGAGTGGAATCTACAACTCTGGAGAGGGCACCTCTCTTCTGGATTGTGTTAGACCAAATCAAGCATTGAGGAACTGGAACGTATCCTGTGTCAAAATGGACCAGAAAAATATGGCAGGGGTGATCAGTTCTTCAAGCTGACATGTTTTGATGTTGGGAGTTTATTCTACCACTGGGGTGCTCTAATCCCATATAACTGAGGTGTTCCTATGACAGATGTGGAAAGCTTAGCTGGTTTTACTCTAGATTTAAAGCATTCAAGCAATGCTGATACCATACTGAAACAGCTACTGGAAGTTGCTGAAGTCCTTCTCTAGTGATAGTGTGAGAATATTTATCTTCAGTCATTTCTGAAAAAGATATTATAGAAAGAGGAATGCAAAAGTGGCAAAGAAGATGATAGAACTGGTCAGAATCATGAACATGACTAGGGATCTGGTGTATTGTTACAGTCCTGGCATGCTTTTTCTTATATCTCCCAACTGGATCTATACTATTGCTGTGAAAAGATGCTCAATGTTGTTGTCAGCTGATCTGAACTATCTATGAAAAGATGTGGATGCAGCAGAGTAACAGTGGAATTACAGCCAGGAAACAAGACCAGTGTAATAAAAGGCCAAGATTTTGTACCTCAAGACTGTACTCCTGTAAAGTTTAGTTGGGGGATATATTTTTTTTTAAAAAAACTTTCCCTTATGTAAAGACTTCATTTATGTAAATAACTGCCAATTCAATGAGAAGGCCTTGGACCTTGAAGTTCAACAGTGGAAAGATCTCTGCATAAATTGCTCTAACATGGAGATAAATGCATGCACACGTACTAAAAACAAAGGTACATGGATAATGTTTACACTTAATGAAATCTGTAGCTAAGTGACACCAGAGAGGTTCTTGTCTTGTTGGGTGCATACACTTTTGGTGCTTTTCTTTTGATTAAGGTTTTCAATATGTAAGAGCTACCAGCATAGGGGTAATAGCGGCTCTGTGTTACCTCGGTAGGTGTAAGCAATATAAATTATGAAAACCGTCATCTGTGTTCCACAACAGCTTTCAGTTGTTAATGGTCTGGTTATGTTCCTGTTGGTTACTGAATAGTAGTGCAACCATCAAAATGTTTGGGACATGAAGCCAACAACTGACAATAGAGTAAATATTTGTAAACTAGTCAATGGTGGCTGCTCTGAAGTGCTGGTGGGGTCTCTGGCAAATATTTTTCCTGGGATTATTAGGCAGATGAACAAGTAGCAGCTTTAGTAAAGAGGAAAAGTAATAATGCCAATTGGCTCTCTTGCCATATCATCTCCTGTTATCTATATCTTTTGGAGCAACCGGGCTTTGAGTTGGTGACCCATTGTTGAAGCAACAGTGCTGATATCAGTCACCTGTGTGGACGGGCAAGGGCATTTTCTTCCACAGAGGGAACTGTAAAGAGGATAAAAGAGGAACTCAACTGTGTTTTTGGCTTTTTAAAAAAAGATCTTTCTTTTACTTAGTTCAGGAAGAACCTCCCTCCTCCCAGGATTTGTGAAAAATGAAACATCAACAGAGAGACACTTGGCATGCAGAATTGGTCTGAACATTCCATTAGATTAGCGCCAGCCGATTTCAACACACATTTTTACAGAGATTTATTTTCTTTTTCCCTCAAACAGGTAAACTAGAATCCTGGAAATAATACCAGATTGAACACTGGTCTGTATGAGGCTAAAACAAATCAGGATACAAGAGACACTTACTATTTATAAGCCCAGTTCACCTGAGGCCTTCTCTTTTCACATTGTACAGTACAAAGAAGCAGTATTTTATACAGGCATCGGAATAATGATTATTCCATTACGCTTTTTAAACAAGCACATAAGTGAAGTTGACTGTTTTGAAAACAGTCCTGTTACAAGAGTGGGTTAATTTCACAGCCTTATTGCAAATGTGAAAAAAGTATGAATCTTGACTCAGAGATTAACCAACAGGGAAAAGCACAGTGCAATTGAGAGCATAATGCAGGAGAGCAAGCTGGGGTCTCCTTGGGATGCACAAGAAAATGGGGCATAATTAGCCACAAGTAAATGGCAGCCCAGAATTTAGTACAAATCAACCCATGCCTGACATTATGATGATGTGCCTTTCCACACCAGTGCATACAGCTGGCAAGGAAGCACATACCATAGCAATGTCACAGCATGGGGATGAACTCTTTTAGACGTTAATGTCACAGAGTAAGCACCTGGCAAGGAGGCATCACTGCCAGCTGCAACTGCGTTACTTGCAGGTTCTACCCTTTAGATAAAGTTTGCCAAGTTTTCTGGCCAAGAGGCACAACAAGCTTCCCTATTCCCGGTGGGGTCTATGTGTTACAGGTGAGGTAGAAGCCAACTGCTTTTACTCTGTCAAGGCAAATTGTTTCTGATGCGATTCCAGCTTGTTATGAAGGCAGGAGAGGAACCATTTGTCGTCACTGTGCATAACATGACAGCTCCCCATGGATGAAAGTAGCCTTGGTATACATTTGGAAGCATGATGTAGTGTTCATCTCAGTTGGAGAAGCAAAAAACAGCTATTCTTTGCCTGTGCTTTCCCCATGTCCCTGAGATTAAAAAAAAAACCCCATGGCTTGTTGGTTATCTGCATGAGGACTACTGTTTGTGCACCGGCTTCTCTCAAATCAGATTTGTCCTGCAGAAGATTTGTTGGGTCTGAAATGCAGTCATGTAAACATCAACCCTCAACATACTGGACCCCTGTTCTCCTCCCCGGAAACTACAGAACGGTCATCACTCACATTGTACTTACACAACAGAAAACAGAACTGACTCTCTGCCCTTTAATCTATGTATCAGCACAGGGAACCCTATGACCTTTATTATTGTACCAAAAACAGGGAGGGGGGATAAAAATATATATCTATATATATATATTAAACCACTATTTAAGTACATACCCTATTCATAAATAAATGGAAACTTTTTGCTATTGCAAAATTACTCATTTGAGATCTTCAAATCGCATCATCATTGTGACAAGAAAAAAAGGAGAGGGGAAAATCTCCATGTTGAATCAAAATGTGTGGAAAAACAACACAAATTTTAGGTTAGAGGCATGATACAGAGTTTTTGGCTCTTGAGTGCTGGGCAAGGCCACTGGACCAGTTTTCTCTCAGTCCTCCTCCTCCTCCTCCTCTTCTGACAAGAGTTAGAGGCCACGTGCAGCTTCTGTTCGCTCGCCTGGAAGATTATGCCCACAAGTGGGAGAATGACAGTTCTTGGTTGCAGATGGCAAAGTTGGAAGGCCATTCTTTGGATTTGGCAACATTTCCATTCACCGGCAGCGGGGAGTCCTGGAAGATGGTGCATGGTGCGTTTCTTCTGTGTCTGAAGACACGTTTCTCTCCTATAAATAGAAACCCACGTTTCCACACAGGACATGCAAAGTAGTGCAATGATTCCATGACTATACATCGGTCTGCCTTTGGAAAGGCAGAGCTGGGCACCTTGGTTCTACAAAACCTTGCTGCAGCGAGTGCAGAGGCGCCTCTCCTGCTGCTTCTCTCCTCATCTCCCGTCCACAGGAAGGAGCAATTACAAGGTTCGGACAGCAACGGGGTAAAGGAGTGACAAATGTTCAGCTCCTTTAATTGGGAGTTTTTTTGCCGTGTAGTAGTGGATCACTTCTGGCACACTGTCAAATGGAGGGCTATTTTGGCCCAAAATGTACTTCTCTTTGGTTTTTGTCAGCTTCATGTGCATAAAACCTTGGTTGCTCCTGTAGAAACAAAGGAAGGAAAATAATTAAGAAAATGATATAAGCTGGCACCCTGTTTGTTAAAGCAGATTCATTCTATCTATTGTTGAATAATGAGTGAACATGTAGGCAAATCCCACCACTTTAATGATCTACTATAATGAAGACCAATCACAGAGTTTAGGCTGCAACATGTAAATCATGATGTGGCCTAAATACTATTCTTAGTCCAGACACATAAATTTCAAGGGTGTAAGTACCCTGAAGGGACCAGATACCATCTGATTCTGGAAGTCAGGCAAGTTCAGCTCTGGTTAGTATTTGGATAGGGTATCGCCAAGGAATACAGGTGTTGTAGGCTATTTTTCTAAAGAAAGTGAAGGCAAACTACTTCTGAATATTCCTTAAGTAAGAAAATACTATGAAATTCATGGAGTTAACCACAAGTCAACAAGTGATTTGAAGGCACATACACTCAGGCCTGTAAAACATCAACTAAATATCCACTAGTAAATCAAATTTGAGAAATCTTTTAGGGAATTTAACAACAGCTGTAGGAATGAAAAATCAGATTTATGTGCTGAAAAAATAAATTGGCAGAACAGTAAGAATTCTGTCAAATCCCCCGTTTCATCAGATTTACCTGATCAAAGAACTAGCCAATCACACAAACCTTCAGAGAAAGGCAACATGCATTGTTTTATTCCTCCATAGAGATCAGACATGAGAACAATGCATTCAGTGGAATATAACAAAAATTTAGTTGCAGCTACTGAGGTAAATGTATATGGGCATTCCAAATGGTCAGAAATTTCAGAAAGAGGGCTACAGACAGAGAGGACTCCCTTGTTGTTAGAAAGTGGATGTGACAGAGGGAACAGAGAGCTATTATTTGCAAACTTTTAAGATTCTGTGTGGGTGTGTGCCTTCACATGTAACATGAATGAGAGTTGTATTATAACTATGCGAAGTACAGTCTGGCCACTAAAAGAAATCTCATGATAGGTAGGTAAAGGTTTTCCCCTGACATTAAGTCTAGTTGTGTCCGATTCTGGGGGTTGATGCTCATCTCCATTTTTAAGCCAAAGAGCCGGTGTTGTCCATAAATACCTCCAAGGTCATGTGGCCAGCATGACTACATGGAGCGCCATTACCTTCCTGCTGGAGCAGTACCTACTGAACTACTCACATGTACATGTTTTTAACTGCTAGGTTGGCAGAAGTTGGGGCTAACCGTGGAAGCTCACCTCGCTGCCCAGATTCAAACCACTGACCTTTCAGTCAGCGAGTTCATCAGCTCAGCAGTTTAACCCACTGTGCCACTTACAGGATGTTTGAAAAAGAACTCCCTAGTTTTAATGTGTTTTAACTTAAAACCAGAGAGTTCTTTTTCAAACACCCTGTATATCTACCTTGACTTAAATCCAGCTCCTAATCCAACTGGAGTGCATCCATTGATTCAATGAGATTTAGGCAAGTTTTGACTTACAACTGATTCCATCAGTCTGCTGCACTTTAGACTAGAGGCCTGATTTTGACCCTGAGGTCAAAATGTCACTGATTTAAAGCAGTCTATCAGTGATTTTGGATATTAGAGAGAAGAGTGGGCAATTGCTTCTGCATTCAGCCAGTGAGGCTTGTTTGCAAGGTCTGAAAGAGAGCTTGTGTATCAAGTATTAACCACACTTAAGGAAAATAAGCTCTGAGTGTCCTGTCTATAGGGGCACTTGCACAGCTGGCCATTTAGGAACAAAGAGCCAAAATATAACCCATTTACTGTGGAACTGAAAAGGTCTTCCCGCTTTGTTCCAATGTGAGAGAGTGGGATAGGATCTGTTAGAGCAAGCATTCAGTTCTCTATTTTAGGAATACACAGTAGAACAATCTTGATTTGAGAATAACTCCTTTATCCCTCCTGAAATTGCCTGAGAATTTAATTTTTAAAACTTGAACGTTTCCTATGAAAAGCTGAAGCAAATCTCAGGCTCACATTATTCAGATTTGTTGAGGCAATTTCATGATGAAATGACCCTTCTCTGTAGAGTAGAAATCACTGCAGGCACTGTAATTATAGCTCCTGCAAGCTTAAAAATCTTGATTTAAATTTCAATTCTTTACAGGAAAGATTTGCTTTTGAAATGTAATTGCTCTCTAAACGATTTCCTTTAAGCCAAGGGTGACATCTCTAAATACATTATTATGAGCAGATATATTGTTCTGCTCTTTCAGTTCATTATGTCCCCCATGTTTTGCTTGTATATGGTTTTAAGATTCTGCCACTAAATTAACAGAATTGAAAAATAGGTGCATATTAATTTATTTCTAGAGCAGAGGGCAGCCTGTTTAGATGACTCAAAATTTAATGCAAAAAAAATTCATTTCCTGATAGAATTTCCTGTCATATATCTGGATCTTTACTGATGGTACAGTGATCTATCAAAGACCTCAATGCAAACTATTGGTAGGATAGTCAAATGTTTGTTCCTGGACAGCTCACTTGACATATGGGAAGATTAAGCGCTAGAATGCCCTCTGTGTAAAACTTCCTAAACACAGGATACCAGTTTGTCTGAAAAAAGGCTTCTATCCTATATAACTACGTTTTCAGAGTAGGAGTTGTAGGCACCGGGGCAATATTCAAGTATGTAGTCTCTGTCAGAGTTTTTACATTATATCATTTCTTAAGTGACACCAAGTAAGTGTAAGGATCAGGGCCAACAAGCATTAAGAGTCAAACCACCTGGCTTGCACTGAGTAATCTACAGCCAGGATGGAGTAGCTGTAGGTGTACTAAAGTCGCACAAGCTTCTCTGGTGATGTTTTGTTGGAGATGAAGCTGTAAATAAACTGAAGGATTGGTGAAGAAAACCAGAGAGAGACTTTTGCCAAGTAGAAGGTATGAACCAATTGAGAGTATCAGGAAGAAGGGCTGGAGAAGAAACAAGATCTTCTGCTACAGATATGTAAATATTTCAGTATAAACTTTTCTACTGACAAGACAAGTTGCATTTGTCTGCTCCTTAATCGGAGTGGGAGTGCTTCCCCTGTAGAAGGGAATTATTTTGTTGCTACACACAGAACCCCAAAAAATTTGCTGTGACAGTCTCCCCCTCTTTAAAGAAGTAGATTTCCAAGGGAGCTCTACTGTATGATCTGATGGGCAGACTGAACTATAGTCATTGACTCACTTGAGAACATTGTTTTCAGTGAGGTCTAGCTATCACATTTAATGAAATCTCCTTCCCTGCCAAAAGGTTACATTTATAAGATAAGAAATCTTTATCCTCAACAAGTAATTTGTAAGGGATATTTGGCACAGCCAGGAGCTCAATTCGGCAACATGGTTATATGATCTCAGCCTAAAGCTATCAAAGAGCCAAAAAGAGAACATCAGCACCCTACAACTGTGAATGGAGGTGCATGTTGGAAGGAGAGAAACTAGAAGTACGTCACCACTGGATATGTTAATACAAAGAATAAAAGGCACTGGATTATTAACCTAGCAAAGAATCATCTTCTGTTGTCTGCCTGTATCATTTTTTTTATCTAATAGCTCCAGTTCTACAAAAGTCTATCAGTTCTTTAGTAGTAACAATTGTTATGAATTGAAGAAAATAAGCCTACAAGGAGGAACGACCACCACAATCTTTCTTTCAATCTGCTCTTAACTATGCATTAAAATACCTGGCCAAGACATGCATGTTTTAACAATGCACAATCAGAAGAGGGTCCAATATAGTATGGATTTTGAAAAGTTATTTGGCAGGTCTTTGTAGTTTTTGCATTTAAGACCTACAACTTAAAACCCTTAGAGCAACATGTTTCTGTCACTTCCTGGATACTGCTCTACAGGTATTCACAAAATGCAAGCAATCTTTATGATTCAAGCGGCATGTAAGTAGAGAAGAGTGGTAGAAAATCTATGTTATTTCAGACTGCAAGTGGTGAAAAAGTAGCTCTACATATCTCGATGTGCAAATTTATATTTGTGTGTGTGCGTGCACCTAAGCCTTCAAGTTGGTGGTTGCCCATGAATTTTATAAGGTTTTCTTAGACAAGGAATATGCGAAAGTGGCTTCACCAGTTCCATCCTTAGAATTAGTCTACAGGACATGGAATTCGTTGGTGGCCTCCCAATGAAGCACTTTTTTTCGTGTCAGGAGCAACTTGAGTCACTTCTGGAGTGAGAGAATTGGCCATCTGCAAGGACATTGCCCAGGGGACGCCCGGATGTTTTTACTATCCTTGTGGGAGGCTTGTCTCATGTCACCGCATGGAGCTGGAGCTGATAGAGGGAGCTCATTTGCACTCTCCCCGGGTGGGATTCGAACCTGGCAGCTTTCAGGTCAGCAACCCAACCTTCAAGTCACTTAGTCCACTACGCCATCTGGGGACTCCCAATGAAGCACTAACCAGGGCTGACCCTGCTTAGCTTCCAAGAAAGTGCATCTCAAGGAATATAATGTATTAATGAGACAAAATATGTTTGCAACTACTACATACGTAAGGGGGAACTTTGATTATCAAATGCCCCCTACTGAGTGCGTACACTGTGGCAAACATCCATAAGTATGAAAGAGTCTCAAGTTGTCCATGCCTGGAAGCCAGTTCCCAAGACTCGAGGGCCATATTGACTATCAAAAGAGAATTCTATCATTCAAGGAGCTGGCCTGTTTAATGCATCCATTCATAAGACAGTTCTGTCCATGAGTGTTGATACTCAGTTGTCATTTCACATAAACAGGCTATGAGACATTTGTAAAATCTGATCAAGGCACTGCTGAATGAAGGATATACACTAGTAGAAGTTGTTATCAATGAAAAAGACCCTGTGGGCCTTGTGGTGGGAAATTGTACAATGTTTCAAAAGGGGATGGAATCAGAGCCTTGCCTTGAAAGCTCCCAGACACGGGCATTGGGCTAAGCACTATAGGATTTCAATCTAGCCCCCTAGGCTGGACTAGCAAGGAACAAAGCTCCAGCCATGACTTTCTGGGGCATGTGTCATTTGCTGCTCTTTTGATACCGGGAATGGGGGGAGCCAGCCACAGGGCTATGAGCAAGCAATATGACAAGAGATGTTCCTACAAACAAAGAAATACAACCATGTCCCCCCAGAACAAAAAGAAAATTATCAAAAAGATTATCAAAACGTTCCCTGTTAAGACAGATCCCCCCCCGCCCCAATGCTCCCCTTTAATGTGAATCATCTCCTTCCTAATAATCAAGGCATTTAATAATACATCACACTTCTTTGCAGCTGCTGGGGCATATCGCCTACAGCAGTGTGCTGCTTCCTAAGACCTCTTACTTTCAGTCGTAATTGCTTAATGCATTTTTCATGAAGAGCACAGGGTAATAGTTATGTTAAATTGCCTCTTTTTTCATGATAAAATGACTTTAAAACACTCCCATGTAACATTTATGCAATTGGAGGCAGAGCAAGTGCCCAGCGATTACAACCCTATTACTTGGATTCTGTGCATTGTCAGGTTCACTTCATTTTAAAAGAAGGAGAGAATCATCACTCCCAATCAGAAAACAATCATTTCTTCTCCACCAAACCCTGTTTCTGAAGTGGGCAGTGCTTCTATCTGTCTCCATCATGTTCAGAGGTTGCCAATCTGGCAACCCATTGCAATCACCAACTCTTAGCTTGTTAGCATCGGGGACAATGGGACTGGTAGCCTCAACCCTAACAATCATGGCCCACCCAACTGTCAAAAGGAAAAGGGAAGAAAATCAAACTGGCAAACTTAGATGTAGTGTGGCAAAGGGTAAAAATACCCAAACCACGGAACACCCATGGGGGCAGTAGCACAGCCTTACTGGACTCTCTGTTTGGCTGGAGACACAGAAAATCCCCCAAACACTTCTCCACATCCCTTAAGAATACAATGAGATATCAATATGTTGCCCATTCATGATACCCACAATTTGCTACCTGACACAGGTCACAATAATTCTATGGCAACATCTCCTTCCCCACTTTCCCTGACATTTAAGTAGATACTGTGGCTGGAATCCTCTATCATGGTCTCAACATTATGTCAATTTATGTATGCAGTTGGTCCTCTGCATTTGTGTGTTTAACTTTTGTGGATTTGATTTTTCTCAGATTTTATCAATATACTTTCTCTAGAAATCTTCTGGAGGAAGTTGACTTTAGAAACACCTCTGCAGACTAAAAGATTCCTAGAGAGGAGCTCTCTTAGGTAAGGAAAACGGCCTTTTAAAAAACATAATTACATCTTCCCCACTTTCATGGGTGTTCTGCACCCCAATCCTAACAAAAGTAAAGGGCTTTCTGTACTTAGCAGTACAGCAGAAACCCTGTAAGTTAATTGTGAAGAAGCCTAAATGGATACTAGCAAAACAGTCCTAATACAAACTGGGTTTTGTGGGTGTGCATCAGCACTCCCTAGCTTGTGTCTCAATGCCCCTATTCCACATCATTGGCTGCTGCAGCTGGGAGAGATAAAAATTACAGAGAGAAGTCAGATAATTTGGTGAAGAACTGCCACTTTTAATAGCAGACCTACCATTACTGGAGTTACATCCCAGTTATGACATCTGAGAGGACTCTCTTAACATAGAGTCCATCACTAGAATTACTAATGTGAAAAAGTCCCACCTGGTACTGAAGGAGTCCCAGCTTGCTGTGGCTAAACCTATGTAACTTTACTTTAGAGAACTGGAACTGATATTGCTTGCTGCTGGGGTCCCTACCACCAACACCTTGGGACATCTCACATCATGAAGTCTAAGATGCATGGCCAAAAAAACCCCCAAACCTTTACAAGCAATAATGCTTATATGACTTTCATGACCTACTTGTCCTCTCATTGTTGCTAGTACTCAGAAAGATTTACTTTGCAGTAGTTAAGCCATGGTCAAATGATGAAATTCTATCAGGAGAGAAAGAAATCAGGAGGCTATCTTGATTCATTCTCATCCCTTCTCTCCTTCCCTCTTTAAAACAGACTGACATTTCCATTTGCCCTATCCATTTATGTCCTGGAATTTACTGCTCTCCTCCGTCTGGCTGAAATTCTGTGCTTAGCATGAGAATGTAGCTGAATTCTCCAGTGGAATAACCTCCAATTAACTAAATGGCAATGATCTCTATTACTTAAAAAAAGAAGTAAATGTGAGAAAATTTTCAAAAAGGATGGAGGATCAAAAGTGATGAAACATTTAAGGTCTATCTTTGACTAAGCCTGAATTTAAGCTTATTTGCCAGATTTGGCAGTACCAATCTGAAATACAAGGAGTAGTGGCTTTTACATATATACCTAGTTGTGGATGCACCCGGATGTCATACCTCCTTCTTTAAAAAGGAAATATTCAAAGTCAATGATTCCCTGAAATCCACGTATTTTGTTTCCACTTGAATTGGGATCCTCCTGTCATCACAGTAGTTTTGCAGGGAAGACAGAGGAAATGCTCACAGATGTACATCCTTGCAGGGCTGTCCCAAGTTAAAATGCTAAATGAGGTGAATCCTCCCATTATTTTTTACAAAAGCCAATAGAACTGGTAGTTTAACATTTCTCCAACACAGGCAAGGGGACTGTGTCCCCTATGTGCATTTACAACATACTAGCTTGGGCGTTGTAGCACAGGTTGTGTGGCACACTACTCTCTCCTCCAAATGTATGTTATAATGATATACTTTTGAGCCTATCTTCTGCCTGAATTCTTCAATCAAAGGATTGAACTAAAATACAATAAAAATTCCGGATCACACATCCTTCGTGAGCTGCTACATCAGTTTAAATTGAGTGTATCGCAGCCAGAAGAGGTAGCATTTCCAGAATATATAGCTAGCCTTTTAAAGAGGTGAAAATGTTTGCTAAAAAGTTTTATTCTTCCTTCACTGTGCATCAAAGTTAAATGCTGGGTGGGCAGGATCGTCCACCTGGAATGCTTTGCGAGCTGCTCCTTTTTGGGAGGTGGGAGGGAGATGCATAATGGGTTCTTTTCAAGAGCAATATTTCATTTGGTATCTGACAGCTATTATCTTCACTGAGCAATTAAGAGCGCCTCTCTTCTAGCTCGAGTTGACATCACGCTGCTCTGTAGCATCACCCCCAACAAGTGGGAAAGCAAAAGCCCTGTGTCAGCTGCTTTTTGCGAGGAGTGGGGTTTTAATCAGCTGCTTTGAAAAGAGGGACAAAAGACGGAGAAAGTGGGTGGACACCATCAAATGACAGGGCAAGCGGGCAGAAAGCCAGCATGCAAACAGTGGGGGCCCCTGTCACTTCTGTTTAAGTGCTAGGTGGACCTGGGAACACATTTTAAACAAAAGCTTCTCTAATGAAATGTTTATTTGGAGAGGCATGAGGCACCCTCCTCTGGTTAGAGGCAGCCCAGCTCAAAGGAACAATGATTACATTTCAAGCCTTTGGAAGGCAAACAACAGCATACGGTATCCAAGTAGGCAGAGGCTGCCAGACCCATACACACTTATGAGGTGGGGTTTTTTAAAGGCTTGCTGTGAGGTACTTCCTTGGGCAGATTTCTCATTCTAGTGGATATGAAATGGTAAGGTGGGAATTCCCATTCCCTATTTTATTTATTTATTGTGTCAGAAGCAAATTGAGAATAGAGCTATAATGTATTAAAAAAAACCACAAAGTTAAAAACTTGGCATTATGCTAGATTTCGTTTGACCAGAAGTTGGCCACTTCAAGTGTCCCTGGTGTCACTGTAAGAAGCTCCTCCGTTGTGCATGTGGCTGGGCTCCGACTGCATTGTAGTAAGTGGTCTGTGGTTTGCTCTTCTCCGCACTCACATGTCATGGATTCCACTTTGTAGCCTCATTTCTTAAGTTTGGCTCTGAATTTTGTGGTGCCAGTCTGTTCATGACCTTCCAAATTCTTGGGAATCACCCTGGACTACTCAAGTCTAAATAGATGATAGAGTTAGATTGAGGGAATCATTTCCCTGTTTCCAAAACATGTCTAGATAGGCTTTACTGTGTTTCCCTCTATCCTGTTTACGTCACATCCTTTACTTTGAAGTTAGTAGAAATGTGAATCTTCAGGGACACTAACTTCTCATTGGTCAGAATGTCTTTTATGGCCCCAATAAACTGGACCATGAGGTTGGAACCATTTTGGTTCACTCTTCTCCCTTTGTCTTCAAACTAACAACAGCATCTTGCTGTCCCTCCAGGCAAAATGTAACTATTTAGATGTTTGTTATTTTTCCTTTCTTATTTTTCCTTAGAAACTAGTCTAGAGTAGACTAGACAGCTCCCAAGCCTTTCTATCTATAATGGAATTCTTTTTACCTAAATAAATGCTTTTTGAACTTTTACAGAGACTCTGCACTCCATTGCCATCCTAAATGGACAAAGGCTTCTCTTTGCTCACCATGTGTAAGTAACTGCTGCATTTGAAAGTTTTGCTTTTGCTACTCTGCTACATTTTGGTGGAATCTCCCCCAGAGAGGGTTAAATTGAGTCTAACCACTCAGAGATTACCACAACACAAATTGCTCAGTCTTTTGTGTGCCCAGGAGGGAGTTTCTCATTTGGGACATGAGAGAAGCCTCCCCGCAGGATCGTAACACATCTGGGCGTCCCTTGGGCAATGTCTCCATAGAAAGCTGATTCTCACACCAGAAGAGACTTGCAGTACGTAACCAACCAACCAAACAAATGGACCTGTTCAGGACCAACGATGACAAGAACCTCAATCAACATTGAAGGCATATCAGCTGCCAAATAACAGTTGCTTTCCCATTCCCTATTAATACTTTAGTGTCCTTAAAAATCTGCTTCACATGACTGGGGAAGTGGGGCTTTAGGGTGAAAGAAAACCCAAAAATTGTGTTTAAAAGAATATACAACATCACACAGGAAGGATTTGGGAACAACAGCCACCAAGAATTGAAGTCCTTGCTCATGAATATTTACTATAAATCCATGATGGCTTTACATTCTACTACAAGATTCTTCAGGAGCCTTCCTTTGTACATAGAAAAAGGTTATTTGCAGAAATTTGCTTCAAATGAGGCGATCACTCTGCTTACAATTTCTGAAGCACAAATCCTTAAAACCTTCCTTAGAATCTATTAGTTCTTACAAACAAGGGATGGAAAAGTGTCTTTTGAGCCATCTGATCTGTGATATGCTGAAATCTTGCTCCCTAAATGTGCAGAATTATCCATCTTCCCTTACAATGTGGAGTTACACTGAGGCATGATTTCAGTTGATGCAGCACGACCCCACAGCCTATCAAAGAGAGGAGGAAATATCTATAGCAAAGTGAAAACATCAGCTCTACAATGCACCCCTGAAATGGCACCAACAATTTAAAAACAACCTGGCAGATGATGGGGAATAACTCTCTGCCCGAGAGCGCAAAGTGCTGATGTGAATTTCAACAGACAATATTGGGCTGTATGGATAAACTGTCTGATGAGGAATAAGGCAAATATGGCCAAGTGTGTTTATAAAAGCATGAAAATATCTACCTCTTTTAGACTTTTTCATGATATTGTCATTTTCTCAGCCTCAGTGAAATAAAAGCAGAGTCCCAATACACTTTTACATTACCCAAACAAACAAAAGTCTATGTGATGCTATTTTAATCCCCTGAAACTAGAATGCATTCTTCTGTAAGAACAAAGGACGAGAGCTTAGATGAGTTAGCTAGCAATCTGCTTCTGACAGTCAGCCAGGCATTTTTCCTAGTAGCCCACAACCAAAGTAGGAAGGTCCCAGCCCCCCTCCAACAGACACAAAACAGAAAACTTAGAGCTTATCTTGGATAAAGCAATTGGAAAACTCCATAAAAGTGAGGGAGAAAGAGCAAATGTTAGTTAGGAAGCTACCGTAAGTTCTGTCACTATGGGATGTTGGGAAAATGTAAGCAATCCCCCTGACATCAGTATATAAGAGCTGCCTTGAAAAAGATTATTTTTGAAAAACCTCTGCCCCCAGCTCTCAAAACACCAAGAATACATCAAACATGTTAAATTTTAGATGATGCTGGAGCTGAGTGCAACTTTTCCACCACATAAATAATGGTTAAATTATGGCTGAGGAGGAGTTTTACTGAGTCTGTGAGATGGAAGCCCTTTATGAAAGCTGTAGGCATTCACTGAAGAAACTTCTTAAATCTCAGTTCTTCCACATTTATTACAAATATCTGAACTCTATTTGCTGGAGTAGCAAAAAGACGCAAAAATGCTCTTATATCTAGCAAACAGTCTTGAAAATACACTTCAGACCAATCTTTGCTGAAGAGGAGAAACTACAACCCAATCAATATGATACAGTTTGGCTGTTGGGATATCTTCTTCTTATCGTGAGAAATTATTCTTCCTGAAACTGGGCTAGAGCTTTCTTTCTGAGTTTTCTAAAAAGTGAAAAAATACAGACCCTAATCTGTGCTGTAACTTTCATGTGCTGCTTTATACTGATGAAGAAGAATTTATGTAACAGAGGCTGTTGTCAAAATACAACGATCTGCTACTAAGGATTTCTAAAATATTTAAGGGCCAAGCCAAGGGATTTTAAGAAAACTTGGGGGCAGAATTCAGCATGTATTTTTCTTGTGTGTGTGTGTGTGTGTGTGTGTGTGTGAATTTAGGGGCAGAGCACAGTGTAGAAGACATCTATTCATATTAAGTATATAACAACAAATGTTTAAATTACTATTGGATTGAGGTTTATATGATATGGGAGTGGATGACTATTTTTAGGAAACAGTAGCCAGATATTTATGTATACTGTACCTTACTTTGCCAGTTCACTGTCAGTCAGGAGCATGTCATAGCCACTGAGGCTCTCTCACTCCTTTGAAAAGATTAGCTTTTTATTTGTACCTTACATCAGCGCTCTTTATACTATCATATGTGGGTGACTGGTAATTCTATTTCTAACCTTCCAGGATAGGTACCATATCTGTGCCTGCTGGCAACAATAGTTTCTTTCATCCTGGATACTCACCAGAGACCAGTAGATAATAGCTCATGGACCAGCACTGGTCCAAGGACCCTCACTTTGAGCAGCCCTGTTTTACATAATAATATCATGTTCTACTTAGCCTTTGGGGCTCATCTTGCAAAAATGTATATGTGAATTTACAGGCATTCGCATGCATGCACAGAAGCATGTCTACCAAACAAGCTCAACAACTTTGTGTTGTCAAAGGCTTTCATGGCCAGAATCAATGGGCTGCGGTGAGTTTTCCAGGATGTATGGCCATGTTCTATAAGCATTATCTCCTGATGTTTTGCCCACATCTATGGCAGGCATCCTCAGTGGTGTGAGGTCTGCTGGAAACTATGGAAAGTGGGGTTTATATATCTGTGGAAAGTCCAGGTTGGGATTATATATCTGTGGAAAATCCAAGTTTGGACTTGCCTCAAACAAACAAGAGTTTTCCCAACCTGGACTTTCTACAGATATATAAACCCCACTTTCCTAGTTTCCAACAGACCCCACATCTCTGAGGATGCCTGCCATAGTTGTGGGCAAAATGTCAGGAGAGAATGCTTCTGAAACATGGCCATACATCCTGGAAAACACATAGCAACCACGCTTAACCTTTTCTGACTTGGTAACTCTGAATTGATACACCATATATTTGCTTATCTAATGGCCCACCTCTTGCACTGAGAAAGTGAACTCTGGACTATTTCAATTAGTGCCACAGTGAAGTTCAGTGAAGTGGAGAGGGGAGGCCTGGTCTCTGAAAGGTCCCCTCTACTTTCTGGGGTGCCTCAAGGGGCCATTCTCTCCCCTCTGTTTTTTAACATCTATATGCGACCACTTGCTCAGCTGGTCTGAGATTTCGGGCTCGAGTGTTATCAATATGCTGACGACACTCAGCTTGTGTTAAAGATGGAAGGCCGACCGGATTCTGTACCCGACAATTTTCATCAGTGCCTCAAGGCCATTATTGGATGGTTGCGTTCCAGTAGGTTGAGGGTGAATCCAGCAAAGACGGAGATCCTATGGCTGGGCTGACCGGGCAGTGGGGAAATCCAGTTGCCAATCCTGGATGGCGAAGCGCTACGCCCGTCTTCACTAGTAAAGAGTCTGGGAGTCCTTTTGGACCCTTCATTGACGATGGAGGCCCAGGTCTCCGCCATTAGCAAAACCGCCTTTTTTCATCTTCGGCAGGCTAGACGGCTAGCCCCCCTATCTGTCTAGGGACAACCTGGCTACGGTGATCCAGGCTACGGTCATCTCGAGACTGGACTACTGTAATGCCCTTTACATTGGCCTTTCTGTGTCGGTGATCCAGAAGCTCAAATTGGTGCAAAATGCAGCTGCCCGGCTCCTTGCGGGAGTCCCGATGAGATGCCACATAACACCAATCTTACTGCAGCTGCACTGGTTACCAATTGAGCACCGGATCACTTTCAAAGTAATGGTACTTACCTTTAAGGCCTTACATGGTCTAGGGCCGATGTACCTGAGGGACCGCCTCACTCCCTACAAACCCCAGAGATCCCTCCGTTCTGAGGACCAAGACCTGTTGGAAGTCCCCAGTTTTAAGACCTTGCGTCTAACAGCAACTAGACGCAGAGCCTTTTCAGCAGTGGCGCCATCTCTCTGGAACACCTTGCCACCTGAAGTTCGTGCCTTGTGGGACTTGTCGGCCTTCCGCAGGGCATGTAAGACACATCTGTTTCGATAGGCTTTTGAGTTCTGTTGTTGATGTTTTAAAAGGTGCTTTTAGGATGTTTGGGAAATGGGAAATGGGTGTATCCTTTCTGGGGACACACAGGAAGTGATGTACAGATGCCTCTTTCTGTCTCTTCCTCTTTGCTCCTGACCATGCCATGCTGATGTTCCTGTCTGTTAAGAGATATGTAGTTTCCTGAACTGTTTTTTCTTTGGAACTAAGATGTTTTTGCCTGTATGACCATCATCATACAAGATTGTGAGTAAACATATTTTTTGCTATTTTATTTGATGTCTCTGATGCTTATTTTATGCGCATGACTTTTTAAAGGGAAAGGGAGGCTGGATATTTTGTCTTACTGTTTAATTTCTTTTTACCTCTGCTCACATAAACCCCTAGTCTTCTGCATTTTTACTGCTCTGCATGAATGTTTAACCATATTGGAATCATAATCTTAACAGGTTATGAAAATATATTCCTATTAGGTTATGGGCTCAGACACAAAAAGGGGATATATTTTTAAAAGAGCAATTTTAAGAGGTAATATTTTGTTTTGACTCTTTGTTTGGAGAGAAGTTTCTGAGCTCTACAGTAAAGAGAGCTCACACACATTGAGAAGGCATTTCCTGCTTCTTTTGTTCTGGCTGAGGCTTGAAGATTGCCTGAAGGCAAAGCCTTTGTGTTGTAAATAGCCTGGCTGCATGGTCGCCATTTGAATGTTTGCAGGCCTTGCCAGCCAGAGGTTTGACTTTTAAAAGGACACTTTTTTTTCCTCCTCCTTTCTCCTGTGCATGTGCTTATCAGAGAACTATTTTGATTTTTCTTTTTGGCAAATTTTTCATTTTAAGCCAATATTTTGAGATTTTGATTTTGATCTTTCATTCTTTTTGGAATTCCTATATTTTTGATTGAAGAATTTTGATTTTTGGAATTTTGTTTGAAAGATGGATGATAGAGAGAGAATGTATTTGTTGAGAGACGATTTGAACAGCCATAATTTTCATTATTGGCATGATAAAGTGTTGATACTCCTTGAGTATGAGAGAGTGTTGGATTGTATTGAGAGAACATGTCCAGAGTCTAATGAGGATGCTATTTCAGATTGGAAAGTGAAGGATGCAAAAGCCAGATATTTGATCACTTCTTCTCTGAAAACTAAGCAAATGATGTATGTAAGAGATTGTGTAACAGCCAAGGATATGCTGGATGCACTAAAACGCACATTTGGCCATATTTCAAAGCTGGCTGCTATTGGATTGTTGAAGAGACTTATGAAAACAGAGCTTAATGATAAGAAAGAGTGTGATAAACATTTAGAGAATTTTACAGAAATGCTTGATAAGTTAAAGATGTCTGGTTTTATCATTGAAGATTTTCATAAGGTTGGATTATTGATCGGCTCTTTGGGAAATATTTTTGACCCATTTTTGTCTTCAATTGAGTCCAATCCAGATATAACTTTTAATTTAGCCGTTGCAAGGTTCAGAGACTTCTGCAATGATCAGCATAGAAGTTCACATGTGGATAGCCCCAAAGCAAATGAATCAAGTTACATGGCGTCAAGTCGCTACCCTCATAGGGGCGGAGCTTCAAGGGACAGCCCAAAGGGGAGTACATGTTTTAATTGTGGAAAATTTGGTCACATTGCTAGATTTTGTCGCCTACCAAAGAAAGATGGTACGCCATCTGGTGGCAATAAGCAAGTAAAGCAACAAAAGAAAGTTTTTACAAACAAGCCTGCTGGAAACAGACAATCACACAAAGGTTTAATGGCTGCTCATTCTATTTTAACAATTAATGAGAACAAAGACAAAGAGGATGTTTGGATTGTTGATTCAGGTTGTACACAGCATAGCTCAAATAACTCTGAGAATTTTGTTGAACTGAATCAAGGAGTTAAAGGTGATTTGAGAATAGCTAATGGAGATTTATTGAAAATAAAAGGATCTGGAAAGTGTATTGTGAAATGTAGTTTGCCTGATGAGGTTGCTGTAACTGAGATTTCAGATGTTCTTTACATTGATTCACTTCAATGCAATATGCTAAGTGTTAGTTCCATGGACAAGAAGGGATTTGCAATTCATTTTGAGAATGGTCAATGTGATATTACAAAAGAAGGTGTTTTATATGCCAAAGCTTTTGAAAAGAATGGAATGTATGAATTGTGTGTTTCATCTGAGCAAGCCAACATGGTTAAGACACATGTTGATGGAAAGAATCTTGAAATTTGGCATAGACGTTTTGGTCATAGAGATGCAAATGCAATTCTGCAGTTGCAAAAGGACAATTTGGCTACAAACCTTGAGATAAGCAATACAGCTTATGATAAATGTGTAGTCTGTGTTCAACAGAAAGCAGTGAGTCCCTCTTTTCCAGTCAAAACAGAAAAGAGATCTACTAAGATTCTAGATTTAATTCATAGTGATATTTGTGGTCCCTTTAAGACTTCATTTGGAGGAAATAATTATGCAGTTATTTTCTTAGATGATTTTTCAAAGTTTTGTGTTTCTTATATTTTGAGAGACAAATCTGAAGCTCAAGACATGTTGCAGAGATATGTTGCTATGGTGAAGACTAAGTTTGGTTGCACACCAAAAGCTATTCAAACTGACTGTGGTAGTGAGTACACTTCACATCGCACACAAAGGTTCCTGGGAGAGAATGGAATTCAGCATATTAAGAGTGTTCCTTATACTCCTCAGCAAAATGGAGTGGCTGAAAGGAAGCTTAGGTCTCTAGTTGAGATGACAAGGTGTATGTTAAAAGATGTAAATCTTCCAGATTGCCTCTGGGGCGAAGCTTTTGCCACTGCTACTTTTCTTCAGAATCGTCTACCAACGAAAGGTGCTACTAAAACTCCTTTTGAGTTGTGGACTGGTAATGTGCCAAGTATGAAACGCATCAAAAAGTTTGGAAGTATAGCTTATGCTTACATTCCCAAGCAGAAAAGGCACAAGTTGGACTGTAGATCTGAACAAACTATTTTAGTTGGTTATGCACCTGCAAATAAAGGCTATAGAGTCATGAACTTAATGACTGGTGAAGTATCTACACGACATGTAGTGCATTTAGATGAACAGAGCAAAGTCAATCTAAAAGGGACTGTGCTAGATTTTTCAGATGAAGAAGAGAATACTACTTTACAGCTTACAGAGTCCATTGATGATGTACCAACAATTTCTTCAATTGACACACTGGAAATGTCACCGGAGTTCATCCAGAGAGGCAAGGAACGCACCACAGACACTAGAGGCAGTACACAAACAGGAGGGCCAGAAGATGATGCTGGTGAGTTGTGTCCTGGAGTAGATGGATCTGCGGAGGTAGGTTGTCTTCCAGAACAAACTCACAGGTATTCATTGCGTCCTAACAGAGGTGTACCACCCTCGAGATTGTCTTACCTTGCAGAGTCAAAATTATCCAGTGAACCGTCTACTATAGAAGAAATTGAGATGCTACCTGCCACAGAAGCTGAACAGTGGAGGAAAGCAGCACAAGAAGAGATTGATGCTCTACACAAGAATGGAACTTGGACACTAACTGAACTTCCACCTGGTAAGAAGCCAATTGGATGCAGATGGGTATTCTCTGACCATGAGGTCATGAGTTCGAGGCCAGCCCGTGGCGGGGTGAGCACCCGTCAATTAAAAATAAAAAATAGCCCCTGCTCGTTGCTGACCTAGCAACCCGAAAGATAGTTGCATCTATCAAGTAGGAGATAAGGTACCACTTATAAAGTGGGGAGGCAAGATTAACTAATTTACGACCTGGTATGAGGAAGTGCCGTCAGTGTGGATGATGAAGCAGCTGCTCCCCCCTGTGGCCAGAATCGAACATCCCCTCAGAAGAAGGTTAACTTGCCTCTGCGTGTCTCTCTCTGTCTCTGTTTGATGTGTTTATGGGCATTGAATGTTTGCCCTATGTGTGTTATAATGTGATCCGCCCTGAGTCCCCTTCGGGGTGAGAAGGGCGGAATATAAATACTGTAAATAAATAAATAAATAAATAAATAAATATTCACATTAAAGAGAGATGCAGAAGGAAGAATAGAGCGCTACAAAGCGAGACTAGTTGCTCAAGGATTTTCTCAGAAGTATGGAGTGGATTATGATGAAACTTTTGCACCTGTAGTGAAACACAGCACCATAAGACTACTTCTAAGCATTGCAGCTTCAAAGAAGATGACTGTACGACATCTAGATGTTAAGACTGCATTCCTGCATGGAAAGATTACAGAAAGTCTATTTATGAGACAACCACCTGGTTTCGAGGACAAGAGAAGACCTCACCTTGTTTGTAAACTTCACAAGGGTCTATATGGACTTCGTCAATCAGCAAAAGCCTGGAATGACAAATTAGATGAAATGCTGAAGCAATTGGGATTCAAGCAAGGAGAAGCAGATCAGTGTTTGTACACTAGAACCAAGAATGGACATTGTACTTTTATTCTGACCTATGTAGATGATCTTATTGTATCAACTGAATCAGATGATGATTATACCGAGGTTGTACAACATTTGAGCAAACAAGTTGAATTGAAAGAACTTGGAGATGCTACGTACTATCTTGGAATACAAATCAAGAGAGAGGAAGATGGATCTTTTCTCTTGAGTCAGAAGCAAAAGATTATAGATTTGCTGGAAGTTACTGGACTTCAAGATGCAAAAACAGTAGCTACACCAATGACTACAGATTTCTTGAGAAACAATGAAGAAAGTGAACTTTTGCCAAACAACAACCAGTATAGAACTGCTATAGGAAAGCTCCTATATTTAGCTACCAGTACCAGACCGGATATATCGTCTGCTGTTGGAATTCTAAGCAGAAAGGTCAGTGCACCTACTCAGAGAGATTGGATAGCTGTCAAGAGAGTTGTAAGATACCTGAAAGGAACAATGGACTTACAATTGAAGTTACCAATAAGTGACAAACCAAGATTAATTTGTTACTCAGATGCTGACTGGGCTAGTGATTCTTCAGATTGTCAATCAACTAGCGGATATCTCTTTATGTACGGAAATGGTCCTATTGCTTGGGCCAGCCGGAAGCAAGAATTAGTGGCTAAATCCACTACTGAAGCAGAATACATAGCCATTTCCCTAGCATCAGATTAACTTTTGTGGCTTCATCAACTTCTGACTGACTTTGGAATTGATGAGCAGAAGCCTATTCAAGTGTTTGAGGACAACCAAAGTTGTATCAAGTTTGCCAAGTCTGAGAAGATGATGATGCGTACAAAGCATATTGGGATAAGGTACCATACTGTACGCAAACTTTCTCAAGATGGAATGATTGAACTGACATACTGTCCAACAAAGGAGATGGTGGCGGACATTTTGACTAAACCGTTACCTAGAGATGGTTTCCAAGACCTCCGTGTCAAGATGGGACTAATTGTTTAAAATGCATGACAGATTGAGGAGGGCTGTTGGGTTATCTAAGCAATCATGCATGCATTTTCAATGTGGGATGGTTTATGTAGTTAGTTATGTCTGTTGCTTAGTAACCTGACAAGCTGCATTCCAGAGTTGATGACACCATTTAGGGGGTTTTGCATATGAAATGGGAAATGGGTGTATCCTTTCTGGGGACACACAGGAAGTGATGTACAGATGCCTCTTTCTGTCTCTTCCTCTTTGCTCTTGACCATGCCATGCTGATGTTCCTGTCTGTTAAGAGATATGTAGTTTCCTGAACTGTTTTTTCTTTGGAACTAAGATGTTTTTGCCTGTATGACCATCATCATACAAGATTGTGAGTAAACATATTTTTTGCTATTTTATTTGATGTCTCTGATGCTTATTTTATGCGCATGACTTTTTAAAGGGAAAGGGAGGCTGGATATTTTGTCTTACTGTTTAATTTCTTTTTACCTCTGCTCACATAAACCCCTAGTCTTCTGCGTTTTTACTGCTCTACATGAATGTTTAACCATATTGGAATCATAATCTTAGGTTATGAAAATATATTCCTATTAAGCCGGTTCTTGTAAGCCGCCCCGAGCCCTAGGGGAGTGGTGGCATATAAGTTTGAAAAATAAAAAAATAAAATAAAAAGGTGTCAGAAGCTTCACCGTAGTATCCCCCCCCCCCCCCGGCCCTTTCTTCACCATCACTACCATCATCATCATTTGATTGAGGTAATAGAGGTGAAAATGGCTTTGCTCTTTGATTTTTCAGCAATCACCCCCAAAGCATTAACTGCAACAGCCAGGTTGCATTTTCTGGTCCATTGGCTGCCTTAGTTCAGTTGGAAGGATTTATAGACTAAAAGGCTACATGCACTTCAGTCCCATTGTTTATGACTAAAGGTTAATTTACAGCAACCTGCTCTGCAATGTGCGAACGATGGGTGGGCTAGATGAATTCTGCACTTCAGACTAATGTAGAATTCAGCCAATGTCACTTGGCGGTTTCTACTCCTTTGGGAGATGGTCCATGAGATTTCTCAAGCTCCGGAAACACAATCAACCACTCAACTTTGTATGTGTGGATCTATGGAAAGTACTCCTTGAAGGAGCCACAATGTCTGTGTCTTTCAAGGCTCCGAAGCTTTTCAATCTGACACAAAACGTGAATTTTCTGGATTTGTGTGGAATGGTAATTTTGTTTCCCAGACCAAGAAGCATCAAGCAGGCTGTTATACTTCTTGAAATACAGTGTTCCCTCACTTATTGCTGGGTTTAGGTTCCAGGACCACCCGCAATAAGTAAAAATCCGTGAAGTAGGGACGCAATATTTATTTTAATATTTATACATTATTTTAGTAGTTCTACACTATTTTAAGTCTTTACCAACCAATAGTGTGTTGATAAATCGCCTCCTTCTTCTCTTGTTGCCGCTTGGGCTCCTTTTCTCTCCCTTTGGCTTCTCCTTTCTCCCTTCCTTAGGCTGTACATTGTAATTTTTTATGATTTATAATAGTTTTTTTAGAGTTTATTGAAAAAACGCAAAACAGCAAATCCACGAAAAGTGAACTGCGAACTAGTGAGGGAATACTGTATACAGACAGTCCTCAAGTCACAAACAGCCAACTTACAAATGACTCATAGTTAAGAACAGGGGTGAGATAACAGGAAGTGAGAAAAAAAATCTACCCCCCCCCCCAGGGAAATACACTCCTGAAAGAGTTATCATGGGAAAAGAGGTCTCTACTGAAGCTTTCTCACCAATCCTTGTATCCACAACAAGCCAAATCTTTCAAAATCAAATTCTCATAGGGATAAAAAATGAAATTTTCTGAACAGGGGCACAGACAGCAAAAAAACAGCACAGGGGTGTTAACCCCTCCATATGCTATCCAAAGCGTGTGTGTGCACATGCACACACACACACATATATAGCTAGAGTTAGACCCTAAAACTGTACCTGTTTGGACTTACATACAAATTCTACTTAAGAACAAACCTAAAGAACCAATCTTGTTTATAACTTGAGGACTGCCTGTATACCATAGCACTTGAAGCAGGACTGATGTGTGGACATTGGCAGAGTTGGGAAATGTTACACTGTAGACTATAAATCCCAGGCTCCCGATGTCAGCATGGCTATGGTGCCAGGGAATTCTGGGAGCTAATAATCCCAAAACGAGTTCTTCTAAGATCTGGAATTCAGCTCATTATGATGAGGTTACAAAATGGTGTAAAAAGTTACTGGTTTCCAATAGTTGAATTCCTTTTGAGGTCCTTGAGTTTGGTTCCAAGGCTCATCTACACAGGACACTGAGCAAGGGCATATTACTTATTGTGAACATGTGCAAAAAAACTTCCCTACTGGTTCTTGTTTTGCCTTTTAGTTCCTCTAGGATCAGTGGTTCCCAACCATTTTTGACTAGGGCCCACTTGACCAGAGCCCACTTTGGCCATGGACCACTCTTCAACATTAGTACCAAAAGGGTTATGTTCAACTTTAGATTTGGTTTGGTTATTTGGGGTACTGATTCAGAAAACTGCATTGGATAGACCACATCAGCTCTAGTTTCTGATACAGAACATATGCCATTCAGTAGTCGTCATCAGCTTGCCCACAGAAAACCGTATTTAATAATCTGGTCTATCCAATGCAATTTTCTGAACCAGCACCCCAAATAACTCCAGAAACAGGCCTAAAAATGAAGACACCAAGAAAAAAAATCAGCTCTGCAAAAAGGAGTGGAAATAAATTAAAAATAAATAAATAAAAAGGAAGAAGTTTTGCAGACCAGATTTTCGTTCTTGCGGCCTACTTCTGGGCCATGGTGCACAGGCTGGGAACCACTGCTCTAGAATAGTCTCCTACCAAGATTGGGTTTGCCCCTGGCAGTGGCTGGCTTTTAGCTCTAGATTCTGAAAAGAAAAGTTTTACTTATAAACCAGACAAATCAGAAGAAAACCTATCCATAGTTGAACAAGTGGGAAAAGTAGCACACTTGAAAAGGAATTCAAATGCACAAGGCTCTTGGCTGCAGCAACACTTAAAGCAACATGGAAAATGCAATTTACAAAGGTCAGCTTCATCTCTTTGTAATTTGGTCTTCAGATAGCAAACCTCTCTGGTATTCTATCAATTTCTTGACAACCCATTTCCACAGGGTGAATTCCTACCCCCACCAAATTAAATCTCCATCTTTGTGCTCTCTAAATGCAATTGATTTATGTACTAACACACAACAAAGCCCTATTCTTTATTATTTAGACTACAATGTGCCTATATTAATTACAGGTTTTTTGAAGCCCAGCTGCTAGAAATACAGTTCCACAATTTTACTTACTCTCAGCACTGATTTGCCTCCTATTTCTAATTCATTTTTATTCAAACAAAACAAGCCATCAACAATGTATGAATAGTAGCTACCTTTTGTACCCTTAACAAAGATGAGTATATTCTTTTACAAAGGTACATTTGCAATTTGCAATTGGTTTTTTTAAAAAAAATATTTTAAAGTTATGTATAGAGAGATATTCATATTTCTTTATTCCCTGCCAGTAGACAGATGCACCCGATAAAAAGCTATTATATCAGGGTTTTCTTAAAGTTTGCTTTTTCTAAGAAATTGGTTTAGGAAACCTGTTTGGTATATAAAGTCCCCAAATTGTACTGCTAATAGCATGGAGCAGATGTAATTTCCTTCTAAATTAATATTGCAAGAGTAAGGAGAATAACAAATGGGTAGCCCTCTCCTGCATCCTAAGGCTTATAAACTGTCGAAGGTCAAAGGATTTATGGATGAAATGGCCCGTGGCCTTTTGCCTTTTAAGTTAATCTCTAAGACTGTGTATGTGATGCTTAGTACAGCCTGCTTTACATGGTAAGATGCTACAATAGAATTGCACTCAAGGCTTAATAGATGGAAGGTTGATTGACCTTCCAAACTCTTATCAAGGAGAACAATAGCATGCACCAAGAGAATTGACATCATGACTAAATGCAAGTCTAAAGTATTTGTCGGCAGCCTGCTGCATTTTTACTTGAGTCATTGCTCTTGGGTGGCTTCTTTCCAGTTAGGAAGATTCAGAGCTCATCTGCATGAGCCCCAAAACCTGAGGTGGCTGAGAAGTTGCTTCTGGATGTCTACATGATGTCCAGGGAGTTCCAAGCCTTCATCGCTGGATAAACTGGTTTAGCTGTGCTCTAAGAAAGGTTAGCAAGAGCAGGAAAAGTGAATGGACTGGGCCAGTGTCACCACCGTTGGATGGTTGCAGAGTTCTTGGCCATCATGGGTGCCCTGTGCTGACATTCGTAGAGGTGCCTGCATGACCAGGGAGAAGAAGGGGAATCTCTTGGAGCTCTGTGGTCATCCAGTACTGGCAATGGCAACAGGGAGTCTAATGAAGGCCAAACCGTGTAGACCAATGGTTCTCAACTTGTGAGTCCCCAGATGTTTTGGACTTCAATTCTCAGAAATCCTAATAGCTGGTAAACTGGCTGGGATTTCTGGGAGTTGTAGGCCAAAACACCTGTGGACCCACAGGTTGAGAACCATTGGTATAGACTTTCCCCAGTCATGGGTCAGACATGGAATGGGCAGCCGCCTCTGGGACCAGTTCAGACTATTGCTGCTCAAGAATGGCGTTGATTAAATTAGTCATACAAAAAACACTGGTAATTGACATCTATGGAAATGTCAATTACTGCCAGCACAGCAGGTTAAACTGTCAGCTACATAAGATCTTGCCGACTGGAAGGTTGATAGTTCAAACTGCAGGTGGGGTGAGCTCCCGCTGTCAGCCTAGCTTTTGCCTACCTAGCAGTTCGAAAACAGCAATGTTGGTAGATAAATAGGTACTGCTTTAGTGGGGGAGGTAAAAAGCGCCCCTGAAAAACATGCAGGCAGTTCAATTGACAGGCTTCTCGGTGTGGAAGACTGGAACAAAAGCACCTTCCCATGGCCGAGTTGAGCAAGCCACCAGAAGCCGGAAATGAAAGAGGGAAGCTGCCACTGTTTATGTATTGTTTGTCTTTGTCAATTGTATAATGGCATTTAATGTTTAACATATAAATGTACCTGTAATCCACTCTGAATCCCTTCGGGGAGACAGAGCAGAATATAAAAAGTATATTATAATATTATTACTATGGAGATGTAACTTCTTGTTTTCTTTAAAGCCAGTCTGCACAACCTATGGCCCTCCACGTGTTTGGGACTCCAATTCCCAGAAGCCCTAGCCAGCTTCTCCAATGGTTAGGAATTCTGAGAGCTGAAGTCCAACACACCTGGAGGGCCACAGGTTGTGCAGGCCTGCTTTAAAGAAACATTTCCAAAGGTATAAAATGAGGTGCATCTAAATTCAAAAGTGGGTCTTGACAAAAGGAGAATGTATGTATTTTTAAAAAGTGTGCTGTGTTTGCAGTGTTTAACATGAACACTACATAATAGGGTGGACACGACAAGCTAGCTTCACTCTTTCTTCTTGTGGGAGGACAATTGCTCATCCCATAAAATAACTTTGCCATCTTCAGAAGCATATGAATTAAAATATGAAGAGCCATTTCAGGCATTTAACATGATTTTCATCAAGCTGTTTCCATAACGTTGCATTTATTCCTGGTTTCCCTATCTTGCAGAAGTAATCTCTGTGTAAAAGAAATCTATCAACCCTGGAAGGAATAACCACAAACAGTGACACTTGACTAGACAATACTAAGAAGATATTCAGTAAACTGCCCCTCTGGGAGCCTGTTCTAATGAACTTCGAGAACCGACAAGTGGGTCACTGCTGTAAGAAGGACCCTAATCAGCTGGTACATTATTCTTGGAATCTAAACAAGCTCAGATGGTGCATCAGGCCTGCGCTACTTCTGATTTCTCAGAACAAACACAGCCAGAGGCTTAGCAAAGTTACATGATGGAAGAAACCTCCGAGAATTTCCTGGTCATGTTGGCTGGAGGATTTGGGAAAGTGTTATCTGTCCCTCAAAATCATTTGTTCTGAATATAATCCACAAAACATATGTTGTTATGGCTCCTATGCAAGTGTTTGAGTTTTTGCTACTACTGCTTGGCTGCTGCAATAGAAGCTGTGCAGGTCAGCTGGAAATGTACAAAGGGCCTGGCATTTCTAAAGGCACATATATCCTGACCATGTGAGATGGGATTCATTGCCATGGCTCCTACAGCCATAGCATCATTTCAGCTAATTACAGGTCGAGTATCCAAAATAATTGGATTATTGCTTGTACTCCACCACAGACATCAGAAGAGTTGTAATTAATAATAATAATAATAATAATAATAACAACTTTATTTTTATATCCCGCTCCCATCTCCCCAGATGGGCCTCGGGGCAGCTCACATGGGGACAAGCCCAGTTCCAAAATACAATAAAATACAGCATAATTAAACCAATGTAAAACAGGTAAAATAGTATAATCATACAAACCAGCATAAAATATCAACATAAAACATTAGAACATTAGAGTCTGAACAAAATGTACAAACTGTAAGATAAAATTCAGCAGACTCTACAAAAGGGAATTAAGGATCTCATTACAGAGTTCAATCAATAAGAGTGGGGTGTGATAAAGTGCAGTAGTTGTGGCCACTAATAACCAAGAACAATAAAGACCAAGAACAAGCCACGAGAGTAAAGACAAAGATCCATCTAGAGGAAAAGTGTTCTTACCATACATCAAGAGAACCACTGACTGCATAGAGAAGCTGATGAAGAAACATAACTTACAAACTATCTACAGACCCACAAAGAAAATTCAACAAATGCTACGGTCAGCGAAAGACACGAGGGATCCTCTCTCTTCTGCAGGAGTCTACCGGATACCATGCAGCTATGGACAAGTCTACATAGGGACCACCAAACGCAGCACCCAAACAAGAGTCAAAGAACATGAAAGGCACTGCAGACTAATTCAACCAGAGAAATCAGCCATAGCAGAGCACTTGATGAACCAGCCTGAACACAGTATATTATTTGAGAACACAGAAATGCTTGATCACTCCAACAACTATCATGTCAGACTACACAGAGAAGCCATTGAAATCCACAAGCATGTGGACAACTTCAACAGAAAGGAGGAAACCATGAAAATGAACAAAATCTGGCTACCAGTATTAAAAAACTCTAAAATCAAAACAGTAGATGGGAACCAACACTCTGAGGGCAGAGGAGCCTCAAGAACGGCTAATGACTGAACAAAGGATGCCCCCCAGGCAAGAGAAAAACCTTTCCAATGCTAATTAGGGTGATTAACTGAAACATTAATGCTGGATTCCAACTGACAAAGGACTCTTGTTACACCCTGGACTCTCCACAGATATATGTTTTTCCTTTTTCCTTTCATTGCCTAGTTTATCTATGCCTCACACCTCTGAGGATGCCTGCCATAGATGTGGGCGAAACATCAGGAGAGAATACTTCTGGAACATGGCCACGCAGCCCGAAAGACATACAACAACCCCACACTTGCATAGTTTCCAATATACCTCACAATCGTTGAGGATGATTGTCATAGATGTGGCTGAAACGTCAGGAGAGAATGCTTCTGGAACATGGCTATACAGCCTGGAAAACTCACAGCAACCCACTTGGAGCCCAACTGTTTCGGGATTTTTTTGGAATTCTTATTTTTGCATATATGTACATAATGAGATATCCTAGAGATGGAAATCATGTACTTTTCATACCTTATATACATAGTCTGAAGGTTATTTTATGCACAATATTTTTGATAATTTTCTGCATGAAACAGTTTATGTATTACAGTAGGTTCTCAGTTAACCATGGGAATTGGTAGATGCCAACACATATAGTTTATGGTTGCTTGAGAGTTACTATTAAAAATAGGCATAATGAATACCATACTCCATACTGTACCATATCATAAATTCTGTATTGGGTAATTAATATCGAAATACAGGAACTAAAAGCAAATAAAGACAAACTTGACTTAATGTAACACTTCCACTACAAATTGATTTTATTTTTCTTTCATTTTGAGAGTTTCCATTTCTTGGTTCCAGTTAACTGTGAGTCTATTTGTTTTGAACTATTAAAAAAGAAAGGTTATCTTCAGCCATCCAACATTTTGGAGTACAGATAAGGGAGGCTCAACCTGTACTGATTCTTATATTATTACCGTGTCTTCCCACACCCACTAAAAACCTCCTCAAGGCACAACTAAAAGATATGGCCCCACCTGAACTTTATAGTTACCACCTCAGGCACTGCCTTCTGTGGAAAAAAAATGGTGCTGGTTGATTCCTCTTCCCTGTAGGTTATCTAACCTTTCCCCCCCCCCAAGTAAATCTGACAAGCTTTCGCCTCTACATGTTTAAACAACAATTTTCAAATATTTTTGTTTGGGAAGTCATTTCATGATTAGTTTTAATCTAGATATGTTGTGTTTTTATTGGGTTTTGGCTGTGCTGGTTGTTATTTTCTCACATGATTTTATTGCCTTTACTGATTAATAAAGTTTTTATTGCTCTTGAAGTTTGCAAGCAGCCTTCCGAGGAATTAACTCAAAAATGAAGTCAAACCCCACATAAATAAACCATTTAAAACAACTACACATAGAAAGGAGGAGGTTATTCGGAAGATTTAAATTAGCATTTTGGCTCAACAGTTAAACTGGGTGAACTCATTGGGTGTAAAAGCAGGCACATCTGGTGAGACATGAACACTTTCTTGGTGGCTGCCCCGAGGGCACACATGGCTACCTCCTTGCCATCTTTCCAACAAGGCTTTTGAAAACTATTGTACACAGCTGTCTTCTAAAAAGGGTAATAAAATGAGGTATTAATGAGAAAACCAATTAGCTGCTACTGCCACCTCACAGCATCTGCTGTCTTGAGTTGGTCATTTTATGGTGCATCCACACTGCAGAATTAATGCAGTTTGACACCATTTTAACTGCTATGGGTCAATGCTATAGAATTCTGGGAATTGTAGTTTGGGAAGGCATCAAGCACTCCTTGGCAGAGAAGGTCAAAACTATATGATCTCATCTGATGGGGATGGTGTTGAACTGTTGTAGCTCCATAGTGTGGATCGCCCATTGTCTGCCCAATGGTAGAGGTGGACTTGCGGCATGCTATTGAGCTTCCAGAGGCATGTGGAAGTCCACTGTCAAAGGCAGATAAATCTTGGTCTCATCAAGCAGAACAATTCTATTAAAGTGGGTATGAGTAACAGAGGAATCAAGTCTCTAAATAATTCACATTCTGGTCACTAACTGTAACACTGACTATTGACCTTCTGTCAAGTGACAGGGTGTGCCTGGATTTCAAAAATGATTCCTTGCATTTCCTAGATGGCCAAAGAAAGCCAAGTGAACAGCAGATGCAAGGGGGGAATGAATGTGCCCCTCTAGTTTAGTTTCTTCTTGGAAAATATTCACACTCACACTTCCTCTTCTATCCCTGGAATGGGGTCAGGAAGCTCCCACTCCTACTGATCAGTTCTGATTTACTAATTACCAAAATTTCCCCACTGGCTCCGAGACGAGACTGGGAAGGCAGTTCCATAAAGGCAGGTGGAATAGCAGCAGAAAAATGTGGTGGTTTCCTGAATATAGTTTTAAACAGATAGCCAATTTTTGCTTAAAAGACTTTGCCTATAGGTTTGTCTTTCTGCTACTGAGTGATGCAAACAAATCTCCCTCTTGCAAAGGATCTACTGGTGTGGTCAGTGATAGGACAGAGCCACAATATTATACAGGATTACTGTTGCTTTTTATGAGAAGAGAAACAGCATCTCCAGTATGGCAATGAATTCAATGCCCCCCTAAGATCACTGTATGTTAGATTAATTGCCTTCTTCATTCCTGAATGTATGTTAGAATTGTTGGAATTCAACCCCACACTGTCCAAGTCTCTAGTCCTGAATGTGGACCAAGTTACTTAGCTTAGAATAGGCTGAGTGTGCCCACCCCCGACTCCTGAATGACAGTTGGAATGTTATCTATTATTGCGCTCCCCTCTGTTTCTACTCTCATTCTGATTGGTTGTGCAGAATGGATACTTTTCGACTGCAAGCCTTTACTTCTGTTTTCTACTTTTACATCTGAGTGTGCACAGTATATATTGAGACCTCTGCTTGTGTGTCAGGGGAGATGTAGTGAATGGAGATTTTACCTCTTTTTGAACCCTCGTAGAGATGGGGTTTGTTAGTGTAGCTTAAACCCAGTTATTTACTATGAAGAAATATAGTTATTATTGTTTTTGTAAATATACCTTTTGTAATCTTAAAGACTGAACTCTGGATCTTTGCTTTCTAAGCTCTAAATTCTTTACAGCCACATGGCACTTCACACTCTGCTTGCTGTGAGCTAAATGCTCAACTATAAGTATCCTGCTTTTATATTTTTCGATGTTCTGCTGTATTTTTGGATAGTTTTTCCTATCAAAAATCAGTATTTTTGGGCAGCTACCAAGGTCCAACCCAGCCATGGACCTTGGGCCACCTCTTGAGGAAGTGAGACTTGCACTATGTTCTTGGTGTAGTTTCCTCCAGTATACTGTGTACAGCATGATCGCCTTATCTGCAGATTCAATATCCACAATTACCTATGTTCCCAAAAATATTCCCTCTCCCAAGAAGTGTTTGTGGGCTCTAAAAGTCCTCCAGAGCTATTCAAGGGTGTGCTTCTGGCCCAAGTATAGCCAAAAATACAGGTTTTACTATTCATGGTTTCAGGTATCTAAAGGGAATCTTGGAACTTATGCCCAGTGGAGAAGGGGGTTGTACTGTATTAATAAAATAGTGTGCTGTGGAAAGTCAAGGCTAAATATTGGCTCTGAAGAAGTGCTTTTATTCAAATAGGGATTTTTAAAAATTCTTTCCACTCCTAAAGTTAGATGCCTTCAATCACAACCTGAAATGGTTCCTGCCTTAACTGAAGCCATCCTTTTCTCTCTTTCTGCCATTCAGAATGCCTGTGAAGATGAAGCAAGCATTGAGCTGACCTTTAATTTTTTGATACAATGAACGAGTATACAAGAAATATTCAGAAGTAGAACTGGCAGCCCAGAAAAAAGAGATGGCCTTTTTCAAGATCGCGGCCTTCTTTCAGAACTGAAAATGGTTTATCCTTCCAGATGATTACTTTAGCAGAATTCCGCCTAGCCAGCCTGATACAGCGCAAAGACTGGAGGAAATGCAATTGACCTGTGCTACAGGCGGAGGTCAAAGCCAGATAGCTCAGCAGTGCCCTCTGACCTTACCAATGTTAAGTTTATCCTACAGTTCTATTATCTACTTCATGCATTGCAAACAAAGTGGAAGCTGACAATGCCTTTCAGTTACCCTGTCTATTTATTATTCGACAGGCTTTTGTCAGCTGCTAGATTGTTTTAATGAAGAAAATCTTGTTTTCTTGTTCTGTAGACATCAGCAGCTACAAATCAAGATTTATGACCCACATGTACATAAACAAAACAAAATGTGTCTGCCTGTTTGGGGAAGGGGTGGGGGAGAATCTCTGTTCTCAGTGCATAAATCAACAGAAGAAGTAAGGACTTGTAACTGCATTTAGAAATTGCCACAGCTGACTCTTCATGCCTAAAGCCAAACAGCTAACTTGTCATCTGAGAAAGGAAAAAGCATTCCACATAGAAGCCAGCCATAGATATGGCAGAATATCTGGTTTGTAGAAAAAGAATTGGCTTATATACCCTAAAGGCACCATACTGGCCTAAATCCCCTAAACAATTGACTTAAAGGATTGGTTTAAATATCTCAAAGCACTCGTTTGATCTTGGAAGCTAAGCAAGCTCAGCCCTGGTTAGTATTTGAATGGGAGACAGGCAACGAATGCCAGATGCTGGAAGCTATATTTCAGAGGAAGAAACAGGGTAATCTACATATCTCTGAGTATTCCTTTCCTAAGAATACTCTATAGGGCCATTGTAAATTGATGGATAACTTGAAGGTACATACACGCACAAAGGAAAAGGATCACAACGTAAAGCAACCTGTTTTTTTCTGCAAAAATCTGCCATGCTCCCAGAGAATCCAAATCAG
Source organism: Anolis carolinensis (assembly GCF_035594765.1). NCBI lineage: Eukaryota > Metazoa > Chordata > Lepidosauria > Squamata > Anolidae > Anolis > Anolis carolinensis. The sequence continues at coordinate 206,252,730 of NC_085842.1, read as the reverse complement.
AATTTCCCCTTTTTATATACATCATTATATTTACATCCACATGGTATCAAATGGTGTAATCACGTTTTACATTGATCAGCTTTAACTTACTGTATATACTTGAGTAGAAGCCAACCTGAATATAAGTCGAGGTACCTAATTTTACCACAAAATACTGGGAAAACTTATTGACTCGAGTATAAGATGAGGGTGGGAAATGCAGCAGCTACTGGTAAATTTCAAAAATAAAAATAAAAATAAATACCAATAAAAGTACATTAATTGAGGCACCGGTAGGTTGAAAGTTTTTGAATATTTACATAAAACTGTAATTTAAGATAATAGTAAGACTTTAATAAGATAAGATTATCCAACTCTGATTACCTATATACTCGAGTATAAATTGACCTGAATATAAGCCGGCCAGGACACTCACTCCAGTATAAGCAGAGGGGAACTTTTTCAGCCTTAAAAAGGACTGAAAAACTCATCTTATATTCAAGTATATACAGTAACTACAAATCTGATGTTTTACTATGAATGTGGAAGATCACACTGTGCTATCACACTGCAATGGCCATGACTAAATCTATAACTCACATGACATAGAGTTCATCTGCATATACAGTAGAGTCTCACTTATCCAACACTCGCTTATCCAACATTCTGGATCATCCAACGCATTTTTGTAGTCAATGTTTTCAATAAATCGTCATATTTTGGTGCTAAATTCATAAATACAGTAATTACTACATAGCATTACTGCGTATTGAACTACTTTTTCTTCCAAATTTGTTGTCTAACATGATGTTTTGGTGCTTAATTTGTAAAATCATAACCTAATTTGATGTTTAATAGGCTTTTCCTTAATGCCTCCTTATTATCCAACATATTCGCTTATCCAACATTCTGCAGGCCCGTTTATGTTGGATAAGTGAGACTCTACTGTATATGGCATCTCCCATATTATTAAAGACTCCCAAATCCATTCCCTTACATGGTTCTGGATTGGTACATCTTCTCTATGGGGTTTCCAATCATAAAGTACCCTCTAAAACCAGACTATGGGTAGGGCGATGGTGTATGTGAGGAAGGGGGTTTCTTCTCTAAAGAAATAATTTGCTTACAAAATGAAGCCTTTCATGTATGTCATAATCTTTTTATTAGTGCAATTATATACGTGTTCTCTCAGAAGTTGAGGACAATAGAATTCATTTCTGGGTCCTTCTATATAGGACTACACTATACATTGCATCCTTCCTGTCCCCCAAAGGAGTGAATGATAGATCTGTGAAGTGATGCAATTCCTACATAACAGCGGTGTCTCTGTATTATCATTAATATGCTCACTATAAGGCCACAATATTAACTAGCATATTTTAAGGAGGCTCTTCTCCATGTCTTTATTTTAGTCCTGGTTTTAAAAATGACTCAAGTTGCCATTCTTGGAATGCCAAGTCCAAGAAATTGCATGGAATGCTTCTCACGTTTGTTGCAAGGTAATAAAATTGTTCAATAAGAACAGAAATATTCTAGTGCTAATAAAAACCCACTAAACTACAATCTTATATGAGCCTTTCAAGAGTCCCTGGCACACATTCCAGATGTCCTTTAGAGCTTTATGAGTCTGAAGGCTTAAGGTTTCTACCTTTGTTTTTCCTGGCACAAATGAGCTAAAACTGTGTAGAGATAAAAAGAGAACCCATGCACATCCAGCCTGACTATTAGTCAGATAAAATACCAACCAAATTAAAATACTCACTTAACTTGTGTTAAAATATCTGTCACGTATTCATGATTCAACTCCTCATGTCTCCTCACCCAAGCGAAAGAAAGGTATTCTGATATACTTACACATTTAGCAAGTAGCACAAAATGCATTAGAGGGTATTTTTGATTACAGCCTGACCCACTACAGTTCTACCTCAGAGGTTGCCTCACAACCTCCCCCTCCGTTTTTATATTGTCCTTGCCGCTAGCACTGTCACTGTTCTAGAAGCCTTGACTGTCAATGGAGAGATGCTGAAAGTAATTTCAGTGACAGAATCCAATGTCCATATGATTTAGATCTATTCACTTGAGAAATAGGAGGATGTTGAAAATATGCTGTTAAAACTAAGATACTGAAAAAAAATGCTGGTAGCTGGTGGGGAGAAATGATAAAAGGTGTTTTAATACGGAGCTGAGAATCATACAGCCTTCTGGGTAGGGATCCTAAATACCAGAGTTTGGCAATCAGGCCTCAGGACAAGGGAAAGCATCTCAGGGTGAGTATGCTCCCTTAAAAATAACCTTTTTGGAGACCTATATTCTGGTAGTCAAAAGAAAGATGTTTTGAACTGTAGACTCTGTAGAGACCTCATCTCTCCCCCTCCTTCCTTTGTGTTTAGTGTTTTTTACTGAATGCCAATCACCAACTGAAGATGATTCTTAAAGTGTCATGTTTAATGGAATTATTTGGTTCTGCCTCCAGTGACATCACCAGGCACTGGATTTGGCTCTGAAATCCCAGGGGCTGGGATGCTTCTGACCTTGCAATCCTACTTCCAGATGTTGTTGGACTGTAACTATCTGCATTACTTACAATTGCCATGCTGACTAGGACTGATAAGGGACGGGTCTTATTATGTTTTTAATGCTTTAAACTAGTGGTCCACCTAGTGTTTGGAACTTCAAGCACCAGTCAGCTTGGGGAACTGTCAGGAATTCTGAGTGTTGAAGTTATAGTCCCTGTTACACAGAAAATAAGTAACAAGAACTGAGAAAAACTGCTGGATGGGCCTGACTGCACTGCTTCAAGCACCTTGGCCAAGAGCAAGCATGGTCAACTTGCTTTCACCCACAAAATCCCCAAAAGATGTTCCTCCACAGAACCCCATGAAAAACATAAATCCTAGCATCATAAAAGTAAAAATCCCATTCTCCCATCTAGATAAAATCTGGGAAAGAGATTTTTTCCCCTAGTACATTAATCTGGGATGTGTAAATGTATCTTCATAGCAATCAACTACCTAGAACAAGGGTTTTCTGTAAATTGAAACTGAAATTCAGTGACAACAAAATGCTATGCACCGCTATGGGTATCTAAAGCTGTGGAAATCAAGCCCAGCCTAGGAAGCGGGATATGTTTAGTTTGGACAAGAGGAAAGCTATATTTAAATATCCTGAAGCAGTGATATATAGGAGGAGCAAACTTGTTTTCTGCTGCTTCAAAAATGAGGATGTGTACAAATAGGTTCAATGTATGTATGGCATACATGCAGCTAATTGTTTTATGTCTTTTAAATTCAAAACAAAACTTCTATGCTCTCACACTAAAATTGACAAAACAGAAAAAGCAGCTTTTTAAGCACTTGGCCAACCTGAAAGCCCACCTCCAATTCCTGTGCAATTAATTACCTACCCACCCCACCTATTTATTGTGCATGCCTTGGAGGATGGTCCACTTTGTACTCTCTGAGATGCCACTGGTTTAAAAGGAAAGCCAGTCTGCTTTCTGTGTTGTTGACATTCCAGTACTCAGCAGGCGCCTGCCGTGATTCTATCAAAACCATGCAGTAAAACAATCAGAGAGCTTTGTGGTGAGACTGTGGGGGATGGATGGATCAGTTTATGGCCTCATATCTCTTCATGTGGTTGAGCTATGAGACACAAGACCACCAGAGGAGACTTTGTCACACTTCAGGGCACTTGGAAACTCCAGGGCCTGGAAACGAGGTCAGAATGCTAGAAATCTTTTTGGTTCTTAGTTGAGCAGTGCAATAAATATCACATGCTCTTTGCTTTGTTCCAAAAGAAAAACTAAAAAATCTCAATGGTATCTCATACCTTAAGTGGTTTAGTCATGTGTCCATGTACCAGGGATTAAACTAGATTTGTATGTCTGCCAAGTCACTTACATTGTTGGACACATCTTTAGCTGACATGGTGCAGTGCTATGAAATCATGAGAATTGTAGTTTCTCTGCCAAGGTTTGCACATATTTCCTCAAACTACAATCACCTGATTCCACAGTATTGAGCCATGGCAGTTAAAGTGGTGTAAAACTGTATTAATTCTATCTACAGTGTAGAAGCAACCTCAGTCAAAATCAGTTAATCATCAGAGTATGGTATCACTTCCCAGAAGTGATGACCAGAGCACTTTGCAGCCCAAACACCTCTGGTAGGATGCACTTGGTTCAGTAGATTAGAAGGTACAGACATCTTTGGATTAAGCTATGTCATTATAATTTTAATATCACGTGAACAATTTTATTATCTTGGCAAAAGTAATTTTATTTAGGCAAACATGTATTATCAAATATGTAGTACACTTTGCCATCAAAACTCAACTATCATCTCAAACTTACACTGCAGATTAAAGCAACAGCAACAGATTTCTTCACAGAAATAGTGAGAACTGGGAAAAGAGGGGGTGGGGAAGCAACTACAAAGCAACAGGATTATGCACAGCTTGCATGAACAGCATTAGGGAGAGTGAAGGGAAGTATTGGTCTCCTGCCAAAAAAAGAGGAAATTCCACCACTGGAAAACCCAAAAGCTCTGAGGGATAACATTGCACTTTGTTCCATACTTCGACCTAAAGAATGCCGGAAACAGACAGCTTAGGAAGATAAATACTGAAAACATGAGAATGCACAACCATGGGACAAACAAGCTGTTGCAAGTGGATAGTCACAATAAGAGAAATCCAAACAGTACTTAACTGCTTCATCATAGGCACAAACACGGTAGGTCAAACTAAATGGCCTGGAGGAATAATAATACATCGCCATTTGCCGATCAGCTGCCTAAATGGACTCGAACTCCCCAGAGAACTCTCCAATCTTACACTCTTTCTCTTTCCACTGTTTTTTTTTTCATAGCTCTTAGAGAAAGAGGGAAGCATACATTCTCAGGTGCACAAAACAAATGAAGGAGGCAAATGGCACATTTCAATAAAACAGACTTAGTTTTCAAGGATCCTTAAGAAATCCTGAAGAAAAAAGGCTGTGCAATGCACCTAAAGTGCTCTTCATATGCTATATGGCAGTTGTCTATTTTTGTATCTCTATCTTATGTTATCTACATTTCCTTAAGGATCATGGTTTAAGGACTGAGCTGCAGCAGGCAGCAAGATTAGAAAGTATAACATCCCTTGGATTGAACTATTTCAGACTGTAAATATGTCTCTTTCTGGGTGGAGGGAATTGGGAGATGAATCCACCCCCATATTAAAAGCAAATCGAACCAAACCAAACTAGACATCTCTGTGTACCACCTATCTGGCTGACATGTTACTTTAAAACAAACAAACAGACAGACAGAAAACCACCAAACAGGTATTTTAAATTTAAAGTAAAGGGCAAATATTTAAAAGCTTGCCCTTAGCTACAGTCTTAAACAATACAGCTATAGCAAAGGAAAACTATGCGATTCTGCTGATGGTATAATTTTGCTCTGTATCATGGATTACGGCCTAAATCAGCAGGTAGGGAATATTTCTATAGAGCTTCCCACATTTTGTAAAGGATTACCATTGCATATAGCTTTTGTAAACAAATACTAGGAAATCTTTTATTTCTACCCCCTCCCCACAATAAAATAGGAGCTGAACACCACAGTTTACTTCATAATAAAATATATCTTAATTCTTAGATTTTGGAAACAATCACTGGACATTAAGAACAAATTCTGTTGGTCCAACAGCCAAATAAGAAGAGTCTGTAAAGCTGTAAAGTACTGGCACATAACTATATGTAACATGCCAATCTTCATCATAGATCAGTGGTTCTCAACCTATGGGTCCCCAGTGTTTTGGCCTACAACTCAGAAATCCCAGCCAGTTTACCAGCTGTTAGGCTTTCTGGGAGTTGAACTCCAAAACATCTGGGGACCCACAGGTTGAGAACCACTGTCATAGATGATCTTAACAAAGTGCCAAAAAAAAATGAAAGATTTAAAGAAAGGTTTGGGGGAGTAGAGTTAGAGAACTTTGCCATAAAAATAAAGCTCCCTCAGATTGTAGCTCAAAAAGGCCATGAAATATGTATATTCTACTAGTCCCTCTGTAATACAGTTTTTTACTATCAGCCAGGGCCACGGTGGTGCAATGGGTTAAACCCTTGAGCCGGCTGAACTGCTGACCATTAAGGTTCTAATCTGCGAGATGGGATGAGCTCCCGTCTGTCAGCCCTAGTTTCTCATGCAGGAACATGAGAGAAGCCTCCCAGCAGGATGATAAAACATCTGAGCATCCCCTAGGCGTCTTTGTAGACAGCCGATTCTCTCACACCAGAAGCAACTTGCAGTATGTTCTCAATTCGCTTCTGAACCAAACTATCAGCCAGCACTGAAGTGATGGTTCTATGCCATTGACTTCACTGGGCTGGCCACGTCGTCCAAATGCCCAATCACCCAATGTCGGTGAACAGCAAAAAAGATCTCAAGTTAACCTTAAAAATGTGGAGTAAACACCAAGAACTGGGAAGCCCTGGCTAACTGCAGGTCAGCTATCACCAACGGTGCCATGGATATTGAGGAGACATGAATAGAGGGAGAAATGTGCACTGAGGAAGGAGCACCACAGAAACCCTTGCCATGACAGCCTTCCATCTGGAAACCTAGATCCTCATTGCAAAAAATCATGCAGATCCAGAATAGGTCTCTAAAGTCACTTACGGACCTATCATCAAGACCCTATCCTTGGAAGACAATCATACTCAGTCATGGGGATTGTCTATAGTAGTAGTCTACACTGTAGAATTAATGCAGTTAAAGTAGTGGAAAACTGCATTAATACTACGGTGGAGAACCAACCTAAGGCATCCCTGTTACAAACCTTGTTTTGCTTTCAATAAAATCTAAGAGCCCCTTTGATTTTTTGCATGAAAACATCAGCCAAACATTGATTTGGTTCATCAAACCTGATACTTTATATCTCAGGAGGTTACAATACTACAAGCCTCTCCCAGCTTGCTACCTTTGATTCTTTTATTTGAGGAAGAAATTGTTTAATTACAATTTTTCTGTATTAGATAACCACTGAGCTATGCCCCCTATCTCCAGAAGGTTTGCCTGGAGAGTCACTTATTTTGAATGTGAACCTGCACAACAGTTGCTTTGTATTTTACTACAGCCTGTTAAGCTTCAGACCCCCAAGTAACCAAAGTGGGAGAAATTTCAGTTTATTGGGTTTTAGTATTTTAAAGCCAGGAATGCTTCTTGCTTCAACCATAACCCAAGATTAATGTCAAAATGAAGCAAAGCTAGTTTGAGAGGAATTATAAATAAAACCTTCCATTGTGGGTGGGGATGAGATACTTTTCTCTATTTTAAAAATAGAACTAATTTTAATAGCTTTAACTTGAAAGACTGGGTTACTATGTAATACTATATGCCATATTCTAATAAAGATGTTGATAATGAGAATAGCTACAGTTATCAATTGTAAAGTCATGGTTAGTTTGTTGTTTTTAAGTAATCATAGAATACTTGATTAATACACATACTGGTATCACAGGAAAATTAACGTGTATATTATAATATTCTATAGCTCAATCCAAAGATTCTCTACAAATGTACATGTTCTGATCTACTTTCTATCATCTGCTTAGCTAAAATATAGCCCAACAATTTTTGTAGAAATGTGTAAGAAAGGAGCTATTGTGTGGTTAAAGATGGCTAAATTTCATTACTGGACTGGTCTAGATCAGATTCCCCACCACATTACGTGAAATGCACGTTCAACCAGACTGCATTTTGTATTTTCTAGAATCCACAATATAATGGATTCATTAGTGTGTCACAACTGTTCTGAACTGTACATTTACATGGATTGTTGAGACAAAAGTTCTATATTTATATACTTTTGAGTAATCCGATGAAATGAATGTTTACTTGGAAGCAATTCAGTGAATTCAATGAAATGTCCTCTATGGTTATAGTCCTAAAAATATTTACCCAAGCCTGTTTGCTTCAAATATTTGTGGTTTGAAAAATTCTGCATGACTTTTTAATTTACTTTGTGGCCTATTTTGTTCATGACACAACCACTGATCTAATTATTACACACCTGGATAATACTTTATACACTAGTTTATCTATCAGTGGAAGGACTATTTGAAATTTCATTTGATGGCATTATGTGGGCCATACAATCTCTTTGTGCTATGTAAGTACAGTGCAGTTGTTGCATAGACTGGGAAGGGAGAGAAAAGGGGACGGAAGACAGCAATACAATGGTTTTATTAAATGCTTGAGGAGAAAAGACAGAAGAACAGAAACAATTTAATCAGTGGCTAGAAGAGATAAAGTGTATTTTGTTAAAAGGGGATAGGCAAACACTAAAAAATCTGTGCACGTCCCTGGAGCATTACAACCAAATCTAGAAACTGTCATTCAAAGCAATACAGTCTGGCATTTGGAATTCTAAAACTCCTATGGGGCACAGGCAGGCCTTCGAGTGTCAACATGAAGGAATGGGTTTTGTTTGCCGTTGCTGCACCAAAAAAGTCTGCTTAATAAGTCATGCTCATAAAGTTGAGTTTTTTTTAAAAAAAGAAAAACACTCAGTATACTTACTTTAATGACAGTGAATAGTCATGCTTGCTGGTTTGACTGTTCCTCACAAGATAGCTACATTCTTTACACAACCGCAAGAGGTTTTCTGCATCTGTTCGACTGATTGCTCCATGATACCATCTACAAAAAAGAGCAAAAACCACAAAGCAATTAAAACTTAGGGTAAATTTGCCTTAAATTTAAAAAAACTGACAAACAAAGGAAGAAAACTCAGATTGCTACTCCAATATTGTAAAGACAGTTTTAAAAAACAACAAATAAAGGTTAAATATATTGAAGTCTTATGGATTTTAAGGGCTAGAGGAAAGAGAATTAACTTTTCTCTTTCCTCCAGCCCTTAAAATTCATAAAACAGTTCTGTGCATACAGCTTAATGTTCCCCCCCTACATCTGGGAGTGTGCAAATACTAGTAGGAAAACAAAGGCAAGCAAAGAAATTTAGGATTCATACGTGGTTGAACTTTTTGAGTAGAATGGAGGATGAGGATATATGTTCTTGCCCTCAGTTTGCCAGCATGGAATATACACAGATATGTGTAAATATCAACTGCATGATGGCAAATAACATTTGAGTACAAGGATTAACACTAATAGGCTAGACATACTTAGTGGAAATATAGCTTCTTTCAACTTTTTCAGCTGCTGTCAAAATGTTTAACAAAATGAGGCAAAGATGGAATAGCCTGCACTATGTGTGACTTCAGGAAGAGGAATTACAGTTTTGAACGTTCCCATGTGGAAAATATCCTGCAAATAGAAAGTGGGTTTGGCTGAAAGGGAACCTTGACCTCTGATACACTTCTATTTTTCCTTTTAAAGCAAAGGTCCATTCAAAAATGGTATTTCTTGCATCGGTCATTCTCAGCCTTTTCTGTGCATATAGTTTATTGGTTTCCCCTTACATCTGGTGGTGTGAAAGTACTAGTAAGAAAACAAAGGCAAGGGAAAAAAATTAGGAAAGATAATAATGGACTAGTACTTGGTGATTTGAAAGATTTAAATTTAGCAAACAATGAGTACTATTCTGCATGCCTAGGAATATTAATACTTTGATATCACTTGGAATTAAAGAGCAAATTTGCATCAGTATTGAATTCTGCTGAGTGCAGTCTGGGTAATGATGAACAGTAACTAAACAAGATTGTAACTCTCAAAAAAGCCAGTCTTTCATAGTCATAGCATGACAGATTGATGAAAATGCCAAATAATATCTGTAGAATTATCTATTTGCAATTTTCAGCAGAGGAAAGGATATTTTATATTTGCCAAGGCAGCTGCAAACAGAGTGAAACCCTCCAATTAAACAGCGAGGTGCCATTTGCTGCTGCATGTTTGCTGAGATTGGTAAATTATGTTCTGTAGGGTTTACTTTGTTGGAACAAATCATTTCCCTTCAGACGGTGGAACCATTTCCTAAATCACAATGGTCTAGTTTTGTCAACATCCAAGTAAGCGAGGAAGACTTCTCTTGCCGGAATAGATCCACCTGAAGCCCTTCTACACTGTCATATAATCAAGTTTCTGAATCCAGATTACCTGTGTTGAACTGGATTATATGACAGTGTAGACTCATATAATCCAGGTCAAAGAAGATAATCTGGATTCAGAAACCAGATTATACGGCAGTGTAGATCCAGCCTGAGTCTCCAGACAGCCAGAGGTTTATGCATGTCCACTCAGAAGCTAGCATCAACATGTTGGCCACCTGTTGTTTGGTTACCAGCAGAATCAGACTACCTGCATACATGGAGGTTCTTGTATGAGCAATTATTCTTCATAATATTTTATCATAGTGAATTCACTACATTAATTTCTACACTGTTGTAAAGAGCTACAGCTTATGCCAGCTCCAAATGTAGCACTGAGCAATGTCACTGGCTGATTTTACAATTTAATACATGATAGAAAGGGAAGTACTTCTTTATTCATTTCATTTTTTCCTAAACAGTGAAGCATAAAACATTGTTCTCAGGAAGATGTTTTGGCTATTTGAAAACTATTTTTTACACTTATGTACATACACTGCTTCCAACTCCATACTATATTTTTTTGAGATGGGGAGATTAAAGTAGTCCATTGCACTGAAGATGGGTCTGTGTCATAGAGTGGTGGAATCCTATTTCCAATCCCTTTCCCAAATATTTCCTGAATTTTTAATTGCTGCAATAACATTTTACTGCAGCAACAACACGGATATAAATGAAGGTTTTCATCATAATCGGAATGTCTTCTTGAAGATTACAGGTAGATTTTACTAGTAGGCATATGTGGTTGAAGTTTTGCCCACTTACAATATATCAAGTTTCATTAAAAATATATATGACAATGTGACCAGAAAATGTGTCCAAACCAATCTGGTTCTTTGTATTTCTGGCTTTGGGTACATCTACTCTATAGAATTAATGCAATTTGACACCACTTGAACAGCCATGGCTCAATGCTAGGGAGCCCTATAAATAGTTTTGTGAAGCACCATCACTCTTTGGCAGAAAAGGCTAAAGGCCTTGTAAAACTACAACTCATAGGATTCCATAGCATTGAGCTGTGGCAGTTAAAGTGGTGTCAAACTACATTAATTCTACATGATAGAATCCAGTAGGCTGTTAGGAACTGTGGGAGTTGGAGTCCAAAACACCTGGAGGGCCGAAGTTTGCCCATGTCTGTTATAGATGTCCTTTTATGGTCTTGGTATTCATTGCTATATAGTCTTCAAAATAAGAAGCTTTGCAATGTAATGTTTTTGGTAAAAATCGATGATGTTCTGTAAAATCCTGTACATATCATGAATTAGCTTTAGTAAAGTTTTTCCAAAATAACTCTTGATGTCATAGGATATGTCATATACACTTTAATGGAATGGACACTGAAAAATTAAATTGTGAACACGTGAAACATGTTTAGAAACATGCATCATATTGCTGTACTGGTCAGGTTCTCTGGAGTGTGCACAGATTACAGCAAGACTTTGCAAATCATGTACAGAAGCAGCTGAAAGGAGAATACAACTAAATGTAGATTTATTGTAAGCAAGACCAGGCAAAACAGTGACCTGTTGTGTTGGTAATCCGTAATGCAGACCTAATGCCTGAGCTTCCTTCAATGAGCCACTGAGCTCTACAATCAAATCTCTTCTGCAGATGACCTCTCCTTGTTTCCTCACCAACCGGCACTGTCAATGTCAGATGAACTTACATTTGTTTTTCCAGTGGGATAGTTGGATCCACTCTTTCCCCCAGGATGCCGCAGAATTCGGGGCTACCATGCTTGATAGGTTTGAAGCCTCCCCCTGGTGCTCGAAGCTGTCGACGCCGGTCGCTTGAAGATGGGGAAGGTGAAGACTGCCTCAATTCTCCTCCGTTGAACTGGACTGAAAGAAAAGTTCAGGCAAAGCAATTACTTCCAAATCAACACAACTGGAAAAGCACAGTTTTAAAAGATGGCAAATAGAAACTTTAAGCTACAAAATTGAATAATGTGGCAAATCTGAATCTCTTAACATGCAATGGGGAATTTCAGTCTGCACTACCCATTCTTATACTTATCTATGAAAGCAAAATGTTACTTTAAAATCCAGTAAAAAAAACAACACAGTCAACGGAAGCTGTATGGGGCCTGCAGCAAAGCCCCTGGTGGAGTAGTGGGTTAAAGCCTTGTGATTTGAAGGTTGGGTTGCTGACCTGAAGGCTGCCAGGTTCGAATCCCACCTGGGGAGAGCGTGGATGAGCTCCCTCTATCAGCTCCAGCTCCATGCGGGGACATGAGAGAAGCCTCCCACAAGGATGGTAAAAACATCAAAAACATCCGGGCGTCGCCTGGGCAACGTCCTTGCAGACGGCCAATTCTCTCACACCAGAAGCGACTCAGGTTGCTCCTGACACGAAAACAAAAACAAAAAAACAAAAACAAAGTACAGGGCTGACCTTGTTTAGGTTCTATAACACTATGTAACACAATTTTTGTTCCTGTGTTATAAATGTCATTTCCTAATTGGTTCTATCATAAAAACATGGAAAAAGTGCAAAACTGCAAAAACTTTGATTTTGTGGGTCATCCTGCAGCACATTTTGCTAGTTTTTCAATGAATATCTCATAGAGTCTCAACCAATTCAACATAGCTTGTGGCAGCCACAAAAACAAAGGTTCTGGAGTATAACAACTATTTTCAAACTAAGTTTCTTACAATTAAATATGAAATAACATTTTCAAACTAGGAACAGAATTTGTTTTCAAATTTTGTTACATAGTATAATCAGACAGGATCTGGTGCTTTACTAATAGAACACCTAAACTTTGTTACAGACGCAACTGTACAAAGACTCCTTGTGAAATTCAATATTTTATGCCTAAAAGTGCATCTACACTGTAGAATTAATGCAGTTTGACACCACGCTAACTGCTATGGTTCAATTATTTAGAATCATGGGAGATGCAGTTTTGCAAGGACTTTAGCCTTCTCTGCCAAAAAGTGCTAATGTCTCAACAAACTGTTAAACTGCATTCATTTCACAGTAGATGTACCATAAGAAAAGAGCAGCTATATTTGAACTGGACATGAACAGCTGAATCTCAAAGGATTCAGCTAATGTTGCTAATGGAGTTAAAATCTTATTCCCAGTCTTGTTACTCTTTATCTCCATTCTCACAAGGCTAATAAGGTGAGCGATGTGCCTGCATTAAAATACCTCAACACCATCATAACTGACAATGTATCTCTATGTAGCTCCAACATATATTTATGATATATGTTTATGCTTTGGAGTTGGCCCAATAAAGGTATTGCTGCTTGTGTATTTTCAAAACAATATTATTAAACTACCGCAATACATAAACACAGACTGCCCTGTGGTCCTGCTTGAAGTTTAAACAATGGGGCCATTGTATGTGCAGCGGTTTGGTTCTTGGATCCTGTGTGGATGCAAAAAACTAGAAATTATCACAGCACATATTATCCAATGGTGGTAGTGTAAACGTGCACACTTCAGCATGCCTGCACTCACATCACTACCATGTAGTAATATGGGGCATGAAGATTTGTAAGTTGAATTTGTGCGTCTGGAAACTATGGATCCAGAAGGCTCATATAATGGGATTGTTTGGTAGTTAAGTAAAAAAGAAACCTGTATGTCTCTCCAGGCCCTTACAACATTTGTAGTTGCAACAGAGTTCAGGACTAAATGGAAGTTTTGATAAACCCTTAAGGGGGCCCGCAACCCGCCCCTACCAGGCACCTGATGGGGCGCCCCATGGTACTGCCAAATATCTAATAGCTGCAGTCATAACAACACTAATAAAGGTCAATGCCAGGAATTGGTGCACTGGTAAATGGGCTGCCACGTCGTTGTGTGTACATTCAGAATTTATTTACTCACCGATTACAGGCAGTTCCCAAATTATGAACAAGAAAAGTTCTGTAGGTGACATCTTTTTCCCATGAAAACTCTCACAGGAGTGAGTTTCCCTTCCTAGGAGTAGATTTCTCTCGCTTCCTGTTGTCTCAGCCCTGCTCTTAACTGTGAGTCATTTGTAAGTTGGATGTCTGTAACTCGGCAACTGCTTGTACAAGATTCAAAGGCATGAGTTTTGGCCAACAAACATTAGCCACACTTTAAATCAAAGACTCAGTGCTCATCTATAACACAAATTCAAACTTGGCAGACTTAGCTCTGGAGAAAGGGAGGGCCTGAGGCTCTTTAGAAGAAAACTGTCTGCAGACGCCACATTCCCAGTATTTTGTGGGTGAAACCATGACCCCTGCCTTGGTGTTCTCCAAATGGTTTGGATTATATTTCCTATTGTGCCAGACCACTGACCACACTGGCTGAAGTGGTGATGTGGGTTGTAGAACATTGTAGAAGGCAACACTATCCTTTTCTGCCCTCCAGTCAAGCCAAGGATGAGATCCTCTTAAAATCAATTATATACATTTGTTTGTAGTATTTTTCCATTACTATTGCAAGATAAGTGATCTCTTAGGTTTCTTCTAACAAGAACTCTAGCAGAACAAATGTGAATTGCCAGGGTTCAGTAGTTCATAATTATGTTCAGGTCAACCTGACATTTGGCATCTAATCTCGAGTCATTACAAGCTTCTGTTTGTGAGTGTATAGATGTGAACTCAGCCTTTTCCAAAATCCAAAGTTACCAAAAATAGTTACCTAAAAACTCCAAGCACCCAAATCAAAAAAGAAGCACAATTAAAACCCTGGCAGACTCACTAAGAAAATCCAACAAATGCTAGCTTCAGCAAAGGACATGAGGGATCCTCTCACCTCTGCAGGAGTCTACCGTATACCGTGCAGCTGTGGACAAGTCTACATAGGAACCACCAAACACAGAATTGCCCAAACGCAAGGAACATGAAAGGCACTGTAGACTAACTCAACCAGAGAAGTCAGACATTGTAAATCACCTGATGAACCAACATGGACACAGCATATTCTTTGAGAACACAGAAATGCTGGACCACTCAAACAACCATGTCAGGCTATATAGAGAAACCATTGAAATCCACAAGCATGTGGACAATTCCAACAGAAAGGAGTAAACCATAAAAATGAACAAAATCTGGCTACCAGTATTAAAGAACTCTAAAATCAGGACAGTAAATAAAGAACAACACTCAAAAACAGGGGAATTCCAGACATGAAACAATCAGGGTCAGCTAACACTTCCAAACAAAGGATTCCCCCAGGCAGGAAGCTGCCAGTCCTTGAATCTGCAAGTTGATTAAATGTTAATCAAGGTGATTAATTGCAACATTCATACTTTCCTCCAGCAGACAAAAGTTCTTTCTCCCAACCTGGGCCTTCCACAGATATATAAATCTCACTAGCCTAGTTTCCAATCGCACAACCTCTGAGGATGCCTGCCACAGATGTGGGTGAAACGTCAGGAGAGAATGCTTCTGGAGCATGACCATACAGTCTGGAAAACTCACAGCAACCCAGTTACCAAAGAGAGTTCTAAACATTTATCTTAATCCAGATTCCTCAAGCTCATAGATAGAAATAGCATATACAACAATACTAGTTCCATACATAGCTTAGAAAAGAAGGGGAAATGCCTGTGCAGCATTCAATGCAAATAAGGATAACATAACTAGCACAGATTTTTTTTATTTAAATACATTAACAACTTACAGTGAAACAGAACACAAACAATGAACATTTTACAAACACATAACCCGCCACCAAGGCCTGAACAAGTGTCATTTCCTTTACCATAAAATTTATAAACAAATGTTATATCCCAAATTCCTGAGAAACCCGGTTGTATTGTTTTACCTTTTCACTCCCTAAAACATAATTAATAAAAACCGACTAATATGAATCAAAATCCAATCTATTAGTTTACTAATAGAACTAGCACAGATTGCAAATAGACAGATATATACACAAACCAACCACACTGCATAATTATAGCAGTTTGACACCATTTCACTGCCGTAGTTCTATCTTACAGAATCCTGAGATTTGTAGTTTATTGTGGCACAAGAGCTCTCTGACAGAGAAGGGGAAATTTCTCATAAACCTACAAATCACAGAATTCACTAACACTGAGCCATGGCAGCTAAAGTGGTGCCCAACCACTATATCCACAGTGTAGATATAACTATAGTTCCTCAAAAACAGCCAGCCATGCTGACTGCTACACGAAATGATTCTCAGAAGGGGGGGGGGGGGGTACTCTGAGGCTATCATTCTTCCAGCTTATCTGAGACAAACTGGGAATACTCTAAAACAGCCAGTCCCAACCTGGTGGGGATGCTGGGAGCTGTAGTCCAATATGACTGGAGAATGCTTGGTTGCAGGAAGGCTGTTCACAGCTTTGTCATTTTTTGCCTGGAAGCTTCTAATGTCAAGACTTTCAAAATGAATTGTGATACATCCTTAAGGGTTGTGGGACAATGATGGGAATCTGGGAAAGACGTGCAGTAGCTGTGGATTTATTCCCTGCCAGACTGTGTTTTCCCTTTCAGAGCAGAGCCATAGTCATGCCAGCATGTGGGAAGAACTTCTCCAAGAGGGCATCTGGTAACAGAGTCAAGAGGAGAGAGCTAGGCATTTCTTCGTCCTTCAAGACAGCCAGGGGAACTCTGTTATGTTCACATACCTGTCTCTATGCAACCTACTCCTCTACAAGGGAAGGATATTACAACCACCTAATATTAGCTGTTTCTACTTTTTGAATATGTAATAAGCTTTATTAACTCATTTTATTTTTTAAAAAATGAGTTTATAACATGGCAGGAGGTACACCAGGGCAGAAAAGCACATACGTAAATAAAGTATAATAAGACCCCAGCTACCACAGAGAACACATCTGTGGTTTCACTTATCCATCCTCAGGGAGAAAGGGGGGGGGGGGAGTTAGTCTTTCTAGTACAGTGGTTCCCAACCTGTGGGTCCCCAGGTGTTTTGGCCTACAACTCCCAGAAATCCCAGCCAGTTTACCAGCTGTTAGGATTTCTGGAAGTTGAAGGCCAAAACAACTGGGGACCCACAGGCTGAGAACCACTGCTCTAGGAATTTGTTAGGTCCTCCAGGCAATTCTATGTATACGTGACCCAGAAGTTACACAGAGTTGCCTTGGAGGGTCTAAGCAATTCCTAGAGAAGATACGTATTTAGGAATCTTTAGATCCTCTAAATGCGACTCTATGGTGATTGGAAGTAAATAACTTAATGGAGTTCGGTTGTACTCAAGGTTTCACCTAACCTCAGTCTGGTCAGGATATATGCCTCACAGAGAGTGTATCTTAGTGTATTTTCGGATTATTTTAGAAATTACAATGGCCAGTTTTCAATGTTGTTCTATGGATTAGGCAATGGTTTTACTCCGCACACTTGAACACCAGAGAAAAATTAAAAATAAATGCCTCAATTCCACAACAACATAAAAACAACCAGTAAAATTCTATCTATGATCTGGATTAAGGAAAATTATTTTGAGCAAAAGGGCCTCAGTCAGGGCCGGCCGGAGATATTTTTTGATGTGAAGCGGGGGTGCTGAAAAGCGCCCCCGCCACCGGCCCCGCCTCCCGCGCCCTGGCCCCGCCCAGCGTGCCCTGGCCCCGCCTCCCACGCTGCGTGGGAGGCGGGGCCAGGGTGAATGTGAGGGGGGCGGGGCCAGAGTTGGCCCCGCCCCCCACCCAGCGTGCCCTGGCCCCGCCTCCCACGCAGCGTGGGAGGCGGGGTCAGGACACGCTGGGCGGGGGGGCGGGGCCAGAGCTGGCCCCACCTCCCATACTACTCCCGCTCGCCCGTCTGGCCTTTTCTAGCAGGCCAGACTTCAGCAGAGGTCCCTCCAGGCCGCAATCGCTCTGACGCCGCTCCCCCCCCCCCGCCCAGCGTGCCTTGGCCTTGCCTCCCACGCAACGTGGGAGGCGGGGCCAGGGCACGCTGGGCGGGGGGGCGGGGCCAGAGCTGGCCCCGCCTCCCACACTACTCCCGCTCGCCCGTCTGGCCTGCTAGAAAAGGCCAGACGGGCGAGCGGGAGTAGCGTGGGAGGCGGAGCCAGCTCTGACGCCGCTCCCCCCCCGCCCAGCGTGCCTTGGCCCTGCCTCCCACGCAACGTGGGAGGCGGGGCCAGGGCACGCTGGGCGGGGGGGCGGGGCCAGAGCTGGCCCCGCCTCCCACACTACTCCCGCTCGCCCGTCTGGCCTTTTCTAGCAGGCCAGACTTCAGCGGAGGTCCCTCCAGGCCGCAATCGCGGCCTGGAGGGACCTCCGCTGAAGTCTGGCCTGCTAGAAAAGGCCAGACGGGCGAGCGGGAGTAGCGTGGGAGGCGGAGCCAGCTCTGACGCCGCTCCCCCCCGCCCAGCGTGCCTTGGCCCTGCCTCCCACGCAACGTGGGAGGCGGGGCCAGGGCACGCTGGGCGGGGGGGTGGGGCCAGAGCTGGCCCCGCCTCCCACACTACTCCCGCTCGCCCGTCTGGCCTTTTCTAGCAGGCCAGACTTCAGCGGAGGTCCCTCCAGGCCGCAATCGCGGCCTGGAGGGACCTCCGCTGAAGTCTGGCCTGCTAGAAAAGGCCAGACGGGCGAGCGGGAGTAGCGTGGGAGGCGGAGCCAGCTCTGACGCCGCTCCCCCCCCCGCCCAGCGTGCCTTGGCCTTGCCTCCCACGCAATGTCAGAGCTGGCTCCGCCTCCCACGCTACTCCCGCTCGCCCGTCTGGCCTTTTCTAGCAGGCCAGACTGCAGCGGAGGTCCCTGCAGGCCGCTGAAGTCTGGCCTGCTAGAAAAGACCAGACGGGCCAGGGCGCACTGGGCGGGAGGCGGGGCACCGTCAGGGCGGTGCCCTGCCTCCCGCCCAGCCTGACGGCGCCCCCCCGGGCCTGCGCCCGAGGCGGCGGCGTCAGGTGCCTCAATAGTGGGGCCGGCCCTGGCCTCAGTCTTCAGATATAAGACTGGGCAAGGTTTGGATTAAAAAGCTAAACATTTTCCTGTATTGATAAATATGCTTTTTTAGTTACTTTATTATTTTGAGTCAATAAAATAAGGAACAGTAGTCCTAAGAATTTATGTTGCTTTTTGGCAAAGTATATTGCAGCGAGGAAAATAAAAACTGCATTTTTTTGAAAGCTAGATAGATTGTGAAGTACTTATTAAACCGTATTAGTTGAAAGCTTCTTTATTGAATTTGTTGCTTAGTTTTTAGGATGTCATAATGAGGCAAGATTCAAGAGCAACTTTTAAAGAACCAATTATGCTAAAACTCAGTCAGGATTTGCTTGTGTGCAGGAATACCAAGAATAAACAATCAAGGCAAGGCCAGGATAACATTATGGAAACAGGTATCTCTTGAAAATTCAAAGTTTTATCACAGCAAAATCTTGTACTGTGATAGGGAATTGTAACCTGTACATTGCCTTATGGAGGCCCCTGTGCAAACAAGAGGTGACATAGACAATCATAAGGGCTAAGGTAAGTGAACTGACCCAGTATTATCATGATTCCCCCCTGTACAAATGTCACCTTTCAAAAATACTTTCACAGATTTCAGGTGAGGGAAAAGTTGAAATAATTTATTATTCTTTGGCTATTACTGAAGAACTCTGTCAGGTCTACTAAAATCAACAAAAATATCTACATAAGCTCCGGTGAGTCTTTTTTCACTTAAGCTATGGAAATGGAGTAGCTGCCACATCATAAAATGGAAAGACTCCATCTTACTCTGTGGTGCAGCACACTAGTAGTGGGATTAAGTGAGATCATGATTTAGCATGGCAAATCTCATGCATATCTGAAAAGTATAGGAATTCTGGACAGACATTCTACTCAATTATGACAGAATTATTCAAACTCTGGTTAAATGTGAAAATGGTCTGAAAAATTGTTCCAGACCAAGTCATTAAAATCTACTTTGATTTAGATTCAAATACTGGGCAGGTCAGACTAATGTCTGAGAGAGGTGTATACTATCACTTGTGCTTTGTCTTACATGGGTACTTAAACTGATAGTTGCTTTATTGTGGGTTAAACCCTCCTGCCGTTAAAAGCCAAGAATAAGATATTCACTAGGCGCAACATTCTTTGAGAGCCAGTGTGGTCACCATGACTGTAAAATGACCTGAAGGTACAATCGTTTTCTACCCCTGATGCTTCAAGAAAGGTCATTACAACAAATTGTTTTAATTTAGGCATCAAATTATGCCACTGCTTTCATAGTCACTTCATTATTTTGCTGGTTTTGAATGCTTTGCTGACTGAAGTCTGATATACACATCCTTGATTGCTTTTATGGAAATGTAATATATACATGTAAAATAATAAATAAAAAAACAGTCAGGCTCATATTTTCTCTGTCATGTTTAGTTTTCTTCGATTAGACTGCTTTCAAGGAAGTAACTGTGGAAAGGCGGCCCTTTCTGCAGAGCTGATGGAGACCCAACTCTATCTCCAATCACTGTCTGGAGATAAGAGCTGGGATTCCCAGGCCAGCTGCAGCAGGAAGACAGATGCTTTTGAAGTGCTGAGCTGTGAGAAAAATGTTGGTGAAGAGGCTTTGGAAAGTAAAAGGTAAGGCCTTGTAAAGGAGCTATCAAACTGGATGAAGATCCCCTTGCAGACTATGTTCAGGCAGAGATTCCTGGTTCCCTAATATCCCTGCTTTCAGGAGGTGGTAAGTAATAAAAGGGAAGAAAGAAAAAACACCCAGAGAAAAAGAGGAGAGACTGGGACTCAGATATAAAGTATGCATAGAACAATGCCACTGATTGTTGTATTAAGCCTAATTACAATGATAAATGCCCAGTGATCATGGTGTATTTAGGCAAATTAAACCCTAATGTAGAGCTCATGCATAGGGATATGTTTGGGAGAAGTCCTGGACACCTTACAAGCAGGGAGAGTGAAGAAATAATAAGGCAAGCAGAGCTAAATTATGGTATGCTTTGCGCTGATACAAACTTTAACAAGGTTAATCATAAACAACAGTTTGCAATTCCACTTCAAAGTATAGTTTTGCATCCTGAACTGTTGTTTGTGCAAAATCAGAGAAATAAATTTGACACAAAAGGTTTACAGCAAGAATGGAGTACAGAATTGGAATATCCAGCTCTGATTAATCAATGGCCATTGGCTTTAACATTTATAACTAGGGTGGCTCTAGTGTTCCAACTATGCCTTATTCTGCAGAAATTACTCTTCTGGGCATATTGATCACCACAATATCTATTCAAGAAAACACTTTTTAAATCAGCAAATTGTTGAAGATGTTAATATTCTGAATGATTCCTTAATGCATACATTTTGGAGTTGTCCCACTGTGGCTACATTTTGGGAGGAGGTAATCACACAAATACATTTGATTTTGGAAAGTTTGATATTCAAAGATGTGCATGTCATTTTGACTTATTTATCTGTTCTTGAAAATTAAAAATGTCAACTGGGAGTGGATTTTTCATGCCCCTGTAACTGCTTACTGGAAAGACAAATTTTCTCCACTTGTGATCCAATGTATAGAACATTTGAAAGAATGATTTTGCAACATTTAAAATAATGATCTATAGACTAAACTTAGAAATGGAGATATTTGAACATTTGATCAGCTTTTATAAAAAGCTTAGGACTAAAGTGGTTATTTTTCCCTCCTTTTGTGTTTTTGTTTTTCTAGTTTTGTTATACTGGAACATCATGATATGTAACTGAGTTACTTTCTGCATATCATTTTTTAAAGTTGGAAAATAGATTATATGGAATAAATAAACCAGCATGGTGGTGACCTTGGAGTATGGGGACAAAAGTGAATTTTAGACATAAAAAGGTGAATGGTTATGTGGTATAGTGATTTCAGTATTTTTAAAAGCTACAATCTCTTGGCCTCAGAGGAAGACAATGACAACCCCTCTCTGAACAAATTTTGCCAAGAAAACCTTGTGACTTATGGTGTCCATAATGTATTTATTTACTGCATTTATATGCCATCCTTCTCACCACGATGGGCCTCAGGGCGGCTCACAAAAAAGGCACAATTTGATGCCACATATATAAACATCAGGTAAAAATAATACATATACATTAAAATCAATAATTACCGATAAAATATCATAATCTTAAAACCAATTACTTAAAAACCATGCAGTCCCATAGTTATTTATTGCATTGCAGATTATTGTCCAAAGGCTTGGCCCTACATCCATGTCATCACTTCCTTTCTGAATGACAGGAGGGAGGGAGCTGATCTAATTTCACTGGGAAGGGAGTTCCACAGGTGAAGGGCCACCACTGAGACGGTCCTGACTCTCATCCCCACCAGTCATGCCTGCAAAGGAGGTGGGACTGAGAGCAGTGCCTCCCCAGATGATCTTAACCTCCGGGATGGTTCATAGAAGGAAATAAATTGGAAATGACTTGAAGGCATGCAGGGACTATAAATATAAATACATAGAACTCTCTTTCTCTGACACACACATACACAAAGTATACTCCAAATATCTGAAGGGTTGTCTCACATAATATAGTTTCTCTACAAGTAAAAGAAAATATGTATGTTTTTTTCCTTCTTGTACAAAAAATATAAATAAATGTATGACAGTTTTCTACAGTGCATCCTACAGAATGCAGGTAGTCTTGTCTGGGTTGATCCTTAAATAGTAGTGTATGAAAGGTATCATTACACAAAATGATTCATGTAAATGAAAATGTTCAAAGGCTTGCAATATCATAATCACAAAGCAAGGGTGCTGGAAAGAATTAACCGATTCAAATGCTTCATAAAATTTAATTATGCCTCATTTATTGATTCTATTTAATAGCAATAACTTTAATGTTGTCTGTCTTTGTGGAAGACATGTATATAATCCCTTAAAAGAATATTTGTACTGAGACAAATCAGACAACCAAACAGAACTGTCAGAACCTAAATCATTACAACAACGTGCAACTAATTAAAAGTGGCAAGCAATTATTTAATATTGTGGGAAGTAAAACAAATTACCTTGGCTAACTGGATGCAAAGAAGGTGTGAAAATAGCACATTTAACAGTACAATCCTATGCTTCCTTACTGCCAAGTAATACTAATTACCATTATGTTCAATGAGACTTAACTCTCATGTTAATAGCTATACTGGGAATTACGTTTAAACTACAAATACAGATTTAAATCTTTAAAAAAGACAGTATTAATACCATATTTCTTTACTAAAGAATTATGTCCATTAAATATAAGATAAGCACTCTTCATAAAACTTTTGATAGTTGTGTTATACTTTTTTCTAGATTAAAAACTGGGAGCACACTTGACTCTTTATGCTATATGAGCACTTATTTTCAGAGTGCCTAAAAGTTCAGCCTGCTGTGTTTCTGCAGCAGTCATTTTTCTGAATGTGTCTTCTAAATAAAAGGGGGCATGCCTGAAACAGCGGCTCATGTGGAGATACTACATAAAACCTTCTCTGCAGTAGCGGATTCTAACAAATACTCCAGTCTTACCCAATGCAGAGGTACGTCTCCCCTGTGGAAGTCAATCAGAAAGAGACAAAATGAAACACTGAATCAAGCAGAGACAAATCAGATAGATACTTGTCTGTCAAAGTAAATATAGTCAGCTCACAAAAGGTGTAGACCAACACCTTGTAGTTAGTCATGACTAGAGTAGACCTACTGGAGCAACTGGGTTTACCTATATGTTGCCTCACAATTCAACAGTTGATACAATGGTTTTAACTCTAGTTTTGGATAATCAAAAGGATTCTGGCCCTGGATTAATTTAAATATCTGTGAAACAGTCAGAGCTTTCTTACGGTTAATGTGCACAAAACTTTGGGAACAATGATTGTGCTACTTATGGCTTGAGAATATTTCCCTCCCACTAAAAAAAGCTCCCACAAGCAAACATTGATTTTGCCAGGATATCTATGGATTCTGATATCAGAAGGGGATCCTGGAATCAAACTGTACCATAGGCCTATTGTATACTGCTTCAACACAGCATAGGATTTCAGTAAGCAAAACTGATCAAGTTTTCAGAAATCCTAAACGTATTCAGTATCAAATTGTTTTTCATTTGAATTTCTGATATTTTCAGATTTTGCAATTTGCTTATGTACATAATGAGATAACTCTAAGATGGGACACAAGTCTAAATATGAAAATCCTTTATGGTTCATATATGTCTTACATACATAGCCTGAAGATAATTTTATATAATATTTTAAAAATAATGTGCCTAAAACAAACTTTGTGTACATTGAATCATTGGAGAGCAAAGGTATCTTAGCCACTCATGTGGGTGATTTCAGAGTATTTTGTTTTTGGAATTCCAGATAAAGAATAATTAACTGTATTTCCTAAACAGTCGAAAGAAATAAACCAAATAACACCCAGATGGCATTAAGTACTGCATATAAGCTGTTCTAAGTATTGCTAAATGAGATACAAATATAATAGGCACCTATTGAAACAAAGAAGATAAGCTTTTTATATATCTAAAGATCTCAAATATGTCTTCCAAGCAACAGAATATAAATATGTATTTCATTTTAAGAACATCACTTTGCTATGGCAAAACCCTATGTTAACATATCCCTAGTTAAGAGAGAAAATACATGTTCATTGATTTTTCCGTTTAGATTTAAGGAAGAGGGAGAAAAGTCTGAAAATCCATATCATTATTTCTCCTCTGCTCCCGAGTAAAGGAATTAGGTATATATACATTCATTCACAAACTCATACACACTTATATATTTTTTCTACTGATTTAAACAACTGATCACAGCTACAAATATATTTACTGATGTTTACACATTTATCAACATTCAGAGTGAGTGTTCTTGTTCATGTCTGAGAGTCCAGTTGCAGCAGGTTGTTCACTGAAGGTGGGGAATCCACCCAGGCCTCCAATCCAGACCTTAAAGGAGTTCTCCAAAGTGCTGAACCATTTTCCTAAATGGGTGAACTTTTAAAACTAATGGGTTTATTGTTCCACTTTCAAGAGAACCACAAAAGGCCGTACATCCTTGTTCTATCTAAACCAGTATTGATTATAAAAAATGCAAGGGACTAAATCAGAGATTATGCTATAAAAAGCAAGAGTTTCAAAACAGAATGATAGCCCCTTTCAGGAGTTACCAAATTGTTTTAAATGAATGCTTGCTCACAAATTATCTATTTTAAATAGGCTGAAGTAAAGTATAAGTACAGTTTATGATATAAGAAAATTTCATCCCTGCTCCTTTGTTCCATGCTTCCTCAGATGGGATGAAGCAATTGATGCAGTACTAGAGAGTCAGATAAGAATACAGTCTTGGCTACAAGCCAGGATATGAGTACTATGGTTCCAGTCTGGAAATGCCACAGACCCTACCCAACTCCCCCACCTTGTCAATGCAATTCCTGGCTGCCCATGATTTGGTTATTAGAATTGTAAGAACCATGAACACTAAAAATACATTATTAATTTTACATGTATAAGTATATTAAAAAACAAAGTATAATCCCAAGGCCAAGGGGTTTCACATATTTTGTTATTTACAATTCACAAATATTTTTTTCAATAGCACATGAATTTGCCTTCCAGCTGAAGACGTTTTGCTATTGAAAAATATTCACACATTAAATATTCATATTGGTGTTTCGTTATCAGACAGACAAGTGTGCCACTGTTTTAGTTTTTCCTATACCACCTCCAAACAAAAGCAAAAAAATATGTCTAGATTGCAAATAATTACCACACCTGTGTGGGAAGGAGCAGCAGTCTAGGCATTCACTGAAGCTGGAAAAACAATCAAAATGAATAACTTCAAAGGAGTTTAACCATGTTTATTGTATATCTTGTACGGTAATAATGCATTAGAATATGAACTGCATCAGTTCAGGGTAGCAGCAGATCTTTTTCAAAAAGCTGTTGCTCGGTGAGATGAATACATAACTTGTATAAAAAATGTTTTTCTATAATGAAATTTATACCAGCAAATACATTCTGAAATTGTGTGTGTGTAGTGGGGGTGGGCGGCTCTCAAATGCAAATCTGCAGCCTTGACAGTCAATAGAAACTTTTTCTTAGTGGAGAAAAAAAGCTTTTATTGCTAGGCCTCCTTGTCATCATTTTGGCTTTCATCATGGAAACCTGGTATTTCACCATTCATTGAGGGAAACTTTAATGGTCAAGTTTGGGTAGTTGAAGTTATGTTTGTATTTGAGTTCTCATCACTGGCCAACTTCAAGATGGTAAATAATTAGCCCATCTGTGGTAATAAACTCACACATTAACTAGTTGATATTAGCCAAGCTACATCAACTTTGGGTAGCATGATCACAGAAAAGGCTTTATCTCTACATAATTCCAGGCACTTGACAAGATTGCAACAATTCAGTTTCCCTGGCTTGTGTGCCATATAATTTCTCAAGTTTCCTGTGGGTTCTGACCCCAAATGGGGTCCCTTTTGCTTAATGCTGAGGTCCTGAAAAATTTGGCAGCTGTTAGTAACATGCAGTGTTTACAGTGGACTTTGCAGAAAATGCTTCAGCTATACTCCACAAAAAGAAAATTAGCCTGTTCAACTAGACTTGCAAATGATGATTTATTATCAGGAATTTTTTTATTTTGATTCCTATTTTTATATCTATATATCTTATCTGTGGAAATGGATCACAAGTGGAAAAAATTAAGAAGCCCTGATTTAGGAGATCAGGGCCATTTTTTTAATGGTAATATCAAAAGTCATGGATATTAACTTATCAGGAATTAGTAAAATAACAAGTGGCTCTTTCAATGATAAACAATGCTAATGCTACATTCCTCCCCTTTCAAAATGAACAAGTTAAAAAACCTATTAAATATCCCATCCCATGTAGAGTCAGACACCTGCTTCCTATTCTGTACATACTTAGTGTAACAGAACTGCTAATTAGGATTTTCAATTAAGTTAAAAACTAATAACAAGTATTAACACAGAGAGATAAAAGGCATAAAGTTGATATATATTGCTCATTATCCTCACAGCTGTAGCTTCATATATGGTAAAAAGTACATTATGGTATGCAGAAGAGCTATTTGTAATATATGGGTTTCTCACCAACAACTGCATCCTCAATTAACTATAACATCAAAATATCATCCTTTGCCAGAAGGCTGGTGAGGGAGCCTTTTTTTCTTGCAACAGGCAACTGTCTCGTTGCATTTGTGCCAGGAATTCAATTAGTGATAAGGAATCATTCCAGCATCCGGTTACACAGTTATGATTAATCATAGGGTTTGTTTCCAGTGAAAGGAAATGGAGCAATGTTTTCCCTGAAGGTTTTCTCCACAGAAGGGCAATATACCCAAGAGAATAATGGCACCCACAGTCTCTTCCATCTTTCTGCACCTAAGCAAGATACAGTAGCTGATCTGAGAAAACAATTCATGTCTTGTGCCTGATCCATTGGCATGTGGAACGTCTGTTATTATGTTTTCATTTGCGAGCAAAGAAAGGACACTGAAAGTCAAAAGCACTGATTGATTTCAAGTGGTCCAAACTTAGTTCAAACATCCTATGGCAGAGGGATATGGTACAAGATGGAGCAGCCTCAGAGCTTGGAAAAATTACTTTAGAAGGTTACAACACCTTGAATCTCCCAGCCAGTGACCTGGCTAATTTAGGTATTCAAAGAGTTGTAGTAAAAATAAAAAATAACTTTCCAAGGCCTGGGAGGTTGTTTTAGTCTCTTGCCATGATACCCATTATCTGGCCTGTCTTGTTTGCTGGTCTAATTTCAGTCAAAGAAGGGAAGCCTTCTGTTTCTTCCAGTACTAAGTTTATTTATTTATTTATCATGTCAGAATCAAATCTAAGACACAGTTGTAATGTATTTAAAAACACAAATAAAGTTAAAAACTTGGCATTATACTAGATTTCCTTTGACCAGAAGCTGGCCACTTGGAGTGTCTCTGGTGTCACTGTGAGAAGGTCCTCCATCGTGCATGTGGCAGGGCCCCGGTTACATAGCAGTAAGTGGTCTGTGGTTTGCTCTTCTCCACACTCGTATGTTGTAGACCCCACTTTGTAGTACTAAGTAACGCAGATCCCTGTGTGAAGCTCAATACAGTTCCTCTGAGTTCATGGCCTTGTGGAGACTGTGCCCAAGTGGAAAAGAATACAACTTCCATTAGGCATGCAGGTATCTCTGAAGGAGTGTCAGGCAGCAAAACACCTTTCTCACAACAGCCACCTAAGCCAACTATTTTAAATACATAATACAGGCAGTACGCAGGAGTTACCAACATCCAAGCTGGTGAAGGAAGTGGGCAACAGGCTCCACTCATGGCTGGGGAGCCTTGGCTTCCAGCCAGCCTCCCTTGCCCCTCCCCCCAGTGTTGGCTGCGGAAGAAGGAAGGGGTTTGCTGACAGGCTCTTTCGCATTCCTCCACAACCAATGCCAGCCTTCCTTGGCGTTGCCAGGGCCTTGGCTGAGGAGGAATGTGAGGGAGACTGTCAGCAAGCTCCTTCCTTGTTCTTATTCTCATTTTATGCTATATGCGTTGACGGGGATGTTATAATTTTATGTGACTTGTTTTATACTTTTGTATCGTTTTTACCTGTTGTATGTTATATGTGCACCCTGGAGAGCCTTGTAAGCTGCCCTGAGTCCCTTTGGAGAGATGGTGGTGGGATATAAAGTTTATTATTTATTATTATTCCTCCTCAGTACAACTAACTCAAGTTTTATTTTAAAAATGTACCCATTCTGACTTACAAATTCAACTTAAGAACATACTTACAGAACCCATTTTGTTCATAAGTTGGGAACTGCCTCTATATAAACACAAAAGCTTGAGCATTTGGAAAAGTTATTGTTATGGTCTACAGCTCCCCAAAAACTTCATCCAGTGTGGGCCCTGAGTGTTGTTTTCCAAACATAAGGCCTAAATACCCTAGAGTCACCAGTATGGTCTTGAAAATTAGACAGGGTCAGACCTGGTTTGTAGTTGGAAGGGGGATCATCAATGAAAACTAGGTACTATAGTCTATATTTCAGAGTAAAGAACTGGCAAAATAAGTTCTGAGTATTCACTGCTTAAGAAAAATTAATGGACTCATCATAAGTTGACAGGCAACTTGAAGGCATATACATACAAGCACGCTTTCCTCCCAAAACTAACAATGGTGGCCACAAAACCTTTGATGCCCAGCTCTTAACATAATAGAAAACACCATGAGGATATTAAAAGCCAAAATAACTTTGGAACATGTTTGACAGAAACAAATCGTCTCTTTCCTGGACCATTGCACCTGATATTTCCTATTGAGTGCTCACCTCTTTTTGCTGACATAATAGCAGCCCTTTCTTTTTATCTTCATTTTCTGCCTTAGCTTTGTCAGACCCAACGCCTCTGAAGTGCACTTCAAGACCTGTCTGACAATGGCAGGTCTGAACTGACCAGGAATTACTACAAAAAATGTGGCTGGCCATGTTTAGAGCTATGAGAATATTTACAGAAATGGCTGAACAGAAAGCTCACCTGTCAACTTGATTCTCTCTCGTAGAGCTCTTACAGCTGGTATTAATCAACACACTATCTGCCATATCAATCTAGATGCAAAACTGGTTCATATTCAGAAAGTAATATAGACCTCAGTTAAAAGAAAATCAGGACCCACATTTTATAGCTGTTACTTGTCACAAGAACCTTACATTACACAAAAAATTGAAATAGCAGCTACAAGGATAAATACAGAATAGAATCAGTATTTTGAGAAAGAATTCAGGATTCTGTAAAATATCAAATGTATACGGAATTCCAGCTCTATACAAATCTTGACATCCCATATAAAATATTAATTCACTGAATTTATCTGTCCTCAGAGTAGCTACTGCTTGTACTGCCTCACTTCCTCATCAGTGAATCCAGGTTCAGCAGCAAGAGGCAGATTTGTTTCTTCTTTTCCTCAACCTTAGAGGAATTCATATGTTCAGTTCAAGTGATAATCATGATTCTCTTCAGTCCCACTAAATTGTATGGGGAGATATTAAGCCAGCTGCAACATGAACCTAAGAATTTACTTGCTTAATCAGACCAAGGTCCAGCTACTCCAGCTTCCTCCTTACAAATTCTGCCAGTCAGATAATTCTGGTAAGCTCACAAGAAAGATATGAACATATCTAGATACATCATGATATTTATCTCTAATAGGAACTTGCAAATAGGTTCTAATCTAGTGACTGCAGGTAAGGATAGGGAGTGTGGGTATGCCCGAGTCCTAGAACCTTTCTCAAATATACAAACAGGGGTGTCATTTGCAGATAGCATGAAGGCCAGGATTGACTCGGCTTGGCTTAAATACAGCAAAAAGAATCTTCTCTTCTTGACACTGTACTCAAGCTCTCACTCCTAGCCAGGTTCAGCCATAGTTCCCAAGGTTCAAATACCCAGTAACAGCTACTAGCATGGACACTAACATCTGTAAGACCTGACCATCCATTCACCTGGCTGTTGGATTCCTTGGGGCAAATGGTAGTCTAGCAAAAGTGCTTGCAATATTGAATTTCCACCAATGCCCTAAGCCATGCTGTCTTGTGTTTCCTGGGTGCTGTGAGACATGCCACACAGCTTCCCATGTATACCCATAATCTTCAGGTTAACCCACAGATTCTTGAACCACTTTCCGTGCAACAACTGACTTCAGGAATCTTGCACTGGACAACACACACATTTCAGTGTCTAAAATGTGGTTACAACTGCCCCATGGTTCTGAGCTGACCTTGATCATTTTCACAATCTGGTATTCAGAGTCACATGTAGTGAAAAGGCAAAAAGTTTCAATCACAATTGTTGCTGCTAGAAGCCATTAAAATAATTTTGCTACATTCCAAAAATACTTTTAATATCTCTCCTAAGATGAAAAAAAAAAACCACACCAGAGTTGCCAAGACTCGTTCTGGAGGGCCTTACCTGCTAAGGCTGGAAGGCTGACCTTGTTCCACTCCCACGGCTGGTCATATTCATCCGCAGGCCTGTCGTCGTCCTGTGGCAACTTGCTCTCTCGCAAGCGCTGACTCACTATACTTTCAGAATCCGACTCTACACCATTGCCTTCAGGCTCGTAAGGTGTGTCATACAGCTGAATGTCTTTCTGCTGGGGCTTCACGCTATCTTGCCTCTGGAATTCTGTCAGAAGAGAAACATAAATTGGTTGATTTTTGTCCACTTAGAGCAACCTACACAGACCAGAGTTGGGTGGGGAGTGCTACATGATATATTTAAAGTGGGATAAAATTGAACATCGAAATGGCAACAGCAACAATAGTGTGGAAATCATAAGCTGAGGAAAGTTTTGAAATGTCACTTTCCTCATTAGCAGGAAAAAGAGAGAAAAATAGATCAATGTCTTAAATAATATTGTAGTAGAATATCTGCAACATTACCTGCCCCTTGCCACACTTACTGACAAAATGGTGAATAACCCAACCAAATGCCAATTAATGAATTGTTACTGTGTGATTTAAAGCAGTTTCCAAGTTACAGCAACACTAAGGAAAACCTAGCATGAGGCTTTTTTGGTAAGATTTGCTCAGAGGGGTTTTATTCTAGCTCAGTGATGGTGAACCTTTTAGATCGGGGTGCCAAAAAAAGGAGGAGTTGTATTGGGCACTCAAGGGGGAGCAGGGCAAGTGACAGGCAAGTGAGCAAGGGGGCAGGCTAATGGGTAAGCGAGGGCGGAACGGACAACTCTCTTCATGCCCCTTCTGGTATGGAAGCCATAGGTTGACCACCACTGCTCTAGACTTTCTCAGATTTTCCCAAGATCACCCAATGGATTTACATGACTGAGCAGGGAATGAAATCCTGTTTTTTAGGTCATAGTCCACATAGTCACTGAAGAGTATGTATCTTTTGTTATCACCAAACCAACCACATTCCTAACATTCATATATGAAAAGTAGTGTATGTTTGTGCATGAAATAGAGAATATGGATGACAAGAAATGTTAGTTTTAAAATTAACAATGTTACTGGTATTTTGAAAATTAAACATTAGAAATGCATGATTAACATTACTTTAAATATAAAATAATAAAATGACCAAATTCTTACAACCAAGTAAAGGATTGAACTACTGTACCCTGAAGCATTGATTAGTCCAGCTAAAACAACTGAGGCAATGGCTTTTTAAAATAGTTTAAAACTACATATAACATATTAACTTGTAATTAATCAATTTTGTGGAATGGTGGAAAAACAAAAAGTAGGGCTATGTGCTTCATATTTCTAAGGACTTGCATCAAATTGCCAGATGTTTCAATGATTTCAGGTCTATTCCATCAAATTGCATCAAACTTTGTGTTGTTTTGGTTATTTCAGGAATGTTGCTTTTGAAATCTCTGTAATATTTGCCAACAACCTGTTTTCAAGTCATCCATTTTTAACAGGTTATTGATAAATTCATACAAGAAAATAAGCTTGGCACTTGAGGTGACAGAAAATAAAGAAAATAACCTTAGCACTCAAGGCGACAGGTTGTTATTTACCTGCCTTTCAGTGAGAAATGGCTTAGCTTGCTGAGGAAAGATCTGCTTGAGAGGAATGTGCCTCAAAAGACAATGGTACCCTTTTTGTATCTTCTTCCAAGTAGACATTAGTCTGGAGATGTGTTCAAAAAGTCCCCTGAACATGCTCATTTGATGAGGACCAAATGCTTAATCCTAATTAATGCATATATTTATTTATTTATTTATTTATTACAATATTTATATCCCGCCCTTCTCACCCAACAGGGGACTCAGGGCGGCTTACAATAAAACAGACATATAAAAACAGTACAATACACTATAAATCAGTTAAAAAATTAACTTACATATAACATTCATAAAATGCATTTATAAAATATAGATAGGCGTGTACAAGTTTAAAAGACTGGGTCTGTCAATTGAGTTCCAGTATACATAATAGTAATTAATGCTGCTGATTCTTATTCGAAAGCCACCTGAACTTCTATCTTCATGGTTCGGATCCAATCCTTATCTTAACTATGATGTGTCCACATAAGTGAAAGGCTTAACCTGCTATCAAAGGCAAATAGAAGCCCTAAGGTAAAGAATTCTGCAGGCATAAAACCACTGTCTAAATCAGGGATGGTGATCATACTGTGTAGATCTCCAAATGTTGTGCTAGCATCCCTAGCCAGCATAGACAGTGGTAAGGAATGCTGGGATTTTTGCCTCACAACTTCTGCAAGATTCTCATCCCTGGTCTGTAGAACAAATACAGAAAAGCATTTTAACCTGTGCTGGGTCTCAGGTTTATTCAATAATAGTAAAGGAAAAGGTTTCCCTGAAAGCAAAATCAAAACACCCTTCTCCTTTCATAAGCTGAGATACAAGCGCAGCGCTAACGTGATGGACTTTGACAGCTCAGCCTAGACCAGAATACCAAAGTATCTGCCATACTTAAGATGCAGAACTGGGACACTTTTCCTTATAAAAGCTGTAATTGCTACTATCGCTCTAAGCTTTCAAACGCACCTTAGACTGACCAAGAATCATAACATGTGTTAGCTCTACTTACTTGGGAGTTGGGCTTTGGGGATTACCAGGCCACAGGGAGTATTCATTCAGAGAGGCAAGAGCAATCAAGAGAGTGTTTGAACAAAAAGCTTCCCCTAGACTATTTGAAGCTCTCTTTGAAGATTACATTATAATGCCCTGGATTTGAGATTATTAATATTATTCTTTGAGCTCTTAATTCTGATGAAGAAAATGCTTTTGTGTGTGTACAGAATCATGCTTATTATGGTAATCTAAGTTCAGAAATTCAAATTTTTCAAATGTCAAATAAAACCTGATTAACAGGGAAGGGTCACTAAATGGCAAACAGAAAACTCATACCAGCATCTTAATCACATTTAGGCTATCATTCTATACTCCATTACCTGGGGAAAACAGATTCACGGAACTCAATAGAATTTACATCTGAGTGGAAATATCTAGGATTCTACTGTTCATACCCATGCATCTACAGAATCACAACCACCCACAGCTTGAACATATTCCAATCCCTCAATCAAAAAAATAAACAGCTTGATTTTGCCATTTTAAATAAAGGGCACCATTTCATTTTGCCACTGTATGTAATGAACTTGAGTATCCATGGATTTTGCTATCTGTGGATTTTGCTATCCTGGAACCAACGCCCAGTGTCCATCTTATTGCCATTCTTTCTTCAAAGAGCACCATAGGAACATTCATAAGGGATTCCTGACTCTGTATCAGGGCAAAAGAGGATAACAACTTGCTCAAGGCCAGCCAAAATTACATGGATGAGTAGGGGCCCTATTGGTTGTGGAATAGGTGTGTGAACTCTTAACAGTCAAATATTGGAAGCCTAAGGGCAAAACAAGATCTGGAGCTACTACTGAATGCTCAGTTGGTGGCAGTAACTAGTAGGAGTAACTAGTAACTAGGGGATAAAAGCCTCATGACTTGAAGGTTGGGTTCGAGCCTCCAGGTTCGAATCCCACCCGGGGAGAGCGCAGATGAGCTCCCTCTTTCAGCTCCAGCTCCATGCGGGGGCATGAGGGAAGCCTCCCACAAGGATGATAAAACATCAAAACATCCGGGCATCCCCTGGGCAACGTCCTTGCAGATGGCCAATTCTCTCACTCCAGAAGCAACTCTGGTTGCTCCTGACACGAAAAAAAGTAACTAGTAACACCTCTTGAATTATCGCCTTGTGATAATTCTGTGATAACTACACAGGCAAGCAAGTGTTAAGCTCAGGAGTACTGTATTTCTTCAATTCACACACTTTTTTTCCACATAAAAATCTCTAGAAGTGTGAGTCTTAGATTCGTGGGTGATTTTTAATGTAAAAATAAAGCTTTTCTTCTTATATTAATGGTACTGAAATTAGTGTTCATCTTAGAAACAATGGCTTTTAGAATGGAAGAAAAACAGTATGTGTTCACAGCTCACTTATGCATGCGTAATTAAATACTTGCATACTTTTATACTAATCACAATAGGGTTTGGATATCTTTAAAAAATACAGTTCTCACCCCACCCTGGTATCCATAGATTGTGCATCCATGGGTTCAACCACCTCCTTCTTGAAAATATGTTTTTAATCCAAAAGGAAAACCTTGATTTTCTCATTATATAGAAGACACACAGTTTTACTATGCCAATGTATATAATGCGACTTGAGCAGATTTTGGTATCCACGAAGGGCACTGAAAACAAACCACAGTGGATACCAAAGGCCCACTGTACATGCTTTGATGCAAGAAAACCGGGAAATGTAGTGAAAACAAGAGGCCTGGATTGGGCATAATGCAAATCCCAGTTTAATTTTACATGCCGGTGCTACAGAGTGCCTTGGACAAGATATGCTCCCCTTCCCCCCCCCCTTTTTTTTTTTTGATAATGCTTTGGCTGTAGATTCAAGCATTGGCAGTATATTGGACTAGATGGTGTATGTGGTCACTCCCAGCTCTACAATCCTATGATCCCATGATTATCTGAAATGGTTGCCACTGGCACTTTGTTGCAGCCCCCAGCAGCAACAATTCCACAGAGGCATGTGATGCAGAGTGGAATAAATAATGCAATACTCAAGTGTTCCTTTCAGCATATATCCTGTCCATGAACATTTCTGAAATTTTGCAAGGAAAAAATAAACCCTCTTTCTACACTAAAGACTAGCTCTGCAAAGCTGTGGGCATAAAGAACCTGCAATTTCTGGGATGATAATGCAGGCACGTAAGCATTCATCTCTGGGGTGAGCACGTGGGAAACTTTACACGCCTCAGTGATGTGGGGTAATTAAATACAGACATACATTAACCAGCCAACTAATCAACTGTGCCATGACAAATCTAGCCTGATTCAACCCTGTGACAGATTCCAAAGAGTACTGACCCCAATAGATCAGGATAAGTAAGACAAATGGATTTGCACATTTTGCCCACAGATTCAAAGTTGGGGCCACGTTTCTACTTGCTTCTTTACTGTGATCATTCAGCCACTTTCTGTTTTGTTTGTTTTTAAAAACCCTTGTTAACTGAGCTTTTGTTTAACCAGAACTGACAGCGCAGATAGCATGCTGGAAATTAGGCTTCTGTGCAACCAGTTTCAGAGCAGCCAGCCAATGAAATCAATTCTTGGCTTAAGCACAACTGACTGCTTTGTGCCAAAGTTGGGTGTTTGTCAGTTTGGGAATGATGAACATAGATTGTGTCTTTGAGTACAGAAAAAGAAAACCATCAACAGCCAGAGTTCTGGCCTGAACATTAGAATATATAATCTATATATATAAAAGGGCAATGAAATTTCGGCCTAGGACAAAACAAGAAAACTACACATCCCAGAAACACTAAACTTGGCAGCACAACCCCTCATTCATGCCTCTACGTTCATACAACAAAAAGCTCCAGCTACTCCAGAAAATGGCCAGGCGTTGAGACTGCAAGGCTATTCACTGCTATTCCACCTGACCAACAAAGGATTCCCATAAGCCACAGCAACGCGTGGCCGGGCAAAGCTAGTTATTATATAAGGTATTAGCAAAGTACCCAATATTGTGAAGAATAATGTATCCCTGTGAGAAATGCACTACTTGAAATGAATGCTGGCTATCTGAAGGTCTTTCCAGTGCCACAAACACAACTAAACTGAATTTAGTTCTTGGTATTAGGGCCAGCTGAACTGGTGTCACTGATCTGTCCCCACTGCACTCTTGTCTCTAAATATAAACATTTTGTGCTGGGGAACAAACATTTTTCCACACTGAAGGACAACTGTTTACAAATATAAGAAATAAAGGGAAGACCAGAGAGTCAGCATGTATACTGGGTTGAGTGCTAGACGAGGATACTGGAAGACCAGGGTTCAAATCCTCGTTCAGCTAAGGAAACATGCTAGGTGACATTGGGCAAGTCATATTCTCTCAATCTCAGAGGTAGGCAAAGACAAACTCCCTCTGAAGAAATCTGGCTGAGAAAACCACATGCTAGGTTCACCTTAGGGCAGTGGTCCCCAACCTTTGGGCCTCCAGGTTCTTTGGACTTCACAACTCCCAGAAGTCCCAGCCAGCTTACTAGCTGTTAGGAACTGTGGAAACTGAAGTCCAAAACGCCTGGAGGCCCAAAGTTGGGAACCACTGCCTTAGGGTCACTGCTAAGGTAGACATGACTTAAAGACACATAACAACCAAGGGAGACAATTGGAGTGGGAATTAAGCCAGACATTCATATTGTCAATTCATAATACAGTAGGACCCCTGTGTACATGTGGGATATGTTCCTTGACTTGACCTGAATACGCTAAACAGTGGATAATAGCAAAACCAATTAAAATGAAGACTTTTTTGCTTGATAATACCATAGAGTCAAACTGGAGGACCTAGAAAATGCCTAGAGATGAT
Organism: Anolis carolinensis; assembly: GCF_035594765.1. Taxonomy (NCBI): domain Eukaryota; kingdom Metazoa; phylum Chordata; class Lepidosauria; order Squamata; family Anolidae; genus Anolis; species Anolis carolinensis. Next base: position 206,215,349 of record NC_085842.1, on the reverse strand, counting down.
ATACTCAACTGGATGTGAATAAATGAAACCAGTGGTACTAAATCATACTCTAATTGAAATAAGTAGCTGACTGTAGATTTGAGCTCTCCACACATCTACTACCTTTGGTTGAGCTGCACCAATATCACAAAAGTTTCTCTACGATACTAATCAAGGTAACATTCCAAATTTTCTGCCATTATTTTGTTTAGAACTTTACAATATGAAGATAATATATGATCTTTCAAGACCTCTATTCAGTTTTACTTTTTAAAAACATTCATAAAGACATTTTCTTCAGCAACAAAACACCACGAAAGAACAATATAGCCATGAACTGTTTCTGTGAGTATGAATGGGTACATTCTGTGGATATTCATGAATGGTACATTTTGTACCAAGCATATGAGACAAACAATCAGTTTGTCAAAACAACCCCTTCTTCAATCAGTAAGCTATTAAGGAGATCAGGCTATAGCAATAATCAGAAGGCAGGCTAAGTCACCCTAGACAAACGGATTAAAATTTCCTGTAAGCCCCAAACACCTGGCAGTGAAGGATGCAACTGTTCTGTTTGGCCATGATTTAGTGCCTTGCTCCTGCTTTTACTCATCAGTCTTTATTCTGCTGCATCCTTTGTATTGTGTGTTTTGATAATTTAATCACTCCTGATGTGGAGATTCAGCAAAATCATCTGCCTTCAGAGAAGGCTACCTGTTTGCCTCTGCAGGAGTGTGCTTTGAGATTGTCTCTTTCTAAGCAAAATATAAGCAAATCCGATGCTCAGATTAATGTGATGAATGCAGACTTCACTTTACAAACTATACTTTTATGATCTAACAGAAGCTGCGTATCGGTAAGAATGAAGTTAATTTTAATTCTGAAAAAAATGTGCCCAGACTACAGAAATTTGGTGAACTAGTTCTGCTCAAAGCTGCATCAAACTACCTACAGTGTTTACCTCTACTCCAGGTGTCCTCAAACTGCAGCCCTCCAGCTGTTTGGCCTCCAACTCTCAGAATTCCTGGCCATTGAATAAGCAGGCAAGGACTTCTGGGAGCTGGAGGCCAAAACAGCTGGAGGGCCGCAGTTTGAGGATGCCTGCTCTAGACTTCCAGATGTTTTAGACTCCCAGAATCCCTGCCAAAGCAGCTGAGGTTCCTGGGAGTTGTAATCCAAAACACATGGAGACTGTAATTTAGAAATCACTGAACTAAATTACCATGGATTTAAAAAAGAAAGGTGGCAAGAATTATTTCTCAAGGAGGGATAACAAAATCTTGAAGACTTTGCTGTTGTATCCTAGCAAGTAAAAGGAAACTTTCATGAGGCGAAAGCTACGAGCCCTGGAGGGAACTGCTATTGAAGAATGAACCATAGTACGTACTTTAAAAGCCAACAACAGCTGATGGGGTAAGGTTGGGAGGAATATGACTACAATTCACTGGAAACCAATTCTTTTTGTGTTCACCTGATTTTCCTGGCATATTTTCATCTCCTTGCCAGGGACTTTCTTTCTGCATCAAAGCTTGGTTCAGCAAATTGCTGTTTCAGACTTCTCAGTCCGGAGCAAAACATACATGCAGTGAAGGTGAGTTCATGCATTTTATCAAAAGGTCAACACCAATGACAATTCAGGTTGTGTTTTCTGACCGTGCGGTCTCTGCTGATTTGGTCCACGATGCAACTTGCTACAGAAATACCTTTTATAAATACACACACACACACACACACACACACAACATCACACAGTGTTGGAATCCATGTTCAGCACCAGGGATCTCATCAAATGTATCATAATCTGTCTTAGCAATGTGCTTTTCTTGTCCAAAATGTGTATTTAATCACCTGGAGAGTGAATATTTCCCACGGCCGTGGCCTCCAGGCAAAAACTAAGCACCAGAATCCGCCATTTTGAAAATTAAGCACAGAACAACAGCCAGTAACAGATCAATCTGGAATAACTAGCTAGTATTTTGACAGGTAGCTCAGCCCATCAAAGGGAAAGGCTTATCTTACACAGTGTCCTTTAGTCTTTAACAATAAATTTCTCTGAGTTAGTTGGCTCCCCAAGGCAGGGAAAGAGGCAACTGGCTCACTTTTAGATCTAATTAAGAAACCCAGACCCAGTGATGGGACTGTATGGCCTTTTCTGAACCCAGATTCAATTCTTCCACTCCATTCTAACTATTAATAAGAAATATACTAGAACAAACATTAGCAATTATTAGAGCTACTCAGGATTACAATCTTCAACACGTATAGCCCACTTAAAAACATAAATGATCTCCTGGGCAATACTTCCTTAAGAGAAAATTTGGTACGAGGGCAGAAATAACCTGAAGAGAATAGTTCCTGTATCAAAATCAAAAGAAGAGCAGTGTCATACTTTTTATCCAAAAGTAATAATATGCACATGTGAAATAAAGCAACTAGGCCAGGAGGTAGCTGCTGTTCACCTTGCTTGTTGTAGGCAGGGACACAAAGCTACAGTGGGAGCTGTAGTTTGGTGAGACATCAGCAGAGAAAATTAAAGACCTTGTAAAACTAACTCCCATGATTCCACAGCATTGAGCCATGGTACACTGCATTAATTCTACAGTATAAACACACTCTAAAATTGGTTAGAGCAGAATTCCATTCTTTCCAAGCTCAAGCTTCATTTCATTATTTACTGCAGACATACTGCTGCAACTGAACATATATGACTGTTTCCTCAGCCCTCCTTTACCATTCTACAAATACTAATGCTGCTAAGAATCTTCCAGCTAGCAGTGGTTCTCAACCTATGTGTCCCCAGATGTTTTGGCCTTCAACTCCCAGAAATCCTAACAGCTGGTAAACTGGCTGGGATTTCTGGAAGATGTAGGCCAAAATGCCTGGAGACCCACAGGTTGAGAACCACTGAGCTAGACAGAGGGCAAAGATGAAAAGGAAGGTGTGGTTTAATAGACTTTGTAGAAAGTGCTTCCTGATCAGAGAAACTGATGTATCCTTGTGCATGTTTATCAGTTCAATAGAAATTATTGATGATCTTCACATCAGTTCACTGTTGCCAAAGTCATACAACCATTCAATCTTAAGAGTTATATGGGACCTCTGGGTCATCCAGTCCAATCTCCAGCCAAGCATGAATACATGATAACAATACTCTGTAAAGATGCCCATTCAACCTCTGTTTACGAAGATGGAGAGTCCACTCTCTTACGAGGCTGAATAAGTTGATAATAAGTCTGTATCAGTTGTTGGGGACTTCTAGTTGGTCTGAGGGAGTGCCCATTCATACTAACAACAACAATTTAAAAAATAACAATACTAATATATTTTATTTATATTCCGCTCTATCTCCCCAAGGGGACTCAGAGCAAGTTACATGTGGTAAACATTCAGTGCCATTATACAATTGAAAACAAAGACAGACAGTACGTAAACAGAGGCAAGCCTTCAACAACCAGTAGACAGTGTTGTCTCGCTAATTCATGAAACAGAAATGGGAGTCGTATGGCCTACTAGATGTTACAACTCCCCACATTCTTCCCTATTAGCTCTGCTGATTAGGGGTCCTGGGAGCCACAGCCTAACAATATATAGAGCGCCACATGGTTACTTCTTCCATACATAACGTATAACACAGCCTGGCTTCTCATAATGTTCTTATGCATGCCTTCCCAGAGGACTTTTCGAGGTGGCAGAAAACATTTCTGCTGGATAACTTAGGTAAGAGTCACTTCCCTGAACACACAATTAGAATATTTTGTTCATTTCCTTAGTTTGAGAACTTGGCTCACCTTCGCCTATGGCACATAAAGGAAACCTGGCAGGCAGTGGAAATTCTGTGACAATATTTCCTACAATCTTGAGAGAGGAAGCCATCTAAGATTTATTTTTAAAAAAGAGTACTGGTAATCATTTGTTACTGGACCAAGTGCACAATAAATCAAACATTATAGCTGAAATCCAAGTAGAATATAGCCAGCCCTCCACATCCATGGATTCTACATCAATCATCCACAGCTTGAATTTTTTTAAAATTCCAAAACCAAACCTTGATTTTGCCATTTTAGATAAAGGACCCCATTTTACTGTGCCATATAGGGGCTTGAATATTCACAGATGTTGGTATCCATGGGAGTCCTGGAACCCCCAAACCCCAGAATATACCAAGAGCCCATTGTGTATATTCATGTACACCAAGAACTGTGTAAGTATAACCAAGAGTATGTAAACCCATGTAAAATATGACATTTATGCACATACTATACACATACAGCCTGCTGAAGGCTCAATGCTTCTCTCCCTGGAAATATCAATAGACATGACCAGGAGATAAATAAAAACAAGTTTCCAACATTTACCATATGTTCAGTATACTTTATTTTTACAGCCTGATATACCACACATCTTCTTTTATTTCCCTTTCCAGTATATCACAAGTTCCCCGCTTTCATATTCTCACATTTCCTTATTCCACTTTCACTTTTGAACTTACATCAAAAACAGGCTCCACTATTATATCTATTTTCTCCACATTTTCTCAATTTCCTGTAGAATACTTAAATTTGCTTTTTAAATTAACAAAATCCTCACCCACACTTTCATGATTCATTCTTTCTCACAGACCAGAACAATAATAAAGATCTTACCCTGTGTAGACTAACCTTTGGCAACTTAGGGTGCATCTACACTGTAGAAATAATGACACCACTTTTAACTGTGCCATGGTTCAATGCTACAGAATCCTAGGATTAGTAGTATGTGTGACACCAAGTTAATGACAAAGAAGGCTAAGAACCTTGAAAAACTATAACCCCCATCATTCCCTAGCATTGGGCCATGACAGTTAAAGTGGCATCAAACTGCATTCATTCTACAGTGCTGATGCAGCTTTAGTGTCTTCTATATAAATAGGACTACATCTCCCAGAATCCTCCAGGTCAGCTACATCTGAGAGTGGTAGTGCAGCAGGTTGAGAGATGGATTCCTTCTCCTGGTCTTTTTCTCTACCACATACATGCATAGCACTCCCTCCTATCCAACTTAATCTCCTGATTTCCTAAGCCAGCGGTCCCCAAACTAAGGCCCGGGGGCCGGATGCGGCCCTCCAAGGCCATTTACCTGGCCCCCGCCCTCAGTTTTAGACTTAGGCTTGCCCAAAGTCTGAAATGACTTGAAGGCACAACAACAACAACAATTCTACTTAACCTGAGTATCTCATTGGCCAGAAGCAGGCCTACACTTCCCATTGAAATCCTGATAGGTTTACTGTATGTTGGTTAAAATTGTTTTTATTTTTAAATATTGTATTGATCTTTCATTTACTAATATTGTGCTATGGTAATTAATATAATATGTATACATATAATATTGATACTAATATTATCATGTAATACAATATAATACAAATTCAAATGTCATCTGCAGTTAACCACCATAGCACTCTGCATCAATGTAGCGACAGAAGATAATCGTATGGTATTGTTTATGCAAGAGTGAGATTTAAAACAAAATTGTTGTTTCAGTGCATCCCTTTTAAGGGAAATGTAATTGCCTGGTTCTAAAATCTGATGTGAGAGCATTAATCACACTGCTTGGGGTTTGTTTTCTTGTCCTTCAGTCAGCAACCACAGTTGAAATATTTTTTTTCAAAACCTGCCCTACACTCAACTTACAAATTAGTTTTACAAGAACTTGATTTGCCAGACTCTTTTTGAAACATTAATTATATTGTGCTATGCTAATAATATAATATATTGTATGTACATAAAACTTGTAAGCTGCTCTGAGTCCCCTTCGGGATGAGAGAGGGTGGGGTATAAATGTAGTAAGTAAGTAAATAAATAAATAAATAAATGTTGTTGGGGTTTTTTTTTGCAATACAAATAAGACATGTGCATAGGAATTTGTTGGTGTTTTTTTTTTTCAAATGATAATTCGGCCCCCCAACAGTCTGAGGGACCATGAACTGGCCCTCTACTTTAAAAGTTTGAGGACCCCTGTCCTAAGCCCTTGCTTCTCCTAGCTCACTACCTCAAGCTTTCCAAATACTCTACCCCAACCTACCTTAGATATCTCCCCCTCATATTCCCTCTGACTGGTCTTTCTTGGGTATTGCAAATGGTGTATCTCTGCTTGTGAATGTTGGATATACAGCCCTTTCTGTTCTCTTTCTTTCTCAATTCTCCCTGTGGGCTTCCAGCCCATTTCTGGTTTCTGTACCATTCAGAGGCCTCTTTACAACCTCAAAGTTCCTTAGCAGTAAACATATAGTGCTAATTCTCACTGAGATGGTGCAGTTTGTGTTGAGGCTATATAACTACAGATTGCCAGTGAAGGCTTTTAGGAGGAAACATACTACATCTCTCTCTCATTCTCACACCTCCATACAAAGAAAATGAGCCTATCAGAACAAGAATTACAGCCCAGCCTTCTGACTTTTTGATGGGAATTGTTTCTGTGTGGAGAATCATTCCACTATCTGAGCCACCACCTTGCAGTTCATACACAGGTTTTCTACCACAGTGGCCTTCAGGAGTCAATTAGGAAAACTACTCATGGTCTACACAGGCCAAATAAAATGTTCTTATCTCAAACCACTATGAGCAGTCCACATGATGTAGGGCTGTTATACAGAAAAAGTATTGCTTCCACCCATTAATCCAGCCAATACAAGAATGGGAAGTTACTCCTGAGTTTCCAGAAAATTCTGGAGTGATCCTAGTCTTGCCGGCAACATTGCTTCTGATAACACTATGTGACCCAATTTTTGTTCCTGGGTCATAAATGTCATTTCCTAATTGATTCTATTATCAAAACATGAAAAAAGATTATTAAACTGTAAAAACTTCAGCACATTTTACTATAGTTTTTCAATGAATATCCGATAAAAGTCTCAACCCATTCAACGAAGTTTCTGGAGTATAGCAACCACTTTCCAAGTATGTACAACATAATTAAACAGGAAACAACACCTTCAAACCAGGAACATATTTTTCAAATTTTGTTACATAGTGTAATAATAAGGTTGGGCGCCTTGTTGTGACCTCAGCAGAAGCAACTTCACCAAACAAGCCTCTGCCAGGGCGCTAGCTGGCAAAACAGCGACAGTGACCCCCAGAAAGTCAGAGCATTGGTTGCAATGTGCTGTTGTCCAGTTGGCAGTGTAGTGTTCAAAAGTGCTTTGGGATGCCTCCATGCCTATGATGTATCTAGAGCAAATTACTCCAGAGTATTTTGCCTGGTGTAGACATAGCCTCAGTCTCCTCTTGATACCTGATTGCAATGCTTCCTTTTCCTCACTGTTCTAGGCCTATAGAGAGATAGCATGGTATAGTGGTTTGAGCATTGGGATGTGACCCTGAAGTTCAAACCTTCAGTCAGTCATCAATGGACGGCTCAGCATAGTGTCATGGTAAGTTGGAAACAACTTGAAGGCACACAACCGCCGCCGCCACCACCACAGCTTATCTCCCCACTTCTCAGCCTTCTTTGCTCATGCATTCATTTCAAATGTCATCTGCAGTTAACCACCATAGCACTCTGCATCAATGTAGCGACAGAAGATAATCGTATGGTATTGTTTATGCAAGAGTGAGATTTAAAACAAAATTGTTGTTTCAGTGCATCCCTTTTAAGGGAAATGTAATTGCCTGGTTCTAAAATCTGATGTGAGAGCATTAATCACACTGCTTGGGGTTTGTTTTCTTGTCCTTCAGTCAGCAACCACAGTTGAAATATTTTTTTTCAAAACCTGCCCTACACTCAACTTACAAATTAGTTTTACAAGAACTTGATTTGCCAGACTCTTTTTGAAACAGTGTTATGAACTTAGATACATTTGATACATGCCCCTTTCTCCTTTTGATTTCTGGTCAAAAAGTGTCCTTTTATATCAAAACCAATAAATGTTACATCTGTCACCTTCTAATGCTACCTCATTGGGTTCAAATGTAATTTTTCTGAATAGTTTCCTTCTCTGGCTGTAATATCTCTCTTTTTCACCAGCCTGATTTTGTGCCTCTTTTGTATGAGTTGGCATCAAAAGTTTCAATTTATGCAAGGGGGGGGGGGAATCCAAAGGTAGAGTGTAATAACAGGAGAGGTCTGAATATAAGTCCAGTTTTTGATTTAAAGTATTCCTAACATTTTGTACAAAAGGAGCTTTACATAGTAGTGGAAATTATTTATAAACATCTCCATGCAATAGAACAAACTAAGCATTAAACCTTTTAATCATTAAACTCAGCAGTAAGAGCACATTCTTCCCCTTGTCTCTTCCAAATGAGGCAGGTTTTGCAAAATAATTTGAAGACTATAAGGGTTTGTGTGTTGGGGAGGGGGAAATCACTCAACATTTTGGAAGCAATCCCTCTAAAAACCCAGGGAAAAAAGCAATAAATATGTACATGCACTTTGCTGTTGATAATTTCGATGACCGAAACCCCGGCTTTTAAATTAAATTAAAAAAAAAACCCAGCGGAGAGTTCCGCAGATTGCTCAACAAAAGGAACGAAGCGGGACCGCAGCAGACTATTATTAAAAGACTTTTTTTCTTCACTTTCCCCTTCCCTGAACTATGTAACAAAATCCCCCAATAAAAGTAGCATTTATTTTAACAATAACACTCTCTATCTGGTTATTTTGTATCTTTTCTCTGACTCCTTCCTTTGCATGAAATCTCTCTCTCTCTCGTCCCTTTAACTCCGGCTGAGATTTCTCCGCCATAGATTAACATGGCGGTCGATATAAATCGGCTCATATCTCTATCAAAATTACCCCTAGAACGCTCCTCTTTTAGACCTAACCCTTTCTAAGGCTCCTGACTCGAAGACAACCAGCAGAACCGGAATCGGTCCGGTTTTCGGCACCTCAACAGCTGACTGTCAAACGGGACCGACGGCTCCTTTCAAGCTAAACTGCTGCCTTATCCCGGACTTTCCTCTCCCCGCGGAATGGGTTTAAGAGATCCCTAGCCCCTTTCTGTGAACTAGGGATGGGGGATCGCTCTCTCGCTGGGGAAACATAGTTCTCCAAGTACCCTTACCCTCTCTGCAGCTGCCAGGGGGTGCCCGGACGGAGGCCCTCCACGTTTCATTCATACTTTTCATGATTTTATGAAGGAGAAGAACACTCTTCCCCAGACCTACCCCTGGACTTATGAAATCCCATACTTCCAAAGACTGCAACCCACATGTGCCTCTTCCCCATGCCACCTCTACGAATTCCTCCCATCACAGATGAACTCTTTTTCCTCATGTATCCATGAATTTTCATATTCTATGTACTTGGACACTCTCATGACTCACTGTTGTATGAATTTCTAATCGTTGGGCTAACTTCATGGATTGTGAAATTATGCTGCTAGAACTCCACTCTTATGAATTTCCATATCGGGTTCCCCAGATGTTGTGAACTTCGTCCTTATCAAATGTTTTCTATTGCTTATATCATTCATGGTTCCCCTTTGTGCAATGTAACCCCCCCTCTATGGATTCTCCCTTTCCTCCTTGAAATCTACCTATCTGCCTATATGTATTTATACTCTTTGGGATCCCCGGAAAATATGTGTTTTTCCCAGCTGGGTTTATGTTCCAACTTTATTTTAATTTTCATTCTATCCCATATAATTGCCAAATCATGAAATCAAATGGGAAATATTATGACCCCAACGTGAACCTTAGCCCTATGACCCAGACCTCCCTTCCCAAAAACAAAAGGATAATCTGCCACAGTTTAATCCAATCTCATTCCGATCGCATGGACAATATAGGGTTTAGAGTCACCAAATTCCAAAAGGTGACTCGCCCCCAAGGCAAACATTGTCATATCCCAGGCCAGGACGCCGCTGGAAGGCACCCTGTGGGGCCCGTCAATGACGGCTCATCACCACCCATCACCACTTCCCGTCTGACACCCCAAGGCATATCTAAAATCTGTAAACGTGACAGGACCCCGGACACCCTTGATGGGTGCCATTAATTCCTTTAGAAATCGGCCGGGCCAGGATTAATCTGATATTTCCTGTCCGGTCACCACATTGTTTCAATAGCTCCCGCCTCCTCCTCTCTGATTGGCCCGAGTGGGGACAAAAGCGGCTTCCCATTGGGCCAGCAGAGCAAGGCGGGAAACGAAAGCCCGCCTCGTTCAAACTCTCAGCCTATCCGCGATCTGATGGGCAGGGAAGCGGGGCGGGAAATTCAAAGGGCTGTCAGACCGAAACATTGTATAAATATGGCTTTATTTGAAACATATGTTACGCTAGTAGATTGAATGATCGCTATTAGCGTCCTTTTCAGCTGAATTGCTCAATAAAAACTCCTTGGCGGATTTTCCTTCAACTTGGCGGACCTTCTTCATTTCAGGCTTCAGGTTGTATTGCGGCTTATATTCTCCTTTTGGCTTCGCCAAGGTCCGTTCCCTCAGGACCGGGTCGGGTCTCTCCTTAAGGGCCCGATCCCCCAAAGTGCGGTCGACAACAATTTAACCTTGTCAAAATGTGACATTTTGGCAGGGCTTTTAATGACTAGCTGGTGGATGGGTCAGACAATGTAGGAGGCACTTTCTATTGTAGAGATAGTGAATATCTGGCTCTCCAGATGTTGTTGCCTTGAAGTGGGCCATTGGCTATGCTGGAAAAGGTAGCACCATAACATATAGAAGGCCACATATGCCCAATTTTGTTCCTGCTACAATGTGCTGGAACTAGGTTAGGAAAGAACTAAAAGGCAAAAGTGGCATCTGGAACTGATGCAGAATCTTAACAGCAATCATGGCTGTTAGCAAAAATAAAAAAGCCCAACTAGATATGACATAACCTACCAGCAGGAGGAATGGAGTGCAACTTCTGAGCTGTCATCAAGCACAAATACACTGAGGTGCACTACAGCAGTCAGTATCAGAGTTTGCAAAAGTATGGGCAATTGTTATGAGGGCTTCTTACAGCTGGTGTTTCAGAGTAAACCTCTACAAAGAACTCTTGGGCATAATTACCACCACTGATTGCAAATCCATGGAAACCTCCAACATACAGATTCAGAGGGGTATGCTGCATGTTGGCAACTTTCTGCCAATAGAAGCCAGAGCTCCCTAACTGATATGTATGTACATTTTAGAGCACCTCCAAGAAGAAATGTGCCATAGATGGCTAGGAGAATTGTTTGAGAGAAAGAGAACTTCTGTATTGGTTGAAAGAAGTGGATTGCTTTATATGTCTGTTCACCATGTATAACTGGCATAAAATTAATCACATTATAACACAATTGTGTCGGTGTATTCCAATTTTGGGTTTTTCAATTGCTTAAGCACTTACAAGCAGAGATATACCAGCAATTCTGTAGAGCCAGACATCATAATAGTCTGCTTAGCAATATCTCCAAGGATAGTCCAACACTGTAAGCAGTTGTGTTGATTTATATTTTGAACAAAATAAGTAGTTTTCATTTCTACCAGGAGCATGTCTTTTGTAAAGTCAAAGGACCCTGCCCACTCTAGAGCAAGACATCCCAAATTACAACAGGGAGAACAATGTGATGCACTGTTGTTAGGAGAATCAATTTTCCCTCCAGCTACTATCGAACTGCAGCTAAACTCAATAAGAAAAAAGAATGTCCAGAGGATGGTCAATGATATTATGGTCTCTGCAAATAAATTTTTAGAAACCCAGAACTATAACCCTATGTATCCTGACTTCTCTATAACACTGCATGCAAGGAGAGGAAAGGTTTTGCATGAAATCAAAAAGGATATTTTATTTCTTAGAAACATAGAACTGGAAGAGACCACAATGGCTATCCGCTCCACTGCTTGTAATGCACTGATGTTTCCTAGTGACCACTTTGCTTTTCTAATTGAATCCCTCAGATCTAACTAAATCATCCTCTTCTGAAGTCTGACAGTATCTCTGCCTCTAAATATCAATATCAGCATCAACTAAAAAAACAAGCTAGCAGTCAAGAAAAGAAAAAAAACACTCGTAATAGTAGATCAGATGCACAAAGGAAGTTAAACATCAGAGCTGGAGACTAAAAGAAGGCTAAAAACCATATCTTCCACATATAATGCCAGTTGTCCCCACACTAGGGCCTTCCCAATGTGTTGGTCAATATCTTCCCTTATCCCCAATAGCATGGGCAATTTATCTGCATTGAAGAGTTAGTGTCCATCAATACTGTAGAATTAATAGAGTTTGACACCTCTTTAACTGCCATGGCTCAATGTTGTGAAAATCTGGGATTTGTAGTCTGGTGGGGCACCAGCACTCTGGCAGAGGCAGCTAAGACCTTGCAAAACTACAACTCCCACAATTCCACAGCATGGAGAGTTCAAGTGGTTTCAAACTGCAATAATTCTACAATGTACGAGATGCACCCTTAGCATGCCCTGGGAGGCATCATCATCACAAAATAGTGCCTGTTATTTTGATGCACGTGTTATAGCTTTATATATCTCGGTTCACACTTGACTATGTAAATAACATCCCCCTAACAGAATGAGGAAAAATTCCTTATTGAGGAGTTTTTCTCCTCAGTCTGGGCCTTGATTCTATAATTGCTAGTGTGAGTATCAAACACACACTTTTGCAGGCAGAGTATATTGGGAAAACCCCCATGAAACCAGAGTTTCCTCTAACCTGCTGCTTTGCTGGCTGACTCAGCTGTAACAACACTAAATGTTACAGGTTTATTGAGATGATTCAGGCTGCCAGCGGATGAGCATAAAAATGCCCATTCTCAGCTTCAATGCTGGGAATAACCTCCAGCACAAACAGGAATGGTGCCTGACATGAAGGAGCAAGTGTTCATTTATTCATGTTTCCTTTTTCATTTTAGATGCATTACTACTGATTCATAATCATTTCAGGGCATCAGTAAGCTCATGCACCAAGGCATGTGAAAAATTATGACAATAATTCTAAACAATTATTGTCTGACCACAGTTGAAGATAGACAAAATTAGGTAGTCATACGTGGACTTAATGTGTTACCTCAGTGCTGATGCGAAGTCTCCTTCACACATTGTGTAAAGGGGTACAATACCATTAAAGCAGCTACACAGCCCCTGAAAAGTTGGTTTAGACAGTTGCAGAAAGAGAAAAAATGAATATGTAAATGTCCATACAAGTACGGTTGCCATACGTCTTAGGAATCCTGATAGTGTTTTCTCTTCTCAAAATATTTCCAGAAAACATCAATCTTATCATTTCTTCTAACACAATACAGTAGAGTCTCACTTATCCAACACTCGCTTATCCAATGTTCTGGATTGTCCAACGCATTTTTGTAGCCAATGTTTTCAATATATCGTGAGATTTTGGTGCTAAATTCATAAATACAGTAATTACTACATAGCATTATTTCGTACTGAACTACTTATTCTGTCAAATTTGTTGTATAACATGATGTTTTGGTGCTTAATTTGTAAAATCATAACCTAATTTGATGTTTAATAGGCTTTTCCTTAATCCCTCCTTATTATCCAACATATTTGCTTATCCAATGTTCTGCTGGCCCGTTTATGTTGGATAAGTGAGACTCTACTGTACTTGGTATGAACAATATACATATTTAGGTATTGTACAGGCACATATAATTCATGAATTATATTTTCTTCATATTCCCCCAGCTCTAGTACTTTACACTGGAGCCAAAATCTCTAACTCTATCCATGCACCAGTTTCCTAATCCATCCCAGAAATGATCGATCAAACTTACATGGAAGGCCAAACAGTTACAGTAAAAAGGAAGATAAAATGACACCTACATTTTTGTTATCACAACACAGGAAGCAGACATATGGTGTCTGGTAGGCCTTATCTATGCAACACTAATGTAGATATATTGCATCTCTGACAGCGCAACCTAAAACTATCTTTCGTGTTTTCCCCAGAACTCAGGAATTAAATGAGCTTATGTCAGCTGACAGCTCAAGTCAGTATCTCTAGGAAAGCAGACTATTAAAAACAAGGAAAGGAAAGAAACCATCAAATTACAGCTGATATTTTTGCACCCAACACCCTGCCCCAGATGAAGCAGTTTATTTACTTGAACTTTCGCCCACATCTCATTTTCTGCTTGAGGGTCAGTTCCAAGGTTAGAAGAAAAAACATGATAGTGTTAGAGGCATTAAGGACTGGTATTTAGGGGGGGGGGGGGGAGCCAGGAAAAATATTCATATATTTAATTATATAGTATATTTATATTTTATGTTCCTAAAATTACAAAGTATTTTTCAATCAATAAGGGGGCCAGATACTGATTTTTTCAATTCTTTTCTGAAAGTTTAAAAATACATTTTTACATTATTTCAACATTTCTGGAAGTTTTCTATTTTAAGGCAGAATGATGAGCATCTGGTGACAAGGATAGTGAGAACCGGAGTATATCTAACAAGTCCAGTCAGAGAATTACAGATGGCTCATAGTGGCTACATGTCTTTGGAGTAATTGTACCAAGATCCATTCTACTCAGGTTTTCATTTTTCCAGTGAAAGGTGCATTCTGTCCCAATTCTGCATCAGTCTGCATTTATGTATGAACCTTCAAATGCATTTATATGCTGCCTAGAAATGGGAATTTGTTACCTTTGTATGAAATATGAAGCAAACATTCCTCATACATTCCCTACAGTGAGGCTTCCCACTGTGGGCATTCTTAAAACCAGCTCGCCTGCTGGAAGAGGGAGAGCCATGCCAGATTCTATATCGGTTGATTTATAAGCTCACATCTCATGACTCCAAAATCCTTTGAGGAAGGGAACAGAACTATTCATAGCACAATCTACCCCAAATTCCCCAGTCTAGGCCTCTGTGAAATAGCTGTTGCGTACCTAGGAGGAATTCCTGGTAAAATAAAATTGCAGTATATAAAACTACCTGGAGCCTGTAACTAAAGACATTGCTCATTACTTCAAATAAATTGCCTCAGCATAACATTGAAAAATATATAACACAAATGGGAATGTATGGTCCACCACATATTGCTAGACTGCAGCTTTTATTATATCTTACTCTTTCCTATACTGGCTAGGGCTGATGGGAGCTGTAGAGTATGAAACCTGGCCATATACAGACTCCTCGAGTTACAAACATCCAACATAAATAAACTCATAGTTATAAACAGGGGTGAGACAACACTCCTAGAAGAGTAATTATGGGGAAAGTTGTTTCCTCTGAAGCTTTATCATCAATCCTTGTTTCCACAAGCTGAATTTTTCAAAATCTAATGAACACAGGGACAGAAAGTGAAATTAAATCTTTTGAAAGGGGGCACAGACTGTAAAACTAAAATTACAGGGGAGTTAACCCTTCTCTCCCTCCCCTCTCTCTATATATAGGGTAAAGGTTTTCCCCTGACATTAAGTCTAGTTGTGTCTGGCTCTGGGGCTGGTACTCATCCCCATATCTAAGCCGAAGAGCTGGCATTGTCCATAGACACCTCCAAGGTCATGTGGCTGGTACCTATTGATCTACTCACATTTGTATGTTTTCAAACTGCTAGGTTGGCAGAAGCTGGGGCTAACAGTGGGAGCTCACCCTGCTCCCCAGATTCAAAGTGCCAACTTTCAGTCAGCAAGTTCAGTAGCTCAGTGGTTTAACTCACTGAGCCACTGAGGCCTCCATATATATATATATGGCTGGAGTTTCACTTTAAAAAATGTACCTGTTCCAATGTACATGTAAATTCAACTTACAAGCAAACCTGCAGACCCTATCTAATTCATAACTTGGGAATTGCCAGTACATCCTTCCAATCCAGTATATCAGCAGTAGCTTTGCTTAAGCTAAAATAGGCTTAGGTCTTATCTGTCTTTCTATGGAAGACTTCTTCTCACCTTGCATAGAGTGCCTCAAATCTAACAAAATAAAAACAAGACATAAATGTAATTTTAAGCAATGGCGTGACTTCTTGCCTCCTTGACCCTTCTTTTCATGCCTCTTCTATGCCCCCCAGCCCCTGTGTTTTTCCTTCAGTCACTTTGCTCCTGAGCTCCCAGCTTTCCTACCTATTGAAATCTCCTCCCACTCCCCAGCTTCATTCAGAACCCTACTGTTTTTCTTATTTGTTATTGAAGCACTAACTGTTGTGTTTCTGTAAAGGAGCTGCTTCTGGCTAGCAACATAGTGAAGGATTTGTTGGACATGTGGACACTAGATTGGGCTGAATCCAGGCACATCCGGATTTTTACATCTCCAAAACACTGGAATCACTCCATACACTACATTAACAGTCGGATGCAGCACCTCTGCTACTGATCAAGATGTATTCATGTGGATTCCCTGAAGCAGCTGCAAGGTGAGCCCACTTTATTTGGCCCATGTGGATATGGCCTAAGATGATCTTGCTCCACATATTCCTAAATCCTGGCAGGGGAATTTTTTTCCAGAAAATTTTGAGACATTTTTCAAGCGGATTGTATTTATCCACCCACCGCATTACACAAATGTTTTAATTGAATTTCTTTGACTTCAGTCTTGAAATTATGGAACATATAGTGGATAAATGAAAATTCAGAGGGATGCCTCCTTTCTGGTTGTATGGCGGCAAAATTGCTAATGTGCAGCTTCAGTAAATTTCTAAATAAAGCAGTCTCGTTGGCTGATAGACATACTGGGAAGGGCACTACCTCTCCCTATTTCTCTGCCCTTGTCTATAATGAAAAATTATAGCGTCTTGCAGCACCTGTCAAGTTCCGTAGCATTAACTGCTCTAGGCTGACAAGGGCAGCTACGTTTCCATTAGGCAGCCCAGCCATAAAAGCAACGCCCTGCCACCTCCTCCTCCTCCACTGCACCACCCAGGCCTTTTGTGGCTCTAATGAAAAGATCCTGAGAGTGTTTCTCATGCAAACAGCTCTTTATTTAGTATAATCACAACAGTAGCTCAACAAAAGGTGACTGTAATAAGAAAAGGAAGGAAGGAATTATGTTGCTTAATGATCTTTACCTTTACAACACCAACTGGATGATCAAGTTGAAACATGCTTTCTGTTTTTTTTGTTTTGTTTTAATTCCACATTTCTAACACAACATAGGCAAAAGATAACCTCAGAAAAGGGCAAATATTATTTCATCCAACTGTGCTCAGTTTTTGTTCTTTGTCTCATCTATCTAGGCTGCTGCACTGAAAATGCCTTGAAATTCAACGTGTGAGAGAAATGCATATATGTGTATGTGTGTGTATAAACTGAACAATTGCACTAAACATTTACATTCCTAAGGAGTGGCTGCTTTCATTTTTGGTTTTTGTGGATATCTACAAACTGAAGGTTTACTTGGATTAAGAAGTTCTCTAACTTTTAATGTATCATTTTATTTACAGGTGCATTTTCAACCAAAGACCAGCAGATTAAAAAAAAAATTTACAAGATGGAGAGAGCTGATGTTGGGGAGAGAACCAAAATCTGAGGTTCTGTGGTGCCTTGCCACCAAGTTGCAAGAGGGATATGCTTGGCAAAAATCCCAGACTGCATTCCTAGACTATATAACCCACAAACTTGTTTATTCTGCAGTATTGTAAAGTTTATTTAAAGCAAGCAAGTAATGCAAGTTAAGAGTTCATAGAATTCATTTCGGGAGAGTAAAGGCCAGGCATGTATCTTTACCATGAGATGACTTGACCCATGAGAAAATAAGATGATGCTCAGTAAAGTGGGAATGTAATGAAGTGTGAATTTTTTGGTTTACAGATGTCATGTTTAATTGTGTTTTAAAAGGGTCAATATTTCAGTTATGGCATCTCTGCACTCAAGAGTTGGTTGCCATGGATAAGTGGGCGGAGCCAACTGCCCTTTTGGTGGAGAAGTGCAGGTTTAAAAAAGAAGCAGTTAGTCTGTGCCCTGATGAGGTACAGTGAAGACTGATCCTCAGTTGAAGGGATCAGGGAGACTCAATTGCTTAATTTTGGGTCAGTTTAAAATAAGTTTGGTGACTTATTTTAAGGTAGTCTGTCTCCTGTTAAGGAACAGATAATCTGTAATTGTAATTCACAGGGTGACTGCAGTTTAAAAGCAGTAGAGAAAGAAGTGACATTCTAAGGAGTTTGAAACACCTCATTCTAGCTTTGCAACTGTTAACTAAAGTGCCTCTAAAGAGAAAGTTACTGTAACCATTAAGCTTTGTGCCTGAATAAACGTGTTATTGTTCTTTCTAACATTTAAGCTTCTGTCACTTATATTACCATCAAGAGTAAACAAGAAGGAAGAAAACCAAAATTTAAAAGGTCTCCTCTCTGAGTAGCTAGTGTCTACATCTTCCCATAGTGGTGGCAAGCGTTGATAATCCCCTTACATCTGGTGGCCGCATTATAAACATCTTTACATTTAGTGGCAGCATTTAAATAAAAACATCTTTATAATTTGGTGGCAGCAGTTATAATATAATATATATATATATAATTAAATAAAAACAACACATCTCCACAGGGAAGCTGTAGGAAAAGAGGAAGATTGCATTACAGGTGGATAAACTTAGGACTTGACCATACTAGGGTGTCATTCAAGGAAGCTAGGGCCCAGAGTCAGCACAATCTTAGCAGGGCTCTTGATGACAGGGGTGTCTTAGAAGTCTCTCATTCATAGATCACAACAGATTGAAGCAAATGTGATGGAAATTACTAACAACAAGGCCAAAAAACAGTGGAAAGACATCAATCCCTATCAACATTCAAAAATTAAACTTCCCACCAAAAGAAAATGCCTCGGGAAAAGTAAGTCCCCTTCTCCAGGCCTTCACATTCCCATCTCTATCTATGTCTCGTCTTGGATGTGATAAAACAGCTAATAAGAAGAGGCGTGTCCTTGGAATATGCATCTACATGAGGAGCCAGCCGAAGGAGTCAAGATGAGTCTGTCTGCATAGGCAAAAAAAACCCCGATAACCTTACTAGAAGCTGGCCCCTAGAAGCTGGGACATGGAATAACAGCAGGAGAACAAAGAAGGCTGCCAAATGTCCACCATTTGCTTGGTGTTTTTATTGCAATTAGGAGCAATTAGCCAGCAGGGACTAGCAGGCTGACTCATCCATGACAACTGATTTCTTCAATCTCAGATTGTTATGATGTCTCAATATGGTTTACACTTATATTGTCTATTTCTAACTATAGATACGTTGGATATTGAAAGTGTGAACTGAGTTAGAATTGAGGGTCTCCAAATACAGGTCTGGTTAGTGACCAAATTTACTTGAGAAGCAGCTTAGGTAGGGGATAGTGGGTGGCAGGCCACCATTCCATGTTAGCTGTAACAAAGGGATCCACAGCTACAGGTGACAATCACAGACACTGACATCTCCTTAATCTCCACATTGGCTACTGGTAACCAGAGAGGATAGAGTACTTCTGCAAAGTGTGACCTCCATGGCCAAGACCTCCCAAAAAATGTTGGCCCAAAAATAATCTCTAAAGGGGTGGTGGACATTTCTGACACATCTTCATCCTCCATTCTGTCATTTTAAGCCAGGGAAAGACTGGAAATGAGTAGTTTCTAATCACTTCCTGTTTAGAAAAAATGTCTGGTCCTCTTATGGGCCTAAAATGGACTTTGAGGCTAAAACATGATGAAAATGTCCCCATAGGCCTGATAGAGGGTGCTGGGGTATGGCCCAGGGACACAGTACAGGGGTGGGTGGCTTCCCCAAAGTTTTCAAAGACCCCCCTAGCCTCACACAATTACTTACTCTAGTGTTAGAGGGCCTGGTACCTAAAAAGCAGGTATTTATTGCAAGAAACTAATCCAATTCCAGCAGCAAAGGTTTGCTGGACACAGAATTGTCTGGGGATCATATATTTTCAGAGCCTCATTTTAGATATTTTGAAATATAAACTAATGCATCCTCTTTGTAAGCAGGATTTTGTATCACTGACGGAAAGGAATCCAGTGTAACATGAAATATTGGTAGTCAATTCCCTCCCTCTCCCTTTTATCAGAAATGATGCAAAGAGCCATGTCTGGCAAATGAATAACCACCTATGTGGAAAGAGGATTAAAGCTTTTGCAAGAACTGACTCACCATGGCTTGAAACATCCATAGTTACCATTGTGCATGACATGGCATGCTCAAACAAAAACTAGTTACAAAAGGAGCTGGCACTCAGAAGCTTGCCTCCAGTAGCTGTAGGATCATGGGAAGGTTCTTTTTCCTGCACTCCCAGGATGTTTGAAATTTACTTCTTGGAAAGGAGTGGCTCTTCCCCAGAGGAGCTGCTGCTCTCACATTGCACATGGCCAAAGTACAGCAGGGATGCTTTCTGCAAATAAGTCAAGCCTTCTGTTGGTATCATACAATGATGAAGTTAGTGCAAATTTAGATGATGCCCTACAGTATCTATTATACTGTAATCATGTAAAAGTCAATCTTGTGTATAAGTTAAGGGCAGGTTTTGAGGTCAAAATTATGGATTTTGATATGACCTGTGGATAAGTTGAGGGTCATTCCACAGAAAGGGGAAAGCATTCCACAGAAAGGGGGGGGGGGGGGAGAGCTGCTACCACCATTTCTCTATCCAGGCATTCAAAAAGGCCAGATGCATCACCACATAGGAGAGAGATAAAGAGTCAGTGCTTCTTTTAGGTCCTTGTGGGATGGTCTCAGTGGTTCTCAACCTATAGGTCCCCAGGTGTTTTGGCCTACAACTCCTAGAAATCCCAGCTAGTTTATCAGCTGCTAAGATTTCTTGGAGTTGAAGGCCAAAACATCTGGGGACCCCAGGTTGAAAAACCACTGCTCTTTTTTTTATAAGAGTGAAAGTACAGTCCTCACATCGACCCAGATTTTGAAGTTGATTTTTTGACAAAAGTTTCTAGATTTATACATGATATAGGGTAATATCAATATTTCAACTGTGCAGGGCAGTAGTCCTCTGGTACACCAGACCTGACCAAGTGTTTGATATCTCAAATCCAAGATTTCAAAAATCAGTTGCTGGGGCCCAAATATAAGAAGAACCATGAGTTGAAGGCTGATGTTCAGCATACAGAAAAAGAAAAGCTTTGCTGAACAAGAAAGGGCAGAAAGCCAGCCTTGATCTCAGCTGCATCTCTCTATATGTCTCCCCAACAAAATGGTCCATGCTGATGCCAATGGAAAAGACTGGTATTACACACTCCCAATATGCCAGTTGCAACTGAAGAAATCTGGTCTGGTTACAGGGATACCTGCCCTAATAACATGACGTTTGGATTACTATACTATGTTCTATGTCTGTCTGTCTAGCTGTCAAGAGTGCTTAGAAAGACCAAGTGATCCTAAATACTGCATTCAGATTGTTGACCATAGACTAGTGGTGCATATAGATACTCTGTTACAATAGTGGTGCTGATCCAATTCTGGGCATACTTATAAGTGCTGCTTCCAAATCTGTATGACTAGGGTCCAGAAGGATATCTCCTATACAAACCTCTCAGGTTTTGAGATATTTACAAGAGTACCCTCTCTTAGTGTTGTCACATACAATGGCATATTTAGCAAATAATAATAATAATAATAATAATAATAATAATAATAATAATAATAATAATAATAATAATATGCTTTATTTATAACCAATCCTTTCTCACCAAGGGGATTCAGGGAAGTTTCCAATGAAAGTAATAAATTGCCAAACATTCAATGCCAAAAAACAAACAAATAACAAATAAGTAATACATAAAAATCTTAATATAAAATTATAAAACAACTGAAAATAAACACAAATTTAACATAGATAAAACGAAGTGTTTAAAACATGATAAACATCTTAAAAGTTAGACTAAAGGGATTAAAAGCAAATATGGTTTCCAACATGTGAAGGTAGGTGTCCAAGATATCTAGACTGGAATATATAGAGCTATACAAGACCTCTTCCTCTCTGTAAGCTAAAGTGCATAAGTGTGTTTTAAAAAGCTTTTTAAAGGAGAGGAGAGAGAAGGCCATTTTTAGTTCTTTAGGGAGGGGAGAGTTCCAGAGGCGGAGAAGGCCCCCTCTCCCATTCCCACCAACCATGCTTGAGACAGAGTGGAACCAAGAGCAGGGTCTTCTTCACAGATCGCAGTGCTTGTGCTGGTTTGTATGCGGAGATGCGGGTTTTCAAATAGTCTGGGCCTGAACCATATAAAGACTTAGGGCTTTATATGGAAAACATATATGGAAAACATAAAAGATGGACTACAAAGGAAATCAATGCCTTCCCTCCTACCAGCATTTAAAGTTATTTGGCACCCCAGCAATAGGATATGGGATGAAGCAAATAATGAAATGAATGGACAGATAAATAGAAAGGTAGATAACATAAAAAATAAATATACCTGAAGAAAAAACTGAACACCCAGCCTCAAATCAAAAAGTTCCAAATCCATGTGTTTCAGGTATGTCCATATCCTGATATCATTGGCTACAATGGAAAAAACTTTTCCTTTCCCCAGAGTACTTCCTCACCTTTTTGGCTGGGTGCTACAGCACTACCATGCCTGAAGAACAAAACGATGCCACTGTCTGGGCAGAACTGATAAGAACTGCAGATGGAATAGTATGGAACCTGTTCAAAAGTGAATCGCTATTGAATTGCTACCACAAAAGGAAGGAGCTCAGTCTTAGTAAATTTTGAAGATCAAACAAGAGCAAGGACAAGAAAGAATGGCATTCAGGCAAGCTTTGAGGTTAATGATTCATGAAAAAAGTAGGGAAGAACCAAACTGACTTCCTCTCTTCAGCTGTTCCTCCTTTTAGCATTTCAAGAGAAGTCCATAGGCAGCTACCCTGGTAAATGTTTTAAGCTCAGAGCAAGTAGCTGAGCACTATCCAGAGAGATATTACAGCATTGCAACTACCTGAATGTCAGGTATGAAGTGCTTCTTTGGAATATTTCTTTAGCCATGCACTCACTAGATAATCTGAGATAAGTTACTGTTTCTTCTCTCCGGTTCCCACAGCTTCATGGACGTAATAATAATGACCCGCCTAAGACAGCCACTATAGTATTATGGATAAAACTAGCTGTGCCCAGCCATGCATTGCTGTGGCTTATGGGAATCATTTGTTGGCCAGGTGGAACAGCAGTGAATAGCCTTGCAGCCTCAAGGCCTGGCTGTTTTCTTCTTATGGGAATCCTTGTTTGGTGAGCTGGAATACTATGGAATAGGGCTGCTGCTTGGAAGGCTGGGTACTTGCATTCTAGGGGAATGGTTTTTTTGGGATGCTAGAATTGCAATGAATAGCCTTGATGCTTCAAAGCCTGGCTGCTTGCTACCTAGGGGAAACTTTGGTTGGTCAGCTTCAAAGCCTGGCCACCTTAAGGAAAGCATGGTGCAATGGTCCAGAGATATAGGAAGATCTATAAGATATGAGGAATGGGAATCAATCTGGAAGAAAAATATAAAACACACATATGCAACCGACTTAAAAGAAAATCAATACAAAATGATTTACAGATGGTACATCACTCTGAAAAAATTAAGCCATTACAATAAAACTATTCAAACAAAACGTTGGAAGTGCCAGGTGAATGAGGGCAGTTTCTACCACATGTGGTGGTCCTGTCCTGAAACAAAGAAATACTGGGAAAAAAAATCCAGAAAGAATGTGTGAAAATAATGGGAAGGAAACTACATATGAGACCAGAACTATACCTATTGGGCCTTAAAAATTTGAAATTGGAAACAAATGAGGAAAAAAATCCTAAACTATCTGGTTATAGGAGCCAGGATTGTCTTCGCCAAATTATGGAGAACAAACCAGATCCCTTCAATTAACCAATGGCTATTAAAAGTATGGGAAATAAAGACCATGGACAGACTAACTTTCCTGATGAAGAAACACCATGGACAACCAATAAAAGAAACAGACTGGTCAATATTTGAAGAGTACATAAGGAAAAGACGGACATACCCCGAAGAATTTCCATAAGAACAACCAGAAATACCCAAACCTAGCAATACAACGTCGCTTCATGAGGCAAATGCCCCCCCCCCAACCCAAATTGACAGCCATCCTACAACACGGAATAGCCAACACCAACAAGGGGACCACTCTCTACCATCTAAAGACCCAACTGACCCTTCCAGAACCTTTCTCTATCCCCCTCCTTCTCCCCCCCCTCAAACTCACCCCCTTCATTTGTTTTTTTCCTTTTTCCCTTTCTTCTTCCCCCTTTTTCTAAAACCCCCCCAGCCCTAGCCCTAGCCCCCTACTCCCCCCCCATTTTTGAACCCCACGATTGTAAGCCTGTATGCAAAACTATTCAATAAAAATTTTTTTTAAAAAAAAACCTGGCCACTTTCTACCAAGGTTAATCCTTTTTTGTATTGTATATTGGCATTGAATTTTGCCAGATTGTAAGCCGCCCTGAGTCCCTTCGGGTGAGAAGAGCGGGATAGAAATGATGGAAATAAATGTGTTGGTCTGGTTGAATTGCACTGAATAGCCTTACAGCTTCAAAGCTTGGCTGTGTTATACCTAGGGGAATCCTTGTTTGGTGAGCTGGAGTAGCACCCTCAATCAAAGAGCCGCTTTGAAGCCTGGCTACTTCCTTTGTAGGGGAATCATTGTTTGGTCAGCTTGAATTGCACTGAATAGTTTTGCAGCTTAAAAGCCTGGCTGCTTTCTACATAGGGGCATCCTTCGTTGGCCAGGTTGAATGGGACGGAGTAACCTTGTGGCTTCAAAGCCTGGGTGTTTTCTATCTAGGGGAAATCTTGGTTGGCCAAGATGAACAGCACTGAATAGTCTTGCTGCTTGCAAGCCTGGCCGCTTTCTACCTTGTGGAATCCTTGGTTGGCCAGGTTGAATAGCAATTAATAGTCTCTGTGCGCAGGTATGAATGCTGCAATTAGCCACCTTGATTAGCATTTAATGGCTTTGCAGCTTCAAAGCCTGGCTGCTTCCTGCTTGGGGGAAATACTTTGTGGGCCCTGATTGTTTCCTGTCTGGAATTCCCCTGTTTTCAGAGTGTTGCTCTTTATTTACTGTCCTGGTTTTAGAGATTATATTGTTCTGTATTGTTATACCACAGTAATTATTATATATTATATTTACAATCTTATCTGCTTAGCACTGAATTATGTGAGGCCCCTTCTACACAGCTGTATAAAATCCACACTGAATTGGATTATATGGCAGTGTGGACTCAAGATAACCCAGTTCAAAACAGATACTGTGGATTATATCTGCCTTAGCATTCTGGGTTTTATAGCTGTGTGGAAGGGCCTTGAGTCTACAATATCATATCATCGAGTTCAAATCAGATAATCTGTATTTTATCAGCAGTGTGAAAGAGGCTTAGATGAGGCCTAACTCTGCCTGTTGTCATTGTGGCTGAGTAGGTTGCTAGGAGATGAAGGGGGAAGGGGCTAAAGGAAGCGGGGCCTACACTTCTGATCAGCAGCCAGGGAGAAAATGGCTTTTCCACATCTTCTAATTTGGACTTTATTTTTCTAGGGTTTTTTTTGTTTGAAAGACATAGATTGGATAACTATGTCTTTTGTGGCCAAATTTGGTGTGCTTTGGTTCAGTGATTTTGTTTACTCCATAATAAAACGCACATTACATTTTTATATATATAGATAGATTGGCCCTCCACAATGATGGGGGTTAGGAGTAGAGGAGGCCTACAAATGTGAAAAATCTGTGAATATCACCTGGACACTCTTGGGAAGGATGAGGAGCCAGGTGGAAAGCTGGAGTGTGGCTGCTACTATCATGGCTGCCATTTCCTGCCTCTTTCAGAATCCTAGCAAACTTGTGAGTAGTCAAATCTGAAGACATCAAACCTTAGAATGTGGAGGACTGACTGCAAACTTCATGATTCCAAATAAAGTGTGTTTATGTGTATTTTATGTGTAATGTGTATTTTATAGAAATGCTTGATATGTATCTTTTATGGAACTGCATTTTAATGTGTGTAGTTTTAGAATTTTCATAGTATTTGTGTGTGTACTGTACTATTGTGATGACCCATGGGCCTTGTAGTCCTGTTCAGGACACTGTAATTCCTGATGAAGATGAAAACTTGGGTTTTTTACCTTCCCAGTCTGAACTGGATTCCTCTCAGCCAGATCTTTCCCAGGCCGATCTGGGAACCTTGCACCTGCAAGAAAGTTGTCTCCCAGAAGTATGTCAAACAACCCCAGAGTCTACTTCTCCCGTGTTCTTGCGCCGGGAGTTTTGTAAACAACAGAGAAGTTTGGAATCAGCTTCGCGCAGGAGTGCGAGGATAGCAGCTAAGAATGTGGCCAATTAAGTCTGCTTCTCGTGAGAATCTTTGGGGAGTCTCACATCTGGTCTCAGAGTTTAGCTTTCGGTTCTGATTCCCAGAGAACTGCCTCGGCGGGAAAGCTAGTCTCTATTTAGGTGTTTTACCCGCGTAGTAACTTCGCGGAGTCAATTCGTCAGCCTACGGAGCAGGTCGTGTCTGGACAGCGCGCTCCGATTCAAGCCTCGCTCCCGTCCAAGCCTTGCCTTGCTATCCAGCCTTCGCCTTGCTTCCCAGCCTTTGTTTACCTACGGACTTTGCCTTGCTATCCAGCCTTCGCCTTGCTTCCCAGCCTTTGTTTACCTACGGACCTTGCCTTGTTTCCCAGGACCAATCCTTGCCTTGTACCATGGATTTTACCAAGTTATTCCACGGACCTTGTTCTTGTTCCTAGTTACCTTGTTCCACGTTTTAAGCCTTGTTTCAAGTATCAAGTTATTTCCTAGCCTTGCTCAATTTATGGACTAAAGGACCTTGTCATCTCCCCTCACTTTGCTTGGCAAAGTGAGTGTTTCGGTTATTGGATTACAACTTTGGACCTTAATATTTCATATTGGACATTATTTCCTTGGACTAATTTTGACCTTTCCTGAAAGGTCTGCTTCTGGACTATCTTTCACATTTGCTTTTACTAACTTTATATATTTCCTTAATAAAGATATTAGATAGAATCTGGCCTCTGCGTATGGTTATTGGTGCTCTGTAGCCTGGGTCGTGACAGTTTGACTCCGCCACCCTAAGCACCAATTAACCTCGGCCAGAATGTCTACCGGAGTCGTACCTGGGCCGAGCGGCCAGCCGATTACCTACACCATCGACAAGGATGAGGTGGACCGAATCCGTGATAAGCTCAATGCACAGGATGGAGAAATAAGGGGTTTGAAGGAACGCGGAATTCGTCTCCCGGCCATGGCGTTGCCAACCAAGTTTACTGGAGAAGCTTCTAAGGTTCATGTCTTCCGTCGCCAGTGCCAAGCTTATCTAGAGGCCCGTGCTGCCGAGTTTCCCCAAGAAGACATCAAAGTGGCATGGGTTTACAGTCTTCTAGACGGGCCAGCGGCCAGCTGGGCGACGGCGCTGTTCGACCAAACCTCTCCACACCTAAGATCAGCGCAACACTTCTTGGACCACCTCAAGGAGACTTGGGGAATCGAGGACAATTTGGAGGCAGCCGGTCACAAACTCCGTCGCCTTTTCCAAGGAGACAGACCTATGTCTCAGTATATAGCCGAGTTCCGAGTGCTGGCCCACAACACCGGCTGGAACGATGTAGCCCTCAGGGGACAATTCCGGGAGGGTCTTAACATTGAAATGCTGGAAGAAATCTCCAAGGTGGATCCTCCCCAGACCCTCGAGGCCCTCATTGATCAATGTTTACGAGCTGAAGTCATGATTGCCAACAGGAAACAGTGGGTTCGAGGCCAGGGCAGTAGAGCCGGGGCAAAACCCCCCGCTCCCGCCAGCGTTCAGCCACGCCCGGTGTGGAGACCCCCACCGCCAACCCCATACCCCAGAGGAGGCGAGGAGGTGCCGATGCAGTTGGGCAATGTGCGTCCCAGACTAGATGCCACCGAGAAGGCCCGTCGTCAACGCTTAAACCTCTGCTGGTACTGCGGGAACGGGGGCCACTTCGCCAGAGAGTGCCCAGCCAAAGGGAAGCCCGCCGCCCGTCTTGCGGCGGCGTCCTCCACGGAGACGAAGGCGTCTGAGCCGACTGGCACACAGCCGGCGGGGGAAGCCAACGACCGGGTGTAGAGAGGCTCGCCAACCCGGTCAAAAAATCCATCCAAGAGCCGCCAACCGGGGTCCTGTTCCTTCTCGTGGTCACATTATGGTCAGCAAAAAGGGGACCCGTCATGATCCACGCCATGATAGACTCTGGAGCTACCAACAATTTCATTGATAGAGAGTATGCCGACTCTCTGGGATTACAATATCATGATTTCAAGAATGCCCGTGTGGTGCAAGCCATAGACGGCCGCCCCCTCAAGACGGGTCCCGTAAGTCAGTGGTCGGAACCCACCAGGATGTGGATAAGGGAACATATGGAAGAGATTTCCTTCTTTGTTACCGAGGTTCCCCATTTCCCTGTGATTTTGGGAATTCCATGGCTGACTCTCCACGACCCTAACATCTCCTGGTCCAACAGAGAACTGCAGTTTGCTTCACCGTACTGCCAAAACCATTGCCTCGTAGCCAAGGTATGCCATGCCACAGACACCGAGCCCATCATCACCTTGCCAAAGAAGTATTCCGAGTATTGGGATGTATTCAATGAGAAAGAGGCCGAAAAATTACCCCCACATAGACCTTATGACTGTGCCATTGACTTGGTGGAGGGGGCCCCGATCCCGCGAGGGCATCTCTACTCCCTGACTGAACCAGAGCAAGAAGCTCTCAGGGAATTCCTAGAGACAAACCTTCGCAAGGGATTCATCAGACCCTCTCAATCCCCAGCCGCCTCCCCAGTGATGTTTGTGAAGAAGAAGTCAGGGGAACTACGCTTGGTGGTGGACTACAGAGCATTGAACAATATCACCAAGCGGAACAGCTATCCCCTGCCCTTAATCTCGGATCTACTGGATCGGCTTCGAGGAGCCAAGGTTTACACCAAGCTGGATCTTCGGGGAGCTTACAACTTAGTTCGCATCAGGGAAGGGGACGAGTGGAAGACCGCATTCCAGACCAAATTCGGATTATTCGAGTCCCGAGTTATGAATTTCGGTTTATCCGGAGCCCCCGCAACGTTCCAGCATTTTGTCAATGACATTTTTCAGGACTATCTAGACAGGTTCTTGATAATCTACCTGGACGATTTTTTGGTGTTTTCTAGATCACAATCAGAACATGAGAACCACGTCAAAATGGTGTTACAACGATTGCGGGATCATGGACTTTATGCCAAGCTGGAAAAATGCGCCTTTGATCTACATGAGGTAGATTTCCTTGGTTACCGCATCTCGCCTCTAGGGCTTTCCATGGATCCAGCCAAGGTTTCAGCAGTATTGGAATGGCGGGCGCCAACAAACAAGAAAGAGGTGCAGCGTTTCTTGGGGTTCGCGAACTATTACCGCAAGTTCATTCCAGATTTTGCCCGCTGGTCCGACCCCATCACTAGCTGCATCCGTGGAAAGCAGTCCTTCCGCTGGACTGATCAAGCAGAGAAAGGGTTCCAGCAACTAAAGAAACTATTCACCTCCCAGCCAATTCTACAGCACCCAAATCCTGGAACCCCTTTTGTGGTGCAAGCGGACGCTTCCGATGTGGCAATTGGGGCTGTACTCTTACAACCGGTGGGAGATCACCTCCATCCCTGTGCCTTTTACTCTCGTCAACTAACCACACCAGAGAGGAATTACACCATTTGGGAAAAAGAACTACTGGCCATAAAGGCAGCTTTTGAAACTTGGAGACATTGGCTAGAAGGGGCCAAATTTCCCATTGAAGTCCACACTGATCATCGTAATCTAGAACATCTAAGAACTGCCCGCAAATTAAATCAGAGGCAGCAACGTTGGGCTTTATTCTTTGAACGTTTCAACTTCCAGATCCATTATGTGACCCCAGCCCAAACCAAACAAGCAGACGCCCTGTCACGTAAACCGGAATACGCTGCAGGACGCAAGGAGACCTTTGAATCCCAACTGCTACAACCCGAGAACTTTGCCACGCTCACGGTGGGGAACACCAAATCCATTCCCATTGGTTCAACTTCCCCTACTCCAGGACCCATCTGTGCTCAAGAAATCAGGGCTAGTCAGCAAGCAGATGCCTGGGCGCAGGACCAACTTCGCCAAGGTCTGCATTTTCCCTTTTCGCTTAAAGATGGGCTGCTCTGCTATAGAAATCATGTTTATATCCCACCCGGACCGGGCAGGGAAAAGGCGCTTCGTCTGTGTCATGACTGCAAACCAGCAGGACACTTCGGACTATTTAAAACTATGCATTTGATCCTAAGGGATTTTTGGTGGCCCAAGATCCGCAAGGATGTGGAAAAATATGTCAACACCTGCCCAGTATGCCAGCGCTCCAAGATACGAAGGGAGAAGCCCTCAGGACTTTTACACCCCCTTCCTAACCCATCTCGCCCATGGGAAATAATTTCCGCGGATTTCATCACTGACCTACCACCTTCCTGTGGATTCACCACGATCTTAGTGGTGGTGGACCTTTTCACCAAGTTAGGCCATTTCATTCCCTGCGAAGGCCTCCCCACGGCCAAGGAAACTGCGGATCTATTTCTTCAACATGTTTTCAGACTACATGGATTGCCCAAGAGTTTAGTCACAGACCGTGGATCTCAATTCACCTCTCGTTTTTGGAAGGCGCTACAAAAACTATTGGGCATAGACTCTCGCTTATCTTCAGCTCATCATCCCCAAACAGATGGGCAAACGGAGCGCACCAATGCCACTTTGGAGCAGTATCTTCGCTGTTATGTAAACTACCAACAGGACAATTGGGCTTCTCTGTTACCACTGTCTGAGTTTGCCTACAACAATGGAGTTCAAGCTTCTACAAAAGAAACGCCGTTCTTTGCAAACTACGGCTTCCATCCACGTTTCTTTCCCCCTGTCATTGAAACTTCAGAAGTTCCCGCAGCAGAGGATTGGCTGCAGGAACTCACAGCGGTGCAACAACTTTTGCTCCAGCAATTGGACCAAGCCAAGGAGGACTATAAACGCCACGCTGACAAACACCGCCAGCCGGGCCCCGAAATCAAGGTAGGAGATCGGGTTTTTCTGTCCACTCGCTTTCTGCCCTCCCACCGCCCTTGCCGGAAGTTAGATGCCCGTTTCATTGGCCCCTATCCAGTGGTGGCGCAATTAAACCCCGTGACTTTCAAACTCCAACTTCCACGTTCAATGCGCATCCACCCAGTGTTTCACCGTTCCCTGCTCCTTCCGGCGGATGGTGTGCGTCCTGATACAGACCAACCGGCCCCCCCTCCTGTTTTGATGAATGGGGAGGAGGAGTTCGAGGTTGAGGACATTTTGGATTCTCGCTTTCACCGCCGCCGCCTACAATATCTCATTGACTGGGTGGGTTTTGGCCCTGAGGAACGCTCTTGGGAAGACGCCTCCAATGTCCATGCTCCTGAGCTAACCCGTCGCTTTCATCAGACCTATCCCGCCAAGCCGCGTCCTCGCGCCTCGGGGAGAGGGCCCCAGTTTGGGAGGGGCCTTGAGGAGGGGGATAGTGTGATGACCCATGGGCCTTGTAGTCCTGTTCAGGACACTGTAATTCCTGATGAAGATGAAAACTTGGGTTTTTTACCTTCCCAGTCTGAACTGGATTCCTCTCAGCCAGATCTTTCCCAGGCCGATCTGGGAACCTTGCACCTGCAAGAAAGTTGTCTCCCAGAAGTATGTCAAACAACCCCAGAGTCTACTTCTCCCGTGTTCTTGCGCCGGGAGTTTTGTAAACAACAGAGAAGTTTGGAATCAGCTTCGCGCAGGAGTGCGAGGATAGCAGCTAAGAATGTGGCCAATTAAGTCTGCTTCTCGTGAGAATCTTTGGGGAGTCTCACATCTGGTCTCAGAGTTTAGCTTTCGGTTCTGATTCCCAGAGAACTGCCTCGGCGGGAAAGCTAGTCTCTATTTAGGTGTTTTACCCGCGTAGTAACTTCGCGGAGTCAATTCGTCAGCCTACGGAGCAGGTCGTGTCTGGACAGCGCGCTCCGATTCAAGCCTCGCTCCCGTCCAAGCCTTGCCTTGCTATCCAGCCTTCGCCTTGCTTCCCAGCCTTTGTTTACCTACGGACTTTGCCTTGCTATCCAGCCTTCGCCTTGCTTCCCAGCCTTTGTTTACCTACGGACCTTGCCTTGTTTCCCAGGACCAATCCTTGCCTTGTACCACGGATTTTACCAAGTTATTCCACGGACCTTGTTCTTGTTCCTAGTTACCTTGTTCCACGTTTTAAGCCTTGTTTCAAGTATCAAGTTATTTCCTAGCCTTGCTCAATTTATGGACTAAAGGACCTTGTCATCTCCCCTCACTTTGCTTGGCAAAGTGAGTGTTTCGGTTATTGGATTACAACTTTGGACCTTAATATTTCATATTGGACATTATTTCCTTGGACTAATTTTGACCTTTCCTGAAAGGTCTGCTTCTGGACTATCTTTCACATTTGCTTTTACTAACTTTATATATTTCCTTAATAAAGATATTAGATAGAATCTGGCCTCTGCGTATGGTTATTGGTGCTCTGTAGCCTGGGTCGTGACAACTATGACCCGCCTCGAACCATGAGAAGAGGCAGGAAAGAAACAACAACAACAACAACAACAACAACAATAATAATATGCACTATAAATGGAAAGGATAGATTTCACATGTAGTGACTAAGAATTGCAGCCACTTGCTGCCATCTGACAGCCCAAATGTACAGGTCCTTGACACATGAAACAATATAATATTTTCTGTACTCTTTGCTCCTTGTGATGACTTCAACTGAAGGTAGCATCATTAGACAACATTGGAGGTGTCTCATTCCAAAGGTCACCATACATCGAAGTCAATTTTTCAGTAAATAATAACATCCAAAGACAGAGAACACTCTTACAACATAGGCCGTAAATGAAAGTTTACAGCATTCCCTCCATCATATCTAAAGTTCCAAACTCTTTTGTGATTAATTCACATCAATAGTTTAGCACAGAATTTATGTCAGAGACCCAGTTTTGCTATGAAACAGTATCATGTTTAAGAGGCACATAAATTCCCAACTACAGAACATTTTTAAATTCTCTGTGTGCTGACTTAACTCTTGATCTTCATGAGGAAGCCCAAATAACAAGTTCCTCTCCACTACTATATAGATAGGGACTTTGATTCCAAAAAGGACAGACATAGTTTGTTTTAAATTTATGCCCAAGTATTAAAAAATTGGGTTGTTGTATGTATTCCGGGCTGTATGACCATGTTCCAGAAGTATTCTCTCCTGACGTTTCGCCCACATCTATGGCAGGCATCCTCAGAGGTTAAAAAAATTATTTTAAAAGTTTAAGGAAAATTAAAAGCACAGTACAGCCTTTCAAGGAATGCATTTACAAACTGTAAGGAGCAGGGAGGTACAACATACTGTGTTGGAAAAGTCATTATGACTTGGCATATTTATAGTTTTACAATATCAGGCAGAAGCATTGTACATATCAGATTAACCAAGCTTCTAGAAGAAGCACAGATTTGGAAAAGACACTTGCTACACCCAGGACAGGCATCTCAGCTTAGATCACATGAAAAGTGAAGGAATGGTGAGGGCATGTAAAGATCAAAGCAGGCAAACAAAGACATTGATATGAAAAGTAGCAATGCAATTCCACAATGGAAGATGGCCCAGGGACTGGGACACAAGAAATCTACCTCCATGTGTAGATAATCCATGGATCAGGCCTCCAAGCTACCCAAGATGCAAAACCAATATTAATAGATCTCAGAGAATCCTGCAGCCATTCCTCATCTTCAATGCACCTTGATAAAGGTGAAATAAAACAGGAAGGAGGATGTTAAAGAATGGTAGGGTAAAAAATAAAGGGCTGGAACAGTGTGTTGCATACTTGCTGTAGCACATGGAAACCACATTACTTCAGATCCATACCTACCCTGTTTCCCCTAAAATAAGACATCCCCAGAAAATAAGATCTAGTAGAGGTTTTGCTGAATTGCTAAATATAAGGCCTCCCCTGAAAGTAAGACCTAGGAAAGTTTTTGTTTGGAAGCATGCCTAATGAACAGAACACCAGAGCATGCAGGATCGGTAAATGTACGTACCATAAAGGGTTGTACATGGAAATAATGGTAGTAACAAGAAATTCTTGATAGTATTCACAGTTTGTCTGGTTATGCTGGTCTGTGATGACAACTACTGTACAGTATATAATAAATGTTCATTTTTTTGTTCAACAATAAATGTGAATTCTTCTTCATGGAAAAATAAGACATCCCCTGAAAATAAGACCTAACGCATCTTTGGGAGCAAAAATTAATATAAGACACTGTCTTATTTTCGAGGAAACACGGTAGGCAGGAATTGAAGTATCCACTTCTTAGCTTTCCTAACCTTTACAGACAACTTTGATTCCATTTGC
This sequence comes from Anolis carolinensis, assembly GCF_035594765.1. Lineage (NCBI taxonomy): Eukaryota > Metazoa > Chordata > Lepidosauria > Squamata > Anolidae > Anolis > Anolis carolinensis. The sequence continues at coordinate 206,181,068 of NC_085842.1, read as the reverse complement.
ATATTGTTTACACTTGGAGAACAAGTAGCAGTGTTTGCATCACAAGCCATCTCGCTTAAAAATGACTAATCTCCTCATGATTCATATATGATCTCTGAACAAAGAATTCATGAGAGGGAGGAACACTGGACCTGAGCACTTTTGAATAGAGCCCCCAAATCTGTCCTCAATGAAAGGCTGCAGCATCTATTTGAATTGGGAAGGGCTTCATTTCAGGAGGTAGACTGGAACTTTCTCTCCACTAGCTGTACAAATGAAGGAATATTGCCAACTGCTTCATATGGCATGTGGAAGTGCTCATAGGAAACCACTGTGCTGTGCTTTTCACCTTTATGCAGAGGGGTGGGCGATATGCTGCTAAGGAGAGATGCTCCAGCAAAGGACCTTTAATAAGAATAACAGAGGTTCCACTGAACGTGTTGTTCAAGGATACTGTGCAACAATAAGAGCACTCGTGTCATGGCCAGCTCATGCTGGCCATATTTTAAGCATTTCATTAATAATAGACATGGCAATATTACATCTGGACTTTTAGCAAGAGCACTGTAATTTTATGGATGTTTTTAACTCCCTGAAGGGCTGGAGAGCGATCCCATGACACAAGCTAAGCTAACATCCCATTGTTGTCAGAGCTTGAGAAATGCATTAGAAGAGCCTTCAAAGCCCCATAGCCATTAAACTTTGCATCCCCAGGGGAAAACTAAAAGCAAATCTGGTATAATGTAAAGGGTATAAATTTAGCAAGAATAGGATCACTGAATATATTTAGATGCCCGTGGCCCAAGGAGAATTTTGCGCAGTCTTAACCAAAGATGAGCTGGCCATAATAAGACAAATGAAAAAAGTCAGTTTTATTGTTGTGCCCTGCTGTTCAACCCATTAAATAATCTTATCAAGGCGATTGCCTAAGTGGTGCGGGGACATAATTAAACAGCAGGCTATCTAGTTCTACAGAAATCAATATGGACATTAACATTAATTTCTCTCTTCCATGTGCTGCTTTTGTACATGGGTATATGTGCAGAATTATGGTTCAACTGAATAAAGAAGTTTTATTCATCCAGTGATTGGGAATGTTTGCATCTATTTAAATGTTAACAATTTTGCTGAAACCCCAAATCAGCGTGAGGAAGGGGAAATAGCGATGTTTAAAAATTGTACAGTAATTATTTTTGCTTCATAAGACTGCTGTAAGACCACTTCTTATGTTACAGTAAAACTTCACACAAGAGCAGAAATGCACATTTCAGGTTTAATGGCTCCAACGAGTGATACATGAACAAACTTAGCAGGGAACAATTATGGCTTCAGACCAGACAGTAAGATGACAGATTTGATATTAAGTTGCATGATTCAGAACTTGGAAAAGTTACTCTTCTCCAAAACCCCCACACCTAAACTATGGTCTAAGAGTATCTTTACTAAGCAACGGCTCATGCTGACTGGTTATGAGTTATAGTAAAAAACGAACTCTTCCAAGCTATGTAGTGCTTTTTTAGAAGCTCAAGTAAATCAAGGATGAACATGCAGGCTACCCCCCCCCCCCCAGAAGTTTCTCACCCAATTAAAATGTGTTTTAAAACAATTTACACCTTAACCTTCATTTATTTATTTATTTCCCAAACTTGTGCCCCGCCCTCCTCACCCTGAAGGGAACTCAGGGAGGCCTGACAACAGGCAGCAATTCGATACCGAGATACTGTGCATGGGATTACCTGGATTTGTACTTTGAACCATTATGAAATTTAAACAAAATCTGAATTCTGCAATACAGCTCTCCATTTTTTTAAAAATGTGAATGCCTAGAAAATTATTTTCAGAAGTGCAAAAGGGTATTTGCAAAAATGCACTTCTTTATGCAAAAGGAAAACTGTAAGATATGAAAACTGAAGCTTTGTTCACTTCTACAGCTCCACTATATGACTTGTTTTTGTTTTGTGTATTTTGATACATATTTTATGGAGGTATGCTTTAATATATATATTTTACAGAGTATTTAAAATTATTGTGTGTTTATGTTTTAGTAATGCTGTAATCCACCTTGAGCTGTGAGGAGAGGCGGACATGAAATAAAACTACTACTACTACTATTAGGAATATCATGTGAAGAACCAATGAGAAGAGGATAGGATTAAAACTGGACCCTTCTCCAGTCTTGGCTCTATGGTCTTGCCTCCCTCTCTTTTCAGCATTTTCTTTCTGTATTTGACTAACCATAAGACTAAATAAGGCCAATGTGGTCTCTAGCCATTACATTTTTTAGGTTCTCGAGACTGTATGTCAGTGCCAAAACTCACTGAATGCCTTCAAGCAGTCACGTGTTCATCTTATGAACTCGGTTCCACCCCCCTCGCAAGTGCAGCTGGTGGGAACGCGAGACAGGGACTTCTCAGTGGTGGCCCCTCAGTTGTGGAACTCCCTTCCCCAGTGACATCAGATTGGCTTCATCCCTCCTGGTGGTCAGGAAAAAGTTAAAGACATGGCTTTGCACATAAGCATTCGGAAAGTAATGTAACATGAAACCCAACTTCAATAGCAACTTAGATAAGGACTACAAAAAGTCAATCAGTACGGAATTTAACACTCGGCACTTTGTACATTGTAATCTGTTTTTAATCTGTTTATTGTATTTATATGTCTTAACTGTTGTAAATTGAGTTTCTATATTTTATTGTATGTGTTATGCGGTATTGAATTATTGCCATGATTTGTGAGCCGGACTGAGTTCCCTTAGGCGTGAGAAGGGTGGGGTATAAATATAGGGGTTGGGCTGTGGTGCAGGCCTGCTGCAATAAATCACTCTGACCATGAGGTCATGAGTTCGAGGCCAGCCCATGGCAGGGTGAGCACCCGTCAATTTAAAAAAATTAAAAATAGCCCCTGCTCATTGCTGACCTAGCAACCCGAAAGATAGTTGCATCTATCAAGTAGGAAATAAGATACCACTTATAAAGTGGGGAGGCAAATTTAACTAATTTACGACATTGGAATGAGGAAGTGCCGTCACAGTGGATGATGAAACAGCTGCTCCCTCCTGTGGCCAGAATTGAACATCCCCTCAGGAGAAGGTTAAATTGCCCCTGCCTCTGTCTCTGTCTTGGTTCTATGTGTATATGGGCATTGAATGTTTGCCCTATATGTATATAATGTGATCCGCCCTGAGTCCCCTTCGGGGTGAGAAGGGCGGAATATAAATACTGCAAATAAATAAATAGCAAATAAATAAACAATAAACAGATGACAGAATGGAGGATCCATGCATGTGTATCATTCTGAGCACAAACAAGCATGTATGTATCTCTATATATAATGTCTTGAGTATACAATATGACAAAAGACAGCTTCAAGGAATTTCAGAGTGAAATCTGTGAATATATCCTTTATTACTGTATCTTTCAAGACCTAATATGCACAACACTATGATGATCATATGGTGTGGAGAGCACACATTTATGAATGGCTTTAATAATGCTGCACAGTTTCAATTATGTTTAGATTTGTCAGAATTGTCCATGTTCTTTTCTGCCTTAAGCCATTATTGGGTAATTCACCACCAACCCAATACCAATACACCACTATCGAACTAATACCCAATCCCATTTTAGGGACCCGGAGGACTGATAACACTTAGGCTGCACATAAATATCAAAGGATAATAAATATCAACTAGAAGCAACATCACCCCATGTCCTGCAAAGGCTTTGAGTTACTACACTCTGAAGAGTTGTGTGAAGCCTGAAAAGATAAGAGTAATGTTGCAGTTTAAGTGATAAATGATGGCTTTGGAATACCAGGGTTTGAATCCACACTTAGTCATGGAAACCTATTAGATGACTTGACTTCAGCAGAAGCAATGGCAACTCCCTGCTGAATACATCTTGCAACCCCCCCCCCCCCAAATGATACAAGTAGTCATAAATTTGGGGTGGTGGTGGTGGTGGGATCAACCTGAAGGCATAGAACACTGGAATGATATATTTGACCCATTTGGTAGATGTAGCCTGAGACTGTCAAAATGCTGGAATTGACTTTGCCAATTCTGTACACCAGCTGATGTGCTCTTCAACAAATGTGGAGCAGTTGTACTAAGAAGCTTGCAAGGACATGTAAGGATATAAATCAATCAACCAACACTTCAAAGATTGGTGATATATGATCCTCCAACAACCCACACATTCATTGACAAGAAAGCCTTCTAAGTTAATGCCTTCATCAGGATCAATGACACCCTGAAGAATGTGTTAAAACACCTGATCAGAGCTTACAATGATACCGACAAAACCTTCAGTGTCCTGACAGGTCTTTTGTTTTGTATTTCCAAGTTCACAAGTTGCTATATCAGTGAGAAATGCCCAGATGAATTCCCAATAGATTTTACTGAGCAATTTCAATTGTTGAATTCACTTTTCTCTCAGATACTAGTAGAAATGATTATGAAAATAAATCTATTTGAATATGTGGTGTTATCTTTGAATCCAATGTGACAGACTGTTTCCTGAAATGCTGAAACTGCATTGTGACTATATTAGTCACTAATGAAGAGCAACTGCAACACAGAAGTCATTTTTTTCCTTCTAAAAAGGATGAAAAAATGTTCTCAAAACTAGTGCAACTCAAAACATCCCATTGCCTGGTTCTTCTTGAACACCAAGTAGAAATATGAGCTATCTCTGAATTACTATGATATCATTTATGACCTTGCTAGAATCAAACTGATAAAAAAAAATAAAAGGGTTGAAGAAATGAGCATATTGCATTATTTAAAGTCTACCTTTGTCTGAAATAATTTTAGCTGACTTTGATGTTTCTATTTTCTACACTATGGAGTACTTTTCACTTCTGGCTTTCCCTCCCGTTAGCCTCTTAAAGCATTCATAAATTTAAACCATTCTATTTGTATTCTATTTGTAGCATATAAATACCCACTGACACAGCAGCCCCATGTCCCTTGAAAACCTCAAGGCTCTCAGATTCTTTTTTATTGTAGGCACCAATGACTACAGTATGAGATCACACAATGCCGAAAGAAAACTAGACTCCATAAAATAATGTGGCTTTTTAAATTGATCAGGGAGGATGTGGGGCCTGAGACAAACATGTTCTTACTTAAGATCCCACGTCCTTCTTAGAATTAACTCCTAGCCAAGTAGGTGTTGTCCCCTGGTGGTGGCGCAGTGTGTTAAAGTGCTGAGCTGCTGAACTTGCAGACCGAAAGGTCCCAGGTTCAAATCCCCGGAGCAGAATGAGCCGCTGTTATCCCCAGCTCCTGCCAACCTAGCAGTTCAAAAATATGCAAATGTGAGTAGATCAATAGGTACCGCTCTGGCGGGAAGGTAACGGCGCTCCATGCAGTCATGCCGGCCACATGACCTTGGAGGTATCTGTGGACAACACCGGCTCTTCGGCTTAGAAATGGAGATGAGCACCAACCCCAGAGTCGGTCACGACTGGACTTAACATCAGGGGAAAACCTTTACTAAGTAGGTGTTTGGCTATGGCTCACCAACACTTGCTCCCTTTTGCTTGACTCTGCAGGATTTGAATCAGATTGACAAGTTCTTCCTGCCCTTGGAGGAAGCAAACCTGATCAAGGAGGGAAAACAAAGAAGCTAATCTCTACCTTAGAAGTCTTCTCCATGTGTTCGTAGCTTGGCTGGATTTACATACAGGCAGTCCTTAATTTACAAATATATGACTCCTGGTTAAGAATGGGGGTGAAAGGGAGTAAGTGAAAGGGAATCTACCCCTAGGAAGGGAAAATCCCCTTTGTAAGAGTTATCGAAGGGAAAAGGTATCTCCACTGAAGCTTTATCACTAATCCTTGTTTCTACAAAAACCTAATTTTTTCAAAATCCAATTGTTACAGGGACAGAAAATGAGGTGAAATCTTCTGAACAGGGGCACAGGCAGCAAAACAAAAATTACAGGAGTGTTAACCCTTTCCTATGTTATCCAAAACTATTTTTTTACTGTAGTTACTAGGCTTGCTCAAATAATTCGATTTTCCCGTTACCCGTTATTAATTCGTTATTTTCGTTTGTTTTGAAGCAATATAGAACCTTGGTTGTCCACACGTCTGGATATCGCGGTTTCGAATCGCGAGAGGCCGTTTTTTCTTATTTCTTCGTTTTTTTCGTTAAGAAAAAAAAGCTTTTGCAAATCACCCAAACTCCTTTCCTTTTGCCCCTCAGCCAATGGGAGGCTCAGCCAATGGGAGGGGGCGAGGGGGAAGGAGGCCGAGGAGGAGGAGGAAGACGGAGGGGGGAAATGGCCGCCGCCGCCTCGCCTCAGCTCAGGCCTGGAGAGACCGAGAGGGGCCCGGCGGTGAGGAGGAAGAGGCCCGGGATGCGAGGGGGTGTGGGCCAGGCCCGTCCTCGGCTGCTCCCAGGGGCCCAGATTCGCACCCTCCCTCCCCCCAATACAGGTCTCCAGTCCATACCACGCTACATGAACTTGAATGGATACTGTGGTTGTGTTGTCGAAAGCTTTCATGGCCGGGATCACACTGTTGTGGTATGTATTCCGGGCTCTATGGCCATGTGCCAGAAGCATTCTCTCCTGACGTTTCACCCACATCTGTGGCAGACATAGAGGTTTTGACGTCTGTGCGAAGCTAGGCAAGTGGGGTTTATATATCTGTGGAAGGTCCAGGGTGGGAGAAAGAACTCTTGTCTGTGGGAGGCAAGTGTGAATGTTGCAATTGGTCACCTTGATTAGCATTGAATAGCCTTGCAGCTTCAAAGCCTGGCTGCTTCCTACCTGGGGGAATCCTTTGTTGGGAGGTATTAGCTGGCCCTGATTGTTTCCTGTCTGGAATTCCCATTTTCTGGGTGTTTCTGGGAAGGTAATGGCACTCCATGTAGTCATGCCGGCCACATGACCTTGGAGGTGTCTATGGACAACACTGGCTCTTGGGCTTAGAAATGGAGATGAGCACCAACCCCCAGAGTCAGACATGACTGAACTTAACGTCAAGGGATACCTTTACCTTTACCTACACACACACACACACACACACACACACAAGCAGGGACTATATATATATATATACACACAATATATATCACACACACACCAATTTAACAAAGTTTCAGCCACAAAAACAAAGTTTCTGAAGTAGAACAATGACTTTCACAGTAAAGACAACCCAATTTAACAGGAAATAAGACTTTCAAACCAGGAACAGATTTCTGCAATTATTAAAAAATGGTTTATTATAAAAGCTATGAAAATTTGCCAAAAATCAGAGGATAAGGGAAACGTTCCACATTTTGGTGAGCTATCAGTGTTAAATGTGTTCTACCACTGTACCAAGTTTGAAGAAGATCACTCAAAAAATGAGGGCGGGAGAGCCCCCTAAGTCCCCCCCCCCTTCGGGCTGTTTTTGGGCCACCGCGCATGCGCGTCCGCCATTAACGAATTAATTTAGAAAATAACGAATTTTCATTAATTTCGAAAAATTTTGGGGGCCAAATTCGTTATTAGCAACAAAAACGAAAAACTGCCCCCTCTAGTTTTGAAACGAGTTTAGAATCAAATTTTTCATGGATCGATCAAGCCTAGTAGTTACACTTAAAAATGTAGCTGTTCCAACTTACATACAAATTCAATTTGTGAACAAACATACAGAATCTATCTTATTCATAACCTGGGAACTGCCTGTATCCAAGGAAATAAAAATTAAATTAAAATATGATACATCAGCTTTGGTCCAACACCTGGTTAGCAAGAGACAACCAGAACAGAGTTGTTTAAGACTGTTAGAACTTTTTTTAAAATGGAGATAGAATGAAAGTCATTCTTGTTTCTACTTGATACCAATTTGTAATATAGGTCTGTGATAACAGGTCTTTGGGCCACATATGATGCAGCATGGGATGCTGCTAGACTCTTACTTGCAAAACCAGAAGTGAAAAAGAAGATGTTGGTAGAAAAGAATTATTTGATATGCGGTCACACATTAATGGTCAATGGAAATTTCTTGTTGTCTCAGTTTTCACCTCACAAAATCACATTGTAGCAAAATTAATTCCTGACTGGGGCCACAATAGAAAGGACTACAGTGGAGGACATAGTGTGCTATTATCGCTGTCTATAAAATGATAGTCTTATTAATTGCAGATTCTTTCTACCTTCTCTTTTTTTGCCATGCTAAGGTATGCTAACCTGAGCCACAGAGTATCAAGTTCACTACAACAGCTGAGCTCCAACCGATCAGATCAAGTACATACTGGAAAGAGCAACATCAAAATGAAATAAGTAGATCTGGGAATTCCCTCCTAATTTTTGTTAGCTATTAAAATTGCACCATGAGCTAAGAAAAGAATAAGTATAAGCAGGAGGCTTGAGACATTTGTACTTTACATCAAAGCGACAGGAAAAGGCAGAATGCAACTCAAACTATATGCCATTGAAGTTTACCACACTTAATAGAAATGATTGAACTGACTAAAATAACTCCTATTTTCTCCACACAGCTGGAGATAATGCTATTAAAACATCTAATTATAACTGTATGTCCTTATCCTACTCACCAGTTTCAGTGTTATAAACATTAACTGTTAATTTTTCATTCAGCAGCAGAATTGGCTTCAAGAATGCAGGAAAATTTCAGGACAGAAGTTGAGAAACCTTCAAAGAATAATGTAATAGCAAGAAGAGCAGTGGCCCTCTGAGAAACCAGAAAAGGTCAAATTAGGACCCGAAGAAGGATGAATTCGACCTATGGCATGAGAATCTCCTGCCCCTGCCCAAGGATGCATCTATACTGTCTAGTTAATATACTGTATTTCGTTGCATAATAGTCGCCATCACATAACAGTTACAGATCCCTTAGTTCACTTGCCTGAGTAACTGCATTAAGGGTGTGACTGCCCTTTCAGGGCAATGCTCTGTAGCTGCAGAGGGGACAGGAAGGCAGGTGAACTTGCCCGCCTGCCCTTCTCTCTGCAGCTATGCTTTGAGGGCACAGATGCACAGGAGGGTGATACTTCACCCACCCATGCAGCTGCACCCTTAAAGGGACTATCACAAAGTGTAAAAAGCCCCTCAAACTCACCATCGCATAATAATTGCACCTTCCCACTGTTGATGCTAAAACATCGAGGGGGGGAGGGGAGTGTTTTTTATGCAATTAAATATGGCAGTTTGACAACAGTTTAATGTCCATGGCCCAAGGCTATGGAATCATGGGAGTTGTAGTTTTACAAAGTCTTCAGTCTTCCTTGCCAAAGAGTGCTGGTGCCTCATCAAACTATGAATTTCAGGATTCCATAACACTGAACCATGGCAGTTAAATGGCATCAAATTGAATTAATTCTGCAGTGTAGATGCATCCCTGGACCTCACAGCTGGGGAAAAGACGATTGACTAAAAAAAAGTCTTATATTGAGCACACCATATTTTCTCTTGCAAGATGTGCTGCACTTCTATTCTAAAGGAAATACCAATCATTGTGTTTTAGCAATACAAGTTTTCCATTATGTATGTCTTTGGAGGATATATGAATTTCCACCAATGAGTGGAAATTGCAATTGCTCATCATGTTTCCAAATATCCCTTGGGTTTCCTAGTAAGTGTAATGTCTGAACAATGAAAAGGTCTGAAACCCTGCGAATGAATCAGCTGAATAGATAATTTGCCCCAGTCTCATGAAATAGTAATATATTTACATCTCTTGTCTTGTCTGACATGGCTGCAAATGTGAATCAACATTAGCAATGCAATCTCATACCATTCCCCATATTGTATTTACAGTGGGACTCTTATTCAGAGCAGGAATTAGCATTCATGAAGAAGCAGAAGTTCATAACATTAAACATCATTATCCATACTGAATTAACTTAAACAAGAATCTGTTTATAACCACTGAAGAAAATATCCCTAACTCTTAAGAGGTTGGGGATATTCAGCATTGCAGAATACATACCATATAAAGAAGGCAACAAATCACCACCGAAAAACATTCATTTCACACTTCCAAGTAACAGGGAAAGGAAGAAAGCAAATTATTGCTATTTGAAACTACTTCTTTCTCTACCAGATATGATAACTGTGGTCCTTAACATGTTTCCTTTGAGGTCTGTTCTACTGATACCTACAGATTCTGTCTTGTGATATACAGTTGGCTCATGTATTACACAAGTTTGTAGTACATGGGTTCAGGTACACATGAAGCCCTCCTCGTGGACAAAGGTGAGGGAAGCTGGGGACCAGGCTGCTTGCATGGAGCTCTTGAAAGCAACCCTTCTTCTTTGGCTGAAAGAGTTGCATGACCCCATGCAACTGGACCAATATGGCTGGAATCTGACTTTCAGACAGATTTGACCCTTAAACAGGGGATTGCTTTTGGGAGCTTAGCATGGGAAGCCTGCACCCCCAAATTATGGTTCTTTTTGTCTACTCCCCCCCCCTCCACACACACAGAGTGACAGGTGAGCAGGGTACAAGGTAATTTGACCATGTAGCTTTTCTATCTTTCAGAGGCATATCAGCTAGGGGCAGACCCAACCAATGAAATCTTTCCCGCAAAAAATGACTTCAAATCTATGCACATAATAACAGTGAAAATCTGTATGTGTGTATGTGGCACAGGTGTCCATTTACACAAACAGTTCCACAAACAGTTACAACTTCCAGTGCTGAGGAGCCACAAATGGCCCTTCCTCCAATGGCATTGCAAGTTATAGCGAGTTCCATTAACATGTCCAAGAATGTCCTCCCTAAACACCATACTGCCTCTCACCCAAGTGAAGGCTTTCATACAGGGAAAAATTTTATCCTAGATTTCATGTTTTTCCTCTACCAGAGACATCCCAGTGTTCCTTTCTCTCTCCACTGGTGTGGAATTTGCATGACCCTGCCCTCTGCCTCTCCCTTAACCCTTTCCTATGGTGCACAGCAAACAGAGTGGAATTGATCAGCAACTAAACAACGGAACATACTGGAGGGATTTGGGGGACTGAGTCAACATAACAGAAGTTGTAGTTCACCGTGCATCAAGACACAGCACTGTGATCCCCACTGACAATGGACTAGGAACACATTTGGCATACAGAACCCCCATGACTAACAGAACATACTGGAGGGATTTGCGGGGAATCTGCCTTGACATTTGAGAGTTGTAGGTACTGGGATTTGGAATTCACCAGCAATCAAAGAGAACTCTGATCCTTATCAATGATGGACCTGGACCAAACTTGGCACACAGAACCGCCATTACCAATTGGACCTACTGGAGGGGCTTCAGGGGAACTGGCCCACCATGGTGGTAGCTGTAGTTCACCCTGCAGCCAGAAGCCACATGGACTCCACCGATGATGCATCTAGAGAGTAAACTTGCCCAACATGACAAACTTTAATGACTGATGGAAGTTTTTGGGGTTAACCTGGTTCATCCACAACCTTATGCATTTATGAAATAAAAAAAAAAACTTTTTCAAATAACCCAGGCAATACCGGGTATCCAATCTAGTTTAATAATCATCATCATCATCATCATCATCATCATCATCATCATCATCATCATCATCATCTTTATTTGTATCCTGTCTCCTCTACCCGAACAGATTAGGGGCGGCTAACAACAGAAGAAACAAAATATAATAATAATAAACATACATACAAATCCAGCTTAAATCACACAATAGGGTTTTTTTTTCGTGTCAGGAGCAACCTGAGTTGCTTCTGGTGTGAGAGAATTGGCCATCTGCAAGGACGTTGCCCAGGGGATGCCTGGATGTTTTGATGTTTTTACCATCCTTGTGGGAGGCTTCTCTTATGTCCCCACATGGAGCTGGAGCTGATAGAGGGAGCTCATCCGCGCTCTCCCCGGGTGGGATTCGAACCTGGCAGCCTTCAGGTCAGCAACGCAACCTTCAAGTCGCGAGGCTTTAACCAATTACGCCACCGGAAGCTCCACACACAATAGGTAAAGTATAATTATTTATGTGAAAATTGTATTATGTGAAGGGTCAACTGTATCTGTTTTACAATAAAAGAGGTCAATTTGTGTTATGTAACCTATCCACATGGTAAGTCTGTATAATATAGGTAGGTTCTGGATAACAACTCCCAGAATTCCCCAGGCTGGTCAGTAGTTATGGAAGCTGAAGTAGCTTGGGAGGTGTATTACATTTTCCCCCCCAAGTAACTTAGCACATGCACCCATGCTATAAGAGATAGCAGTTTCATACACACAATAAATTCTATAGTGACTGTTATAATCTGAAATGAAATTCTAGAGCCCAAAGTAAACCACTCCAAATCAAGACACACTTTTGTCTAAAGCAGCTGATTTGACCTCAACCAAGACAAATAAGATGTCAAGCCCTCTGAAGAACAGACAAGAACACATTATTCCCCTCCACTATGGAATTTTACTTTATCTTAGGAAAATGAGTTAAAAGTATTAATATAACACAAAAGAATGCAATATTTGGTTAGAGATAGATGGATTCACACAAGGAACCAAATGCCTTGCACACAGCTTCCTGGCACAATTCAAGCATGTATTGCATCTTGAATGGTAACCGAGGGGATGATGTATATCCATGCAAACTGTGGGCTATCATTCAGCTCTAGCAAACAAAGGAAACTGTTTCAAATGCATTTCAAATTAACACAATTACAAATATATCTTAAACCAATGGTTTTTAACCCTTTTGGTTTGCCTACAGTATCCCCTTGAGAAGCCAATGAAAATTCTGGACTCCCTCATCATAAAAATGCACCTGAAACACATTTTTTAGGTTGAAGGAAGGAAACTAAAGGAGGGGAGGAAGAGAAACGTATGTTGTTGCACTGATTGATAGATCTACTGGAGTCCATGGAGCAAAGGTAAGAACATCTGCTTTATACCAATAGATAAAAGGAAGTCAAAAGATACTTTCTAACTTTCTACAAACTTTCCAGACCAAAAAAAGGAAATGGAATGGTGGGAGTTTGATACATGTACTACATACCCAGGAAATATTTCACTGGGTGGGCATTTTCTATGCCAGAAAAATGCATGCTTATAATTCTCCACAGTGACAGCATATACTACGAGCACTGCTTGCAAGTCAATCCCAGGCACTACATGAGCAGTGCAGGCCAAAGAGCCACGAAGAAAGCACTGAAGATACCATTTATGCATCTGGAAAGTAAAAAACCCTTACCTGTCATTATCCTTTGAGCTTCATATGGCTCCATATAACCAGTGTTTTCTCCTTTGCCAGTTTTGCTGCCTTCACTTTTAGCATCAAATGGGTCAGAGTAGTCATCTGCTATTAGGACCTGTAACATGGAAAAATAAAATTATGAGGACTTCTATTGAATAAGGTTTTTTAAAGAACACTACAAAACATCCACTTCAAAGGATTCATCTCCAGAACATTGCTACCGCCTCTCCCCCAACTTCTAATGGATCATGAAAAAGAAATTTCAGTTAAGTTTGGAAAGATACTTTGTTGCTTTCTTAATGAATTTTCTTAATTCGCATCTGTATAGTCCAGCTTTGATCTGATTCCTCAGTCTAAGGCATATAGTCTGTGTGTGTGTGTGTGTGTGTGATCCAAATCCATCATTGTTTGAGCTCTCTGGATGTAGGTGAACTACAACTCCAAAACACAAGGTCAATGCCCACCAAACCCTTCCAGTATTTTCTGCTGGTCATGAGAGTTTTGTGTGCCAAGTTTGGTTCAATTCCATTGTAGGTGGCATTCAGAATGCTCATTGATTGTAGGTGAACTATAAATCCCAGCAACTACAACTCACAAATGACAAAATAAATGCCCCTCAACCCCACCAGTATTCAAAATTGGTGTGCCGGGTAATTGCGCCAAATTTGGTCCAATGAATGAAAATACATCCTGCATATCAGATATTTTCATTACGATTAATAACAGTAGCAAAATTACAGTTATGAAGTAGCAACAAAAATAATTCTATGGTTGGGGGTCACCACAACAGGAAGAACTGTATCAAGAGGTCACGGCATGAGGAAGATTGAGAACCACTGATCTAGGCTGAGACTTGGAAGATTTGGTTAAAGGAATTGCCCAGTCATTGGGGTAACCACGGCCTAATGTTATTCCCTCTCTCAGTCTCTTCAGAAGGTTGCTGGAGGAAACCAAAGTAACCCAACTTGAAAAAGAATATAGCTATAATGAATACATTACATCAATAAAATCCAATGTAAAGCCAGGCAGTGCTGTGGCAGATATACAGTAGAGTCTCACTTATCCAACATTCGCTTATCCAACATTCTGGATTATCCAACACAGTCTGCCTGGATCCACAGCTGTTTTGCTAGGCATCAAGGACTGAACATTTTACGAGTTTAATTTCTGACAATGTTGTTCCTGTAAGTTCATTTTATGCAATTCTATCTTTATTTGTAGCCAATTTGTTAGTAGTCAACGTTTTTGTAGTCAATGTTTTCAATACATTGCGATGTTTTGGTGCTAACTTTGTAAAAAAGTACGTTATCGTGTATTGAACTGCTTTTTCTGTCAACTTGTTGTAAAACATGATATTTTGGTGCTTAATTTGTAAAATCATAATGTAATTTGATATTTAATAGGCTTTTCCTTAATCCCTCCTTATTATCCAACATTTTCGCTGATCCAACATTTTGCCCGTCCGTTTATGTTGGATACGTGAGACTCTACTGTACTTGGAACAGTACCTCCCAGGTTTTTTTTTGTGTCAGGAGCAACTTGAGAAACTGCAAGTAAGACTTGGGAAATCAAGCTCCAAAAGCAGGGCTTTATCCTTCAGTAACATGACAAAGCATATAAGACACAAGTAGAAAAATAAACAAAAATATGGACTGATGCAGCTGTGCTGGACAAACCATTGCCTGATCATGTAAGGGTGCTCCTTATCATCCTTACATTCTTAAGGGCCCTGCCAGCTCTTCCCTGATATTACCGTTCCAGAGTAATTATGGATTCATCTTTAAGCTTCCTTTTCTCTTCTTTTTGTTATTTTGGACCATTCAAGTGTAAGCCAATGCTGTCCATCATTTGAGGTGTAATTTAAGGTATATTCAAGGGCCTCATTAAATGCAAATTGCTAAAGATGGCAAGTGCAAAATGAAGGGATAGGGAGGGAGACATCCCCCCTTCCCCCACCCTCACTAAAGATCTGTAATGAATGGCTTGTTATTGCAGCTCTAATGGCTCACTCAAAAAGAGAGAGGGAGAGATGGGGAATGAGAGGAAGGAAGGGAGGGAATGAATTGCCTGGTATCTTTTGCCTCATGCGGGCTGAAGCTGTAATCAGCTGCCCTGTCAGAGTGGTGTCAGGGGCTGGGGGCGCGTAGCTCAAAGACAACAGTGTGCATCAGGCAGGAGTAATTTCTCCTCCTAACAAGGGCAGGTTTTATCTGCAAAAGCCCTGCAGCTAAAACACCATCCATTTACTTCCCTGATGATGCCTTGTCAGCTGCTGATAGATAAGTATCTTGGATGCCCCACAGCCCCCCCCCCCACCATATAGGGGCTGACACTGTAATAGCTGCCTTTCTTTAGAAATAGCTGCAGTAAAATGACATGAGATGGGGATGGGGGGGGCAGGGGGAGGAAAACAGACAAAAGACTGGCTAATGTATTTTTATTTGATCTTTCTACTTTCCTCTTTGTCCAAATCAGAGTAAATTAAACACATAAAAACTGTCAAAGATTGATTTTGTTTAAGCACAACTGTAACAGATTCCAGACCCCAAACCAATATCAGACATGGGGACAGATATGTTGTATGAGAAATGAAATAGTATTTAAAATTACAGACAGAAACTCCTGCCACATTAACTTCCCATATTTATATCACAGCCTAATATGAAGCCTAAAACGTCTGGTTGTTTATGGAGAGTAAAAAACTCCTTCCAAAAAAATCAGGCAGTCAAACCTTTCAAGTTGGATGGGAGTCTGTTCTTTATCCCCTTTTAAGGCATCCACTTGACTAACATAATGAACTGCACATATTCATGTATAAGTCTAGAAATGTTAATCAACAATATGAACCCAAAACCCTGGGTTAACTTATCCATGGGTCAGTGAAAGTGCTGTAACCTAGGTAAAGGTTTTCCCCTGACAGTCTAGTCGTGTCCAACTCTGGGGGTTGGTGCTCATCTCCATTTCTAAGCTGAAGAGCCAGTGTTGTCCATAGACACCTCCAAGGTCATGTGGACTTGATCCGTAGTTACTGTTGAATGATTCCAATGAATCACTTTCTGTTTCACATAGGCTTTAGGCTGCCTGCCTGCCTTTTAACACATCCACTGGATAATTTTTTTAAAAAAAAAGGAAAATAGGTTTTAAAAAACAACCTTCTGGGATGGGGATGCTATGACTTCGTAAATAACAATCAATTAATGTTCTGTACAGTCAGGTTCTACTGCAAAAACATATGTGTGAGTATGCATACAGCTTAAGACAGTGGTTCTCAACCTGTGGGTCCCCAGGATTTTTGGGAGTTGAAGGCCAAAACATCTGGGGAACCACAGGTTGAGACCCACTGCTTTAAGATGTCTGTTCACCTATGATGACCTCAAAATTGTAATTCTCAGACTTGATATTGAAGAGAAACTGGTCGTCTAAATACAGCACAATGAGTACAGTACACAGTGGCACAAATTTGGTATATGTCCATAAACTGTTAGCTCTTGTTACAAAACAATGAAATTAAATCATAACCTTTTGTAAACCAATTACACCTTATAATTAATGATGTTTCTGAAAATATACAATAGTATGCAAATTATGTCCAAGGAACTAAACAATTGTTCTTGGCTTTTATCCTAGAATCCCTGAAAGGCTGGAACCGGGGGGGGGGGGGGGGGGGGGGAGAGAGGAGGCAAATTAAGCAATAACTTTTTTTACAGCAGGGGTGTATACATGTGATACGCACAAACACAGGGACTCTTATACACCAGTGACTGTGGAACCAAATGTCCTTCTTTAAGTTTGCAGCCAAAGTATTCAATCAAGGAAATTCGAAAATATAGGTCACCACCTAAAAGAGGACATATTTGACTGTAGTGAAATAACAGGCTGAGAATTGATCAGACGATTGACAATATTTGACTAGTCAATTGACTTCTAGAGTTCCAATCACAGAGCAAAATCGATGGTGGCCTTGGGATTTGTGGGAATCATAGATTCTTGCAACTGGATCTCTTCCTTTGCTTGACAAATCAACAGCAAGCCTTCTGAGTCCAGTAGGCCTGTCAAGATCTATGCTGCAAGTAATATAGTCTGCTTCTACCACAGGAATGATTAAACAGCTGAGGTAGTAGGTGGTACTGAAAGCATCCATCATAAATTCCAAGATCAATATCTGAAATAAATGAAGAGCTTTAGTCTCATAAACACAGAGCATTTCAGAAAATCGGCTAATCCAGTATCTGGACAAACATGGCAACCTGGTCTGTTTCAAAGGCAGCAACATCTCTGCATTCTAATTAAAATTAGATATACAGCTCAAGAGCTGTCAAAAGAGAGTCCAGCTGCTTCAAGATACTATTTCAGTTTAAATTACAATTCAGAAAATTTTAGCTTAAACAATGCAGCTGGCCTGTGCTCACACATGGCTTCCTTTATACTTGTTGACAGTTTTTTAAATAATCTAGAATATTAGGGGGAAAGGGTTTCTTTCATTCATATAAATATGCTTTGATATCGGATGTTGAGAAGGCCCCAGTGGCACTGTGGGCTAAACCTCTGAGCTGATGAACTTGCTGACCAAAAGGTCAGAGGTTTGAATCCGGGAGGCGGAATGAGCACCCGCTGTTAGCCTCAGTTTCTGCCAACCTAGCAGTTCAAAACATGCAAATGCGAGTAGATCAATAGGTACCACTCCGGCTGGAAGGTAATAGTGCTCCATACAGTCATGCCTGCCACATGACCTTAGAGGTGTCTATGGACAGCGCCGGCTCTTTGGCTTAGAAATGGAGATGACCACCAACCCCCAGAGTCAGAAACAACTAGGATTAATGTCAGGGGAAAACCTTTACCATTACCTTTATGGGATGTTAATTCAATCTACTTCCAGAAAGTCCTATTCTACCATCTCTTTGTTATGTGGAGGTGATCCTATGTTCTCAATGTTGGTAGAGAGCAAATTCTAGCAGTTTCTGACTCTGGAGGTGAACTGTGTATCTAGTGCCTGAGAATCAAACTAAGAACAGAGAAGTGCAAATTGGCCTCGACAACTATTCATGGAATAGTTGCGATCTACATTGGTTGAGGGATTAATCTAAATCTAGTAACTTCATCAAGTAAGGCAAGTATCATTCTAAATCTCAAGTCAGAGTAAAAAGCCTTATCTCATCCAGTTTTTGTTGTAACTGCTGCTGTATTTTGTCCTTTTGCAAATTTTTGCTATTTTTTTAAAAAAAATATTGGTATTCTCTTTCTATTGTCTTAAATCATTTTGTGACTTTGGATTTCTCTGGAAACAAAAAAAAGTGCAAATGTTTAAAGGTGTAAGCCTTTCCCATATTCTGGGCATATTGATCAATATCTGTATTTTTTTTAATCAAAATTCTGAAAAAAACAGAAAAAGAACTTTACAGCCTGTATGAATTAAGATAAAACTGTACACTGCTGGCTAGGGCTGATGGAAGATGCAGTCTAACCTGTAGCGTCACACAGCCCCCATTCTTGCCATATGCATTGGATTTGTCACTATGGGAAGCAGAAAGTTGGAGAAGATTCAGATACAGTTCTGATGCAATAGACATTTTGAGCAAGAACTTTATAAAGATGACTTAACGGATTTAGTTGCAGAGGACAATGAAGATCACTCTTCTTCAGATGATGAAATAGATAATGAAATTCTTTCACTTAGCTTATTCTCAGTAAATGAGCATTATGTTTTAATGAGAAAGGTCTTAGAATCTATAGGACTTGAAGCACATTAGCCTCATCTAATAAGGAGAAAGAGACACAAAGTGTAACAGACAAGTTACATAGAGCAGCCTCAGTTCTTAGGAAACCAAAACAGAGTTTCCAATCCCAGGCATGCTTAAGGAATTAATTGAGTTAAAGTGGGAAGTCATACTAAGTACTAAACATTTATCAAAACATTGCACTTAGAATATGGGAATCATACAGCAAAGTATCATTCATTTGGTAGATTATCCAATGGGTTTCTTTGGTGTTTGTTTCTCTTGTCCCTAGGGTGAATTCACTTCAGCAAGAAAACCTGAACTCACCTTGAATTCACTTCTGGCTGTTCCCATGATGATCAAAATCTGGCAGCTCCAGGGCATCTGAACAGCTGGATTGAATCCAATTTTGACCAATCTGCTGTCCAGATGAGACACTGGTACCATCACTTTTTCCATAGTCTCATCCGTGCAAGGAAGTGAATCGATCATGCCTATAGACCTCTCCTAGCTGGTAATAGAGCTCTGTCTGTGCTCTTGGCCATCACAGGTGCCCCATTATGTTATCAACAGAGGTGCCCATGCAACCAGGAAGAATGATGGAAAACTGTTTCCTCCTTCTTGCTAGTCATACAGGCATCTCTGCTGATGTCAGAATGGGGTGCCTGTCATGACCAGGAGATCAGATGGAGCTCTGTGGCTAGACTGGAGCCGCAGTGACACAGAGGATAAGATGATGACCCAATGAGGATGATTTTGAGGACACCAACATGGGACACCAACACGGAGCCACAGTGGGGTTGGCTGGGTGCCTGGCTGCCTCCAGGGCCAATCTGGAGCATGTATGCTATAGACTGGCTCCATGATTAGATGCCAGTGTAGACTTACTCCTAGAGAGGGCAATACTGTGGTTAAGAATAAACATGTATAGTAAACAAATATGGCACTAAATAAAAACTCCTCTGATGCTGCAGCTGTAACATCATCACTGGCAACATTAATGTTTTCACAAGTTGCCCTTCTGCGGATGTAGGATATTTATTGTTCAAGAAGCAGAGATGTGTGTACAATCTTTGCAGCACGCATTAAATAACATTTATAGAGATATGTAATCTGCTGCAGATACTACATAGGATTTTGCTTACTTTGTTGCAAAAGAAATATTGGCAAAAAACATTAGTAAAATATATCTTTGGTTGCACCACTGAGATGCAGATCAAAAATCTCATGCAAATCTAGGCAAAATACTCTTTCGGAATAAAGTCTTGAATAAAGCATTGGTGAAAACAAAGATCAAAAGACTAACAACAAACCCAAAGAAGAAATTTGACAAAAACTACTTAGAAATACAAATTTCCCATATGCAAGTTCAGTTTCTTTCACAGAACAAGGGTTTATGGCCAACAATTTCAGAACATTCCGATGTAGAATGCAAAATTTCAATTCAGATAGTCAACAACAACAAAGGAGAAGCTGTCCACTAAAATAGGGGCAACAATTCTGACTAGGGGAAAAGATACTGGAAGCAAACAGTTGCTGTTTTTCAGTCATCCAAAAAAGTCATCGTTGGTTAACAATAACAACAGGCAAGTGATTTAGCAGGGTTAACAGCATTCAGTTTGCAAAATGACTGAAGGTCAGATACCGTTTTTTCTCAGGTTTCAAAAAAGAAAAAAGCAACACAGTACAGAGAGAAATAGATCACCTTCTGCAGACTGGTGAAACAGCGCATGTTCACACTCCACAAAAATGTCAAGGGATTTACTATATCAAAGACACAAATTAGATCTGATCCAGCAGTTCTGGTCTGTACACATTCTCAGTGTAAAGGTAAAGGTTTCGCCTGATGTCAAGTCCAGTCATGTCTGACTCTGGGGGTTGGTGCTCATCTCCATTTCTAAGCCGAAGAGCCGGCATTGTCCGTAGACACCTACAAAGTCATGTGGCTGGCATGACTGCATGGAGCGCTGTTACCTTCCTGCCGAAGTGGTACCAATTAATCTACTCACATTTGCATGTTTTCGAACTGCTAGATTGGCAGAAGCTGGAGCTAACAGCGGGCGCTCACTCCGCTCCCGGGATCTGAACCTGCGACCTTTCGGTCTGCAAGTTCAGCAGCTCAGTGCTTTAACACACTTCGCCACCGGGGATCCTCGGTATACAAATCCAAAATATAGTAAAAAGTAAAAGGGAAAGGTAAAGGTAAAGGTTTCCCCTGACGGTAAGTCCAGTCATGTCTGACTCTTGGGGATTGGTGCTCATCTCCATTTCTAAGCCGAAGAGCTGGCATTGTCCGTAGACACCTCCAAGGTCATGTGGCCGGCATGACTGCATGGAGCGCCGTTACCTTCCCGCCGGAGCGGTACCTATTGATCTACTCACATTGGCATGTTTTCGAACTGCTAGGTTGGCAGGAGCTGGAGCTAACAGCGGCCGCTCACACAGCTCCCGGGGATTGAACCTGGGACCTTTCAGTCTCCAGCTCAGTGCTTTAACGCACTTCACCACCGGGGCTCCTTATAGTAAAAAGTACTCCTTGTTAATTCAAAGGGTATGTAAAGGAATTTTATTTTAACTTTGAAGGTTGTGATGTTTTTCTCAATGGGAAGAGTTTTGTGAAGAATTATTCACATTACTGTTGTGATGGAAGAATTACAATATGAGGAAACAGGAAGTGTAAGAAAGAAGAAATCAGATCCAAATTGTTTTGCTAGTTCAGTGCTCCGTAAGTTATATTATGAGGGAAACTTGCAGGGTTTTTTCTTTGTGTCAGAGAACCAGCACCATATTTATGCCCGTTGAGTATAACTGTTTCTTTCACTTACACTATGTAACATAATTTTTGTTCCTGGGTTATAAATGCCATTCCCTAATTGGTTCTATTATTTAAAAAAACATGGAAACAGTTTATTAGTGCCTAGACTGAAGGAAACAATAATACTACCCTCAGCCACAAAAACAAGTATAACAACTACTGTACTCTCAAAGTATGTACCACACAATTAAAAGGAAAATAACACTCTCAAACCAGGAACAGAAAAATAATCAATTTTTTTAGAGCGTTATCAAAACTCAGTGCAGACCAGCAGTCACTAGCTCATGTGTCAGCACTGGTTCATAGACAACTACTTTCAGTAGCACTGGCATGGTGAATAATAAATTTGGTTTCCAGTAAAGGAATATCACATATTTTATTTCCCTGTGTGAAAATGACTGAAAGGTCAGACATGTGCAAGACATGTACAAAAGTATCAAGCTGCCAACATGTGTTTTAGCTAGAAACATATTGCCATTCTTCTTCATTTCTGTCTGAATCCAATTAGAAACTGTTGTGAATGTAAATCCCATAGCACTCATATAACAATTCAAAAGTGGAAAGAGCAAGAGGGAGAGAACTTAAGTGACATCACCGTCTGGCAAAAGGTACCCTATATGGTACTTCTTTGGCATGGATCTCAAAAACACAAGCCAAAATTATGATCAGTCTGCCATAAATTGGGAGTTCTGGGGCTCCCCCCCCCCCCCAGAACTCCTGTAACATCCCTTGCTTTTGGCAATAGTTTTCCAGTGAGTAACAATACAGACTAGATGTATTTGCTTTATGTTAGGATTACATTTTGGTCTATTCTGATTTAAAGACATGTGGGCCTTATGGTCTCTCTCTACATGGCATGCAGGCTCACTCAGCAATGCAGATATTTTGGGATCATAACCACATTAAGGGTGCCAATTTGTTAATTCCCTATGAAATCTGGAGGAAATCCATAGCCATCATGATTCACATTAGATTTTCTCCTACCTGCCTCCAGCTGCAGTTCTGTGGGGTAAGGTCTCAGTGACAAAAAAATTGTTAGTAGCCACACAAAACAAGAATGTTCAGGCTTCAATATAGTATGGGAGAGGAAGGGGTTTAAGGCTGATTCATAAAGATACATTTTTCTGGCAAGTCAGTGCAACTATTTGTAGATTCTAATTTGCTCTTGAAATGTTTAATTTTGATGCAGCATTAAGCCCAAACCACAAAGCTGACAATGTACCATGCCTGTAGGCAATCAAATTTCTTTCAAGAATCTCAAAGCAACATATATGTTCTATTTTATTCTCCAATAATCTTGCAAAGTAGATTAACCTGAAAGCAAGAGAGAAACTTCCTTAAGGCCATATCTGAGATTTAAATCCAGGTTTCCTTGCTCTAAATCCAACATTGTGCACATTACATCACATAGGTTACCAACAGCTTGGCTGTTGAAGGAGGAAAACTGCAGTCTCTCTATAGAGACTAATATAGATGTTACTGCAGAGAAACTTTGGATAGGCATGCTTCTTCATTGAGAGAATAATATGTGAATTGAACTAAATCAGTCTGCAAAGGTAATAAATGATATTTGACCCAAAGAAAACCCTATACAATTAATGGGGTCACCATAAGTCGACAGGTGACTTGAAGGCACATATGCACGGAATAAGAAATGTACAGTGGAAATCAAAAGAAGCTTTAGAGTAAACTAAATGGAACATAAATGACAATTTAAAAGAAAAGCTGAGCATCTCCAAATCATTAGATAGCCTAGTGTGCCAGCTCAGAACATGAACTTTTAATGTAAAATTGATTCCACTCTAGTTTATCCGCAAGTTAAATCACATTGCCATTGGATAAAAAAAAAGTCATGAACAAACTTGGCCAACAAGCAGGGGATGTATCAAAAGAAAGAAGAACAAATGCATGTATCTGTATATTTCCTCAAATGGTTGACTTCATGGTGACCCAATGAAGTCAACAGAAGGGCTTTAACACTCTAGGGCACAGAATTCTTTTTGATCCTAGAAACAAAGCAGAGTCAGCCTTGGTCAGTACTTGGATGGTAAACCACCAATAACAGGTGCTATGGGCTATATGTCAGATTTTGCACTGGCAAAATCACCTGAGTATTCTTTTCCTAATCATAGGGAATTCATGATCTTACCATAATTTGATGATGACCTGAGATAACATACACACCAAAAAGGAAATATATCCAATCTATTTTAGAGATTATTCAAACTATTTAAATAATGCAAAACAATAATCAGACTTGGAGACTATAAAACTATATTTAAGAATATCCAACATGACTAACAGATAATTACACTATGTAACACAATTTTTGTTCCCAGATAATAAATGTCATTTCCTATTTGGTTCTATCATAAAAACATGGAAATAGTTAATTAAACTGTTTTTTTTGTGGTCTAAAAATGGCAATACTTTTATTAAGGAAAATTACAAACAAAGTGCCTAGACGGAAGGAAATAACAGTACTACCCACAGTTACAAAAAACAAAGTTTCTGGAGTATAACAACTACTTTCAAAGTAAGTACCACACAATTAAACAGGAAATAACACTTTCAAACCAGAAACATTTTTTTCACATTTTGTTACCAGTTTTTCAAACCAGTTATTTAATTATTATTTAATTAATAGTTCATCATTCTCATTGTTCATACGTAGTTAGTTCCTATTAGGTGAACTTTTCATCTGCTCTTGAACATGCAAGCTAACTGTCTGAAAGTGTGTTTGAGAGGATATGCAATGTATGTCTCCAGATGGATCATTCATTCACATGAGACTGATTTGTCAGATTTCCTTCACTCATTGCATCAGGTTACTTGGTGCACCAAAGACATGGCTCTGGACAGAAAACTTTCAATTTGGGCTGTCAGTGTGTATGCAAAACAAACTGTCATACTGGGTTCATGTCCTCCAACATGGACATGATAATCCTTCAGGAAAAAACCCCTGAAAATGCCATGTCTACTTTTCTACATAATTTCCTGTAAACCCAAGAGCTCTAGCATACAGCTAGGTAAAAGATTTCATTTCCATGTCCTTGATTTTTTTTTCTTTTTGCAACAAATTAAGTACTGTAATTCCTAAAACTGAAGGATCCATGCCAGCTTTCTTTTGAGATAAAGCTCAAAATGTTTAAGGTAATCTAATTGGCCACAAAACACAAAACCAAACACACATGCCTCTAGACAAAATTAACTGCTGCCAGTTTTGTGCTGTGCTTTGTTTTATGACAGCTATCACCTTTCCTGCACATTTCCATAACCGCAAAATACAAGGCTAGAACACTTGGCAACAACTTGCAAATACTTCATTCCTGCTAAGACTTTTCCCTGTTGCCTCACTACAAAGAAAACAACAAACTTTGAGCTTTCAATAGGCTGGACAGGGTCTAGCCTGACACACAGCATTCTTTCAACCAGAGTCGTCTTCTCAATGTCACCTTGATCCAGTTACCCGTTCTCAAATTAACCAAACTCAACTCAAGCCCCATCTACACTGCCATATAATGCAGTTTGAACTGTGTTATAATGGCCAATGTAGACTCATATAATGCAGACTGAACTCCATTGAACTGGATTACGAGTCTACACAGCCATAAGACAGTTCATTGCAGTTAATCTGCATTCTGAAACTGCATTATATGTCAATGTAGATCTAGCCTCAGTTGTTGTTAAGATAAAATAATATCCCGCCCTGTATGTCTTCTTCCTGATCTAAAAGGGAAGTCAGGATACAAGCATAAACATTAACAAATCTCCTGCCCAACACATTTTAGAAACCCTACTAGCCATATAACCACTTGGACTTACTTTCATTGCAAAACTAAGCACTTGGCATTCTTAAACCTTAGCAACTGGATTTAAGTTTCCTTTCTAATGCAGTTGCTCCCCCAGTCTCTAGGATTAGTTTGCGTATAATCCTATCATGATTAATTACCGAATAGCAGGTGGATTAGGACAGTTCATTACACAGAAGGCTTCACATATAATCCACATTTCTGACTGACTATGCCAAAAACGCATCATGCTTTCCATCAGCAAGCATAGCATTTATGCCGCTAGATATTTTTTTCTATGCAAATCCGTTTTCTGTGTCTGTAGTCATTTGTTTTCAAATATTTTTCAGGATTGTATCAAACAAACCCAATTTGTTCTGGCTGATAGAGAAAAGCTCCTAAGGGCAAAACCACTACAGATGCTTAAAAACCAAAGGCTGAAATCACCAATAACTTACCCATAGCATTTTGATTCAAAAGCGAGTTCACAAATACAGGTAGACGATCCCATGAGAACTTCTTGTCTCAGCATCTCTGCCACTCTTCACTTCATATAAACAGTTCTTACCAGTTTATACCTAAGGGCTTCACGTGCACAGCAGGAAATAAAAACCCAGACACATGGCTTCCCTGTGTGGCAGAGCAGTTTGAAGTGCCCCCCCCCCCAAAAAAAACCCAAAAACTTTTGTTGTGGTTTGGAGACCAGGAACAGTACAATTCCACAGATCTTTCTGTTTTGTGGAGAACAGTTTCAATCATTTATCAGCTAGGAGCAATACGTCTTTTTCTTGTCTAAGGAATATTAAGACCTACAAATTGGGAATTCATAAAGTTACCATATTATGTAATTACCAGTAATAAATTTCTTACCAGTATCATGTTTCTACATATGTTACCCAGACACACACATGCTTTACTGATCTCAAACTCATTGTTATAAACTAACCTGTCTAGTAGAATAAATCTATTCCAAATATTTGAGTGTGGCAATGAAATGCATTGTCAAAAGAAGTCGCTAGACATCTGTGTCACCATCTAAATAAATTGTGCACCTGATATAGAGAGTCCATGTTGCCTTGTCCACCTGTGCCAACAAAGTTCAAAGACACTGGCTGCTCGGTAATAACTTTCTGTGCCGTGTTTTTAATTGTGTTTGCAAATTTGAGCTTTAAATCAAAAAGTGATCAGTTTTCTTATTTAATGTATCAAAACAGGCAATAAATCACAAATATTAAACAAAAAGTCAGAATGATGAGAGGATAATGTAATGTGCCTAATAAAATAATTAATTTTAGTTGGATGGGAAAAACAAAATTCAGTATTATATAAAGACACTGTTTGTCTTCGTTCATCTCTCTAAGTTGGCCATCCTGCAGTGCTGAGCCACTCTAATCCTGGGTCCCCAGGCTAGAGCTCTTATAGGGCCTATTCACCACTCAGCAGGCCTCGGACAGGCTTCAAATTGTCTGAAGTCACAAAAGCCTTTGATGCATACCCCACCAAAATACAAAAAGCTGTATACAAGAGATTAAAGTACACAGAGTCCAAATGGTTCTACCAGGCCAAGACTGCATCAGTTGCTACTGTTCGTGTCACCATCACCATTCCCAGATGGCCCAGGGTGAGAGCTCTGTGCCCACAGCAGACGTGCCCACACAACCAGGAAGGAGGAGGAATGGGCAGGAGCTCTCATGGAGCAACAATGGCAGCAACACGGGCCCGGCCCACCCCCGTTTCCCTGCACAGAGGAACACAGAGAAAGGGGGTGGCAGTGATCTGTGTGGACAGTGGATTGGACTAAATTGGACCAAATCCTGCTGTCCACACTGCACCAAAGCCACCGAGTTTCAAGTAAACTCCCTAACTTTTTTGTAATGCAAGACTAAACCAGTTTACTCTGTGATACCTACCAGAATCATAGAATTGGAAGAGCTCTCACGGGACATCCAGTCTAACCCTCTGCCAAGAAGCAGGAAAATCACATTCAAAGCACCCCTGACAGATGGCCATCCAGTCTCTGCTTAAAAGCCTCCAAAGGAGGAGCCTCCACCACACTCTGGGGCAGAGAGTTCCACTGCTGAACAGCTCTCACAGTTAGGATGTTCTTTCCTGTAGTTTGAAGCTATTGTTCCATGCCCTAGTCTCCAGGGCAGCAGAAAACAAGCTTGCTCCCTCCTCCCTATGATTTCCCCTCACATATTATACATGGCCCTCATCATATCTCCTCTCAGTCTTCTCTTATGCAGGCTAAACATGCCCAGCTTTTTAAGCCGCTCCTCAAAGGGCTTGTTCTCCAGACCTTTGATCATTTTAGTTGCCCTCCTATAGACACATTCCAGCTTGTCAACATCTCCCTTAAATTGCAGTGCCCAGAATTGGACACAGTATTTCAGGTGTGGTTTGACCAAGGCAGAATAGAGTCATAGCATGACTTCCTTGGATCTAGACACTATACTCCTATTTATTCAGGCCAAAATGCCATTGGCTTTTTTGCCGTTTGAGTTCAGCAAGTTTATGGGAACAGCTAGAATGAATGGAAAGTATGGATTATTAGGTCCATGTAGACAAGTCCTAAATAGAGACACATTTTCAGACCAAAGAGTTGCCTAACACGACTTTTGTCTCAAAAAGCAAAGTCATATGGCTCAATAAAGACTAAAACATTGGTGACAAAATGAACTCATGCTATAATACATTTGTTAATTCTTCAGGCGACACAGAGATCATTGTTTTTTGTGCTATAACAGATTAACATGGTGACTTGTAAATCATAATCAACCTCCAGGATCCATGGCAAAATATTGTCTCCTACCTTTGCCAAAGGAAATTAATATAGGAAGATGTAGAAAGACCTATTTTCTAGCTTTTAGCTGAAACAAACAAAAACATCCCGGCTAAAGTCATAGATACAAAAAAGCCTAGTACACATTACAAAAACAAAACAAAACAAAGCAAAGCTAGAAGTCCACCAAAATGCATGGCTATCCCATGTTATGATTTCTAAGCCATAATTATTTAAACCATTTGGCACATACAATATGAGGACACTTTGGTCTTCCAGCTGGTTAAAAGCAGTCCTTGTAAGAGAGGTGGGGGAAGAAGGGGAAGAAAGCTTTCCATTTTGACATGAATCTAGATTTTGACAGATGGCAAAGTTATACAGGGAACAGAAGTAAAGATACACATGGATCATGTGGACAAGCTGTATTTCAAGTCAGAATGGCAGCTATGCCTGCTCAATGAATGACACTGTCCTGAGCTTTACAGATCTGGTTCATGTGTAATCTGAACATGCTGAATCATACCTATAGATGTGCAAAAACAAGTAGTGGGATTGTGCAGGAGCACCTAAGGGCCTGACAAGCTAGGATCTCCAACAAAATAACCTAATTTTTTCATCTTCTGAAATAAATGTGGAATTATAACAGTGGCTTCTGAATTGTATTGGCATAATTGCCCAAATAAGCACCAGCTTCAACTGCCAAGACTGGATATCTAGTTAAGTATGCAATATAAATGGAAACAGGCTAGATTTAATATTCACTATTATTTTATACAGTACTATTCCAAGTACCGAAAGAGCATTCATTATATTCTCCAAACCTTTTTCTCCTCCTTCTCCCCTCTTTCCTGTGAGAAAGGCCAGCTGAAACTGCATCTGCACTTCAGAGTTGCCTGCTTAGGAGCTGCCCTTGATACAACAAATGGAGTCCACACCTACCAGCATGGCAGTTCCCCATAACTCCTTTGGACTTCACAAATTGCAAATTGGTACTAGTGCCCTATTATACTAGATGGCACTGGGTTCACCATTGCTGTTTCACCAGCCAGAAAAAAAAAAGACCTGCCACTGTATTGCTGGCTTGAAGCAGCTCCCCAGGATAGTCTTTCTGGCAAGGGTTACTACTGTAGAGGTCACAATAGGGCATTCAGACACATGATCACCAGGAAAACATTGCCAGCCACACTTCACCTTTCTAGGGAGCTACTCCTAGCCAGCAATACAATGGTAGGCCTTCTTGATGTATGGACTTTCTGGATCCACCCCATCCATATGTCAAAATAACCAGGGAATGACTCTGTGCCTTCCTGTAAGCTCTGGCATAATTTGTGGTTATTCTTGTGCAGGATTCTGAAGTGCACCAAATGTACATTGTGAGGACTTGCTTACAGTAGGTTTGAGGTGGGTACATATTATTTGACCCATGCAGACATGGGGAGAGTGTCACTATCCCCACTGGAACATTCCAATGGCCCTTAGAACACACATGAGTTGCCATGAAAATAAAGGTGGCTTATATTGAGTATTCCTAACAGTTCAAATACAAGTCTGTTGACCTCCAGGGTGTATATGTGGCAGCATCATATGTGTATTGACATGTCTGTTTGTACTTATTAATCTATATTATCCTTACTTATCCCTCACCTTTCTGTCTGCTCTCTTGGTAATGAAATTCAGATAAGCAACTCAATTCAGGATTGAGTTGCTTATTGAGTTACTACTGGCCTTTGTAAAGAAAAGGACTAGCAGCACTTCAGAAAATGGCTTACATTACTCTTACATTATCTATTAATAATACATATGGTACCATATAAATATTCTTAATAAACATTTCTTTAATTATACAGAAGAAGATATCAACAAACTAAAAGAGATAACTAAGATATATTTCTGTTGACTGAATGAGCACACATCACATAAAACACAAACCACAAGAATAGGTTCGTTGTTGTTTAGGCAGATATCAACTTATGGATAACCTATGAATGAGAAATTTCCAAGAGCCCTGGTCAACAACTGCACATTCAAGGCTGTGGCTTCCTTGATTGAATTAATTCATTTCTACTGTAGCCTCTCTCTTTTCCTGCTACATTCTACCTTTCCAAGCATTACTGCCTTTTCCAATGAGTCATATCCTTTCATGTTATGCTCGAAGTACAACAGACTCAGTTTAGATATCTTAGAGTTTTGTTTGAGCTTTGTGTTCCCATTCATTTGTAATTTTGGCAAGCCGTGGTATTCATTAAACTCTTCCTCTAGACCACATTTCAAATAAGTTAATGTTCTTCCTGTCAGCTTTCTTAACTATCCAACTTTCACAGAAATTGAAAATAATATGACATGGATGATTTTGACTTTGGTTTACACTTGAGGATGTTATCTAGTTCCTTCATGGCTGCCTTTCCAAATCTTTTTTTCTTTTCTTGACAACAGTCTTGGTTAAGGAGACAATATAAAGGAAATAATTTAACTGTTTCAATGTCTCCACTAAGCCCTTTAAAGTTATGTGAGTAATCTCTGGTCATTATTTTTTGCTTTTTAATATTCAACTGTAATTCTACCTTATACTTTCTTCCTTAGGTCCTTAGGGATCTATACGTTTTAATGATTTCAGCAACCATCTAGAAAATATAGAATCACTAGAATTACTGTCAAAGGTCAGACGCCAACTGAGAGCAAAATATAGTTTATTTAAGTAACAACTCAAAAAACAGCTTAGTAAAATATTAAAGGCTTAAAACACTTAATCTTCAGTGTTATTAAGCAGTCAAAACAGAAAAAACGCCAAAAACATGAACTGGCATATAATCCGGAGTAACCAGAGATATAATCCGGATTTAACATAAAGTACTTGAACTCAGCCCAAAAGCTCAAAACGGGCTTAAATTGGCAAAACAAACAAAGGTAAACCGCTATGAAGCCCCAAAAACTTCCCCAAAACCCAGGAGTACAACAGCAATTCCAAACTGAAACAAAAACCCAAACTGGGCTAAAAGCTCTTTGCTGTAAGCGGCAAAAGCAAGCGAAACTGGAAGACACTGTGGAGTTAGCAGCAAGCCGCTGCAGAGACGAAAGCCAAGCCAGGAATTAAAGTGGAGCGTTGTAACGTAGTCAAGCCGGTCCAAAGTCGGGATAAGGAAACAGCGTCAGGGTCGGGAACGAAGCCAGCAGTCAGCAACAGTAGACAGCCACGGAGATGAGAACGATGCCAAGCCGAGTTTGAGAGCGAAGAGAATAGCCAAGTTGAGTTCCAGTCCAAGGTCCAAAGGGTGAAGTCGTCACAAGAAGGTCCATGTCACAGGATGGCACAAAAAGCCAAGACAACGAAGGCGAACAGCAGCTAATGCAAAATAGTAATAACAGTGCAGTCCGGGAAGACCCACACAATTCCAGCCCTCCGTTGAAGAATAGCCCGGATCAAACTTACATCTGTTGCAAAGTCCCAAGCCAGTCTTCAGAATCACGTACAGGAAACCCAATGGCGTCCAGCAACACCTTGCCACACGCAAAGAATAGTGGCCAAACATCCCCAATTTATTTAGGTTTCCTTGGGTGTCCAAACTTCCAAAGCCCTAGGATCAGGTGTCCCAAGTTCCTCATCAGAATCTGAGCTCCAAACAGCCAACACCCTAGGATCAGGTGTCCCAAACTCCTCATCAGAATCAAGATCATCCTGCCCATGCCCAACTCTGTCCATACCTGTGGAACTACCCTCATTCCTCCAGGCAGACCATGTGGGATCTGCTTCTGAAGATACCCAAGCCTCTCCAGTATCTACAGCATCCATGGACCCAGATTCCTCCCCAAGATCCTCCGGAGCCCGTGCCCAATCTATGCCAACTTCCTCTGTCACCACCGGTTCCTCAGCATCCATTTCCACCTCAAGATCCCCTCCCAAGTTCCCACATGAATCCTCCTCGGAAGACTCATCAATCTCCCTGATTCTCTTCCTGTGTAAATCTTCCAGCGAGCCCTCCTCGCGAGGGTTCTTCCTTCCTCTCCTGATCCCACCATTATCACTCACAGCCTCAGAAGACCCATTCACAACAATTACAGTAGAGTCTCACTTATTCAACGTTCTGGATTATCCAACACATTTTTGTAGTCAATGTTTTCAAGAAATCGTGATATTTTGGTGCTAAATTCGTAAATACAGTAATTACTACATAGCATTACTGCATACTGAACTACTTTTTCTGTCAAATTTGTTGTATAACATGATGTTTTGGTGCTTAATTTGTAAAAGCATAACCTAATTTGATGTTTAATAGGCTTTTCCTTAATCCCTCCTTATTATCCAACATATTCGCTTATCCAACATTCTGCCGGCCCGTTTATGTTGGATAAGTGAGACTCTACTGTAAATCTGTATCCTAAGATCCTAGTAAAACAATTTAAAACACATAAATAAAGATAAGGAATAGATGGCGACTACCCTTGGCTTAAAGCCATGGTGTTGAAAGGAAACCTCATGAAAGACTATCCCAACTGAGGCGGGAGGTTAAAGAACCCCAGGAAATACCATATATGGGCAGAGATGGCGACAGCTAGCGACCCGGGTGCATAAACTCACAGAAACATGTGACTTCTGGGAAATCATGTGTTTCTGAAGAAATGAAAGCTAAAGATAAACAAACAGCGCATGCGTACGCAGGCGCTCTGAATGATTTGTGAGCACGGCACAGAAAGAGTGCAGCCGGCCTGCTGGTCAGCACTGATTGGGCAGCGTCACAACTCTAAGCCAATGAATTTGCTTGTGGGCGGGCATAACCCGAACCCTGTAGTGTGTATAAATATTTTCTCAGCCCGCCACTGGGGGTTCCCCTGGAGAAGCACTTACTTTGTGCTAGGGGGAACCCTAGTGGCCATTAGCGAAATAAAACTGCTTTCTTGGAATTCCTTCAGTTGTCCGTCTCCATTCCTCCACTGCGCTCAAACAAGGACCGGAGCACAAAGGTTCCGCTACATTTTCTGGTGACCCCGACGTGATTTCCTATAAGACGGGCCAGGAGATTGGAGACGGATCCCGTTGGCGGGACGGCCTCAACTCAGCGGTGGGGGCCTGAGGCAACTACCGTGAGACGAGAAGGGGCCCCTGAATATTACAAGACCGGCTACGGTGCTTGCCTCTGATGCCAACGCCGACTGACGGTGAGAGCTGCAACATCAGCGAGGTTCCACAGAAACCGGCTAGGAGGAAAAGGATCCAGGGAAAAAAGCCCAGGGGCGAAGGTTGGTCTGACGTCTACAGAAATCTGGCAAGTATAGGGGTTTGCATGAGATATTAAGGGAACGCCAGCGCTGGGAGGGACAAAAAAAAGTTCCCAGGGAGGTAGAAAGGGGTTCTGTCTTGTGTTTCCTGACGCATGCCATTGAGTGGCCGGGTGCCCAGGCCAGGACAGTCCCCTCTATTAGGCAGGATGGGAGGGAAAAATTCAAAGAGCTCCACTCCCTTACAATGCATCTTAGATAATTTTGGCTCTTTTGCTAGCAGAGCCGTAGCAGGGAATCCAAGGGACCTGAGAGATTATAGACTGAGGAATTTGTGTCAGGGAGAATGGCCAGAGTTTGGTTTAGGTTGGCAAGTAGAAGGAACGTGGGATCTGAAACTGATCCGAACAGTGGAAGAATATTGTGCTGTGAATCATCCGAACCAGTGGGTCTATATTGCTACGTGGGAACGGGTAGTTAGAGAAGATCCAGGTTGGGTTCGACAGTGCAGGAATGGCAAATGTATGGTGGTGAAGAAGGAGGGGAAAAAGAAGGAAGTTTTCCAATCCAATGAGGAGGACTACCCAGATTTACAGTTGAGTGTACAGGCTAGACAACAGGAATTATTGCCGCCACCCTTGCCACCGCCCCCCCCACCCCAGGGAACAGCCCCCGGTGCACCTACACTAGGAACGAGACCCCCACCCTACTCTTCGGAGTCAACCGAAGCGGCCAAGAAACACTATCCTAGCCTAGAAAAATATCAGGAGGAAACAAAGGAAAAGAAGAAGTCACAACGGATGCCCAGTGATGCTTCTCCGGCACAAACTCGGAGACATGGAGCTCCGGTGTGGCCTGGTGATTCACTGACCGGACCGGCCCTCCAGATGCCCTTGAGAACGGTGCCTGTGATAAACAACAGGAATGAGATAGTTCAAGCATACCAGGTAGTGCCTTTCAGTAGTAGTGACATTTTGAATTGGAAAAATAATACTCCACCTTATAGTGAAGAACCCCAAGCTATGGCTAGGCTATTGGAAGGGATTATGGCAACCCATAATCCCACCTGGCAAGATTGCAGACAATTGTTGAATATGTTGTTCACATCAGAGGAGAGAAGAGCAGTGTTGAATAATGGGGTAGCCATAGCCCAGGTTGGTGCCCCACAAGATGGTGATGCAGCCGAGTGGGGAGCACAGAGGTTTCCTGTGGAAATAGATCCCCAATGGGACACCGCAGAAGAAGGACATTTGCAGAGACTGAGAGGATTCCAGCGTATATTGGTAGAAGCGGTAAAGAGGGGCCTGCCGCGACCCGTCAACATTGTAAAAATTCAGGGAGTGGTACAGGAAAAATCTGAGTCACCAACAGCCTTTTTGGAAAGGCTGGAGGCAGCATATAGAAAGTATAGCCCATATAATTTGGAGGATGAAAACGGTAGGAGGGCGATTCAACAGTCTTTTATCAGTCAAGCGGCTCCTGACATCCGGAGAAAGATTCAAAAGCAACCAGGATTTCTAGGAAAGACTATGAATGAATTGTTGGCACTCGCAGATCAAGTTTATATGGCGAGGGACCAGGTAGAAGAAGAGAAGAAGGACAGGAAGAAGAAGCAGGAATACCAAGCATTAGTTACCATGATGGAACAAAGTGCAAGTGGACAGAGAGGAAGAGGAGGATATGCCAGAGGGGGACAAGGAGGAAGAAGAGGGCCCCCTCGGAGGTTAGGTCGAGACCAATGTGCTAAATGTAAGAAGTTTGGACACTGGAAAGGTGAATGCCCAGAAGGAAGAGAAGGAAGTCAGGAAGGACCGAGAGAAAGAGGAAGGCCTGAGAGAGGAAGAAACCCAGGAAGGGGAAGAGGACGTGGGAACTACGTACCTTTTCCTGCAAGAGAGGTGATAGCTGCAGCAGCTGTGATGGAAGAAGAATGGGAAGATATGGATGGAGGAGAGGAATGAGGAAGCCAGGCTCTTGTTTTGTTGGACCCCGGGGAGCCGATGGTCACACTTGAAATCGGGGACCAACAATTGGACTTTTTAGTGGACACAGGTGCCGAAAAATCAGTAGTAAATACAAAAATTAGTCCACCAACTCGGGAAACTACGAAAGTAATAGGGGTGTCTGGGAAGACCCAGAAGTGCCCCTTCCTTAAGGAACGCACCTGCAATCTGGCCGGACATCAGGTCAAGCATAAGATGTTATATCTCCCAGACTGCCCAGTCCCTTTATTGGGAAGGGACATTTTATCAAAATTACAAGCACAACTCCAGTTCATGAAGAATGGACAAATGGAGCTATCATTTCCCATGGAAGAGGAATGGAGACTGTTTCAAGTTAGGATTTTTACTGAAGAAATACAATGGCCATGGCATGAGACTCCTTTAGTGTGGGCAGAAGATAATCCTCCAGGATTAGCTAAATATGTTCCGCCGGTGGTGGTGGAAGTGAAAAGAGGAATGGGACCCATATGTAAGCCACAGTATCCCGTCAGTCGAGAGGCAGTGCAGGGGATCAGAAAGCATCTAGAGCGACTTCTGCAGCATGGGATATTGGTACCATGCAGTTCCCCATGGAACACGCCCCTGCTCCCAGTCAAGAAACCAGGAGGACAAGGAGAATATCGCCCAGTTCAAGATTTGCGGGCTGTAAATCAAGTCACCGTTCCCCTAACCCCGGTAGTGCCAAATCCATACATCATGATGAGTCTAGTACCAGCATTTGCCAAATGGTTTACTGTATTGGATTTAAAGGATGCATTCTTTTGCATTCGATTGGCCCCTGTATCCCAACCGATCTTTGCTTTCCAGTGGGAATCTCAGCAGTCAGGGCAAAGGACCCAGTATGTTTGGACACGCCTTCCTCAGGGGTTCCGGGACAGCCCGACCATTTTTGGTCAAGCCCTGGCCAAAGACTTACAGGATTTTGTAATACCTAAGGAAGAGGGAATTTGGCTTCAGTATGTAGATGACCTGCTTATCGCTTGCCGGACACTAGGAGGCACTAGAGAGCATACTTTGAGATTACTCAAGACATTGGAAGAAAAGGGTTACAAAGTGTCAAAGAAAAAGGCCCAGTTGTGCTGTCCCACGGTGAAATATTTGGGGTTCCATCTGACCGAAGGAAAGAAGATGTTAGGAGCTGAAAGAAAGGAAGTTGTTTGTGCCATCCCCACTCCCAGTACCCGGCGACAGGTGCGGGAATTTTTGGGATCAGCAGGATATTGTAGACAGTGGATCCCCAACTACGCCGTGTTGGCTAAGCCACTGTACCAGGCTACGAGAGGTGGAAGAGAAGATCCATTTGAGTGGACAGAAGAATGTCAACAGGCATTTAAGGCATTAAAAGAAGCATTGATGTCATCTCCAGCATTAGGACTGCCCGATTTGGAAAAACCATTCACTCTGTTCGCTGCAGAGCGGGAAGGAACAGCGGTTGGAGTATTGACCCAACCACTAGGTTCATGGCAAAGGCCGATTGCCTACTTGTCAAAGCAATTGGACACAGTGGCTCGTGGATTGCCACCTTGCCTGAGGGCTGTGGCAGCATCAGTAGATTTAATCAAAGAAGCGAATAAATTGACCCTAGGACAGCCACTGACAGTTAAGGTGCCCCATAGCGTTAAGGCACTGTTAGACATTAAGGGACCGCGCTGGCTCACAAGTGAGAGGTTAATGAAATATGAGGGATTGTTGTGTGACAACCCACTGGTGACCCTGGAGACTTGCTCCACTCTGAATCCGGCCACCTTGCTCCCGACTCCAGGAGACACCACGATCCATCAGTGTGCCCAGGTGATGGATGAGGTATTCTCCAGTCGACCGGATTTGAAGGATGTGCCACTAACTAAGGTGGACGACACTCTGTTCACAGATGGAAGCTCCTTTATGGAAAATAATCAAAGACACTCAGGTTATGCGGTTGTTCGGTGGGGGGGAGAGACGCTGGAAGCAGAGTCACTGCCCCCGGGGACTTCTGCCCAGAAGGCCGAATTGATTGCCCTGACCCGAGCGTTGGAATTGTCAAGCGGAAAGCGGGTTAACGTCTACACAGACTCAAAATATGCCTTCACGACCCTCCACGCACATGGAGCACTGTACAAGGAGCGCGGGCTCCTCACGTCTGGAGGAAAGTGCGTGAAACATGCTGGAGAGATTGTGGATCTCCTGGAGGCGGTTTGGAAGCCAAGGCAGGTGGCTGTGATGCATTGTAAAGGGCACCAACGTGGAGACGATCCCGTAGTGCAAGGAAATAGGCAGGCTGATCTGGCAGCCAAAGAGGCAGCTAGGCTGCCCTATATTGAACATCAGGTAATGGCCCTACAGGTAGAATTAACTGAACATAACATTACATATACACCAGAGGAAGAAGAATGGGCCTTAAAGGAGAAGGGTCAGTGGTCAGGGGAACTCATAGTGATGCCAGACGCCCGTGTCTACGTCCCTAAGGACTTGGCATGGCACTTAGTCCAACACATGCACCAAAACACACATTTAGGAAAAATGGCATTGGCAAATCTGCTAGGACGACAGTTGTATATCGATGGATTACATAGCCTAACGGCAGCAGCAGCCCGAAGATGCTGGACATGTATCAAAAATAACCCCAGAGAAGGACCCCTCAAGCCACCAGGAGTCCAACATGTGGGTGGGGTACCCTTTGAAGCTTTAGTCACTGACTTTACAGAAATGCCCCCATACAAAGGATACAAATATTTACTGGTGTTCGTGGACACATACACAGGATGGGTGGAGGCTTACCCTACAAGGACTGAGAAGGCTGTAGAGGTGTCAAGAGCTCTAATGAAAGATGTTATTCCCAGATTTGGCATACCCTTAGAAATTGGATCAGATAATGGCCCCGCATATATTCAACAGGCTGTGCAAGGATTATGTAGAATTTTGGGCATAAAATGGAAGTTACATTGTGCATATAGACCCCAATCTTCTGGAAAAGTGGAAAGAATGAATAGGACATTAAAGGCTCAGCTTGGGAAACTTTGCCAAGAGACAGGATTGCCGTGGACGGTGGTTTTGCCCATGGCATTATTAGGAATCAGATGTACACCACACAAACGGACAGGACTCTCCCCTTTTGAAAGACTCTATGGACGACCCCCTTTGAACTTGAAGGGAGCCTTAGAGACAGGAGCTGAGCAACACCTCATAGGAGAGAAACAGACATTGGCCCAGGTTCAGGCTTTGGGCAGACAAATGCAGCAGTTAGAAAAATACATTTCTGAATTGAACCCACCATTCCCTACCACACCTCTACATTGTTTTTCACCAGGTGACGAGGTTCTGGTCAAGGATTGGAAGATTGAGCCATTGGGACCCAAGTGGCGAGGACCCTATGTTGTGCTCCTGTCTACCCCCACTGCAGTGAAGGTGAAGGAGATTAAGCCGTGGATACATTACACCTGTGTAAAACTAGCACCTGAGGAGTGGCGGACGGAGCGAGTTCCTGGTGAGGACCTGAGACTCAGGATCATCCGGCAACTCCCTAAGGGGTCAACAAGGCCATGAAGCTGATCCCTTCGGGTGCAACGGAGCGTCGGTGGTCAAGTATGTCGCAGCATGGCCCAACAAAGGCGCTCTCCGGGAGATGGTGGCTAGACATTTTGAGAGGAAAAAGTGGGAGACAAGTTATGAGGAGGGGAGGAAAGCGCACTGTGTTTGGTATATTATTTGTGCTGAGTTTTATTCTCTCTTTTGGAAAAAGAGCACATGGGAATTGGATAAAAGAACATGCCAATTATATGTTTGAGCAGCACGGGAAAGAGGTAGCATTAATATATGAACACCCCCTCACCGTAGGAGATTTTTCATTTCTTCCCGATTTAATTGATGAACCACAGATTGTGTTGGAGGGATTGTCCAAGGCTCAGGAGGGTCCACCTACCGTGTTTTTCTAGCATACCGCAAAAGATAAATAAAACTCGGTTTCGACGGTTTAGATACCATACCTCCACCAGGGGTTTGTGCTTCTGTTGTGGAGGATCGGGAATATGGAATTCTGAGTGGAAACACTGGGGAACTAGGCAGGCGTTCTTTTCCCGATTAGGCAATTATTCCCATTGTCGAGACCGGTTCTATCTACATGGACGATTTAATACATCTTATGTCTCACGATTAAATCTAACCGCAACCGAGTGGGCTAGCATGTATCCAGATTATCCCACATTTAGTGTGAATGATTCTATTGAGGGCCTAAAATCTTATATGAACATACTGCAACAATTAACCCAACTGAGCCTAGGTAAAAGCCTCTGTCCGTTATGGCAAATTAGGGATCCAAATCTATGGTTTTTCTTTGATAAATGGGCCACAAATTATCACCCCGGCAACTACCAGTGTGTCGGTGTGGGTTATTTGACATTCCCAGTTCAGGTCTTACACAAAAGGCATCAGCGCCTGAAACGGGACATTGTGCAAACAGGCCCTCTAGGACCAGAATGCTCGGATGAGGTCATTATTAACAAGGCCCTGTCAGGTTCAGAAGCCTCCCGTGTAGGAGGAGGCCTGATCACAGGCTTGTTGACCCTGGGTGCTTACCCAGGGATTGTAGCTCAAGCAAATCGTAGAAGTGTTCTAGGCCTGACTTGCCGCCTTGAAAAGTCCATAAATGCCACTGGTAAAATTTTCCGGGAAATCCAGTCTGAAGTAGAAGAAATCAGCCAGATGGCCCTACAGCATAAGTTGGCCCTTGAC
Organism: Anolis carolinensis; assembly: GCF_035594765.1. Lineage (NCBI taxonomy): Eukaryota > Metazoa > Chordata > Lepidosauria > Squamata > Anolidae > Anolis > Anolis carolinensis. Next base: position 206,140,885 of record NC_085842.1, on the reverse strand, counting down.
TACCTACTGGCGGCCAGGGGGGGTTATGCGCCATGGTTAGAGGGCGTTGTGTAGTGAAATTTCATAACTTGAATAGTACTATTGAAGATGACATCGAGTCATTACAAAAGTTAATTTACAATAATGTCCAGGAGATAGAAGGTTGGTCTCCCTTCTCCTGGGTGACTAGCTGGTTACCCTCAATAGAATGGTTGAAGAACATATTGTTGGTAGGGATTTTAGGATTGTTCATTGTTCTCATAGTTATGTGCTGCACTCCAATAATGATGCAAATGTGTACTAGGTGTGTCACACAATCCTTACCTGAAAAAAAGATAGCCATACTCCAAGCCAAGCGGGATTGGATGGAACCATAATGCTTTGCTTCAGCTTTTGTACATGCGCTTCGCAAAAAGAAAATGGGGGAGTGAGGCGGGAGGTTAAAGAACCCCAGGAAATACCATATATGGGCAGAGATGGCGACAGCTAGCGACCCGGGTGCATAAACTCACAGAAACATGTGACTTCTGGGAAATCATGTGTTTCTGAAGAAATGAAAGCTAAAGATAAACAAACAGCGCATGCGTACGCAGGCGCTCTGAATGATTTGTGAGCACGGCACAGAAAGAGTGCAGCCGGCCTGCTGGTCAGCACTGATTGGGCAGCGTCACAACTCTAAGCCAATGAATTTGCTTGTGGGCGGGCATAACCCGAACCCTGTAGTGTGTATAAATATTTTCTCAGCCCGCCACTGGGGGTTCCCCTGGAGAAGCACTTACTTTGTGCTAGGGGGAACCCTAGTGGCCATTAGCGAAATAAAACTGCTTTCTTGGAATTCCTTCAGTTGTCCGTCTCCATTCCTCCACTGCGCTCAAACAAGGACCGGAGCACAAAGGTTCCGCTACACAACTACTTACCAAGTTGATAAAAATGATAAATCCCTGTGAATAGTCCCAAAAGATATGGTATCCAATGAGCATACTGAACAGTAAAGGGAAGGGGGAATCCTTCCTTACTTGAGCAATCATGTTGATAAATCTTTAATACCAAAATAGACTGATAGCTAAAGCAGTTGTATATAAGCTGCAAGCTTTTAAATTTTATTTTGAATTTTTCTGCATGACTCACATATGCTTTGGCAACAGACATTAATAACATTTCTAAAATAAATCTGCAGCATTACATATGCCCGCTCATATAAAATGACACACGGTAGCTAAGTTACAGCTCTGGGAATTAAGGAAGCAAAGAGAAATGAAAGGAAGATGTTGCAAATCTGAAAGTGCAAATATGAGAATGTAACATCCATATGAGGATGATCATGGAGTACAGAACCAAAACGCACAGGCACACCACCCGCCACTAGAAAAAGGCAAATGCACCATTCCAAAAATCATCTCCTAGATGCCACAGTGGGTTTTACCAGTAACTCACTGTAAGTTTCACAATTTCCCAGATTCTTCCATAATGTGCAGAGGTTCCCTCCCAACAAGCAAACTAGTTGCACTGAAGGTAAAAATAATAATAATCAGGAACTATGATTTACCCCAATGGTCATTATTTGTTTTTGGAAAGGGGGGGAGGATTATGGGTGCTTCCAGACAGTGCCAAAACCTGCATCGAAGCTTAAAGGGATCTAGGGTCTTAGTAGACCACAAGCTGAATGTGAGTCAACTGTGATGCAGCAGCTAAAAAAATCAATGTGACTGTAGGCTGCATCAAGAGGAGTATAGGGCCTAGATCGAGGGAAGTCATAGTCCCAGTCTATCTGCTTTGGTCAGACCTCACCTGGAATATTGTGTCCAATTCTGGACACCCCCCCCCCCAATTCAAGAAGGATATTGACAAGCTGGAACATATCCAGAGAAAAGAAACCAGAATGATAAAAGAGGAACGGCTGATGGAGCTGGGTACGTTTAGCTTGTTGAAATTGTTGAGAAGATGTTACGTTGAAGTGATTAAATGAGAAATTAGGAATAAACTATATGTGACAAAGGAACCAAGAATAGCATTTAGAATGAAAAGAAAATATTTTCTTCTTCCATTACAAATGCTAGGGTATATTTTAAGGTATAGCAACATCTCTATACCAGTACTGGTCTTGATCAGAGTTTGGCAATGTGATATTCTCAGAATCCTGTGCCCTAACCTAAGGCATAATGGAGAAAAATGCTAACCTGTGGATTGTGTGGAAGTAAAATTTAATCTCCAAATGGTCGGGATCTGTACAAAAAATGGGGGGAAGGACAGATAGATCTTTTGAGAGTCATACCACAGCATAACATAGACACACATGTCATCTTTACCTAGGACACAAAAAAAGAGGTGTAGGTGAAAATGACCAAGGTGAAGTCTGGAGAATGTTTATAAGCTATATGTGAATTACTTCTTACTTCTGATAGGCTTGAAGAGGTCCACAGCACTTCTTTTCTGCACTTCGTCCTCACAACATCCTTGTGATGTTTGCTGTGGAAATATGACTTCCCCGAAGTCACCCAATAGTTTCAAGGCTTAGTGAGAATTTGGATATTCCTCTTCAAGTATGGTCAGCCCAATACTCCAGCTTTCATCCAGGCCTTCTCTCCTAAGCCCTGCAGCTGGAGGGCTGGCTATCCAGGTGGAAGTGATAAAAGAGCTCTCTTGATGAAGATTTGGAATCAGTCATTTGGTATCAAAGTAGAAATTGAGCACTCTTTGTAATATGTGATGGAACTTGCAGATCTCAGCCAGAAAGGGAAAATACCCATCCTTTTAAGTATGGAGTCAATATTGCCTTTGAATTGGGATTAACTTTCCAGTTACACAAAGGATATAAAGCAGAAGCAGCAAGTTTTGAGCTCATTGTCTGGATAAGTTGCCAACTAAATCTCCCCTTTAATGTCAGAATTTGAAGAAAAAAAATCAAACCTCTTAAAAATTAACTGTCTTGGTTCATGACAGCTTTGCTGATTAAAAAACAACAAAATACAAAAGACAGACCTGAAAATGGCACTAATTTGATCAAAGCTATTAGAACTAAGAAATTCAAATTATAGAAACACAGTCCATGAACTTCAGGGGGAAAATTCACTGACAATGTTAAAGAGAGTTTATAGTCTGTTTCTCTATCAGCGTGTGAGCTCTTCACACAGAAAACCCCTGTTTTACAAAAGGAACAAGTGAGACACAGCAAGTATCTTCTCTCTACACTGCCCATGAATATATACATACAAACTCTCACACAACAAAGATATCTGGAATACCATGAATATGTGTATTTATTTAACTACTCATTCATTGCCTCATTTTTTTTCAAGAGATTGAGAGGTGGAAAGAGAAGCAATGCTGTGATGCCATCATGGGTACATAACAACTAGCAGTCCACAGCAATTGTCCATAGATTTCGGATTTACCGCCCTTAGTTCTAGAGAAAAAAACAGTCTCTAAAGTAAATGACATAAAGAAGTTTTCAACCTCGACTCACTGCTAATGCTTAACAGATTATGTTAGCAATACCTGCATCATCCAGAAGAGTAAGTGTCTGAATGCATCAAAACAAGTAAAAGGTCCATCACACAAAGAATAAGGCATATCTTATAATTCACTTTACTCACACTGAGGCAACTATATGGAGTCAGAATTCAACATTCAATGGGGTTAGGGGTGTAGGGCCATTGCAAAAATGGGAGAAAACCCTGTGAATTTTAAAACCACTATTTTATTTAACTTGAGGAATTGCTAGGTCCTCCAGTGTAACTCTTATGGTCAACTTCTAGCCAAAGTTGACCATAGAGTCACAATGGAGGGTCTACAGATCCCCAGAGAGAAAATACTAGTCACTGGAGTTAGGAGCACAAGAATCCCAGGAAAGTAAAAAAAAACCACAAACAGAGAATAGGTTTCTATGAATTTCTAATTTCCCAGCAGGACTCTATAGGCTATTAAAGATGTAAAATGACTATATAATTACACTTGAGGACCTAGAGAGTCCTAGATAGATGTTCTCTCTAGAAATCTCTAGTCTTTCAGTATGAGCAAAGGAAATTGACCATTGAGACCCCTTCTATTATGTCTTTATATCCCAGGAACTGATCCCAGGTCATCTGCTTACCCCTGATTATATGGCAGTGGAGACTCATATAATCCAGTTTAAAGCAGATAACCCAGGGTCAGATTCTAGGAGGAGCTAGAGATTACTAGAGAGAACCTGTAAATGTGGAGGGCCAACTTTACATGGAAAGATTACAACAATTTGTAATTTAAGTAACATCAGGGGTATTTTATTTCTTACATAGAGATCCTATTTTTTTCTTCCAATTAGGTCTAGATAGCATTCACTGTCTCTCCACATCCCTGTTTATCCTTGCAAAATCCTATGAAGTTTGTTAAGCTGAGACAAGAATGTTCTGTAGCTGAGTGGAGTCCTGAACCTGGATTCCCGTACTCCCAGTGTAACCACTATAATTGATTGGTTCAGAAATAGAATGCCAACATTATTGAGGGAACTGAGGCAGGGAGCTGGGTCATCCTAAGTCTATTATCTGTGTGATGCCAAGGGACCTGCCCATGCTGTTGAGGAGTTTCCCTGAGGAAAGAAGAAAGGTGTAGAAACAACTACCTATAATCACATCAACACCATGTGACAGTACTTTCATACACTAATAGCTATACAGTAGTGTTGTTTATAGATACAGATATATATTATTTTGACACATTACTACAAAACCTACATACCAACATGCAAACAAAAACAAAATTAAAAATACTTTTTGTAGAATAAAAGAATTTTATTACTACATTCTACAGAAAACAACAACTACATACAATCCGCATTATCTACTCTAAAGGCTTCACATTCTCTGTTTTCTGGTTATATTCTCAGTTTCCTATACCTGTTAAATGAAAAAGAACCACTGATAAATCCTTTCCCCACATAAGAACACTCTTCTAGTCCAAAAAACCAGTGATGGAGGTTTGACAATCTTTGCTAGAGGAACACAATGAATGGCCCCAGCTAGAGATCTTTCCTTAATTAACATAGTATGTTTATCCATTTCTGCAGGTTCACATATTTTCACAAGGTAACAGCTGTAGCATTCTTACTGCAATGCAACCTGAGCCCTGCCTCATGCACAATGTAGAACCTTCTCACAGTGACACCAGAGGCACTTCAAGTGGCCAGCTTCTGGTCAGAGGAAATCTGTATAATGTCAAGTTTTAACTTTGTTTGTATTTTTAAAAAATACATTATAACTACCTTCAATTCGCTTCTGTCACAATAAATAAATAAGCTGTAGTGTTGAAACTTATTTTGTTTCCTAACTCAAGTCAGTCACTGTAACTTAACCCAGCCTACTGTACTGACTGATATGTGGCTAAAATGTAATTGTAGAAAGAAGAGTGCAAGATACAAATAAAGTAAATACAGCTGATCAACATACTACCTGATAGGTGAGGCAAAAGTCGTCTCCACAATTTTATATGATCTGGCATAGACACAACATCAGGCAAAGGTAGCCTGTTTCTCCATTGGCCTATTTTCATTGTTGGGAAAATACATTATGACTAAAGAGATCATTGTATTAAGATGAAATCCCATGTCTCTTCAACATAGCACTGTGCTTGCTGCTTAAGAAAGATAGATTCAAAATGATTTCATTTTCTCTGATACCTTTGATTGATACACACAGAGGGAAAGCTCTGTACAACATGTAATGCTTAATGTTCTACTCTAAAGATACCCAAATGTTAGTGTACAAAGAAGCACTAAACTAGAGTGGTCAAAAACACGACTGCAGACTCCTACAGACTCCAATGGGTTCATTTCCTGGAAAAACCTGAGCACCAGAAATAAGAGGGATGAGTACAAAACAAACTTCAGATAACTCAGTCATCTTTTGCTATTTTTGTCTCTCTGCTCCATCTGTTGGGTCTGGGAGTCTATACAGCCAGTCCTAAGAATGAATTACTGGATTTGGAAGCAGGCACACACATTTTACTGAATCCGCTTCAGCATCACATTGGCACCTCAAGGTCCAGCCAGGCCAAGACTGCATCATCCCCACTGGACCATCACTTCACTTTCCAAGTCACATCACTGCTACCAGCTGGACACAGACCTCAATGTGAGATTCTGGCTATCACAAGTGCTCTGTTCTGACATCAGCAGTGATGCTCATGTGACCAGGAAGAAAAAGCAGGGCCAATAACCTTCTTTCTGGTCACATGAGTATGTCCGTTTGTTGCCAGAATATGGTGCCCACAATGGCTAGGAGCTTAATGGCAGTGGTGTCAAATTTGGACAGTGTGCCAATCTGAATCAGAACTGATTCAGCTGTCCTGATGCCCATGGAGCTTTCCAGCAAATTCTGGAGCATCCCAAAATTTTGCCTGAATCAAGGCACGGCCAGATCAACCCAGGATAACCCACAACATCCACTAGAAGTACTGGAACATTGTGAGGGCAGCCAGCAGTCAATCCAGAGTGAGTCTGGGTTTTCTTTTCATGAAGACTTGCTCTTTAACACAAAACCATACAAATCCTATGTCCACTGATGACCACTGCAAACAAATACTGTTTCATTTGTCCCTTTATATTACACTAGCTGTGCCCGGCCACGCGTTGCTGTGGCAAAGTCTGGTGGTATGGGAAATAAAGTATTGAGGAATTGGAGGTAGTTAAGGTAAAGGGTAAAGATTTTTTCCTGATATTAAGTCCAGTCGTGTGTGAGTGTGTGGGTTGGTGATCATGTGTATTTGTAAGTCAAAGAGGTGGCATTGTTTGTAGAGTCCTTGGAGGTCATGTGGGTGGTATGATTGTATGGAGCGCTGTTAGTTTTCTGTCAGAGGAGTACTGATATTTGGTTGTTTATTTGGATGATATTGGATGTAGTGATATTTGGATGTTTTGGAACTGTTGGGTTGGGAGAAGGTGGGGTAATAGTGGGGGTTGACTCCGTTTTTCGAATTCAAACGTGCGACATTTCATTGGAGAAGTTGAGTAGGTTAGCGGTTGAAGACACTGCGTCATTAGGGGATATTATTTCCTAAAGGTTGGGAATATACAATATTTGTGATTATTGGGTGTTTTTGTCTGTTGGAGGTAAGTATGAATGGTGTCTAAGAGATGTTGTAGGTGTTGTGAATGGGTATGGAGTACATTATCATTGGTATATTAGAGTTGCATAAGAGATGTTGTAGGTGTTGTGCATGGGTATAAGAATACGTTATCATCGGTATATTAGAGTTGTATAAGAGATGTTGGTGTTGTGAATGGGTATAGAGTACGATATCATCGGTATATTAGAGCTGTATAAGAGATGTTGGTGTTGTGAATGGGGATAGAGTACGTTATCATCGGTATATTAGAGCTGTATAAGAGATGTTGGTGTTCTGAATGGGTATAGAGTACGTTATCATCGGTATATTGTATAAGAGATGTTGGTGTTGTGAATGGGTATAGAGTACGTTATCATCGGTATATTAGAGTTGTATAATAATAATAATAATAATAATAATAATAACTTTATTTTTATACCCCGCCTCTATCTCCCCGAAGGGGACTCAGGGCGGCTTACATGGGGCCAAGCCCGAATAAAAACAGTAGCAGTATAAAACACAGCAATAGACAACAACTTGCACAATAAAAAAATAAAAAAATAAAATAAAACATTAGCCAATAAAAAACAAGAACTAATAAAAACATGGATTAAAACTGAGAGATTGTAAAAGTAGACTGGGTAAGGTGCACCATATAAATATTGTAGACACGAGGTGACTGATAAAGTGCTGCAAATTCTGGAAGTGCAAATTGGGATGGGAATAGACCCTGTGTCTATATCGAGTTGACAAAGGTAAAAGGTGCAAACCGGTACAAGAATGGTCACAGATACAGGTTGCTTCTGGATGAGCAATCTTTATCTAAAGGCTTGAGTAAAGAGCCAGGTTTTCAAGCTCTTTCTGAATGCTACCAGGGTGGGGGCTTGCCTGATTTCCCTGGGGAGCGAGTTCCAGAGCCGGGGGGCCACCACGGAGAAGGCCCTCTCTCTCGTCCCCACCAACCGTGCTTGTGACGGAGGTGGGAGCGAGAGGAGGGCCTCCCCCGACGAACGAAGAGATCGTGCAGGTTCGTAGGGCGAGAGGCGATCACTAAGGTAGGAGGGTCCCAAACCGTTCAGGGCTTTGTAGGTGATCACGTGCACCTTGAATTGGGTCCGGAAGGTGAACGGCAGCCAGTGGAGCTCCTTAAGCAGGAGGGTTGACCGCTCCCTATAATTTGCTCCAGTTAGAAGCAAGGCTGCCGAACGTTGAACTAGTTGGAGTTTCCGGGCCGTCTTCAAGGGCAGCCCCACGTAGAGTGCATTGCAATAGTCCAGTCTAGAGGTAACTAAGGCATGGACCACCGTGGCCAGATCAGACTTCACGAGGTAAGGTCGCAGTTGGCGCACAAGTTTCAATTGTGCAAAGGCCCTCCCGGCCACGGCCGACACCTGAGCATCAAGCGTCAGTGCTGAGTCCAGGAGGACCCCCAAACTGCGGACCTGCGCCTTCAGGGGGAGTGCGACCCCGTCAAGCACAGGTAGCCACCCAATACCCCGATCGGACATACGACTGACCTGGAGGACCTCTGTCTTGTCGGGATTAAGCTTCAGCTTATTCGCCCTCATCCAGCCCATCACAGCTGCCAAGCACTGGTTCAGTATCTGGGGGGCTTCCTTGGAGTTCGGTGGAAAGGAGTAGTAGAGTTGAGTGTCATCTGCGTAGAGATGGCACCGAACTCCAAAACTCCGGATGACCTCTCCCAGCGGTTTCATGTAGATGTTAAAAAGCATGGGGGACAGAATGGAACCTTGCGGGACCCCACAGGTCAAAGGCCAGGGGTCTGAGCAGGTGTCCCCCAGCTTCACCAACTGGGAACGGCCCTCCAGGAAGGACTGAAGCCACGACAGAGCCATGCCCCCAAGGCCCATCCCGGAGAGCCGTCCCAGAAGGATACCATGGTCGATGGTATCGAAAGCCGCTGAGATGTCCAAGAGAACCAGCAGGGTCACACTCCCCCTGTCCAGCTCCCTGCGGAGGTCATCCACCAAGGCGACCAAAGCCGTCTCAGTACTGTGCCCAGGTCTAAAGCCAGACTGCGATGGGTCCAGAAAATCGGTGTCATCCAGGAAACCCTGGAGCTGCGAGGCAACCACCCGCTCCAGGACCTTGCCCAAGAAAGGGAGGTTCGAGATTGGTCTGTAGTTGTTTAGAATGGCCGAATCAAGGGAGGCCTTCTTCAATATAGGCCTCACTATGGCCTGTTTGAGGACAGATGGAAATTTGCCTTGATCCAAAGAGGCATTAATTATCATCACAAACCACTCTACCAACCCTCCTCTGGCCGATTTAATTAGCCACGAGGGGCAAGGGTCTGCAGAGCAAGTGGTCGCTCTCACCGCCCCAAGGATCCTGTCCACGTCATCCGGGCGAACAAGCTGAAACGAATCCCACAAGTTCGAACAGACAGGTGCCTCAGTTACCTCCTTTGGCATTGCAACAAAACTAGCATCCAAGTCGAAGCGAGTCTGAGCGACTTTGTCTGCAAAGTGGTGCGCGAACTCGCTGCACCGAGTTGCCGAGTCTTCGGGTGCCCCTCCCCCCTCAGGAGGGTGAAGGAGCTCCCTGACGACCCGAAACAACTCCGATGGTCTGTTAGTTGCAGACGCTATGCGGGCAGTCGTGAAGGTCTTCCTGGCTGCCCGCAAAGCCGCGGAGTAGGCCCTAATAGCGGCTCTAGCCCGTGCTCGGTCAGAAACGCTACGAGTTTTCCGCCAGTGGCACTCTAGTCCCCTCCTCGAGCGCTTCATCACTGCCAGCTCCTCCGTGAACCAGGGAGCCGAAGTGACTCTTCGCAATGAGAGGGGACGTTCGGGGGCGATCATGTCAATTGCCCTGGACATCTCGCTATTGTAGCGATCTACCAAGGCATCGACAGGATCGTCAGCCTCCATGACAGGAAGATCCCCAAGAGACCTCAAGAATCCATCTGGATCCATCAGTCTCCTGGGGCGGACCATCTTAATGGGTCCACCACCCCTGCGGAGGTTTGAGGTCACAGTGAGTCTTAAACTGATCAGGTGGTGATCGGACCATGACAACGGAAGAATATTTTGCTCTTCCGCTCCGACCTCACCATCTGCCGCAACAAAAACCAGGTCAAGTGTGTGTCCAGCTTGATGAGTGGGACCAGATATCACTTGGGACAGTCCCATGGTCGTCATGGCGGCCATGAAGTCTTCAGCTGCACCAGTTAATGTGGCCTCGGCATGAATGTTAAAGTCCCCCAGCACTACCAGCCGCTGAGAGACCAACGCCGCACCAGAGATCACCTCTGCCAGCTTGGGCAGGGAGACTGCCGTGTCGCGGGGTGGACGGTACACCAGCAGAATCCCCAAACTGTCCCGGGTACCCACCTTAAGATGGACACACTCAAAACCTGCAGATTGCGGGATGGCGCACCTGACCAGGGAGATTGTCTGCCGAAAGACCACCGCAACCCCACCTCCCCGCCCCCCGGCTCTGGCCTGCTGTTGCACCCCGAAACCTGGAGGACACAGCTGGGCGAGATTTACCCCGCCGGGCTCATCCAACCAGGTCTCGGTGATGCAAGCCAGATCCGCCGCTTCATCCAGGATCAAATCCTGGATGATAGCTGATTTACCATTGACGGATCTGGCATTAAATAGCAGGACCTTCAAACGGAGGGGACTGTCATGGAGGCTACCACTCCTATCCTTCTCCAGGGTCGCAAGAACTCTGTTGCGCTTATCCCTGGGATAAAGGTGACCACTCCTCCTCCTCCCCCACACGACCTCAATGGTCTAAGAGATATGGTATAAGAGATGTTGGTGTTGTGAATGGGTATAGAGTACGATATCATCGGTATATTAGAGTTGTATAAGAGATGTTGGTGTTGTGAATGGGGATAGAGTACGTTATCATCGGTATATTAGAGCTGTATAAGAGATGGTGGTGTTGTGAATGGGTATAGAGTACGTTATCATCGATATATTAGAGTTGTATAAGAGATGTTGGTGTTGTGAATGGGTATAGAGTACGTTATCATCGGTATATTAGAGCTGTATAAGAGATGTTGGTGTTGTGAATGGGGATAAGAGTACGTTATCATCGGTATATTAGAGTTGTATAAGAGATGTTGGTGTTGTGAATGGGTATAGAGTACGTTATCATCGGTATATTAGAGCTGTATAAGAGATGTTGGTGTTGTGAATGGGGATAGAGTACGTTATCATCGGTATATTAGAGCTGTATAAGAGATGTTGGTGTTGTGAATGGGTATAGAGTACGTTATCATCGGTATATTAGAGTTGTATAAGAGATGTTGGTGTTGTGAATGGGTATAGAGTACGTTATCATCGGTATATTAGAGTTGTATAAGACATGTTGGTGTTGTGAATGGGTATAGAGTACGATATCATCGGTATATTAGAGTTGTATAAGAGATGTTGTTGTTGTGAATGGGGATAGAGTACGTTATCATCGGTATATTAGAGCTGTATAAGAGATGTTGGTGTTGTGAATGGGTATAGAGTACGTTATCATCGGTATATTAGAGTTGTATAAGAGATGTTGGTGTTGTGAATGGGTATAGAGTACGTTATCATCGGTATATTAGAGCTGTATAAGAGATGTTGGTGTTGTGAATGGGTATAGAGTACGTTATCATCGGTATATTAGAGCTGTATAAGAGATGTTGGTGTTGTGAATGGGTATAGAGTACGTTATCATCGGTATATTAGAGCTGTATAAGAGATGTTGGTGTTGTGAATGGGGATAGAGTACGTTATCATCGGTATATTAGAGTTGTATAAGAGATGTTGTAGGTGTTGTGAATGGGTATAGAGTACGTTATCATCGGTATATTAGAGTTGTATAAGAGATGTTGGTGTTGTGAATGGGTATAGAGTACGTTATCATCGGTATATTAGAGTTGTATAAGAGATGTTGGTGTTGTGAATGGGTATAGAGTACGTTATCATCGGTATATTAGAGTTGTATAAGAGATGTTGTAGGTGTTGTGAATGGGTATAGAGTACGTTATCATCGGTATATTAGAGTTGTATAAGAGATGTTGGTGTTGTGAATGGGTATAGAGTATGTTATCATCGGTATATTAGAGTTGTATAAGAGATGTTGGTGTTGTGAATGGGTATAGAGTACGTTATCATCGGGATTTTGTAGTTGTATAAGAGATGTTGTAGGTTTTCTGAATGGGTATAGAGTATGTTATCATCGGTATATTAGAAATGTTAGGATTGTATGATGTTGTTGTTGTTGTTGTTGTTATTATTATTATTATTATTATTATTATTATTATTATTATTATTATTATTATTATTGAGAGGCTGGGTGGCCATCTGTTGGGAGTGCTTGGATTGTGTTCTGCATGGCAGATGGTGGGAGGTGTTAGCTGGCCGTGATTGTTTAGTGTCTGGCATTCCTGTGTTTTAAGGGTGTTGTTTTTTATTTGGTGTTGTGATGGTAAGCTTATTATAATATTAGGAGTCAGATTGTGTTGATTGTCATGGTTGATAGCATATATTTAAAATATTGAGTGTTAAAATGGGTTGGATATTGTAGAAGGGAGAGTATATGGAGATTAATAATTCGGATGATGGGCGGGCGCTAGGACCCAGGGGACAGCTTTTTCCCTTTGCCTGCCTTCCCTGTTGCCGGCGGCCATTATTTCCCTCCCGGCATGGCTACCAATGGGGCGTTGTGGGTTCTCTCCATGTGGAGGTGCATGAAGTGAGTTTGTGTTGTTTCAACCTTAAGGCGTGGATGATGGGTTGTGTTCTCAAATTTCGAGGTTGGGGGCCCTTTACTTTTGTTGTTTTGCTCGGTGCTCGAATTCCATCACTCTTTTATATATATAGATTTTAAGAAGACAACCCAAAATATGTTTTACAAAATAACATCACTATTACAATAAGCAAAGGTATCTTTATTTTTGACGTGGTTAGTCTATGAGGGAGACTAACATTTTATGAGTCTTACATGTACAAGATTTGTATACAACTTCAATAGATTTCCAAGATGACAGGCGAGCCTGTAGAAATTCCTTTTATGGTACTTTCTAAACTCCTTTCAAACGTCAAGGTAAATTTTAAAGAGGCAGCTTACACTGTTGGAAAGTATCTCTCTGTCTCTTCCCCAGCCCACCGTATCTTCTTTTTTTCCCCCAGAACCAAAAGTATAGGCAGCATCAATGGTTGCCATTACAGGGCATTGGCAGAGATATTGTCTCAGCTGGATTTGTTGGTGTTAACTTCTAAGATGATTGCTAAAGCTTTGCACATCTTTGGCCAGAGATATGTAGCTGCCAGGTGCAGCAAATCCCCGTAGATGAGTTTCAGACTTTAAAGCCCCTAAAAAAAGAGAGAGTGAGAGGGGGAGAGAGAGATGGCTGACTGACTACATTTCTGAGAGATCTGATGTGGGAGATTTTTGGCTCAAGTTCCATACTGCCTGTCAACCTTAAGCTATAGCCAACTCATTACTTTAGTAGACACATTAAAGGGAGAGGGGGAGAGGAGAGGGAGATAAATCACAGAAAGTTGATTGTAAACTTTCACTGACCATCTGCTTTGGTTAAGCATTGCTTTTTTCCAGCTTCATAGATACTTTAACCAAGAAGATAGAGTTGCAAAATATTCAGTAAAATGCAGATTATGACTAATTTTAGGGGTAATTTTGGCAGTCCCACTCTATAAAAATAAAACAGAAGGAACACCTTGCCGTTACACATTTCAGGCTAATAAAGAAGCATGCAGCAGTATCAGGAAAAAAGGTAAGATACAGGGGATGTAAGGAATGCCTGAAAAAAAAAAGACAGAGGAGTAACTGAACATAAAACTGCAAGCATCATAATTCTCAAATGCAAAGGTCCACCTCTGTATCCAGAGCCAGCAGAGTTGTGATTTTATGGCCTCCTCTTCCTCCTTCAGCTCTCAAAGACACATAATATTGTTCCAGAGTGTTTCCCAGCTCTCTGCAACTTTTTAGAGTACATAGGAGGAGGGAAGCTGCTGATTTCAGAAGAGACAGCAGGATCTAATAGGCATAAGCTATTCAATCATGCCATCATCATAACATAAATCTATGTTAGCAACCAAAGGTATTTTGCTGCCTGTGGTGAAGGACAGGATGGCACCTGTTCTTCATTCTGTGTAAAGAAGCTGCTGGGCTGACTTGTGGTGAGACAGCAACTTCTACTTCATCTGAACAGGCAGGTAAGTAAGGATAACCAGAAAAAGTTGCGAGGTGCCAATTGCTCAGTCCCTCCAATCAAAAGGAACAACTGGCAAGGAAACATCTTTTAACCACTATAGTGATCATCTACCAATAAGTAAACACCAGCTAATCAAGGTAATCACAATTCCTCTGCAAAGCTGCCTCCCGAACTTATTGCCTTCAGGTAACCTCAGAATGAACAAGCCTAAATGGTTTTGCTATTTACAGAGGGATTTTTTTTAAGTCTAACTTTTCAAAACACGGCTGTAATCCTCTTCAAAGTTCAATAATAAGATGGAATAGAATGGTTCCATCTGGATTTTCACACTGATTGCTGAGTCAGTCTGAGAGAAACAGACCACTTAGAGGGGAGTAAATCTAGAAAAAAGTACTCTCAGCATTTGCTCCCAAGCTTTCTGAACAGAAATCTGCTTGAGCAGTTCAGGGAAAATGGTTTCACCAAACATTTGATCTACTCAAATAGGTGGCTCTCCAACAGGATATTCACAGAAAATGCTCTTCTGATGTGAACTCCCCAGAGAGTCTGACTTTGGACAAGCCAGACTGTATGAGGGAGACAGAACTTTTATTTAAGAAACTCCAACCCATGAGGAAAATCTGTATGTAAACTCATTCTGCAAGCTAAGGGGATGCTATTGTCTTGGCTTTCCCATTATTTTATTTATTTATTTATTTATTTATTTATTTATTTATTATCTTTGTTTCTATCTTACCTTTTCCCTAAAATGAGAATTCAGGGCAACTTAAAATATTTAAAAATTATAAATTAAAACCTACAAAAAGTAAACACCAAAATTTAAGTATTAACCATATTAAAACATAAACTTTAAAATAATTTAAGTTAAACAATACAATTTAAAACAATACAGCATCTATAATATATTTATTATACATATATCATAATTTTAAAAGCCTGTCTGAATGAAAAAAAACCCTACTACTGATGGAGGGAGAGCAAGGAGGGGCCATTCTAGCCTCCCTAGAAAGGGAATTCCAAAGTCTAGACCAGGCCTGCACAACCTGCAGCCCTCCAGGTGTTTTGGACTTCAGCTCCCAGAATTCCTCACTCTTGACAAGTTGACTAGTGTTTCTGGGAGTTGGAGTTACAAACATCTGGAGGGGGGGGCACAGGTTGAGCAAGCCTGGTCTAGGCCAGCTACTGAGACAGCCTTGCCTTGGTTCCTACCAGACATAACTGGGAAGGTGGAGGGGCTGAAAGAAGGATCTCTCCTGTGGATCTCAGGCTTATATGGGGAGATACATGTCAGAGAGCTTGGACCTAAAGCTGTAAACTGCTTTATTATTCAGATCAAGTTTGCCCTTATCTAATCAATTGCTGATACTCCCCTGGAGTCAGGTGAAAAGAGAAATAGAATTGGCTGTCATCAGCCTACTGGTGCCACAGAAACCCAAGCCTCTTTTTTTAAATAATATGGGGGAAACATAACTCTACAGACCAATAGCCAAGGGATCAAACAGGAATCTCCCAACACCATCTTCCAGGTTCATTCCCCATCCACCAGGAAACAGAGCCACTGTAAACTGAGTCTCCAAGTACCACCATGCATGGAGCAAAACAAAGTTCTTTATTTCCCATATGAATAAACTGTCTCATAACTCTAGACTGTCATTATAACCTCAATTGCTTAACCTCATCTGTATAAGTAGTTTGGAGGCTGTTTTGACATCCTTAGGAATTGTAGTAGCAGCAAAGAGGAAACTATTCCTAACCACAATCAATTCTCAAAGGGCTTTCCAGGTTTTGAGATCTTCTGGGGAGGCCTCTCTCTTTGTCCCATCATGCTAATTGGTATATTTCATAGGAACATATGATATGGCATTCTCAGTGGCTGCTCCTTAGCTTTGGAACACCTTCCCAAAGAAATTAGACCAGACATGGACAAACTTTGGCCCTCCAGGTGTTTTGGACTTCAACTCTCACAATTCCTAACAGCTGGTAAAACAAGCAGGTAAAACACATTTTATTTCAGCAAGTCTTTAAGAGTGAACCTTTTAGGGGTTACAGGCTTTGTATAATGTGTTGATATTTTATTTGTTGTGTTATATGATTTATGTTTTTTATTTTATGATATTTTAATTAACTTAGAGTTTGACTAGAAATTTTAGTCAAAAAATCAACCCCAAACACTGGGTTGTATTATTTATGGGCCAGTGTGAGTACTGTACCTTAGCTCCTATCAAAAAAGGAACCATTCCCTTCTCTGAACAGAGTGGTGAAAGGAATAACCTTATTCCATTCTGGAAGAACCCAAAAGAACCACTGATGTCCTCTATAATCTCTGCCATGGTGCCGCTTCTGGTGTTTTTGAATGCCTGGATGAGGAAATGACGGCTAGACGCCATGGCAGCACTGGTGCTTTCCCTCCTCTGTGGAATGACCCTAAACATATTCATGGATCACATAATAATTTTCCTTGTCTTATACATGAGGCTGACTTATATATGAGTATATGGTAATTTTGAACTTTTGTATGCTGTGAACTTTAAGCTATGTTTGTTTTCATTGGTGCAAGCCTCCCTGAGTCCCAAACATGGGAAAAGACAAGAGTTTTAATTATTGTCATTACCATTATAGTAGTTATTATGCAAGAAGACACAGGAAGTAGTTCAGCCCTATGGCAGATTGCTTGAAGTCATTGCCTTTAATTATGGGAACCTGCTTAGTATCCTTACAACATATAAATAAAGAATGTCAAGCAGACATCCATAATTTCACAAATGCTCCCCTAAGCAAATATATAATCTGAAGTACAAATGGCAAACAATTTGAATTGGATAGAGTAGGCTATAATTAATCATGAGCAAATATATTTGTAATCATTATCACAACCAACTTAGTATCCAAGAAGCATATGAAATCTGGAAACCTAAATAAAATTAGCTATTCGTTTTATTTTTTTTAAGAAAAGACATCCACAACCAGCATCTTAAATGCTTTTTGGCAACAAATATCTTTCTTGGTCATAATTTGGGGGTAACAGCGGCCAGATGGCTATCTGCACGTACATCTATTTTTGAAAGAGAGACTTTTACATTGGAGGCCAAAACTATCCACTGTGGTTTGCGTCCTTTCAGAGTTTTTCCAAGAAGTTCTCAGTAGACTCCGCAAAAGCAAAAGAGGGGGAAAGTTGGGTGAACAAGTGCCAGAAACAGTTTTGCTAGAAATACACATTTGAGAACTACAGTTGTCTATGCAGAACTAAGTTGTCTATGCAGCAAATCTGAAACTGCTGTACAAGTTCTTAGTCTTATTGCCCTAGAACTAGACATGGAACTGAAATATAAAGGGTGCATCTGCACTGGATTACAGTATTCCCTCACTTATTGCTGGGGTTGGGTTCCAGGACCACCCGCAATAAGTGAAAATCCGCAAAGTAGGGACGCTGAATTTATTTCAATATTTATACATTATTTTAGTAGTTATACACTATTTTAAGTCTTTATCAACCAATCGTGTGTTGATAAATCGCCTCCTTCTCCTCCCATTGCTGCTTGGGCTCCTTTTCTCTCTCTTTGGCTTCTCCTTCCTCCCTTCCTTAAGCTGTAAATTGCAATTTTTTATGATTTATAATAGTCTTTTAGAGTTGATTGAAAAACCGTGAAACAGCGAAAAGTGAATCGTGAAGTGGTGAGGGAACACTGTAATGTGGTTTGACAGCATTTTAACAGCCATGGTTCAGTGCTATGGAATCCTAGGAGTTGTAGTTTTATCAGGTCTTTAGCCTTCCCTGCCACAGAGGGCTGGTGCCTCACCAAACTGCAAAATCCAATATTCTATAGTATTGAGCTATGGAAGTTAAAGAGGTGCCAAACTACATTAATCCTACAGTGTAGATGTACCCCAATTCACAACTTGTTATTAAACTCTAATGATGAAATAAGGAACATTGTTTAGAAATGTATGGCTTCAACAAAACAACAGCTGTCAACATCCTTCTAGTACTTCTGCCTATAGGTCTTATAGTGTGTTCCATATATATTTACAGAACTCTGTCAGGATTGAATTTAGACACAATACCAGATCAAGGTTGGCACTAACCATAGTCTGAAAGCCAGATCATGTTCTGAATTTCTAAAGCACCTTTCTTCAACCTGATAGCCTCCAGATGTGTTCGGGCACAACTCTAACCATTCCTAGCTGGCATGTCAAAGGCCAATTATGTTTAAATGCTACTACTTTGCTTTCAGTGCCCTTCTAATTTAATGGTACAGATCAAAATCAGATTTCATTTTGCAGCTGTGTAACAGTGCAATGGAAGGGCCTCTGGAGGCAGAACATGAGCAGTAACTACAGGCTGTCATTTCAACCATTACATCAAATTCCAGTTTGGTTTATGTGAACTCCTTTAATAGTTCTGTAGACCAAAGACAAAGTGGATTTCAGGATCACATTTCAGGATTACCTTGCCTGATTACATCACCCATGTATAATGAGGTTCACCAGACAGAGGCAATTCAAAGAAAACCAAAGCTAAATATCGAGCCACTATAGATAACACATCAATAATGAACATAGCATAAAAAATTTATAAACCGAAATTCACATGACAACAACATTCCATGAAAGTCAAATAGCACTCACATATCTCCTTATAACAGTTTTAAGTGCCTAAGGATTCAGTGCTGACAACTGCTGTTACATGGAATGAGAGTAAAATTTATTCATCTTCCAATAGCTGTCAGGCAACCAAATAATAGAGACCATCTCAAGAAATCTGCACCATGTGTCAAATTCCATATGATGCTTCAGCACAATGTATTACATGTATTTTAAATGCATAAGTATGGACATGCATCAATAATGAAAGTGCGGAAGAAGTAAACATACCTTTATATACATTCCCAGTGAGCCTTTATACTATGTGAGGTTCTAGTTGTCTCATATCACAGAAACTCTAAAAAGTTGCATAAATAACCAAGGAGCACTTTTTTGAGGATGTTGAATTATTGAAGGTGTGTACAGTTTAAAAATACTCAAAAGGGAACATAATATTGAAAATTATGAACAATGTGAAAAAATTGAGGAGGGAATCATTCAATTCCTCAGTAATACTGCAATCTAATGAGATTGGCTGGTAGTAGATTTGGGTCAGATAAAAGCAAAAAGTACTATTTCACACAAGGCATAGGCTAACTAGAGTAGTTCATGCTATGACAATCAACAACTCCAATGCTTTTTACAAGCATTACCAGGATTTGTACAACATATATCTAACCACAATAATTTTGCAAAGGGGGCTAAATGGAACTGTATATGTTTGTGTGCAGGGAGAATGGGTCTTCAAGTCACCTGTCGATGTATGGCAAACCAATGAATTTTGTAAGCTCAGAGGTGGTTTTGCCAGTTCCTTCCTCTGAAATATAGCCCACAGCACCTGGTATTTCCAGTACTAACCATAGCTGACTCTGCTTTGGCTTCCAAGACCAGATAGGATCTGGTGCCTTCAGGGTATTTAAGTAAACTATGTATAGGTAGTGTCTGCCCTATTTGTATAACCTTCTCATGTGTATCTGTTTAGTCTTTGGAGAAAGCAAAATGCTGGACAACATGGACCTTCAATGTCTTCTCCAGATATAAAAACCCAACTTTCATTCTGACTGAATTATTTATTGTACCAGCCATGGCATCAAATAATATATAACCTTAAAAGTACAATAAGCACTTAGAGTACAATAAAGTCTAATTCTTAAGTTTGATTCAACAAAGTAAACCATTTCTACAAATGTTACAAAGCTGTTGTTATTTACCCAGATCTTCCTATGAGTCAAGGCAGAGAACTATGGATTAAAATACAACGCACCAAAATAACACAAAATGCCAATTAAAATACTTAACCAGTTAAAAACTATAACATCAGTTAAAAGAGCATATGTATTAAAACAATCAATTCATAATTTAAAATTATTTGTATAGATCTGCTGGGAGAAATTAGTCTTCAGTGCTGTTTTAATTTCAGACAGAATAGCCAGCTGTTGAACCTCTTTCTGCAGGTCATTCCACAATTTGCAAGCGGTCGAAGAAAAACCTTTCTGGGCAACAATTGTCAGTCTAGTCCTGACTGACTGAAGTAAATGTCCTCCAGAGGACCTACAAACTGTAATCAAAGATTAGAATATGGAATTAGAAATCTTTCAGACAGGATGGGTGGGTTCAGAAGAGCTAATCTCAATCTATATGGGATGCAGCTTCTCCTCAAACACTGCTGCTGACATTACTGGTTGTAGCAAAAAATGTTAGTACATTTCTTCAGCAAACAAAAAAACTATTTGCCAGTTTTAAAGGGATTTTGTGCTTTGTTGGCAAACGTCAATCATATTTGCAGGCAAAAAAAATCACTTGGGGCCACAAATGACCCACATGGTATCTCCCCAAGCTTTAAAATTTCAGTACAATAGAGTCTCCCTTATCCAACATAAACGGGCCGGCAGAATGTTGGATAAGCGAATATTTTGGATAATAAGGAGGGATCAAGGAAAAGTCTATTAAACGTCAAATTAGGTTATGATTTTACAAATTAAGCACCAAAACATCATGTTATATAACAAATTTGACAGAAAAAGTAGTTCAATCTGAAGGAATGCTATGTAGTAATTACTGTATTTACGAATTTAGCACCAAAATATCATGATGTATTGAAAACATTGACTACAAAAATGCGTTGGATAATCCACAAAGTTGGATAAGCGAATGTTGGATAAGTGAGACTCTACTGTACCATAATGTAAAGTTGACTTATTCAAATATTATGCAGTATAAACTTGGTATACATTTAGATCATCTGCCCTTTATATACCATACATTTTCATTATTTATTTATGATATGCCTATGTGTGCTTTCAAGTCACCCATTGATTTATGGTAACAACATGAATTTCATAGGGTTTTCTTAGGCAAGGAGTATTCAGAGCTGATTTAGCCAGTCTTTTCCTACAGCATCTGGCATTACTTGATGGTTCCTCATGCAAGTACTAATCAGATCTGACCCTGCTTAGCTTCCAGGATCAGACAGGAAATCTAGGCTGCTTGTACATCACCTAGTGATTCACAATGTGGCTTTGGGCAAGTACCAGAAGTGATGGTACCCAATAGAATTCTGACTGATTCTGACAAAAATTGCTCATACCAAAGCAATTTGATCTAGATCAGGCATGAGCAAACTTCAGCGCTCCAGGTATTTTGGACTTCAACTCTCACAATTCCTAACAGCCAGTAACCTGGCTGGGGTTTCTGGGAGTTGAAGGCCAAAACACCTGGAGGCAGAAGTTCGCCTGTGCCTGATATAGAGGAAGACTTGTCTGTCATCAAATCAAGTCTAACTTTTGGCAACCCTGTCATTGGGTTTTCTTGGCAAGATTTATTCAGAGAAGATTTTTATTACTTCAAGATAAATATATCAAAAATTTAACCACATCAGAGCCAGTTTTATTTTATTTTGCAGATTATCAAGTTTAGTCTATTTTGTTTTGTTGTATTGTATGCTGTTTTAACTGTATTCTGTTTGAATTCTAACCTGAAAGCCATCTTGGTTCCCACATGGGGAGAATGATAGAATATCAAACAAATAACAAACTGGGAAAACCTTGGTCCAACTCTCACAGACACCACTAAGTATTTACAGGTTAAGCATCCCTTCTCTGGAATTCTAACACATTCCAAAATTAAAAATTGTTCACATAAGTGGCTGAGACAACCTTGCTTTCTGATGGTTCCATGTACATTACCTTTTGTTTCACTTATAATAGTATTTAAAATACTGTATAAAATTATCTTCAGTCCATGTGTTTATAAATAAATACATTTTATTGATTAGCCCTTAGGCCATATCAAAGTACCAAGCCAAACAACCAGGGTTGAAAAGACCTGATTACATTCTGTACAAATATTAAATAAAACACTTCTAACAATACAATAAATAAATATGAAAAAACTGAGTGTGTGCATCATATTTCATTGTCACCCCTACAATTTACCCCAATCAACCCCACTTCAGTCCATGTATATGAGGCTATATAAAACAAAAATGATTTTCACATTGAGACTTGGGTCACATCTCCAAGATATCTCATTATGTATATATGTGCAAATACAGGTGTTCCAAAATCGGAAGTCTAAAATACTTCTGGTCTCAAGGATTTTAGATAAAGGATGCTCAACCTGTTCTGAAGGGGGCAAGCAATAAATGATCACAACCATGGTTACTGCCTTCATCTATTGACCAATTATTTCAAGAGAATGGGAGCTCGAACCTCTTTCCCACCTGGTCTCCCGGTGCATTGTAAGACATGCATACTTTCCTTTAATTTTTTTTAATGGGAGCTTGTTAATAGCATGAAATGTAGACAGAAAAATAGGTGACAATATAAGATTTCTTGCTTAACCTTCCAGCAGTGAAGTTGCTTGTTAATCTAGAATCTGATCTTGCATAAAGTCAAAGCAGTTCCAGCTGTTTCTTCTCCCATAGAAACAGTCCAGGGCAAAGAAGCTGATTTCTGGGAGGAAATAAAGGACTCAACAAAACTCCAGTGGTTGAGTGGAGCTTTGCTATCTAACTACAGGCAAATGGAAAGGACCAGTCACCATACTACAGAATTCGGACTCATCAAACAAAATTCCTCTTCATTCACATGATCTTGAATTGAACTTTGAATGCCACTAAATACACAACCCTTCACTCCTGGAATTTGACAACCCTCTACACTGGCATAGATTTATTACTTAACATCTTATTTTTTAACTCAGTTTCAAACACACGTCTGATCAAATCATAACTGTGTGCTGCTGTTTTCCCAAAGGTCTCTAAGTAAGTTCTAAAGCAACTGCCTGCTTCAAGGTGGCAGGACGACTCATTTATTTGTGAGATGGAAGCAGGCAGCTGGTGTACACCCTGGAGACTCTTTGTACAGTACAGATACTGGTTCATTTTTTCAATCTCTCAGATTCCCAGCCTCTCTCCATTCTTGTGACTCATACACAACTCAAGTAGCAAATACATGAAATGGCAGACTGGAGACAAATGTGAGGCTAGAGAGAGAAGGGCGAGGATCTGTGAAATAACAGGAGTTGTGGATTCACGCCAATCACTATGTTTGAATTCCTGCCATTTCACAGATCCTAAGTATCTCCCTAGACTTGGCTCTCATCTGTTTGCAACATGTGTTTGCGTGTAAGACTCAAGGTTGGAGAAGGAATTAGGATCTCTGAATTGGTGAGAATCAAAGCGCAGTTCTCCATGCCTCGCAAATATAGTATGTGCTACACTACTGGCAATTCAAAATATGAAAAATTCCTAAATACAAAACACTTATGTTACCAATTTTGGATTAGGGTGTCTCAACCTGCATTAGCAATTCAAGAGGTTAGAATCCTACCAGGCCTAGAAATGAGATGATCCCAAAGTAAACCATCCAGCAAACCTCCTCTCTTAAGGTCCCAGCCATATCGGAAAGGGGAAATGTAAGTCGGTTGGGGTGGGATGGAGGACCTCACTGGCCAGGAATTAGTAAAGGAAAAAAAGTTAAGGATCCAACCCATCTTTCTTTCTCTTCTCAACACTCATCCTACACATTCATATGTTGAGGAAAACATGACATTAGAAATCTTGTGTTACCTTTGAAAACCTAATAAAACCCATATGACAAGAGTCCAACAACTTTAAAAAATAAAACTGCTGGAAAGCATTTGTTAGCCATCTGCGGGCTCTTTATGGGATGAGTGTCCAGTACAGAACTGATAATGAATACATAGTTTTAGGATTTTCATGTGCTTTCAATACCAGTTTGGGTTGAAGAATGATATTTTCTGGAAAAGAGCCAATACACAGTCAAGACAAATAAAAGCATAAAATCTGATATTTCCAATTATTTCCCAAAGGTACACATGTAGAGAACAACATAAACGCTTCCTTATTTGTGTTGAGCTCTACATGTGTGCCTTTGGGAAATAACTGGAAATATCAGATTTTAAGGCAAACATTTTTTTAAGGCAAACGACCCTTTCTGTCTTATTTATATAGGGTCATTTGAAATTACAGATGATATTCTGGCAACTGCAAACAAGAGAAATAGCAAATGCCATCCAAGGAAGGTTTAACATCAATTCCAAGTTACTGCTTCCTTTCTGAGAAGAGGCTGGCGGATGTGACAATCAGGCCAGCTGCTGACAACAAGGAGACCAAGCACAAAATGGATCAAGGAAAATATGCCCATGCGCCAAATCTTTGGGGGTGGGGAGGAGCGGAGAGCAGGACTGAAAAGTTCTACATTAATCAAGCTGTTACAGCCAAATGCAAAGACACTGTCAAGCCACAGCTGCCATGTGCCATTTTAAGAGCATCTTCCACATTACTTGCAGATCCCTCATACATTAGTGAAATTACTTTATAGGGGGTGCTACTATCCAATGTATTGTAGCCAACTCCACACACGGAGGGGGGGGGACAAAGATACAATTTCCTTTAAATCCCAAGGGTAGTCTACCAACCATATGTGGATTGTCAAGGGGAAAACTGGAGCAGAAGTGAAAGAGCACTTTGATATTAAATACATTGTATTACTTTCCTACATCTTTTTAATGCAAGGATATTCAAATGGAACATAGGTGAATTAGCAATGGAAAACAGGGGGATCATGCCTTTCTCACAATGATGGAACAACGTATTTGTTGCTAGCAGTGGATTCAAATTGTGTGTGTGTGGAGGGGGGGGGGGGGTGAGATTCCATACTGCAAGTCACTTTTGGTGTGAGAATTGGTTGTCTTCAGAGACGTTGCACAGGAGATGTCCAGATGTGTTAGCTGAGAGGCTTCTCTCATGTTCTCGCAAGCTAGAGCTAACAGACAGGAGCTCACCCTGTCTCACGGATTTCAACCGGCAACCTTCTGGTCAGTAACCCAACCTTCAGGTCAGCAGTTCAGCTGGCACAAGGGTTTTAACTCATTGTGCCACCGTGGCTCTTTGGGGATTCTACTGAAACATTAGGAAGAACTTCCTAATGGAAAGAGCTGTGAAATATGATGCCCTGGAAAGTGGTGGAGTCTCCTTCTCTGGGGGTTTTTAAGCAGAGGCTGGATGACCACCTGTCTGTGATGCTTTGATTGTGTGTTTCTGCATGACAGTGGGTTACACTGGATGGTCCTTAGGGTTTCTTCCAACTCTTTGATTATATGATTCTATATTTGAAACAATACTACCGTATATACTCAAAGATAAGCCGAGTTTTTCAGCCCTTATTTATGAGCTGAAAAGGCCTCCCTCGTCTTATAATAGGGTCAAGGTCAAGGCCAGCAAGGAGCCTGCAGGCTACTGCTTGCAATATGTGATCTATTTCTCTCTTCTCCCCTAATCAGTGTGTTTACTTGTCCAAAGCCTCCCACTCTTAATCAAGGGAATGTTTTGAAAAGAGAAACACTCTTGCAAGTCAAGAAGAAAAAAATATATTCAGCAATCTTATGAAAGCATTTCCCCCTGAAATATTTGTTAAACTCTCCTACAGATATATAGGCATTAACCCCTTGCAAGCTTTTGCCATCTCTATGTACTTTTATATGTGTATCTATCTATATACATTAATTTTATATATGAATTTCCCCTCATATGTTTGCAAGTCTCTGCAAATATCTATATAAAGAGAGATGTCTGGATAGATATGAATATATTCTTACCAACCTATATTACTGGAGGGAAAAGCACACACACACACACAGAGGGGATTTGCAAATGTTTCAGGGAGAAATGCATATGTGAAATTAGTATCTATAATTATAGATCTATACCTAGCTCTGCATTGTTTATATAAGCATTGAATGTTTGCCTGTTACTATGCTGGAAGCCGGCCTGAGTCCCCATGGGGAGATAGGGTGGGATCCAAATGAAGTTGTTGTTGTTGTTGTTATTGTTGATACCATATTGTTTTTGTTGCCCCTACTTTTCCACTTATAGAGCTAGTTTGTTTTTCTTTGAAATACGGTAAATATTCAAAAACATTTAACCTACTGATGCCTCGATTAATGAAATTTTATTGGTATCTACTTTTATTTTGAAATTTACCCATAGCTGCTGCATTTCCCACCCTCGGCTTATACTCGAGTCAATAAGTTATCCCAGTTTTTTGTGGTAAAATTAGGTGCCTCGGCTTATTCGAGTCGGCTTATACTTGAGTATATACGGTAATTAAAACCTAAAGTCCTTAAGAAAAGTACAAATATACCATAAGTGTTGCATGACATTGCTGCTGCTACTGTTCCTACAGATCCACCTGGCGTAATTCAAAGTTTTTCTCATGAAAAATAATCCATTTATAAGCCCATGTCACAGTAGTCTTTTTTTCACATGTGTAAGACTCTTTTGGAAGTTTCTTCATTTAGGGATCAATTTCAGGCATCAAGTAGATGTGGCTACCCAAGGTTTGCTCTTGTTCGATATTCTTATTTATTTCTAAGAGGAGAAGTGGAAGGAAAGACTGGTTGATGGATGAAGCACTCTCTGGTTACAATCTTCCCAATTCCTTCTTTTGTTTAATTTTTTCATCTCAAATCCATAGTGGTAGAGCAAGAAAATCCTTTAGGATCACCAAAAATTGGAAGTGACTTAAAGGTGCACAACAAAAGAGACAAGGTAATTTTCTTTGTTTTGCTAATGCTGATAGTCTATTCTGTTTTTATTGGGGGTTTAAAACCTAGTTATAAGAACATTAATGCAATCCCCAAACAAATGGGTTGAGGTTCCTATACTATTTTAAGCTATAATGGTTTAATGTGCTGTCGAAGGCTTCCATGGCTGGAATCACTGGGTTGCTGTGAGCTTTCCGGTCTGTATGGCCATGTTCTTGGAGATTCTCTCCTGATGTTAATGCCCACATCTATGGCAGGTATCCTCAGAGGTTGTGAGGTCCATTGAAAACTTGGCAAGTGGAGTTTATATATTTTTGGAATGCGGGAGTGGGATGGGAGAAAGAACTCTTGTCTGTTGGAAGCAGGTGTGAATGTTGCAATTGGCCAGCTTGATTACCATTTAATAATCTTGCAGCTTCAAAGCCTGGCTGCTTCCTGCCTGGGGGTAGCCTCCAACAGACAAGAGTTTTTTCTCCCACCCTGGACATTCCAGATATAGAAACCTCACTTGCCTAGTTTCCAACAAACCTCACAACCTCTGAGGATGCCTGTCATAGATGTAGATGAAACATCAGGAGAGAATGCTTCTGGAACATAGCTGGAAAACTCACAGCAACCTATATGGTTTATTTGCTTATTGAAAACTATTTGAAAAGCCAGATCTTTTTTTTTAAAAAAAAAACCCTGAAAAGAATTATTTTCATGGCTTCAAAATTTCACTACTTCAAATATGTGACACGGCTACTTCCTGATATGCCCTGTGGAATAAA
The DNA here is from genome assembly GCF_035594765.1 of Anolis carolinensis. NCBI lineage: Eukaryota > Metazoa > Chordata > Lepidosauria > Squamata > Anolidae > Anolis > Anolis carolinensis. The sequence continues at coordinate 206,113,213 of NC_085842.1, read as the reverse complement.
AGAAATATAGATATGTTTTATCTAAGCAAGCAACGTTGAGGTTAACAAATATTAAACTAATCTTACTATGCATCCTTATGTATATTTTAACACAGCAATCCGGGTCTGGAGCATCTAATCTCAAACCTTCAGTCTCAAGAATCAGGAGGTGTAGTTTAACTACAGGCAGAAGGTGTTTCTGCTCTGCTGAATAGTCAAGGGAAGAGCTGTGCTATTTATAGCAGGTCTGTCAGATCCAGAGGATTCATATACAGTACTTGCCAATCATAGTGACTGCTGTTGCACATCCCTCTTCTTCCTGTGCCTGAACAGGAGACTCGAAATCAAACAGACATACTGTATATACTGAAGTACATATGGCTCATGTATAAGTTGAGAGCATGTATTTGGAGCCAACATTATGAATTTTTATATTGGTTTGACCTGAAGATATGTTGGGGGTTATTCTGCAGATGAGGAAAGTGCCACCCTGGTCACCACCATTTTCCTGACCAGACATTCAAAAGGGTCAGAAGCACTGCCACAGCTAGAAGCCAGTGCTTCTTTTAGGTTGTCGCAGGACAGACTAAGCCCTCATCTTTCATTACTCTCTTCAGAGAAGGGAACATTCCTTTTTTATATAAGGGTTAAAGTATAGTACTCACACTGACCCATGGTTAAGTTGATCGAGGTCATTTTGGTAAAAATTTGGACTAGAATTTCTTAACTTAATAACTTAACTTGTAGTTATTGTTTTTTAGATTGAGGATGTAGCAATATTATAGAAAACGTATGTTTTATCTGTTGTTGTATGTTTGTATGTAGGTTTTGTTTTAATCTGTCTTAATTAAAATTTTTATCACATACAAAAAAGAGAGAAATGATTAAACAGAACTATGGCAGGCTCTGATTAACAGGAAAAAGAGATAGCCTTTCTTTATGAGAGCTAGTATCTTATATACCCGGGGTTGACGGAGTGTTGAGCGGTCTGTTGGCCCCCTCCCTTTATCCTTTCTTTTTCTTTCCCTTTCTTCTCCTTCTCTCTTCTTCTCCCCCCCCCCCCCTCTCTCTCTCACCCCATTTCTCCCTTCCCCAGCTCTGAGAGGGCCTACCTTACAAAGTCTCCATGTCTCTCTTTGTGGCTCTTTCGTTCCTTCCTTTCTTGTTTCCTTTCATACATGGCACCTTTCTTTCCCAATGTACACTGTGCCACTTCACCTAGCAACAACCTAGTGACATCTTAGATGGCCACTTCACCCCTTAGATCTGTCCTGTGTTCCTCCGGATCTGCCCTGAGTCCTCTCGGGGAGATAGGGTGGAATATAAATAAAGTTTTTAAATTTTATTATTTATTTATTCACCTAGACAGACTTCATAGCAACACAGACTTTGACTTTGATATAAATAGATGAATATAAAAAACAGGTGATTTTCCATTATTTTGTTAACATGTAAAGGACAAGGGAAGATAACAGCTTTCATGCTGCCGAAGGCTTTCATGGCCGGAATCACTAGGTTGCTGTGAGTTTTCCAGGCTGTATGGCCATGTTTTGGAAGCATTCTATGCTGACGTTTTGCCTGTATCTATGGCAGGCATCCTCAGAGGCATGCTTCTGGAACATGGCCATACAGTCTGGAAAACTCACAGCAACCCGTAACAGCTTTGTTTTGGAGCTTGAGATGAACTTTTCAGTTTTTCATGTCTACACCTTTTGTTGCATCTATACTTACCAGATAAATCCAAAAGGCTCCAGAGGTGTCCTGATGACGCCTTGGTGCCTTTTGGCCATCTAGACTATTCAGGTCCTGGCTATCTGACTGACCTGCCCAGGCCCTGAAATCTTCAGGAGAGGCCCTTCTCTCAATCCCACCTTCATCACAAGCTTTGGTTGGTGGGAAGGAGAGAGTGGGCCTTCCTACTTGTTGGCTGCCTCTTGACTCTCACAGGGAAGCCAGAATGGACCCCACCCTGCTGTCCTTCCGGCGACAGGCGAAAACCTTTTTATTCAAGCAGGCTTTTAAGAAGGAGGTTTTGAAGATTGAGTCAGGAGGTGCTGTGGTGTTAACTTGAATATGCATTGAACATGTTTGAATGGGTTTTAACTGTGAATTTTTAATACTGTTTATATTTAATTCGGTTTTAATGTTTGCATATTTGTATATTTTAAATTGTGTACTAATGCTTTTATGTTAAGCCACTTTGGGTCCCCTTTGGGAGATATAAAGTAGAATATAAATTAATATAATAATAATCATCTAAGTGTAGCCACCAACAAGTAGCAATCTCCCAGACGCTTGCTGGTAATGCTGCATTTCTGGTCATATTGCTTGTCATCAGAGGCTATCATGATTGGTTGTATTATTTCTTCATGGCAGGCATTTAAAATCGATGGCCCTTTGTGATCTCTTCCAACTCTATAATTCTATGATATTTTGACAGTTTCTGTATTGAAAAGAATGAGCTCTCAGTGGGACAAAATTAGTACTTTATTTTTAAAAAGATGTTCTCACTAATTAAACATGGAGCAAGGCCCCATCAGCAGATATCAGTTCTAAGTACAACAACCAAGCCTGTGCTACAGAACACAGTTTATTACTATAGTACTACTATAGTATAGTACTATACTAATAAGGAAATACGTTTTGATTAAGAAGCACTCCTGATTCTATAGACACATCTACACTGACACTATAATGTGGCTTCAAGATGACTCAAAACCACAGTGGCCACAAAACACACACCATCAATGCACATTGCAGTGTAAATTAAAGGATATGAAGTGCATTAAAACGGTGCAGGAAAACCTGAGTTAAACCTTTTAATATGCAGCAGTAGATCTAAATATCTCCCAGATTTCAGGGCGAAATTGTAATGTAGACATCTGTGCTTTACAGAATTCAGAACGTGGGTTGAGGGCACTGCCAAAAAATGCCCCAAGGGCATGACTGGCTAGCAGGAGCTGACCCCCTGATAAATGTAATTTATTACCCCCACTCTTTTTTTATACCTCCCATGCCTCTGAAGCACGGGTGCGCATCTCCTTCAGAAATTGGGGGAGGGGGTCTGCAGAGAAGTTTGAAGCCAGGTTCTGTGTTAATAGAATCCACCTTCCTGGCCTAAAACCAGCTCCAGAGTTGTCAATCCAATCACTCATGCAGCAAAACCAGTTCCTGCCAAACCAGATCCAAGCAGTATTATAATATCCGAGTAAATGGGGCCCTTGATGAAGGAAATGCTACGTCTGGACTCAACCTCTGTGGAAGCATTCCTAGAACACATTTTATCACCCCTACATTTTGGCTAAAGAGATCTAGCCACTGGCTCAACTGAGGAGGAAGTCGATAAAAACTCTGAAGGAACACTTTGTAGTTTTCCTTTGTGCTCAGGAAGTCAACTCCTACAAAAGTTCGCAGAAATATCATCAGAGATATCTAAACAGGAAAATAAGGAAAGTTCCATTGTTGGATCTGTGTCATTAAGAGTTCAGAGAAATCTTGCTGTAGATTCCAATGATCTGAAAAGAATTCATGTTAAAGATGCCTCAGGTTCAAGCGAGGCGAATAGAAATGCAATGCTAGTATATGCCTCAATCACAGTAGTTAGGCAAGTCTTTACAATAGCATATTTATATTTCAACAAGAAATGGAATATTTTCATGCCATTCATTCTGCAAAGCCCTCGTATAAGCAACAGGAATAATTTGATGTCCATCACCTGCACCCAAAGATTTGGTGAATCCCAAATCAACTCAGGATAATAAATTCAGGAATATCTATAATAACAAGTACCACAGAAAAAATGAAGTATACACACGCAACTTGCAACATGAACAACAAACAAATATTATTTATATCATCGCTTTATTTAAAACAAATGAAATAAACAACTGTTCACAAGAGCCTACAAAACTTTTTAAAGTAACACTGTATATGTAACAGAGAGACAAAGTATTCACCAATCAAACACATTGTTACCAATCATGCACCCCACATAATTTTAATGTTTCTCACTGCCATCAGCTCACACATTGAAGAACAATATCATTTTATTTTACAGACACATGATAAGATATCACGTGGGGCTCCCATGTGTGTGTGGTTGGCCTTTCACACTTACATGGATCTGATTATTCATGAATGTGATTAATATGTTCTCTCTAACTCTCTAGGTCAGTGGTTCTTAACCTGTGGGTCCCCAGGTGTTTTGGCCTACAACTCCCAGAAATCCCAGCCAGTTTACTAGCTGTTAGGATTTCTGGAAGTTGAAGGCCAAAACATCTGGGGACCCACAGGTTGAAAACTACCACTCTAGGCCCTCCAATTGGCCCTTTGGTCAATTTCTACTAGTTGATGACCATATAATTGCACTGGGAGACCTAGATATTCCTAGAGAGAATACTCCTCTAGCCATTCTGGACCTCTCTTTTGAGGTTGAAGTTGAGGCAACTTCAGTACCTCTTATTTTTGTTGTTGTTGAGCCCAGATCAGGAAGGCTTGAAAGCATCACAGAGAATAACCTGCATTAATGTTCAGGAAGAATGTTTTTGGGACTATCATCAGCCTCGCACATTCACTCAAGGCCACACATTTTAGGTGTGCAAAACCCATATGAAAAAGGAAAACTGAATACAAAGCCACTTTTTCTTTTACTTGAGAACACCTCTTTAGGACTCTCTAGATCAGGGGTCCCCAAACTTTTAAAGCAGAGGGCCGGTCCACAATCTTTCAGACTGTTGAGGGGCCGAATTATCATTTGAAAAAAAAATACAAACAAATTCTTATGCATACTGCACATGTCTTATTTGTAGTGCAACAACAACAACAACAAAAGAACAATACAATATTTAAAAATTTTAACCAACATAAACCTATTAGGATTTCAATTGAAAGTGTGGGCCTGCTACTGGCCAATGAGATAGTCAAGTTAATTAGGATTGTTGTTGTTGTTGTGTGCCTTCAAGTCATGTCAGACCTTGCCCGAGCCCAAGTCTAAAATTAATTATTTATTTACTGAATTTATTTACTACATTTATATCCCACCCTTCTCACCCCAAAGGGGACTCAGAGCAGCTGTATGTACATACAATATATTATATTATTAGCATTACACAATATTAGCATTATATATTACTATATTGAACTATACCACTATACTATTATATAATATGTAATATATAACATATAATTAATATTATTATATGGTATTACTATTAGTATTATATTGTATAACATGAGATTATTATCAATATTATATGTATATACAATATATTATTAAAACTGATATAAAATATTATATTATAAAACTGAGGGCAGGGGCCAGGTAAACTACCTTGGAGGGCCGCACCCGGACCCCGGGCCTTAGTTTGGGGACCCCTGCTCTAGATCCTAGAGTACAACTTCCACCTGAGATCGACTATAGAATTACACTGGAGAACCCACAATTATCTCAGCTTCCTTCTCCCACTGACCCATTCAATTCTTCTTGCTGTTCCTCCCTGTAAATCCATCAGTCCCAATATATGCTCCTCACCTTTTTCTGTCCTTGCTGATAAGCAAGAGCAGTGGCAAATGAGTGGAGAAGATAGAGAAAAGGAGGGGGCTCTTCCCTCCTATCCCTCTGATGTGCTTCTGTGCAACTAGGCAAGGCATCAAGATTTTTAGAAAAAATATTTGCCACTTTATATTGGTTTGGGAATTTTGGAATTAATAAAGAAAAAAGGCACATTAAAAATTAAAATGGAGAGGTACGAATTTGTATCCAAGTGGTATTTGACAGCAAGATGATCAAACAAGACTATACACCCTGCAGTTTGATATCGTCTTCTTAGTGAAGCAAACTCCACTATCACTTAATTAGAAAGCATGCAATTAGGCTTGTTTAGTGAGATGCATCTAGACTTAAAAAGCAAATACTGTTGGGACGAGTTATCTTGGTTTTATTTTTGCTGTCTTTTCTCTCTTTTTTTTCTTCACTTTGAGGGTATAGCTAAATCGTGTTACTTTTATCTTTATAAGATTGCCAGAATCAGACCTTTTCAGTTTGCTTCTTCTACAAAGACTTCAGCTCATGCTTTTATCACTTCTTGTCCTGACTACTCTAGACTTCTTTTGACCAGTCTTTCTTTATTTCATCTTACTCCCTGGTTTCCATCCAATATTTGGCTATTAAGATTATATTTTATGGCCCATTGATTTGATTGTGCTACCCCAACTGTCATAACTCTGCTTTTTTCTTTCTTTTCAAAGAACCATTATAAGCTTCTTGTTTTAATTTGTGATGCCCAAAATGATAAGGTTTGCCCCTGATTCTCATTTCTAATTATTTTCTTGCTCATAATCTTTGTCCTTGAATTCCATTCCTTGCTCAAACCAAGGTTTTGGTTTTGAATTTGTTCTTTCACTGGTTGGCTTTACCTTTTCTCCCTTGGTGTTTCATAGCCTTAGAACTGTCTCCCCAAGTATTTGCAGTTTGTTCCTTCATGTGTTGTTTAAATTCTATTAGCTTTTTGACTCCAATGTGATTCTATAGTCAACACTGGAAATGGGTAGATGTTGACAGAATTCCTTAATACCAAAAAAAATTGGTAAAAAAAAAAGATTGATTGCTGTTATGTGCACTGAATCCAAGTCCAATTTATGGCAACCAATAACAGGGTTTTATTCAGAGAAGGTTTGCCATTTGGTTCCTCGAAAGTTGAGAGATATACCCAAGGTTTCACCTAATGGGTCTCCATGGCTAAGTGAGCAATTCAAAATCTGGTTTCCTAGAGTTGCAGTCCAACATTAAAACTGCTACATGACATGGCTCATTGTTATTGCTGTTGTTGTTAGCCTTCAGGTTGCTTCCGACTTATGGTGAACACATCATGAGTGTTTTGGAAATGGAGGCTTTGCCTTTGCTTTCCTCAGAACTGAGAGAGTGAGACTTCCTCGAGGTCACTCGATTGATTTCCTTTATTTGAGTGGGGGGAGGGGGATTAAATGCTGGTCTCCACAGTTACAACCCAGTGCTCAAAGCACTACATCAAGCTGTCACTGGCTAATGTATGCAGACAGATAAACAGTAAGTCCTGTTGCATGACCATGCAGACACAGAAAAATGCAGGGCGGGGTGTGAAAAAACTTCTGCTCCCAGGTTTCTATATCACTACCATACACACACATATATATACACACGGAGAGAAAATAATATTTTTAAATAAATACTTTAAGACTTCAGTATCTGCCAAACTACTTGCTCTTTAAAATACAAATAAGGTCTATGCATGCCATGTATGCTTTTTCCCAACCCTCCTACAATATAAATGAAAGTTTCCAATGTAATTGCTCATTTCCCAGGAAGAATTAAATGTTTCCAGTTGAAAGTATATGACTGACACAGCAATAAGTATTTTATCATACATTTAATCTTCTTTTATTCTGACAATGTGATTTACTCAGGATTACATGTGGATAAGATATCATTTGTCAACTTTAAAATACCATGGAAATGTGTTACCATCCACTTCAGCCATGTTATGCATTCCTGCATGTGTAGTCCCATAATGACCAAACTTTGAGGATGAGAATGTCCCTTATGCACAGTTCCATTTAAATGAACTGGATATGCATATTTGCCATAGCACAATAGCATATAAGTGTGCATCACTCACACTCATTTCGGTGGATTTTGTACAGGAGGGATCGTCCCGTGGTATATGACAGTGTTGGGGGGGGGGGGGGGAATATCCAAACTACTTACACAACTTGCTGTATTCCTCTCTTTTGCTTACAGTTTGCCAACTAATTGTTCATTATCTTTTAATATGGGAGTGCTCAAGACTTAACTATTAAATCACTCTGTGTTCCTTAAGCCATATAAACAAAGCAAAACTAAAAAAGTTTTCCATCAGTTTTTAACAATAACTGATTTTTTTCTCATGAAGAACTTCCTAAGGATAAGAGTGGAATATGCTGTCTGGGAGTGTGGTGGAGTCTCCTCTAGAGGCTTTAAAACAGAGGTTGGCCATCTGTAAGGATTATATTCCGCATGATAGGAGGTTGGACTGCATAGCCTTTGGGGTTTCTTCCAACTCTATGATTCCATGAATTGTTTGTATTTATTTAGTGCCTTCATACATCTGGTCTCCCAACATTCTGGTGATGTTGCCAAGTAACATGCCTTTGGGGGAAAGGCATCCTATAGTCCCTTCTCTTTCTCACTCCCATCACTGCTTGCTCAACTGGAGAGGACAAAGGCCCTGGGGGATAGCATGTGGATGTTTCATGCTGGGATGGAGAACTTGGCAAATGCCTGACAAAGACAACTTCATGCACATCTCCCTACATCTTGCCTAAACTCAAGGTCATAAACCCAAGGCCACTACCATCCTTCTCCAAAACCACTCTGGTTTAATTTCATCCAAAATTATACTAACACAAATGGCCCAAACTATGCTATTTTCAAGGCAAAGAAAGATATAGTACTCCTGCCCCATTCCATTGTTGCTGGTCATTGACTGTAATATATATATGCCCCATTCCATGGACAGAGGGTAATTACACTGGCAGGCTAACCTCTACCATGAAATCATGCCTCAGAAGCCTTTTTCTTTCAATACTATCCTATTATATATAGATGAAATAATACTAATCCCTTTTATACTGCTGTTGTTTTGACAGCAACTCTCTATCCAATTGTTGAACACATACAAAAAATCAGTGCTATAATGTGAGCTCACTCCAAAGGCACTGGGACTACATACAATAGACCCTTGCTATCCATTGGAGTCTGATTCCAGGACCTCCATGGATATCAAAACTCATGGATGTTCAAGCCCCATTCTATATACTAACATGATAAAATGGAATCCCTGATATAAAATCGCAAAATTAAGGCTTTTGGGGTGTGTATGTGTTAATATTGACAAGTTGCAGATGACTGAATTTGGATATGAAAGGACAACTGCAGCTTACATACTGTATGTCCTTTATAACTCTGAACCTCCAGGTGCCTTTTTAGTTCTGTTTGTCCACTGGGAAACCTCTCAGCATCAGCCACATCACTGAAATCCCCTGCAGATGACAAGAGAAACTGAAAGACCTTTTCTTATGCTCTCCAGGTATACTGGAGAGCATAAGGATAAGCATAAGGATTATATCCTCCATCATAGCCACTGACCATGGTGGCTGTAGGTTGTAAGCAAACACATCTGGAGAATACCAGAGTGAGAAAGTCTGCTGTAGTCTCAGTTTGTGTGTGAATGTCATATCACAACATTTACCGATACAAACCAACAGTGTATTATTGAACACATGCAACACCCTGGAGCACCTAGTAAAAGATTGTTAGAAAAGCAGCTTACTCACCAATACCAATTTGTCCAAGGTTACCAATTAGTTTCTGTTCAAATTCCAAATTGTAGTTTTCACCACCTATGCTCTCAATGAATTTGATCCTAACCAAAAGGGATGAACTAGTTGATGGGGTGGTAACAGTGGGATCCTTGGGAGGGATTGACCCATGTCCACTTGGGAAAGAGAGAGACAAGCATAGGCAAGCACACTCTGGACGTCAACAAAATTGATTACTGTAACCTGAGGGAAATACTGCATGATATCTCATGACCAGAGGTGCTCAAAGGGAAAGGAGTTCATGGTACATGAGAGTTTGTTAAAGGTGAGATATTGAAAGTATGGTTGCAAACAATTCCAATGAGGAAGAAAAGTGGGAGTTGTCTAAAGAAACTAGGGCAGATGTACAGAGAACTTTCAGAAGAGCTGAGCATAAGGAATAAAAGAGGGATACCAAACAGGAATGCAAATGAACAGCCAATATTCAATTAGACTCTAAGCATGGTTGTTGTCTGTTTTCCGGGCTGTATGGCCATGTTCCAGAAGTATTCTCTTCTGGAACATGGCCATACAGCCCGGAAAACAGACAACAACACTGTGATCCCGGCCATGAAAGCCTTCGACAAAACTCTAAGCAGTTTCACTTTTTTGGACTATATTTTGAGTAAGAGTAGTAAAGGTAAAGGTTTCCCCTGACGTTAGTCATGTCTGACTCTGGGGGTTGGTGCTCATCTCCATTTCTAAGCCGAAGAGCCGGCATTGTGCGTAGACACCTCCAAGGTCATGTGGCCAGCATGACTGCATGGAGCACCGTTACCTTCCCACTGGAGTGGTACCTATTGATCTACTCACATTTGCATGTTTTCGAACTGCTAGGTTGGCAGGAGCTGGAGCTAACAGTAGGTGCTCAAGCCGCTCCCGGGATTTGAACCTGGGACCTTTTGGTCTGCAAGTTCAACAGCTCAGCGCTTTAACGCACTTCGCCACCGGGGCTCCTAGAGTAAGAGCAAGATCAAGGAAATGGCAGGGCCACTGTGTAGAAAAGATGTTGATATTGTAATAAGGGAGAGAGAGAAGGCCAAGCTGTTTAATACTTTCATTTTCTCAGAATTCTTGAAGAAGGAAAACAATGCTGTACCTTGTGAAAATGGCATCAGTCTTGCAGCAAGACAACCATAACCTAGAATAGGTAAACAGGTAGTAAAAGAATACCTAAATTTGTTTTTGTTGTTGTGTGCCTTCTAGTTATTTTACTCTGAAATGGGACCCTATCATGGGGTTTTCTTGGCAAGTTTTTTCCCCCCTAAGGGCCCTTCTGCACTGCCATATAGTCCAGATTATCAAATCAGATAATCCACATTATCTGCTTTGAACTGGATTATGAGACCCCTTCCACACAACTGTATAAAATCCACACTGAACTGGATTGTATGGCAGTATGAACTCAGATAATCAAGTTCAAAGTGGATACTGTGGATTATCTGCCTTGATATTCTGGGTTATATGACTGTGTAGAAGGGCTCTGAGTCTACACTGCCATATAATCCAGTTCAAAGCAGATAATCTTGATTTTATATGGCAGTATAGAAGGGGCCTCAGAACCACTTCAGTAATCTTTGAGAATTCTTGGAGGATAGAAGAGGTCCCAGCAGACTGGAGGAGAGCAAGCATTTTCCCCATCTTGAAAGAGAGCAAAGAGGGCTTCAGAAACAACTGATCAGTCCGTCTGATGTCAGTGTCAGGAAAGTTCTAGAACTGGAGCACCAAGGTAGGGAAACACTGACTTAAATGATAGAACAGAAGGCATGTCTATCTACTTTGAAAATGATTTCAAATGAGAAGATGAGTAACTAACACTTCAGACAACAGGAGCAGAATTCAAAATGACTTTGACAGATTGGAGAACTGGGTCAAAAACAAGCAAAATGAATTTCAACAGGAAGATATGTAAGGTATTACACACAGGTAGAAAAAAGTGAAATGCACAGATACAGAAAGGCTGCTACCTGGTTCACAATACATATAAAAAGGATCTTGGAATCTTGGTAGCAACAAGATCAATACAAGCCAACAGTGTGATGTAGGAACTAAACAAGGCCAGTGCAATTATGGGTTGCATCAACAGACCTCGCCTGGAACAGTGTCCGGTTCTGGCCACTACAATTCAAGAAGAATACTGACAAGTTGGAATGTGTCCAGCACAGAGTGACCAGGATGATGAAAGGTCTGGAAACATAGCTTTATGCAGAATGACTTTTCACAGCTTGATGCATTTTGCTGCGAGAAAACTGAGAGGTGACGTGACAGACATCTCTAACTCGCTGAAGTGATGTCATGTAGAAAATGAAGCCAACTTGTTTTGTGCTTCCCCAGAGAATAGAACATGAACCAATAGATTCAAATTACAAGAAAAAAGTCTACCTAAACATTAGGAAGAACTCTTTTTATTGACTTTAACAGATGTTCAATAGTGGAATAGATTGCCCCAGAAGACAGTGAATTCTCCCACTTTAGAAATATTTAAACAAAGGCTGAACGGTTTGATAGCAGATAGTTGGAGCAATGACCCTTATGATCCCTTCCAACTCTTACGATCTAAAGGTTTGGGCACTGGAATAAGCATCCACCAATATAGTAGAATTAATGCAGTTTTATGCCATTTGATAAGCCCCCGATGGCACAATGGGTTAAATCCTTGTGCCAGCAGGACTGCTTATCAACAGGTTGGTGGTTCGAATTTGGGAAAAGTGGGTGAGCTCCCTCTATCAGCTCCAGCTCCCCATGTGGGGACATAGGAAAAATCTTTCACAGGATGGTAAAACATCAAACCCCCGAGTAACGTCCTTGCAGACGGCCAATTCTCTCACACTAGAAGTGACTTCTAGTCACTAAGTTTCTCAAGTTGCTGCTGACATGAAAAAAGCCACTTCATATGACTCAATGCTATGAAATTATGAGAGTTGCATTTTTACAAAATATTTGTCTGCCCATGTCAAATAATGCCTGTGCCTCACCAAACTAAAAATCACAATATTCCATAGCTTTGAGCCAACACAGTTTATGTGGTGTCAAACTGCATTAATTTTACAGTGTAGTTGGACACTGCATATCTTCCAGAGGTTATTTGCTCACCTGATATACTTATGTCTCCCACTAAGGACCCAGTTCTGATCCCTGCAACATTTTGAATTACAAGCAGGACTCATCTGTGCTAGCACCTTCATTGTTAAATATTGTCACACTGGAGTTGGAAGACTGATCAGACCAAGGCAGAAAAGTGGAAACCTCCATGAAAATTAAAAGCCAGTTTTTGTACATATCACCACTGAAGCCATCTGGCTAGGATATATATTGCAAACATTAATGAAATAAAAACCGATCTTCTTGAAAGAATTCCTGACTGGGCTTGGCAAAGACCTAAAAGGTTCAAAAGCACCATTTCAGACAGTTAACCATTTCCCTGAGACAAATGCCCCCATTTGTAAAATGGCCTGGTACTTACACTGCTCAACATACCAGCAGTATTTGCAGCTAAAGTAAGGGCATCATCCCCGCCCGCCCAGGCTGCAAAATGGACAACACTATCATAGTCCTAGATTGCAACACTTGGTAAACATGTAGAAATACTTGGGAACAAAGCAGATGCTTTCTCCTTCTGCCTCTAGCATTGTCTTGCTTTGAAACAGTACCTTCCCACTGCAAAAGCTAAGAGATATAAATATGTTGCAACTGATAACAAGTCATTTCAACTTTGATCTCTGCCTTACCTGTGCAACCAAATTTCTTCTTCTGTTTACACATATCTATATCCAACCTATCACCATCTGCTTCTCTCTGTTATATGTATTCCAGGTCCAAAGCCTCCATTGTTGCTGATAGATACCATTAAGTGACAATGTACATAGTCCAGATATGTATATCTATTCAAACCACTCTGAAAACATGTGCACAGGTAACCACCTCCCCATAAGGGTAATAGAAAATGACTGGAGAGGGAAGCAACAAGGGATGAACTGTAGCACAGTTAAGGCCAGGAATTATGTGAGCTGTTGTCTAAAAGATCCGAAAGGTAAGCAGTCTAAAAAAAGAGATTCCACCTAAGCATTAGGAAAATGTCCTGACAGCGGAGTGTGGTAGAGCCTCCTTCTCTGGAAGTTTTTAAACAGGGTGACCGTCTTGCAGGAGTGCTTTGATCGTGTGTTCCTGCATGACAGAGGATTGGACTAGGTAGCAACTTGTGATCTCTTTCAACTCAATGTTTTTGTTATTCTAGTGCCCTTCAGATCTTTTAGATGAGAACTCCCATAATCCCTGACCATTGGCCACAGGTAGAACTGCAGGCAGAAAGTCTCTACATTCTAGAAATTGTTTTTGCTCACAGTACTCAATACCATTGTAGATAACAGACTAGTGGTCTAATTCAGTATAAAGTAGCTTCATCCTGTTCACAGAATGTATTTTCAGCCTGTTGTTAAATGACATCACAGTGGCTTTGATTTATGGCCATTCTATGAATGGAAGCTCTTCAAGACACTGGCATTAACAGTCTTGCGAAGATCTTGCAAACTCAGGGCAGCTGTGACTTCCTTAAGCCAATCCACCAACAATGTGACCTTCCTCTTCTTCAACTTCATCAAGGCATTTTTTACGCAAGTACCAATAAGGAACCATGATAATGAAATATCACAATTATTTCAAAGTCCTGCCCAGGCAGGACATGAGGGCTGAGCAATTTAGCTGCATACAACAAGAGACGCTCTGAACTTCCTTTTTCTTGAACAATAGTTCATGCTGTGCTATGCTGTAAAACCAGCCTTGAAAACAAAAGGGCATTTCAAATGACAGGGTGCCATTTCCCCCACTTGTATTCTAGGGAATGTTGGAATTTCATGGAGGCTTCCTCAATGAGAAGATCAGAAAAAAGGAGCCTACTAAGGTGAAGGACAGCTTATTCACTCATTGTCAAGTAATCCCTGTCATGGAGGATCCCAGGGGAGTTCAAGATACAGAGGACACATTCATAGTTGATGAGGCTCAACAGGCCTAATGTACAAAAAGTAGAGAGGACCATACAGTACATAAACAAAGAAAGAGGCAGAAAGACAAGATCCGAGTTATACTGGAAATGCTTTCAAATCTTATGATTTCTTTTCCAGAAATACTTCTCAAAAATGAAATACAATCCATTTACCAAGTCCTACGCAGAGTTATAATCTCAAAAACAACAGATATATAATAAAATATCAAAACAGAAATCACTGAATGTCTCTGTTTTCAGACATGAGTCCTATGAGTCTTTGTTGCCATTAGCTAAATGTTTTACTTTTTTCAGAGTGCCACAAAAAAGAATCATAAGAACATTCCTAGAGATAGAATAATAGAATCACGGAACAGGAAGAAACCACAAGGGCCATCCAGTCTAGCTTCCTACCATGGAGGAACACACAATCAAAGCACTCATGACAAATGGCCACCCAGCCTCTGGTCTCTTCTTGTTTAATAGGGATGGAGAGATCCCTACATGAACTGAGAATGGATTATAGAACTTCACTCACACTCTCTCTCACACACACACCATCCCAGAGTCCTCAATGCAATATATTGATAACACATGCAAAAAGCAGGTCTGTTTTTCAAAAAATGAATGGCAACAAACTAAAACAATAAATATGCTTTGCACCCTTGACTGAAGCTGCTCTTTGGATCCTGATAACTTTATATTGTGACACTGCTATCTTGGTGATGATCATCTCCAGAGAAAGCTCATTCACCAGGGCCACAAACCATAACACTCCTTCTCTCAGAATAGAAAAGGTTGGATTTGAAGAACCTCAAAAATGGTATGCTGGTGCTATGAAAATTCCATTTCAAATGATGCCTCTTTCTCTTGATTTTATTTACTGTCACAAATGATTATACATGTCAGCTGGATACAAACAGAAACTGATTAAAACATGTCTGCTGCATTTCCGACACATGGCTGACACAAAAATTATACACACTAATGTGATAGCAGACCTACCCTTAAACCTCCTGGATATTCACACACTCTTTTGAATGCATTTGTACTGACTTAAGCAGCAAGGACTATTTTGGATATGAGTCAGGTTATGGCAGTTCAAATAAACCCTGCTACTCAAGTTCTTTATCTGAGGAATTAAAATGTTTTCTCTTTTTCATAGATCTGAAAACATAATCACTATCTGTTACATAGTCCTGACAACAGTTGCAGCAAGATGTGATGTCTTTCTATTGGCCAGATATTAAGCCGCTGAGTCACCAAGCAATACATTTCTAGTTCATCGAAGAAGCCAAACTGACCAGACAGAGGTCTCCACTCCCTCTGTGACTTGAACAGGCAGCATCTTAAGAGTGGAGCACTGACCAGCAATGCACAAGTGTGGCTGAAACGTTCTGAATGCAGGCCCAACCCACCACAATCCGCAGATTTAAGCACCAAAGTGGCAACACCTATAATTTGTCCATCTGAAAGCTGGAGGTGTTGACAAAAGAAAGACTTGTCAAGCCAGAAATGCCTGGATCTGGTTCCCAAGCTCAGCTGCAAAATCTGCCTGAGGAACGTGTTACCCACTCCAGCAAAGAGGAAGGAAATGGTAATTGGTTAAAGTCCTATCAATACCCTGTGACAAATGGATGCTGGGAATATCTAAGCCAGGAGAAGTGTCACTATTTGACTCTCTGCCATCATCATCATCATCATCATCATCATCATCATCATCATCATCATCATCATCATCAATATACTACCCAGAAAAAAACCCTTTAGTTGTGCCTTTGGATAGTTGCATAATGAAGGGTGGAGGTGGACCTATTTGTAATAATCTGCACCTAAGCCAAAAAAATCCATACCATACCAAAGAGAAGAGTCATCTGCCTGATCCACATGATTTCAGAAAAATACTGTAACACATTTCTAGAGGAGTGTCCAGGTAGAGCCAGTGTGCAATATGATTGATTTGACTTGGAAAGGCAAATCAAATCCCGACTCAGCCCTAGAAATGTCACAATTTCTGAGACTGAATCTACACAGTCATATAATGCAGTTTCTGACTGCAGATTAAATTCACTGAACTGGATTATATGAGTCTACACTGTCATATAATTGAATTCAATGCCATTAATCTGCATTCTGAAACTGCATTGTATGACAGTGTAGCTCTGGCTTTGATACAACCTAAAGTAGTGGTGAGAATAGGTAAAGGTAAAGGTTTTCCTGTAACGTTAAGTCCAGTCCTGACCGACTCTGGGGGTTGGTGCTCATCTCCATTTCTAAACCGAAGTGCCGGCGTTGTCCACAGACACCTCCAAGGTCATGTGGCCAGTATGACTGCATGGAGCGCCATTACCTTCCCACCGGAACGGTACCTATTTATCTACTTACATTTGCATGTTTTCGAACTGCTAGGTTGGCAGGAGCTGGGGCTAACAGCGAGCACACATTCCAGTCCCTGCATTTGAACCTGGGACCCCTTTGGTCTGCAAGTTCAGCAGCTCAGTTCTTTAACGCACTGTGCCACCAGGGGTACAATCCCACAAAGAGCATGTGAACTAGAAAGAAGAAGCAAGATGATGAAAGGGAGAGAATTTCAACAGACCCACCAAATCAAGCCTCCTGAAGAGGTCACATCCCTGTATGAGGGAGTCACTGGCACTGTTGACAACCAGACTCTCTCCTCACATCATGGCAGTCCCTAATCTACTCCCCACCTTCTCTTTGCTGTCTCAAATGTCACTTTTGTGTTTTGTAAGGCACTTCCCACACCAACTGAAACTAGGGTTGGGCTTAGTGACCAAACCTCAGGTGCCCAGAGCTGGTTCAACCTCAGGCCATGGACTCAAGCCAGGGAGGAAGGCATTGCCTGTCCACACACGTAAATCAACCCTTGAGGTCAAGGTCTGCTACAAAAGGATCTTCCCAATCCCCCAGACACCACATCCTGAGGGATGAGGTTTGCCTACCTTTTCACCCTGGTGGGGGTGAACCCAACATGTGTTAGGCAGAACCAAACAGCAGGGTTCTCCTTCTATCTGAAGGCTCCACTACACCAGGACCCCCCCTGTAGAATCCATGAAATGGGACACCATGGCTGAATGCTAACTTGGGAATCCTTGGAATTTGATCCTTCCACAAGGTCCTGGGACTCTGGTGCCCTCACCCAAATGCAACTCCCAGGATCCCTACTCAGTGGCAGTAAAGTGGGGTTATTCAGGAAGGTTTTGAAAGCAGAAGGTGTGTAAGATCAAGTTAGGGGCTGCTGTCATTGCCTGAAGCATTCGGTTCAAACATTTGGTATTAAGATTGTCTCTCTTAGCATCCTAATGATAGAGAGAGGAGACGGTGGGCCAATCTGCCGCTTTCTTGTTGCTACTATTGCTCATGCCTATAATGGTTGCTCGTTTTGGATATGTTTTTTATGGATCCAAACTGATTTCCTTTGGGAAAGCTGCTTTGAGTCTCCTTTCGGGAGAAAAGGGGGGTATAAACTAAATCTATATACATAATAAAAGTGAAAATATGTATGCATATGTGTGGCTGGGGTGTCCACTTACACAGACAAGCTCCCACTTCCACAAATAACTATAGCTCCCACAGCTCAGGAAACACCAATGGCCCTCTCTCCAATGACAATGCAGGTTATAGAGAGCATTGTAAACATGTACAAGACCCCTCCCAATGTCCTGCACAAACACCATACTGCCCACCACCCAAGTGAAGGCTTTCACACGGGGACATTTTACCCTAGATTTTCTGTGTTTCCTCCACCACAGACATCCCAGTATTTCTTACTCTCTCCATTGGTGTGGAATTTGCATGACCCTGCCCACTGTCTCTCTCTTAATCTTTTCCTATTCTTTTCTATGGCAAACAGCAAACAGAGGAATTGATCAGCAACTGAACATACTAAAGAGGTTTGGGGAGAATTCACCATGATTTATAGCAGTTATAGGGATTGGGATGTATAGTTCACCTGCAATCCAAGAGCACTCTGAACTACACCAACAATGGGCCTGGAACTGACCTGGAACTAACCTGGCACACAGAACCCACACGACCAACCAAAAATACTGGAGGTCTCTGAGCGGATTTATTGGAGTTGTAGTTCACCTACATCCAGAACGCACTACGAACCCAAACAATGATGAATCTGAACCATACTTGGCTTACATGCGCAATATGTCTAATTTTGAATACTGGCGAGTTTTGAGGAGAATTGGCCTGGACATTTTGGAATTGTGGGTACTGGGATTTATAGATCACCTGCAATCAATGAGCACTCTGAACTCCACCAACGATGGAATTGGACCAAACTTGGCACACAGAACCCCCACAACCAGCAAAAAACACTGGAGGTCTTTGGGGAAAATTCACCTTGATTTGGGGGAGTTGTAGTTCACCTATATCCAGAGAGCACTGAAACCCAAACATTGATGGATCCAGACCAAACTTGGCACACAAACCTGTTATGTCAAAATTTGATTACTGGAGGGTTGGGGGGGAGACTGACCTTCCTTTCTGGGAGTTGTAGTTCACCCACAACTAGGGAAACTGTGACCTTCACTGATGATTTATTTATCTATTTACTACATTTATATCCCGCCCTTCTCACCCCGAAGGGGACTCTGAGTGGCTTACAAATAATATATACATACAATGTATTATATAATTAGCACAGAACAATATTATCATTATATATCACTATATTGTACTATACCACTATACTGTAATATTATTAGTAATATTACATGTAATATATGATATATAATTAATATTATTACATTGGATTATTGATAACGGGCCTGGACCAAACTTGGCACACAGAACCTGCATGGCTAATTCAACGACTGGAGGGGCATGAGGGGATTGACACACCATGGTGGGAGTTGCAGTTTACGCTACAGCCAAAGAGCACACTGAACCCCACGAATGATGCATCTAGAGCAGGTATGGGTCTGACCAAGAGGGCCAGGCCAGGAGGGAGGGAAGACAGACATGTGCTGAGTGGGACAGGGCCTGTGAGAGTGTGGGGCTGGCAGGGCCTCGGTCATCCTCAGTTTGTCCTGGCATAAGAATGGGGCTTCTTGCCCCATCCTTATGCTGGGAGAAAAACCAGACATGGGGCAACTGTCCCAATCCTCCTCGCCAGATATTTGGGCTATCCTTGGGAGGAGGGCGAGACAGGTGATGGATGCTGCCGGGGAGGGCTCTTAGCTTAGCTGCTGCGTGCCTTCCTCTGGCCATCCCTTCAGCATAAGGACAGGGTCGCTTGCACCATCCTTATGTCCCGAGGAGAGCAAGACATGTGGTGGCTGAGAGCGCTCTAGAGTGCTCTCAGCCGCTGTGTGCCTTCCTCCCCATCTTTTCTGCATAAGGATGCAGCAGGCCACCATGTCCTTATACCGAGAGGACAGGGAAAATGAGAAGGGCCTGAGATAAGTGCCCAGGGGCCACATCCCACCCTCAGGCCTTAGTTTGCCCACACCTGATCTAGAGCAAACGTGCCCAACATAACAAACTTTAAGTACTGATGGAGCTTCTCGGGGTTAACCGGGTATGATGTCAGTTGTAATTCACCCACAACAATCAAACAATTTGATTGTTTGTACAATCAAAAACTGACTTTTTCAAATAACCCGGGCAATACCGAGTACCCAAGCTAGTAACAACAACAACATGCGACATTTATTGGAGAGCAGCACCTTCTATGAGGGTGCATCTTTCCCCCCCTATCACTTACTTTCTCCTTCTTGGCGCCGGTGTCCGGTGCGGGCTCGGCGCACTTGTTGAGCTTCTTGGTGCTCCCGGGGGGGCTCCAGGTGACGCCTCCGACTCCCCCGCTGCTGTTTCCGTTTTTGCCGCCGGTCTCGTTGCTGGGCTCGATCTTGATGAGCCGGTGCTTCGGAGAGATGTACTTGACGGCAGTGGCGGCGGCGGCGTTGGGATCCGGGGCGGGGGCGGCGCGGCGCTCGCTCTGGCTGCGGAAGAGCTGCGGCGAGGCGGAGGCCAGCGAGGAGGACGCGGTGGTGCTGGCGCTGCTCCCTCCACAGCAGGAGGCGGCCGAGAAGGGCTTGGCGTCGGCGCTCTCGGCCAGGAGCAGCTCCTCGGGCGCGCAGTACTCCGCGCGGCACAGCGCCCTCAGCTTCCGCAGCGAAGACCCCGGCCCGCTGTAGGGGTCCTCGAAGTCGCGCTCCTTCTGGGCCCGGTAGGCGCGGAGCAGGTCGCTGGTGTCGTGGCGCGGAAAGCCCGGCGAGGTGTGGTGCCGGTGGTTGTGGCTGTGGTTGAGGCTGGGGTGCCCTCCTCCTCCTCCTCCTCCTCCTCCCCCTCCGCTGTTGCTGTTGCTGTTCCCTCCGCTCCCCGTCACCGCCGTCCCGTTGCGCTTGTCGCGGTAGTCCGGCCGGGGCGGCTGCGGGGGGCTCTTGGTCTTGTTGTTGCCCAGGCTGAAGTACTTATTCAGCCATTTGGCCATCACGCCGACGAAGCGGCGCCCATAGGGGAGGCTCAGGCTGCCTCCCGCTCCATGCGAGCCAAGTTTCTTCCCTGCGAGGAGAGAGAGGCGCCTTCGCCGGGCTGGCCTCGCTCTCTCGCTCGCTCGCTCGCCTCCGAGGCGCCTCTCGCCTGAACTTTGCCGACTTTGCCAGCAGGACCTGACGCACGCAGTCGCTCCTCCTTCCTCCTCTTCCTAGCCTTGCCCTTCCCTTCTCCGCCTGCCCCGGTCCCGCTCTGAGGAGACCCAACAGCACGCCACCGCCTCCTCCCGCGCTCGCGCTCCCTCTCAAGCTCTTCCTCGCCCGCTTCCACTGGCCACGCCCCTCCTGGGAAGGGGGCGGGGCAAAGGGGCGGCGCGCCAGATTGTCATTGGTGCGGGCTTCCCCGGGATCCAAGAAAGAGGCGGGCTGTTCCTTTCACCGTCTCTCTCGCCGCCGCAGGTGGCCAGCACTCCTCTCTGCCCTCCCACGGAACGGAGAATCATAGAATCATAGAGTTGGAAGAGACCTCATGGGCCATGCAGTTCAACCCTCTGCCAAGAAGCAGGAAAATCGCATTCAAACCACTTCCAACAGATGGCCATCCAGCCTCTACTTAAAAGCCTCCAAAGAAGGAGCTTCCACCACAGTCCGGGCAGAGAGTTCCACTGCTGAACAGCTCTCACAGTGAGGAAGTTCTTCCTGATGTTCAGGTGGAATCTCCTTTCCTATAGTTTGAAGCCATTGTTCCGTATCCTAGTCTCCACGGCAGAAGAAAACAAGCTTCGTCCCTCCTCCCTATGACTTCCCCCCCACATACATGGTCCTCCTCATGTCTCCTCTGAACCTTCTCTTCTGCAGGCTAAACATGTCCAACTCTTTAAGCTGTTCCTCACAGGGCTTGTTCTCCAGAACCTTGGTCATTTAAGTCGCCCTCCTCTGGACACCTTCCAGCTTGTCAACTTCTCCCTTCATCTGCAGTGCCCAAAATTGGACACAGTCAAGGCCATAGCCAGAAAACTTTTTCGGGAGGGGTTTTGAAAATTTCGGGGGGGGGGTTGAACCCCTAGCACGCCCTCCCCCGGCTACAGACCTGTCAATATCTGCTTGAGATAGTGCCTGGCAGGACTCTTAATGTTTTGCGTCTCATAGACTTAGCATGGGGATTTGGTTAACCAGTTAAAATTCATGAGTAAACCAGGTTTTTTTTAACTTTAAAAATTTCGGGGGGGGGGGTGGTGGTTTGAACCCCTAAACCCCCCCCTCCCCTCACTACAGGCCTGGACACAGTATTTCAGGACACAGTATTTCAGGTGGGATCTTACCAAGGCAAAATAGTAGCATGACTTCCCTGGATCTAGGCACTAGACTCCTATTTATGCAGGCTAAAATCCCATTGGCTTTTTTAGCCGCCGCATCACATTGTTTAACTTGTTGTCCATGAGGACTCCAAGATCCTTTTCACACGTACTGCTGTCAAGCCAGGCGTCCCCCATTCTGTATCTGCATTTCATTTCTTCTGCCTAAGTGGAGTATCTTGCATTTGTCCCTGTTGAACTTTATTTTATTAGTTTCGGCCCATCTCTCTAATCTCTTAAAATCATTTTGAATTCTGTTTCTGTCTTCTGGAGTATTGCCTATCCCTCCCAATTTGGAGTTGTCTGCAAACTTGATGGTCTTTATTAATGACTTAGATGAAGGGTTAGAAGACACAATCATCAAGTTTGCAGATGACACCAAATTGGGAAGGATAGCCAATACTCCAGAAGACAGGAACAGAATTCAAAATGATCTTAACAAATTAGGCCATGGTATTCGATTTTTAGATTGTGTGATTTTAATATTTATGCTAGGATGTTTTAATGCTTTGTCTTCGTGTTTACATGTTGTATGTCTATGTTTAACAGTTCTAATGGTTTTAATTTATAGCTATATGCTAGTGTTTAATTATTGTAATTTTGTCATATGTTTGTATGTTGACATAGAATTCTTGCTATTAATATATTATAAACCGCCTTGACTCTCCCCAGGGTTGATAAAGGTGGTATATAAATATACTAAATTAATAAATAAATTAGAGAGCAGGGCCAAAACTAACAAATTGAAGTTCAACAGGGACAGATGTAAGATACTCCACTTAGGCAGAAAAAAAATAAATGCAAAGATACAGAATGCAGGACAACCAGCTCGATAGCAGTATGTGTAAAAAATATCTCATGGATAACAAACTAAACATGAGCCAACAATGTCATGCAGCAACTAAAAAAGTCAATGAGATTCTGGCCTGCATCAATAGGAGTCTAGTGTCTAGAGACAGGAAAGTCATGCTACCCGTCTACTCTGCCTTGGTCAGACCACACCTGGAATACAGTGTCCAATTCTGGGCACCACAATTGAAGAGAGATGTTGACAAGCTGGAATATGTCCAGAAAAGTGCAACTAAAATGATCAAGGGTCTGGAGAACAAGCCCTATGTGGAGCAGCTTAAAGAGCTGGGCATGTTTAGCCTGCAGAAGAGAAGGCTAAGAGGAGACAATGAGGGCCATGTATAAATATATGGGGAGAAATCATAGGGAGGACGGAGCAAAATTTGTTTTCTGCTGTCCTGGAGACTAGGACACGGCTTCACAATACAGGAAAGGAGATTCCACCTGAACATTAGGAAGAACTTCTTCACTGTGATGGTTGAATCCATTGATGTAGAATCCATGGACACAGAGGTCTAACTGTACAGCCACACCTTCCTTGTGTGTTGGCACCCTGTAGTTTTCTACCCATCCAGCTGGAAGTGTCCCTTTGGCCACTGCAAACAAGTGCTGCTGGACTTCCGGATGCAATTACTGTTTTTGTCTATGGACAACTGCCCCAGGGCTGCTATCCCTTCTCTTCCTGTCTCTCTGTACTCAAAATTAACAGGATGAGTACAAAAGCTTTGCTGATGCCTCCAGTACCTGATCAGGCATTTGTTCTGCTTTATTGGCAACACTTCCCCAGTCACTTTACACCCTACCTCCACCAGCTGTAAAGTGGGGGTCACCCTAAACAGCCCATTTCATGTCATAAATATAAAAGGGAATTGGGGTGAGAAGCAATGAAATGTCAGAGACAATCCATGCAGTGTTACATTCACACTAATGCAGGCAGCAGAGCCAAGCTAAGCCAGGGCATCATAGGGTGCATACTTGTTTTGTCCTCAGAAGAAAGTTTTTGTCTCAATTTCTAGCATCTCCAGGGTGAACTAGGAAAGGATCTTGTCTGGGGAGTCACTGCCAGTAAGAATCCAAAAGAGAGAGATGAGGGAATTGTGTGACTCTGAGCAATTTCTTGTGTAGTGTTCCAGCAGCGTTGATCTTAAATGCAAAATGTCTTGGACAGAATGATGGGACAGAGGGAGGGGTGGGTAAAGAGAGACAGTTTATAACAAGATGATATCCCATGAATTCTATAGGGCCAAGGAGCCTTTTGATTTACATCAGCTGCACAGGGCATAGGTAACTGTAGAGTATATGAAATTGTAACTTTTTTCTTTTTATCGTTAAGTGCTTTAAACAGAACAAACTTCTTCTTTTTGAATGAACCATCTTCCAATAAGACTCGCAATACAATTGAGCCACTCTTCCCTATGAACAGGGGGCACCCCATAGCTGAAACCCCATAAGGGCAACAGAGAGGTGAGGGAAGAGGAGAAGGAAGACCCATCTTTAACCCACTTTGGATCTTGTGGCAACCTTGTACTTCAGCTGCATATTCTGTTGTCATCTCCTCTTTCTCACAAGAGTTCTGGCTGATGCTTTTAAAAGCTGACTGGGCTTTATTCACTAGCAGTTTAATTGTGCAGACTCTTTTATTTGGAATGATACAAAAATGATGCAACCCCAAACTCTCATGTGTAGAAGAACTATTTTAGAATTGCTTACAAGTGCAGGCTTACCATGTTCTTGAAATTGTCCCAGATATTGTATACACGGGAGCTTGTAAATTTGTGTAGTTTCATATATTCACTCCCTTTAAAAAATGGTGGGAACCAGGCCTGTAGCGAGGGGGGTGGTGGGTTAGGGGTTCAACCCCCCCCCCCCGAAATTTTTCAAGTTATAAAAAAAAAATCTCGTTTACTCATGAATTTTAACTGGTTAACCAAATCCCCATGCTAAGTCTATGAGATGCAAAACATTAAGAGTCCCTCCAGGCACTATCTCAAGCAGATATTGACAGGTTTGTAGCGGGGAGGGGTATGTGCTAGGGGTTAAACCCCCCCCCCCCCGAAATTTTCAAAACCCCTCCCGAAATTTTTTTCTGGCTACGGCCCTGGTGGGAACAGATCACATTTGGGAAACTAACGTTTGGAGGGTCTGGAAGAAATGATACCTTGAGTTGTGTGAAGCCAAGGCCAGCAGAAAACACATTCTGATTTCTCTCAATTTTTTGCACATTAATACATAGGCTCACTGAACATCTGCACTGGGCTTAAGCCCTACTGAATGCAGCAGAAAGCCAGGTAGGATGAAATATGACCTTTACAACACATTCCAAGGTGCTCAAATGCTGGCACAGTCAGCAGCAACAACAGAGTCAAGATTAAAGCCCCATCTACACTGATCATTTAATGTAGTTTGAAGCGAGCTAGTTTCAAACTGCAGCAGCTAGATAATAAACTCCCACAAGAGAGTCCATCAGGGCTGTGTAGTTTTTGTAATCACCATATGGGTCCAAAACTGTTTCCAGGATTTCCAATCTGCATGGCTAAACTTCTTTCTTCAATACCAATTTGAAACTGCATTAAATAGTCAGTGCGGATGGGACCTAATTCCTTTTATTATGGCATAAGCTTTCATGCACCACATTCCACTTCATCAAATGTTTTGGATGAAGTCCAATATGGCAGGTTAGTCTGGAAGGTGCCACTAGCCTGTTCGTTGATTTAAAATCAAAAAGTGAAAACATGTCTTGGCAAAATTAATGATTTCAATAAAAGCTGCAAAACTAGTTCTGTGAGAGAGCAAAACCCAGAAACTATGGTTAGTAACAATTTCCTGATACTGTATATTTGCTAGGGCTTGAGCTACTCAAGGGAAGTATCTTTAGTGTGCTACAGAAAAGATGTTATCCCAATCACAGTCTGTCTTCATCACATTTAGAAATACCTCCTCTCTCATTTTGCTATATTGTGAGCTCTCCAGCACAAAGAGTTGAAGTGGAAAGACTCTCTCACCACAAGTGATGCCACTTTGGCAACAAACCTGGTTCTTCTCCAGCTGAGGTTAAGCCAGATCTGCAGGCAATAAGAGCAAGTGCCTTCAATGGTCATACCAGCAAGGAATCCTAATGGTCACCAAATGCCAATCCATTTATTTTGCCTAGAGGCTCCCATTACAAAGTTGGTCTGCCATCAGTTCTCCTCTTTTGGTCAGACCTGTGTTTAGTCAAAACTACTACCGTTTTTTAAAGTTATATATTCGGGGGTTTGCTAGTACTGTAGTTTGTTGCTAGTCAGCTTTTTAATAGGAGTGCCTTGTGCAATTTTAACATACTTAAATCTTATTAAAATATATTTTTTAAAATGGTACTAGTAACTGATGGTTGTCTTTTGCAATGTTTTGTGGTTTTCCACTTGGGTATTGTATGTGTGTGTGTGTGTGTGTGTGTATGTAATTCATTTTATGCAAAGGAATAAAAGAATAGCTATGAGACAGTAATCTTCAGTCTGCTTACATCCGCAAGCACATATTCTCCTCTCGCCATGGTATCCCACTAAATCTCCCTTCAGGAAATGTGAAGGTTATTTGGAAATCTTATTTACAATCTAATTACAATTTGTACGTTATTATCTCTTTTAACATTAGCCCTGAATCTGGAGCTATATATAGCCTGAAATTGCTAGATATTTCTCATAATGAATTTACCTCTTCATTTGATTACTGTAGTGTACGAAGGCATATTAATGTTGCTGTAAGAGCCATTTTGGATGCCACAAGAAATAAATTAGTTAAATATCAAAGGGTCTTGTGAGCCCAACCTTGCCTCCTACATGGGGAGTTTGTCTACTGCCATCTCGACATGATTGACTACACTGTCCTTGCCGGCTTCTAATCATCCTCCACTGACTATAATAATTCTGCTATATAGATGTCATTGAACCTTCCTTTACAGCTAAATCTTAGGAGGATGCAGCATGCGTCTCTGCTTGAATCATTGTTTTCTGAACTTGTAGCAGTTCTTTCAACAGAAACATTTTGGGGAGGGGGTCCATTGAGTGTGTGTTATTTAAACTTTTCAGAGTGTGTATGAAGAATAAGGTTCATTGGAAGTAGGCAAGGCCAGAAGAAATAAATCATGCAGATCTACAGCAAGTGGCCTCCTCTGGGGGTGTATCTTGGGCTTCTTTTATAACATGTACAATCCACCATGATTTTCATGGATCACTTATAACACATGAGTATGCTTCTTGGTGCACACCATTTGGAAATGTCTGCAGTCATCGAGATGCTCCATAAATAAGGTTGAACACTGTGAAAGCCATCCACTGCATAGCTATCAGCATCTTCCCAGTAGACTCAAATCAAGGAAAAGCTTTGTGAGAACCACCACTCCTCTTAATGTTCCTCCAGCAACAGCAAGGGTATCCCTCTAGGCAGCAAAACCAGGAAATCCCAAATGGTTGTCCCCCAAGGGCAAACCAAGAATGGATAACTTGGAAGTCCCCGAACAGACTCAGAAGTGGAGTGAGCAGATCAAAAGACAATCTGGCAAAATGGCACTACCTAGAAGAACCCTCCACCATGTGTGACTGTGGAGCAAACAACTCTGCAATGCATCTGTATGCTTGTCCACAACGTCCTGCCTCATGCACAGAGGAAGAATTGTTTAAGCTACAGACAATGTGGTTGCTGTTGCCCCTCTTTGCTCTAAAATTATGTAGTTGCTTGTGCTCCCTCTATTTTTACCAGTTTTATACTTATTTGTGCAATGCTTTTTGACACAAAATAAATAAAATTAAGATGCTACAGCTGTGCCAGTTTTGAATGCAGGTGGAGAGCGAACATCCACACACATACAGTTCCTATCACCTGAAAAACTAGCATGTCAAGGAGAATATGAGACTAAAAACCCTTTTCTGTAACATGTTAGTTTTATATTGGCTGCTTCTGGTGTGGAGTTCTTTTGGTTCTGTGAAAATTTGCTTAAAGTTTGAAATGACAGTCTAGAAACATAGCTGTATCAATTCAATGTGAAATCAGGTGGAGATGAACAGCTGTTTAAAGAGGAAGTGCAGTTGCTCTTTTTGCTTTATGGGGGGAAATTAGTGCTGCCACCTGAAAGATGGGACAAGGCTCCTGCACCTTCAGTAAATGTTTGTATACAGGACGATATTTAAGCAGGGGTTTCCTGCATGACAGGCAATGCCCACTGACATTCTATCTTCTTCCCCATAATTTTTTGTTTTTTGGGCTTCTCCCCATATTGTTTGGGCTTCTCCCTTCGGGGATGGAGGCAGGATACAAAAATAAAGGTTGTTGTTGTTGTTGTTGTTGTTGTTGTTGTTATTGTTATGTTGAAGGTAGAGGCACCATGTCCCTTATTTCACATGCCAACCTTAGAAAGAATACACTTTTGCAGGAATTGCCACTGAGTCCCAATCCTTCTGTTCCAGATCTCTAAGTATCCAAATCTATTCAACTGTGAGAATACCCGAATACATTGCTTCTCCACAATGAACTATAATCTCAAAATGAAGACCTTTTGTAGATCCCACTATTTATTTATTTACTATATCCCACTATTCTCACCCCGAAGGAGACTCAGAGCAGCTTACGAATATGGCAAAATTCAATGCTGCATTGCAATATAAATAAAGAATACACATATAAAGTAATAAAAATAGGTAAAAACATAAAATATAGTTTAAAAACATAGTGCCTAGACCCATAGTTGTCGTTAGTGCTGCATTCCATATAGCACTATTGCCCAAATGCCTAGTGCTATAGCCAGATCTTCAGCTTTTTCCTGAATATGAGGAGGGAGGGGACCGGTCTAATAACATTAGGAAGAGAATTCCATATCCAAGAGGCCACCACTGAAAAGGCCCTGTCTCTCATCCCCACTAATCGTGCCTGCAAGGGGGGGGGATTGAGAACAGAGCCTCCTGGGCAGATTTTAACGCTCTACCCAGTTCATAGGGAGATATATGCTCGGACAGGTAAGTTGGGCCAGAACCATTTAGGACAGCGGTTCTCAGCCTGGTATCCCCAGATGTTTTTGGCCTTCAACTCCCAGAAATTCTAACAGCTGGTAACCTGGCTGGGATTTCAGAGAGTTGTAGGCCAAAAACATCTGGGGACCCCAGGTTGAGAACCACTGATTTAGGGCTTTAGGGCTTTAGGCCAAAGCCAGCACTTTGAACTGTGCTAGGTAGCAGACTGGCAGCCAGTGGGGGGTTGTGTGTTCCCTGTACATTGCTCCAGTGAGCAACCTGGCTGCTGCCTGCTGGACTATTTAAAGCTTCCGAACAGTCTTCAAAGGCACACATAGAGCTATGGAATCACATTCAGGGATTTTGGAGTCACAAGTCTCTTGGTTGCCTATTTTTGGGTTTGATTAAGATCTATGAGATTTCTTCTACCAATCCATTTTAAAGTCAATTAAAGCTATATTTTTCCTCATCCTTTTTGAGCTATTTTGAGCAAGACAGTAAATGAATTAGAAATGAATTTCATTAGACATGATACTATGCACAGCTCTGTTGTTCACCTTCAAGTCATTTTGACTTATGGAAAACTTAAGGAAATCCTAACATAGAGTAATATGAGCACAATTTGTTCAGAGGGGGTTTGCCATTGCTTTCCTCTGAAACTGAGAGAGTGTGACTTGCCTAAGGTCACCCAATGGGGATTCAAACCCTGATCTCCAAAATCATGGGCCCCTTCTACACTGCCATATAAAATCCAGATAATCTGCTTTGAACTGGATTATATGGCTATGTAGAATCACTACACCATGCTGGATCTCTTTACAAATTTGGAACTCAAAATGTAAAGTGGAAGTTGTGTAGAAATGAATGTTTGCCTGATAAGACGCTTTATTCTAATGTGAAATTTGGAATTTGTTATAATCAACTGGCAACTTATAATTATTGGAAGGTGAAAAATTAAGGCTGCAATCATAAACACACTTCCCTTGAGATGCATTCCGCTAATTGCAATGGGACTTACTTCTGAGTAGACACATACATGGTTACTTTGTAATTATACTGTAGACTATGAAAGTAGGGAATGAGTGTGAGAATGTGTGTTCATATATTTATATACAAGCATACTGTTCAATTACCATAGAGGATAGAGAAAGTTAAGATGCTTCTGATTAAGTGGGTTTTAGTTTAGGAGAGCTTATCTTCCGCTAAAGAGTTCCTCTTTCAAGAGCCACAGGGCTCCTTTCGCTGCATAAAAAAGCTACCCTTTTGAAAGTTAACAAGGTGAGAACTAAGATTAGCAGGCATCTAAAGAATGGCTCCTCGCCCCCTCCTCCCAGCCCAGCTAGGGTGTTAAACAGGAATACAACACTTAATCCAAACATTTGCTGAAGTGTCAAAGTGTGAACATCAAACAATTACTATAGCACCAAAGGGAAGACAATTCCTTTTTGTATCCACCCATAATCCCCATTCAACTCAAGCTGCATTTCAATTAAGTGGAGAAGGGCAGCCAAGAATGGGCTGTTCTGTGCTATGGCAGAACAATGACGCCTTGGCTCCAGTTGAGATTTCAAGGTGTTACTGTAATACTAACAAAAAAAACTTGGCTAGTTCATCACAAAGGAGACAAGGCAGGCAAGCCTTTAAAAAATCACATAGGGACTCAGCAAGTGCTTGAATTTGGTTTGATCATACCCAAAGAAACCAAGAGCTAATCCCTTTTTCTTTTTAAAGACTTGTTAAAGGTATTCAACTCAATTGTCTCTTTCCCAGAAGAAAGAAAAAGAATTTGTATATGGCTTGTGATTCAGCTTTTTGTGTGCTTCTCTTGATTTGCTACCTGATTCTACTGATGTAAAGATGGAATATGATAACCCGCAGAACTTATACCACAGCATATTTCAAAAACAGAGAGTATTTCACAGCCTATTAGTGGGCTCTTCAGAGTTGGTTCCATGCCCTCATGTAGGTGATAACTGTTCCCTTAAAATGGGTTTACAGTATTGCATTGAGTGGTAAGCAGCAGCTGGACCTGGGAGCCATCACGATTTTCCCATAATATAGTAGTAGTAGTAGTAGTAGTAGTAGTAGTAATAATAATAATAATAACAACAACAACAATAATAGTATTTTCAGATGATGCGTGCAGATCCCAGTAAGGTGGCCTTTTGCAGCTGCCAGATCGTAATTTTGTCAATGTTTATTGTTTCCAAATGACGGCTCTTTTGGCACGGCACCCAGTGTGCCGATTACCACTGGGACCACACAGTTGTAAACACTTGGGAAGTGTTCAACTTGTGATTTTGTGATAGGAAATCCAGCATATAAATCTCATTAGCTGTGTCATACTATGTCTTTGTGTCAATAATAATAATCTTTTTTAATATCCCGCCTTTATCTCCCCGAAGGGACTCGGGGTGGCTTACATGGGGATGAGTCCAACATCAACATAGGTTAAAACACAATCCATGAATTAAAACAATATTACAAAATAAATATAAAATGACATAAAACACATCAAATGATTTAAAAACCTAGACATAAAATACATGTGCAGAGAAAGAAACTTGTGCAGAACTCTGGATAGGGCTCATAAATAGTATAAAGGTGATCAGGAAAGGGCGAATATCCCAAACAAAAGCATTAATCCATAACATGACGGAATGGATACACAATCTAGTTGCCTGATACTTATTTAGAGTTAGAGGCTGATGGAAAAACATTGTTTTTAAGGCAGCCCAGAGCTGGCTTCAGTGTCAAGTCCTGCTACTCTCATGAAGCTGCCTTGAGTGTTGCCTAGAGGTTGAGCACCCTAATCCAGAATTATAAAATCCAAAATACTCCTAAATTCAGTTATCCACATGGGTGGCTATGGCTAATTTGATTATACTTTAGTTTCTGAGGACAGTTCCAGACAGCACCAAATCACACACTTCAATTAGGGGCATAAAAACCCAGGACCTGCGAGTTGGTCCGCACACAGACCTATTGGTCCCGGGATGTCTCACTCCATAGTCCACACTTCCTGCTTTGTTCCGGGATTTTGCAGCCCCCAAGATGGCCACTGCAGGACATCCGCCAGAACTGACCAATCAGGATCAGACATTTGAAACCCGGGAAGAAACCAAGGTAAAAAATCCCATGCTTTCTGAGTGCAGGGACCGACAGGCATTTGAAGATGCAGATTTCTGGCTCAGAACCGGGATATTCCTACACCTGTAAATCTCGTGTTTTTTTGCTGTTTGCAGCGATTGCTTCTGCATTTATAGGGAATGGCATCTGGCCACCTTCCTGTTTGCTGCTGGAACTCCTGGGATAAAGGTAATATCTGGACGAGCCCTGATGCTTCAGTATACAAACTTTGTTTGATGCATAAAGTTATTAAAGGTATAAAATTACTGTCAGCCTTTGTAACTGAGGTGTAAATGAAGCATCAATTAATTTTGTGTTTAGACTTGAGTCCCATCTCTAAGATATCCCATTATGCACATATATGCAAATATAGGTATTTTGAAATTTGACTGAAATCCAAAAAACCCTGATCCCAACCATTTCAGGTGGGGGATACTCAACTTATACCACCAGACCTGTCTATAATGTAGTTGAAGACACAATATTCAATGTTAGCTTTAGTAGTCCAAGGCATATACCAAAGACAGGAGGTTTATAGCGTTCCTCGTGACACATCGTAGATAATAGAGTGGTTCCATTTGGTTTGTGAGACAAAGAGTTGGCCAAGCATGCAATATTCCCAAACTCTTCTCTGAATGCCGCGAAAAACAGATTTTTTAATTCCATGTTTGGAACATAATTTAATGCTTTTAAAACAGTAATTACAGACAAGTGGCATTACTTTGCACTGGTTCTTTGTTATTTTTAATACATAAATTAAATGTCATTGCTAGACACACCTCCCCTGGAGGAACCTGTGGGCTATGAAAGGGCTTTTGTTTTACATTTCGCAACTGCTATGAGATGTGTTCTCTTTGGCTTGTTAGAAGTAAGGCTTCGACCTTGCAAGCAGCAGGTTTAGGTTTAATCCCTGCCAGTTGCAGATTTGTCCCACTGCTCTTCATTGCCTGCATAAAAGCCTGTGACTCTCCTAGTGCATATATCCATACTGGCAAGTGTGATCATGAGAGCCAACGTAATGTGATATTACAGTGAATAGAGGCAAAACAAAAATAGTAATTATATCAGCAAAAACTGAGATTAATCTGAAGTCATTTTCCATTAGTCTTTTTTGCCACACTGAAGGGTTTTAGAATATACTAGCTGTGCCCGGCCACGCGTTGCTGTGGCAAAGTAGTGGTGGTATTGGTTAAACATTGTTGTGTAATTTGTATTTGACGTTATTTGTATTTTTTAATTAATTTTATTGTAAGTTATCTTTTTATTTATTATATTTTATTATTTTCTTGTATAATTTTTAGTTATTTTTTGTTATTATGGTATTTTATTGTATTAATTTTTTAGTGTTTTTTATTATTTTTAGTGTTTTTTATTATTTTTTATTGGGTTGCTAGGAGACCAAGTTGGAGGAGCTTAGCCTTCTAACTGGCAGCAATTGGATAAAAGCAATTATTCCTCTCTCTCTAATTAGGACTTTATTTTTCTTTTCTTTTTGTTGTATCAACCTAGAGCCATGCATGATGGGTTGTGTCGTCAAATTTCGAGGTTGGGGGGCCTGTAGTTTTATTGTTTTGTGGGTCGCCGTGATGCCATCACTCTTTTATATATATAGATTTAACACACCGGTTTCCCCATGTGTTACGTAAGTTCATTTCAAAGGGAATTGTTGGTGACATGTCTCCCATCAAGAACTCTTAAAACCAGTTTGAGTTTCAGGTTCTGTCTTCTCCCAAGGAAGGCTAGAAAGTCATATACTGCACTGCTGTCACTCCTCCCATTTATGTTTTGATTTGTTTTTTTGCTGCTTCCCTCGATACTGTACTGTGTTTTCCATTTTGGGTTGTCAGGGAGAAAACGGGAGAGGACTATTGTATATTTAACCACTGTGTAGAAGAGGGAATTTTAGCAGGTATTGCTTGCCTAAATATTCTAAAGCAGTGGTTCTCAACCTGGGGTCCCCAGATGTTTTGGCCTTCAACTCCCAGAACTCCTAACAGCTGGTAAACTGGCTGGGATTTCTGGGAGTTGTAGGCCAAAAACATCTGGGGACCCCAGGTTGAGAACCACTGCCCTAAAGGCACCAGATCCTGTCTAATATTAGAGACTAAACAGGATCCGGACAAGGTAGTAGCTGTATGGGAGACTGCCAGAATAGCTGGTGTTATAAGCTATATTTTGGTGGGGGAGAATGGCAAACTGCCTAAGAAAAACCTGGCCCCTTTCACTCAGCTGAATGAAATCCCACATTATCTGCTTTGGACTGGAATATATGGCAGTGTGGTCTCAGATAATCTAGTTCAAAGCAGATATTGTGGGATTTTCTGTCATGATATTCTGCATTATATGGTTGTGTGGAAGGGCCCCTTATGAAATCAATGTTACCATAAATCAATGGTTCCCAACCTGTGACTCCCCAGATGTTTTGGCCTTCAGCTCCCAGAAATCCTAATAGCTGGTAAACTGGCTGGGATTTCTGGGAGTTGTAGGCCAAAACACCTGGGGACCCACAGATTGAGAACCACTGCCGTAAACTGACAGGCTTGAAGGTACACTTGCACACGCGTGCGTACACACACACACACACAGCTTGCAATGTGCTTGTGTGACAAGCCACACCTGCTAAAATCTCCCTCTTGCACAACCATTAAAGTTAAGGAACTATCTCCAGTTTTAATCTGACAATCCTAATCACTATATAGTCAATTAGTCTGACTTTAACTGCCAGCCTATGAAATTTGTAACTTAGTGATAGGCATCAAAGGCCTGTAGCAGAGAATTCTAAATACCTCACAAAATGTAACTCCCAAAATGTAACTCGGGCTGTGGCACAAGCTGGTGAGGAGCCAGCTGCAGCCAGCTGAGACCAATCACTCTGACCAAGAGGTCATGAGTTCGAGGCCAGCTCGGAGCCTGCGTTTGTCTTTGTTCTATGTCAAGGCATTGAATGTTTGCCTTATATGTGTAATGTGATCCGCCCTGAGTCCCCTTCGGGGTGAGAAGGGCGGAATATAAATACTGTAAATAAATAAATAAATAAATAAATAATTCTATAGCACTGACCCATAGCAATTATAACTGTGTAGTGTGAAAAAGACCCATGTGAAATCACCTTTTCAGGCAGATGAAAACAATGATACTCAGTCAACTAGAGTAGACCGAGGCCCCTTCTACACTGTCCTTATATTACAGGATCTGATCTCAGATTATCTGCTTATCCAAGATTATATAGCAGTGGAGACTCATATAATCCAGTTCAAAGCAGATAACCAGGGATCAGATCTTAGGATATAAAGACAGTGTAGAAGAGGCCCAATTGAGTCAATGGGATTTATATAACAATGTAAATTGCATCTCTTTATTTGGGAGTACCAGCAAGATTTAGGCCCTAATGACTGGCTGCTAGATGTGTTACCTGACCCAACTGAAAAGCACATGTGCTTGAAATGGCATGACTGCATGACATGAAAGAGTTGTCTGTAGTGTTGATGAGGCAATGGTTGAGTCACTTAAAGACTGCCACACCAAATGGTATGCATGAAACAGGCTGTTCTATCTGTGTGTATATGTCCCTTCAAGTCACCTTTTGACTCCATGAATTTCTTGGGCAAGGAATACTAGAGGTGGTTATGCCATTTCTTCCTTTGAGCTTATAACACCTGACATTTTTTAGTGGTCTCCTACTCAAGTACTAACCAGGGCTGACTCTGCTTAGCTTCCAAGATAAAATGAAATCTGGTGCCTTTAGAATTTCTTTAGGCTAAAAGAGTTGTTATAGGAAGCAGAAACCTCTCAGATTTTGGTCCTTTTCACTTTGGCATCTTGGCACCCATAAATCCATTCTGTTCCATTTCTAAATTAATCTGTGATTTGTTTTTTTTTAAGCAATAGAAAATCTGTAAAAAAAATTTAAATGTCTCTTAACATATTTTTCACAAAATAACATTTCTATATGCATTTTCTCTGAAAATGCAAATTTTATCATGCCTGTCAATTATATATAATTATGAATCAAGAGCTATATTGGAAGCTGTTGGATAACTACATTCCAATCTGCACATTCGTTCTGGAGGTGCCAATCAGATCTGTTTCATATTGGAATTGGTTAAGATTTAATTTCTCAAGGCTAGATAGTTGGAGCACATGTAATTTTTCACAACCGGCCTATGTAAATAATTGCGTATGCACGCACGTGCAAGCTGTTCCATTTAGAAGCCTATCAAGAGAAGAACTGTTCACACAAGATTATAGCACTTATTTTTCTGAACAGGACTTTCTCAACAATCAGAGTTTTTTCAACTGAAGTTGATATTATGATTTTCTAGGATGAGAAGACCTGCTGTTATATTGGTTGACTATACAAATAACTAACATCACATTCTTGTTTGCAATAGTAATCTCTTACCTCTGGAAAAAAAGCCTGTACCAACTGAAAATTAGGCTAAACATGACAGTCATATGGATAATTAATTATACAGTAGCATCAATCTCATGTCGGTGTTGGGTATGCAAGAATAAAGTTGTGCAATTGAGTTAACAACCAACTCATCAGTGTTAGTCTGGTCAAACAGGCACTGTCAGAATGTTTCTAGTTCTGTGTTGGCCTTGATTTTTTAATCATTCGTTCTTTCTATTTTCAGTCTTATGCTCTAGCAGCCTGAGAAGAAATCGTCTCTTTTCTTGCAAGTGTTGTTGGAAATCTCAATCTCACCATTGCCTCCTTTATTAATGCCAGTATAAGACCCTCTCTTCTGTCCAAACTTCTACAGATGAAATCTGGAAAGTGTGGCCGGACATCAAAATGTGGCCAAGAAGGCAAAAGTTATTAATAATGAAGCACACACAACCTAGGGGCCCTTCCACACAGCCATATCAAGGCAGATAATCCACAATATCTACTTTGAACTGGATTATCTTAGTCCACACTGCCACATAATCCAGTTCAATGTTGATTTTATACTGCTATGTGGAAGGGGCCTAGGACAGCCTGAAGCAGTTTGTTTCCCCTTACTGGGAAATACATGTTTCTGTTCCTCTCCCCACATCCCACAGAGTGAATGGAGTGAAAATCACTTTCACATTTTCAGCTCAGTTTGTTACAACTGAAGTAAGCAGAGGATAAAGAAGGAGCATGAGAGATAGAGAGAAAATTGGAATATTTTAAAAACAGTTGGAAAAAGTGGCACAGAAGAGTATTATTTGGGGTTGTCCATGCTAAACTGGGCTAGTTGACGGGTATGTGGATCAAAAGTGTCTCTTTTGCAGAGAGGTTCCTTTTATTCAGAAAAGGAACTGAGATCAGCCAGAGCTCTCCTTGAAGGAAAGAGGCTAAGTAATTTTTGCCAGTTTCATCTGGTCTGCAGTCCCCAACATCACTTCCCAGGCTGCTTCAAGAGATCTCCTAGCTATCCTCTAGAGCAGGGGTCCCCAAACTTTTTAAACAGGTGGCCAGTTCACAATCCTTTGGACCATTGGAGGGCCGGACTATAGTTGGCCACCAAGCAATAATAATAATAATAATTAATAATAATAATAATAATAATAATAATAATAATAATAATAATAACAAAAACCAGTACAGGTGGTCCCGGTGGTGATCGGCACATTGGGTGCCATGCCAAAAGATCTCAGTCAGCATTTGAAAACAATAGACATCGACAAAATTATGATCTGCCAACTCAGATTGAAAAAGATTCCAGTAGGCAAAAGGCCACCCTACTGGGATCTGTGCACATCATCCGAAAATACAACACACAGTCCTAAACGCTTGGGAAGTGTTCGACTTGTAATTTTGTGATACAAAATCCAGCATATCTATCTTGTTTGCTATGTCATACAATGTTGTTGTATCAATAATAATAATAATAATAATAATAATAAAGAGGGTTGGAAGAGACTCTTTGGGCCATTGAGTCCAACCCCCTTCTGCCTTTGTGCACCAAAAGAACAAGCAAAGCACCCCTGACAGATGGCCCCCTGCCTCAATGTTGTTAATAATAATAATAATAATAATAATAATAATAATAATAATAACAACAACAACAACAACAACAACAACAACAGTAATAAAGAAGGTTGGAAGAGACCCCTTGGCCCATTTAGTCCAACCCCCTTCTGCCTTTGTGCCATGGGGGCCGGATAAATGGCTTCGATGGGCCGCATGTGGCCCCTGGGCCTTAGTTTGGGGACCCCTGCTCTAGAGCAACGGTTCTCAACCTGTGGGTCCCCAGGTGTTTTGGCCTACAACTCCCATAAAGCCCAGCCAGTTTACCAGCTGTTAGGATTTCTGGGAGTTGAATGCCAAAACATCTGGGAACCCACAGGTTGAGAAACACTAATCTAGAGAGCATTGCTTTTTAAACTGTGGGTCTCATTAGCCCAATGTTTGGTTCACGAAATATTTTGGTAACAGTAAAAGGTTTTGTTATCCAGAATCTTGGGTTTGTTCCCAGAATGCCAGCATCAATGGTACTCAATCAAGACATTCAGAAATGAGGGCAAAATCATAGATCATCTTTATTACTTGGTGGTCAGAGAAAGATGCCTGGTGAGAGTCCCAGCTCTGACATGCATTCCATTCAAGACATCACTGTTTTATATATATTCAAAATAATAGATATTGTTCTGATTGGTACAAAGTTACAATCCAGTGTCTCATTAGCTTGATGTATATTGTTGTCATGATTTACAGCCGTGACTGGTGAGTTGTGTATAGCAGAAATTTCAATAAAGTTTTATTGGACGAAATCTGAGTTCCTTGCTGTGCTGTTGTCAGTCCTTCTGCTAGTGGGGGCTTTCAGGGCAGGGAAATGGATGGTATCAGGATGGAATTGCCCTAGAGCAGTGGTTCTTAGCCTGGAGTCCCCAGATGTTTTTGGCCTTCAACTCCCAGAAATCCTAACAGTTAGTAAATTGGCTGGGATTTCTGGGAGTTGTAGGCCAAAAATATCTGGGAACTCCAGGTTGAGAATCACTGCCCTAGAGTGATGGGCAAACTTTGACCCTCCAGGTGCTTTGGACTTCAACTCCTAGAAATCCCAGTCAGTTAGCCAGCTGTTAGGAATTGTGGGACTTCAAGTCCAAAACACCTGGAGGGCCTAATTTTGCCCATGAGTGATGAGATTTCGTGGTCCCCCTCTGGGACAAAAGAGAACCTGGGCTGCACTGATGGGCTTTCGGATCACTTTGAGTGGGACCTATAATTGGTATGTCCTTGCAACATTGATCAGCATTCTGATCTATTTTCTTAGCCTAGTGGCTTGGCTGATGAGGAAGTTCCTGCGCCTTTTGGTGACCTGAGCTCATTGTGTGTTGGTGGAAAGGAAGAAAGCCAGCCAAGGCTTCCCAGCAGGGTTTGTGTGTGTTCCTATTTCTGAAGTCAGCAGAGACATTGGAAGATCATCTGAACCCCATTTTCAGGGCTCCGACTTTTAGAGTTTAAGACAATAGTTTCTGAATGTAACATTTAAACAAATCTGTTAGCAACAACATGCAGTGTTTAAAGAGGACCCTGCAGAAAATGTTTCAATTGTACTCAATAAAAAGTAAAAACAGCCTGTCGGGGAAGTCTTGCAAATTCTGATTTATTATCAATACATATTTTATTTTTATGCCATACACACACACACACACACACACACACACCAGATGTCATGCAAACTTTTATTGAGTGGGAAAAGGTTGTGAGAAAAGTTTAAGAAACCCTACTCTAGAGTAGCTTTTAGAGGAGTACAAAAGACTGCTTGGAGAAGGGGGAATTGGCAAATATGGCTTCTTCTCCATCTCCTATCCCTCGTTCTCACAGCATTCTGTGAGCTGAGGGAAACTCTGGGTCTAAGCCAGTATCTGTCAAAGCACTTACATGCAAATATGATGTCTGCTTCATTTATTCCTAATTATTTTTCTTGATGGTTACCCACAAAATCAGGGACAAAGGCATTTGTTTCCTGCATGTATGGGAACATCCAAACTGCTGCTCTGAACCAGAAAAGTAAGATATTTGCAGGTTTTTTGTTTTTTTAAAAAATCAGACCCCCCCCCCCCCCCCCCAGGGCTGGCACTAGTTGTATGCAGACTTAG
This sequence comes from Anolis carolinensis, assembly GCF_035594765.1. Lineage (NCBI taxonomy): Eukaryota > Metazoa > Chordata > Lepidosauria > Squamata > Anolidae > Anolis > Anolis carolinensis. Next base: position 206,073,024 of record NC_085842.1, on the reverse strand, counting down.
GTGACACAGTATTTCCAGGATTAAGTCAAAAGTATTTGAATGTGCTGCCTTGGCATACGTAATTAGCCTTTTAAAACTCTCTCTGCATTTTCTGTTGCATGAAGGTAGCGAGAGTTCAGATTGATTAACCTTGGGTTGTACAGAGCTGTAAACATAGTGCTTCTTGGCCCCTGACCTCTATTTGCATTGAAATCTGAAATAGGCAAATGCAAACTGTTCCTTAGCTTTTCCACCTCTTTCTCACATCTTTGATGCTAGCAGTAAATTAGGAACGTCTGATGGGCATGGGAGTTTAACTGCATTTCACATTAAGTCGTATTGTGGGCAAGCTTTTACCTGGAAAGGCAAAATTGAAATGTTTGTTGTTCCATGGAACAACATGTTGAAGTTGTTTCCAAACTGTGGTGATCATAAGGTAACCCTACCATGAGTTTTTCTGGGGATGAGAGTCTGGGCCCTTCCACACAGTCATATAACCCGAAATATGCTGAAGGCAGAAAATCCCACAATATTTACTTTGAATTGAGTTATTTGAGTCCACACTGCCATATATTCCAGTTCAAATCAGAAAATGTGGGATTTTATTCAGCTGTGTGGAAGGGGTCTGTGTGGAAGGGGTCTGTGTGATGTGGGTTTACATGACTGAACAGGGAACCGAACCCTGGTCTCTACGATCATAATCTAACACTCAAACTACTAGTGCTGTCTCTCTAATACTGAAATATATTAATCTAGGAACAATATTTAAGAGTCTTGATGGTAAATACATTACGGACATCTATATCACCAGGCCGTCTTTAATTCCAGTTTCCCCTTTTATACGGAGGAAAGTGTGTGTGGCCCTCATCTGTATGAGGATAACTAAATCATTGTGGGTTTTTTGAACAGTGGTGGAATGAGGATATGGCTAGGCTACCAAGAAAAGGAAGGATGTGTAGTTAGAAAGTGGGCAGAGAAAGCAGATTAAGCTTTTCTAGTGAAATGGGAATGATGTTGAGTTATAAAAACAAGATTTTTTAAATACCTGGACTGTTTTAAAGGAGGAATTGTGTTTTCCAGCTGTATAATATATTTTCAAGGAGTGCCAGGTCTCAGAGCTCTCAAGAAGCTGCTATAGAAGCAAAGCACAGTACCCCAACTGGCATTGACCACACCATTTAATTCTTTGTCCCCCCTCACTCTTTGAATGGCTTTAAAAGTGGGTTGCTGCGAGTATTCTGGGCTGTATGGCCATGTTCCAGAAGCATTCTCTTCTGACTTTTCACCCACATCTATGGCAGGCATCCTCAGAGGTTGTGAGGTCTGTTGGAAATAGGCAAGTGAAGTTTATATATCTGTGAAATGTCCAGGGTGGGAGAAAACTCTTGTCTGAGGCAAGTGTGAATGTTGCAATTGGCCACCTTAATCAGCATTGAATAGCCTTGCAGTTTCAAAGCTTGGCTGCTTCCTGCCTGAGGGAATCCTTTGTTGGGAGGTGTTGGCTGACCCTGATTGTTTCCTGTCTGAAATTTCCATTTTTTGAGTACTGCTCTTTATTTACTGTCCTGATTTTAGAATTTTTAAAATACTGGTAGCCAGATTTTGTACATTTTCATGATTCCGTCTGTTGAAATTGTCCACATGCTTGTGTATTTCAATGGTTTCTCTGTGTAGTCTGATATGGTGGTTGTCAGAATGGTCCAGCATTTCTGTGTTCTGAAATAATATGTTGTGTCCGGGTTGGTTCATCAGGTGCTCTGCTATGGCTGACTCAAAGAGGATTCAAAGCGGCTTGACATAAAAGCATTAGTATACAAAATTAGTGTGCAAAAGAAATGGACAAATAATATGTATAGAGGTTTCCCATCATGCCAGCTTAAAACTGGAGATATTCACGCTAGAGATCCTATTTGAATGTTGCTTAGTTTCTGTGGCTATATTTGGATTCAGATATGTATCTGAAGGTAGTCTAAATATCCCAAAGCACCAGATCCCACCTGATCTTGGAAACTAAGTAGGCTCAACCTTGGTTAAGACTCAGAAGGGAGACCACCAATGAATACCAGGTACTGTAGGCTTTATTTCAGAAGAAGGAACTGGAAAAACTACCTCTGAATATTATTTGCCAAATAAAACCTTATGAAATTCTTGGGGTCACTATAAGCCACCAGGCAACTTGAATGCACCTCTAAAGAATAAAGTTTTTGAGATCAAATCAGGGGGTGCTGTGGTTTTAGCTCTGAATAGGTTTTAAATCAGTTTTAAGAGTTTAAACAGTTTATTTTTAATATTATTAATATTAAAACTGGGAGTCCTCCATGGCACAATGAGTTAAACCGCTGAGCTGCTGAACTTACTGACTGAAAGGTCAGCGGTTTGAATTTGGGGAGCAGGTTGAGTTCCTGCTGTTAGCCCCAGCATCTGCCAACCTAGCAGTTCGAAAACATGCAAATGTGAGTAGATCAATAGGTACCGCTCCAGCAGGAAGGTATCGGTGCTCCATGCAGTCATGCCGGCCACTTGACCATGGAGGTGTCTATGGGCAGCGCCGGCTTGTTGGCTTAGAAATGGAGATGAGCACCAACACCCAGAGGTGGACATGACTAGACTTAACGTCAGGGGAATACCTTTACATTTACATTTACCTAATATTTCAATTCTATTTAAATGTTTTTATATTTTTAGGTTTTACATTGCATTGTATTGATTTTAATGTAAGCTACTTCAGATCTCTTTTCTTAGAAAAAAAACAGTATACAAACGAAAATAATAGATACATAGATAAATAAATAATATTGACCTAAATACTATGGACTCTTGTTGAATTGTTAAAATAAATGCTCTTCCCATCTCTGTCACTTTGCATGATAGTTCCACTTCTGCTGGTTTTATTGCATGTCCCATTTTCTTAAGGGCGTGTGCGTGTGGGAAAAACTTTGAGCCTCTTAATAGCATTCATTACACCATATTGTCTGGACTGAGTCTTAGAGCTACAGATGGCAACTCAGATAATGTATAACTCCTGCCTATGAAAATAAGGCACTTGTAACAACCTTTACCTATTTTATCTGTTTGTCACTTTGTCTGCTCTCGCTCACCTGGTGTGTTTACAGAAGCTTTTGAGAAAGGCATGACCGACAGAGCTCATAAACAATAGCTATGGGGAGGAGTTTTTTATGAGTATATAAGGAATGTGTTCAAAATCCAATTTTAGTTTGAGTCTTGACAGGCCTCTTTGGATTCCTGCTTCCTGGGCTATATATAAGAGGGGTGCAATTTGTACTCTTGAAAGAGTATATAGATGGACATTGGTGGATGCAGCTGAGAAAATAGATGTTCACATATATTACATGCTCATATATTACATGTGCAGATTTCAAATGCCCATGAAGTTATCTTTAAACATGATATCATTAATGATGAATGCATTCAAGTGATGCATACAATGTAAAACACATGCACCAATGTGGGTACATTTGAAAATGGAAAAGCAAATAAAGTAATGGATTTTGCCCCTTTGAAGAAAAATCATTACAGAACTGTAAATGGACTAGATAGAGAAGTGAGAAAGGGTATCCATCCGCAAATATGGTCACTTAAAATGTACACATCTGTGCCTGTTCCCTGGGTTATGGCCTGGAACCCCTGTTGAAATCTGAAAATGGAACACAGCATGCCTTCCCAATAGCTCTGTCTCAGTAATCTTAAAAGCATGAGAGAGACTGAAAGTGAGGGACGCCTGGGCCTGTGAACTGTGCTAGCATTAGCAACGCATAATGCCGAGAGATGTTATCTGTCTGTGCTGTGATACGCAAATGACATTTAATATTAATGCATAATTACAACTTGTCGACTTGCAGTGACTGCTTCAGGATATACCACACCGATTACAGCACAACCCAGTTATTATTGGGCAGCCAATAGATGTCTGATAATTAAACTGAACTGGTGTGCTGCTTTGAGTTCTGTAGGTTATACTTCTGTTGGGGCCTGAAAATCTAGTATTGAGAAAACCCATTGACTCAACATATTTACTTAAGTGTCAATTTACAAGTTTCTGTTTATTCAATTGGGTTGACCTGAGACTAGCACTATGATTTAGTCCAGGATGTACAGTTAATAGGATTACTTGGCTAGTAGGGAACTACTGTATATACCCATGTATAAGTTGTCCTGTATATGTTTAGGGCAGGTTTTTAGATGATCCATGGATAAATTGAGGTACAGATAGGGCAAAACTCCAGCTTCACCCCAGGGGGTGTTTTTGGCACTCTTGGCTGTCACCACAATTTCCCCAGCAGGCATTTAAAAAGGCCAGAAGCTGCAACTTGGTAGAGACACTAAAAGAGATCAGAGCATCTTTTAAGTTCTCCCAGAATGGCCAAAGTCCCTGTCTTTCACTATACTTATGACTTCATCCCCTGGGATAGGTAAAGTGTTTGGGATCATTGTTTTTCCCTTTGGGAAATGGAAATCTCCATAACCCTTTCAAGATTTTATGATCTTTTGAAAGGCATGACCTTCTTAGAAGTCATAACTTTTTGGAAAATGATGCTATAACATTTTGGGGAAAAGTCATTCACGCAAGGCAATCAGGTTACTTAACTGTTAAATCAGTCGATTGGCCCACTTGACCAGGGCCCACTTTGACCAGGACTCACTTTGAGCAGGGATCACTTGACCAGGGACCACTCTCCAACATTAGTACCAAAAAGGCTACGAATCAGTTTTTGGTCAACCTTAGATTCGGTTTGGTGCTGATTCAGAAAACTGCATTGGATAGACCATATCAGCTCTAATTTCTGATACAGAACATATACCATCCAGTAGTTGCCATCTGCTCACGCACAGAAAACCATATTTAATAATCTAGAGCTGATGTGGTTTATCCAATGCAATGATCAGCTCTGTGGAAAGGAGCAGAAATAAAAATTAATAAAATAAAATGAAAGAAAAAGGAGGTTCGCGGACTGGATTTTTGTTCTCATGGCCCCCTGCTGGACCACAGCCCATAGGTTGAGAACCACTGTGTTAAACTGATGTACCTAGATATGTCTTTGAACTGTTAGGGACAAAGATATTCCAATGCACTATATCATCATCATCATCATCATCATCATCATCATCATCATCATCATCATCATCATTATCTCAATTTCTATATTGCTTTTCTCACCCCTGCAGGGACCCAAAGCGGTTTACAACATAATAAAGGGCAAAATTAAATGCCTCACATATGTATAAAAATATATCACATATCTACATCAAAAACATATAGCTGTAGATTACACCATTAAAACTATAAAAACATCAAACATAGACATAAGCATGAAACATACACAACAGAGTTTCAGAAGTATTCTTTTTAGTTACCCAAAAACATCTACTCTCCTTTAAAATATGTTTTCCTTTAAATCATGTTCTCAAGAGACAAAAAATAAGCAGACTTTTTAAAAAGTAACATAGTTGGTTTACTCACAAACTTCATGTATTCAGCATACAGGTACTTTGCATATCAATTCAGTTACAAGTAGATTTGAAGTAGTTTCTCTGTGTAGGTAACACAGGACATCTTTCTTACAATCAGCAGTCCAAAGTCCAAAACATTTCTCTGTTCTGAGAATAGAAAGTCCAAAGGAGTCTATCTCTGCTGGCATCTCTAAACATACTCCTACTGAAGTCTAAAGGCATAATGTTTCTAAAATGGAGTCTGAGTCCCAAACAAGCCCAAATCTGATCACATGGTATGCAGCTCCTGCCACAAAAAAGAATTAAGGAAAACTGCATACCAATATACACATATATAATACAGTAAGCAATCTGAATTATATACATAACAAATAACTAGTTGAGGCTTGAAGAAATTTCTCAAATAAGCTTCTGGATTCATCGCTGAGCTTGGAACTCCAAGTCTCGGCGGTGACCAGGGGAGCATTTGCACAACTAAGACTTGTGCGCCAGCTGCATCTGTACCTTGGAAGTCTGACTTGGCCATGGTGGTCTACGCTCTTGTTGCATCTTGCTTGGATTACTGCAACATGCTCTACATAGGCCTGCCTTTGAAGATGGCCCAGAAGCTTCAAATAGTACGGGCGGCAGCCAGGTTTATAACTGGAGCAGCATACAGGAGCATACCACTGCTTTGTTACTTCAGTTCCACTGGCTGCCAATATGCTACCGAGCCCAATTCAAAGTGCTGGTCTTGACCTACAAAGCCCTAAATGGTTCTGGTCCAACTTACCTGTCTGAATGTATCTCCTCCTATGAGCTTTATGAGAACTTTAAGATCATCTGGGGAGGCCTTGCTCTCGGTCCCATCTCCCTCCCCAATGACATCCAGCAGGCCCCATCCCTTCTGGGCTTTAGAAAGAAACTGAAGACCTGGCTATGTGTGCAAGTGTTTAAAGAATAAGCTCTGATGGCTTCGACTCAAGGATTATGTGCAAGGTTTTTTGGATGAATGGTTTTAACCACTTTATATGTTTTAAATTTGTATATGGTCTTATTGTTTAATGCCTAATTGTTTTTAATTCCTCCATGTTTTATTCTACTGTATTGCTGTTTATTGGCATTGAATTTTGCCAGATTTGTAAGCTGCTTTGAGTCCCCTCAGGTGAGAAAGGAGGGACAGAAATGATGTAAATAAATAACTAAATAAGCTTTTCAAAGCCCCATTTTGAAATTAAATGGATGATTTTCCTACCCCCATCACATAGTTTCTCTCTTTCTGCTTTCTTTTCTTTTTTTCTTTTTAAAATTTTTTTAAATTGGGTAATTATAAACATTGAAAGAGTGGGAACAATACTGGGTATAGGAAAGAAAGTGAAAAGGGAAGGGGAAAATGGTAAGGGAAAAGGGGAAGGAAGGGGGGAAAGGAGAAGAAAAAAACACACAAAAAATAAAAACAAAAACACACAAAAATAGGATGACTTCCTTTAATCCTTTGTGGTTAGGGTTCTATTGTTTCTGTCCTCTAAGTAGATCATTGTCTTTCTGTCCCTAATTCTTCTCCAGATTTTAGTGATCTATTAATTCTTCATTCTTCTAAAATAATTTTCTACTGGTTCCCAGTCCATTTGTTTTATTGGATTTCCCGAATTCTTTTTGAGAAAAAAAGTTAGTTGATCCATATCTTTAACCTCCCCTACTTTATTTCTCCAAGTATCCAAATCTGGTGTTTCCTGTAATATCAATGTTTTCGCAAAGACAATCCTTGTGGCCGTCGATAGATATGTGAATAAAATGTCTTCATTTTTTGTTAAGGTCAAATCCTTATTTTTAAACCTAGAGGTAATATTCTGGTTTCTTTGGGAAGGTTCTTTTAATTATTTTTTGTACCTCCTCATGAATCTTTGTCTAGTATTTTACAAGTCCACCATAAGTGAAAGAAACTTCCTTTATAGTCCGAACACTTCCAACATTTTGTATCGGCGTATTTATACATTTTAGATAATTTGATTGGCGTCATGTACCATCAATGAAACATCTTAAGCAAGGTATATTTTATTTTCTGCTTTCTTTTCTAATTATCCATTTGCCTTCTCATCACACAGGAGACATATTTCTCCTCTCACTGTCTCCTCCCCCATTTCTTTGGATATTACCATTTCTCTATATAAGTACAGATAGCTCTCAATTACAAAGGTAAATCTATTTTACATTTAAAAGGAGATATAAATTATCATTCCTTCCTCCTCAGACACAAAACAGTAATGGTACGGGAAAGGAATCAATACTGCCCATCTGGGTTCCTCTCTCTTTGATGACGTCATCGTTACCTTTAAAAGCGGGCAAGGGGAAATTCCCATCACATGTTAAATTGGGCGTTTTTACACGTCTCTGCGTAGGGAATTGAAGAATAAGTTACTTGCCAACCGGCTTAGGAATCGTCAGGAAAACCCACACTTTAGAAATGGCAAGATGCCTCTACCCCACATTTGAAGCTTGTGTTGTGTAAAGGGCACCGTCGGTTGCAGTTTCTTAACTGTGTAGGACTGTTGATTTTGCTGCCTGTGATGAAATCATTAGAGAAGAAAATAATTCCTTTGTATAAGAGAAATCTGAGAAAACACTGAACACTGTATAAATAGTAGATGGCCCCATGCATTGGAGCAAGCTTATGAAGCAAACTCTTCCAAATGTGACCCACTACTTTTCTTTGAAGTGAAAGAAAATAATTTCACAATATTGTGATGAGAGAGAGAGATTCAGTACATTCATTTGTCAGAGCACCCGGTGGCCCAATGGGTTAAACCCTTGTGCCGGCAGGACTGCTGACCAAAAGGTCAATGGTTTGAATCCAGAGAACAGGGTGAGCTCCCATCTGTCAGCTCCAGATTCCCATTCGGGGACATGAGAGAAGCCTCCCACAGGATGGGGAGTACAGTACTTTCAATGATCTTTGGATAAGCTGAGTCCGGTTTTTGGGTCAATTTTTTTGACTAAACTTTCTAGACTTATGTATGAATATATATGGTATGTAAAAATTCATGTGTAGTGTGAAAGGGTACCTGGACACAACCTCTGGAAGTACAGCAAATTTGGGAGTGTTTTAATGGGCAGTGACGCCTAATTAGCCTTAAAGAACTACTTGTTTTCCAGAACTATAAGAAATAAGGAAGACTAGTCTACTTTTTAAATTTATATTCAAATTATCCAATTTCCTTCTCAGTTCAATGACTCAAGGGGGAAAATTGGTGCCTACACCTCAGCCTCTGCTACTGGCTTAAGTCCTCATAAAGATCGACAATTTTTTTTGTGTCTGGAGCGACTTGAGAAACTGCAAGTCACTTCTGGAGTGAGAGAATTGGCTGTCTGCAAGGACGTTGCCCAGGGGATGCCCAGATGTTTTCCCATCCTGTGGGAGGCTTCTCTCATGTCCCCGCATGGGAAGCTGCAGCTGACAGATGGGAGCTCACCGTGTTCTCTGGATTCAAACCATTGACCTTTCGGTCAGCAGTCCTGCTGGCACAAGGGTTTAATCCATTGGGCCACTGGGTGCTCTGACAAATGAATGTACTGGATCTCTCTCTCTCATCACAATATTTAAAATTATTTTCTTTCACTTCAAAGAAAAGTAGTGGGTCACATTTGGGAGAGTTTGCTTCATAAGCTTGCTCCAATGCATGGGGCCATCTACTATTTATACCATACTGTTCAGTGTTTTCTCAGATTTCTCGTGTTTAATGTCTGATGCCTGCTTCTCCATACAAATATGGGCTTGGGAAGAATGTTATCTGCAGTGAAAAAACTCAAAATAAATAAAATAAAGTTGGCAAAATGGATTGTTTAAATATATCTCTGCTTGCACCCCCACTCCGTTACTCCCTTCTGGAAATTTCTTTCCCTCCAGCCTTGGCCTGAAGGAAAAGCATATGATAACAGATTGAAATGATGATGGTGGTGATGGCGAGCATTATGAAGTAGCACTGATAAAGTTGACTTGGTAAAATCAAACGCTGTGATTTATTCCTGTTTCAATGTGTTGTCAAAGGCTTTCATGGCCAGAATCACTGGGTTGCTGGGAGTTTTCCAGACTATATGGCCATGTTCCAGAAGCATTCTCTCCTGATGTTTCACCCACATCTATGGCAGGCATCCTTAGAGGTGTGAGGTCTGTTGGAAACTAGGCAAGTGGGTTTTATGTATCTGTGGAAAGTACAGGTTGGGAGAGAGAACTCTTGTCTGTTAGAGGCAAGTGTGAATGTTGTAATTGATCACCTTGATTAGCATTTAATTGCCTTTCAGCTTCAAAGCCTGGCTGCTTTCTGCCTGAGGGAATCCTTTGTTGCAAGGTGTTAGCTGGCCATGATTGTTTCATGTCTGGAATTCCCCTGTCTTCTGAGTGTTGTTCTTTAATTACTGCACTGATTTTAGAGGGTTTTTTTAATACTGGTATCCAGATGTTGTTCATTTTCATGGTTTCCTCCTTTCTGTTGAAATTGTATACATGCTTGTGGATTTCAATGGCTTCTCTGTGCAGTCTGACATGGCAGTTGTTAGAGTGGTCCAGCATTTCTGTGTTCTCAAATAATATGCTGTGTCTCGTTGGTTCATCAAGTGTTTCTGTTAAACCTAATACCATTCACACACATGTCTTTGATGCATTTTCCCATAGCTATGAATATATGTAAAACTTTATAATCAGTTCTTTCCCATCTGGTATTGTTCCACCCTTCTCACATCATGCTGAAACAATTTAAGTCATGATGACCAGATCCAGGAGAAATTCTCTCTCTTTTCATTTTCTTTAGCAATCCCACCGGCTCTGTACCCTGTCATGGTCTCTCTGTCTCAAAAACTCATATATCCTGATAGGCTTGAACCACAGGGCACCCAAGATTGAACAGATTGGCATTGAGCAAATTGTATTTCTACATCCCCCTACACATCCCAGGGAAACATTTTATTCTATCTGTCAGGGGTTAAATAATAGCAATAGGAGAGATTTTTCAACAGCAACATCCAAACTGGAATGAATCGTTCTGGCTTGGTTTTGCTTTGCGCAGACAGTTGACAATATCTTTTTCTCTCCTCCTGGGAAAATAATTGTAAATCCTGCTGAGATACAGACCAACTTCTATTTGTCTTTTGCCAAGTGTTCCTTTCCTTCGTGTTGTCAGGCTTGCCTCGTTGTGTTAGCGCCTTGTGGGATTCCTCAAAATCTCCATCAGTTTAAAGTAACTTAGAAAATTTCACGTCATCAGCAAAAAATTGCCTGCTCACTGCTCATTCTGTCGAACAGGTTATTACTGTAACTGAGCATCAGCATTTCTCAATCTGATCCCACAGGCGGTTTAGCTCATTACAAGTCTTCTTCCTATCTGAGGCAGAGGCTGGGCCATTTATTTCCATCCTTTCCTTCCAATCTACTTACCAGCATCTTAATCCCTCAGAGAACTTTTAAACTCCCACTCAAGTTACTTCATTTCCTTAATGGCCATGTGCAAGGAACTTTATCGGGTCCAAAATAAATCACGTCTACCGCTTCTATTTATTCCATCATGTCTAACTTGTTAAGAGATGCAGGTACAAACGTTGAACCCTTCAGATGGGATAGACCACCACCCATAATGTTGAGGTTGATAGGAGTTATAGTCCAGCATGTTGTGGTAGGCTGTTATAGAAAGAAGAGTCAATTGAAACCTGAAACCTAGACCCATGGTGCAATGCCAGTTATTTTCCCGAACAATGTAATTTGAGACTAAAGGTAAGGACATTAAGTCCAGTCATGTCTGTCTCTGGGGGTTTACTGCTCATCTCCATTTCTAAGCTGAAGAGCCAGCATTGTCCATAGACACCTCCAAGGTCATGTGGCCGGCATGACTGTATGGAACGCCATTACCTTCCTGCCGGAGCGATACTTATTGATCTACTCACATTTGCATGTTTTCGAACTGCTAGGTTGGCAGAAGCTGGAGCTAACAGCGGGCGCTCACTCTGCTCCCCGGGTTTGAACCTGGGACCTTTTAGTCAGCAAGTTCAGCAGCTCAGTGCTTTAACACACTGTGCCACCGGAGGCTCCTATTTTGCATGATTGAGTGATTCTCTTTGTGTAAAGCTTCCTGTGTGTGTATAAAACTTGATGTCAGGGAAAGAAGTTTCCCCCAGTATACCAGACTATATGTACAGATAATACAGTAGAGTCTCACTTATCCAACACTCGCTTATCCAATGTTCTGGATTATCCAATGCATTTTTGTAGTCAATGTTTTCAATACATCATGATATTTTGGTGCTAAGTTCATAAATACAGTAATTACTACATAGCATTACTGTGTATTGAACTACTTTTTGTGTCAAATTTGTTGTATAACATGATGTTTTGGTGCTTAATTTGTAAAATCATAACCTAATTTGATGTTTAATAGGCTTTTCCTTAATCTCTCCTTATTATCCAACATATTCGCTTATCCAACGTTCTGCTGGCCCGTTTATGTTGGATAAGCGAGACTCTACTGTAGATACATTCTATTTAGCAAACAATTCCAACATACTTCACAACCTCTGAGGATGCCTGCCATAGATGTGGGTGAAACATCAGGCAAGAATGGTTCTGGAACATATCCATAAAGCCTGTAAAACACACAGCAACCCAGTTCCATAACTACAGAAGAAATAGATCAATTTCATGAATGATCTAGGAAGATTGAGCTATGCTGTAGCTACATTGCAGAATTATATCAGTTTGACATCACATTATCTGCAATGGCTCAATGCTATTGAACTCTTTTTAGTTTGGTGAGATATTTACCCTTCTCTGCCAGAGCCACAATAAACTACAAATCCTGAGATCCCATATGATGGAGTCAGGGCAGATAAAGTAATGTCAAACTGCTATAATTCTGCAGTGTGGATGGGAGGCTAGATCCAACCTCACATTCTCCTATAACCAGAGTTAGGGAGACTTACCTTTTCATTATGCCTCTCAGAATCCCTCAGCCAGCATGGGCCACTGCTGTGTTGGCTAGCGATTATGGAGGCTGTGATCTAAAATTTTAATTCTGCAAGCTTTGCCGACAGCTGCAACTTGCAAGTCAAAAGAATTAGTCCATGGCAAAATGTGTGCACTGCTCCTGACTTTCTTACTAAAACACAGTTAAAATTAAGAATATCTTTACACAGAGGATGATGTATGCAAAATAGGACTCCTGACCACACTACTGGATAACTTTTTTTAATCCCAAAGTTATTTTTTTAGAACCACCAGTGAATATTTTTGTCCTTCCACTGACCCCACTCTTCATCCTTTCTTCTCCCAAATTTACGCACTTTGCTCCTGTTCCATTTACCAGCAGTACAATGTTTCAGGCAAAATGCAGGGGAGGAAATGGGGAAGTAGAAAACTTCCTGAGTATATCTTCACAAGGCAATTAAAGTCTCCCTAACCCACTTATGCAGGCATTCATCCTAAACTGTATTGCTGATGTCTTGAATTTCTAGTATCACTGAAGTTTCTCTGTCCACAGAAGTAAGCTATAGGAACCCTTCGGAGGATACCATACAAAGAAATTTTGCAGCCTCTTTCATTTGGCTAATTAATTCCTTCTGCTAGGAAGGATACTGTTAATACCACTCTCTTGCCTTTAGCATTTTAATGCACTAGAAAATGTAAGCCCACTAAGTTTTAATATCTCAGAAAAACTGAATATAATTCAGCTGGAAATATTTCTAACTAATACATTTTAGGCCTTTTTCTACACTGCCATATAATCCAGATTATCAAATGAGATAATCCACATTATCTGCTTTGAACTAGATTATGTGAGTCTACACTGCCATATAATCCAGTTCAAAGCAGAAAATGTGGATGTTATGTGGCAGTGTAGAAGGGGCCTTAGATTACCCTTCACCAAGCCAGGACCCTCTAGAGGTGTTGAACTCAAACTCCCATAATCCACAGCTAACAAAAATCTGATGGCTATGGATGATGGGAATTATGGCTCATTACATGTGAGGAAAACCCTCTGCCTTCATTCCAGCTGCCACTGCTGTAGCTGCTAGGAGGAGAGAAGAACAGACAATATCTAGGGGAAGGTAAAGTTTTCTCTAACATTAAATCTAGTTGTGTCCGATTCATCTCCATTTGGTGCTCATCTCCATTGGTTGGTGCTCATCTCCATTTCTAAGCCGAAGAGCCAGCATTATTGTAAACACCTCCAAGGTAATGTGGCCAGCATGACTGCATGGAGCACTGTTACCTTCCAGCCAGAGCAGTACCTACTGATCTACCCACATTTGCATATTTTCGAACTGCTAGGTTGGCAAAAGCTGGTGCTAACAGTGGGAGTTCACCCTCCTCCATGGATTCAAACCACTGACCTTTTGGTCAGAAAGTTCAGCAGCTCAGCAGTTTAACCCACTGTGCTATTGGGGGATCTGCTGTACTTAATCCCCTCCCCTGCCACAGTCAAATGTCAAATTAATAATTATAAGCTGCCTTGTGTACTGATATTGCTATTTTAAAAATGACAACAATAAAAAGTACCCTAAAATTTGTGGGTTCTTCCTGAGCAAATTGTTCCTCATTACATATTGCTGACTGTGGGAGGCGAATGCCATCAATGATCACATCCAAATGTATGCTATAAGATCACATTTCGGTGGTGTGTGTAGCAGAGTACCAGAGTAATAAGAAATTAATGCCAGGAGCACTTGCTTCCTGGGAAGACCACAAAATGAACATGAAAGATACCTACTTTTATTAAAATAATGTTATTATTTTTCTTTTCATCATGGGATAAATGCGTTTTCAAAGAATGGAATGCCCAAAGCCACAGTACATTGCAGTATCTCACAATCTATCACTTGACTACATATATCACATATGAAAACCAGGAAGAAGCAGAATTGTGGCTAAGCTGAAATAGGTTTCACAAAGTTGCAGCCCTCCAAAGTTTCCTGGGAATTTAATGTAGTTCCATATACCCCTAATATGGCCTTCCTTTGAGGTTGAGAGTTGTGTGACTTGTTCAAGTTCACCTGGTGGATATGCATCTCTAAAGGAACCGTTTCCCAATGCAATACAATGGGCAACAGGAGTAGGTCATTAGTGGTGACATTTCGATCTCCTGGGAATCTAATGCAGTCCCGTACCCCTAATATAGCCTTTCTTTGGGGTTGAGAGTGTGTGACTTGTCCACATTCACTTGGTAGGTATGCATCTCTAAAGGAACCCTTTCTCAATACAATACAATGGGCAACAGGAATGACATTTCGGGAAGATTGCTTTTGAAGCTCTCAGCTGAGGAAAGAAAGTGGGATTCTATGGTGAGTAACAAAATAATAATGTAATTTATCATCATTTTCACAGTATAAAATTCATTCTTAGTGACAAGGCTTACTAATGGTAATGGATTGTTTTCTTTCTCTGCAGTTTGTATTCATTACCGCACTGACTTAACTTTGGAGTTTAGCATTTTTCCCCACCAGAACTACACACACAGAATTTTATCATGCTACTGGGATAATTTGTGCATGTTGATTGTTCAGTCCCTGCAGCAGATGAGATGGAGAGATTTGAAGTATAGAAAACTGCCATGACTCAGTGTTATGGGATCGTGGGAGTTATAATTTCATAAGGTCTTTAGCCTTCACTATCAAAAAGTGTGGTGCCTCACTAAACTACAACTCTCAGGATTCCATAGCATTGATCCATGGCAGATAAAGTGATGTCAGGCTGAATTAATTTTATAATGTAGATGCACCCATGGTCTCTCTCTCCTTACTTACAAACAAACCCCATTGTTTTAAATTGCATTGGTTGTATTTTCCTCCACCAGCTTTTGACTTAGCTTTGGCAGTTCTACGCTGTTATCATGTGGCCTGAATTTCACTTTGAACTTCTGAACTCACTTCAATTTGCAGTACAAAAGCAGTACAATTTGGACTTCATAGTGCACATTGGATTTCCGATCTAAATTGCCTGTGGCTAAAAGGCCCTGTCCAAACACTGACAGTCTGATTTACATTAAAGTGAAAAAAGCAGGGTATTATCTTGACATTCATTTTCTAGGGTGAATGGTGTGACGCACAAAAAAAGACAAGCAGCTGAAGAGGTGGCAGAGGGAAGGCGAATGTGGAATTATTCTGTTATGGTAACTTGTTCAATTGCTTCTGTATGAAGAAAATTGACTCCAATGAGAAATAATTAAAGATAGCAAAGGAAAGAAGATGTGTTTTCAAGACCTGTATTAGCAAACAAGAAGAGCTTTAAAATGGAATCAGAAAACACTTAATGAATGAGGTGTGTTATATTGGATGAAATTAATTACCTCAAGGACAAGGGCTGAAAAGTCAATTTTGAAACAGAAAAAACACTGAGCACATCTACATCCCAGCAGTCTAGGTATGCAGATAGCACATGGGGAAGGGTGTTTGGTAGCCATATATATTTCCTGCCATAGTCCCATCTGTTCAGATATTTTATAGATTTTTCCCATGCTAAGACTAAATTTCTGGGGTTGGGGTGGTAGCATTGGTAAATGTGTTTGGTTAACTGTTTTGAGAAACTTCTCCATAATAATGTTTCAGACCTTCTATAATAATGGGTACAAGGTATATCTGGATTATACTCTATTAATAGAGTGCTGGATGATTTACAGCAAGGGTGCCAACCAGGGCCGGCCGGAGATATTTTTTGATGTGAAGCGGGGGTGCTGAAAAGCGCCCCCGCCACCGGCGCCCTGGCCCCGCCCAGCGTGCCCTGGCCCCGCCTCCCACGCTGCGTGGGAGGCGGGGCCAGGGCGAATAGTGAGGGGGGCGGGGCCAGAGTTGGCCCCGCCCCCCCGCCCAGCGTGCCCTGGCCCCGCCTCCCACGCAACGTGGGAGGCGGGGCCAGGGCACGCTGGGCGGGGGGGCGGGGCCAGAGCTGGCCCCGCCTCCCACGCTACCCCCGCTCGCCCGTCTGGCCATTTCTAGCAGGCCAGAGTTAAGCGGAGGTTCCTCCAGGCCGCGATTGCGGCCTGGAGGAACCTCCGCTTAACTCTGGCCTGCTAGAAATGGCCAGACAGGCGAGCGGGGGTAGCGTGGGAGGCAGGGCCAGCTCTGACGCCGCTCCCCCCCCACCCAGCGTGCCTTGGCCCCGCCTCCCACGCTGCGTGGGAGGCAGGGCCAAGGCACGCTGGGCGGGGGGGGGGGAGCGGCGTCAGAGCTGGCCCCGCCTCCCACGCTACTCCTGCTCGCCCGTCTGGCCTTTTCTAGCAGGCCAGACGGGCCAGGGCGCACTGGGCGGGAGGCGGGGCACCGTCAGGGCGGTGCCCCGCCTCCCGCCCAGCCTGACGGCGCCCCCCCGGGCCTGCGCCCGAGGCGGCGGCGTCAGGTGCCTCATTAGTGGGGCCGGCCCTGGTGCCAACTATGGAGGGCTGCGGGTGCCCTGATTAGCTTTCAGGGAGATCTTGGAAGGCCTACACCACCAAATGCTGCAAAAATAAGGTTTTTTTGCTTCAAATATTCTGTATGAGGTGTGCAGGACTTTCGCCCATATTTTCCATGTTTTTCACAAACAGGATATAAATATGCATCACCTCTCATTCAATTCACATTTCCAAAAATAATCAGGGAATTTTTAATCTTGTTCCACATACATCTTTGTCAGTCCAGTGAAAACCAGGCCCTTTCTCACAACGTAGCAGCAGATAATTTTATTATACTCAACAACAGCATATTGCATAATAGTTTGTACACAGTAGGGACCTCTTCAGATTTACCTTTTTTCAGCAGTGGCAATAGGAGTTTACAGCCATGGAGCCCGATGGCCCCCATCACACCACAGAGAACTACTTCCAGGATGGCTTCATGGCTGAAGTTGAAAACTCTCATCACCGGCGGCGGCCAACAGCAGGCTCCCTGACTTTCCATATGGAAAGATGGGTTGAGTCACCCCCCCCCCAAAAAAAATTCCCCATGTGATGAGGCAAGATGGAGCGGGGCATCGGGCGGTGGGTGGGTTCCTACTCCTTTTGTGTAACTGCTGCCAGAATGCGGTGAGATGTCTTTTTTCTGGCAGCATGTCTGACAAGGACACATGATGTATGGACCTCATCACATCAATAAGGTCCCATGTTCTGATTTGCCAGCCTCCAGGCAATCCTGACACCATGCAACCCATCTTGCCGGCAACACTTCCCCATCATATGTGGGGAAGTGTTGCCATGCAGCTTCCCCCCACAATAGCCCCATTAATCCTAACAGAACACGAGGAGACTCCTGTGCTGCCAGCACAGCATCATAGGATGCTTGCATCCCAGTTGAGCCTACATTGTCTGATGGGCGGTGTGGGGCTCCATGGCTCAGTTGGGTAGAAGCATCCTATGGCACTGAAATTTAGTTGTATGATGAGTTCCTAGGATTATTATTTTTTTCAGTGTCAGAAGCAACTTGAGAGACTGCAAGTCGCTTCTGGTGTGAGAAGTGACTTGCAGTCTCTCAAGTCACTCCTGACATGAAAACAAAAAAACAAAAAAAAACTACTATAGTTCTGAAGTATGGATGAGCATAAGCGATTTTTCAAAATATGCAACAGCTGTAATATGATTTGAAAGGAACATTAATGTAATTTATTGCATATATTCATAATCAGTTCAAGATCACTAATCCCCTGAAATCTTTTCATGGATCCCCTACTCAGCTGTCACTTGTGGTCTATGGAACACACTTCACCCACCACTGACTTAAAATATATTTGGGAAGACTTTTGAAAAAAATCCCTATTTAACTAAACGAACAGAAAGGTTTTCATGTGCCTCTTTAAATCAGGATGCTGGAATCCCTGATTTATCCTAAATTAAATATAGATTTTTAGTTGCATATGCAAATCACCCTACCGTTGGAGAACTTCCTTATTTCAGTTAGTGTTTTGGGATCATTCTGGTATGCATACTGCCTTGTTATTTGTCCTGTATACATATTTAGAAGTGCAGTGTCACACCCACAGTCAGCCCTAATATGGGGCACGACACCACACACACACATACATAACCAGGTCAGCGAGGGCTAGGGAGGTGCTTTGATGTGAGTTATAAGGGGCAGCGGGGGGGGGGGGGGGGTGAGAGAGAAAGAGAGAGAAGTCACTAGGAAGAAGGAACCCACATATGAGTGATAGCTCCTCTCCCTTCCCTCCTCAGGTGACGAAAGTCTGATAGGATCACTCTCACTCATCCCAATCTCTGCCCCTGTAATAAGGAAAGGGGCACGGGATTATGGGGCTTCCCTTCCACCCGCAATGCTCCCAGGTGATGATGTGACTACTGGTTGTGGAGTGAGCCCTGACAGCCACATTGAGCCCTGACAGCCACTATTATGCCCAGGCTGTGGTGCAGGAGGGAGAGCAAGCCAGCTGCAATTAACTGCAATGAATCACTCTGACCAGGAGGTCATGAGTTTGAGCCCCGCTCAGAGCCTATGTTTGTTTGTCTTTGTTCTATGTTAAAAAAAGGCATTGAATGTTTGCCTATATGTGTAATGTGATCCGCCCTGAGTCCCCTTCGGGGTGAGAAGGGCGGAATATAAATGCTGTAAACAAACAAACAAATAAATAAATACAGAAAGGAGGAGGAGGAAAAATAGAGGCAAGTGGGAAAGGAGAAAAGATGGAGGAGGAGAGGAAGAGAAGGAGGGGAAGAGGAGGAAAAGAAGAAGAGAGGATGGTGAAGGAGGAGAGGAAGAGAAGGACAAAGAAGAGAAGTTCCCATAAATCTTTCATTCATAACATACAATCTGCACAGTTGAAATGAAACAACCGGGTCAAGTACACTTGCATTAAATCAGCAAAAACACCTGGGGCCTTCCACAGAAGCCTTGAACATTTCTCCCATAATCTATCCAGAGATGACATTTCATTTTGGCAACCTCCTTTTTTCTTAGCTGGTCACCCTACATATCCACAAAATACAATATCAGTTCTAGTTTATTTATTTATTTATTTTATTTACATCATTTTTACCCCGCCCTTCTCACCCAGAGGGACTCAGGGCGGCTTACAACAGTCGGCAAATTACATTGCCCAAAATGCATTCAATAAAACAATGACATATTAATAAACAATAAAACAGTACCACATCAATTAAAACTCTAATTAGACTCTATAAAACCATGAATTATAAAATTTAAAATGCATATATAGTTAAATTCATCCACCTTCGTGTGCACCTTGATTCATGTCAGTTTTATGCATTGAAGCACTGTTCTACCCTGCGACATTACAACATTATTTTCATTGTCATACTGTTTGGTGGACATCACTTCAAGTAAAAACTGAAGTTGTTCCTCATACCTTGCAGTGTGTTTATACCTTTGTAAACACAAAAAAGTCTTTAGAATCATCCCCACAAGCCCAAGGGTAGGAGTTCAATGTGAATAGGTTTCCATGTCCTCTTTTCCTCAATCTCATCCATACAGACTGAGTTAAATTGTTTTTGTTATTTCTCCTCATCATGAAAGTGTATTTCCTCACTGAACCACAATTACTAGTTTTCTTTGAGAGAAGCCATGACAATTACTGACAAGCAGTCAACATAAATTAGCACTGCACATAAACTAATCTCAGGATGTAGATAAACTATATTTAAGATGTAAGATTCTACATAAAGATAACAAGCAAGTGATAGAACAGAACAAAATGCGGCCTCACCAGCTTTCAACCTGAGTTCTTTCCTGGTACAAATCACAGCACTTGGCTTTGCATGCAGGAGCTATTTTGACAGCTGCTATGATTTGTGCCTCCTAAACTTGGGGTGGATGAAAGTTGCCTGGAAAAATGGATTAAACCAAAGCATTTGTTGTTGTAGTTGTGAGCCTTTAAATCACTGCTGATCTATGGTGATCTTATGGCAAAGCAATCATGGGGTTTTCTTGTTTGGAGTAGGTTTGATTTTGCCTTCCTCTGATGCTGAAAGAATTGCCATGGCTGAATGGAGATTTGAACTTTGGTCTCGAAAGTCCAAGTCCAGCACCTAAAGCTCTATATCAGTGGTTCTCAACCTGGGGTCCCCAGATGTTTTTGTCTTACAACTCCCAGAAATCCCAGCCAGTTTACCAAGGCCAAAAAATCTGGGGACCCCAGGTTGAGAACCACTGCGATTGAAGGAGAAAGCAGATGGTACCTTAGGCCAGCACATTATAGTTTTAATTTTTTCTTTTCTTTTTACAAAAGTGAAAGTAACCTTTTGTTAGCAATAAGAAACAATGAAGCAGAGTTATTTTTAAAATTGCAACTATATTGGTAACAAGGTATTGTTTGAGTGCTGGAACTGTAACAGTACATAGTAATTATTATTTTTAAAAAGTAACTGTCTACAATCCAGATGAAATATCTTCTGTTGCAGTCTCTCTTCCAGCCTTGTCTGGCTCCTCTGCTTTCCAAACAATACAGACATGATGTAATTACATGCATCTTCACGTTTTTGGGGTTGATTTTTGCAGATTTGATTATTTAAAGATATGATTAAAATGTTCTTCCTAGGACTCTCTATGTCAGTGGTTCTCAACCTGTGAGTTCCCAGGTGTTTTGGCCTATAACTTCCAGAAATCCCAGCCAGTTTACCAGCTGTTAGGATTTCTGAGAGTTGAAGGCCAAAACATCCGAGGATCCATAGGTTGAGAACCACTGCTCTAGGTCATCCAGTGAGACTTTATGATCAACCTTCGTAGGAACTTGGGCATAGAGTCATGTTGTAGGACTAGATATTCCTTGAGAGAGTGCTTGAAGGCACCTGTGTGACCAGGGTTGTGTTGGAGAATATAAAGATTCGTAGAAAAGTTCCTCACAGGTAAAAAAAAAAATAGCAAATTTTGAATTTGTAATTTTTCATTTTTGTGGGGGTCCTTTGTCCCTAATTTTAGTGAATGTGAAGGGTGACTGTAGCTGGCCTGCAGCAATGACCTAACTGAAGTTGTGTTGGTTCTTATATATAACAGCATCACCCTTTATAAGAAAACTCTCTGGCAGGTTTAGAAAAAATATTCAGCCAGTTACTTTGTTGTCTGTGTGCTGGGGAGAACAGCTGTGAATTCCTCTCCTCCTGATGACAGCTCAGAATGCTTGACATACCTCATCTTATGTCATGTTTCTCAACTGGGTTTAGATACAAAGCCGGCCTAGACACTGGCATCGAAGATAAGCAGCACTCATTTAAATAGAGCGGATAGAGAGAATTTTAAATTAATATCTGAAGAAGAAGGGGAAGCCAACTCATAGTCCAAGAGCTTGTGTTGCAATCTGTCATCGCCTGGAAATTAACCTGTCAAATCTGATTAACAGTACCAGGGAAGGAGACAACTCAGCTTACCCTAGAAAGGATATGTTCAGCGATGAGGTCATAAATTGATAGCTCTTCCTCACCTCTTTCAGCAAAGGATGTTACTAAACATTTCACAGGAGGGTGTGTGGATTTACATTCCCACTCCTTCCTTTCCCTTGCCTGACATGTCTGTCTTCTGGATGGCAGCACAAAATTGGGAGCCTCACACCTCTCTTACTCAATAGCAGGTGGTTGTGTGGGTGTGCTCCGAGCTGACACTTGATGTGCATGAAAGAGGTGGATATTTGCATGCAAATGAAGACTTTTTGCTGCTTTGAGTTCCTTTTTGAGGATTGTAGAACCTGCCAGCCTGAAAATGGTGCACTTTGGGCTTGATTTAATTGAAGTAATGTTACCATTTAATGACAACAGGGTTCTTGCTTCGAGAGCAATTTGGCCTGCAGGAATTTTGCTGGCAACAATGCTTAAGACAGCAATTCTCAAATGGTGTGCTGAATTGCATTAGCATGTCATAGAAAATGTAAGGAAGTAAGAGTATTTATTATAATAATTTCAATTTTCAAAACACCTTGGGTGCGAATCTAGGGAAATGGCAGATATAAATAAAGTTAATAACTGCTGCTGTTACTACTACTGAAATGTATTCCTGTTTAATCTAGAAAAAGCTTCTAAAATGTATTCCAGGAGCAGCTACACCATGAAATTAATGCAGTTTGGCAGCACTTTAATGCCCAAACATCAAAACTATGGAATTCTGGCAGTTGTTTGGTGAGGCATCAGCACTCTTTGGCAGAAAAGGCTAAGGACTTTGTAAAACTATACTTCCCATGATTTCATAGCATTGAACTATGGCAGTTAAAGTAGCATCAAACAACATTAATTCCACAATGCAGATGCACCTGCTGGTACCCAAAATTTGGCTATTTGATTTTAAATGACTTCTCTACCTTGATTTGCTTCAGATGTGTTGGGTTACAACTCTCATTACCCTTCATCATAGAAAGCTATTTGACCTTTGAAAACAACCCATGCAACTCAAAGTCACACACCTAGCCTCACATTTGACCTCACCTTGTATTTGGGAGTTGGCTACTTGAAACTCAAGTTTCAGAGTCCTCTTCAGGCTCAAGAAAGAACAGCATGGTTCAAAACTAACCTATGTATATAAGGAAGACTCAAGATCCTATCTGATCTTGGAAGCTAAGCAGAATCAGCTCTGATTGGTATATGAGTGAGAGATCACTAAGGAATAACATGTTTTCAGAAGAAGGTACAGTAGAGTCTCACTTATCCAAGCTAAACAGGTCGGCAGAAGCTTAGATAAGCGAATATCTTGGATAATAAGGAAGGATTAAGGAAAAGCCTATTAAACATCAAATTAGGTAAAGGTAAAGGTTTCCCCTGATGTTAAGTCCAGTCATGTCTGATTCTGGGGGTTGGTGCTCATCTCCATTTCTAAGCCGAAGAGCCGGTGTTGTCCGTAGACACCTCCAAGGTCATGTGGCCGGCATGACTGCATGGAGCGCTGTTACCTTCCCGCCGGAGCGGTACTTATTGATCTACTCACATTTGCATGTTTTCGAACTGCTAGGTTGGCAGAAGCTGGAGCTAACAGCGGGCGCTCACTCCGCTCCCCAGATTTGAACCTGGGACATTTCGGTCTGCAAGTTCAGCAGCTCAGTGCTTTAACACACTGAGCCACCGGAGGTTATGGTTTTACAAATTAAACACCAAAACAACATGTTATATAACAAATTTGACAGAAAAAGTAGTTCAATACACAGTAATGTTATGTTGTAATTACTGTATTTACGAATTTAGCACCAAAATATCACTATATATTGAAAACATTGACTACAAAAATGGTTTGGATAATCCAGAAGCTTGGATAAGCGAAGCTTGGATAAGTGAGATTCTACTGTAATGGAAAACCCCTTCTGAATATTCCTTGCTTAAGAAAATCCGATGAAATTCATGGCAACATCTCTTAGACATTCCTTCTTCACAAAAGCATTGTTAAATGCTACTGCCTGATATAATATTAGACACCAGATTGAAAATCTTTTTAAAAAGTTAGTTAAATTCAGAGAGGATAAAGTTATCAGTGGATACCAGTAAAGATGGTTAGATTCTGTTTCCTAAACTCCAGGATGCACAGGGAATTCAGTTTGTGCTATTATTCTCATGGGCTTCACTAAGTAACTTCTCTGATAACAGGTTGCTGAACCAGATATCCTCTTGGTTTGAGTATGCAAGACACTTTTACAGATCCCATAAGTAACTCTAAATGAATTAGATCCAACCACTAGCTAAGGATGTTAGCAATATCTGCTTTGGATTCTGAATTTTCCCTTTTCCAAAGAGATAGCACCCCATTTCAGTGGGCTCTGTGTCCACAAAATTTACATTTAGATATATGCCCGTGAAAAACAATGTGTTTATTTTGATAGTAAGGAAGGGTGATGATAAGGATGCAAATAAAGGAGAAGTGAGAAGAAGCACATTATTTTTTGCATACACAAATACATTTGAGTAGTTTTATATTAACATGTGTATATCATTTTTCACTCACAAATCCTCTTGAAGGGAAGAAATGTTTGGAAAGAGATCTTTGTGAATGACAAACATGAGCACTTGATCTGCTGAAACAAGTATGGCATGGCTTATGTTTGATTTGTACACTGATAGTGCTGACCAGTCTTGCATTAAAAAGTCAGTTGCAATGCCTTTCTTCTCAGCTGTACTTGTGGCTGGGAATGATCACCATACAAATTAAGTCTAGAAAAAGGTAAACACAGTAGATGCAGTCTAGATGGCAGCAGATCCTGAAGATGCAGAGCCAGTGCTTTGAGAAGTGTATAATTCAGGCCCCTTCTATACAGCCCTATATCCCAGGATCTGATCCCAGATTATCTGCTTATCCTAGATTATCTTGCAGTGGAGACTCATATAATCCATTTCAGTTCAAAGCAGATAACCTGGGATCAGATCCTGGGATATAGGGCTGTATAGAAGGGTATAAGGACAGTGTAGAAGGAGCCATAGTCTATTGTATACAACAGCCTCAGGATCTAGACCACATGCTTATGAGGCACTGGTAACCATAAGAGATCAATTTTTGGGGTGAGGGGTTGTTGTTGGAGGAATAGCCAAGGGACAGATAAGGGAGCTGGGAAGGCTCACAGTCCTGATGGTGGTGTTGTTAGGTGCTTCCAAGTCATTTCTGACTTATAGCAATGGGAATCTCTGAGGCCAAAGGTATGTGACTTACCCAAGATAACTTAGTGGAATGTCATGGCTGAATGGGGATTTTAACCCAGTTCTCTAGAGTCATAGTCCAATACTGAAACTACTATGCCATGCTGTTGTGGGCAGAAATAAATCTACTGTTACATCTAATTGTGATAGATCCTTCCCACCCCTGCTTTAACAGTGCAACTGACTGTCCTAGTTAAAAATGGGTTGAAATGAAATACGGAAGTACTTTGCAGGCCACCATTCCATATAACCCATCTGACTTGCATGGTTTCAGGCAATGACCTTTCCTATCAAACATAAGCTTTTAAATGTACCGTGTTTCCCCGAAAATAAGACAGTGTCTTATATTTATTTTTGCTCCCAAAGATGCGCTAGGTCTTATTTTTAGGGGATGTCTTATCTTTCCATGAAGAAGAATTCACATGTATTGAATTTATTTATTTATTTATTTATTGAATTACATTTTATATTTTATATTGCTGCTGCAGTCCCCCTCACCAATGAAGTCAACTGAATTGTACTTGGTGGTTGATTGATATTATTACTGCTGTATTAACTCTTGTTTTATTGTCTTACTGTGTTTTATTTTTTTGTATATTGTTCAATGTATTTATGCTGTTGTTTTTGTAAATTGTGCTGGTCGGGCCTTGTCCCATGTGAGTCGCCCCGAGTCCCCATGGGGAGATGGTGTCAGGGTATAAATAAAGTTTTATTTATTATTATTATTATTATTATTATTATTATTATTATTATTATTATTATTTATTGTTGTTGAACAAAAAATGGACATTATATGTTGTACAGTAGTTGTCATCATAAACCAGCATAACCAGACAAACACGGAATCCTATCAAGAATTTCTTGTTACTACCAATATTTCCATGTACAACACTCTATGGTATGTCATTTACCAATCCTGCATGCTCTGGTGTTCTGTTAGTTGGGCATGCTTCCAAACAAAAACTTTGCTAGGTCTTACTTTCAGGGGAGGCCTTATATTTAGCAATTCAGCAAAACCTCTACTAGGTCTTATTTTTTGGGGATGTCTTATTTTCGGGGAAACAGGGTAGCTACCAGTGAATGAAAGTGGGCATTTTCTTCATGTGAAATGAATGCACTACCTTTAGCTACTACCCTCCAAAGGGACGATCCAGGGGATGAAGGTGGAGGGGCAACTGGTGTCCTGGGAGGAACCATGTAAAGCTATTGGTGGCTACAGTTTAGCCACTCCTATCGTTTACTATAATTACTGCAAAAACCAGTAGAAAGACAAGGGGAGGAAAGAGAATTCATTTTCTTTGTGAGGTCGAGGGACCAGGGATCTCTTGTCTGCGTCTGTCAAGGAAAAAGAGTTTCCAAGTCTCAAGATCAGTGTTTTGATCTCATGTGGGCATACTCAGGCTTGCACAATTTCGAGTATTTGTTTTAAAACTGGAACCTGGATTTAAACAAAAAGGCATGTGTAGATAAGCATCAGAAAATGCTCAACCCAATAATTTTTTGTGAATTACCCAAACTGAGTTACCTAAACTGGAGTTTACAGTTGTTCAAAGCACACAAATCTTATTCCTGTCTCAATTCCTTGGCTTTATTAATCAAAAGAGCATAATGGGGTGTGTGTGCATCATTTGGTTAAACTACCACAATCTGGACACCAATCTGTTGCTTGTTGTTGTTGTTAATTGACATGGCAACCCTGTAAATGAGAGACCTCCAAGTCATTCTCTTATCAATTACCCTGCTCAGGTCTTGCAAGCTCAGGTTCAGGGCCTCCATGATTGAGTCTAGCCATCTGGAATGCAGGTCTTCCTCTTTTCCTACTGATGTCAACCTTATGAAGCATGATTGTCTATTCTGGTGAGTCATGTTGTCTCATGATATCACAATCTGGGGCTCAGGTTGAACACAATTTATGGTGGCCTTCTGAATGAGAGGCTTCCAAGCCACTCTGTTATCACCAGCTCTGCCCAAGTCCTGCAGATTCAGGACTATAGTTTCCTTGAGTGAGGCTATCCATCTGAATTGTTTTTTTTCTACCACCTTCTACCTTTCTAAGCATTGTTGTCTTTTGTAGTGAGTTATGTCTTTCAATACTATATCTATAGTATGACAACTTCAGTTTAGTCATCGTGGCTTCTAGGGAGAGTTCAGGCTTGATTTGCTCTCATAGCCATTTGTTGTTTTGACAGTCCATCACATTTGTAGAATTCTTTTCCAGAACCACATTTTCACAATGATCCATAGAAAGACATGGACTGAGTTTGGTATTTAATTATCTATCTTTACATTTGAGGATCTTGTCTAGTTCCTTCATAGCTGCCCTTCCAAGTCTTAGCCTGTTTTTGATTTCTTGACTGCTGTCTCCATTTGTTTAGTGGTTGAGTAAAGGAAATATTTAACTGTTTCAATGCCTTTAAAGTTATTTACTTCATCTTTGGTCATTATTTTTATTGTTTCAATGTTTATCTGTAAGCCTGTCTTTGATTTTCTTGATTTCTTCAATAGTTGTTCTAAGTCTTTGCTGTTTTATGCTAGTAGTATGATTATACATTAAACTGTTGAGCTTCTTTTCACCAGTTTTCACACCAATGACATTGGTGCAGGATCTTTCAAAGACAACAGCAGTGACACCATAGCTAACATTGTTAATACTGTGCAGAACGTAAACTACTTCTGAATGTCTTTTACAATAAAAATGCTATTGTTTCATCCAAGATTAATCCTTTGTCTTTCTACCACATATTACCCAAATCTACCAGTGGTGGCCAATGGCTGATGGCTACTATGCCAACAGGACATGATATGCTGAATCCTGTATGCAAAATAGCTTCAGCATCCTGGATAGCTTCTCCAATGTTCAGACTAAAATCAGAGCAGATTCACTGCAGTAGAACTCTATATGCCGTGGTTCTCAACCTGTGGGTCTCCAGATATTTTGACCTTCAACTCCTAGAAATCCTAACAGCTGGTAAACTGGTTAGGATTTCTGGGAGTTGTAGGCCAAAACAACTGGGGACCCAAAGGTTGAGAATCACTGCTATATAGCTTTTGCCTATTTCTTGTTGGTACAGTCTATTTACTCAGATTTCTAAAATATTCTATTTTTAAGAAGACTCAGGTTTTAGAAAGATTTTTAAATGACATTTAGTATAAGTGAAGATCACATGGAATATTGCTAATCTGGCATATTCCCCTAATTCCCAAATGTGTCTTAAATGTGTGTGTATGTGCATGCCTTTTAGTTGTCTGCCCATTTATGGTGACCCCATGAATTTCATAGGGTTTTCTTATTCAGAAATACCCAGAGATGATTTTGTCAATTCCTTCCTCTGAAAAATAGCCTACAGCATCTGGTTAGTTGGCAAACTTCCATCCAAAGTCTAACTAGGGCTGACCCCAATTCACATTCAAGATCTGATGGAATCTGATGTCTTTAGGGAATTTAGTATTCAATTTTATTACATTCGGATAAACAGGAAAACATATAGAATATCATGTAGACAATCTTAAAAGATGACTTGAAGAAAAAATTCAAGAAAAATGAATTTTAAGTAGAAATATAGAAAAATGAAAAAATAAATGAAAGCATAAAAAGTAGGCAACCAGCAACCTTTCTCCAGATGGGTTTTTACTTGGCACATAGCATAGATGCTGTGGATACACACATTTCTTTTATGTGGGAAACTGAAACAGATGCCACAGTGTCTTAGAACTGAAATAATTCTTGGCTGCTTTAAACCCCTAAGGTACAGCAACCTTAATTAACCCCCTGTCAGTATTATAATACAAAAAGTTATTTTAAAAAAGTTATTGTAAATTGGACAAAAAACAAAAAAGAAAGGAAAAGTGTCAGCATGCATGTTAATAAAAAAGATGACTGAAAATTTGAGATCTGCTGATATATTTTAATCCACAACTTCCTTTGAATTTAGCAGACAACACCTCATTTGTTGAGCTGCAATTTCACATGAAAGTCCAAATTTGCTATAATGAAGCAGGTGCTCCAATGCACAAAGATCAACAGCAGAGGGTAGAGTACTTGCTTTGTATGCACGTAGTCCAATAATCAATTCACAGTATCTCCTCTCTAAAATCCTGGAAAAAATCTTTCTAGTTGTGCTAAATGGACTAAAGGCCTGATGTGGTATAAAATAGCTTCTTGTCAAGGGCCCTTCTACAGAGCCATATAACCCCAAATATCAAGGCAGAAAATCCCACAATATCTGCTTTGAACTGGGTTATCTGAGTTCACACTGCCATATATCCCAGTTCAAAGCAGATAATGTGGGATTTTATTCGGCTATGTGGAGGGGGCCTTAGACTCAAATCCAATGGCTAGAAAAGAGATACTTATATAAGTAACCAATTCTGGGAATCTCATTGATTCATTGAGGCTGCTCTAGTTGGGACTAAGAATTAGATCTACAACATATACTGCCCAGATTCTGCTTGATCCTTCAACTGCTACTCCCAACTAGACTACACCTATTGAATGTTGTATTGTAAATAAACACTTAAGTAAATTATGTTGGGACTAGAGAATGAATTTGGATCAATATGAATCTATGCTTTGTCCACAGAAAGGAAGAGATCTGGGAAAGGCTTGACTCTCCTTGGAGCTCCATGATAGTTGTAGAAATTCAAAAGCCTTATTTTTCATTATAGAATTTGGTTCACCTCAAATTTTGGAATGCTCAAACTCACAATGAATTCTAAAGGACTTGCATGTCTACCTTTTCCTTCCTGGTACCGAGCATCCCTTATCCAGAATTCCAAAATCCAAATTCCTCCAAAATCCAAAATTGTCCTCATGGATGGCTGAGATAAGTGACATCTTGTCATGACCATGAGCCAAGAGGAGAAAGGAGTTTGCCTCTCAGTATCTGAAGTAGAGCCTTAGTAAGAGGAACAATTAGACCAGTCTGAGAATAATACTGCTGTGCAGGATCAGAACCCTACTGTGGCAATTGAGTCTGAATGGGATTAAGATTTCCAGAAGGACAGGACTTGATGTGCCCCACCTGGCTGCAGATGAGAGTAGACTTGATTCAGCTGTGCTGGTCAAAGAGATTGGCTCAACAGAGGGAAGACCAGCTGTAGAGTGATTAGAGAGGCAACATAAAATAAGGACGTTGCAAACAGAACATTGCTGGAAACAATATTGGCATTGAATGTTTTCAGCAAGTGATTTGGATCCTTGGCCCTGTATTACGCTACATGGAGTTTTGGTGAGCTGTATTAGACCTTGGACTTAATTCTTGGATGATGTGTTCTGCCTGGTACTGTGTGGACTGCCTTTTGTGAATGACTTTGGGCTGCATTTGGATTTGTTGATGAGCTTCCTGTATATTGACTTCAGACTGGTTTTGCCATTCTCTGTTTCTTTGACTATCTAAAAAGACTCTTTCTGTGTCTGACTGTATGCTTCTGCCTAAGATGCTAAGTCACTGATACAGTGTCTGACATACATTTGCTTTCTGATCATTCAGTATGCACAAACACTGTGTAAATTATTTAAAATGTTGAGTAAAATTACACCCTGGCTATATATATATGACATAGAAATGAAAAATGGGGTTTAAACTTGGGTCCCATCTCCAAGATATCTCATTATATATGCATATGAAATAAAGATATTCCAAAATCCTGGAATGATTCAATCAGCGTTGCCTCCAAAAAAATCCTGCAATTTCTTGAGAAGACAGGTGGACAAAGGTCAGCATGCTGGAAGAAGCAAAGACCACCAGCACTGAAGTGAAGTTCCTACACCATCAACTCCGCTGGACTGGCCATGTTGTCTGAATGCCCAATCACCATTTCCCAAAGCAGTTGCTATACTCCCAACTCAAGAATGGGAAATATAATGTTGGTGGACAGGAAAAGAGATTTAAAGATAGCCTAAAAAACTGTGGCACCAACACTGAGAACTGGGAAGCCCTTGAGCACTCTAACTGGAGATCAGCAGTGACCAGCAGTGCTGCAGAATTCGAAGAGGCACGGATGGAGGGCTTAAGGGAAAATGTGCCAAGAAGAAGGTACATCAAGCCAACCCTGACCGGGACCACCTTCCACCTGGAAACCAATGTCCTCACTGCGGAAGAACAAGCGGGACAAGAATAGGTCTCCACAGGCACCTGCACATCCACCACCAAGACACTATACTTGGATGGCCATCATCTTCGGGCTATGAGGGATTGCCTAAGTAAGTAAGTATTTCAAAATCCAAAACATATCTGGTCCCAAGCATTTCAGATATGGGATACTCAACCTGTACTACTCTATTCTATTTTTTTTAAAAAATCCCTCTGTTTGCAATGCTTCCTTGCCAGGATTTATGTTCAAGAGCTTGTTCAGAAAGTTTGAAAAAAGCAAAACAAAAGTAAACAAACAGCCAATCTTTCCTTTGTTAATTTGGGTAGAGATCAACATTGCTCTTTCCTTTAAAACCAATAAAGATTCAGTGCCTTCATTTTCCTTTCCTATGAGATTGTTTAAAAGGATTGTTTCTGGGAGGCATTAATATATTTCACATCTGCAAACAGAGGAAGCCCAATAAATTATCTGTGAAGACTGGAGAGTTTGAAGCGAGGCTCAGAGCGCACATGCCATCAATAAAGACTCTGCACTATTATATATTCACCTTTTTTTGAAACAACAATTTGATTTTCTTTGTGACTTGCATTCTGATTTAGCCCTCGGAAGCATTAAAGCTCATATATGAAAGGAAAGATAAAGTGTGAAGTTAGTCATGTGGAAAGGATAGGTACTGAATGAGCTATTTGCAAATTAAGCTCTCTCTTTCTCCCTGAAAAAGAACAACTGTGCACCCAGAGCTCATCTATAAAAGAGTCTGCTTGCAACTTTCAGTTGGATTCTTTTTTTATATCTCATCTGTTCCAAATGAAGAATGTGGCAGTAATGCTGTTCTCTCCTCTGAAAGATGAACATTTACAGGTTGATCTGCCATGATAAAATAAATTAAAACTAAATGTATGATCTCCCAGATTATACATTTAGCAGAAATGAGGCTTTTCTAGACTGTGTTACTGCACGTTGATCATGGGCAAGTCACACTCTCTCAGCCTCATTGGAAAATAATGCAAATTCTCTTTGAACAAACTTTGATAACAAAATCCTATGATAGG
This sequence comes from Anolis carolinensis, assembly GCF_035594765.1. NCBI lineage: Eukaryota > Metazoa > Chordata > Lepidosauria > Squamata > Anolidae > Anolis > Anolis carolinensis. The sequence continues at coordinate 206,040,884 of NC_085842.1, read as the reverse complement.
CTTGCTTTAGGTTCACCATAAGTTGGAAATGACTTTAAGGCAAAGAACCACCACCACCTTAGGTAGCAAGTAGGGGCTTGCAAGTCTGATTGCATATTTGAATGCTCATCAGTGGTGTATAAAGAAGCTTCTTTGCAGATAGTAATTTAAAATGCTGTGAAGAAGGCTAAGGTTTTTGATATGTGTCAATTTTGTTCTAACATATAATAGTCTCCTCCCACACACACGGTCAGCCTGACATGTATGGGATGCTGAGGAAATGTTACACTACTTGATTTTGTAGAATGTATGAACTGGGGTTTAGTTGGGCTTCCATCCAGATAAATATGGCTAGAGATGGGATTCTCCAGATGCTATTTCTCATCTTCCCTAACAGTTGTCTAATATGGCTAAGACTGATTAAATATAAATGGAGTCAGCGCTGAGATTAGAGCATTGGTGCTGTTGGATTAGCAGCAATGGGTATATCATTGTACCTCTCACCTTCCCTGGGTATGGATTTTATCCTGCAACAGTACATTGTTGTGAGGTTTCTGTTTTGTAGTGGTTTGAGTACTGGATTGTGACCCTGGAGGTAGTGTTTGAATCTCTCCTCAGCCATGAAACCCACTGGTTGACCTTGGACAAGTTCCACTTTCTCAGTCTCAGAGCACGGGAAAGGCAAATCTTGCCAATAAAACTCCATGATTGGATCGTTTTAGAATAATTTGAGGTGGCTTGGTCCAGAATGGGCAAATAGGACTCATTGCTTTCCAAAAGTTCTTTTGATGTAGATGAAAATAGGCACCATTGATTGGTGGATATTGTCAAAATGCTGGATATTGTCAACTGTATGTTGCCTGTATTTTTCAAGCTTCCTTGGGGTTATAACTATAGCAGAAATGTTATGATGGGTACCTGAACTTCAGAAATTACCATATGTTTCTGTTTAGACTTTTAGTCAAATGACATCTGGAAGTTTTTCATATTAGATTTATATAGGAATAAGAAAAAAAATTCTAAGTTTGGATAGAGATAGCAAACTCCATGCAAATAATGAAGAAAGCTGGTAACCATGTCTCTACAGATCTTTATATTGGGTTGTATCACCGTAATCCAAACTCTGTTTATGACCACAAGGGGATAAATTGGACACCTTAGAAGGTCTGACTACTTTGGTGGTTCTCAACCCGTGGGTCCCCAGGTGTCTTGGCCTACAGCTCTCAGAAATCCCAGCCACTTTACCAGCTGTTAGGATTTCTGGGAGTTGAAGGCCAAAACATCTGGGGGCCCACAGGTTGAGAACCACTGGACTACTTGAATGATCTTTGTTACAGGTGGATCTTACAATGAATTACAAAGTCTAAATGTAATATTTAATGCAATTTCATATACAGCAGTTCACCTGATAGCCAGTGTAGTTTAAGGATGAGCATCTCAAACATGGGAATCCAGGAATCAAGTTCCCACTGAGCTGTGAAACTCAACATCAATGGCTGTTATTCTGTTGGTTAATTCCATTTACTGTAAAAGAATCTCACCTAACCCATAGTTGAATGGCGATCCAACATGACTGCAAATTTCATTGATTCACTATTCATTCTAGCCAAAAAAATAATTTGGTTTTGGCCAGTGTCTCTCATCTTAATTGACCACATAGAGTTCTTGTGAATATAAAGACATGAGATGGTTATATATATTATAATTAGTATTTTGGAGTAAAGGTTGCATAAAATGTAATAAATTAGATTTGGTGATGAACACTTGAAATTCTGTTGATAATCTGGCAGACACCCCAGACATGTCACTGCTCTCAATATCACATGTTTTGCTCTATACCAAAAGAAGATGGGGGAAAAAATACTCAGAGGCCCCTTCTACATTGCCATATAAAATTGAGATTGTCTTCTTTGAACTGGATGATATAGCAGTGTAGACGCATACAATCCAGTTCAAAGCAGACGTGATAATCTGGATTATATGGCAGTGTAGAAGGGGCCAGAGATGATCTCAAATGGTACACTATTCCATTTATAAAGTGCTTCTGGAAATTCACTTTTCTTTCAGATATCATAAAACACTTCTTCCCCAGGCCTTCAGTATTTGGAGGATAAAGCAAGGCTATCTTTGAAGTTGTAAATCTTGGACACAATCTCACCAAAGGAAAATGCCTGCACTTTATTTATGCATTTATATACTACCTTTCTGGATTATACGGTCCTCTCAAGTTGATTCACACAATAAATACAAAAAGTTCAATTGATTTCAGTGGCAAAACAGAGCACAAATTTAAATCTCCCCACTGAAATCACTTGACTTCAAAGGCCTGCTTTTTGGCTGGCCTGTGCACTCAAGAGTCTGGTATATTTATTTTATGTCTTCCTAACCTGTGTAAAAATACACTATGGCTTCAGTTCTGAGCCTGAGGGATAGGGCAGTGAATAAATTGTTCTGAACCTAAGATGTAACTGTAACATGATTAATTAACTCATTAACTAAATTTAGCACCCGGCAAATCATCTCCTGGCTTGCAGTAAACTAGGTACAATTATTCATGGCTATATCTAGCCAGTATTCTCCCCAGAGTACAAAAGTATTGAATGATGAGTTTATCTGTAGATAGTGTTTTAAAATGGGAAGCTGGAAGAGTCAGATTGTGTGGAAAAGATGGATTAGATCTTGAGTTGTCAAGTCTCAGGGCACCGGCCAAAGGCTTGGGTAGTTGCCATTATTCTCTGTGTGCCTAAGTGGGGGAGGGAAGTTTGCAAGTAAGCAGTAGGAAAAAAAGTTCAATTTATGTATGGGAGGTGGCTTTAAAGCTGAGGGATCAGTTCTACCATAGCCTTGCTCCTGATATGAAGGTTTTCATTTTTAAATGTGTGTTTCACTTGTAGGATGTCAATGTACAGAAAGGTAGGAACAAAGGTGGACTAGGGAGGGAGATGGGGTGCCATTTGGAGAAAGACAGAGAAGGGAACACCACCTTCATAGATAGTTTTGGTTTGTAAGGTACGTTGATTCCAGATTTTGGAGAAGATATAAACGAAGTTTAGAGTAATAGTAACAATTGCTGAACAGCAGCACAAAACAGGAGGGGAAGATCCCTGAGCTTTCCGCGAGACCTGCTACATTAGTATCAATGTCGGGCTTGTAATAATAGTCCATCTGTTTTGTACATATCCTCCAACTATCCTGATTTGACAAGGATTGTTGTTGTGTGCCTTAAAAGTTATGTCTAACTTACGGTGGCCCTAAGATGACTCTATAATGGGGTTTAATGATGCTGAATGTGTGTGACTTGCCCAAGGTCACAATAGTTTTTCATGATCAAGCAAGGAACTGAACCCTGGTCTCCAGAGTCATAGTCCAATGCTCAAACCACTGCACCACACTGACTCCTGGTAGGATAGTCCTCATTCATATTCTAACTGAAGGTCAGTTGTTCTCAACAGTGCAGTGGAATTCGAAGAGGCATGAATGGAGGGCGAAAGGGAGAATGTGTCAAAAGGAAGGTGCATCAAGCTAAACCCTGTTGGGACCACCTTCCATCTGGAAATCAACATCTTCACTACAAAAGGATATGCAGATCAAGAAGAGGTCTCTATAGTCACCTGCGGACCCACCACCAAGACCCTATACTTGGAAGGCAATCATACTTGGCCACAAGTGATACCCTATGATGATGACTTGGAAGCTATGCATCTCTGAAAAAGATGCTACTTTCAAAGAATAGACTCATGCCTGTAAAATAATATATATGCCCACCGTAGAGGGATGATACATACCACTTCATGACACTTTCTAAATTCCACTCTGTGCTACACTTAAAATCCGGGAAGCCACTGTTCTTATCACATTAGTTTGGCTTCAAGTGTAGGATAGAGCATTCTTTCCGTATTTTAAGCATGGGGGCCCACATTATTTTCAAACATTTCAGGAGATGGTGGGGAACTGGATATTTATATATATGCCCACTGATCCAGATGAATGGTCAATTCTCTAATGTGATGCCATTTGTTGCTTGTGGGAGGGAAAACTGTGGGAGGAGCCAAAAGTACCCTTGTTAGGGAAATAATTACTTTTTGCTCACCAAGTTTTTACTTTGCCAGAACAATTTCCTTTTTTTGAATAGCCTTTCCTTTCTTTCTCTTCCCTTCCTTCTGTGATATGTCTGTGCCTTGGTGCCCTTCTTGGTGCATTTACAGTATGGAATGAATGCCCTTGCGCCCCACTTTAAATACCATGGCTCCAGACTATGCAGTACAAGGTTCGCACCCTTCTCTGTAAGGCAGCCGGGGGGGGGGGAGGGAGAGGGGAGGAGGGAGAGTGAGTGAAAGGGAGAGAATTGCTGCTTTCCTTCCTTCCTCCCTGTTTTCAACAATGAGTAGGGAGAAGGATGGTGGTTGGGTGGGGCAAATCTCTGCAATGTGAAGACAACTGCAGTAAAATAATACAGAAAGGAAATAGAGACATTTAACAGTGTGATAGAAGTTAGGGAAAACATTTGTTTCTTGTAAAAAAAATGGAGTAAAACTGGGCTCTCCTCTACCACACACTTCCCTGCCTAATGTGATGAAGTGGATGATGCGGTGGTATTCAAAAGGCCTGGAGGAAAGACTTGATTCTTCTACCTAACCTTTTTGTTCAGTGTTTGCTTACAGAAGGATGAGAGAGACAGTGAGAGCAAGAGAGACTAGCTCTCCGAAACCCAATACTTGCTTAACTATGTCATGTACTAATACCAACCTTGGTATTCACTAAGTAGAGATTACTGCTATTTGTCTTCTGATCCTCTAATTCTCACCTTGCAGCCAAAATATTGTTGCCACTAATTTCCTAAATAAGGCCTCAGCCCAAGGAATCAGATTTCCAAATCACAAACCAGAGAGACCAGCTTTTCTCTGCACATGAACTTTCAACCAGAACTTTAGAAATTTTTAGTTGTAGAGGTGTTACTGTTATCGACCGCGTTTCTAGGGGATCGGGCCCCTTAAGGAGGGAGCCGATCCGGTCCTGAGAGAACGGACCTTGGCGGAGCCGATAAGAGAATATGAGCCGCAATACAACCTGGAGCCGAAATGAAGGTCCGCCAAAGATGAAGGAAAATCCGCCAAGGAGTCTTTATTGAGCGATTCAGCCGAAAAGGACACTAGTAGCGATCATTCAATCTACTAGCGTATCATACATTCAAAATAAAGCCATATTTATACAATGTTTCGGTCTGACAGCCCTTTGAATTTCCCACCCCGCTCCCCCGCCCATCTGATCGCGGATAGGCTAGAAGGTTGAATGAGGCGGGCTTTTGTTTCCCGCCTTGCTCTGCTGTCCCAATGGGGAGCCGTTTTTTGTCCCCACTCGGGCCAATCAGAGAGGGGAAGGCGGGAGCTATTGAAACAATGAAGTGACTAAGCAGGAAGGATCGGATTAGTCCTTGCCCGGCCGATTTCTAAAGGGATTAATGACAGTCATCAGGGGTTCCTGTCATGTACACTGATTTTAGATATGCCTTGAGGTGTCAGGGGGGGAAGTAAGGATGGGTGGCAATGGGCGCAGCAGGGCGTCTTCCTGAGACGTCCTGGTTTTCCCTTTGGAGGAGATATGACAATGTTTGCCTTGAGGGCGAATCACCTTTTATTCGGCGACTCAAGCCCTATACTGTCCATGCAATCTGATTCTGATTAGGTTATGCGGCAGCGGATTAACCTTTTGTTTTGGGGAAGGTAAACCTGGGTCATAGGGGCCGGGGTTCATGCTGAGGTCAAAATATTTCCCATTTGATTTCATGATTTGACAATTATATGAAATAGAATGAAAATTAAAATAAAGTTGGAACATAAACCCAGCTGGGAAAAACACATATTTTCCGGGGATCCCAAAGAGTACAAATACATATAGGCAGATAGATAGATTTCAAGGAAGTAAGGGAGAATCCATAAAGGTGGGTTACATTGCATAAAGGGGAATCATGAATGATATAAACAATTGAAAACATTTGATAAGAACGAAGTTCACAACATCTGGGGAACCCAATATGGAAAGTCATAGGAGTGGAGTTCTAGCAGCATGATTTCACAGTTCATGAAGTTAGCCCAACGATTAGAAATTCATACAACAGTGAGTCATGAGGGTGTCCAGGTACATAGAATATGAAAATTCACGGATACATGAGGAAAAAGAGTTCATCTGTGATGGAAGGAATTCATAGAGATGGCATGGGGAAGGGGCACATGTGGGTTGTAGTCTTTGGAAGTATAAGATTTCATAAGTCCAGGGATAGGTCTGGGGAAGAGTGTTCTTCTCCTTCATAAAATTATGAAGGTATGAATGAAACGTGGAGGGCACCCGTCCGGGCACCCCCTGGCAGCTGCAGAGAGGGTGAGGGTCCTTGGAGAACTATGTCTCCCCAGCGGGAGAGCGATCCCCCCATCCCCAGTTCACAGAAAGGGGCTAGGGATCTCTTAAAACCATTCCGCGAGTCGCGGGGAGAGGAAAGTCCGGGATAAGGCTGGAGGAGGGCAGCCCGGCTTGAAAAGAGCAGTCGGTCCCGTTTGACAGTCAGCTGTTGAGGTGCCGAAAACTGGACCGATTTCGGTTCCGTTGGTGGTCTTCGAGTCAGGAGCCTTAGAAAGGGTTAGGACTAAAAGAGGAGCGTTCTAGGGGTAATTTTGATAAAGATATGAGCCAATTTGTATCGTCCGCCGTATTAACCTATGGCGGAGAAGCCTCCGCCAGGGTTTTTAAAGATCAGACGGGTTAGTGAGAGAGAGAGAAATTGCATGCAAAGGAAGGAGTCAGAGAATGACACAAAATAACCAGATAGAGAGTGTTACTGTTAAAATAAATGCTACTTTTATTGGGGAATTTGTTACATAGTTCAGGGAAGGGGAAAGTGAAGAAAGAAAAAATCTTTTAATAATAGTCTGCTGCGGTCCCGCTCCGTTCCTTTGGTGAGTGATCTGCGGAACTCTCCGCTGTGCTTTTAAATTAATTTAAAAGCCGGGGTTTCGGTCATCATTACCCTTCAGGAACTTGTGGAATTCTGGGAACTGAAATCCAAAAAAGAAAAAAGAAAAAAAGGATCCTTTCCATGCTTAACCCATAACAAAATACTGCAATATAAAATACTGTTCATGTTCTCAGCTAGCTGGTCACATTATTTCCAGGGTGCTCTTTCCTGTTAACCATCTGATGCCCAGAGTTCCTTTCCACTAAATATGCATTAAAAAGAATCACTCAGCATTCCATACCACTCCATTTTCCTTTGGTTCCCCAATTTTGCTTTGGGATCTTTGTTTTCTTTTTTAATGTACAAACCCTGGGGATTTTTCCCAGCCTGTAAAAATCTTCCCCAATTAGTATGGCACACCAATTTCTATAGTCAGTTAGAACTTCACATTCAGTGTAGTCGGTTATAGCACTACCATGTTGCAAAGCTGTAATTTTTGCAGAAGAATAGGGGTTGAAAACATTGTTGGAAGAAGTATTTTCTTCACCATATCTGTCAGAAGGGTGCCTCTAATTTTGGTGGAAGACATAATTTCCCAATGCATTGTATGTACAAGTGTCATTTGCATCAATGCTAGATGGGTACACTGGGCTAGTACTCTGAACATTTTCAGTAGGCTAAAACTTTTCACTGACTATTTTAGAAAATTAGCAATTGTGCAGAAAAAATACTCTCAATTTCAGTGCATTGTGTGTACAAGTGTCATTTGCATCCATGCTAGCTGAGTAGACTGGGCTAGTACTTGAATTTATGGTAGCTACTCTGAACGTTCTTAGTAAGCTAAAACCTTTCATTGACTATTTTAGAAAATTCATTAGCAATCGTGCAGAAAGAAAATACTCTAGATTTCATTGCTAAAGCTGGTTTCCATGGGTATATGTTTGCCCAAGAAGCCATTATGGAGACTCCATGTGTTCCTTGCTTCATTCCTAGTGAGGAAAAGAAGGAAGTGACCTCAGAGAAACAGGGATGAAAGTAAGAGCAACATTCAAATAACTCTAGAAAAGCCAAGAAAAGAAAACACTGTGAGCTGTCTACCTGCCTGTTGCCATTCCCCAAGTTTATGTTACTAGTGTTGGTAATGTTTGTCTATCAGTAATGAGAAAAGGCTCAGAAAATGAAATACTCAGGAGAACTTTCAGGAATCAGGAGTCAGAAACGAAACCAAGATTTTGATTACATCTGAGGGTGTTTCTTGACATTTTGCAGGCTATATCCCTTTCCCGCTTCTCTCTTCCCAATTTGCAAGTCTAAACCTTTCTCCAACATGTCAGCCCTACTTCATGTTAGTGACAGCATCTCTTGTTTTGCCTCTCACTTCCAGTTTTCTTGCCACATCCCATAATCCAAGACCAAACATGCAGTGACCATGGGGCCAAGAACTATAATTTTGACAGCATTAATATTAAACCATCCAAGCTTATGACAACAATAAAAGAAAGAGAAGAAAATGTTCCTTGTTCTCATCCTGTTTCCATGTTGTGTTTCTTTTCATAATGAAGCAAAGAGCTTAGTTAACAAGGATACACCCTTGTGTTAATAAGCATCACTTTGTGGTGTGTTGCACAGTATGGGTGTGGCATCCCAGAATCTCCCAGGTTTACTGGGCAACTGGAAATGCATTTATAATTAACTGGTGGCAAGATCAGCACTTACAGGAAGTAGTTGCTGTTTTTGTCTGGAGAAGGAGAAAGGGACCTACCAATCATCCATTACAATGGTCATTTGAATCAGGAAGAGAAGACTGCTGGCAGAAGTTCCTCATCTTAGAATTATAGAATCATAGATTTGGAAGAGACCTCAGGGACCATCCAAGCCAATCTCCTACCATTCATGAAAAAGCACAATCAAAGTACCTCTAACAGATGGCCATCCAACCTTGATTTAAAGGTCTCCAAAGAAGGAGCTTCAACCACACTCAGGCAGTAAGTTCTACTGTTGATTGAACAGCTCTTATGGTCAGGAAGTTCTTCCTAATGTTCAGGGGGAATCTCCTTCTCTGTAATTTGAACCCATTGCTCTTAGTTCCCAGGGCAGCAGAAAACAAGCTTGCTCCCTCTTCTTCATAACATCTTTATATATGGGGATCGTGTCTTCTCTCAACCTTCTCTTCAGCAGGCTAAACATACTGAGTTCTTTAAGTCGCACCTCAGAAGGATTAATGGTTTTCAGACCTTTGATCATTTTATTTGCCCTCTGGACACCTTCAATATCTCTCTTAAATTGTGGTGCCCAGAAGTGGACACAGTATTCCAGCTGGGGTCTGACAAAGTAGAATAGAGGGGCACCATGACTTTCCTTGATGTAGACACTATACTTCTTCTGATACAGCTCAACATCCCATTGGCTATTTTAGCTACAGCATCACATTGATTGCTCATGTTCAACTTGTTATCTACTAAGACTTGAAGATCTTTTTCACATGTACTGTTGTTGAGTCAGGCATCTTCTATGGTCATAAAATTGATCATTTTCCAACTGGCAACCCTGCAATTGAAACAGCAATGTGATGAACAAGAATTGACTGGTGATTATGTTGATTTCCATCCAAAGTGGCCTGAAACACTTTGCTGCTTGAAGGAAAGGACAAAATGACATCCCATCCCTTCCCATGTACAGAAGTCAGCTGGACTGAAACTGAACCTTACCCGAATGCTGGCAATAGGACAGTATCCCTCACCAGATCTAAGGGCAAAAATCTATTTGAAGGGGTGCAAAACAGATTGTGCGGCATACCTAGTTCTACACTCCAAGAGAGGAATGGCTGGCATTTTCAAGAAGAAGAGCTGAGATGTTTCTCCAGTTGAATCCCAACGACTGCTGCCCGGTGCATTTGCCTCACCATCTAATGACAAGACAGATCATGTGCCCATGATTTTCTAAACCTTATGGGGACACATCAAATTGTTCTGAAGCATTAAGAAACAATGGCAACCCAAGAACCCCTCTCCCCATAATTTGGCAGCCCTATATAAGAATACTCCTATATTTTTATTTGTTCAGTCGCTTCCAACTCTTCATGACCTCATAGACTAGCCCATGCCAGAGTATCCTGTTGGCCATCACCACCCCCAGCTCCTTCAAGGTCAAGTCAGTCACTTCAAGGATAACATCTATCCATTTTGCCCTTTGTCGACCCCTCTTCCTTCCATTTTCCACAGCATCATTATCTTTTCCAGCGTATCCAATCTTCTCATTATGTGGCCAACGTACTGCATTTTTGCCTTTAATATCCTTCCCTCCAATAAGTATGGACTGGTTTGATCTTGAAATACAAGGTACTCCCAAAAAACCACAGTTCAAAAGCATTTATCTTCCTTTGCTCAGCCTTCCTTAAGATCCAGCTCTTGCATCCTTAGGATACTACGGGGAATACCACTGCTTTAACTATGTATGTATATATTAACTGAATATCCATTTAAGGTTGTTGGAGTAGGGAAATTTTTGAATTTGCATGCATCGGTTTACCGAGGAAGCAAGCCCACTGAAATAAACAAGATTTGACATGGGTAGGTTTGTATTGTCGGTGGGTGCCAATATTTTTGGTGCTGAGCACATTATGCTTCTGCCAAGGTTAAGTGGAGGTGAACATTAAAGCTGCACAGGGTTGATCAAAAGTGAACTCACAAAGTAATTCAGAGAGACTAGAAATAGGAGCTTGATTTCTCATGATCAATCCTTGGGTCATATTTTAGAAAACTACCAAGTGTTATTCCTCTCTGTAGTCTTAACTTGGAAATTCTGCCATCCTGGCAGCCAGCAGTTCAAGAGGAAAGGCTGCCTTCACCTTTAATAGCTCTTTATGAGAAGGGATTTCAGGAAGTGTAGCTTGACATGCAACCTAATTCGCTTGTCAGAAAAAAGTATTAAAATTTCAGGGGCTCCCATTTCTTCAGTTCATTCACTATGGCTGTATCAACACTGAAGAAAAAGAGCAGTTTGACACCACATTAACAGCCATGGCCCAATGCTATGAAATTCTAGCATTTGTAGTTTTCTGAGCTATTTGGTGCTGGAGGAAAATCCTGAGAGTGCCTTGGACTGCAAGAAGATCCAAACCAGTCCATCCTCCAGGAAATAATGCCCGGCTGCTCACTGGAGGGAAGGATATTAGAGGCAAAGATGAAGTATTTTGGCCACATCATGAGAAGACAAGGAAAGCTTGGAAAAGATCATGATACTGGGGAAAATGGAAGGAAAAAGGAAGAGAGGCCGACCAACGGCAAGATGGATGGATGGTATCCTTGAAGTGACTGGCTTGACCTTGAGGGAACTGGGGGCATCGATGACCGACAGGGAACTCTGGCGTGGACTCGTCCATGAGGTCATGAAGAGTCAGAAACGACTGAGTGATTGAAGAAGAGCAGCTATTTATCTTTCTCTCTCAAAGAGCTGTGATGTCACAAAAACTACAAATCCCAAGGTTCCATATGATGGAGCTATGGCAAACTACTATAATTTAAATGTATTTATTTGTTGCACATCACCCTGGGAACCTTGACAAGCTGCAAGGTGATGAACAAATACTTAGACCACAACTCCCATTGTTGCTTTGTTTATCAACCACATCAGGAAAGCCATACATTTTCCAATTCAGCTTTCTGTGTGCAGTATTTTATCTTTCAGGAATAGGAGGAAGTTGCAGCTGGATATCAACCATACATAATGATTCTTCCATAGCATTTCCGGGTAAAGATGGATTGTTGCATTTAAGCAGATATAGCAAAACTCTTTCCAGCTTTGCAGTTTACATGACAGATGTCTATACCAGCAAACTGAATGTTAGTTCAGCTGTCAAGTTATCTCCATGCTTCACTGGACTGTCTGCTTTTTCTCTTCTCAAAGTGCAGCAAATTCAGTCTTGCATGGTAAATACCTATAGATTTCTACTCAAAAGTAAGTTCTACTGAATTAAATGCAATTTACTCCTAGGTAACATTTGTATGACTGTAGACATATTGTTAAAACAGGATGGGAATTATGTGGCTTTCTAGATATTGAGGTACAGTTTCCCAATGGCCTGGACTTGCAGTTCAACAACATTTGGAGGTCTACTTGTTCCCTATTACTGCTTTAAAAATGCAAGCAGTTTACAACAGATTGTGGGAATGGCGAATACATGATGCATAGGCACTAGCCAATCAGTGCTGTGTAGAAACAATATTCTTTAATTTACCTAAATCATTCTGAGAGAGAAGTGAAAACCATTTTTGGTGTACAGCCTGAGGCAGGATAATGAAGTATATGTGAGAAAGGTGCTCAATTTCTCTATAAATATTACATCTGTCTTCAGCCTGTTTCCTTACGAACTTTCTGATGTTACACAGTGAGGATCTACGAAAAACTGTGGACCTACCTTTCAGCACATATACACCATGGCTGCTTCATCAGGAAAACAATGTTTTTGAAAGCTTCAGTTCCATATGGTGACATTAATATGTTCAGTAGTTAAACATAAAAAGATCCCCCAGCCTATGCAGTTGCCAAACAGACATTCATGTATAGGACACATACTCCCACTCATGTTCCCCAAAACCTAATATACAATATGCATTGCCTCTGTAACTGCAAGGAACATATATTCATCATGCTTAGTAGCCACTGATAATGTCCTCCTCAATGAATTTATCCAGTTCGCTTTTAACGTGATTTGAATTGGGGGCTATTAATAATAATTATATTTTGTGATAGCCAATCATATTGTCTAGCCTCCGTGAATAAATATTTTCTTTTATCTGTCTCTAATCTCTTACTATTCAGCTTCAATGGATGACCTTGAATTTTATTATTAGCTGAGAAGAAGAAAAATATTTTTCCCATCCATTTTCTCCAAGCTATGCATACTTTTATACAGCTCTGTCACATCTCTCTATACTCACCTTATTTCTAAATTAGGTAGGCCCTGACATTATAATAATGTCTGATAGGAGAATAGCTCAGGCCCCTACACATTTTGTTTGGCTTTTTCTGCACCTTCTTTAGCTCTACATTTGTTTTTCATATGCTATGACCAAAATTGTACATGGTATTCTAAGTATGGTTACATCATAGATTTGCATTGTAGTTTTATTTTTATCCCCTTTTCTAAGTATGTCGAATATGAAATTTCCTGTTTGCCTCCATTAACATTTTCATTCAGTTCTTCTCCCAAATTTCAAGACCGTATGGTCAACTACTGGCAGCTCAGGGTTCCTCTTCAATGGCACCAAACCTTGAGATTTGCCAGGAATTATGGTTGGAATTATTGGAGTATTTTTCTCCTCTGATATCATACAACACTCATCCTGTCCTGGTATTTTTCTTGTGAATTGTTAGTATTAGCCACAACATTTTAAAGGCCCTACAGGGTGTTGCTCCTTCTTGTCCCCCAATACCAGGATTTTCCCATACAGAAGTATCAATTGTGTAATTTCTTCCCACTCAATTTTTGGGCAGCCCAATGGATAATATTTGGGATGGGCATGTGCACTTGGTTACAGAGTTTTCCTTTGAACTTTATTTATTTATTTTTCAAACTTATATGCCGCCACTCCCCCAGGGCTCGGGGCGGCTTACAAGAACCGGCTAAAATCAACAATTTAAAAACATCTTAAAAACATCTTTAAAAAACATCTTAAAAACATCCTAAAAGCACCTTTTAAAACATCAATATTCCCCCATTACATTTCTGGTTAGCACATTGAATATTTCTCTCTCCTCCATCCCCACTACTGTATAGTACTTTAGCACTACATTGGTCCTTCCACATTTGCACTTTTACTTTTGCAGCTTTGATTTAAAATGTTATTTTTAGAAATATCTTGGTTCTTCAGTGTGACTCAACCTCATCATATGGGCTAATTTGCCTGTCATGCACCGATTCCTCTCCGCTTTTGCTTCAGAGCCTATTACACAATGTACATCTATTTCGAAGGGTTTCCTTGGCAAAAGGGGAAAGCTGTATACACCGCCATGGCACCAACATGGGAGGCTTCCTCGCATTGTTGCCAATACAACATGGGAAGCCAGGTGGCAGACACTTCCCTCCGTGGGATGGGGCCAAAGGTAAATTGGGCGATGTGGGATGTGGGGTGACTGGTTCTCCACACACCCCGCTGGGACCTCCATGTGTGGCAAATCCCGAAGTTAATGTGATAAGATCCTATGTCAACTTCCTCTATTCATGCTGAAGGATTGAGCTATTTCTAGAGTGAATAACTCTCTAGAGCTCCATCTACAATGACCCCCACCCCATCTATGATGTGCTCCCAGCTGGCTTGATAAGGCAGTGGCCACAAAATGCTGGCCACCAGTGTACACTGCAGCATGGACTAAAGAATATACAGTGCATTAAAGAAAGTCACAGGATAGACTCAGTTAAGGCCTTTAATTTGCTGCAGCAGATCCCAATATATCCCAGATCTCAAGATGAAATCGACTCTACAGAATGTGGAGCACATTATAGGCAACTGCTCTTGCTGATGCACTTTGTAGAAGTCTGAATGAGGTGGTGAGGTAGCTGCCAAAAATGTCCCAAGGCCATGGCTGGCTAATGGGGCAACTTACCTCCTCTCACCCCCTCTTATGTTTCTGCTACACATATCTGCCAGAAATTGAGGAAAACACACAAACCCCACAGAGTAGATTGAGGCCAGGTTCCATGGCTTCTTGGGTTCAACCCAGTTCCAGACCTGTCTAATCATCCACACAATGAAACCAGTTCCAGGCTGCATTATAGTGTCAGTGTACATGTGCTCTAAATCTTCCAAGGCAATTCTATTATTAGTTTCAAGGAGTTGACCATAGACTTGTGCTGGAAGAGCTGAATCAGAGCTTTTCAAACTGTGTGTCGGAACACACTAGTATGTTGCTTGCAGTCCCTAGGTGTGTTGTGTGAGAAATACTCTCCACAAACAAAGGTGAGTATTTATTTGTTGCATTTATATACCGCTTTTCTCACCGCTGGGAGGACTCAAAGCAGTTCACATCAAATAAATGGCAAAATACAATGCTTTTCAAACAATACAAACAATATATTATGTATCTAAAAACAATTACATGTGACTATAAATTAGACTATTAAAAACTATGAACCATAAAAACATAAACATAAAACAATTTAACATTGCACTGATCCCGAGGTTTCCATCTGTTCCATTGTTGTTGTCATTCTTCAAATGCTTGTTTGCATAACCAAGTTTTTTGTTGTTTTCTTAGTTGTTTTAGTTGTAGGTAGTGGTACTGTTATACGTTTTATAAGTTGCACAATTTGTTGACTGAATTGCAGTATTTGTCACTAACATGGATAAGTTTCTAATTAAGAAAAGAAAATCTGTTGACAATGTTTGTGATGAATCCTATGTAGCGACTACAGAGGAAACTATGCAAGAATAATCTGTGGCATATAAGAAGTATAAAGGAAAAGAATTCCAAACCTCGTTTATACATTAAAAATTATATAAAATTAATATTTATTATACATTATATAATATACATTATATAATATATCCCTGGTGGCACAGCAGGTTAAATGGCTGAGCTATTGAACTTTCTGACCGAAAGGTCAGCAGTTCGAATCTGGTGAGCAGGTTGAGCTCCTGCTGTTAGCCCCAGCTTCTGCCAACCTAGCAGATCGAACGCATGCAAACGTGAGTAGATCAATAGGTACTGCTCTGGCAGGAAAGTAATGGCGCTCCATGCAGTCATGCCAGCCACATGACCTTGGAGGTGTCTACAGACAATGCCAGCTCTTCGGCTTAGAAATGGAGATGAGCACCAACCCCCAGAGTCGGGCACAATTAGACTTAATGTCAGGAGAAAACCTTTATCTTTACTCTCTCTCTCTCTCTCTCTCTCTATATATATATATATATATAGAGAGAGAGAGAGAGAGAGGGAGAGAGAGAGAGAGAGAGAGAGTTTATATATATATATATATCTATATATATATATGAATGAAACTCTTACAAAGCATTTTTTAAAATTTGAGTTTTTTTATTTTCATAGGTGTCATGTGCTCCTAACTCCCCAAAATGGGAAGAGATGTCTGTGTAAGTTTTACAAAATTAAATGTATGACACAGGGAATGTGGATGGATGGGAGAGAAATGGAGTACATAGAGGGGATGGCAGGTATGGTGGGAGATCATGCTCACATCACAATTTAACCACACCTCAAGTGGGAGAAACTCACAGTTGAAAAGAAAATAGGGCTAGTGTTAAACTTTCCTACAACCAGCAACAAACCAGCACCAAACCCTCAGTACATTAAGGATGATTAATACAGGAGTAGAAACAACAGTTTAAAGGCATGATATCCTGAAACAGAAAGTCCTGATGTGTTGTTGAAGGCTTTCATGGCCGGAATCATGGGGTTGTTGTGTGTTTTCTGGGTGGTATGGCCATGTTCCAGAAGTATTATCTTCTGACTTTTCACTCACATCTATGGCAGGCATCCTCAGAGGTTGTGAGGTATATTATATATATACCTCACAACCTCTGACAAAAGTCCTGACATTTAGTGGAACTACTGGGATGTCCAGGGGAGCTCTTGGATTCTACTAATATATGAGTCATTGTCCCAATGCACATCAGTTTATATTTCCTTACATTAAACTGCATTTACCATTTAATACTCATTTCCTCAGCCTGGTGACATCATTTTGGAGCTCTGCACAAGCCCCCTTTAAGTACCCCTGATAGTTTTATCCCATCAGTAAAATTTTGGCAATCTCTCTGCTCGCCACCTGACTCCAAATAATTTCTAAGCTTGTTCTGAGCTCCTTGTTCCTCTACAGTTCTCGCCATTGGGCACACACCAGCAGGAGCGTGCCTCATTTCATCAGAAAGTGTAACTCAGCCTGACCTTCTTTTGTGATTTTAATATCCTTTTGCTTTGCTGAGTTATCATCTGTTAATGTTTGTGGATCAGGGATGGAAACATTGCTGACCATAGGCCTCAATTCATTTTTTTGTACTTCCCAAAACTTCCCAAGTCCACATTTTCAAAAATAAACGAGAAGCAATGAAACAAAGTATTTTAAGCACCCATTCTTGTTCATTGCACTTCCTCTATAAATCTACCTCCTCCCTGTAAATTCTCATCATCCCTGCAAATGTGGAGTTGGGACAGTGTATTTGCCAAGATAACATTGAGTCCCACCCTGTGTGAGATCTATGAAAAATTCTCTTTAAAGCTTTATGACAAGGCAACCAATAAAAACCCAGCCCATAGGTAAGCATTAGACAGCATATCTGGTTCCACTCTGTCTGGATGCAATGTAGAGCTAAAATTACACTGTTAAAGCTATCATTGAACAGAAACTACTTAGAGCCCAGACCGCAGCCTCTTAGGGAATTCAGTGTTGCCTCATTGATCCTATGGATTGACTTGAATAGGGTGCTTGTGGTTATTAAAGTAGAGAGCAGCTGACGATCTCATGACAGAGGCACTGTGTACAGGGATTTGGATTATTAACTAGTGGACCACATCTTATATGTTTTATGGCCACAAGATGAAAGACATGCAAAAATCACACAATTGGACTAATTGGAGGTGGGTGCCCAAATGCTTCATGCATGTTCTGCTCTGAAAGTTTGTCCCCGTTTACATAGGTGTCAACTGTGATGCTGATTGATGTATTTTAATGGTGTTTTTACTTTTCCGGTTTTAATTGTTTTTAATTGTTTTGTTTATTTGTTATGTTTTAATTACATCACTTTGAATTTCTGTTTATACTGGGCTTGGTCCCCATGTAAGCTGTCCTGAGTCCCTTCAGGGAGATGGTGGTGGGTTATAAGAATAAAGTTGTAATAGTAGTAGTAGTAGAAGAAGTAGTTGTTATTATTATTATTATTTGAAACACAAAAGATTAGTACACAGCAAACAAGATAATTATTTTGGCTGTTGTATTGATCACACATTGGACACGTCCCAAGTGTCTAGGACTGTGTGATATATCGGCAAATATTGTCTGCAGATCCGAGTGGGGTGGCCTTTTGCAGCTGCCAGATAGTAATTTTGTCAGTGTCGATTGTGTTTAAGTACAGGCCAAGGTCTTTAGGCACTGCACTTAGTGTACCGATCACCACTGGGACTATCTTGACTGGTATTATTATTATTATTATTATTATTATTACTCAGGAAACAAGGTTTGGATGGCTCTGAAGCAGCATCAAGCAGGGTCAGAAGACACAGGTATAGAATAAAAAGTCTCAGGTAGGCTTCACGAGAAAGTATTCCAGAATATCTTTTGTCTAAGTAAATCAACATATGTGAAGGCACACATACACATGCATGTTATGCTTTAAGCCCAGTAACTGCACATTCAGGCTCAATAGCCAGCATGATGTATTGTTTAAGAGTTAGATTATGACTTTAGAGTGCTGATTTGTTGGTTGACGAACTTTGTTTTCTTGATTGGTTGAGTATTATATTTTTTTTTCTGTGGTGAGCTGCCCCAAGTCCCTTTGAGGAGAGGGGGCGGGATATAAATAATAATAATAATAATAATAATAATAATAATAATAATAATAATAATAATAATAATAAGGGTTTGATTCCACAGTCAGCTATGGAAATCCACTGGGTGATCATGGATGAATCACACAGTGAAACCCCAGTGATAGAGTTACCATAAGTCAGAAATGACTTGAAGGTATACAATGACGAAGCTGCATTCACGGCAAGCCCAAGACAATTTGTTGCCCAAGACAAAGGACCCAATGGCACTCTACCCACTTCTATTTGGTTCTGCCACTTACAGAAGCCAATTGGCCAGGCAAATGAATCTTACTTCTGCACTGGTGACAATGAGACAGCGTCTTTCATGGAGAAAATAGGTCAGCTCAGCACTACAGAACTGGTCATGTGACACACAGATCTTTGTCTATTCTTCTTGCCAATGGCAGCTACCTCATGCTAAATGATCGGGATTGCTTTAAAGCTTTGACAGTACTGGGAGGAATATGTACAGTGAGGTTACCTCATGGATTACAATTGTGAAAGCCATCCAACAGAATGACTCCTGTGCTGGGCTTGCAGGGACATGGCTCCTAGAATACAGGGCAATGGGGCACCTACTACCACTTGTCCTGCCTCCAGTTACTAGAGCAGCCATGTCTAAAGCTACAGAGGCAGCAGCAGAAGCTTTTGCTGCTGGTGGGAAAGTGCTTTTGTTCATTGGTGTCATCTCACTGGGACAGCAGCAGCACCATTCACACTTATCTATAGCTACAGCAGCTTCATTAGGACTTGGCTCTCCTTGGACTACTGCATCTTATCATAGCATTGCTATTGCCACCCCCATGCCCATCTTCACAAACACAGTAGTTGAGCAACAGTGAGGTGCCCCTACTCTTCTATCCTTCCTCTAAGAAGGAATCACTGGCAGCTCCCACAAAGCATCCTCCCACACAGGTAGGACCTGTGGAACAAACAAGGACCATCATCACTTTTTGCCTCTTGGCCCCCAGACATCATCATCATCATCATCATCAATAATAATTAGGCAGGCCCCCACCTTATCCTCCTTTTGGTGGGAATTGTAAACTTGGATGTTAGGCTAGCCTTTGAGACTGTCTAGCCCAGGGGTCCCCAAACTACAGCCCAGGGGCCACATGCGGCTCATCAAAGCCATTTATCTGGCTCCTGCAGCGGCAGTTCCCTCCTCAGCCGAAGAAGGCATGTGTGGCGCAAGGGAGGAGGGAAAGGTGCACTCCTTTCCCACCTCCTCCTTCGACCAGTGCACGCCTTCCAATAATAATAATAATAATAATAATAATCATCATCATCATCATCTTTTGGTGCCGTGCCAAAAGATCTCAGCCGGCATTTGGAAACAATTGACAAAATTACGATTTGTCAACTGCAAAAGGCCACCCTACTGGGATCTGCACGCATCATCTGAAAATACCTCACACAGTCCTAGACACTTGGGAAGTGTTCAACTTGTGATTTTGTGAAACGAAATCCAGCATATCTATCTTGTTTGCTGTGTCATACAATAAAATAATAATAATAATAATAATAATAATAATAATAATAATAATAATCCCCCCCGCAGGTGCCACCTTGACGTGGGGGGGGGGGGGGCTTAGCTGCTCCAATGATGACTGAGGGCTGTGCTGGCGGTAGTGTAACTACTGGCAGGTCCAACCAAGCCAGAGAGGCCTCAGCTGAGGAGCAGAACCAAGAGCACCTAACCCATTAGCATTATGGAGAATCAAACCCAAACGAAGTCTATACTGGCTCGGTCGTCGCCCAGGATAAAAAGGACCGCGGTGGATGCTGCTGATTCTGGACATCCATCGACAAGTGGGCTACGGAATCATCAAAACCCAAATGAACAGTCACAGAAGCGGCAAAAATATACAATGCCAGAAAACCGCACAATTATGAAATGCTACTACAAATCTGAACCTCAAAGGCATGGCTACCAAAAAAGGATGCATCAGCTATGGAAACAAGAGTACCCTGACTCACAGATAACAGAACCCCGACTGGCTGACCAACGAAGATTCATAATCAGAAACAAAGTGTTCAGTGAAGTTGAACTCGAAGAAATCCAGAAAATTTGCAAAGTAGATTACCATCAGACCACAGCACAGACAGCAGCAGAGACTCCAGCAACGCTTGGAATGGTGGAACAGATTGAACCAGAAGAAAGTGTGGCGCTTTTGCAAGAATTTGAGGAACCAGCACTTGAAACATCTGTTGAACCACCAGAAACCTTGACAGCAAGACAACAAGAGCTCAAGGATAAGATCATGGCTCATGCTGCAGCAAATGCAATAAGAAAGCGGCTCCCAACTCTAAAAACAGTGCCCAAGAGACACCTGGCGCCTCTCATGAAAGATGTGAATGCAGTACTCTCCACTGTCCAAATAACATCAATTGAACAAACAAACCAGTTTGCATACAGTGCAGCAGTGATAGTAACAGAAGAACTTGGGCTCCTACAACCAAGGCAGCCCCAAAGAAAATCGACTGGAAAAGCAAAGTGGAAGGTCAGGCTAGAGTTGAAAATCAAGAAACTTAGATCAGATGCAAGTAACCTGAAAAATATGAAAGAGAGGAAACTGAAGAATGACAAAATCAAGCAATACCTGATCCGAAAGTACTGGCTGAACACCAGAAAAATTGAAGAAGCTTTGGAAATCGTGAAAGAACAAATTACAGCAACAGCCAGAAAAATTGAAAGGTATGAAGCCAGAATCATCCAGTACAGACAAAATCAACTGTTTCAATCAGACCAAAGATGGTTCTACCAGAGTCTGAACCAAACAACAGACACAGTAACCATAAAGCTAGAGAAAACTGCAACAACAAAGTTCTGGAAAGAACTTTGGGAAAATAATAAAAACTACAACAAAAACGCTGGGTGGATAAAGGAGTTTGAAGGAAAATTCTTACAGAACAAAATGGAACTGATGGAAATAACAACTGAAATGATCAGCAAACAAGTGCAAAAAGTCAAGAACTGGACATCGCCTGGTAGTGATCAACTTCATGGATTTTGGCTCAAACATCTGATTAGTTTACATGGAAAAATGGCCCAACAATTCAATGAGATGCTGCAGAAAGGAAGTATCAGTGAATGGCTAACAACTGGAAGAACATACCTGATACAAAAGGATCCAGCAAAAGGAGCAGCACCAGGAAACTACAGGCCAATAACGTGTCTGCCCACTATGTTTAAACTACTGACTGGCATCATAGCTGACAGAATTCAAGACTATCTTGAAGAAAAAAACATCTTGCCAGATGAACAGAAAGGCAACAAACGGAAAAGCAGGGGCACAAAAGACCAGTTATTGATTGACAAAATGATTCTGGAGAACTGTAAGAGCCGAAAAGCTAATCTTCACATGACATGGATTGACTACAAAAAGGCCTTTGACTCACTCCCACACAGCTGGATCATCAAGTGCCTGGACGCCATCGGGATTTGTAAAACTGTTGGCACCTTCATTGAAAACATGATGGAGCACTGGAAAACTGAACTGTTTGTTGGAAATGAAAGCTATGGACTTGTCAACATCAGGAGAGGAATTTTCCAGGGAGATTCATTGTCCCCTCTGCTTTTCATTATTGCCATGATCCCTCTGTCAACAATCTTACAAAAACAAATCTTGGTTATCAAACATCTAAGAATTCTCACAAAATTTCACATTTGATGTACATGGATGACCTGAAGCTATATGGGAAAACGGAAACTGAAATCCAGTCTCTGACCAACACTGTCCGAATTTTTAGCACTGATATCAACATGGAGTTTGGTTTGGACAAATGTTCGACAGTGGCATTGAAGAAGGGAAAAATCATTGAAAGTGAGGGCATAAATATGCCCAATGGCCAAACAATAAAGTGTCACCAGCCAGAGGCCTATAAATATCTGGGCATACTACAGCTGGACAACATCAAGCATGAACATGTGAAAACTGTGGTCAGCAAAGAATACACACAAAGGGTCAGAAAAATTCTCAAAAGCAAGCTCAATGGAGGCAACACATCAAGGCCATAAACACATGGGCCATACCTGTCATAAGATATACTGCTGGCATTATAAATTGGACACAGGTGGAACTGGACAATTTGGACAGAAAAACAAGAAAACTCATGACCATTCATCATTCACTGCACCCTCGCAGTGATGTTGACCGGCTATATCTGCCTAGAAGATCAGGGGGCAGAGGACTCTTACAAGTAAAACAAGCAGTCAAAGAAGAAGAACATGCCCTGGCAGAATATGTCAAGCAAAGTGAAGAACCTGCTTTGATTGAAGTCAAAAATCAGAAACTCCTCAAAACACAGCAGACAAAAAACCAGTACAAGAAAACTGCACTACAAACTAGAGCTGACAGCTGGCACAACAAAACACTGCATGGAAAGTTCCTTGACAAAATTGAAGGAAAAGCTGATAAGGAGAAGACCTGGCTCTGGCTCACGAATGGGACCCTGAAGAAGGAGACAGAAGGCCTGATCCTTGCAGCCCAGGAGCAAGCCATCAGAACAAATGCTATTAAGGCCAAGATTGAAAAATCAGCTGATGACCCAAAATGCAGACTGTGCAAGGAAACCGACGAAACCATTGATCATATCCTCAGCTGCTGTAAGAAAATCGCACAGACAGACTACAAACAGAGGCACAACTATGTGGCCCAAATGATTCATTGGAACTTATGCCTCAAGTACCACCTGCCAGCAGCAAAGAACTGGTGGGATCACAAACCTGCAAAAGTATTGGAAAATGAGCACGCAAAGATACTGTGGGACTTCCGAATCCAGACTGACAAAGTTCTGGAACACAACGTACCAGACATCACAGTTGTGGAAAAGAACAAGGTTTGGATCATTGATGTTGCCATCCCAGGTGACAGTCGCATAGATGAAAAACAACAGGAAAAACTCAGCCGCTATCAGGACCTCAAGATTGAACTTCAAAGACTCTGGCAGAAACCAGTACAGATGGTCCCGGTGGTGATGGGCACACTGGGTGCCGTGCCAAAAGATCTCAGCCGGCATTTGGAAACAATAGACATTGACAAAACACCATCTGCCAACTGCAAAAGGCCACCCTACTGGGATCTGCACACATCATCAGAAAATACATCACACAGTCCTAGACACTTGGGAAGTGTTCGACTTGTGGTTTTGCGAAACGAAATCCAGCATATCTATCTTGTTTGCTGTGCCATACAACGTTGTTGTGTTGATAATAATAATAATAATGTCAACTGCAAAAGGCCACCTTACTGGGATCTGCACACATTGTCTGAAAATACATCACACAGTCCTAAACACTTGGGAAGTGTTTGACTTGTGATTTTGTAATACGAAATCCAGCATCTTGTTTGCGGTGTCATAAAATAAAATAAAATAAAAATAATAATAAAAACTTTATTTATATACCGCCCTATCTCCCAGAAGGGACTCAGGGCGGTTTCCAATCATAAGAACAACAAGTGCATTACATAACAGTATAATAAACATATTATAAAAACAGATAAAACTATACAATTAAATAAGCAATAAATAACACTTACAGCAACCTTGATCAAGGGGACGGGGACCATAGCCAAGTATATTAACATAAACCATTTTGGGATAGATGAGTCTTATACAATATATTCAGGTCCAGAGATCGGCGGTATACCAGAGTAAACTACTCAAAAACCTGCCAAAACCACCAGGTCTTCAGTTCCTTACGAAAGGTGGACAAAGTAGGAGATTGCCTGGTCTCCTTTGGCAGTGCTTGTTTATAATGGTATTTTAATCATTTAATAATAATAATAATAATAATAATAATAATAATAATAATAATAATAATAACTTTATTTATACCCCGCCACCATCTCCCCGCGGAGACTCGGGGCGGCTCACAGGGGGCAAGGCCTGAACAATACAATAAAGCAAAAACTATAGCATAAATACAATTCGCAATGTAAAAGATAAAACAGTAATACTATAAAACAAGAATTTACAACAATTAAAATATCAATCAACCACCCAGGTACAGTTTTTTTGTCTACACAGGTGGATGAACTACTATAATTGGTTATTTAATCAATTATTAATTATTTAGGGGTGCTTTGCTAGAGCTTTTGGTGCACAAAGGCAGAAGGGGGTTAGACTAGGGGTCTCTTCCAAGGGGTCTCTTCCAACCCTCATTATTATTATTATTATTATTATTATTATTATTATTATTATTATTGACACAAAGACATAGTATAACACAGCAAATGAGATATATATATGCTGGATTTCGAATCACAAAATCACAAATCGAACACTTATTTATTTATTTATTTTATTTACAGTATTTATATTCCGCCCTTCTCACCCCGAAGGGGACTCAGGATGGATTACAATGAACACATATATGGCAAACATTCAATGCCAACAGACAAACAACATTCAGTTTAGACAGACACAGTGGCATTTTAACATCTTTCCAGCTTCACGATTCCGGCCACAGGGGGAGCTGTTGCTTCACCATCTACTGGTGGCTGTTCTTCCTCATTCTTTTCCTCGTGTTTTGCTGGCAGTTTTATGGTGTTGTAAATTAGTTAAATTAGCCTCCTGCATAAAGCGTACCTAAATTTTCCCTACTTGACAAATGCAACTGTCTTTCAGGGCTGCATAGGTCAACAGCAAGCCGGGGTTATTTTCCCAAGCATTTAGGACTGTGTGATGTATTACTGTTATTATTATTATTATTATTATTATTATTATTATTATTATTATTATTGGAGCCCCCAGTGGTGCAGTGGATTAAAGCCTTGTGACTTGAAGGTTGGGTTGCTGTCCTGAAGGCTGCCAGGTTCGAATCCAACCTGGGGAGAGTGCGGATGAGCTCCCTCCATCAGCTCCAGCTTCATGAGGGGACATCAGAGAAGCCTCCCACAAGGATGGTAAAAACATAAAAACATCTGGGCATCCCCTGGGCAACGTCCTTGCAGATGGCCAATTCTCTCACTCCAGAAGCGACTTGCAGTTTCTCAAGCCGCTCCTGACACACACAAAAATTATTGTTGTTGTTGTTGTTATTATTATTATTATTAACAACATTGAGGCTGTGTGGTCATATGTCAGGGTGCTTTCTTTGTGCTTTTGGTGCACAAAGGCAGAAAGGGGTTAAACTAAATGGCCCAAGGGGTCTCTTCCAACCCTCTTTATTATTTTTATGATGATGATGATGATGATGATGATAATGATTATTATTAACATTGAGGCTGTATTTGTTCCCAATTTGTTTGTTTTTTACTTCAAAATAAGATATGTGTAGTGTGCTTAGGAATTTGTTCATAGTTGTTTTTTTTAAAACACCTATATTCTGGTCCTCCAACGGTCTGAGGGACCGTGAACTGGCCCCCTGTTTAAAAAGTTTGGGGACCCCTGGTCTAGCCCAATGGTCTGCAATTATGATACAGCACACCATTTTTATCCCATTGCCTTGTTCCTTAGCTACAACTTGCACTATCCCTTTCCTTTCTTCTTGTTTACAGTTGGCCATGTTTTTACGACAGATGACACTATAGGTTATTGGTGCTGTTTTGAGTTCAAATTGTTGTTTTATATTCTAGTGGTTTCATTTTGTCTTGTACTGTGTGTTTATTTTATGCATTGTTTTAGGCACCTTGTGCCATATGTAAGCCATCCCGAGTGCCTTCAAAGAGGTGAAGGCGGGATATAATAATAATAATAATAATAATAATAATAATAATAATAATAATAATATGCCTTAATAATAAAATGCCTTAATGTTGAATGTTTTAATGTTTTATGGTATGTTTGATGATTTATATAGTTTTTAATGAGTTAATTTGTGGTTATATGCAACTGCTTTTAGATTTGTAGTATTTCTTTTATATGGATGTGAGACATTGAATCTTTGTCATCTTTGCCCCTGGGGGGCTTTGAGTCCCCCCCAGGGGTGAGAAAAGCCATATGTAAATAAAATAAATGAAGAACAATATTATTACTCTGCTTTATCTTTCCCAAAAGAGACAATAACCCCCACTTCAAGCCCTAGCAGTTCTTATATCTTGAATCATGGAGTAAGTCCTCACTAGCTAATGCAATGCAGAGATGGGTGAATGTGTGGATTGTTTTGTGAATCCACTCATTTGGTAATTGCAAGCAAAGAAGGATAAAAAGAACAAGCAAACCAATGGCAGGATTGATCTATAGGAGAATAAACAGAAGAATCTAGGGTCATAGAAAGTATTGTACCATGTTAGAGTTCAAGATGAATTCATCTTTTTTTTATTTAAGAAAAGCTCCCTCTCATGAAAACTGTTTTCACTCAGAGCATAGCTTCTACTCATTTTCTACCAGAAGGAAGTTATATATGGTTAAAGTTTTTCCCCCTGTAGCCTGAAGTTGTGTAGTCTATTCTGTTATTCCAGGATTCTGCTACTTCATTTGGTAGCACTTTTAGATTCTATCTGTTGATTTTCTTTTGCCAGTTATGTAACACTAGAAATTATTAATTTGTCACAGCTTGCCAGCTCTGTTATCTGTCTATGCTAAAGGGTAAATGTCTGTAAATGCTATACCACTCTTTTCTGTTTAATCAGTAGTCAGGGCATTAATACTTGGTGCCAGATCTTGGATAGAAGGCTGCAACTTGACAAATCTATCAAAACAGCGTTTGACCTCTGATGGTTATTCATTGAGCAGCTCTTCTCTGTAAGTGACTAAGGTAGTTAAATCTACAAGTGACTTGGCAAGTGTCCTTCTGGGTTGCCTTCACCAATTACCTCTTCCATCACTTAGACAGAAAGACCCATGTTTTATATGTAAATCACTTGCTATACCATTTTCATTTTTCATGGGAAGTCTGTGCAGCCTTTTAAATATCCATGTTAGGCACACAGAGAGTTGCTTTTATCTTTTACCATGAATATTTACCACCAAGGAACTGAGAGTCAAGAAGTTTCGGTTCTCTTGCCAAGCCAGACTTCTGTTTAAATTTATAATCATTGCTTTACAGAGATTTTCTAATGAGCTGAAAATATTTTTTTAATCAGTTTTCCCTATCTCACCAAAAATCAAAATATGGAAGAGTTGGAAAACATGATTTTATGAAACTATTAATGACACAGAGCTAGGAAAAATGACTTTTTAATTATTGCTTTCCTGTTCTCTAGCCAGTCAAGAAATTGGGCATGAAAACTAGGGGATTCAGGTAGTGGTAGCTCTAAACCGTCATTTTTCTGAGCTTTAAAGCACAGATAAAACCTCAGTAAACAAAACAAAAGTGTTTGGCAAAAAGGGATGAGAGGTGTGGACATCACTTTTAAGGAGTTCTTGACGACACATGGCAACGTTTTCTAAATTATGTCTGTTTTCATAATGCATGCAGGTAAGGGCTTATCTTGTGTTTTCCAGCCTTTAGTGGTAAGCATGCTAGTACTAGGTCTTCAGATGGGCCCATATACACCTATGATCCCAATAGGAGCAGGTTAGTTGCTATTCACTGCCTTCAAACTGATTTACAACTCATGAAGACCCTGTGAATGAGACACCTCCATGGCATTCTATCTTCAACAGCTCTGCTCATGTCTATCCATCTGATATGTGGTCTTCTTCTCTTTCTTCTGTCCTCCACCTTTCCAAAGATATTGTCTTTTCTAGTGAGCCATGCCTTCCCATGATGTGGCTTCTAGAGAGAGTTTGGGCTTGATTTGTTCTAGGACCCAATTTGTTTGCCTTTTTTAGCCATCCACAGTACCCACATAACTCTTTTGCTTTGCTATATCTCAAATGAGTTGATTTTGTTTCTACCAGCTTTCTTCATTGTCCAGCACTCATGGAAAATACCACATTTCACTGCATAATACTCCCTCACACACACTCTTTTTGGGGAAGTGGGGAGGGTGGTGCATTATGTGGGGAATTTTTTGCAGCTATAGGACTTCCCTCGGCTGCAATGAAATATGGTATGACATAGAGAATCCTAACTGCTGTTCCATTTTATATCTTTGCACTTCACAATCTTATTTTGTTCTTTCATAGCTGCCCTTCGAGTCCTAGTTTTCTTTTGATTTCTTGACTGCAGAAGTGAGAATCTGGACATTTAAAATGCACCTGAGAAAATGGAATAGTAGAAATTCTTATTTGTTGCCTGTATATAGGAGGTGGGGATGAGTATAAGTAACCATCGCTGCCATTATCATAACTTCTTCCCCTGTTCTGTCCTTTCAAGTGTAGCAACATTTCACTATCTTCATTGACAATACAGTAGAGTCCCACTTATCCAACATAAACGGGCTGGCAGAACGTTGGATAAGTGAATATGTTGGATAATAAGGAGGGATTAAGGAAAAGCCTATTAAACATCAAATTAGGTTATGGTTTTACAAATTAAGCATCAAAACATCATGTTATACAACAAATTTGACAGAAAAAGTAGTTCAATATGCAGTAATTCTATGTAGTAATTACTGTATTTACGAATTTAGCACTAAAATATCATGATGTTTTGAAAACATTGACTACAAAAATGCATTGGATAATCCAGAACATTGGATAAGCAAGACTCTACTGTATGTTTGTTCTGATCTCTAGCAGGTTCTAGGAAAAGTAAGCTAAGTAGGGAAAAGCAGTTGAGTCAAGCATCCATGTCATAATCAAAGGATTTAGTGAAGTTGAAGGGAGGGGCAATTGTAACCTCTCAGCTGTTGCAGAATCCATCACAAGAAGCCAGGAGTCAGGATTACCAAAATCACAAGGAGAAAACAAATGGTAAGTTTATATGTGCAACAAATCCCAAAATCACCTTGAATTGATTCCTCACTATCCTCGTAACACTCCAACATTTGCTGTAAGCATTGTGGGTTTTTCCTGGGTTAAATCACCTTTGTTTCACTTCAGGGAAAGTTGAGGGATGTACCAGAGTTTGCTGGAAACTGGAGTATCCCATGATTCTGGGGCCATGTGGACAACTGGATCAGGTGTGATCCAGAGAGAACAATGCCACCACCCTTTTCTTATACTCCTTAGCACAAGGAAAAAGAGAAGAATCGTGCCCGTGTTGATGCTGCTCCCACCAGCAGGTGCACCTGCACAGTCAGAAGGAAGATCACCCCCCCCTCCTCCTTGGTCACCTGGGTGCTTTTGATGATGTCACAATGGGGTGCCTGCAATGGCCAGTAGGTCACACTAAGCTCTCTGTCCAACTGGGTAGGTAGGGTGGTGGTGACACAGAAGGTGAGATGACAGTCTTGGCCTGACTGGACTGTTGGATGGCCGAAGTGCTACAGCAGGCTCCACGTGTGGTTGTCTGTGGAGCTACTTCAGGTAGGTTCTGCTCTAGACTGGCTGTAGACTTGCTCAAAAAGTCATAATTGCACTGTAAACCACTTCAGAAGTCAAGGATCTAAACAAATCCACAAGCAAGAAGTACACAAAAATCAAGAAGAATGAACATTGTCAACAATTGAAAGTCCTGGTAGCTACTGTGGGATTTAAAGCTGGCTGAACTTGAGGCTGCAGGTGTGTGCTTGCTTAGTATTTCCTATTTAAGAGCTGTTAGGTCTGTTCCTGGTTCTGGGGTTGTTCCACAAATGATGACATCGTCTCTGTAGTAGTCCCAGTTCTGGCTGGGGTAGGGCCCAATCTGAGAGATTCCTCTTGGCTGAATTGGCCACTACTGGCTTATATCCCAGTCAGATGCTCAAATCAAAATCTTTATTATGGTCATAGACCAGCATAAGTGGGGTACAGTCTCATAGAAGCATGTACATAAAATCTAAAAGGCTAAAAAAAAAAGGTATGTTGAAGGCTAAAAAAAACCAAAACTCTTTAGAGAAAGGATTGGACAAAAAAAGGGATGGAGAGGGAGGGAGGAGGGAGGGAAATTGATTGATGAGTTTGAGCATTCAGGGCACAAGTCTGGGAGACTGGGGTGAAAATAACTGATCTACATTTCAGTTAGCTGATAGTTGTATTGTTAGCTGTTGGATCCAGTAATCAATCGGCAGATTTTAAGTGCTGCTACACAAAACTTGGCGGCATTGTAGGTTATAAATGGGTTTGTATCTGAGAGCAGCAGGCTGGTGTAAAATTGTCCTGAACGACCTGGGTAATTATATAGCAAAGGCAGGATGAGTCTGGATTGAATGTCCCTGTAGAACAGGATCTGGAGGAGCACATGCCCCATTGTTTCTATTTAACCTGAATCGCAGGGGCAGAGTCTCTCTGGGTAGGGGGTCTTCCGGTAATGGCCCTCGAGTACAGGTAATGGAAGGGCATGACATTGAGCCAGGGTGGAGGCCCTCCAATGGTTGGGAACCTCTAGATTTGTTAAGTATGCCATAGAGGAGATGAGATATCTGCTGGCTTCATTGATAATAAAGGTTGGGGCATGGACTAGATCCAATTGGCTCTCTGTATCTGAGATACATTGTTTGGTTAGTGCTTTGGCTTGATCGGGCTCCATACTGAGTAGCAGCCCTGGAAAGAAGCCCAGTGATGTGATTTTTGTTGCTATTGCCTGTTTCCATGTGGACTGGAAGTCATCCTTGATGGTTAGTGAGGCAAAACGGCAGGATATTCTGAGCCAGTAGTTGAGTATGACCACCCACACCCCCGCCTCCACTTTCATGAAGCCTGTCTCCAGTCACAGAATGACATTGGAGACACATTTTGGTACTTGCAGGGCCGATCTCAAAACTTTTGATTGTACAAGCTCTAGGGGGCAAGCTTGGAGAAGGGGCCTAGCTGGGCCCCATACAGGAGTTATGCCACTGGTTTGGCTTCAAATAATTTCTCTCACATCCTGTTGTCTCACCTCTGTTCTTAACTATGAGGCATTTGTAAACTGGATGATTGTAACTTGGGAACTGCCTGTATATTAGGAAAAGCTACCTGAGGGTAACTTCTCCACAATTCCTGCAGTGTGTAGTTCTGCATGTGATCATTATTTTAAATTGTTTGAGTAAAACATTCTGCTGTTTTGTTTATTACTCTCTTTCAACGTAGGCCATGATTGAAAGGTTTTAATAAATATATCAGTATTCTATGTTGGTGTCATAGTTTTGGAGCAGGGAAGGCTACAGCACACTGTATATCCCAACCTGCTTCAGTTGTTTCCAGGACCAAATCCCATATAGTTACTGAGTTTTGATTTCTTCCTTCAAAGGCAACCTAAGGCTATTGCTTGACAGAGCATTACAGCAAAGTTTACGAATGTGTTGCAAGACAGATTACAGCAAAATCAAACATCGCATTTTTACTTTGGAAATAAACCGCCAGTGGCTGAGAAATAAAATGTATTGTTGCTGGAAATATGTAAACAGCAATAATTCATCCTGAAGCTCCAATAGTAATATATGAGTTTTTCAATTAAATTTAAAGCAGCTGTGTAGGGACTATATCATTGGTAATTAAAATACGTTATTTGGGAACTAACAACTAACTTTGAAGCTAAGAAAACATTGTTGTAAATCAAGTGTAAATACTGTTTGTTGCTTGCATTCTAGAATGATGCTTCAGATTTGCATCTGTTTAAAAGTGTTTCACATTTCTGAAAAAGCCTATCATCCAATTAAATCATAGAATCAAAGAATTGGAAGTGACCTCGTGGGCCATCCAGTCCAACCCCCTGCCAAGAAGCAGGAAAATTGCATTCAACGCACCCTCAACAGATGGCCATCCAGCCTCTGTTTAAAAGCCTCCAAAGAAGGAACCTCCACTACACTCTGGGGCAGAGAGTTCCACTGCTGAACAGCTCTCACAGTTAGGAAGTTCTTCCTAATGTTCAGAGCTGGAATCTCCTTTCCTGTAGTTTAGCCTACAGCATCTGGTATTTATTGGCAGTCTCCTATCTAAGTACTAATCAGATCTAGCTTGTTTATGGCATTTAGATGCAGCATCTCATAAATTGCTCTGCAATATAGTAGTAAAAATTCATTGATTAGAGACCCATTCTCCACTTGCAGAACACAGATGAGAGGTGCCTCTTCAAAATCCATAGCACCATTGGTAACAGTTGACCTCCAGTTACAACACTTGAGTGCCAGGGCTTCGCAGTTCTTGGTGTTTATAGCATATTTTTAAGGTTAGCTTTAAGCCCATCTTTTCATTTCTTTGTTTTCCACTGACATTCTGTTTTCTATTTGTAAGTTGAACTCCTGCATACACAAACACACACACATTTCTCTTTGTTGCCACTATCTTCAAAAGGAAGCAGAGACAGGGGGAGCTGTGGTCACTGGTTCTGAAGAAGGCACAGAGAGGAGACTTGATCGCCATGTCTAAATATTTGAAAGGTTGTCATGAGGAAGAGGGTGCAGGCTTGTTTTCTCTTCCCTGGAGACTACGACTTGGATCAGCGAGTTCAAATTCCAGTAAAGGAGATTCCACCTGAACATTAGGAAGAACTTTCTGACCATAAGAGCTGTTCAGCAGTGGAACTCTCTGTCTCAGAGTGTGGAGAAGGAGTCTTCTTTGGAGGCTTTTAAACAGAGGCTGAATGGCTATCTGCCGGGGGTGCTTTGATTATGCTATTTGCATGGAAGGGGGTTGGACTGGATGGCCCATGTGGTCTCTTTCAACTCTATGATTCTATGACTCTATGAATCTATACAGAATGGTTGTTTAAGGATGTTTGTACCTCTTGAGACGTTGTAGCTCCCCCTGCTGATCACACACCTTATTTCCCTCCTGGAATAGTTGGATACTTGATGGCATGGCTTGGCTATCCAAGGGCTCCAAGGTGGCATAGTGTTACCTAAACTGAGAAGATTGGAATGAGCACAGAATCCCAAGACTATGGATGAGAAAATTATACTGTGTCCTTCCAATTTTCCTGCTCACCTGCCTCAAGCTTATTCTTCACTCTTCCTCATCCAACAACAGTCTAGTGACTCAATTCACCATAGATTATGTGATTCTGGATTTGCTGTAAAGCATTTTGTTATGTGAGGTGAACTGGCCTTTGATATCCACAGACATATTGGTTGCTGTTGGTTGACATAATCATCAAGTGTGTATATGAATCAGCCCTTGAGGATAGGCAGCTAAATACGTGATAAAGTGATCTCATGAAAATCCATGTGAACCTCCAACACATAAACAAAGGTGTATTGAAGGTGTATTGTGGTCTTATATCTTTGATGGACTCATAGAATCTATGATTCTATGATTCTATGAGTCCATCAAAGATATAAGACCACAATACACCTTCAATACACCTGTGTTTATGTGCTGGAGGTTCACACTTTATTCAGTGGTCAGTCTGTAAACATGAATCATTTCTCAGGGGTTTGACTCACAGTGAATAATCAATATACCCATGTAGGCTAGATTATAATGACAGGGAGTTCATATTATGAAACAGTGGAATCACAGAGTTACCTGAACTGTGATTAATGCTATTTGAAAGTTTGGTTTCAGTTACAGTAGAGTCTCACTTATCCAAGCCTCACTTATCCAAGCCATTTTTGTAGTCAATGTTTTCAATATATCATGATATTTTGGTGCTAAATTCGTAAATACAGTAATTACAACATAACATTACTGCGTATTGAACTACTTTTTCTGTCCAATTTGCTGTATAACATGATGTTTTGCTGCTTAATTGGTAAAATCATAACCTAATTTGATGTTTAATAGGCTTTTCCTTAATCCCTCCTTATTATCCAAGATATTCGCTTATCCAAGCTTCTGCCGGCCCGTTTAGCTTGGATAAGTGAGATTCTACTGTACTAATAAGAAATCAACATACTTGTTTTCTACCTTGGACATTGCCTTCTTCTTCAACTCCCTCCCCTCCCTTTCTGGCTTTCTGTATCCAGTCAATTTGGTAAGCATTATGCTTGGAAAAGTTGCTTTTTGGGATTTTGCTGATATGGGGATTACCATTGTACTTAATGCTTTGGCTCCAAGATGACACAAAAGCCTGTGTGATTTGCCAAAAGGCAATGAATAAATCATTGACTGGCTGCCAGCACTTTGCTTCTATGGAAATGGATGAAGATGATGATTTTTACATCCCTTTAGGTGTAAACTGATATTTTTGGTGCTCAAACTGCCTTTCCAAACCTATAGTCTCCATCTCAAGATTATAGTCTTACTATGGATCTAACAGCTATAGCAGCTGAGTTTTCCCATGCTGATTGGAGGTTTTGGGGATCTGGAATAAAGAAAATATATAAACTCTGTGAATTAACTTGGTGCCACAATCATGGGCCTCTACTCTTTCAAGACTCTTTAGTAAGTGTGTGGTCCAAATTCCTTTCAAAATAGCATGTCCACGATCTATTTTCACGTGAACAAGCCACCCACTGAATCAGACTGCTTATGTTTCTAGCCAAATATTGCTGCCCCTTTTTCTAATAAACAGTGTGTTGACTAATAAACAAATCAAGCTGGACGAGACACATTTTTCATTTCATTCTTCCTTCAGCAAACATGCATGGTAAAATACAGTAGGTTTGTGTCTATGGCCTATCTTTTTTGAGCTATCGTGCTAAGAAATCAGCACTTTTTTTTAGGCATAAGAGGTGCTGATCTAGCTCAGTGCTACAACCCATAGCAGCCAATTCACATCATGATTGGCCCAGATCTAAGGACAATGTATCAAAACAACAATATAGGGTTATGACAATTCTACCAAGCAATGCACATCTTCCTCAGCTATGGTATGGTGTCCACATTTGTAAGATCAGTAGTTCCCAACTTTTTTTTGACCAGGGCCCACTTGACTAGGGACCACTTTGACTAGGACCCACTTGACCGGGGACCACTTGGACTAGGGACCACTGTCCAGCATTAGTACCAAAAGGATTACAAATCAGTTTTTGATCAATTTTATATTTGGTTTGTTATTTGGGGTGCTGATTCAGAAAATTGCGTTGGATAGACCACATCAGCTCTAGTTTCTGATACAGAACCTATGCCATCCAGTAGTTGCCATCTGTTGACCACTGAAAACTATATTTAATAATCTAGAGCTGAAATGGTCTATCCAATGCAATGGTCAACTCTGTGGAAAGGAGCAGAAAGAAAATCAATAAAATAAATAAATGAATAAAAAGGAAGGAGGTTCGCAGACCAGATTTTCGTTCTTGTGGCCCACTCTGGGCTGTGGCCCACATGTTGAGAACCACTGCCTTCTATGGTAGGTGCAAATCTATATTTCTGTCGTCAATATTGGTTCTTTTTATTTCCAGTTTATGACCCTAAGGCCAACCTGGTTTTCTGGGCCTGAGAGTGTATGACTTGTCCAAGATCATCCAGTAGGTTTCCATTGTTGTGTGGAAAATAAAACTCTGATTTCCATTGCTGTAGTCCAATAATTATGTTCTAATCAATCAGATCTACAATTTTTATACCCTCCAGAGCCACATGCCGTATGACAAGGTAAGCTGCCAATTGGCCTCAGATCACCAGGTAAACTGAGCTGAGTGGAGAATGGAATATATTTACCTTAGTTCTAGTTCAGCAATGTGAACCCATACTCCATAGCTCTACTTCACAAGCTTCTTCAGTAGTGGAAAGTCTTCAGTTTATAATTCTCCATTGCCTATTTAGATTTAATGTTCATTTAGTTTAAATTTTTAAATTATTTAAACTGTAATCAGGTTAGGAAAATGTGTCAGCTGTTCTTTGTTTCGCCTTGATACATGGGGTAGAGATATGTTTTATCACTAAGACTGAAATGCATTCCCAGTCTGGGATTACTTAATCTTTAACTAAATTGTGAATACATTTTTACTCATGGGCTATTAGGCTCAAAATCACTTTGTACCAATCTCTAAGGATCATTATGACTTTTCTGTCATGTTTTTGAATGTTAAAAGTTGTCAGAGCCAAGGGCATTTGCTGCAAGACAGCTGATATGACAGGTTTTTGTCCAGTTTACCAGGCACCAAAGTTTTTCCTGAACAGGCCAAGTAAGAAGGCCATCAATCTCTCTCTTTTGCTTTGATAACATCAAAATACTAATTAAAGCAACAGTTTCTAGTTATGAAAATAGCTAAACAAAACCAATAGCCAGCTGCCATGGCAGGCAAAAAAATAGATTTAAAAAGATCAGCAACTGGCGGCCTTGGCCCAAATCTATTCGCTGAATCAAGGTGAGACTCATGCTGGACACAAAGGCTGCTGGTTAACATCCATTAAATGTACTTCGGAAACTCCAACTGGACTTCCATTGCAAGCAATAGGCGAAACCAATTTCCACACAATGAAAATAATTGCTCTTATTGATAGAGGATAAATATCCCTTATCTGAAATGCTTGGGACCAAAAGTGTTTTGGATTTCAGTTTTTTTCCAATTTTGGAATACTTGGAGATGGGATCCATGGTTAAATGCTAAATTCATTAGTGCTTCATATATACTTTTAAAAAATAGTGTGTTTTGATATATGTATTTTATTGCATGTATTTTATGTTTATATGTTTTGAATTGTACCCCTCCTCAAGCCATTAGGAGAGGTGGGTAGCAAATACTTATTATTATTATTATTATTATTATTATTATTATTATTATTATTATTATGAAGGTAATTTTATATAATATTTTCAATAGCTTCATGCATGAAACAAGCTAGCCTACACGGAACCATCAAAAAAAGCAAAGGTGTCATAATCACTGCCTCTCAGGTAGATAATTTTGGTTTTCGGGGTATTTCAGATTCTGAGAATTCCAGGTAATGACTCTCAATCTGTATAGTTACATTTTAGTATGTTCCACTGAAAGCAGTGGATGTGACACTTCACAGTGTATGGAAAAGGGTCAACTCATCTGAGCTTTTGCAGTGTGCTTTCAAGTTGTTTCTGACTGCTGTCTGAGTTTTCTTGGCAAGATTTGTTCAGAGGGGTAGAATCTCTGTCTTCCTCTGAGACCGAGAAAATGTGAGCCAATGGGTTTCCATATCTGCACAGGAATTTGAACCCTGGTCTTCAGAGTCACAGTCAAATGCTCAAACCACAATACCACACTGGTTCTCTCATCTGAATGTTACTTCTAATAAAAACCCTTTAAAACCGTATCAATCTTTTACAAAAAATCAGATAATTTCAGCAGCATCAAATCATTTATTTTTGTGTGATTGCTTTATTATTGTTCACTTAAAGGTCTAAAAACAAAGCACTTAGCATTGGTTTTGGATTGGAAGTGTAGATCAGGAGTGTTTAATTAGAAGTAAGCAAATGTTGCTCAAATGGCCATGATTGCAAAGCCACTTGACTTTTTAAAGTGCTTTGTTTAATTAGTGTTGTGATGCTCCTTTTGTTTAAACATTATTTCACTTAATTATTTAAAAATAGAAAGCATGTTAGTGCTAATTAATTAGAGGTTTAAAATAAAGTGATATGATGGTGCCCATTCCAAACTTTTTAATGAAAGTATGTCATGTAGTTAAAGGTTAACTTACGTGACACCACAAGATATACATTGAAATTATATTTCTCAGAGGGTATTGAACATTAGTTAAGAACGGTTAATGATTAACTGGGAAAACTCTCCTTTTTTGTTTACCTTTCCAAAATTCAGATTTTCAGCACTCTGAGAAACACTGAATGAACTGCTGGGAAAACATGGGACAAGGGTTTTATAACAGTCCCCTGTGGATGCGCCACAAAAAGTGAATATTTAGCACATTTCACGGACAGAATATCTGATAAATATTCTGCATTTGTCCATGTTCATTTGCCACTTGCTGTCCTTGCCTTTTCCTTGCTTTACCTTTCCTCTCCCTCTTATTTGTCTCCTCTGCTGTTGAAATTGATTTTAAATGCATGCCTGTATTTAAAATTTATATCAGAGGTAATGTGCTTGTGTCCTTCCAGATGTTGTCAGATGACAGCTCCCATTACCCACAGTTATTAGTCATGCTGGTTAGGGCTGATTGGTTATTGTGGGGCCAAAAACATCTGGAGGGCCATAGATTCCTCTGATTTGGAATGACAGTGATATCACCATCATCCTCATAAACATCTGCAGAGAATTCCAGGGAGGATTTCGGGGAGATTATCTAAGAAGTTGGACAAAATACTGGAGAGTGTACTGGAAGTATGTTCAGTGCTGATATAAGTGTAGGTCTGCTACTAGTTACCAGTGGCTCTAGTTAGCATCAGCCAAGAATTACTTAAGGCCTTGCCGCCTGAGGCAGATAAAATAGAAATGCATCAGGGTAATAATGCCTTCAGTGACTGTGTTTACCACATGATGTCCTCACTTTGCAGTTGTCCTGTTTGATATTATTCTTTTTTTTTCTACTTAAAAATTATTCTGAGACTCAAATGAAGCTCTGGCAACTGGGGGTGTGGGGCAATTTGGCACAACTTCAACTGCAATGACACAATGCTATGGAATTCATGTGCTAGAAATGAAAGGAGAAGTCTTTGATTTTGTCTGTGTTGTATATCTTATTGTATGTTTGTAAATAAGGCATTGAATGTTTGCCTTTGTGTGCTCTATGATACTGTACTCTGCTCTGAGTCCCTCTGGGGAGAAGCGTGGAATATAAATAAAGTTCTTAATAATAATAATAATAATAATAATAATAATAATAATAATAATAATAATAACTATTATTGACACAAAGCCATAGTATGACAAAGCAAATGAGATATATATGCTGGATTTCGTATTACAAAATCACAAGTCAAACACTTCCCAAGTGTTTAGGACTGTGTGATGTATTTTCAGATGATGTGTGCAGATCCCAGTAAGGTGGCCTTTTGCAGTTGACATTATTATTATTATTATTATTATTATTATTATTATTATTATTATATTTTATTTTATTGTATGACACAGCAAACTAGATAGATATGCTGGATTTCGTTTCACAAAATCACAAGTCGAACATTTCCCAAGTTTGTGATCCCACCAGTTCTTTGCTGCTGGCAGGTGGTACTTGAGGCATAAGTTCCAATGAATCATTTGGGCCACATAGTTGTGCCTCTGTTTGTAGTCTGTCTGTGCGATTTTCTTACAGCAGCTAAGGATATGATCAATGGTTTCGTCGGTTTCGTTGCACACAGAAGCGGCAGAAATATACAATGCCAGAAAACCGCACAATTTATTATTATTATTATTATTATTATTATTATTATTATTATTATTATTATTAATGACACAGCAAACAAGATAGATATGCTGGATTTCATATCACAAAATCACATGTCGAACACTTCCCAAGTGTCTAGGACTGTGTGATGTATTTTCGGATGATGCGCGCAGATCCCAGCAGGGTGGCCTTTTGCAGCTGGCAGATCGTAATTTTGTCAATGTCTATTGTTTCCAAATGCCGGCTGAGATCTTTTGGCACGGCACCCAATGTGCCCATCACCACCGGGACCACCTGCACTGGTTTGTGCCAGAGTCTTTTAAGTTCAATCTTGAGGTCCTGATAGCGGCTGAGTTTTTCCTGTTGTTTTTCGTCAATGCGACTGTCACCTGGGATGGCGACATCATTGATCCAAACCTTTTTCTTTTCCACAACTGTGATGTCTGGTGTGTTGTGTTCCAGAACTTTGTCAGTCTGGATTCGGAAGTCCCACAGTATTTTTGCATGCTCATTTTCCAATACTTTTGCAGGTTTGTGATCCCACCAGTTTTTTGCTGCTGGGAGGTGGTACTTGAGGCATAAGTTCCAATGAATCATTTGGGCCACATAGTTGTGCCTCTGTTTGTAGTCTGTCTGTGCGATTTTCTTACAGCAGCTGAGGATATGATCAATGGTTTCGTCGGTTTCCTTGCACAGTCTGCATTTTGGGTCAACAACTGATTTTTTGATCTTGGCCTTAATTGCATTTGTTCTGATGGCTTGCTCCTGGGCTGCAAGGATCAGGCCTTCTGTCTCCTTCTTCATGTTGTTGTTGTTGTTGTTGTTGTTGTTGTTGTTGTTATTTTGATGAGTACTCTTTGGCTCAGAAGGCTAAAGTTCTTATAACATTTGTAAAATTACAACTTCCACAATTCTATAGGATTGAGCTACAACTGTTAAAGTTGTGTAGAACTGCATTAATTCCACAGCATATCCCATGCAGCTCTCACTTCTTTGCAGATTTAAATTCAGAGGAAGGGTGATGTTATAAAAGTAGAGTGGCATTGTAGCACTGCAATAGTATAACACCATGGTGTCTTACAATGAAGGGACAATTAAGATTTTCAGTTTGCATAGGAATTCATTCATTTTCCCTCAGCTATAGTCTGGGCCCCCAATAGTCTGAGGGATTGTGACCCAGCCCCCTGCTTAAAAAGTTTGTGGCTCTAAACCAGTGGTTCCCAACCTTTTTTAACCAGGGACTACTTGGCTAGGTGTTGTGACTCAGCCTTAGAGTGACTCTGATGAGGATTTTGGGATTCAGGTCCAGGATGAGTTTCAAGATGACTCTGATGGGAATTATGGGATTCAGGTTTAGGATGAGTTTCAAGATGACTCTGATGGGAATTATGGGATTCAGGTGCAGGGTGTTCCTGCTGTAGAAGATGGGGAACAGGGAAGCTTCCCCACGGGAGGAAATTGTGTTGTTCATGCTGATGTTTACAGGTGCAAGAAGCAGGAAGGGAGAGCAGCTCCCACCCTGATTACACTAACGAGCACTTTGGCCTTGATGATGATACAGCATCTCTGGACCGGGCCAGCCATTTGGAATTTAGGGATGTTCGCAGAAGTCTTAGAATAGCAAATAAGAGAGTGGGCAAAGGGCAAAGGAATGCCTTCATGTTATGCTATTAAAACAGTCTGCTGAGAGAGGAATCTTTGTCAAAGTAATGTCTCTTTGAATCAAGAAGCAAGTTCTGCTTTCCTGGGTTGTCTTGTAGCCTTGATGTATTCTCGCTCATGGGACTTTGTCATGTACTGAAAGGATTTCATTTAATGCCAAGTGTTTCTTTGGATTATTTCTTACAGCCTTGTTTTGCAACTATCTTTTGGAACTGAATTTTTGCCTTTTAAGAACTATCCTTTTCCCTATTTCCAATAAACTACAAAGGACTATAACCTGTGTACTGCCTGGTGTATTTTAGCAAGGTGAAACTAACCTGAGGTGCGACACCAGGGACCACTTGACCAGGGCTTACTTTGACCTGGGGCCACTCTCCAACATTAGTACCAAAAGGGTTACGAATCAATTTTTGGTCAACTTTAGATTTGGTTTGGTTATTTGGGGTACTGATTCAGAAAATTGCTCTAGTTTCTGGTACAGAACATATGCCATCTAGTAGTCACCATCTGCTTGCCCACAGAAAAAATATTTAATAATCTAGAGCTGATAAGGTGAATTCAATGCAATTTTCTGAATCAGCACCCCAAATAACCCCAGGAACAGGCCTAAAAACAAAGACACCAAGGCCTGCCCTGCTTCTAGGTGCCACATAGAATGGCTCCACACAGGGGAAGGGAGGAAAAGAGAAGCAGAAGTCAGGAGGCTTGTTGTTATGCCTTTCATGGGTAGTCATCCTCTCTCCTCCCAACATCCCTGTTGCCTCGGCACTATAAGAGGTTTGAGCAACATCAGTTGTTCTTGTTGCAACAGTGTAGTAATGGTGAGGCCGCGGACCATATTTTAGTTCATGGGGACCATTAGTGGTCCATGGACGACAGGTTGGGAACCACTGCTCTAAACAACGAATGAAGATATTGTCTTCAGGAAGTTAGTTGTGATACATAGAATCATAGAATCATAGAATCATAGAATAGTAGAGTTGGAAGAGACCTCAAGGGCCATCTAGTCCAACCCCCCGCTAAGAAGCAGGAAATCGCATTCAAAGCACCCCCGACAGATGGCCATCCAGCCTCTGCTTAAAAGCCTCCAAAGAAGGAGCCTCCACCACGGCCCGGGGGAGAGAGTTCCACTGCCGAACAGCCCTCACAGTGAGGAAGTTCTTCCTGATGTTCAGGTGGAATCTCCTTTCCTGTAGTTTGAAGCCATTGTTCCGTGTCCTAGTCTGCAGGGCAGCAGAAAATAAGCTTGCTCCCTCCTCCCTATGACTTCCCCTCACATATTTGTACATGGCTATCATGTCTCCTCTCAGCCTTCTCTTCTGCAGGCTAAACATGCCCAGCTCTTTAAGCCTCTCCTCATAGGGCTTGTTCTCCAGACCCTTAATCATTTTAGTTGCCCTCCTCTGGACGCTTTCCAGCTTGTCAGCATCTCCCTTCATCTGCGGTGCCCAAAACTGGACACAGTATTCCAGGTGTGGTCTGACCAAGGCAGAATAGAGGGGGAGCATAACTTCCCTGGATCTAGACGTTATTCCCCTATTGATGCAGGCCAAAATCCCATTGGCTTTTTTAGCTGCCGCATCACATTGTAGGCTCATGTTTAACTTGTTGTCCACGAGGACTCCAAGATCTTTTTCGCACACACTGCTGTCAAGCCAGGCGTCCCCCATTCTGTATCTTTGATTTCCATTTTTTCTGCCGAAGTGAAGTATCTTGCATTTGTCCCTGTTGAACTTCATTTTGTTAGTTTCGGCCCATCTCTCTAGTCTGTCAAGATCGTTTTGAATTCTGCTCCTGTCTTCTGGAGTGTTAGCTATCCCTCCGAGTTTGGTGTCATCTGCAAACTTGATGATCGTGCCTTCTAACCCTTCGTCTAAGTCGTTAATAAAGATGTTGAACAGAACCGGGCCCAGGACGGAGCCCTGCGGCACTCCACTTGTCACTTCTTTCCATGATGAAGACGACGCATTGGTGAGCACCCTTTGGGTTCGTTCGCTTAGCCAATTACAGATCCACCTAACCGTAGTTTTGTCTAGCCCACATTTTACTAGTTTGTTTGCCAGAAGGTCGTGGGGGACTTTGTCGAAGGCCTTACTGAAATCTAGATATGCTACATCCACGGCATTCCCTGTATCGACCCAACTCGTAACTCTATCGAAAAAAGAGATCAGATTAGTCTGGCATGACTTGTTTTTGGTAAATCCGTGTTGACTATTAGCAATGACCGCATTTGTTTCTAAGTGTTTGCAGACCACTTCCTTAATGATCTTTTCCAGAATCTTGCCTGGTATTGATGTGAGGCTGACCGGACGGTAATTGTTTGGGTCGTTCTTTTTTCCCTTCTTGAAGATAGGGACCACATTCGCCCTCCTCCAATCTGCTGGGACTTCTCCTGTTCTCCAAGAACTCTCAAAGATGATTGCCAGTGGTTCTGAAATAACTTCCGCTAGTTCCTTCAATACTCTTGGATGTAGCTGATCTGGCCCTGGGGACTTGAATTCGTTTAGAGTGGCCAGGTGTTCCTGGACAACTTGTTTCCCTATTTGGGGTTGGATTTCCCCCAATCCTTCGTCCATTCCATGTTGCTGAGGTTGAAGATGGCTTTCTTTTTGTGAGAAGACCGAGGCAAAGAAGGCATTAAGCAGTTCTGCCTTTTCCCTATCCCCTGTCACCATCACCCCATCTACTCCTTGCAGTGGCCCTATCGCCTCCTTTTTCTTCCTTTTTCTACCAACGTAAGCAAAAAAACCTTTTTTGTTGTTTTTTATGTCCCTGGCAAGCCTGAGCTCATTTTGCGCTTTAGCCTTGCGAACCTTTTCCCTACAGGAGTTGGCTATACGTTTGAATTCTTCTTTGGTGATTTCTCCCCTTTTCCACTTCTTGTGCATGTCACTTTTGAGCTTTAGCTCAGTTAGAAGTTCTTTGGACATCCATTCTGGCTTCTTTGCACTTGTCTTATTTTTCTTCTTTGTTGGCACTGTTTGCATTTGCGCCTTGAGTATTTCACTTTTGAAAAACTCCCATCCATCCTTAACTCCCTTGTTTTTTAATATCGGCGTCCATGGAATGCCGCTCAGTAATTCCTTCATTTTTTGGAAGTCAGCTCTCTTAAAGTCCAGAATGCGTGTTTGACTTGTCTTAGTTTCAGCATTCCTTTGTATTGCAAACTGCAGGAGCACATGGTCACTTGCCCCTAAGGATCCAACCACTTCAACTGTATTGATCAGGT
The DNA here is from genome assembly GCF_035594765.1 of Anolis carolinensis. Taxonomy (NCBI): domain Eukaryota; kingdom Metazoa; phylum Chordata; class Lepidosauria; order Squamata; family Anolidae; genus Anolis; species Anolis carolinensis. The sequence continues at coordinate 205,996,497 of NC_085842.1, read as the reverse complement.
CTTCCACATTTGTTAAGATTAGATCAAGAGTTGCTGATCCCCTTGTTGCCTCTTCTACCTTCTGGACCATAAAATTATCTGCAAGGCAAGTGAGGAATTTGTTGGACTTTGTACTCTTGGCTGAGTTTGTTTTCCAGCAGATATCGGGATAATTGAAATCGCCCATGACTACTATATCTCTTCTTTGTGCCTGTTTGGTCAGCTGTTGACAGAAGGCTTCATCAAGTCCTTCATCCTGACTCGGAGGTCTGTAGTAGACACCCACGACAAGATCTTTTTGAGTCCCGGTTCCCTTGATTCTTATCCAGATGCTTTCAAGCTGGTAATTTTAGCATGTAGGAATGCTGCAATTGTACAATGGCTCTGAAGGTGCAGTAGAAAAGAAAACAATCTTGTTGGTAGTGCTTTTCAGACAACACAGTTGTAGTGGGAGAGGAAGCATCTAGTGTCACAGAATTATGATTTTCAGGCACCATTCCAGGCAACACCAGTGGTTGTTAGGGAGAGATCAGTAGACTTGGTTTCTCAATAGTTAGTTTAGCCATTGGCTGCCATGCTTTTCTCAATGATAATTTGAAAAAGTATCTACCACAATTATTTTCCTTCTGCAATGAATTACTATAGGAGAGTATTTGCTATTTTTGGTGGGCAACTTTGAGCCATAAGAGCTTGGGTAAAATTCGATGTGAACTGACTGTTAGCTTTAGTGCATGTTCCAACATTCTTTGCCACAAAAATAACAATAAAGCAAAAGCAGCAGTGGGAAATGTGTGCGGATGACTTGGCACAGTGAGAAAAGCAAGCCAAAGGGAGCAAAGCTGAATGATACTGCCAAACACTTCATTTGGCTGTCTGTTCAAAGAGGCCTCTAGGCATGGTCCTCAGTATAATTTTTAGACTGCCAAAAGACCTGGACTGGTTGATTTTGTTTGCCAACCAGCAATTTGAAGGCCAACAGAATGAGTACAATTTTCTTGCTATTTTCTCTAACTTCAGATAGAAATGCCACCCTGGATAGTACACAGTTAATCTCTTTCTCTCCCTTTCTTGCTCATTTCCTTCTTATTCCTTCCATTAAAAAAAAGGAAAATCTTGTTCTTTATGGCATGCAAAAGCAGGCCAAATTGGAGAAGTCAGGAGATTATTTTGATGGCCTCATAGCTTGATGGTTACTGTTATAATTGCACTTGAAGTGTATGCATGTTTAAACTCCGAGGGTATGCGTTTTTTATTACTTTGTCTGGAGTGACTGGCAAAAGTCCATTCAAAGTTGGCCAGCCTGGCCAGATGCTGAGCTTCATAAAGCACCAATATACAATATTTATTTAAAGCAGATTTTGGCTCAACATTAAATACAGCCCCACTGGAGTTCCTTCTACACTCCAGCAAGTTGTACAGCTGCTTTGGCTAACCAACAGCCTTTTAGAGCCCTTTAGATTATAATGAATAATTGGCAGCCAAACAAAAACGACGTTGCTTCCTACATGAAAGCATTAGTCTAAACTGTTCAGTGAAAGTACACAAAAGAGTCTTAACCAAATAGTGGTGGAACCAGGCCAGAGACCTTGAAGACAGCAAGAATACAAACGTGTTTTTGTTCTCTCTGTGTTTGCTTTGGAGGCAATGGCTGCTGAACTTACACAGGTCATTCTGGATTTAAGTGCTCTCATGCTCCAAATGCTAGAGCACTTGCCCAACATTATTTACATTTATCTGGTGGTTTGCAAGTGCTTTGCCTTCAGGGAACCTTTCACATAGGCATGAGTGACACCAAATTCTTACAAAGAAACATAGTCTCTGTACTCTGTAGTGTCTGTACTTTCCCATGAGCATAGGTTAAGGTTTCCCCCTGACATTAAGTCTAGCCATGTCCGACTCTGGGGGTTGGTGCTCATCTTCATTTCTAAGCCAAAGAGCCAGTATTGTCCGTAGACACCTCCAAGCTCATGTGGCCGGCATGACTTCATGGAGTGCTGTTACCTTCCTGCCAGAGCAGTACCTATTGATCTACTCATATTTGCATGTTTTTGAATTTTTAGGTTGGCAGAAGCTGAGGTTAATAGTGGGAGCCCACCCCGCTCTCTAGATTTGAACCACTGACCTTTTGGTCAGCAAGTTCAGCTAGGGGATAATGGGTACTGAAGGTTGTTCACACTGTTATACCTAACTAGCTAATGGGAGAAAATTCCATTAAGCATAGTGGAGCTTTGTTCTCAGGGAGAAAATGCAGGATTGCATGTGCTATTCAATATTCTTTGGAAATTGTTACTCTTACAATTCAGTTCATTCCATACCTACTCAGTTCATGACTCCTATAGGATGATGAAACTGTTCCAGGTTTTAGTCTGAACTTTAAAGGAGCTATCAGAGCGCCCTTCAAGACAGGTCCTATATCCCAGGATCTGGGATTTCTGTTTATCCCAGATTATCTGGCAGTGTAGACTCATATAATCCAGTTTAAAGCAGAAATCCTGGGATCAGATCCTGGGATATAGGGCCTGTCTCAAAGGGCCCTGAGATGTTGAATCAATTTTGGTATCAGAACCCTGGACAGCTCCCATAAAATCTGGGTTAAAGCCCACAGCGGATTTGCTCTTCTAATGACACAGGAACCATCATCTGCCTGTGTACCAATACGTTTTATAAAATGCTTTTGCAGATTAAATGAACTCAGCATATGCACTGAGCCTACAGCAATGCATAATAGAGTGGCAAGAAACTCAGACAGTAATCCATTTACGAGAAATACAAATGGGGTTACATTTGCATAGGCTCATATTTTCATCAAATGCTGTAAGATATGTAAAGAAGGGAAGTGTGATATTTTCTAGATTTTCTTCCAATTCTACTTGGAATATATAGGTGCTAAGGATGTGAGAATTGCTATTCGAGTCATTTTAAAAAAAATTCAGGCCTCATTTCTGGTTAGGATTCTGCATATAATCTTTGCCAAGTCATTTTCTTTCCGCCCCAGCCTTTACTCAATGAAATGCCAATGCAAACCTTATAATGCTTGAGATCCAAGAGCCAAATGTGCATTTCAAAATTTGCCAAAGGGGAAACTTATGTAAAATTATATATTGACAACAAAATCACATTCCCTGATTTCTTAATCATTTTTCTTATCTTTGGAAAAAAAAGGATTTTTGCAATGCCAAGTTGATATACTCAGTGCATCTGTTTTTGATACTGGGGCCTTGTGTTATTTTTAGGTCATGGCAATGATCTGAAATGGACCTTTAATTTTGTTTAGAAAAGTCAAGATCTGAAAAGTTCAGCCTGTGTTACCTGTGTTAGTGACTGATGTCAATCAGGTTTCTGGGCCCGGGCCTGTGTCTGATTGCAATGGGGATGATGGTCTTGACAGGCTTGCCTTATTGCTAGAGGTTTCTGGAGAACAGAGAATGGAGCCTCAAGGCCAAATTCCTGAAAGGGGCCACTTTTCTGAGGGAGATTCTTCAGATACAGATACAACTGGAGAAGTTAATGAGCTGGCAGATAGGAGGCAAGACTTTTGTAAGTAGAGAGAGAGTTCCCAGCTCCTTGGTCAGTCAGTTTGTCTTCGAGAAAAAAAGAGCAGATAAATTATCTGCTGAGAAAGTGAAACGGAATGTATATTTTTCAGGAGAGGAGGTTTATTAAGGCAAAGGGAAAAGCCTGTTACTTCATCGGGGCCAATGTTGGTGCTTCAAGTGAGTCATGCCAGTTCATGCTCTTAAGTTTCCTATATGGATTTTGCTTCATGGTTCCTGATATGCCAAGTTTTGCTCTTTGAATCCAAGTGTATTCTCTCCTGGTTCCAGTTTACCAAGTTCATACCTTGTTTTTTGGGATTTACTCTGCCTTGTGTTTTTGTATTTTACAACCTTGGGTCTTGTGTTTTATTCCTGTCCCTTGGAAGTGATGGACCACTGCTGATGTTTTGAAGAAACTTTTTTAGACTTTACCTTTTAATCCTTTTTATTGCTTGGCTTTTATATATATTCTTCAATAAACTGCTTGCCAATAATATTCAGCTGGCGTGGTGTCTTATGGTCTTATTTAGCTCTGGGATACAACAATCTGTGAGTAGTGAGTCTTACCATCTAAAGCTTTTAAAAATATTTGATATAGAAACAAAATTAAGTTTTTCATTTCCATGTCCTATGCTGACTAAACATAATCATAAAGGTAGTTTGTCTGACTGTCCTGGGTAAGATTGGTGGTCCCTAAATGGTGCCAGTCCATTAGCCATTAGGTGACAACAAGTTTCAGAAACCATTGTCACCTATAGTTATAAATATGGTGCCAGTCTCTGGCACACTGGAAAATTAAACTATTCCCTCACATCAAATAATCTGAGAAGCAATGTTGTAAGAGAGCACTCTGTCTGTGCTCTAGGCATGTTAAACATTATTCAAAGTGGCAATATAAATGTATAGACATATTCTTACTTTGTACAAGGGGGGATCTTTTAGAAACATGTTGGGCTAACTCAAGTTAGGCATTTATATGGAGGATGTTTTCTCTCTTGTTTTTGTCTTGCATCTCAACGTGCTCTTTATAGTTTGTTTCTAAACTGTAATGGATAATTACATGGGGCCTGGGCATGGCCCCATGTAAGCCACCCCGAGTCCCTTCGGGAGATGGGGCGGGGTATAAAAATAAAGTTGTTGTTGTTGTTGTTGTTAAAGCCATGAGAAAGGAGAGTCAAAATTCAAAGGTCGTTAAATTACAAAATAGCTTACTGCAAGCAAGATACTTTGGATCTATATGCACTATACAATTGTAGTGCTATTATTCCACTTTTTACTGCCAAGGTTCCATCCTATTGTATCCTGTAGGGTTTTTTTTTTGTTAGACGAGGCACTAAAAAAGCTCTCTGGTTGAGTTCTGAGAACCTTTTCTTAAACAGCCAATCTCAAGATTGTGTTGCATGTTGCCATGGAATAATAATAGCTGTATCATTGTGTATATACAGTGTAGTCTGAGCAATGGAAAGTGCCATACAAATGCTTTAATTAAAATAAACTGATGATCAGAGCTACCTTTCATGATCTCCGTTTCAATAGTGACAGAGACCACAAATTTCCATAATCTACTGAAGTCATCTGGAAAATATGAAGGTACAATACTTTACTTCTATTGAACCAGACATTCACATAGATTGTGGTCATGCCATAATGGCTCACTCAACCACTTTTCCCTTCCATGGAGAATGAAAACATAAAACATTACATCATAATTAGTCTTCAGGTTTCTCCAAAGGCCTTAAAACAGTGGTGATCTTTTCACCTTCATGATGTCTGGAACTGAAGAAGGGTAAGCTCAGATATTCCATTGTCCTGAAGTTTCTTGGACCCTTTTATAAATTAGTCATTTTGATCATATCAAATCTCCACATTACTAGTTATTTATGTCTTTTGTGTCATGGTTACTGAATTGTAAACCATTCCACCAAATGCCTGCATGTTTAATTCTCTATATAACATTAATTTTAAACATTTGATTATGAATGTTCAGAACCTATGTTCTGTTCACTACACCCAGAGCTTGGTATATTTTTGTATTTTGGATTATTGTTTCCAGAATCTCCCAACCAGCATGCAAATTGAAAAAATCTGGGAGTCGTAAAAAAGAAGCTTATCAAAAGTACTGACACTACCATAACAGCTGCCTACTTATGCATATGATGGGAAAACTTGAGAAAACTTAATTACCAGGTTAAATAACCACATCTTTTACACAGTATATATAAGTTGTCTATTTTACTGGCTCTCTCTTGGAGCTCCTTGTTTCTTCATTGACATAGACAGCTAGGAAGAAATTGGAGAGCAGTATTAGATGAGCCCCAAAGAGCTAATGAGCACTTACATGTTTGCCTGCGCCTGGAGCTAATGTCAGTGGCATGCCCATGGGGCCCAGGAGATCAGCAGTCAGTCAACACTGCATCACACCTGGTGCTCACACATGCCTTGGCTTCAGAATCCTGGCATCTGGTCTTTAATTAATGTTCATTTCTATGTGATAGAATGTGTCCAGCCACAGTCATATTGGTTGAAGTTGTGGCTGAGTGTCCAAGGCAGTGAAAGTAACCATCAATTACCAGATGCCATATATGGCCCAGGAAGTAATTTTTCGGCAGACTGGACTGGTTGTCATTTTTATCTTTTTTCTGACTACTCCCTGAGATGTCTAAAAACCTTATATACAGATATCATCAAGGTTTGTGGGCAGATGGGTGCACAGATTTTTTTCACAATCTTTTCCCATTTGCATTTTGTAGAGAGGGATGTCTGTTTAGAAAAAAAACCCAGCATAATGAGCACACGTGTACCACAAGAGAAAGCAAGTGCTAAATTTTTAAAAAATACCTACTCCTTCCTCTAGTATTGTTGAGGGAAATGGGGCCCAAATGGGATCACTGAGAAATGGTATCAGAATGATGAAAGGAATCTTAGGGTCAGATGTACAAAATCACAACATCTTTGAAACAAATCCTAAGCAAGCCACCCTCTCTTCCATTAAGGACCTCATCATATTGAGCTCGAGAAGCCAGCGGACAGTGGGGGAAACTGTGGGACAGTGTCATGCTATTTTATTTATTTATTGTGTCAGAAGCGAACTGAGGTTACAGTTATAATGTATTTAAAAAACACACAAACAGTTAAAGACTTGGCATTATACTAAATTTCCTTTGACCAGAAGCTGGCCACTTGGAGTGCCTCTGGTGTAACTGTGAGAAGGTCCTCCACTGTTCATGTGGCTCAGCCCACACTGTAGCAGGTATTCTGTGGTCTGCTCCTCTCTGCACTCACATATCGTGGATTCCACTTTGTAGCCCCATTTTTTAAGATTAGCTCTGCATCTCATGGTACCAAAACGCAGTCTGTTTAGCTCCTTCCAAGTTGTCCAGTCTTCTGTGTTCCTCAGAGGGAGTTTCTCTTCTGATATCAGCCATGGATTGAGGTTCTGGGTTTTAACCTCCCGCTTTTTGGACTCTCGCTTGCTGAGGCATTCCTGCGAGTGTATCTGTAGATCTTAGGAAGCTATTTCTTAATTTAAGGTATTAGCTTGCTGTCTGATATTCAAACAGAAGATGGGCTGGAGATGTCAATGCCTTGTTCCTTTCATTACAGGCTGCTACTTCCCTACGGATGTCAGGTGGTGCAATACCGGCTAAATAGTATAATTTCTCCGGTGTCATGCTGCATTCCCTTACCATCATTGGTTGTGGGATCCCTTCCCAAGGCATTTCTTTGCTGTCCCCTGCTTTCCATTGCTTCCTCCCCAGCTTCTCCTATAAGGAATCAGGTGTACGCTGCATTATTTCTCTGCATTGCCAGCATGGTGCTGGCACAGAGCCCAACGGAGCCCCACCGGAAGTAGCCCTGTGTCATCTGATGGGCCCCGGGAGACTCCATGCTGGCAGTGTGCCAGCAACACAGAGAAATGAGGATAAGACACTTCCCGGCCTCAATGAGATGAGGTCCTTAATGTCTAATGAGGAATAGGTTTTAAAATAATAGTATGCTCAGTGCTAATTGAAAAATAGAAATGAAAGTGTAGGCAGTAATGTAATGCCTAGTCTGAATGTTTTAGTTGTTGTTTTTTTAAAAGAAGAGGATATCACCATCAGGATTAATACATATTGAGAACCATAGGGAATTAGGCATACTCTGAAGAACCCCATAAGTCTGTCATCTTAGGAAGTGCCCCATCTCATCCACTACAGTCACTCCCTGCAATTTCTAGAGCCTTGGTCATTGCACCCATCAAATCAAGGAAGGGCTTCATGAGAACCACCACTCCTCTTGATGTTCCTCCAGCAACAGCAAGGGTGTCCCTCTGGGCAGCTAAACCTGGCAATTCTAACTGGATGGCCCCCCAAGAGGGTCTTCCCCCAGGGGCAAACCAAGAATGGGCAACTTGGAAGTCCCTGAACAGACTCAGAAGTGGAGTGGGCAGATCAAAAGACAACTTGGCAAGGTGGCACTACCTGGAGGAATCCTCCACCTTGTGTGACTGTGGAGCTGAACAAACAACTCAGCATATGTATGCTTGCCCACAATGCCCTGCCTCATGTACGGAGGAGGAGTTGTTTAAAGCTACAGACAATGCGGTTGCTGTCGCCCGCTTTTGGTCCAAAACTATTTAGTTGCTTGTGATTTCTTTTTTTCTTTTTTCTTTTTAAATTTTATTTTTATTTCCATTATTTGAAATGTACAATGCTTTTGACACGAAATAAATAAATTGCACCCATGCTCCAGAAACAGACAGCAACATGGTTGAACTGAAACCCTGTTTAGAAAACTGTGGGTCCATTGGGCAATGGGAAATCTCCTCATTCTTGGCCTTGGTCTGAAGTTCAGATTCCCATCATTGATTTGAAAAATAAATGACACCTTTGTATTCTGACTATTGCTGGTGCACAGCTCCTCCTGTTCATCACCTTGAATCTTCAGCCTGGTTCCTGGGCTTTGCGGAGCTTCCTTTACAGCTACTCTCTTGGTTTGCTGGATAGCTCTCCAGTTTCACCAGTGTGCTATGGGGTCCAGCTACTACATTCACATTTACTGGAAGTGAAGCAATTCAATGGGTTCCCCGTCTTATATCAATAAACTTTGAACTTGGCATTTGAATTAGACAGAGACTGGATCTACAGTGCCATGTAATTCAGTTTTTGAATCCTGATTATCTGCTTTGAGCTGGATTATATGAGTCTGCCATATAATCCAGTTCAAAGCAGATAATCTGGATTCAGAAACTGCATTTATATGGCAATGTAGATGGGGCCAGAATGACCTTGGCCTCTGTGCTGCAAATCTACCATAGATCTTAAGGTGTCTAGCCAATACTGCCCAATTTGTAGCCCAACTAAAATAACGGCTCATTTCCCCATCTCCTCTGTCATCAGTTTGCTGACGCCCATACCCACTTTGACATTCTAGGAAATAATCAAAATAATCTTCAATAGGAAAGTAATTTCCCAGTCTTGCTTCTCTTTCCATAATCACTCGACATGCTGCCTAATCCTACCTGTGGAACGTGCGAGACACTGTTGTCTATCAGTTTCAAAATATGAAATTCAAACAAAGGCATTCCCCTGACAGTGCCAGTTTCAGAATGTTCCACTTCATCCTTTGCTTTGTTATTTGCAGCAGCTCAGCCGCAACCATCTGCTTCATGAATTTGCATAACCCTAGAGCGGCTGTCTCAGTATGCAGATTAAGGAGTAGATGATTTTACATTCCAAGAATGCAAAGAGGTCTACTTTCTGCTCATTGAGAGCATTGTTGCTGGATATGAAGACTGAAAAACCACTTGTAATTTGCTCCAAGTAAGAAACTGAGGTTAAAGTGTAGTGGGCTCCTGGCTGCTTGCTCAGATCTTATGAATTGCTGTGAGAGAAAAACAAATGCAAGTCTAGATAGAAAAGTGGGTACTTCTGGCTCAGTGCTATAAGAATGGTATATACCATTCTTATAGCATTTGGTATAGATATCTGTGCCCTATCGACTTCTGGTTCAGTGTCACTACTTATGACTTTGAATCCACATTAAGACAGACCCAGAAAATGGCACTAACCCTAAAATGTTGAATTACCAGCCCTATTAAAAGTCAAAATTCAGCTGCATCAGTGCAACATATTGAATGCAAACTCTTATATAAATAACAATAGCGACAATAATAATACAACCACCATCACTTTCTACTATTCTATTCCTATTGTTGTTGTTGCTGACCTTTAATAGTCACTACTAAGGATTAAGATGAAACTGAATCCTAGATGCGTCTCATTAAATGCTAGCTCAGATAGATGCCATGGTCAGGAGTGCTTATTACCAGCTTCAGCTGATATACCAGCTGTGCCCCTTTCTAAAATGGTACGACCTAAAGATGGTAATGCTAACCTCAAGGTTGGACTTCTGCAATGCACTTTACATTGGGCTACATTTGTACCAAGTTTGGAAATTTATTCAAAACATGTCAGCCAGGCTAGTTATAAGAACATCTAGGAGTGAATATATTGCACATACATCTGCTGGGGCTCAATCCTTCCAAACCCATGTATTGCCTGTCTTCATCCATGTTTTCCTCCTGTTTAATCCCCCTCAGAAGAATTGTGCAGCTGAGGGAGTTCAGAATCTAGTAAGACTGGCACTTCACAGTTAATTACTTCTACCGTTTCCAAGTGCACAAGCACTGTCACTATAAACACTTAAAATATTAATAAAAAATAAAGATGCATTTTGCAATTGCAAACCTTTCCCTGTTTTGTGTATTCTGCAAGGGGGAGGTATACCTTGTTTAGTGATGCAAAACCTGGAAGTTTTCCAAAATGGACTTGCAAACAGAGAGGAAACTCTTAATTATGAAGGGAAATCACCACCAGTGTCTAGAATTACCTGGAAAGCTGCAGTTATTTGATTTTTAAAAATGGAAGCCAATTAGACAAGAGTGGGAAGTTAGGGATTTGCAGCCAGATTTGCATGGCTAGGGAGCTTCAAAATGCACTACCGGCTTCGTGCAACAGTGTCTCAAGTTCCTGCAGCTGCTATTATTAAAGTAGGTTCTCTCATCTATTTTCTGAAATGTTTGAAGTATAGTAATATCAATTAAAATATAGATAAATGCAAAGGATACTTTATAAAATACTGTTTTGGAATTGGTTTCTTTTGTCCTAGAGGATTGAAGTATCCCTCTTTGTTTCTTTCCTTATCTAATCAATCCTCTTTTTGATTAACACTTATTTTTTTGATGAAAGTTAGGACATTTTCTTTGGCAGAGTTTTTTGCAAGATCATCACTGAACAATTACACCTTTTTTGGTTCGATCTACTTTCCCCAGAATGATCACAGATTATTCCCTTTCTGTTGTCGAAGGATTTCATGGCCGGAATCATTGGGTTGCTGTGAGTTTTTCAGGGTGTATGGCCATGTTCCAGAAGCATTCTCTCCTGACATTTCACCAACATCTATGACAGGCGTTCTCACAACCTATGAGGTGTGAGTGAAATGTCAGGAGATAATGCTTCTGGAACATGGCCATACAGCCTGGAAAACTCGCAGCAAACCAGATTTCCTTTCTTGTTTCATTCTACTCATCTCTCACTTATAGTTAGATTGGTTATAAATACAAATGTCTCGCCTTCTTAATTTGATTAATGCCAGTTTAAAAAGAGGGAAATGCCTTCAGCAAATATGGATGCTTTTGAGCCTGCAAAGTCAGCTACTTGTAATTGATATGCATGCAGCAGCTAATGTCTCATCTCCTTTGTCTTATCAGTTCCTTCCAGAATTTGATTATTATAAGTTATGAATGTAAAAAATAATAATCAGAGAACATTATATCTCCCACAAAAGACAGAACAATTAAAAGTGAAATCAATTCATGCGTCTCCTCTACTGCATTTGCATCTTAATGCATAACAGCAACAAATCAAAGTAAGTGTGTCTAATTTGAACCATGGTTACAGTCAGAGAAGAAAAGGTTGCGTATTTTTTGAGAAATGGAAACAAAGCCAGAGCAAATGCAACTTACATGCATTCGGTTAGCAAAAGCCAAATAAATATATCATAATTAAGATAGACACGTAGGTATCAGATCTCAGTGTGTAATAGTGTGTGTGTTTCAGGGTGGGTGAGGTGTAGGCAACTTCTAGAGGTCTGAGAACAGCAGTGCAGTCTCCAACTGCTATTGTTATTCATCTATATGTATTTAATCCTTTACATATATATTAAAAATCATAAAATCATCACAGATTCAGAGATATAATATTCTTTGCTCACAGTCTCACAGTTTCACAGATGTGAAATAAAATTAAAATTGTAAGGAGAGGTGAAAAGAAAGCAATTAAATGCAGGCATAAATTCTGGAAGCCACTAAATCTTATCAAACAACAGAGTACTGTTACCAGGGTGGGGGAATAGGCTCCCCTGCAACTTTTCCTCTCATGGGACAGGACCTGACTGTTTTCTTTCTTGCTATGAAGTTTCTATTGCATGATCACATTCAAAATCTCCTTTGTACTTGCATCAAATGGGTTTACATCAATGTAAATACTTTCCCCCCTGACATTACACAAGGAGGTGTTCAATACAACCAAGTACAATTTCTTCCAGACTGTACAGTGGCTGCTGGACAGCATCCAGTTGACACTGAATAACATAGCCACTAATAGGTTGGAAAGGTATAGCAGGTATTCCTAGGGAAATTATAGACTCCAGTGTAAGTATTCTGGTAGTGCTTACTCTCCATGTCAAATAGGTTCCTGAGCTGCCACAAAATGCAGTTTTGCATTTTGAATTATACAGTCAGTGTAGACAGTGATTCCCAACCTTTTTTTAACCAGGGCCCACTTGACCGTTTCACCAGGGCCCACTTTGACCAGGGACCATTCTCCAACATTAGTGCCAAAAGGGTTACGAATCAGTTTTTGGTCAACTTTAGATCTGGTTTGGTTATTTTGGGTGCTGATTCAGAAAATTGCATTGGATAGACCACATCAGCTCTAGTTTCTGATACAGAACATATGCCAACCAATAGTCACAATCTGCTCACCCACAGAAAACCATATTTAATAATCTAGAGTTGAGGTGGTCTATCCAATGCAATGGTCTGCTCTGTGGAAAGGAACAGAAATAAATAAAATAAAATAAAATAAAATAAAGAGGAAGGAGGTTCATGGACCAGATTTTCGTTCTCCTGGCCCACTGCTGGGCCACAGCCCACAGGTTGAGAACCAGTGGTGTAGACCCATATAATGCAGCATAACTGAATTGAACTGCATTATATGGCAGTATAGATCCAGCCTTAGTTCAAGCCTTAGCTGGAGGATGTAACATCCAATGACCTATACCCCCTTGTTGGTGCCAGGGCCAAAGACAATACATCTCCTTTCATTTCTCTGGTCTCACTGTGATTTGAAATTGTTTACTAAATGAAAATTGTTTATTTCCAGAACTAAAACTCCTGTTAGAAAGATGTCCCCACTGGATAGAAGAAAACTACAAACCTCTTACCACCCAGATGAGTTGATACATTTAAATGCTTACCAAGTTCTGCCTGCATGCCACAGACAACTTCAGGAAATTCTGAGTGGAGACTCTGCAAATGCATATGTCCCTCGAGTTGGAATGAGATGGCAATCCAGCACAGGAGATCAAGTGAGTGATGTTAAACAGTAATCTGGAACCTGTTTTCCAAGTTAGTTGTTACTGCAATGTTGTTCATGGAGAATTGGGTGGGCAGGGAGAGACAGACACTTTCCTAAAGTTTGGAAAAGGGGACACTGGTGGAAATAAGAACAATATGTAGGCTGTGATGGATGGCTTACCTGGCATGGTAGTTGGAAACAGGCAAAGAAAATGACATATGGGAAGTTTGGAGATTGGGAATGATATGAGTAGAGACTGATGCTGGGCTCTAGGCTGATTGTGGCGCGAAACAATAGCAAAACAAGGGAAGAGCCACTATGCTGGAGATGAGATAATTTGAGGTAGTGTTATTTAAGTATGTTTTATTATATGGATGGATTGTCGTAGGGTAGGGAAAGAAGACCACAGCGACTGAGTATCTTGAATTCATTTCTAGTTCAGGGGAATAGAAGCTGCTACCCCTGGGAAAGAGGAAGATGAATGGAAAGTTTGTGGGAAGGGAGTCAGAGTTGGAAGGTTCACTGACATGATGGAAGGCCTGAACATATTCACAATTATGACATTATGGCCACAATTGTAAATCTCCACCAATCTATCTTAACATCTGGCAGTTGCTCTGAATGATGTACTTGGCCACTGATTAACATTTCAGCTTCCTCTTGTGTGCCAGCTATTCTGCAACAATCAGAAGTCTAATATTTATCTTAATTCCTTGTCACATTCTTCCTTATTATCAGGAGGGGGGCAGAAATGTCATCTTACTCACTCTTCTGAATAGAGCTCCAATACTTCAATGGGCTGTTGGCTCTTAAAGTAGGACCCCTTCTACACTTCCATATACAATCCAGATTATTTGCTTTGAACTGGATTATCTGGCAGTGTAGATTCATGCAATCCAGTTCAAAGTAGATAATGTGGATTATCTGCTTTGATAATCTGGATTATATGGCAGTGTAGAAAAGGCCTAGGTTTGAAGGTGGGTTGTGTGTATGGACCAGAAGACATTACTTAATTACTCATTCATATCTGTGGAGGCAATGTAGGATATCAGTAATGATGATGATGACTATTATTATGGTACCTAACCTTGTATCTATGCCATTTCCCTCTGGTTGGAATACAACAATAAATAAAATAAATAAAAGTCCCATCATAAATAAAAGACCCTAAGCCTCTACCCTAGAATTTGAACAAGCAAATTACAAAGAAGAACTAAAAAGAGAAACCGATGAATTATACTTACAAATTCCAATCCATTAGCAGGGGTATGAACAAAGACAATGGCTTCATGGCACACACTACATGCATTGATATAAAAATCTTTGTTACTGCATATGCGACAAAGAGAATTCTCTCAATAAAGGTTAGAATGTATTAATATGATTTATTATTTATTGTTTCCACACCTCAACACAAACTCACCACTGGTAAAGATCTGAAAGATCTTGATCACCTCATGCAACCCTTTGAAAGTTTATGGCAAGGGACTTGATTTGCACCTTTCTGATTCCTATTACATTCCATCCTACTCCTACTTCACATCTATGTATGTAAATATACTGTATATTTTGAGATCCTGCTATCACTCTGTACTGATCTGAAGAAGTGGGCTTATATTCACAAAAACCCATGCTAAAATAAAATCTGTTTGTCTTAAAGGTGCTGCTATATTCTTCCCACCCACCATCCCATTCTCTTTTCCCTTTTTAAGATCCTGGAAGAGAAGCTGGATCTTGCAAAATCCCCATTAGCTATGATTTTTCTTTTATCCTTCAATCTCCCTGTCTCTTTCTCTCTCTGTATATATGAGTAAGTATGATTGATGTTTAATCAATAATGCTTAATGTCATCATTGGGGTCAGCCCCTGTGACCTGATTGTGAAACTTTAGGTTTGAAAATTAATGTGACAAAGCTAAATGTTAGAAAAGGAAACTTAATTCCCTTGCAATTCCTATTGAATTGTTTAATTTGGCTAGTTACTATGAATTAACTCATTGATTAAATGTTAATGTTAGACTAGATCATGTGCAGAAAATGGCATGGAAGCTGTCGCTGTTGAATTTACAGCACCAAAAAGGAGGGTAGAACTGGAGGGTGGTGAGTTTTAAATGTAATTTAACTGTATTTATTATATTTTAATTATATTTTAACTTTATATCCACACACTAATATTTAATTTATTTTAATTTATGTATCTGCTTCATCTTAAATTGTAATTACAATTTATAGTTGTTAGCTGCCTTGAATCCCATGGGGAGAAAGTCAGGGTATAAATAAAGATAATAATTATTAATGAGGAAGAACACATGAGGTTGCAGCAGTTTGCTTTTACCTGAACCTATGGGAAAGGGGAAAAATCCAATCCCTTCTCTTCCTCCCACTTTTCATTAATTGAATGCAAAACTACTTCTACACACTGACTTCAGTTTGCAGAAATTGAAACAAAGAACAGAGGTAAGAGAGATTAGCACTGGGACATTTTTAAGCACCTGAAAACTGAGGGAAGACAGAGAATTAATTGGGATTGTTCCCCCCAAACAGCGGCAGTTGGTGGGTATTTCAATTGATTCTGCTGGTGAGGGAGAAAATGCAATACAGGAGTCCCCAAGTTATAAACATCCAACATACATATGGAGTGAGATTTGCCAGATATACAAGCTGGATTTAGAAAAGGCAGAAGAAAGATATCCCAAATTCCCAATATCCGCTGGATAATGGAGGAAGCTAGGGGGTTTCAGAAAAACATCTATTTCTGTTTTATTGACTATTCTAAAGCTTTCGACTGTGTGGATCATAATCAATTGTGGCAGGTTCTTGTTGGTATGGTGATACCAAGTCATCTTGCCTGTCTCTTGAGGAATCTGTATAATGACCAAGTGGCAACAGTGAGAACAGACCACAGAACAACAGACTGGTCAAGATTGGGAAAGGAGTATGACAGGGTTGTATATTTTCACCTTACCTATTCAACTTGTATGCAGAACATATCATGTGACTTGTGGGGCTTGATGAATCCAAAGCTGGGGTTAAAATTGCTGGAAGAAACATTAACAACCTTAGATATGCAGATGATACCACTTTGATGGCTGAAAGCAAGGAGGAGCTGAGGAGCCTTATCACCAAGGTGAAAAAAGAAAGTGCAAAATCTGGGTTGTAGTTAAACATCAAGAAAACCAAGATTATTGCTACCAGACTGATTGATAACTGGCAAATAGAGGGAGAAAACATGGAGGCAGTGACAGACTTTATATTTCTAGGTGCGAAGATTACTGCAGACGCAGACTGCAGCCCAGAAATCTGAAGATGCTTACTTCTTGGAAGAGAGCAGTGTGAAGAGTAGAGACTTCACACTGGCAACAAAGGTCTGCATAGTTAAAGCAATGGTATTCCCCACAGTAACCTATGGATGCGAGAGTTGTACCATAAGGAAGGCTGGGCAAAGGAAGATAGATGAATTTGGACTATGGTGTTGGAGGAAAATTCTGAGAGTGCCTTGGACTGCAAGAAGATCCAACCAGTCCATACTCCGGGAAATAATGCCTGGCTGCTCACTGGAGGGAAGGATGTTAAAGGCAAAGATGAAGTACTTTGGTCACATAATGAGGAGACAGGAACGTTAGGAGAAAAGAATGATGCCGGGCAAATAGAAGGGAAAAGGAATAAGCAGAACCGGCCTGAGGTCATTTTAAAACATACGCGGAAAAAAAAAATCTGCCCACCCCCCGCGGTGCGGGAGGCGTGGCCACACGATGCGGGAGGCGTGGCCAGACCTGGCCCCGCCTCCTGCATCACGCGACCATGCCCCCGTGTCGCGCGGCCACACCTCTCGCACCGTGGGCGGCGCAGGAGGCAGGGCCAGAGCGCGCAATGCAGGAGGCGGGGCCAAGTCTGGCCCCGCCTCCTGCACCACACACCCTGGCCCTGCCGGCCTGGGCCAGCCAGGCTGCGGCAGGAGTCTCTCCAGGTCGCAGCAAAGGCTTCGCTGCAGCCTGCCTGGAAGGCCTCTGCCACAGCCTGGCTGCCCCAGGGTGGCTGGGCCAGGGTACGCAGCACGGGAGGCGGGGCCAGGGCGAGGCGGGAAAGTCCTTCCAGGCTGCGGCGAAGGCCTGGAAAGACTCCTGCCGCAGCCTGACTGGGCCAGGCCGGCCGGGCCATGGTGCGCGGCGCGGGAGGTGGGGCCAGACCTGGCCCCACCTCCTGCGCTGCGCTCCCTGGCCCCACCTCCTGCGCTGCGCTCCCTGGCCCCGCCTCTTGTGCTGTGTGGGCGGCGGGGCCAGGGTGCGGGAGGCAGGGCTAGGTCTGGCCCCACCTCCTGTGGGGCTCGATAGTGCCCCCGCAACATGGCGCCCAACGTGAGGGCGTGGTTGGCGTCCCGTGTTGGGCCGGGCCTGGGAATACGGGTCGACCAAGGCCAAGATGGATGGATTGACCTTGAAAGAGCTGGGGGTGGCCATGGCTGACAGGAAGCTCTTGCGTGGGCTGGTCCATGAAGTCACAAAGAGTCGGAAGTGACTGAATGAATAAACAACAACAACATACGTATGAGACACAGTTAAGAATGGGCCTGAGACAGCAGGGTTGTAAGAGGAAATCTACCCTTCTGAAGGGACAGTTATCATGGGAGAAAGGTGTCTCCACTGAAGCTTTATCACCAATTCTTGTTCCCACAACAAGCCAAATTTTTCTAAATCCAATTATCACAGAGACAGAAAGTAAGGTGAAATCTTCTTAACAGCAAAACAAATGTCTTGGGAGTGTTAACCCTTCATGTGCTATTCAAAACTAAAAAATATTTATATTTAGCTGAAATTACACTTAAGTGATTTTCCTGTTCCAACTTACATACAAATTCAACTTAAGAACAAATCTACAGAACCTATCTTGTCTGTAACTTGGAGACTACCTGTACTCAAGAGCAGAAACCAGCACATGTTTTCTATGAGAGTGTTTAAGAAGTAATCAAAATATTTTAATGTTCACAGCCATTCCTAGTTCATATTGGTCTATTTTTGGCTGGAGCAGGAGGACTGGGAACCTATTGTAAAAATATTATATGTTATCAGGAAATTATTTTTAAAAAGCCAGTGCAAACAGATCTGCAAAGGAGGGGTTAACTTATGTAAAAAAAAAAAATTATCCTTGAATTAGACTTGAGGCAAGCGCAGCAAGAGGGAGGGAAAGATGACAATTTTGCTTATGAAGCTGCCTAATGTAAACTATGATTTCTCCAAACAGCATTCTTTTTGTAAGCTTGTTTCCCAGTGGAAATGATTGTTCATTCCTTCATTCTCATGCTTGACTGAGGTTCTTAATTACCATTGGAGAGTTAAGTTCATTATCCTCTCTTCCCTGCATGTTTCTAATAATACCTAATACTTCAACCAAATAAGTGGGCAGATCTAAAGATTTTTCTCAACCAGATTGCTGCAGTTCTAAATCACAGTTATGAATACTGGCCAAGAGGAGTGAGGTGGAAAACTTCAACAAAGTAGGGCGTCTTGCACCCCTGTGCCATGCTAGTGTTGTTCATCCATGATTGCAAATTATCAAGTCCCCTTGGAATCATACATAACAAGCAAAGGAATTTGCACTGGTGCATGAAAAGATATCAAAATCCACAGTTAGGCATAATTTTGATTAGGACTAACCAAAAATGTCTCCAAGTAGGAAGCCAGTTTCTGAAGTTCCGAAGACACACTGGATGTCTTGGAAGGAATCTGTGGCCCCGCATGCAGCTCCCTCTCCGGGACACTTTCTCCATCACATGGTGAAAGCATTGCCTTCTGGCAAGGCACCATGCTGGCTTCACTGGAGCCAGCACAACACAAGAAACCTTCCATGTTAGGGGGGAAAGTGCCTGACAATGCTTTCACCATAGTTGGAGTTGGGGGGGGGGGTTCCACTGGAACTCACACAATGCCGAGACGTGGGGCTCCATCCTCTAGATGGGGTGAAAGTGTCCTAGGATGCTGAATTCATCCCGTCTGATGAGGTCCTTAAACAAGTTGCAGGATACCTTTGTATCTCCATATATTGTTGTCTTGTGGAAAGGCCCAGAAATATTGGACTCAAATGAATTTGATGTTATAAAATATTGTTAAGATTAAACTTGAGATGAGAATTTTGTTTGTTGAAACTGCTAGTCATATAGAAAGGAAATTGGGGAGACTGCTACAATATATTTTATAACTACCCCAAGAATTGTATGTGCTTAGATAAGGATGTCAAATTCCTTTTCATCAGGGGCCACATCAGCCTTATGGTTGCCTTCAAAGGGCTGTTGAATTCATGGACAGGGAATATATGGATAGAGAAGGTCAACTATAATTTTTTCACGTGATTACGTTTGATTATCTGCCATGTGGGCTGGGGATAATGGGAATTGCAACCCAACAGCACTTGTGGCTCTGAGGTTGGGGAAATGTTAAAGGAAATTTTAAAGTCAGATCTCATATTCTCAAGCCTTGTATCTCAGTTCAAACCCCACTGTCCTGACTATACCGAACAAACTGCAGCTTAACAGATGTTACTGTATCACAACTCCCATCAGCTCTAATATGATGAAGAATACAGTAGAGTCTCGCTTATCCAACATAAATGGTCCAGCACAATGTTGGATAAGCAAAAATGTTGGATAATAAGAAGGGATTAAGGAAAAGCCTATTAAACGTCAAATTACGTTATGATTTTACAAATTAAGCACCAAAACATCATGTTTTGCAACAAGTCTACCACTTATTTGGGAGCGTGACTGCACTTGTGTTGTTGGGCGAGTTGGCCCACTGCGCGTTGCTGCCTAGAGAAACAGCTGTGGATCCGGGCAGGAGGCAGACTACGTTGGATAATACAGAATGTTAGATGAGCAAAGGTTGGATAAGTGAGACTTTACTGTACACGAGTTGTAGTGCAGCATCTGGAGGGCCATATAAAATGACAGGGTGGGCTGGATTTGGCCCACAGGACTTGAGTTTGAGACATGCATGCTTAAAGGTGGAGGAAACCAGTTGTCTCAAAGCAAGAATAGTTGATGATGATCTGTGAAATAGCTGAAATTGAGTTACTATGTTAAATAGTTACTAGTTAAATAGAAATCCTTGACTAACTTTAAGAAAGATTGAGACCTGCTCATAGTTTTTTCACAACAATGATGGGAGCATTTATCACCAACCAGTTGTCTCAAAGCAAGAATAGTTGATGATGATCTGTGAAATAGCTGAAATTGAGTTACTATGTTAAATAGTTACTAGTTAAATAGAAATCCTTGACTAACTTTAAGAAAGATTGAGACCTGCTCATAGTTTTTTCACAACAATGATGGGAGCATTTATCACCCGTGGGATTCATGAGTTAATAGAGTATTGTCTAAAGTAGAGGTAGTTTAAAGAGCATAGACCAATAAGGAATAACAACCACTAGATAAAAAGTGGGAAATTTCTAGGTTTTTTTTTAATTGTCATTTAGTTGTACAGAAGAGTCTCACTTATCCAAGATAAATGGGCTGGCAGAACATTGGATAAGTGAAAATCTTGGATAATAAGGAGGGATTAAGAAAAAAGCCTATTTAAAATAAAATTACATTATGATTTTACAAATTAAGCACCAAAACATCATGTTTTACAAGAAATTGACAGAAAAAGCAGTTCAATGCACAGTAATGTTATGTAGTAATTACTGTATTTACGAATTTAGCACCAAAACATTGCAACATTTACTACAAAAACAATGACTACTAAAAGGCAGCCTGCCTTGGATAATACAGAACCTTGGATAAGTGAGACTCTACTGTACTTTAATTGTAGTGTACAGTATGTAGCAGTGTAATTTGAATGAGTTTATATATCTAAAATTCCTGTTCATGTGTTTATTTTGATTCTTTCTTGAAGAAAAAATATTTCAAAAAGAACAGAAAATAATGTCTGACTAGGAAAACATTCAGTGGAGCATGCACATGCAACATTTTCTCTGCTGGATATTGAAAGAAAACCAAAAAACAAACAGGCTTTCCTCTACTTTGCTGAAGTTGGGGAAATTGCTTTCTTTTTACTATAGCTCCTACAATTACCTATTCAACATGCAAATAACCACACCATATGGGAGATTCTGAGAGCTGTCATTTTTCCTGGAAATTTTCAAACTATTTCAATTTTACCTCTGCTATGTATTTGCCATAGGGGCCAGCAACCAGCCATATATCTCGGGTAAAGAGAACCGTCTCATTCCCAAGGCCATTCTATGACACTTTCATCTAGTCCTAGCCAATTGAAATGTTGATCACTATTCATTAGAATGCACTATATTGGAGAAAAGATTATTATGTTTTCCCCGCCTACTACACAATAGTTTTAGGAATAGCAATACAATCACAAAGTATTTACTATTCTTGGAGTGTGTGTGTGTGTGTGTGTGTGTGTGTGTGTGCATCTGTGTGTAAGAGGCAGATGATTCACCATTTTCTCCACTCCCATTAGATGCAGCACTGCCTACAGCACATACACCTTGTATCATCACTTATAAGATGCAATTATCCCAATTACTTTGACTTTGTAAAGGGATGCTCCTTGCAATTTAAAAGCTTTGTCCTTGGAGAAGTGGCTTCTGAAAGCATATTGCTAAGAGGGATAGCCTTTCTTTCAGGTGAATAGAAAGTGCTCTCCTCTTTCCATCTCCTCTGTATCAAGGAACCTATCTCCAGAACATAGATAATTATTAAGCAGACACGTTTCTCTGCTCAAATGAGATGGACATGAAAAACACTTTGTCTTTTCATCATGGAAATAAAAAGGATCTGAAACCTGAAATCTCATTAAGAAAGGATTGATGTTCAGCCTAACTTCTCAATGAGCCTTACAGCAATGGTGTAACATCAAGATATCTTTCTATAGAAACAATCACCCAAGCCAGGTATTTTACCACTTCAGAAGCACTCAAAATGGAGTCCTGCTGCTTTTAAGGAAACTTGAAACCACAATTGTCTTTCATCAATGTCCATTTCTCAGAGACATCCATAGAAGTTGCCCTTGGTATATGACCTGCTAGACCCAAAACTTCCTCCCTCCTCTGTTGTTTCCCTATTCATCATACCACACGTACTGATTATGAAGGGCAAATGAATGTAAATCTCTACATGCTATCATGATGCTATCTGTTCCAGATTCTCCATTGCCTTCTAGATGTGCTGGACTAACATTTCCACCATCTCTAACAATCCTGGCCATCTGTAACCTCAGGTCATCCAAGAATGTCGTGATCAGGTTAGGAATGGATGGTAACCATGGTAAAAAAATTTTTTGCCAGGAATAAAGAAAGAAAGTAGAAAGAAGATTTTGCCAAATATAGGCGGTCCCTGAATTACAAACATCCAACTTGCAAATTACTCATAGTTAATAACGGGGATAAGACAACAGGAAGTGAGAGAAATCTACCCCTAGGAAAGGAAGTTCACTCCTGAAAGAGTCATGGAGAAGAGGTGTCTCCACTGAAGCTTTCTCATCAATCCTTGTTTCTACAACAAGTCAAATTTTTCAAAATCCAGTTATCACAGGGACAGAACGTGCGGTGAAATCTTTTGAACAGGGGCACAAAAGGGGTGTTAGCCCTTTCCCATGCTATCCAAAGCTAAGACATATATATTTTGGCTGGAGTTACACTTAAAATGTACCTATTCTGACTTCCAGACAAATTCAACTTAAAAACAAACCTACAGAACCTTTCTTGTTTGTAACTTGGTGACTGCCTGTACATAGATCTGAATGACACTGTCAAGGATATGTTAGAACCACAAAAGGAAACACTTGATGGAGGGAGGAGACAATCCCATCATTGTACGGTCAGCAGCCTAGACTATGTGAAAAGAGTTTCTTCTCTTGACATTACACTCACTTCATCTCTCTTTTTGCTCTTTAACTTTCTAAATGAAGCTGTCACTCAATACCAGACCTTTTCATCACTAGAAGAGTGACAACATCAACACAACATCAACAAAGAAGGTCAAGGATTTGCAGGAAAGGTCAGAATCACTTCTTGTGTCATAAGAAATAAATTCCCCTCAATCCATTTATTGCTCTTTATCCTTATATCATGTAACTGTAAACATGAGAATGCAATCATGCTTAAAAGGTTTGGTTAGAGGCGGTCTACTCAATACTTTTTTCCTTTCAATTGTGGCCATCCCAAATACTTCTAGACACACACCCATGAGGAGAAACCTAACATGGGCACTTAACGTGTTAACATATCAAATAACATTTATATCTTGCCTATCTTCCACCATGCGACTGAAATCAGCATATATGGGTTCCCAAGCAATCTTCTCTCCAGGCAGTGACCAGATGCAGATCTGCTTAGATTGAGTGAAGTGGCTGTATCACATGCCCTTAGAACTTGTGTGGAGAAAAGCTGCATATAGAACAGATTATTTATGTCACCTCTTGACAGTTTACAGTTCTAATGGCACCATAAGTCTTGAGAGAAAAAGATAAATTATAAGGCTCTCCTGAATTTAACTGCCATGGCAACATCCTATCGAATCCTAGTGTTCATTGTTGGGGAGGCACTAGAGCTCTCTGGCAGATAATTCTAAGTGCTCATCCCTAAACTGCTTCTGTAAGGAATAAAGTGTACTTTTGAAAACAGACTTTCCTAATAGGCTTGGGCCCAAATAGGTTTGAATGAAAATGATTTGTAATATTCTGTGGTCCGTTTTGTTTAATCCCCAAAAACAGAATATGGGGGAGGGTACTCAAAAGCTGACCAAAACGGATTAAGGGTGCCAGATTTTATCAGTTACTGGACAGTAAACAGTTAAGTTTTGAAAATACTTGAGGCAGGGGTCTGCCACGGGGGCTCCTGGAGAAGCATCTTTTTCTCCCTCCCCCAGGAGCAGCAGCAGCGTCCATCCATTTGGAAAATTTCCTAGTCTCTTCTTCCAGAGAGGGCTTTGCTGGGAACTCACTTTCCCAGCAGCTCTTGCATGGGGCGGGAATTGAAAAGTCTCTGAGTTCCTCTTGAAGCATGATGGGAGTTGAAGTTTTTCTCTCTCTGTTTGTCAGCCAATAAAAAACCTGGTTGTGTCCATGCTCTGATTGGCTGAGAATGGACACAACGGGCGATTACAATTCAGAACCCTCTCTTGTGGTTTGTCTAATTTTTAAAAAAAAAAATATGGTAAAAAACTTAAAAGAATCCTAAAAATCAGTAGATTGGTGAATTGTTTTGAAGCTTGGCAGACCTGTAGTTTTAAATGGAATCTAAAAATGAGGTAGGTTTCATGCAGATAGGCTTTAAAATGATTGAGAATTGAGCCTTTCAAAGTTTCCCATTGTCAAATAAAAATGGCAATACCCATCCTGATTTGAGTGACCTCCCGGTAAACATAATGAGGGATTGGCCAAAAATGGACCCCAAAATGGCATGCCTTTTGGCTGAATTGCACACCTCTATTTCCTAACACTGGTTGCAATACCATAAAGAGTGCCTGGTGCTTAACTAATTTTGTTTTTGAGAACTTTTTACTTAGTACTGTGTCCTATGGAATATAGAGTTAAAAGGAACTTTCTTGTAAAACTTTAATTTAAATCTCACCCCTTTTTAGAGGAGAAGAGAAAGGGAATGCTCTGAGGTCTGTGTTAACACCTCAGCAACCTATCTCAGTTCTCACCCGCCTTTACACATGCAAAGTCACCACTGAAGGACGGTAAAGAATCACCCTGCATTGCAACCCAAGACTGTAAGGCTGAACCATAGTCCTTTATTTTTCTCTTTTGATAACACTCTTAAGTTTTACTGTGAGAACTAAACTAAACACATGCTGTGATTGCCATTAACATGTCACCATGTGAACCTATGAATTTGTGACCACCAATCAATAAACTGTTTCTCTTGACCCATGAAAGAAGGTGGTTGGTTGCATTCTTGGTGAAGCCAAGGAAAACCCTTGGATCAAAAACAACGTTGGGCATAATCTTTCTTCACTGGCTTGAACGCACACACAATCCAAACAACCATAGAGGATTGTCTATTTTTATTCTATTCTATGGGTCAGAATCATGGAAATTAAAGTTGAATCATAGTGCTACAATTGTCTAGTTTGTGACTTGTCTCCAATACATGACACAATCATAGCAGTTTTATCCACTCCTACTATGGCTCCACCCTAAGTAATCCTAGCAGTTACAATTTTGGTGAGCTGTAAAATTCTCAGAGCTGTACTTCAGGGGAGTGTATGTTTGAACTGCCTAGCACGGAATGCAAAGTGCTTCACCAATTACAAATCCCAGGATTCCACAGGACAGAGCTCTGACTTTTAAAGTGACATCTAATGGTTATAACTGTACACTGACACTCATTTAAAGACAGTTACATGAGTTGAATTATTTTAAGTATTTTGAGAAATATCAAATCCAGATTGTCTGAGGATGTCTGTTTGGATGTGGCAGATAGAGAAGGGTAAAATGAAACCTCCAGGTGAAGAGTTAGGATGGGCTGGATTTAGTTGTGTGAGACAAGGTTGGACACAAAACTTTGAGAGAAATGGGCCAAGCTTTAGCACAGCAGATTAGCCACCAGATGAAATACATCTTACCAACTGAAAGGTTGGCAGTTTGAAGCCTGGGTCAGGGGTGAGCACCCGACCTTCAGCCCAGTTCACTGCCCACATAACAGATTGAAAATAGCAGTGAGTACATAAATAGGTTCCGCTTAAGCGGGGGGGGGGGGGGGGGGGTATTTTAATGGCTCCATAAGGAAATTCCAGAAAAATGCCGGCAATCAAAGAAGGAGGAAGTCTGTGAACAGGGTTCTTCGACATAGAGGATGGAGCGACAGCACCCCCCATTTTCTGTGACTGAAATCGAGCACAACCTCCAGGATGCCAAAGATGGGAAATGCCTATATACCTCTATCTGTCCTGTTATCTGTCCTGTCTGTGTATAATGGCATTGAATGTTTGCCGTATATGTGTTCTGGGATCCATCCTGAGGCCCCTTCGGAGTGAGAAGGGTGGAATATAAATACTGCAAATAAATAAATAAATAAATAAATAAATAAATAAATAAATAAATAAATAAATATATGTGATAATTAAAATGTGTTGAAAGTCCTAAGGATATTGGGATTTGGTTGGAATAAATTTAGTCTATTTGGCTGAAGTGAAAAGTCCTTGAGAGGTTTGTGACATTCTAGTTCATTAGGCACCTTTGGAAACTGCCACTAAGCATCTCTATTTATTTTTAAAAAGAACAATAATTGGAAATAGTCTGTTATGTCAAATATTATTTATTTAATAAAGGTGTGAGGTTAATTTTTTAGGCCGGAGATGGAATTGTGTGTACAGTACAGCATTGGTAAGGATGGAATGTTAGGAGCTGCAGTACAGCAACATCTGGAAGACATAGCTTCCCTTTACTTGACATACCCAATCTTAAAGCTCTGTATTACCAGAAAGCTTTGAAAAATTAGGGGAAGAAGTGAGGAGATACAGTGACAAGGAGTTCCATACACTTGGCAAGATTTTTTTTGGGAAAAAATGAAATGACCTACAAGGCTGAAATTGAATAAAGCAGTGGTTTTTTTGTGTGTGTCAGGAGCGACTTGAGAAACTGCAAGTTGCTTCTGGTGTGAGAGCATTGGTCATCTGCAAAGATGCTGCCCAGGGGATGCCCGGATGTTTTTGATGTTTTTACCATCCTTGTGAGAGGCTTCTCTCATGTGCCCACTGATAGACGGAGCTCGTCTGCGCTCTCCCTGGGTTGGATTTGAACCAGCAACCTTCCAAAAGAATGTGGTTTGCCCACACCTTTCCTATGGAAATAGTCTCCATAGCAAACAGTTTCTCTGAATGTTTATAATTTAAAGTTTATATCCATGAATGTTGATGTTTACGAATTGTGTTTCTGCATAAGTGTGCATATTCAAAGATCCATGGATCTAAACAAATAACTTGTTTGAGCTACCCTTTGTAGTTCCTTGTGATTCACTAGAACAAACCACACTGTAAATCTACTGCCATTGCTGTAGCAAAAGGATGGGCAGGGAGGGAAGTGGAGATAGACTTGATTCACATAATAGATAGCTCAGCTGAGTTGTGGATAGTTTGTTTGTTTGTTTTGAGAACAAGAATAATAGAATTGTAGTTTTCAAAGAACTAGTTCTCAACTACAAAGAATGGAGCTGAAAGATGAGTATGCATATATTGGTTGCTTCTTTGCTAGACCCCAAATGCAATACATAAGCACAGCCTTTTCATAATTACATAGAAGTGGAATTAAATCCAAAGTTCCACAAATCTAAATGGAAGTTGATGAACCACCTTTTAATTATCCCACTAAATAGCTGGTCTTGATTATTCTTGATTATTCAGTCATTTTATGTTCCTGCAATGGGCATGTGTAGTACACAATACAATTGGCTGTAATCCTTTTTAATGGGTGCATGCCCACTGTAGAATTAATGCAGTTTGATGCTCCTTTAACTGACATGGCTCAATGCTAGGGAAACCTAGGAGTTGTAGTTTGCTGAAACACCAGCATACTTTGGCAGAGAAGGCTAAAGACCTTGTAAACCTACAACTTCTATGACTCCATAGCATTGAGCCATGGCAGCTAAAGTGGTGCCAAACTGCATTAATTCTACAATGTAGATACATCTCTGGTGAACTAGTATTTCATGGTAAAAATTGAAAATAAATAGAAAAAACCCTGTAATTAGAAATGGAAAGATGCTAGCACTGGACAGTGTATTTGTGATGATGATGTGTTTCTATTTCCATGATTCACAAAGAACCCTGATGACCAACAGAACATACTGGAGGGGTTTTGGGGGGACTGACCCACCTGTGCGGGAGTTGTCGTTCACCCTGAATTCAGAGAGCATTCTGAACCCCACCAATGAACAATCTGGACCAAACGTGGCACATAGAGACCTGGTGACCAATAAAACATACTGGAGGGGTTTGGGGGCAGGAGCTGACCTTGGAACCCGGGACTTATAATTCACTCTGCATCCAGAGAGCACTGAACTCATCTGACAACAAATCTCAGCACACAAACCCAACATGGCCAACTTTAAATACTGGCATGGTTTGGAGTGATTGACCCACCTTTTTTGGAAATTGTAGTTCACCCACATCCTTATGCATTTTCTAATGGGAGCATTCATAAAAAAACAAAAGCAAAGACTGAGTTCTTCTAAGAAATAGCGTAACAAATTACCATACTGATATTACCTAACATCCAAAACCAAACAATGCCTTTTAAAAATAACCCGGGCACCACTGGATCCCCAAGCTAGTTTAATAATAAATAGCACTACTATAGAGTCAGTATAGTAGTTTGGTGACAACTCTGGAGACCATGATTCAAATTCCTTGGGCAACCCATATTCTTTCAGCCTCAGAGGAAGGGAATGGCAGGCCATCTCTAAATAACCTTACCAAGACAAAAGCCTGTGATAGCTCTGTCTTAGGGCTGTCATAGGCCAGACGTGACTTGAAGGCACACAGCAATAATAGAGTGCTCCCTGTTTTGATATCATATATTGAAAATACAGTCAATTCAGGCTTGCATTATGCAAGGTGAGACTTTTTCCTCGGACTTCTATTATTCTCTTTAAAAATATTTAGTGTTAGCAAGATGGCTAAGTTAGAATATATAAAGTAGCTCTTGTGATTACACTATGTAACAATTTTTTTCAAAAAAAATTATGTTCCTGTTTGAAAGTGTTATTTTCTGTTTAATTTTGTGTTATTTACTTTGAAAGTTGTTGTTATAGTCCAGTAACTTTGTTTTTGTGTCTGCCACAAACTGTGTTGAATTGGTTAAGACTCTATGAGATATTCATTGAAAATCTATGGCAAAATGTGCTACAGGATATGCCGGAAAAAAATTTTTTTTTGAAATTTATTAAACATTTTTCCATGTTTTTCATGATAGAACCAATTAGGAAAAAAGCATTTATAACCGAGGAACAAAAGTCATATTACATAGTGTCATGAAAGAGAAAATCAACTTTCAGAGATGAAGTTTAAATAACCAATTTATTTAAGTTAGTGTAAGACAGAAACATCTGCAGCTGTCTGCTAAAGAAAGGAGAAGAAACCCCATTAATTTACTAGCTAAACTATGTGAGATGTCCAGGTAGCAATTTATGTTTCACCTTTCATGTCTGTGGCATGGATCATCCTTGGCATTTCAGAGCAGGAGACAGAGGGCAAATTCATACAGGGTGAATGTAATGCTAACTGTGCCTGGAAGCCTACAGTTGTTCCCACAATTTAAACCTTTATTCAAGTGATGGATACCCACCCACATACAAAGTAATCTCTATTCCACACATTTCTGTTATTGGAAGCACTTTTTCTTTTATGAGAGAAAGGTGTCAAGTTAATTTTGAGGTGCTTTGACTGCATTGCTGCTTTTGATCCCCTTTCATACTAGGTGCAGTTTGGTTTCATTACCAAAGCCTTGACTTCTTTCATTTTAAACCATATTTTCTGACCATCTTTTTGTTGCAGGTTGTGGATGATATCTGTGCTACTGCAATAGATCCATCCTCAAAGCTATGGGTGTTTATGGCATTAATTCCTACTTATCATGATATTTTATATACACATCTATAAATGGAAAAATCCCTGACCAAAATGCACCAAAAAAACCTGAGTAGAGTTAGTTATGGATCAATTCACATTAGCGGTTTGAATCCAGGGAGCGGGGTGGAGACATGACAGAAGCCTCCCACAGGATGGTAAAACATCAGGGTTTCCGCTGGGCAACGTCCTTGCAGATGGCCAATTCTCTCACACCAGAAGTGACTAGCAGTTTCTCAAGTCGCTCCTGACACAAAAAGAAAATCAGGAAATACTCTGTACTCCCTGACATTTTGGGTACTTAAAGTGGAGCAGTTGTGGTGGCCATTTTTGATAGGCGCTTGCTGTCCAACCCTTGTGAGGCTTGGTAGTAGCTATTCCTCTTCAATTCAAGCACTTATAGCAGCAGGGAGCACAGAGATTAAGGCCATATTAAAATATCTGCCCTTATGAGGTGAGGTTTATGCAGTAAGTTCCTATTCAAAATGGCCAGGACCACTACACTCTGCCTCAAGCACCCAAAACTGCAGGTGTGCCATATTCTCCCTCCTCCCGCTCTAGAAAACATTGCTGCTGAATGACACTTGGGCCAAAGTAGAAGAAAAGAAAAGGAGTGCTATTTTTCTTTCTCTGGCTTGGTCTATAATAATATACTTTATATTCTGCTCTATCTCCCCGAGGGGACTCAGAGTGGATTACAGATACATATATGGCAAACATTCAATGCCATTATACAATTGACAAAGACAGAACAATACATAAATAGAAGCAAGGCTTCCCTCTTTTTCATCTCTGGCATCTGGAGGCTGTGCTCGACTCGGCCAATACGGGTGCTTTTGTTTCTTTTTTCCATGTTGAGGAGCCTGTTGTCCATGGACGTCTTCCTGATTGGATTTGCTGGCATGTTGGGCTTGGGCTGCGGCGCAGGCTGGAGAGCAGCTGCAATGAATCACTGCAATGAATCACTCTGACCAGGAGGTCATGAGTTCGAGGCCCGCTCGGAGCCTATGTTTGTCTGTCTTTGTTCTATGTTAAAAGGCATTGAATGTTTGCCTATATGTATAATGTGATCCGCCCTGAGTCCCCTTCGGGTTGAGAAGGGCGGAATATAAATGCTGTAAATAAATAAATAAATAAATGTTTTTCAGGGTGCCTTTTACCTCCCTGCCAAAGTGGTTCCTATTTATCTACTCACGTTGTTGTTTTCGAACTGTTAGGTAAGCAGAAGCTGGGGCTGACGGCGTTAGCTCACCCTGACATGTGGCTTGAACTGCCGACCTACCGGTCAGCAAGATCTTCTGTAGTTGGCAGTTTAATCCGCTGTGCTAGCAGCAAACCCCCCTTCCCAAAGGGACATAATAGAGTGGGAACACTTCTCATCTCTGCCTCCTGCCACTGACCTTGTGCTGGGTCTGTAATAGAGGCAGGTTGCTTTTCTTGCTATTCTCCCCTCCCCTTTTTTCTGGCTGCATTCTCATTCTTTTCCCCCATTTATATTCTATCCCCTCTCTGTATTTCACAGATGTAGACATTATGAGATCACAGCAAAAGTCCAAATTTTGGCCCCCAGCCTGCCCTTGACTTGTACACATGAAGTCGACTTATACAACAATATATATGGCAAGTCTTTGGCTAATACAAATTGCATGTGCCCCTACCACAGAATCACCATTTAAATGAAAAACCTGCATAATCAAAATGAAGCTTTAAAAAAGGCCACCTTTGTTTTGATTTTTCACCCTCTTATCGCTTTAATTTCTTTCCCTCCATGGCTTATTTCCTCATGTAGTTAGGTCATCCTGAAACATAATGGGACCCAATAATTTTCTTTCATATACTATGTCCAGAAATTATTCACAGTATATAACCATGAACACAAGATTTTGGGGTCTCAGGAGAGTGTGTGTAGTCTCTTTCATCCAAGTGACCTCTCATGAATCCAGGAGAGTGTAGGTTTATGAGATGAGTTTGCATACATGTGAGTGTGTGTGTTTTAGAAAGAGGTACATTTGCTTCTAAAGAAAAAGTTTTGCTTAATCTATGGGCATAATCTCTATTTGTTTGCAGTGTAGGAAGGGGGCAGATAGTAGGGCAAGGTGCTGTGCTTTGGAGCTTATTACAGGATACTTTGTTTTTGTGTTTCTCACATGGAAGAGTGGATGCCTTGATGTTTGTGCTGAGAGGAGCAACATAGAAGGGCAACACTGACTATGTGAGTGCCCTATCTGGGCATCACATTTTAAACTCCTGATAATTCTTGCAGAGGCCTGAAAGGAAGCATCTTACTGTGTGTGTGTGCCGTCTCTTTCTGAAGTTCTTTAGCTGTGTATTTCTGCCTGGCAGGAGGTTGAACTTGTGATCCCTTCTGCGTCTATTTCCCTACTTGCTTCACTAGTTACCTGGAGATAAAGTGTTTTCCCGCCCCATGGTAATCTTCCGTGAGAGCCATCCTTATAGGGAGGGGTTGAGGTGTCTAGTTGGTTTCTAGAAGGCAGAATAGGGAGGTGAGCAACAGTGCCTATGGATGTGCATTGCCTTTAGTGCTATGGCAGGAAAAAGAGTGTGAGTTTTTTTTTTCAGGAGGTATCTCACCACATGACAGGAAATAATAATAATAATAACAACAACAACAACAACAACAATGACAACAACGACAACAACGACAACAACAACAACAACAACAAAACATTGCATGGAAACTTCCTTGACAAAATTGAAGGAAAAACTGACAAGGAGAAGACCTGGCTATGGCTCACAAATGGGACCCTGAAGAAGGAGACAGAAGGCCTGATCCTTGCAGCCCAGGAGCAAGTCATCAGAACAAATGCAATTAAGGCCAAGATCGAAAAATCAGCTGATGACCCAAAACGCAGACTGTGCAAGGAAACCAACGAAACCATTGATCATATCCTCAGCTGCTGTAAGAAAATCGCACAGACAGACTACAAACAGAGGCACAACTATGTGGCCCAAATGATTCATTGGAACTTATGCCTCAAGTACCACCTGCCAGCAGCAAAGAACTGGTGGGATCACAAACCTGCAAAAGTATTGGAAAATGAGCACGCAAAAATACTGTGGGACTTCCGAATCCAGACTGACAAAGTTCTGGAACACAACACACCAGACATCACAGTTGTGGAAAAGAAAAAGGCTTGGGTCATTGATGTTGCCATCCCAGGTGACAGTCGCATTGACGAAAAACAACAGGAAAAACTCAACTGCTATCAGGACCTCAAGATTGAACTTCAAAGACTCTGGCAGAAACCAGTGCAGGTGGTCCCGGTGGTGATGGGCACATTGGGTGCCGTGCCAAAAGATCTCAGCCGGCATTTGGAAACAATAGACATTGACAAAATTACGATCTGCCAACTGCAAAAGGCCACCCTGCTGGGATCTGCACGCATCATCCAAAAATACATCACACAGTCCTAGACACTTGGGAAGTGTTCGACTTGTGATTTTGTGAAACGAAATCCAGCATATCTATCTTGTTTGCTGTGTCATACAATAATAATAATAATAAACTTTATTTATATTCTGCCCTGTCTTCCTGGAGGGACTCAGGGTGGATTTCAAAAATAAAAAGCAAACATTCAGTGCCTGAACACAACACACCCATAATAACAAAACTTGACAACCTATCATATAAAAACAAATTATGACTTAACAACTAAAATTAAATTAAAAATGCAACCTGTTATATTGGACAAAAAGCAAAACATCAAAACATCAAACAGAAGCCTTCCCAGTTCCTTGGGGGCAAATAGATTGATCAAGATGTCTACTGAGCTGATGGGGCAAACAGGGCATGGATACTGATGGTAGCTATTAATCCGAGGAACAATGGTAGTATTATAATCTATACCTCCTCCTCCTTGTAAGCCAGTGAGCAAAGGTGTGTCTTCAACTGTTTCTTGAAGATGGGGAGGGAAGGGGCCATCTTTAATTTCGTAGGAAGGGAGTTCCAGAGGTGGGAGGCCGCCATGGAGAAGGCCCTTTCTCTTGTTCCCATCAACCGTGCTTGGGACAGGGATGAGACTGAGAACAGGCCTCCTCCAATGACCACAGTGTCTGAGTTAATCTATAGTGGGGGATCCGGATCATCAAATAGTCTGGACCCAAGCCATTTAGGACTTTAAAGGTAAGAACCAGAACTTTGTATTTAGCCCAGAAGCAGACCAGCAGCCAGCAGAGCTGCAGCAGCATGGAAGTGGTTCTCTCCCTGAACAGCGCTCCAGTTAGTACCCTGGCTGCTGATCTCTAGACCATTTGAAGCTTCTGAACTATCTTCAAAGGCAGCCCCATGTAGAAAGCATTGCAAAAGTCCAAATGAGATGTGACTGAGGCATGAACTCCCATGGCCAGCTGGCGCGCAAGGGAAAACCCATATCTTTTTATTTCTCAGGGTGGAGGAATCTCTAGACAGTGATATAGGAGGCAACATAGAGTAGAAATGAGGGGAAGGAAAAGACAATTTTAGTAAGTGGCACATCCACAGGACCATTACACAGGATTATTCATGCTCCTAACTACTCCTGTTTTGAAAGATAGAAACAACTAAATGAGCACATGAAAGACTGGCAGCTATATATTGTTGGAACAAAGGGAAATTTCTGAGAAAGAACATGAGTAGGTACATCATTATAATATGAGACATTTTTTAAAAATTGTGCATGCATTTTGACTATGAGAAATATGTGTCTCTGTGTGTGGAGTCACACTGGGAAACAGAAGATCACCACTGGGGAAAAACTCATTATTTGCATCTCTGGAGATTACAGAAAAGGCTGGGGAGAACAAGATGCCGCTAACTCAGTGGAGAGCAAACCCTTCTTGGGACATCTGAGATTGCTCACTAGATGAATTTGTCATACGCGTCTACTAATGACCTAGTGAAGTTAAAAATATGAATAGGAATATTCTCCAGTGGATTTTACTTCTTAGGAAGAAAATATCTCTTGTGGATTTGAGGAAAATGCTTTGCATGTGACTTGCTAGATCTTAAAAAATAGCTTGAGGGGTTTCTGGGTACAGATTCTGAAGGGACAGAAAAGGAGATGTTGTGTTTGCTTACAACATAACTGTTACATGATTCATGGTGTAGTCAATACGCTATCCATTAATCCCTCTTCGTTAAACAGCATGATACAGTGTTCCCTCACTACTTCGCAGTTCACTTTTCACAGATTTGCTGTTTTGCTGTTTTTCAATAAACTCTAAAAGAATATTATAAATCATAAAAATTGCAATTTACAGCCTGAGGAAGGGAGGAAGGAGAAGCCAAAGGTCAAGAAAAGGAGCCCAAGTGGCAACGGGAGGAGAAAGAGGTGAATTATCAACACACCATTGGTTGATAAAGACTTAACATAGCGTATAACTAAAATAATGTATAAAAATTAAAATAAATATAGTGTCCCTACTTCGTGGATTTTCAGTTATTGCGGGTGGTCCTGGAACCTAACCCCCACGATAAGTGAGGGAACACTGTACACCAAATCAGGTAGGATCAGCAAACTGGGAACATTTGCATTAAAAAGAAAAGCCTTTATAACTCTTTGCCTGCCAATAATGGATAGAATAGTGATATAATTGCAGAACCTAAGAGGGAATCCTTTTCAGATTACAGCTGATTATGTTGACTGAGAGATTCTAAAGAATAATCATAACTTTTTCAAGCACTGTATTGTTCTGCATCATTTCCATTATTACCACAAACCTATGCTGATAAGACATGGAAGTAGGATATAGAGAAACTGGAATGTAACATAAGGATCTGATGACAGTGCTGTATGTATGCTTTGTAGAAGGTACGGGAGGATAGAGGTGTACCTGATGTGTGAGAAAACACAAGCAAATATTTTGAGATATATCTGTAGCTCAGTGATTCTCAACCTGTGGGTCCCCAGATGTTTTGGCCTTCAACTCTCAGAAATCCTAACAGCTGGTAAACTGGTTGGGATTTCTGGGAGTTGTGGGCCAAAACATCTGGGACCCACAGGTTAAGAACCACAGCTGTAGCTGGAAAAATGCAAACATCAAGAGAAGAGTCCATGGCCAAAGTTGCTGTGTATAAATCAGTACACTTATCCCAGAGTAAAGTGAGAGGCACATGGTGTATATGTGAGAACTTAATCAAGAAACAACAGATTTTTCAAGATAATGCAAGAGCATCTCATGGCTGGTTATTAATTAAAAATTAGAGACTTGCAGATAAATCAGAAAGAAAGAAAGTGAGTGGGATGGAAGAAAATAAGTATTTTAGTCCATGTCTTTCTGTCTGTCTATCTGTCTTACTGCATGTGATGAAGTCCTCAGTTAGATTTTGGTAAAGGTTCTGATTTAGAATTAGGTTTTTCTTATTAATGTTAAAAGCCAGGTAGTGTAAGATGGCACCAGGTTTATAGTCCTCTTCATCAGAGTATACAGAAACATACAGAGGATAGCTTATAAGAAGACATAACTGACTGGAGTAGAGGAGCTTCAGGACCGAATTCTGTTCACTTTCTAGAACTAAACATAATACAGGAAAATATTGTTTGTTCTGGTGGCTGCCCATACATTGCATTCAGCACACCAGAGATATAGATATGATGGTATAAAGCTATCTCCATATTATTTCAAGCCAATAGTTCCACATTCAGTATGGATCATGTGGTACAAAATAGAGGATGGAGGAATTCATAGTATGTCACATTATTTCTCTCTTATGTTTTAAACAGGTAGAGTACATTTTCATGAGAGACTTTAAAATAGAGTTTCCAGAATTGTTTGCTGCCTTTCAGTTTTGAAAATACTGATACCTAGAACAGGGCCATGGGAACAGGGCAACCTTGATAAAATCTTTACAGTAGGAATAGAAAACAACTGGCAAACTGATATTCCTGCCTCTTGCAGACATCCAAAAATATGTTTAAGCTACTGCCTGAATTCTCATCATTAGATTATGGTTTCATAGTGGGATAATAGTTCTATACCAGTGGTTCCCAACCTTTTTTTTTTTTTTTTTTGATCAGGGGGCACTTGACCAGGGACCATTTTGACCAGGGACCACTCTCCAATATTAGTCCCAAAAGGGTTAAAAATCAGTTTTTGGTGAACTTTAGATTCAGTTTGGTTATTTAGGGTACTGATTCAGAAAACTTTATTGGATAGACCACATCAGCTCTAGTTTCTGATACAGAGCATATGCCATCCAGTAGTCGTCATCTGCTCACCCACAGAAAACCGTATTTAATAATCTAGAGCTGATGTGGTCTCTCCAGTGCAATCTTCTGAACCAACACTCCAAATAACCGCAGGAACAGGCCTAAAAATGAAGACAACAAGGCACCCCCACTTCCAGGCACCACATGGAACGGCTCCGCTTAAGGGGAGGGAGGAGGAGGAGAGGCAGCAATCAGCAGGCTTGTTGTCGTGCCTTTCGTAGGTACTGTCCCATCCCGACATCTCAGTTGCCTCGGCACTATAAGAGGATTTCATGAGACTAGTCGTCCTCGTTGCAACGGTGTAGTAACAGTGAGGTTGCGGACTATATTTTAGTTATTGGGGACCACTGTTCTATACTCATGTACAGTAGAGTCTCACTTATCCAACACTCCCTTATCCAATGTTCTGGATTATCCAACACATTTTTGTAGTCAATGTTTTCAATACATCATGATATTTTGATGCTAAATTCGTAAATACAGTAATTACTACATAGCATTACATACTTTTTCTGTCAAATTTGTTGTATAACATGATGTTTTGGTGCTCAATTTGTAAAATCATAACCTAATTTGATGTTTAATAGGCTTCTCCTTAATCTCTCCTTATTATCCAACATATTCGCTTATCCAATGTTCTGCCAGCCCATTTACATTGGATAAGTGAGACTCTACTGTATTTGTGCACACGCATACTTCCCCTCCTTTGCAACACGCAACCAACAAGCTAATAAAACAAAATCCCATTTCCTTGAGTTATCTTTTTTTTTTTTGATCTGTTAATGAGTCGGCTTTGAGAAGCCAAGCAACTACTTTAGAAATTCAATTCAAGCTTTGACAATATTGGAACAGACAAACATTTGAAGATATAGAGAGGAAAGAAAAACAACATCTAGCACACAAGCATTCCCTTGAAGCAACACTCCATAATAAATAACTAAATACTGCTTGAATAATCCAATAAGTAAATACTGCCAGTAAAATGTAAGCAGATTTACTATAGACCCTGTCATTGACAGAATTAAAGGATATGATTCTATAGAAAGAAATCAATAAGTGTCAGAATCTTAAGAAGAAGAAGAAAAGAAACTTGGTAAAGCTTGAAACTGTTTAATTATTTTGATGGGAGTGAGAGAGGAGCCCTTCTGCCAGTACCTGCAACATCAGCAGTATTCTCTTTTAAGTGTGACAGCCACTGTCAAGATGACAGTGGGGGAGGGGGAACACATGTTATATTCCAATGAGAAACCATGAGAAAATGTCTTGTAAGGGAAGAAAAAGAATGCTGCTCTCCTTGGATGCAGGAGGATCTGAACATTGGTGACTGTGTTACAGGTTTCCTGATCTGAACCTGAAGACCTCTGTAAACCACACACTTGGAAGTTGGATGTACTTACTATTCATCTGTCAGTCAACTATCTGTCACACACTAGAAACCCTTTCTACATTAACTTGCCTGATAGGAAACACTTGCACAGTTGCCTCTTTATCTCCTCAGCATGGTACTAAATCAGTGCTATGAAGAGACAATTTTCATGGGTGGCAGGAGGGACGACGCTTTAAAAAGCAGAGAGCTTTGAGTACTGGTCACTATAAAAGAGGTTTCAGTGAAAAAGGCTTTCATGAAAAAAAAAGTCCAAATAAAGCACTTGGATCAAAAAGTGTGTTGTGAAGCTTCCAAAAAAGCAAATCAATTTAAAATACAACATGCACAACAGTTGAGTAAACAACAGTGCTTGTGAAGTAAATGCCTATTATGCATCTCATCCTACTAAATTAAGGCTAAGTACTTAGCATACATTTAGTTATTATTATTATTATTATTATTATTATTATTATTATTATTATTTCTTACCGGCCTTTCCCTGTGACTCAAGGCTCAAGGCGGGTTACAAAACAATTTAAAAACACGAACATAGCAAAAATTTAACATATTTCTATAAAAGATCCACTAAAGCCTTCTGAAATCAATGGGACCTAAGTTCATCGAAGAAAACCCAAAAAGGGGCATCTCTCTGCTATAGTGCTGCTTTTGGCCTTTTTTAATATCTGGATATGAAAATGGTAGCAATAGAAGTGAGGGGCAACTGGCCTCCCGAGATCACATTGATGTTTTTATCTCTCCCTCGACTTATCCATGAGCCAGATCAAAATCCATAATTTTGACCTCCATACCTGCAATTGACTTATACATCAGGTTAACTTGTACATGAGCATACATGGTTGACATTGTCATGACAAAACTGTTAAAAATAATTTGTCTAAAAGTTATATGTGGAAATAAATATATTGAAGCTCCTTTCATAGCAAATTTTCTTTTCAGGAATGCTTTTAAAGAATAAAGTTTTAAAGACTGAGTTTGAGGGAACTGTGTTTTATGTTGTTTAATATATTTTAAATGGTTTTATTGGATTTAACGATGTATTTTTGATAGTCATATATTTGATTCTGTTTTAATGTTTATATGCTTGAGTTTTTAATTTATTCATTGTTCTTATTTTTAGTATCAGCCACTTTGAGTCTTCTTTAGGAGAGAAAAAGCAGGATATTAAATACTACTACGTATGACTGGCTTCACAACTGTTGCACTTCATATGTTGTTGCACTTATTTATATGTATTTATTGTGTCAGAAGCGAATTGAGAATACAGTTATAATGTATAAAAACCACAAACAAAGTTAAAAACTTGGCATTATGCTAAATTAGCTTTGACCAGAAGCTGACCACTTTGGGTGCCTCTGGTGTTACTATAAAAAAGTCCTCCATTGTGCATGTGGCAGGGCTCAGGCTGCATTATAGTAAGTGGTCTGTGGTTTGCTCTTCTTCACACTTGCATGTCGCAGACTCCACTTTGTAGCCCCATTTCTTAAGGTTAGCTCTTCATCTTGTGATGCCAGACTATAGTCTGTTCAGCTCCTTCTAAGTTGTTCAGTCTTCTGTGTGTCCAGGAAGGAGTTTCTCATCTGGTATCAGCCACTGATTGAGGTTCTAGGTTTTAACTTGTCACTTTTGGACTCTTGCTTGCTGAGGTGTTCCTGCAAGTGTCTCTGTAGATCTTAGGAAGCTATTTCTTGATTTAATCCATTGGCTTGGTGGCTTATATCCGAACAGAGGATGGGCCAGAGATGTCAATGCCTTGGTCCTTTCATTACAGGCTGCTACTTTCCGATGGGTGTCAGGTGGTGCAATACTGGCTAAACAGTATAATTTCTCCAGTGGTGTGGGGTATAGATAATGCGACATGTCTTAAGAGCCATAGCCACTGTTTTAACATGGTGAGATGAATTCCAAACTGGGCATACATATTCAGCAGCAGAGTAGCAAAGTGCAAGGGCAGATGTCTTCACTGAGTCTGATTGTGATCCCCAGGTTGTGCCAGTCAGCTTTCATATGATGTTATTTCTAGCACCCACTTTTTGCCTGATATTCAAGCAGTGTTTCTTATTAGTCAGAGTACGGTCTAGAGTAACTCCCAGGTATTTTGGTGTGCTGCAATGCTCCAGTGGGATTCCTTCCCAGTTAATCCTCAGAGCTCGAGATGCTTATTTATTTATTTATTTATTTATTTATTTATATAATGGCATATAATATGGATCTTTGTATACATGTTTAAGATAAATATATGGTTATATATAATAGAGTTTATAATAGGGTTTTTGTTATTGTTTTGGATATATATATATATATATATATATATATATATAGGTGTATAGGTGGCAAAGTGCGTTAAAGCACTGAGCTGCAGACCGAAAGGTCCCAGGTTCAAGCCCCGGGAGCTGCGGGAGCGGCTGCTGTTAGCTCCAGTTCCTGCCAACCTAGCAGTTCGAAAACATGCCAATGTGAGTAGATCAATAGGTACCGCTCTGGCGGGAAGGTAACAGCGCTCCATGCAGTCATGCCGGCCACATGACCTTGGAGGTGTCTATGGACAACGCTGGCTCTTCAGCTTAGAAATGGAGATGTGCACCACACCCCAGAGTCAGACATGACTGGACTTAACGTCAGGGGAAGCCTTTACCTTTACCTATGTGTATGTATAACCAGTCTGTATTTGATTCCAGACTGGTCTAGCTGAAAATCTTCTTACATTTTTTTCTTGAATAATATGGGAACTGTTCATATGAGAATAACCACCTGCCTTGATACCCATCTGTGGAGAAGAGTCTGAGTTTCATAATGAGATTCAAATGCTAGAAAAGAAGAGAATATCTGCAGACAGAAGTCAAAAGGCGACACACATTCAGTTTGTGCTTTGCACTGTGGTGTGAGCAATGTGCAAAATGATATGATGAGTGACCCAAGGCCATTTGGGATGTTATGGTGCATCTTCATCAAGACTATTAACTGCAGCTTTGTTGGCTTTTTACAAAGTCTGTCTATTCAGTGAGGCAGTTTGCTGTAGTGGTTTAATTTTTGGTGTCTGATATCATGACTGGATTTACCATCTGGCAAGTTTTGAATGCCACTAAAAGCCTGAGATCCACCAATAATTTTATTTATTTATTTATTTATTTATGATTATAATATTTGTGTTCTCTGCTTACCAAGCTTGAAACTTCTACTTCAAGCTTCCCATGTTGGTTTCAAGGTGAGGGTCCCTGTGAGAAGGCACTGCTGGAAACCTAGAACTTTATCTCTCAAGGCAAGTAAACTGGAATAAATGCTATGGGCAAGCCCTTTCCCCATGATTTCCTTGTCCCTCACTATTGACAGGTAAAACCTGTCAATAGCTCACAATCTTGAAATATTTCCATCACCTGCTTTGGTGTGATTCCCTTTTGCTGACATGCCAGAAGTAAAGGGGTGAGATTCCCCTACTCCCCACCCCCTGCTATTCCCAGGTTTATAGTTAAATTTCCCAATGTTTGGAAATTGCATAGATAGATAGATAGATAGATAGATAGATAGATAGATAGATAGATAGATAGATAGATAGATAGATAGATAGATAGACAGGATGGCAGAATTATGACAGTATACAGAAATACAGTCATGGCATCATGGATTGGCATACTGGCAAATGGCATGATTGAGTGCAATATCAAAGGTTCTCAGCCCAGTAATATCCACTGTCAATGATAATGCACTTGAAGTGGAATAGTGGGTTCCTGTGATAACATCTTTGGCATATTTAATAATATCTGATTACTTATATATGTATCTGTTAAGCAGGACATAGGAAGAATGCATATAGACAGGAACTGCTTATCCTGGAGACACATTCCCATCCCTTCTCAGCAACAGTACACTCTAATGACCTCCCAGTGTCTCAGACAGGACCAAAGTTAGGTGTTCTTTTTCTCAAATGGAGAAAAAGTCTTTTGGTTTTCTCCTGGAACATTTCTTCATTCAATATGTAATATACAATGCCAAAGTAGAGATCATTCATATATCTTCACCTAATGGTCACCAACTTTGTACATATAATTTCCCTCTGAACTCCCTTCCATTTTTATATGTGATTTCAGCTTTGCAAGCATTGCATGTTCTGGTTCCCGACATGCCTAGGGTCCAAAAAATCAAATTAGATTCAAGTAGGTCGAAGTCAAGGATCAGATGCTTTATTCACTTTGGCCAAAAGTGGATATCAGAGAGTCAGCATTCTCAAATCAGACATAAAGCAATGGATACATACAGAAACATTTATAGAGATTTGACAGCTATTCAAACAATGGACTTTGGCTGCTCTGGGAACTGATTAGTGCAAGTTATGATCCAAATGCTGATTGGAGGAGGCATGCTGTCTC
This sequence comes from Anolis carolinensis, assembly GCF_035594765.1. NCBI lineage: Eukaryota > Metazoa > Chordata > Lepidosauria > Squamata > Anolidae > Anolis > Anolis carolinensis. The sequence continues at coordinate 205,953,822 of NC_085842.1, read as the reverse complement.
CTGCTGCATCTGATTGGTTTCCTTATCTGGCAGGAATGTTAATAAACTACAAATGCTCTGTTTGAAGCTTCTGGCTGTTTCCTGAGTCCTCCTTCCTTGGGTGCATGCGGGAAGGAATATGGGCAGGGTTCAGGGCTGATTTGATTCCTACCAGCTAGGATGTGACAACGGGTCTGGGTGGGGAAAGAATGGATACCAGAACACCTTGATGGGTTTCCAGGGAGACACAGTGGCAAGATATTGGGTGACTTGGAGACCCTTATGGCTGGCCAGGGATTAATTTATTGTTGGGTGGAGAGTTTTATTGTTGGCGAGGAAGAATGATCACCAGGCAATTATGCCAAGCAACCAGAGAAGTAATAGGATTAGCACATGTGTACTTGTGCAACTATGGGGAAAATTTTATGTTCAGATGTTAACTGGACAATGTTTCTGTGGGAAAGGTCATTCTAGACATCAGATAGTAGAACCCTTCATGGTGTTGTTCTTGGCTATGGATTTTGAGGTCTTTTGGGGTGCCGGGATTCAATAACGATCTCAATCATACACACCTGACATTTTGGATAACATTCCACCCATCCAGTGAAGGGAACTATAGAATACAAAAGCTAATACTGTAATAAATTAGTGAGCTGTTAAGATGCCATAGAGGTAGAGTCAAGTAGCGATTCACCCTTGTCTTCGCATCTCATCAAGGTTTTCAGGATCTTTAGTCACTGATATGATGACCTGAATCTGCAAAGCAGCAGTAGTTGGGAGGCTCTGAGCACATGAAATCTATGTTGCTTTTCACCAAACTCTTGAGGTCCATTAATCAAAGCCAGGAGCAAAATAATAGTTCAGGAAGGTAAGCCATAGATGAACTGAAGAACAAATTGCCACTGTGTACATGCTCAGCCCAAGAATTTATTTTCCATTCCGAATAGCAGCTTGCACACATCCGTTCTTGTCTTAACCCAGATTCTCCTCATTTTGGCAGCCTAACACAAGAGGTATATGTATGGGGGACTTCCGGTGAGCGCTGAATGGCGACAGACGTGCACCACCGGGGCTCCTGATGGTACACACGAGATCGCGTCCAATTTGAGCCTTTGGCTCAGCCCTCCCCGCGGATCGATACGGCGAGGGATAGCAAAGTCCGCATCGTCCACCGATGGCCCCAAAAATCAGCCACCCCTCAAGGGTGGAGGATTGAGCGGGTCCGGAGGATTGGGACAAGCATGGAGCGGCTCGTGCGCTAGAGAGAGCTATCTCTCTACAAGCTGTATGCCGCGCTCGCATCAAGAAGGAATAAATTGTTCCAGTGCAGCGAGACTCCGGCGTGGGGAAGCCGGAGATAGAAACGTAAGTTCAAACATTGATTGGGCTCACTATCGGCTGTGGAGGAATATGGCTGCAACGAGTTGGTTATAAGAGTATGGTGTCCGGAGTTTATGAGATGATGAGATTATGAGGAAGACGTACCCTGCACCCACTGTATTGTTCTGGTGTAACATAGCATATACCCAGTTGGAATTCAAGTGTTAGGAAGGGTTCGGGTAGTGCTAGAACTGGGAAGAAACGGACCGGGACACGAGAAAAAGAGACTGTGTAAGCGTGCTTGGAGGTGGTTTATGGACGGCAGATCCAAAAGAGAAAGGCAGCGTTTCAACAAAATCTCCTTTTTTTTTCGAACGGACCCAAGGAAGAGGGTGAGATTGGAAATCCACTGACCTTGGAGCAAGCTGTTGTGTCTGCGGCAGCCCTCAGGAGATAAGCAGAGGCTCGCGAGAGCTGTGGGGGAGCCTACAGCCCTGGCGAGAACTGCTGAAGAGAACGGAAGGAACACGGAGGGAAAGCCTTAAGCGACACACACTACGAGGAGGAATTACGCAGAGGGACGCTGTTGATCTTCCGGTGGGAAACAAACACGCTTAAACCTGTCCATGACCAGCAAAGACTAGTAAAGACTCCAGCAGACCACCGCAGGAGCATCAATTCGTAGAGAAGAGGGGTTGTGTAAGTAAAATAAGGGTACCCCGGATAACAGGCCCCTGGTGGAGTCAGGCTGGAGTTGCGGAGCATATTGACATATCGACAACAGAGGCGGGAGTGACCCAACAATAAGGGGAAGCCTGGTTCCGGGAGGAGCAGTACCTGAAGAAAGGGTGTACGGTCTCTATGGTGTTTTCCTTTTTTCAGTAATGTATTATTATATTATTGAGTATACCTCAGGCCGTGTCTTTATTGCAGGGAATTGAGTAAAGTAGGCATCTAAGCAAGAGAAGAGGAGCTTCTTCTTGGTATTGAAACCTGAGCCGGAGGAAGCAACCAATATATATAGTGTGGTACCGAGGATATAGTCTGAGCCAGTCGGAGGTCGTGGTGACCTGGAAAAGTGTGACGGATTGGACCCAGAGCACCTGAGCCATATACTGGCGGAGAGTTTGATTCATAATTACAATATAACAATAAAACAACATAGCAAGGAACAAATAATAGCACGTAAGAGAGGAGTATGGCAACTTTCAAGGGAAAGCTGGATAAAGATTGGAAAGAGCTGAAAACAGGTCAAAGAAGGAACTCGATCCCGACCCCGGATGAAGTAAACTTGAAAGATCTTTTGAGAGAGATCCAACGGGTCTCGGAGAAACAAGACCTGCTACAGAAGGACATTCAAGCCATTGCCAGTAAACAAGACTTGCAACAAAAATTATTTCAAGAAGAACTGACTGAGTTAAAAAAAGAGCTGAGAGAGGAGATGTACACAATCAAAAGTGAGGTGCAAAAAAACTCAAAGGACATTCTTGAACTGAGAGATGAGAAAGTAAAAGAGGAAAGAACACGAAGTAAACTACAAAGGAGAGTAGAAGGGATTGAAGCTAAGAATAGTAAATTAGAAAAATTACAGGAAAAGATGGAATTAAACGAAACGGAATTCCAACTGAGATTTAGGAATGTCCAGGAAGAGGCTAAGGAGAATATCAGAAGCACCATAATTAGTCTAGTAGCAAAAGCTATGAACAGCAGCGAACAGGAAACCAGTGCTCAGATTGATAGAGCATATAGAATAAACACGAATTATGCAAAAAAAAATAAAGTGGCTAGGGATGTAATTGTCCATTTCGCAAGAAAAAACTATAGAGACGAATTACTGAGGAATAATAAAAGCAATCCAATTATCCACAAAGACCGAAGAGTTGCGGTATTAAAAGAGTTTCCACTATCTATATTAAACAGACGTAGGAACTACTTCTTTCTTACGGACGAATTAAAGAGACTGCAAATAAAATTCCGGTGGGAGAAATACGAGGGGATTATGGTGACCTACAATGGTGAAAAAAATTGGATTACTTCTGAAGAGAAGGCAGACGAGTTTTACCGAAAATTGAAGAAAGATTTATCCCAAAAGAAACAACTGGAATCGGCAGAAAAGGAAAAAAATCCCAAGGACACAAAAAAAAGAAGATTCGACTCTCCCAAAGAAGCTGAGGAGCTATTGATCCAGTTTTCAAAGGACAAAGAGACTGAGGACTTATCGGATAGCGTGGAGGAAGTAGAAGAGGAGATAGCGGCAAATGAATGATTTTAACCAATCAATAAAGGTTTTCTCAAACAACATCAACGGTCTGAATGCGCCCACAAAGAGAAAAAGGGTATATAATTATCTAAAAAAGAATAACTTTGATGTAATTGCTTTACAAGAAGTGCACATCAAACAAAGCCAGGCCAAATATTTGTTTAAGGACAACCTGGGAAAGTTATACCACTCTCTAGACCGGGAGAAGAAGAAAAAAGGAGTGGCCCTGTATATTAACAATAAATTAAATCCATCTTTAGAATTTAAAGATAATGAGGGTAGAATAGTAGCAGCGAAAATTGAATCAAATTCAGAAACAATTTTAATTTGTAATATTTATGCACCTAACGGGCCAAAAAGAAAGTTTGTCAAAAATTTAAGAAACCATATTAGGGAGAGTGATTTTAATCACATTATTATAATGGGGGATTTCAATGGTATATTGGAAAAAAACAGAGATAAAAAAGCATATAAAAAGACCATAACAAACAACATGTTACCACAGAATTTTATAGATCTAAAGAATGAATACGACCTCCACGATTCATGGAGATTGAGAAACCCCACCCAATTAGATTATACATTCTATTCAAGTCGTCACAACTCGTGGTCAAGAATCGACATGATTTGGGTGTCTAAATTGTTAACCACTAAAATAAATAAGGTAGAAATTATGGCTAGAGATTTATCTGATCACGGTGCTATGTTAATGGAAATCAATAAGAAAAAAATAAATTTGAAATGGAGATTAGACGATAATTTAATTAAAAGAGAAGAGGACATCGTTAAAATTAGGCAAATGACGAAAGAATATTTTAAATTTAATAATATTCAAGAGTCTGACCCACTAATTATATGGGACGCATACAAGGCAGTGGCCAGAGGGTTCTTTATTCAGCAAAAGAAGTTGAAAACGAGAACGAAAAAGGAGAATTTAAAAAGATTACAAATTCAAATAGAGCAAAAGGAAAAAGCACTTAAAGCGAATCCGGGTAACAATAAAATAAACCAGCAGTTGACCATTTTTAGGAACCAGAAAAAAAACCTCGAATTAGATAACTTAGCAAACCAGATAAAGTGGGCAAAGCAATATTCATTTGAAAACGCTAACAAGCCTGGAAAGTGGCTTGCTAGATTATTAAGGAAGAAAAGGTATAGTCAACAAGTACTAAAAATTAATTCGCAAGGGAGAACAGTGTATACTGATGAGGAAATAAAGGAAGAATTTAAAAAGTATTATGAGCAACTGTACGAAAAGGAAGGGATCAGCCAGGAGGAAATAGTAAAATATCTATGTAAGCAAAAATTGCAAAAGATAACAGATGAGCAACGATTAGACTTAAATAAAGCAATAACACCCGAAGAAGTGAAAGAAGCGATAAAAGAAACAGAAGCAAACAAAGCGCCCGGATTAGACGGGTTTATAGCTGGGTTTTACAAAATTGAACAGGAGGAGGTTATTGCACATTTGGTGCAAATAATGAATTTGGTCTTAACAGAAAGTATTATCCCAAAAACGTGGAGTGAAGCGGAGATAATAATGATCCATAAGGAAGGGAAAGATCAAAGTGATGTTAAAAATTATCGACCAATAGCGCTGCTAAATACGGATTACAAACTCTTTACTAAAATTATGGCAAAAAGATTATCAAAATTTTTAAACAATTGGATCGCAGACGACCAGTCAGGCTTCTTACCAAACCGCAGCACAAAAGATAACATCAGGATAATAATTGACGCAATTGAATATTACGAGTATAATCACCAAAAGACAGTAGGCTTTCTCGCACTAGATGCTGAGAAAGCTTTTGACCAGTTGAATTGGGATTTCATAAAATTGCTATTACGAGAATTAGATATGGGGGCACAGTTTCAAAATACTATAAATGCTATATATACCCAGCAAGAAGCTATCATTAGAGTAAACGGTCAGACGTCGGGAAAATTCAATATTAATAGAGGAGCTAGACAGGGCTGTCCACTCTCGCCGTTGATTTTCATAATGACCCTAGAAATTTTATTGCGTTCCATAAGGGAAGATAGCAAGTTAGTAGGAATTAAAGTAGATAGTCAGGAAATAAAAGCCAGAGCATTCGCGGATGATGTAATCTGCATAATAGAAAACCCTAGGGATAATACAAGAATTTGGCTAAATAAAATTGAAGAATTTGGAAAATTGGCAGGGTTCAAAATTAATAAAGACAAATCAGTAATGTTGACAAAGAATCTGACATCACAGGACTTGGAAATAATAAAGAAAGAAACGGGACTCCAATTTGCAAACAAAATTAAATATTTAGGCATCTGGATTGCGTCAAAAAATAATCGCTTGCTGGAACTTAATTACGTGAGGAAATGGAAAGAAATAAAAAAAGATCTGGAGGAATGGAAAAATTTAAAAATATCTCTGTTAGGCAGAATAGCGACAGTAAAAATGTCAGTCCTTCCAAAGATGCTGTACATATTCAGGAACATTCCCATAATAAGGAACAATCAAATATTCAATAATTGGAATAAAGACATAAGAAAATTTGTGTGGAACAATAAAAGACCCAGGATCAAGCTCTCGACGATGCTAACTCCCAAAGAAAGAGGGGGACTTGATTTGCCAGACCTCAAATTATACCACGAGGCCTGTGCTTTAGATTGGATTAGAGATTGGGCGAACTTAAAAAAAGCGAAAATTTTATCATTAGAAGGCTATAATTTAAGAAGGGGCTGGCATGGGTATTTATGGTATGGTAAACATAAAATTGAAAGGAATTTTGGTAATCATTTTGTGAGATCGGCGCTACTAAAAACTTGGACTAAGTATAAAAGATTTTTCTATGAAAAGACTCCGCTGTGGCTCTCGCCGTTAGAAGCATATCAGAGACGAGAATTAGGGTGGATATCCTGGCCAACGTATAAGGAGGTGTTAAACTGGTCAAACAGGAATGGATTACCAGAGATAAAGAAGTTAGAAGAAATTCAAATCAAATATAAGAATATATCATGGCTACACTATTACCAATTAAGAGATTGTTTTAGGGCTGATAAAAAACAAGGTTTTAGTCCATCTGATGAGTTTTGGGATATTATTTTACAAAGAGAGAAAAAGGTATTAACTATTTTATACAATAAATTAGTGGAGTGGAACACGGAAAAGGAAGTAATAAAGGAATCAATGCTAAAATGGTCAAGAGATATAAACAGGCCAATTCTACTAAATGAATGGGAGGCGATTTGGAATAAGAAAATCAAATACTGCCGGGCCACTGACCTCAAGGAAAACTGGATTAAAATCATTCATAGGTGGTACCTGACACCTAAAAAAATTGCCTTAATGTATAACAATATTGATAACAAATGTTGGAGGTGTAAAGAGCAGGTGGGGTCTTACTTCCACATGTGGTGGAGCTGTAAAAAAGTTAAAAAGTTCTGGTCTATAATTAACGTGGAAAGTAGGAAAATTCTGAAAATAAATTTGGAATGCAAACCCGAATACTATTTATTAGGGCTATACAATATCTTCGAAAATGAGAATAAAGTAGAAGCGAAAAACAAGGAGAATTTAGATAAAATTTATACTTATTTAATAACGGCTGCGAGACTGGTAATTGCCAAAGATTGGAAGAATGCAGAAACCCCTACGAGAGAGATGTGGCTAAACAAAGTCATGGATATTAAGAACATGGACAAGTTAACTTTTTTGATTAAAAAAAATACAGGAGGAATAATGAAAGAAACGGACTGGACACTATTTGAAGACTATGTAGAAGAAGAGCTAAGAAGATGAATCAAACAGGAAGACTAACAGAAGATAGTAGAGCGGAGGTCCATCCCCCTCCCCTTCCCCACCCCACTCTAAGGGCCCTTTACCTATTATTTTCCCTTTCCCTCCCCACAGGTCTGGTCTCCCCACGCACTACCCACCCCTTCCCCTCCCCTCCCTTAATTCCCTGTCCCATAACCTACCTCTCCACCCACCTTTTCCCTTAGACGATAAGTGTTATCTGGAAATTCTTTAATAAAGATCATTTAAAAAAAAAAAAAAAAAGAGGTATATGTATGGGGAGGATTCTTCTGTATGTGTCGAGATGAGTCTTTTGATATTGCTAAAGTTATGTCATTAAGAGATAGAAACATTTTCTGATGTAACAGACCCCAACTTACCATCTCTACTATAGTGGATGTTCCTATCCTTGGAAATGCTATGTGAATATTCAGGAACTGGAATACAATAATCAATGCAATGAATTGGTTGCTAAGCTAGGTTGATTTGCTATTGCCTTTCTAATTCTATTCCAAAATTGAAAATAAACAAATTCATCTGTCAGGGATTGGATTTCCATCCTTCATTAATTAACTCCTGGTTAAGCTAGCAGGCATTTAACTGTTTTGGTTTAGTTTGTTATCCAGAAGATTCACTTTCTCAGCAGCATTTCCAATATAAAATTGGACAAACTTATTAGAGTGATTTTTCAGCATGCCAAGAGAGTTGGGAGCTTCTGAAAATCTGTTGAGAAAGAGCTCATTCAGGTTTAATTCTCTGTCTGAGAGCCAACTGCAGATATAATAAAATGAGTTCACCTTGTTGTTAGTTGCTCATTTATTTGATCGAATTGTGCAGAGGCTTCATTGTTTCCTTGTGCAGTAGACTATCTACTTTTGAAGGCACTGGGGCTGAGGACCCCTGTGAACTGGGGAAAAATGAATAGAAAATAAACTTTTTTTAACTGGAGAGAAAACTTCTCTAGGAACATCTAGTTTCTCTGGGGAAACTCTATAGTCAACTTATGTCAGAAGGTGACCATATAATGGTGCTGGAAGTCTTCAAGAAAGCAGTTTCCTAGGAACGCCTGAGTCCTCCAGAGTGACTATGGTTAGCTTTTGGACGATGTTGGCAACAGAGCAGTTTTTTTCAACCTGTGGATCCCTAGGTGTTTTGGCTTACAGCTCCCAGAAATCCCAGCTAGTTTACCAGCTGTTAGGATTTTTGGGAGTTGAAGACTAAAACATCTGGTGACCCACAGGTTGAGAAACACTGCTATAGACGTACTTGGATAATCAGGAAATCCCTAAAGAGAACATATTTATCAAATCTGCAAATAATCAAAACTGCAAAATATAAACCTGAAAATGTGGAGGACTGGCTGTATAAGATCTTCCAATCCTTCAATTAAGGAGAAAAAGACCTTATATTCATTGCGGAAGATGTATCAACTACCTGTTATTGACTGCAAGAGAGGAACCATGTAGGTGGTTCAGAAGAGAAAACACAAAGCCTACCTACCTGGTTATGCTCTACATAGATGTGGTGAAGCTTTACACCCATGTACTTAGCAACCATGTGGTCACAGATTGCAGTTCAAATCCTGTAATGGAACCCCTGAACCAGAACTAAGACTCTGTTACAGACCAAGACATGGGTTAAGCTCTCAATCTGGTGAGGGAAGCTGGCCTAGAGTGGAATTCCTCAAAAAGAGACCATGTCTGAATTTCCGCCTTTCTCCTTGTTGGCGATGGGGGCCGCTGCCGAGCCGCTCCTCTGTCACAGACCACCTGCCACCTTGGCCCAAATTTGCCTGATGCATCAGCCATGATTATCTACCACGGCTGTATCAGTGAAGATGAGATGTTCTCAAACATCTAAAAGATTAAAGAAGTGGCCAACGGACTCTGCCTGGAATTGGAGGGAAAGATGGTGAGCAGGAAAGAAGGCAAAATAGATGATGCCTTAATTGATGGAAAAGCGTCTTCTGAAGGTCTAGGACAGGCATGAACAAACTAAGGCCCAGGGGCCAGATGCAGCTCCCTGGGCACTTATCTCAGGCCCTCCTAATTTTCCCTGTCCTCTTGGCATAAGGACACAGCAGGACAGGAGAGGCAGACACGTCTCCCCTGTGCCGCTAGAGCACGCCCAGCCACCACGTGTCTCACCCTCCTCACGACATAAGGATGGTGTGAGAGCCCCATCCTTATGCTGGGAGGACAGCTCAAGGAAGGCACGAGGTAGCTGAGAGCCCCCCAGAGCACTCTCAGCCACCACGTGCCTTGCCCTCCTCCCAGCATAATGTGAAGAGGACAGCCTGAAGATCAGGGGAGGAGGATTGGGGCAGTCACTGTATATCCTGCCTTCCTCCTGGCATAAGGATGGGAAAAGCAACCCCGTTGTTATGCTGGGAGGGCAAACTGATGATGATCTAGGCCCTGCCCTGCCCCCTCCTGGGGCTTACCCCTTACAGGCCTACCCCACTCAGCACAGAGACAGCCACCCTGTCTCCTGGTCCGGCCTACCCAGCTAGGCCCACAATATAGCCCCAAGGTAAAAAAAGTTTGCCCATGCCTGGTCTAGAATGTGAAAGGGCAGAAGCCACAGTTATCACTGGCATTGACACTGTCATGAACCATCACCTCCAGGAGACAAGTTTCACTAAAGAGTCTTACAAGAAGTACATCAAGGACTACATGAAAGCAATCAAAACCAGACTTAAGGAAACAAAGCCAGAGCAAATAAAGCTGTTCATGACAGAGGCAGCTGAACAAGTCAAATATATCATTGCCAACTTCAAAAATTACCAGTTTTTTGTAGGCGAGAACATGAATCCAGATGGCATGGTGGCCTTGTTGGATTTCCGTGAGGAAGGCGTGACCCCATCTATGATTTTCTTTAACCATGGATTAGAGATGGAGAAATGTTAACAAAAGATCAGCTCTTCAGGATCACCCATCCTCATCATAATTGGCTGCTGCTCTATATTCATCAACAAAACATCATGACTCAGTGATGTCTAAAAACTGGACTGATGCTGTCTTGAGCTTAATTTGATTTATTTTGACCCTGAAATATTTGGAGCAGAGGCACTGGTTTTTAAAAGCTTGTCATGTAGGCTGTCTAAAATAAAGAAAAATAAACTCATTTTAAACCTCCCAAAAAAGAGACTAAGTTTGAGCAATGGTGCAATGTGTACCTGAAGTCAATTGGCCTTTTCTGCCACCACACCACCTGCTGTTTGGACATGTATATGCACACTGTTCTTTATTTGCTTTTGACAGCAGAAGATGCCAAAATACCAGTGTCTGGCAGCTGTGTACAGCAGCTGTCAACATTGAGCATTCAAAATATATATAGACAGCATTCAAAAATTAACAAAAAAAATACTTAAAAGGTGCAGGGGGAAGTTAAAACTCATACCTAATAGCTACTGTCAGTATTTCATTGTCTGAAAGATAAAATGGAATTGGACTGGAACAGGTTGCTAATGTGAAATACCTAGTTGTATTACATAAAATTGCTGCCACAGAATCTGCAATAGAGTGTAGTAAACTATGCTCCCTTCCACACAGCCATATAACCCAGAATATTAAGGCAGAATAACCCGCAGTATCTGCTTTGAACTGGGTTATCTGAGTCCACACTGTCATATATCCAAGTTCAAAGCAAATAATGTAGGATTTTATTCATCTGTGTGGAAGGGGCCTATGTCATGATGTTCCAGAAAAGGTCCTTTCTGGGGTCTTTATGTGATGTGTTTTCCGGTGACTGAATCATAGAATCATAGAGTTGGAAGAGTCCTTGTGGGCCATCCAGTCCAACCCACTGCCAAGAAGCAGGAAAATCACTGTGATACTCTAGGCTGCGTGAGCACTGGAAACCAGACACCGAGCCAATAAACAATCTAATATCTTTATTAAAGAATTGAAGAAATAAAACAAAAATAAGCAGAATATATGTCCAACAATAGACCTTCTGGGAAAGGTCAAATATAGTCCAGTATTATAAATCCAATGTCAAGTATTAGAGTTTAAAGATGATAATCCAATTAACTGAAACACACTCAAACTTCCAAGCAGTTTGAGTGGGGAATAATCCAGGTCTTTTGCAAGAGTCTCAGGAGGCTAGTCCAAGGCAAAGGAGTTCAAGGCAAGGCAAGGAAACAAGGCAAGGCAAGGCTGAAGATAGTGGATCCAAATGTGGTCCAGACTTGACTAGAAGGCGAGGCGCATCGCCCGGTCTACTTGAGAGTAGCACGCCACAAGGAACTAGAAGCAAAGTTAATCCTCCAACTGACACTTTGACACTGCGCTGGCTAGCCAGCGCACAGAACTTTTAAGGGACTTCAAATCTCCCTTCAAAACAGGTGTCCAACACTTTTCCCAAGGGAAAAACTGGCTAGAGACAACATCTTCGCCAGATGCAAGCCTCCCTGGAAACTCTCAAGGGAAACGGGTTAGTCAGCAGCTTCTCTGGCTGCTAATCTCGCGCTCCTCCGTAAGTTAGCCTTCTCTGAGTGACTTGATTCCCAAAACACCCTCCTATCAAAGGGAGGGGAACCGCTGGGAACAGGCTCGGCCTCAAGGCCTTTTTTAATGAGCTTTGGGCTTGAACTGTCAACAGGGAGCATCTGGAAGGGAACGGACTCTTGCTGAGTCGGCATAAACCCTATATCCTCGTCGCTCAGGTCCGCAATGAATACAGGATTGTGACCTGAGGGACTCTGGGACATCACAATTGCATTCAAAATACCCTCGACAGATGGCCATCCAGCCTCTGCTTAAAAGCCTCCAAAGAAGGAGCTTCCACCAGTGTGGTGTCCGGGGCAGAGAGCTCCATTGGTGAACAGCTCTCACAGTGAGGAAGTTCTTTGTAATGTTCAGGTGGAATCTCCTTTCCTGTAGTGTGAAGCTGTTGTTCTAGTCTCCAAGGCAGCAGAAAACAAGCTTGCTCCCTCGTCCCTATGATTTCCCCTCACATATGGCTATCATGTCTCCTCTCAGCCTTCTCTTTTGCATGCTAAAATGCCCAACTCTTTAAGCTGCTCCTCAAAATGAACCTTGATCATTTTAGTTGCCGTCGTCTGGACACATTCCAGCTTGTCAACATCTCCCTTCAACTGTGGTGCCCAGAATTGGATACAGTATTCCAAGTGTGATCTGGCCAAGGCGGAATAGAGGAGTAGCATGACTTCCCTGGATCTAGACATTATGTTCCTATTTATGCAGGACAAATTCCCGCTTGCTTTTTTTGCTGCTGCATGTCATTGTTGGCTCATTTTTAACTGGATGTCCACAAGGACTCCAATATCTTTTTCACACGTACTGCTGTTAAGCCAGGCACCCCCATTCTGTATCTTTGCATTTCATTTTTTTCTGCCTAAGAGGAGCATCTTGCATTTTTTCCTGTTCAAACTCATTTTGCTTTTGTCCAGTCTCTGAATATTCACAATAGCTTTGCAAAAACCTGCAAAGCCTGATATTTAGAGTTCTCCCAGGGATGACAGGAATATTTGGTTTTATTACAGATTACATTCTGGTAGAGCTAGGGAAAGATGCTTTTTAGATTATAACTCCCTGAATATGATAAAATCTTACACTGGCTAAATTTTTAAAATGTAGTCCAAAAAAAGTATTTTTTTCCTAGTTTGTGTCCCAGCAAATTTGTTTAGGATTGTGCCGAATCTTTCCAAAAGAGGTTGTCTATTTTTACAATCTAGCTGTTTGGAGGACACATTTACCATTCAAAAGCCAGCTGCAACAGTATGTGAAAGGCAGATTACATTACTGACAAAATCTCATGCCAGGCAGTACAAGCAGATTGCTCCTTGCCTCTTCATAAATTAGCTTTTATCAAAAGTGTCAGGATTTAAGTGTATTACTGCACACCTTTCGAGGAATTACCTTAGCCTCTTCTTTTCTCCTCTTATCTCAAATTGCTGTTGATAATGGCATCAATTGTATTGTTTCTTTGTCCAAATGGATGTGCACCTAGTTTCAAAACACCCCAAACATTCAATTAAATGCTGAGCAATAGATTGCATTATGTAAAGGTTAGCTGGGTCTCGGTTTGCCAAAGCCCAGACATGAACTCTACTCACCTTTGCATCGGGGAGGTCAATATGCCATTCATCCCCTGCTGAAAGCGGCTTTCAGCCCAGCGCCAGTCCCTCCTGTTTAAAGGCTTCTCTGAGACAAAGAGGCACTGACCTTTGCGGGGAAGTTTCCATGAGCGCTTGGAAAAGTTACATTAGATTTGCACTGAACCAGCAGTCGCCTGTGGGTTTAAACAAACAATGCTGATTTGAAGCAAGAGGTCGCTTGGATGAAGCTGGCAATAAAGGTTGCTTAGCATTCTTTCCCAGAAATGTCATCTTTGTTTCTCTCTCTTTTGATCCTTGTCACATTTGTTGATTTTGTTCATTTGGTACAATGTAGATCCTCCTTGCTGAGAGTAGGTTGTGGCCACTATGGAAACAAATTTAGTTCTATTGCATGACATCGTTTTATTTCAGGGATGAATCCATTTACAAGACTTTGCTCATAGGGGCTTTGTGGTCAGGATGTCATAGGCTTCTTCTACACTGCCATATAATCCAGATTATCAAAGCAGATAATCCACATTATTTGCTTTGAACTGGATTATATGAGTCTATACTGCCAAATAATCCTGTTCAAAGCAGATATTCTGGATTTTGAATGGCAGTGTAGAGGGGGCCATAAAGTAGCTGAGCAGCCAAGGATACCTGGGAGACAACCTACTGAGCTAGCCTTTGGCCATAGAGTGCTGTCTTGGGCCTCGGTGGAAAAATAAGTTTATTGTTTTAATGTTGTGTGTGTAATGGTGTTTTATTGAGTTTTTATGATGATTTATTTTACGATTGATTGTTTATAATCTCTGTTTCTTTTGTTTATTAGTTCATGTTATTAGCCGCCCTGAGTCCCCACGGGGAGATGGGGCAGGATACAAATAAAGTTTTGATTGATTGATTGAGGGTTGCCAGATTTTTCAAATAGCAATACAGGACATCCCTATCCAGGCCTCTTCCCTGTCCCTTGGCACCCTGTCACAGCATGCGATGGTGACATTACAGCACAAATTGGTGGATAGGAAGGACCTGCATCATAATAGGAGACCATCACAACATGGAGGACGAGAAGTACAGTTAGGCTCTCTCAGTCCCCTACAATGGTCTACAGCTTCTCTCTTGATACACAGTGGTAGGTCTGTGCAGTCTTTCTTAATGGTTTACTTCTCTGGCTTTGTCTTCTTGTTGCTTTCTGTAGTAGGGATGGAAAAAAAGGAATAATTGCTATTAACAAACAATTTTGAAATAAATGACTTCTCAAGGAAACATTCTATAGAGTTGTGCTGGAAGACTAGAAAATGTCTGGAGATCACACCTCTCTAGGCATTGTTAAGTCCTTCAGCACAACTCTGTGGCCAACTTCCAGAAGAAGCATACCATAGAATCATGCTGGAAGACTTAGAAAATGCCTAGAGAGAAGCTATTTTTTCAGATCTGGATAAGTGAATATATGGGTACCAGTCTCATGGATACAAGGGTCACACTATATATTCTGTATCAAGTATGACTAAAATTTTATTTGTGCATTGCTTTCCTCTCTGAGTTACTGCACTACACATGTGATCTTCTACTCGGGAGGCAGACTGAGAAATCAAGGCACAAAGTATATTTTCCTCTGAAGCCAAATAATATATCCTGTTTAAAATTAAACGTTTGATTTCTGCAGTAAAAATGAAGAAAATGCGGTAATCCTAAAATATAAATGAATAAAATGAAAATATCTCAGTGTATCTGAAACAAAAAAGAAATCTAAGGCCTCATCTACACTGCCATATAATGCAGTTTTAGAATGCAGATTAACTGCATTGAACTGGATTATATGTCAGTGTAGACTTAAATAATCCAGTTTACTACAGTTCAGCCTTTATTATATGAGTCTACACTGAGCATCTAATGCAATTCAAATTGCATTACATGGCAGTGTAGATGGGGCCAAAGGCAGTGCAGACTCATATAAACCAGTTCAATGTAGATAATCTGCATTCTGAAACTGCATTATATGACAGTATAAACACAGCCTAAGATTCTAAATTCTGATGCCATAGCAGGAAATTATACTAAAGAGGAAATAATAAGAAAAGAACAAAATTCTTACTTAATGGGAATGTGTGGACTCCTGCAATCTGTTTCTCACATGGTCTATGTTTAGTTTCTTCTCTCCTGAGGTCCTTGTGGGTGACCAATCTTTGCGACAGCAGAAGAGGAATTTGTTCTGCACAATTCATCTGTCTTCTTTTTGATGAATTGTTCCCAAATAGAATCTGATTGTCTCAGATTTATTCCACCCTGAATAGAGCACTTGCTAAAATCTTACCAATAATTCTTGGTGTCTGCTTGAGCGAAAAGTTTGTAGAGAGCATTCAGGTCTGATCATATGAGATTTTGGGACAGAGCACTGAAGTCCTGAAGGATGTTATTGAATGTTGGTTGGACAGAGACTTTTCATTCTGATTTGTGGTGCTGGGCCCTATTTTATTTCTTTTTTCCAAATATGTTATTCATGAACTAGAGTGCTGGCTCACTTCACCCGCTGTCAGCAATTGTATTCACTGTGTATACTCTAATGTAACTTGCCAAATGTGAATGACAGTGCCTCCTTACAAATTAAATTATTCACACTTGGAAACAGCAAGTGAAGATTTTATCACATATGGCTAATACAGATCAATTGCAATATGATAAAAAGTACCTTTGTGGAGAGCTTATTACACAACATCTTGTCTCTTCCATGGTCACATTGTGCTTGAATCATGTTTGGATCTTCTCTTTGGCAAAAAAAAAAAACATGAATCCAATATCACTGTTATCCTTGTCAGATAATTTTCTTCTGCTGCAATCCCAATATCACAAAGTTGGGGATGGTCTTGCAAGAAAGTCACAATTGAATGGCTGTGCAATTGCAAAAAAAAAAAGGGGGGTTGAGAGAAAACAGAAAAAAACTTAGCTCATATGTGCTGTACAAAAAAACGTGATCTTGGGAAATCACATCAACAAAATGCAGACATTGCACAATTACGGTCAGATGTAAAAGTAATTGTTCCAATATGCTTCTATTTGCTTAAAGAACATAATTGTGATGAGACAACAGGCTGATGGGATGAAGTCCACAGTCTCTATGAATTTAAACTTTATCCATACAGAATAAAAGTGTCAGTTGTTTGGGGTTCCAGCAGGGCCAGCCCTAGATAATGTTCAAGTGTAAGCAAACAGTATTTTTGGCGCCCCCCCCCCCCCCACCCAAAACCAATCACTGAAAAATAAAAGGTAGAAAGTAGAGATGAACAGATAAGTGTATGAGAGAGGCACATATGGTCCCTGCATATGTGTTTGTATGTGTGTGTGTGTGTGTGTGTGTGTGTGTATACAGTAGAGTCTCAGTTATCCAACATAAATGGGCTGGCAGAACATTGGAAAATGTTGAATAATAAGGAGGGATTCAGGAAAAGCTTATTAAATATCAAATTACATTATAATTTTACAAATTAAGCACCAAAACACCATGTTTTACAACAAATCGAATTCATGGTGCCTTCCGCACTTGCGTAGTTTGCATATGGCTTGAGACACTCCTGGGTTCCAGTAACCTGGAAATAAACAATTACTCTATTTCCAGTGCGTGCACTCCTCCCTAAGAATCAGATTAGTAGCTGGGGAATGTAACTGGATTCAGAACTGGACAGATAGTTGTGGTTGCTGGAAGTATCTTCTCCCAATAATATACTGGTTGCCCTCTTTCCTAAAGAATGCAGACCTAGCCTTGGCTAGGACAGAATTGGGTAAAGGACTCTACCTTTGAAGATAGTTTGCAACTGGCTGGAAATGGGGGTACATTTTAAAGTGGGTCTTTTTAAAATTCTAGAACATAGGGATAGGGAAAATGCAGTTCTTAGGCACGACAGCAGTATGTGTGAAAAAGATCTTGGAGTCCTTGTGGACAACAAGTTAAACATGAGCCCACAATGTGATGCAGCAGCTAAAAAAGCCAAGGGGATTTTGGCCTGCATAAATAGGAGTATAGTATCTAGAGCCAGGGAAGTCATGCTACCCCTCTATTCCGCCTTGGTCAGACCACACCTGGAAAAATGTGTCCAATTCTGGGCACTGCAATTGAAGGGAGATGTTGACAAGCTGGAATGTGTCCAGAGGAGGGCAACTAAAATGATCAAGGGTCTGGTGAACAAGGCCTGTGAGGAGAGGCTTGAAGAGCCGGGCATGTTTAGCCTGCAGAAGAGAAGGCTGAGAGGAGACATGAGGGCCATGTATAATTTGTGAGGGGAAGTCATAGGGAGGAAGGAGCAAGCTTGTTTTCTGGTGCCCTGGAGACTAGGATGCGGAACAATGGTTTCAAACTACAGGAAGCAGTAATGGCGGAAGAAAGGAAACAGCAATGCCCATCTTGGCTCCTTCCTCCATGATGATGTCATCATTATGTTTACAGGTGGACAAGGGGGAATTCCCATCACAAGGTAAATTGGGCATTTTTATACGTTTCTATGCAGAGAATTGAAGAAGAAGTCAATTGCCAATCCACTTAAGAAGTATAGCGAAAAAACACACTTTAGAAATGGTGAAATATCTGGAACCCACTGTATAAGCTTGCCTCATGTGATGGGCTCTATTGGTACCCATTTCTTAAATGTGTAGAAACACTGATTTTATTGCATGTAATGGAGTCCATTCTGATAGTTTCTGGGAATAGTACACAATGATCTTAAAGATGCAATCCTATTCAAATGTATCTGAGAATAAGTCCCATTGAGTGTAATGGTGTATTCTTCTGAGTCGAAGGGATTACAGTGTTTAAGTCCAAAATGGCTTAGGACAGTGGTTCTCAACCGGTGGGTCTCCAGATATTTTGGCCTTCAACTCCCAGAAATCCTAACAGTTGGTAAACTGGCTGGGATTTCTGGGAATTGTAGGCCAAAACACCTGGGGACCCACAGGTTAAAAACCACTGGCCCAGGACAATAATATATAGGTGTATATAAATTCACTTCTTCCTGTGAATTTGTCTAAAACATGAGATGAGGATTGAAATCCCTGCTGTAGTACCTTCCATTGTTGTAAAATGACCTATAGTCCTGAGAACAGAAGTCTTTCATGAAATACTAGTGCTACCCAAGTACAGTAGCATTTTTAAAACGACAATTTTGACTCTATGGTTGTCCTCTTGCCTGCATTGTTCAGAGAGACTTCAAGCTATCAGAAGGTGGCAAAACTAAGAGGCTTAATGGTAGCATGAGTGAATAATAGAAGTAAATAAAAGGGTGTCCAAAAAAGACAAAAAAGCACAGGAACTACTAGTCTTTTTTCTGGAGGAGATAATGGGAACCTGTCATCAGTGACAGCTTGAGCCAGCATATAATGATGTGACTCTTGTTAGCCACACTGAATAATTTTTATAATCAGAAAAGTGAGTTACAAGTGTTATCTTTTATCAGTTGGTTGTCATCAAATTGTCATCAGTTAATGTTACAGTGTATTTTGACATCTTGAAGAAAGTGCAGCATTTACTATAGACAAAATGGGAACTAGGAAGTATATCTAATATATTGTTTCCCAGAATAAACAAAGGATCAATCATAACGTACGAATAGATTTATGTATGTAAATATTCATTAATGTATATAGGAGCCCCTGGTGGCACAGTGGGTTAAACCCTTGTGCTGGCATGACTGATGACTTGAAGATTGGGTTGCTGATCTGAAGATTGCTGGTTCAAATCCAACTTGGGGAGAGCACAGATGAGCTCCCTCTATTAGCTCTAGCTCCATGTGGGAACATGAGGGAAGCCTCCCACAAGGATGGTAAAATCATCAAAACATCCAGGCGTCTCTTGGGCAATGTCCTTGCAGACATCCAATTCTCTCACACTAGAAGTGACTTGCAGTTTCTCAAGTTGCTCCTGACAGGAAAAAAGTGATGTATATCTATTAGCATGGAATTACAATGCAGCTATTTTTATTAGGCAGGGATTTGAAGCAGTATTGATATTAGGAACATGAGAACAAGGGTGTAATTATCTCCTGCCTCCCAAAACTGTGCCTATAATGATGTCATTGATTATTGTATATTAATCCCCTGTAGAGATTTAAGGAACCATAACTTCTATTAAAGTTGGGAGAGTAGTCAATAGGAGTGGAAGTGCTGGAAGTCTGACATCAAAAAGTAAGGACAAGAAGTAGGGGACCTCCATCCCTCTTGCTTGAAGATATGCCCCAAAGTAGTGGCAGAATTATGGCAGCCCTGGGCTCTATGTAGTCTTATAAAACCAAAACAGGGATTTGTTTAGCAAAATTGTAGTTATTTCGCACACAAAATAACACACATTACAATGACCCTTCTTTGTTTCCTCCCTGCTGGCATTAGCCAAGTGGCATTTTGAATATGGTGGCCCATCCATCTGCATGTCTTCTGGATACAACAGATAGGTAACATTTAATGTGATGGTTGGGTAAGCAAAAAAATTCTTAAGTTTTTATGCAAAATCAAAATCTGGGAAACATTATAATTTTTTTTTGCCCTGTCAATTCAGCATTTTCCTTGTATGAGTTTTCCACTAATTATTTCATTACATTATGGATTTCTTCCAGGCCTTTTGAGCATTCTTGGCAACCAATTACACGCAAAGTGTGAAAGTTGTAGCCTCAAGCTCTTAAACTGGCAGGGTGCAAAAATCAGTTTGAGGTCTATGCTTTTAACTGTGTTTTGACACACTCTCTTTCACACATATACCTTTTCTCCAAAAAGCCTGCAAAAAGTGTTGCTAAGGACCTTCCCTTTGATATGGGAGGGCTATTTGCTTACTTTAGTCTGTTGAAAGAATGTAGGAGCATGAAGGTAGAAAGAAAATTATGCTCTTGAGGACATTTTTCTCCATTTCACATGGCGGTGTACTCCCCTTTCCCAACTTGGCACCGCCAAAATATATTGGGATACTGCTCAAATCATTTCCAGCCAGCATGATGTGGTTTCTAGTACAGAAAGCACCACACTGAGGAAGGCTGGCTTAGTATAGGAATGAATTATTAAAGCTTTACAGAGGCTGAGACTGTGACCAATATCTCAAAGGCCCTTTACCATTGAAATGTTACTTTAATATTCTTGAGGAACAAGCACCTTCAAGCAACAAGCCTTAGGTTATGCCAACTGCATGCTGTAGGATTCAGAGTCTGCCCCCTTTGCCCACAGTACAATGTAAATAAACTGGCACATAGCTCACCCCTGTGATTCAGGCTTTTATCAAGAAATTAAGGAAATGAAGCAGATTCTAGTATATGATTAACCCAGTACAGCAAATATTTTCTGCCCTTGCTTATAACCTCTGGCTGCAAAGATTGTGTAATCATATAAGGGGTGGAAGCGAGGACATTAGCTATATTTTGTCATGACCTTAGTAGGCAATTCTCCACTTCTTTAATCTGTCCCAACTTCATCCTAACTTTGCCTGGTGTAGTCTTCATCTCTTTTTATTCCCTGCTGAAATTTGGTATAGACTTACCATAATTCACCCCTATCCAGTATTGGTTGAGCATACAGATCAATGAACCAACAGTCTAGCCAAACAACCACAGAAATCAATGGGTACTTTAGCTACTGGAATTAAGCTAAATGTACATTTTTGTCTGGTTAAAAATCCTTTTCAATAGGGCTAAGAATTCAATCCATAGGTCATGCTTGCGAAGCTTAGAGCTGACAATCAATGAAGAGTAAGTAGAATAAACATATTCTTGTCCTGTTTTTCAATTTGGGCTGAGTTGCTAAAAAAAAAGAAAGGGCAAATTGTTGCATCACTACAGTTGGGGCCAGACAGTGCAGTAATTCATGGACCCAGACCAGACCACAGTACAGTAGCTAAAGTACCAGAAGATTAGGTGAAATCAGCAACTATATATACAAAGCAGCACTAGAAACAATAATATATGCTTGAAGTGTATGTAGATGAAGCCACACGATTCAAGCATCAGTGTAAGTAGGTAATAATGACAACTCTGATTGGAATGCAAACATTGATTGTACTGCACACCGTAATTTTGAAGGAGCACATTGCAAAAAAAGATTGTTGTCAAATGTAATGCACGGCTTCCCTTTGCCTGTCTGCAAGGTGAAGGTGTGCCCCTCCACAAGCTATGGCTGGCAAACTGAAAGGCCTTAATATTCTTTCAAAACAGAGGGGGAGGTTTTGAAGGCCTTGTAAATGAGGAAAGTTGGGAAGCTTGCATCTCTGTCAGGCTGAGGTTGGCGAGTTTGCCAGCCTTGGCTTGACAGAAGGATATGAACAGGTTTACGTGCGTGATTCTAACACACCATCAAATTTAATGCACAACCTACATTTGGCTGTGTAATTTATCCAAAAAAGATGAGCATTGGATTTGAGTAAATATAGTAATGTTTTGCAGATTTTGATTTTGCATAAAATTCTTGCAGAAGAGCTTACCTATACCCAACCATCACATTAAATATTACTTATCCACTGTGTCCAGACGACATGCAGATGGGTGAGTCACCATATCCAAAACACCACTTGGCTAATGCCAGCAGGGAGGAAACCAAGAGGAATCATTGTAATGTGTGCTACATTTTTGTTAAATGACTGCAGTTTACTAAAACAAAAATCTCTTTTTCGTTCAAAAAGTAGTTAGCCTTGTAGATAGATTGATATTGTGGACATATTGATGTACACTGTACTTTCCAAAAATGTTTGTGTGGTTATATATAACTTTAGGGATGTTTATTTATATAAGCAAATTCTGGTAGAACACTGCTCAAAATTTTTATAGGCACTAATTTTCGTGTCACTCGTTTGATGGTGTCACCCAGTGCAGTTCACACATTGCTGTCCCGGTGATGACACTGAGGTCATTTATTGGTACCCCAAAGTTGCTTATATAAAGTTGATCAGATAATTCCTCCTCTGGACCTATCCAAAGCTCTTCCCCTTTTCACTTAAGAATCATAGAGCTTTGTCTACATCTCCTATCTAAACATTCACATTTTTAATTTTAAGAGTTCACCATTTTTTTTAGCCTGATTTGCAGATTTGCACCATGTTCTGCTGCTCACAGAGCTTTGTCTCTACATGATTCTCCTCATTTCTAAATGAAGTACCACATCCCCTCCATTTCTTTTTCTGGCTAGTATTGCTATACTCCAATTCTCAATTCCGGAGAATGCCTGATTTACCTGGTAAAAGATTTAGTGGAATAATGTCCATAAAGAAATTCCTTGTTACATTGTGTTTCATCCTTGACATCATTGATGAGCACTAATTGGAAAGGCAATATAGTTAAGAGTGTTAGACTTGGAACAAGGTAATACAGGTTCAGATCCCTGCTTAATCACAAAGCACACAGGTGACCTTGGGTCAGTCAGGGTTCTATAGCTAAAACTACCCCACAGGGTTCTGGTGAGGATAAAAAAGGAGCAGGAAACCAAATAAAGAAGACCTTCTTTATGTTGATAATAGAATCACAGAAACAGAGCTAGAAGAAACCACAAGGGCCATCAAGTCTGCTGCCTGCTATACTGGAATTCCCCATTAAACATTTTTGACAGACAGTCATGCAGACTCTGTTTAAAAATCTCTAGAGAAGGAGACTCCACAACACTCTGAGACAACATATTCCACTATTGAACAGTTCTTACTATCAGGAAAGTCTTCCTAATGCTTAGGTGGGATCTCTTTCCATGTAATTTGAATCCATTCCTCCATGCACTGGTCTCTGAACAAAACATCCTTTCAGATTTTTAATTTTTTTTCCATTTTTATTTTTTAAAAGTTACAGTTATATAGACATTTACTATACATTTTGCCCTCTTTTATTTTATTTCACCCCCGTGCGCCCCTTCTCCAGAGCTATCTCTTCTTCTAAAGTCCCACCAAGTTGGGATCCTTTCAGATATTTAAACATGACTATCACGTTCCTTCTTAACTTCTCTTCTCAAAGGTAAACATACTCAGCTTCATAAATCATTCCTCATTAGGCTTGGCTTCCAGATCTTTTACCATTTTGGTAGCCTTTCTCTAGTCATGTTCCAGCTTGATGTTGTTGTTGATGAGGATACTGATTAAATGGCATTTAGTCACATACATTCCATCCTCAATGGTATCATGTTATTTTTGCCAGCAGCATTTTACTTTGGGGAAGGGGTTGGTTTAGGGGTTTATAAAAAGAAATGTCAAAACCTTATGTATCTACAGCTATGAGAACATTATATATCTATGAAAATAACAGAAAGTCCCAGAAGTCATTTGATACATGGGGAAAATGCAAAGCAATTTGAGGATGAACTGCAGAAAACACAGGGGGAGATGGTGTATCCTATATACTCATGTATAAGTCTAGAGTTTTTCGTCAAAAAGTCAATCCCACAAAAACCTGCACTAATTTATCCACGGGTGTTAACCTTTCCCTATGCTATCCAAAGCTAATATACATGTTCTGTCGCCTGAAAAAACCTTTGGGTGCCCAATTCTCGGTGAGAACAGAATTAGAAACTCACACTAAAAAGGTGTAATGATAAACAAAAAATAATGTGAATGCCTTTCTTTTTCCCCATGTTGAATACTCAAGCCAAGGAGAGCATCGTAGAAATGAAACTGAGAACTTCGGTAGAGTGGGGAAACCTATGTGAATTGCATTAGGTAGTAATTGTATTACTCACCTTGATCTGGGTGTTTAAGCAATACTATCTTACATTGTTTATGGGCACCAAATGCAGAACTGCCATTTGAACAGACCCAGAAGCGTTGACTATGAGTATAGATATAGTACTATTTGGGGGTTGTTGCTATGACTGGGCTTCTTGGGATATAAGTGTGCCCAAATCTGTTATTGTATGATCTGACAGTGTTGCTTAAAGTTCTCAATCTGAAAGCCAGATTCTATGATCAGCCCAATCACAGGTTATGACTGTATTAGCACAGATGAAATTATGTAGGAGTATATATTGGTGCCAAAAACAATAATTCAAAGATAAGGCTTAACTAGAAGAATAGGGAGCTTTCAGACAAACAAATACCACCCATCCTGCTCTACAGACTGAGGTGGTATTCTCATTTGATTTTTATCAAATATAAAAACCAGCTCATGAAAGAGTCAATATGAGAAGGGAAAAGAACTTGAGAGTGGAAGGGCAAAAGAAAATTTACAAGAACACACCTGCCCTATAAAGTATATCATGCTTTGCTGCTGAGGTGGAGCCCAGCTGCAAGGTCCAAACTTGGCCTTGAAGTAAAATCCTCAGGGATTACGAATCATAACTGTTCACAAAACTACCCTATGAGATATTTGGCTTTTTGAATGTTTTGGCTCATAAATCCTATATGTTCCACCCAGCATGGTCAATGATAAGGTATTGCAGGAAGTGTCTCGTGAAACATTTAGAGACCCCCAAATTTCTCCACCCCTGCTGTAAAACAAGTATTGCCACTATAATATTACAAATGGATGATTGAGGCGCAGTGGATAATGGAGAAGATAAAATGTAAAACAAGGACAGCAACACATCTATGTGGATAGATTTTAATATTCATTGTGTAGATGCTATGGGAAAGGAATAGATTCTTTAGAATTTGGTCATGTGTAGAGTCAGGAAATTGGATTTTTTTTATTCCTTGAGAGAAAATATGAAAACCATCTATTTCTGATGTCCCTGTTATGGGAATAACATTGACAGTTGTTGTGTATTTCTATGAGCAGGGACCTGGAGGTCTTCAGTATCAACTAAATTGGTTTCAACACAGAACTACCACTGGGGACATGTGATCTCTTCCATGGAAAGGGCTCATTCCCTGGCAGGTCCTTATTAAATCTGCTGTTGAAATCTTGTGTGCAGGTGCCTTGGTCTCCTTCAGCAGGAAATGTGACAGCATGGTTGAACTGAGCACTGCAGTTACACACACCAGAAGCTGAATTGTTGACACATACGGCTTAAAATCAGTAACTAAGAACTCATTTGTTCAGTCTAGCTGACTGTATTCATTGTCTCCTCTGTCACTTACAAAGTGTGGGTGAGGGATACTGCATCAGAATCAACAAAACCTAGTGAGAATGTAGACAGAAATGTAGGGGAATTGATAGCAGTTTCAGTTTCCCTTCTAAGCTGAATTTGTCCCCTTTCTTTCCCAACCTCTTCCAGGGCTGATATCATAAGTATAGTATCCTGGTGAGCCCCCCACCCCACCCCCCACCACACACACACACATCAGTAGGACTAAGGACTTTATGAAATGGGTAAACTTGGCAAGCCTAATTTATAGTGTTCATATGGACACTTTTCTAGAGATAAGTAGAAATCTCAGGTTTTGCTAGGAATGGGCCCAGAGAGCCAACGTAGTACTGTATAGTGGTTTGAATTTTGAACTAGGACAATGTGACTAGGGCAGGGGTCCCCAAACTAAGGCCTGGGGGCCGGATGCGGCCCTCCAATGTAATTTACTTGGCCCCGCCCTCAGTTTTATAATATAATATTTTATATCATTTTAAATAATATAATATATTGTATATACATATAATATTGATAACAATATAATGTTATACAATATAATACTAATAACACCATATAATAATATTAATTATATTATATATATATTACATATAATATTACAGTATAGTTCAATATAGTAATATATAATGCTAATATTGTGCTATGCTAATAATATAATACATTGTATGTGCATACAGCTGCTCTGAGTCCCCTTCGGGGTGAGAAGGGTGGGATATAAATGTAATAAATAAATGTAGTAAATGAATAAATAAATAATTTTAAACTTAGGCTTGCCCAAAGTCTGAAATGACTTGAAGGAACACAACAACAACAATCCTAATTAACTTGACTATCTCATTGGCCAGAAGCAGGCCCACACTTCCCATTGAAATCCTGATAGGTTTATGTTGGTTACAATTGTTTTCATTTTTAAATATTGTATTGTACTTTCATTGTTGTTGTTGTTTTGCACTACAAATAAGACATGTGCAGTGTGCATTGGAATTTGTTCGTTTTTTTTCCAAATGATAATTCGGCCCCTCCACAATCTGAAGGATTGTGGACCGGCCCTCTGCTTTAAAAGTTTGAGGACCCCTGGACTAGGGTTTGGATCTTAACCATGAAAACCTATTGGGTGACTCTGAGCAAGACAGACTTGCCTCTCTTGAATGCAAACCTTCTCTGAACAAATTCTGCCAAGAAAACCTCATCATATGTTTGACTTGGAGTTGCCATGAGTCAGAAATGACTTGAAGGTACACAACAACAATAAACAACAATTTAAAAATTACCCAATTTTGTTCAGAATGGGGGGAAAGCTAAGATTAAAAAATGTGGAAAAATTGTAAATGAAAGATTCACACAGCCAGACCCTGTGCTTTTAATATTTACCCCTTCAAAGCATGACTTTAGATTCCTGTATATGTTTTGTGTGTGTGCTGAAATGGGTTGCTCTGAAAAGCTCTTTATCTTTGCCACCTGTAAGGCAGACAAATGTGCATAGCCCTCCTCACGATGGGAAAAATCTGTTTCTATTTAAGTATTTCTTTGTTTCTTTAATTATTTATATCTCACCTTATATGCCATAATAGGAAATCAATGAGGCTTACAAATAAAATCATCTGAAAGAGTTTAAAACAATTAAGAAATTTAAAACTACCAGAATAATTTGAACAGGCTAAAATATTAAACTATTTAACAAGGTGAAACAGCATAAAAGAATATATTTGTTGAATAATAATAATAATAATAATAATAATAATAATAATAATAACAACAACTTTATTTTTATATCCCACTCCCATCTCCCCAAGGGGATTCAGGACGGCTTATATGGGGCCAAGCCCAACATCAACATACATTAAAACACAAATCTTAAGTTAAAACCAATATAAAAACAGTAAAAACAGTATAAAACAGCATATAACAACATAGAATATATCAGGTCCTTAGAACTTGGGCATGATACGAAATGTGTAGGGGTGAGCTTGTACAGACTCTATGTTAGGCTTGAGGATAATAATATAGGGCGATCAGGGAAGGCAGGAAAGTCTCGTTAAAACATTAAAATCAGCAAGGATGAGGGATATTGACAAAGTGCAATAATTGTAACAATTTAAGTATCTAACTGGAACTATTCATTTGAAGGTGCATTGAAAACCATGTACATGGACAGCTTGGAAGAAATCAGGGTCCTTCCAGACAGGCCCTATATCCCAGGATCTGATCCCAGGTTTTCTGTTTATCCCAGATTATCTGGCAGTTCGGAATCATATAATCCAGTATAAAGCAAAAACCTGGGATCAGATATAGGAATATATCTGGAATATAGGGCCTGTCCGGAAGGGACCTCAGTTAGGTTTTAATTAAAAAACATATTTTAATTTGGCTTAGCGATGAAGCTACCATTGGTGTCAAACAGTTCTCAAAGGGAAGGATATTCTGCAAAGGAGTTTCACAGTAGTGAATTATGCCAATGTGTGAAGGCCTCAGTAACTCTCCAGTATGCTACATGGTGAGGTTGGACTTGACTTTTTGGTCCCATCATCTCTATTATGTGATTAATTTGCTTCCTCCCATACCCTTTGTTCCTACTTAGCAAGATCCCTATTTAACAGATATGTTAGCTACATGCCAAATGATGGTTAAATAACCATGAGGAAATGGGAACCCTGTCATAATGAACACAATTTGGTTCTATGCTTTCTTCACCCTAAACCATAAAAAGTCACTTTATTTCTTGAAGGGTTGTTTCTTCTAGTGCCTCACAAATTTTTGGTTTTGCTTCTAGACAATAGTTGTACTAGCTGTAAAGTGTTTATGCCACACTCAATCTCAGGGCTTGACTATCAGTTGTAGGTCTCCCTAAAGATATAGGAATTACAGTTCATGGTACAATCTCTTGTTATTTCTCATTGGAATGTATTGCCTAAATCCAGTTGCTAGTCCCACTGAATCAGCATTACTTTCCTCTTGATTCAGTGGGACTAGTAGTTGGATTTAGACAACACTTATGCAAATTCAGTGAGTCTGCTCTAGTAGGGAATAGCAATTGGATTCAGTTCTATGTTGTTTTGCATTTATGTGAAGCATATTGTTTGCTAAAAATGGAGATAGATTTGACATCAAGATGGGGACTGGCATAAGAGCTGTTTCCGTCACAAAAGTATTGAAGGCTCCCAAAAATAGGAATTTGCAGTGGTTTGCTGGGGAAGAGGCAGAGGAAAGAGTTATTGAGGGCTGCTTTCTCTCTTAGATTAAAAATGGCTGATTTCTCCAAATATGATGTATGATCTTCCATTTCTTCTCAGCTGTCCAATGATACCACTTCTACCTTCTCTGGATATTGTCAAATAGAATGCAGGAATACCTGGATACTAGGCTTGTGCACAGATTCGGAGTGGTCAGTTCCCGTTGGCCGATACGGCTTGTTTGCCTTGGCGGGATGGCCGTAAGGTTAAGGACCCAGCCGTCATGTTTTCCTGTCCAATCACGACTACTGCTCTCCTTTTTGGCATCTCTGTTGCATACTGGCTTTTGGCTTGAACTCTTGGCTTGGCTTCTGGCTTGAACTCTTCCTTGATTTTTTAAAAGTTTCCTATATTTTCTTGATTCTTTTTATTTAGTGGGACTGACTGAGAGTTGGGAACATGTGGGACAGGTAGGTGGGGTGCACACGTGTGTGCATTTGGGGGCTTGGAGAGTCATCCTTTTAGCTTCTTTTTCTCCTCCCCTCCTCTCCTTCAGAAAATATTTCTCAAAGATAATTAGTTAATTAATTAATAATAGTAATCCCAGCAAACAAAAAGAAAAGCCTCATTCTCAGAAAACTACCACCACCTAGTTACCTCTCCTCTAGAGTAGAAAATAGAAACAGCTTTAAGGAAGCATTAAACCTGAAGCAGGAAGGTAAGGGGGGAAAGGCACCAGTCCAGGCAGGGCCTGCAGTGTAAATGAAGAGAAAAGAAAGGGCTTTTTAAAGGAAGCCCAGGATAGGATAGCTCCAGGTCATCAGTCTTCCTTCTCTGGGAAGTGAGAAGCCTCCTTAAAATGCCTTTCAAAGCTGCATGCAGGGATAGAGCGTGCATGCCTGCAGTACCTGTAGCACATGTCTCCTCTAGAGTAGAA
Organism: Anolis carolinensis; assembly: GCF_035594765.1. Taxonomy (NCBI): domain Eukaryota; kingdom Metazoa; phylum Chordata; class Lepidosauria; order Squamata; family Anolidae; genus Anolis; species Anolis carolinensis. The sequence goes on along the minus strand of NC_085842.1, from coordinate 205,924,302 downwards.
ACAACTTTAATGAAGCATTAAACCCAGGTCTCCTCTACAGACTAAAGGGAAAGAATTGCAGAAAGAGTGGTGTCTTAACTCTGATGCTTTTTAATCCAGGTCATAATGAAGGTTATAATGACCCCATTGTCTTAAATGACGGTAAGGGGAACTCGGGGAGCCACCCCTCCCCATTGCCACCAATGGGCCGGATCTAGCCGTATTTTCCAGCTACGGTATGAAAACGGCTATCCAACTACTTGCTCATTTTTGGGAGGTGTGCAAAAACTGAGAGCGGGGGTCTACCGGTATCTGGCCAGCAGAAACAGATCAAGGTTCAGCCGAAATACACAAGCCTACTGGATACCATAAATGAATTCAAGTATTTAAGGCTGTATAAAGCTGCATCCATTAATGTTGAAGGAATTTGCAGATGTAATCTTAGAGCCATTGACAACAATCTTGGAGATTTCTTGGAAAACAGGCAAAGCCCAACAAACTAGAGGAGGCAAAAAAAAGGGTGGGGGTCCAATCAACCACTGCACAGTTAGTTTGACATCAATAGCACAACAGTTTTTTTAAAAAAACGAAATCATTAAATAGTATGGGAGCAAATATAATGCTGAATTGTGTTGTTCCAGAGACAAAAAACAAACTGATGGATTCAAACTGCTAGAAAAGAGATTTCACATAAACACTAGGAAGAATTTCCTGATGGTAAGATTCATTTAGCAGTGAAATAGATTGCCTTGCAGGGGTTGTAGATGCTTCTTATCTATAAGTCTTCAAGTAAAGTTTGGATGGCTATCTCTTAGGAGCGGTCTTGTTGTATATTCCTGAATGAAACTGAGTTGGTCTAGATTTTATTGATTTTATGGTCCCTTCCAAATCTGAGCTTCTATAATTCTACACATATAGGATTCCATTCTTAACTTTCATTACTGAAAAGCCACTGAAATGTAATAATGTAATGTAATAATTCCAATTTTGTAACACCATGTGTGTCTAATTGGATAAAGACCCTAGGGGTTTCAGGGTTGCCTTTTTAAAAAAAGGACACCGCAGCGGGTCTCAACATGTGACTAGTGATCAACATCACATCCTAGGAAGTGTCAAATGTAAAGAAATTTGTTCTGTCTGTTTTAAACTTGTACCTAATCATTTTCATTGGCTTTTCTCGGTGTTTGAATGCTATAAGAGTGAAAGATCATTCTCTCCTTTTTCATGATCTCTCCCTATGTTAGTCATAATTTTGGATACCTCTGCTATGTTCATTCATTTTTTCTTTTTATGCTCCCTTAGTTCTGTTATTAAATGGACACAGTATCACTCTGAAAGCTTTCTAATCAGCCAACAGGATGTAGATAGAGGTGAAAATAGCAGTGACTCCCATGACAAAACTTGATCATCAGGAACCATCAGGATTACAGATCAGTGTCTGGCTGAATGATGCCTCTTCTGGAGAGTGTATTAATGATATCGCACTCTGAGGCTCAGCTTGCTAATAATTCCTTTAGCAGAATAAGAAAGCTTGTCATCACAATTATTCTTCTACCCCCATAAGCTGGACAGGACCTTCCTGTGCATCCTGGAACAACACACTTATCTTCTGTAACTAACTCTTTGTTGGCTTTCTTTTTCCTTTAAAAGGTTTAATTCGCTCCCTTGCCTCTCAATATTTTTTTAAAAGATAAGCAGACCAATACAGTTCCTTGTTGTAATTGTGCACACGTCTTCCTCAAGTTAGCATAAAAGATAAGATCCTTTGTGTTTCCAAATTTTGTCCAAGAAAAGGGCATGGCTCCTGTTAGCTTAAAAGAAAGTGGAGCAGAGGAAAGACAGAAGTCCAGACCAAGTAAGGATGGAGTCTGTTGTTATGTTCACATGGACCATGCATAATCTAGAATTCTAAAATTTGAAATACTTCAAAATCCAAAATTGTCCCCATAGTTGGCTGAGATAGTGACCCTTCTGCTTTCTGATCATTCAGTGCACACACACTTTTTTCACGTACAAAACTATTAAAATCCAGTATAAAGGTATTTTCAGACTATGTAAAGGTAAAGGTTTTCCCCTAACATTAAGTCTAGTAGTGTCCGATTCTGGGCGTTGGTGCTCATCTGTATTTCTAAGCCAAAGGGCCGGTGTTGTCCGTAGACACTTCCAAAGTCATGTGACCGACATGACTGCATGGAGTGCCGTAACCTTCCCATTGTAGCAGTACTTATTGATCTACTCACATTTACATGTTTTTGAACTGCTAGGTTGGCAGAAGCTGGACCTGACAGCAGGAGCTCACTCTGCTCCCTGGATTTGAACTGCCAATCTTTCAGTCAGCAAATTTAGCAGCTTAGCAGTTGAACCCGCTGCATCATTGGGAGCTTCCAGACTATGTATATAAGGTGTAAATGACAGTTATTTTTTTTGTTTAGACATGGGTCCCAACTTTGATATCTCATTATGTACATATATGCCAATACAGGTACTCAAGCATCCCCTCTCAAAAAGAAATTGAAGACCTGGCTCTGCAACCAGGCTTTTGGATAGTGCAATATAAAATCAGCACAATGTAGCATGCAAATGAAGACCTCAGGGCTGGATATTTGTTTTCATGGTTCTACAATATGTATATGTTTTAATTGTTTATTATATTAATGCATTGTATTTTATGTTGTTGAATGTGCAGCATTGAATATTGCCGTTTGTACACTGCTCTGAGTCCCCTGCAAGGTTGAGAAGAGTGGGATAATAATAATTATGCCATCCCAGGTGACAGTCGCATTGACGAAAAACAACAGGAAAAACTCAGCCGCTATCAGGACCTCAAGATTGAACTTCAAGGACTCTGGCAGAAACCAGTATAGGTGATTCCGGTGGTGATCGGCACATTGGGTGCCGTGCCAAAAGATCTCAGCCGGCATTTGGAAATAATAGACATTGACAAAATCACAATCTGCCAACTGCAAAAGGCCACCCTACTAGGATCTGCACGCATCATCCGAAAATACATCACACAGTCCTAGACACTTGGGAAGTGTTTGACTTGTGATTTTGTGATACGAAATCCAGCATATCTATCTTGTTTGCTGTGTCATAATAAAATAATAATAATAATGGTAGTAACAACTCCAAAACACTTCTGGTCCCAAGCATTTTGGATAAAAGATACTCAACCTCTACTTCAAATGCAAAATGGTTTATTTAATTAGTTAATTTATTCATTTATTTACTTTTCAAGCCTAAATTAAAGTCTTAGTTTTCTCTTTTAAAGATGCTTTGGGGACAAATAATGTAAAAGGCTACCCTATCCCATATGAAAATTTTGGAATCTGAAGATTTCTGTCACAAGAACTGTTAAAAATGCTCCAGACAAAAATGTGGAAGGACAGAGGGGGACAATTTGAGAAAGTGGCCTCAGGAGAGGGGTCTTTTCAGAAAGGCTCAATTGGCAAAATCTTTAAGATATTTTCAGTTTCAAGTAAATTTATTTTATTATTTTATTATCTTGTTATTTTTATTCATTCAACTTTTTTTGATGTTATGTCTTTCATTCTGGGCTTCTCCATGTTAGCAGCTTTTACTGTTTTAGCTCTGTATTTTGCTATTGCATTTCCTTGTGAGCTCTTCCAATTTCTGTTATGGAACAGTTATACTTATTTGTTTGGTATATCAATACTGCAAAATTATATTGTTTGTCCTTCTCTGAACTACTTTCTGGCAGAGCATCTGACTATCTTCTCCCAAATTCTGAATCTGAAAGATTCCACAGGAATAGGCCTGTACTATAATTGTGTAGTAGGATTGCACCCAGGCCTGGCGCAACATGGCATGCTGACCACGCCGCCGCGTTGGGCGCCACCTTCCCAGGGGCGCTATTGAGCCCCTGGGAGGCGGGGCCACACCTGGCGGAGGCGGGGTCGCGTGATGCGGGAGACGAGGCCAGGTCTGGCCCCGCCTCCCATGGGGCGCGCCCTGGCGCAGCCAGGCTGCGTGTGGCAGCAGTCCTCCCGCTGCACGCAGCCTGGCTGGGAGGCAGGGTCACGCGATGCAGGAGGCGTGGCCAGGTTTGGCCCCACCTCCTGCGGGGCGCACCCTGGCACAGCCAGGCTGCATGTGGCGGCCATCCACCCAGGCTGCGACGAAGGCCGTGGCCTGGAAGGACTCCCGCCGCACGCAGCCTGACTGCCCGGCCAGGGCACGCCCCACGGGAGGTGGGACCGGCTACGCCTCCCACAGCGCACGCCCGCTCCGGCGGGAGTCCTTTCAGGCTGCGGCCTGGAAGAACTCCGGCCGCAGCCTGGCTGAGCCAGGACGCGCGCTGTGGGAGGCGGGGCCACATCTGGCCCCACCTCCCGCGCCGCCCGCACGCGCCCTAGCCCTGCCTCCCGTGCCGCCCACGCCACAGGAGGCGTGGCCGCCCGGCGCAGGAGGTGGGGTTAGGGCGTGGGAGGTGGGCCAGTCCTGGCCACGCCTCCCACGGCGCAGGGGAGGGGGCGCAAAAAAACTTTTTACGTACCCCTTGAAATTTCCTCGGGCCGGTCCTGGTTGCACCCTAATACCCCAATACTTTAATTATGGGTTGATAGAATGTTTTCAAAGCAGAATGGGGACAATGCAAAGGGGTGGGTGAGTAAAAATGCCCACCCCCTGTCCTGACACTTTCTACTCCAGCCCTCCTGTATTCCACAGAAGCACCAATGGCGATTAAGCCTATCACCGCAATTCTGGATTTTAATACTGCCAAAGGTTTCCTTCAGGCAGCTCCAGGCCTCCACGCCATTACTTCCTACCTCCTATTGAGTCTCTATCTGACTTCCCTCAAATTTCAGGCTCAAGAATCACTGAGAGCTTGAATGTTAGCATACATAGAAATGTAGAGCTGGAATTGGCTAGACCCATAGCCTTATTCTGGTCTGCCTGTGTAATCCAGATTATAGGAATCCACAGGTGGACTTGCCAAGAAAGGTTATTCAAGCCACAGCACTATCTATTTCTAAGGAAGGAAACACCAGCAAAAACACCAACTATCGCCTTCATATGCATGGATTCTGTATCTATGGCTTGAATATATATATTAAAAATTCCAAACCAACAAAACTTAATTTTGTCATTTGATATAAGGGATTCCATTTTATTATACCATTGTAGATAATGAAACTTGAGCACTCACAGACTTGGTATGCATGAAGTGGGCCTGGTGTTGTAGTTCAGCTAGATGCTGATGATGAAGGGATTTTAGAACAGGATTCTGCCTGCAAAAGGGGGCCGGAGAGGGAAACAGCTTTTGAGTCAAATTATAAGGAGATGATCCTTTACCCTAATCATTCCTTAGCAATGCAAGATAAGAAACTGCAAGAGAGTGAAGCTTCTCATGAGAGGGAAGTTTCCCCTGGGAACGCACCTACTATTGATAGTAGTAGTTTGAAGCTCAATTCTAGGGAGGAGGGAGCAAAACTCCAGAGGTCCAACTGAATTTGTGAGAAGACCTTGAAGCATCAGAGCAGATGCCAATGGCATGATTTCATGTCCTGTGGTCCTTAAATGAAAAGAGTGTTTTCATTAGAGTCAGATCAGGCAATGTCGCTGAACAAGTGAAGATCTCACGTCTTGTTTCCAGTTCATGTCCTAGTTCAAGATCTGCAGAGTTTGGATGCATAGTATAGGAAGTTTTTATAGTCTGGGTTTTGGATTCATGTTCATGTTTTGGTCCTATTTCTCTGGATTTTCTCTCATGCTGGATTTTGAGATTTCTGTACCTTGTTTCCCGAAACAGCTTTGAACTGTTTGGATTATTACCTTTGGATTGTATTCCTATTGCCAGTTTGGTCTGGCTTATTGCTTATATGACATTTTTCCTCATTACCTTATGGATTTTGCCTTTCTTATTTTCTATCATGATTTTCTCTTTTTTATATGTGTTTTTATCAATAAACTGTTTTACTATTACTTTTGGTTCCTGGTTGGTGTTGAGGGCAAGTTGAACTCCAGCTGGGGTGCAACACCTGGAACAACATCCCAGCAGATACCAAGTGTAGGAAATTCTGTGTTGACCCTCAAAAGACTAACGGATCAAAGGTTTATGGACCTGGCACTATCAAACCAATGGATGGTCCTGGAATGAATCTATTCAAGCTAAGTGAAGCTATCAACGTTATTTGCTTGCTTCTTGTTTGTATTCCCATTACATGTAAAAGCTTGCTTCCTGCACATGAAAAACTAGTATGTAAAGAAATAATGGTTCAGCTTATCCCTGATTTTCCTATGTGCAAAGTCATAGGTTCTTCACCCGTAACACTTTGCAGGATAGGTTAGTGGTGTTTGATTTCAAGAGTCAGGTGGTTAAGTCCTCTAATATGAACAGGCTTGTGTATTGAATTAGGTTCAGGCAGAAATTGCTGCCCACTGTTGTCAGGAAATTTCAGTGTCAAGCCTAACATGAGGGAAAGCTGAAGCACTCATTAATGCCAGAACATGAATCTATAATACAGCTGCTTTTGCACATCTGGGTGCCAAAAATTGCAGGCAAATCTTCTGAAATTCAGTACTGTTTGTCATAAAATGCTATTTTATAGTATCTCAAATTACTGCATAGTGTTCTGTTGAAACAGCTGGTGGTTAACTCAGTAGTAAATAAGATCAAAACTATGAAGCAGGCCTACCAGCAGGATCAAGAAATGTATCAGAAGTAACCTCTTAAACGTCCATGCTTGTGATATAAAGAATAGGATGTTTCATTTTCCTCCGGAGTCTCAGAATGAGACATGCTGCTGGGGAGAGAAAGAAGGTGGGGATTTTTTGCCCTAAGGCTTTGACTCAGTATACTGACCAATATACTGGACTACGGTATATGTGCATTAAATCCAGAAATTGACGTGGCCATTCCTGTGGGCGGTGTCCCTTTTCTTATCCATCATTCCCTTGTCACCCACTCAACTTTTTACTTGCAAAGATGTTAGCTGTCAGCCACAGTTTGTCCGCTTGAATAAGTATCTGCCCAAACAGGCCCCAAACTGATAGATCTTTCTGACTTGCTTCCCTTGGAGGCGTTTATCAGTGGAGGCTGCCAAGGATGGTGCCTGGGAAATCAAAGAGCAAGGAGCTCAGCTGGAAAAAGGAAATCCCCTTCGCATCTCCTGTGCTTGACTTTGCTTTCTGACAAGCGGAGCCTTGTAGGGAGGCAAGTGGGGTAGTGTACGCCATAGAGCCCTTTAGGACTGATGGGACATTGCTTTCTTTAAAAAAAAAAATAACAGAAAGTAGGATTGCAATTGAGGTTCCATATCATACATCATAGGCTATCACTTGTGGCCAAGTATAGTTGTCTTCCAAGGGTAGAGTCTTGGCATTGTGTCTGTAAGTGACTGTGGATACCTATTCTGGATCTGCATGATCTTTCACAGTGAGGAGGACATACATTTCCAGAGAGAAGGCGGGTCCCAACAAGGGTTTGCTCAGTGGGCCTTCCTCTTGGAATGTTTCTCCGTTTCGCCCATGATAGTTGACTTACCTGCCACACAAAGAACTAGCCAAGTTGTTTGTTTGTTTATTTTTATGTTTTCTATTACAAATAATAATAAAAATACTAATAAAATACATTCTGATATCTTGCCTTATGGGAGTTCCTTAACATTTTTCACTGATTTGGAATTTAAAGAGTAGGCATTTGCTGAAAATGATTGCCATGGGAGTGTTTGCCCATTCACAAAATGATTGCCATGGTGGATGTGGCTTTTTGCACAGTACCCATTTTCCAGAAAGCAAACTCATAAGGCTAAAAGAAAAAATAATAATTCACTCAAGAAGTTAAGTACAAAGCAGAGGCAGGGTCTGAGCTGCAAAACACTGAGCACCAAAACACAAAAACCACTCTTTCAAAGCTACACTTTTCCTCTCTGTTCATTTCACAGAAGGCAAACTGATGAGACCCAGAGAAAAGCAACTGGACATGAAACCTAATATAAACAGAGATGGGGGCCAGGCCTCAAGTCATAACTCTGAAAGCTTTGTGTAAATAGCAAGGGGTTTAAGACAGTTTCAGTGGTCCAAGTCAGGTATACATAATTCTGGTTTATGTTCAGAAAATGTCTGTTAAAAATACATGCAGGATTTCTATGTGACAGCATTCCAAGTCAGTCATCCCTTCCCAATAAGATAGCGAACAGGGCAATAAACATGAGACATGCAATGGATCAGTAAGCAGCCTTACAAGAATTATGATCCATAATTAATCAATAATTGGTCAATCCAATATGTAAAGCATACTTTACACTTGATTACACTGGTCAACACACAAGTTGGTGCCTCAGTTGTTAGCCCTGTTTCTGTGTATATTTGACCTGCTGATTCCAAAAATGACACCAGTTTTCCCCTATTAGCTCTAGTTTCCCCTATTAGCTTTGGGATAAAGAACTACAAATTGCCATCAGCTCACCCATAGAAAACCATGATAACCATACCTAAGAAGCTAGAGCTGATGATGTCTATTCAATGCCATTTTCTGAATCAGCACCCTAAATAACCCCAGGACAGGCCTAAAAACTAAGACATCAAGAAAACATTTTTGGGGAGGGTTGTGTTGTGTTTTTTGAGGATTTGATTATTTACCAATTGGATTAAAATGTTACCTCTAGAACTCTATAGGTCCTCCAAAGTAACTTTGTGGTCAGCTGCTGACAAAGGTTGACCATGGAGTCATGCTGCGGGACCTAAAAATACTTGAAGGATTGTTCTTTTGGATAAAATAAAAATAGTGGGTTTCCCAATTGCAGTTTTTTTCTACTTTTGCAGGAGTCCTTCACACAAACCCCAGTAAATGTGGAGAGCTGAGTGTACATAAGCTATTATGAAAGTTATTTTCATGATATTCATTCATATTTCAACTCATTCATCTTCCATTGAATCAAAATTAAGAATAATTTTCCATTTGAGCATATTGTTGATCGTTTGTACTAAGTTTTGTATAACAGAATGTTGTGAGTTTGGGAAATAAGATTTGAAAATGAGTGTATCAATTGGAAAATAGTTGAGCCAATTTTTGCATCCACTTAAGAAACCTGTAGATCATAAAATACTAAACTATTAAGAACCTATACAGTTTTCAAGTATTGGCTTTCTGTTAGTAAATTTGCAAATGTATTACTTATTTCTTGGACTCGGTGCATGAGGTGTTGATTGCTATGAATATGTTCTACTAGCTAAGGCTAGTTTTCCAGTTGCAGACCTCTTTGTAGAGCCTTAGGTATACATCCAAGCCAGATTTATTTAATGTCTTCTGGGCAGGATTGCCTTTAAAGAAAAATTTTAAAACTTAACCTTATAGGGGATGTAGGATGCTTGTGTAGAATAGGCATTTTGATAATTCTACACCATTACGGCCACATGACCTTGAAGGTGTCTAGGGACAACTCCGGCTCTTTGGCTTAGAAATGGAGATGAGCATCAACCCCCAGAGTTGGACACGACTAGTCTTAAAGTCAGAGGAAACCTTAACCTTTACACCATTACTAAGCCCAATGTTGAATTATGTTTTGAAACTTGGAATGTTCTAGGACCTGGAGAATTTTCTCCAGATGAACTTCAGAGGTCCTACACTCTGGTGCACAAATAGGGTCCATCAGAAACAGGCCCTTTTTAGTGGTGATCCCACATTTTTGGAATTACATTCCTAAAGAAGTACACACAGCTTGTCTGTACTAGACTTTATAAAGTATTTTTCAGTTTCGCTGATGTGTTATGCCTGGAAATAGTTGCCAATCCCAGGTAGAGAAGGTTACTGATCAACTACTGGATGTTAAATCGACACTTATGTTGACTTAATGGGCCAATGCTAATTGAACCTAACAATTTGATTTAAGCCAATTCATTTCATTAATTAGTTGGAAGAAGAGACTGGATAACAAATGGAAAACAAGTTCACATTAACATGGCCCATAACTTATGAAAGCCCGAATTGTCAAATCTTGGTATAATGAATGGTAAGTTTTGACTTATAAGTTCTTTATTCTTCTGTTTATGGATCTGATTGGTAATCAACCACAAAGAGATAGGAAAAGACTTTGCAGTGAAATGAACTCTAATGTGCAGGACTGGGAGATGGTGTATGTCATAGGAGCTATATAGTGAGGACTGACAAAGTTTTGCATGAGGCAGGAGCTCTGGTCGACAAACTGGAGACACTCTGCATGGGGCACAAGCCCTGATGAGACCAATGATCCCAATTCAAGTTATTAGAGTAGATCCCAAAGGTATTAGAGAAGATTAACTGAATCAATAGCAACTTCATATGTTAATAAGTATGTATCTTTAATTGATTCAATGGGTTTACTCTAACTGGGCCAAATCATTGGATTCAGATCCAACCATCAAACTGCCTTCATAAGCAACAATAATACAACAATTAACATAATGAATGTTTTTGGGTGGCAGATTAGTGAAATATTTTTGAGCCAATGCACCAAGGTACTTTACAAGACACTGTAGTTGTTATGTTTTTTTAATCAACTTTTTACTCCGTTTAAATGATGGTTTGTTCTTCTGCTATATTTTTGTGAGACACCTTGTCAGGCAGAATATAAATGTATTAAATCTCTCTCACACGAAGTAACGAAAGCATAGACCAGTTAAAACCATTTGTTTCACAGGAACCAATCTCAAGAGGAGTGTGCAGGAAACAGTAATGGCCTCCACTTACTACAATTCCTGAAAGTCATATTAATGAAACTGATGCGTTTTGCCTCTGGCAGACCTATTGTTCTTCTGCCATCCGATCAATGATCTTAATGGAACCATAATGGAACCATCTTCCAGTTGAATCCACTGTTTGCCTACAGGAATGAATTACCTATATAAATGTATGAAAGATTATTAACTGCATAGCAATATGAAAGATAAAGTATTCAAACAATTTCCAAGCTGATTTCCTCCAGACATTTTACCATACAACTTAGGCATAGATTAGGGAAGGTTGTATGGCAAAGCACAAATATAATTGTGAGCTTAGAACATTTAAACAACAAATATAATTGTAAAAACAAATATCTTGGGTGAATCAATTTTTAAAGCTTCCGTTATGTAATATTGGGTATGATGGTTAGACTTTGTTGGGTAAATATGAGCTTTTGTCATTGAGGCACACAGAGTTGCTGGACTGGTAAATGGATCAATATTGTCATTTTGTACAAAGTTATCATCATCAGGTCATTGATAGGTATCATGAATAAATTAGAAGGTTTTCTTGTCATACTTTTGTGTAGTGACCATTGTACTATCATTCTGATCTGATATGGTACAGAAAAGAAAGCATGAAGAACCTGTTCTTCGGCTGAAGGCTTTTAACAAGTTTTATTTTATTTTATTTATTGAAATTGTACCCCAACTTCCCTCCAGGTTGGGATCCATGTTATCGACTTCGAATGTTTTTTGGGGGGTGGGAGACAGGGGATGGGTTCTCTGTGCATATGAATATGCTTTTTCATTGCACACTTCACTCTGATGTATCAATACATATCACTGGGATGCATCCTTGATTGGGATATTGATTTAAATTATTACTTTTGTTGTTGCTGTTGCTGTTGTTATTGCTATTGTTATTTTTACTTTTCTTTTTCCTAGGATTGGAACCCAAAGTGATCACAACTTTAAAAATCAATATAATTGAAAACATACAAAAGCCAAATGTTAAAAAAGAATTCAATAAATTATATATTTAAAACAATTCAGTTAAAATACATGTATAAAATAAATAAATAAAGCTGTTAAAATCAATTCTACTAAATCAATGTAACACCTTCTGCCTGCTTTAAAGCCTTTTTATTTTATTTAAAAATAAAGTATTTTTATTTATTTACATATTTTTTTATCTCACTCTACCTCACCCCTGAAGGGGACTCTGAGCGGTTTCCAGACTGACAATAATTCAATGCCGCATTAAGACATAAAAACATACAAAATACAAACTACAATGTGCATTAAAATCATAAAAGTTAACACATAAATACGTTTACATGAGCAGTTAAAACACAGAACAAATTAATTTTGTTTTTGTCTGTCTACCAAATATTGCAGGCTAGTGTGTAAAGTTTGCCCACTGTATAGGAAAAAATAACGCAGAATACAGAAACCTAAACATTTTGGCAAAACATCAGATTCAGCTCTGCTGAAATACCTTGTAAGCATCTTCAGAAGGAACAAAAAGGAACTGAGATTTGTTTTACTGAATAAACATTGTCAGAATTCTCCAAACAGAGTTGGACTGCTAAAAATAAGAATCGTTCCACAAATGTGTTCAGATACTTTGTAAAGATTGTTAATATCTTGGTTGATCAAAGCAATGGGACTAACTGGGATTTCTAAGGCTAGAGAGATGGTGAAGAAGCATGGATCTTCAAGACCTCAAGAAAAGCAATAGTTAGCTTAGGGCTCTGTTTGCAAGGTGATGGATGGATGCTTGAAGCAGAATCATAACGATAGATGGATGGTTTTAATGATGTTGTGGACAGACTTGAGCACAGTGTTTTAAGCCACAGATAAGAGCAGTGGTTCTCAACTTGCGGATCCCCAAATGTTTTGGCCTTCAACTCCCAGAAATCCTAACAGCTGGTAAACTGGCTGGGATTTCTGGGAGTTGTAGGCCAAAACACCTGGGGACCCACAGGTTGAGAACCACTGGATTAGAGCATTTATTGCACAGATAAATTTTCTGATATGGTCACTTCAACCAGTCACAGGTTTCCACAACCACCTTAGTTTTTCTTTAATTTCTCCCATCCCAGTTATTTCTACATTCTTGGGAGTCAGACGACGTTGTGTACTCTAAGAGAATGTCTGCCACTTTTACTTGGTAACTAAGTTCACTATTTTGCTTGTCTTATTGAAACACTTTTTAAGTTCTTCAGATTATGCAAGGACATTCACTTTTGGGAATGTTTGATAGTGAAAATACTTGGAAAAAACTATTTTTTAAAACTTTTTTTGAAAGAAATATGACTTGACAAAATTCAACAGAACAAAATAAAATGTACAGTCTGGAGAAGGAAAGAAGTCCGGTTTAGCACACTTAGCCCATCACTCAAGGCACACATTTTTGTCAGCAAGTGAAACTTGGTGTCTTAATTTAGTATGACCATTGCAATCACAGCTTGCCCAGAAGCAGGCATCGGGAGCCAAGTGACTGGTGTGCCAAACTAGCTCTTGAGAATCAAGTTGTCAAGTGTCAAATGAAGGCCAAGAAGGACCACTTTTGCTCTTGTGGCTTCACAATTAATACTCTCTACAGATAAAGCGGTTTTCCAAGCAGAGTCTTTTGATGACCAATAACTGTTTGAGGAAGGACAAGTGGCAGACTCCCTACTTGGAAGAATGCAAGGTTTTTTTTAATGTGCATTACTTTTAGACTTTAACAACTTAGCCAATTGTCATTTCACATCATTTCCAACTTATGTGGACTCTAAGTTACGAAGTTTTCTGGGGCTGAGAGTGTAACTTGCTATCATCCAGTGGGTTTTCATGGCCAAACAGGGACTCAAACCCTAGTTTCTAGAGTGGTAGTCCAGTGTTCAAACCACTAAACTCAAACCTTTTCAGTCAAGAGCTAGTTCAGATTCCTCAGTATGTTAGGTGTCCAGACAATAGTCTGGAAAAAAAAGAACAAATTCCTATGCACAGCACAGCACTATTTGTAGTGCAAAAAAAAAAACCCCATGAAAGAACAATACAATATTTGCAATGAGAACAATTTTAACAAACATAAACTTACCAGTTTTTCAATGGGAAGTGTGGGCCTGCTTTTGGCTGATGACATAGTCAAGTTCATTAGGATTGTTGTTGTTGTGTGCCTTCAAGTAGTTTAGATATAGGGTGACCCTATATCTAAAGTTTAGGGTGGGGATGGGGGTTGAATGATTTTGGAGAACTGCATCTGGTCTGTGGGCCTTAGTTTAGGGACCCATGCACTATACCACACTGACTTTCAACTTCTCTGATACAGAGTGTTGGGAGAACAACTATGCCAGGGATAAGAAGGCATAGATTCAGTTATGGATAAAAGGAGATAGAGAGTGGGGAGTTAGTTATTCCCACACTAAATTGACTGAAAATTCTGCTATTCAATGGCAGATTGCTAAATGGAACAACAGCTATCACCTTGGATTTGATCCTGGATGGGAAAAGCCTGGATTGTAATACAAAGAAGCTGGAGGATGTTTGTTAGTATGTGGGATAACTGCTCTTAGCTCCTTCTACCTGGGTTCGCTTTACAGCAGTGGTTCTCAACCTGTGGATTGTGGTTCAGCAATAGGCCGTGAGAACAAAAAATCTGGTCCATGAACCTGCTTCCTCTTTATTTTTTAATTTATTTTTTTCTGCTTCTTTCCACAGAACTGACCAATGCATTGGATAGACCACATCAGCTCTGGATTATTAAATATGGTTTTCTGTGGGCGAGCATATGGCGACTATTGGATGGCATATGTTCTGTATCAGCAACTAGAGTTGATGTGGTCTATCCAATGCAATTTTCTGAATCTGCACCCTAAATAACCAAACCAAATCTAAAGTTGACCAAAAACTGATTTGTAACCTTTTGGTACAAATGTTAAAGAATGATCCCTGGTCAAAAAAAGATTAGGAACTTCTGCTTTACAGCATCAAATGAGACCTGGGCAAGCAGGGAAGTGGACTTATTGGGATGCCGGGAAGTGGATCTATTGGGATGCCATCCTCCACACTTGTACCCTGTCCCACAGTCTACTGGATCTGAGTGAGCATATTTAAAGATGGTGGCTAGGACAGAATTGCCTTTGCATACAATTGTCCAAGATAACCGTGCCATACATGAAAGTTGTTCTTATCTATCCTTGAGCCACATTCCCTTATTGAGCTGAATGATGTTACTCATATGCACCACTATGTTAAAATCTTTGAGCTAACAAAATATAATTTTCCTCATTTCAAAATGATTTCAGAACCTTTTTTTATCTAAAGTAGACACACTGGGTATGTTGCAAGATAAGTGAGGAGTAAATAAGAACTTTCATGTTCTACACATTTCTATACGTAATGCTGTTTTGAATCTAACATTCTGAAGCCAGGATCTTCCTAAATTCACAATTAGCAACTTGAATCTTTCCTTTATTATTTCAATGAATTGTGTCAAAGCAAACTTTTAAAAATGTGATGTCACCAGTACAGCCAGAATCTATAATCCAAGAATCTAATATCCGCTTGTTTTCATCAGTTGACTTTTTTTAAAACCTGAAAATTGCTTAGTCATTTATGATTTATGAGATTTGTTGATAAAATCAGTTGAGCCATGCTGGCTTTGTCTTGCAGATTGAGTACCTGGAGAGCTACCATTGGCTGATGTTCTTTTGGAAAGGGTGCAGTTTTTGGCAATGTGATCCTCTTTGTTGGAATTACAGCAATGAAGTTCTGATTGGTTCTTGGAGAGAACCTGTGGTCTATTCTTCCCAATGACTAAGTGGCTAAGGAGAAAGGTTGATGCTCTCCTTTCAGCATAATCATTTCTAAGGCGTTCAAAAGTGTTTTCAAATTTAATAGAATTTATCTGATCCAGCACAGGGATAAAAGAACCAAACTGCCCTTCTAAGATTCCAGTAAGAAATACTACCTTTTGTTCATTGCGAAGATGAAATCCATTTATCAGTTTATCAAAGATTTTGGTCAGGTTGAATATATGTGTTTTACAATTTTTCTTGGAATCAAGCTTCAGTTTCATCAGTTTCCTAATCCAAATTGACAGGGATTTAACACATGTGTAGCCAAATGTTTTTGAAGTTTATCCAACATGTTTTGGCTGCATCACAGTCTGCCACAAAATTTACTGATCATTGTCCAAGGAGTTCCATATTACATCCTGTACTATAGAATCCTTTCTCTCTCAACAATGCCACTTTCTCCCCTTGTTTTTGCTTTACAATAGATTCGTAAATGTTTTGCACCTTCAAAAAACTTTCTAATCTTTTTAACCATTGACAGCAATTAGAGATACAGTAGAGTCTCACTTATCCAACATTCGCTTATCCTACATTCTGGATTATCCAATGCAGTCTGCCTTTTAGTAGTCAATGTTTTAGTAGTCAATGTTTTTGTAGACAATGTTTTCAATACATTGTGATGTTTTGGTGCTAAATACGTAAATAGAGTAATTACTACATAAAGTTACCACTTACTGAACTGCTTTTTCTGTCGATTTGTTGTAAAACATGATGTTTTGGTGCTTAAATTGTAAAATTATAATGTAATTTGACGTTTAATAGGCTTTTCTTTAATCCCTCCTTATTATCCAACATTTTCGCTTATCCGACGTTCTGCCAGTCTGTTTATGTTGGACAAGCAAGACTCTACTATAATAAATCTCACAGATGTATCTTTAGATTTCTGTTTGTTGCTAAGGTGTTTTTTAGGTATTCAGAAAAGAAAATAAGTAGCCCAATAGGAAAGGGAAAAAATCTAGCTATTGTGTGTGTTTCAAATAAAGGAGGGGGAGCTACCAAAAATGCACAAAAGCAAAGGCAAAGCCTGAACAATCTGCTTAACTCTTTTTGCCTGGAGCGTCTAACCTATTGGGAAATATGATTGTAGTAGATTTCTCAAACAGAGTAACTAATGCATTAGGCAGAAACTGAACAACTCACCAGTCCATTCCACTCTACACATAAGACCTAGCCGGGGGGGGGGGGATCACACTTAGTCCTTTCTGGAGGTATATACAGGTAGTTTTACTCACAAATACTTGTGGATAATCTATATAGGTTCATCCTCTTAAAGTAAGAAAGGAGAGTACTACATGATATCAGAAGAGCTGGAGCATCTCATCTAGAGAGGCTCTTATCACACATCTTTCATAGAGGACAAGGAGAAAGGGAGAGAGGGAGAGAGGGAGGGAGGAAGAGAGAGAGAGAGCAGATGAGTCCCAAAGAACAAAAGAAAGACTATGGGTGTGAACAAACATACAAACCAAACAAACATAAGTTACCATAATTATGATGGATCTAAAACTCTCAAAGGGTTACATGCAGTGAATATAGGTATGCAAAGTTTGCTGGCAGATGTTGTCTGGAGTTTTGGTGTTGTATCTCCAATATGTCAATGACTCTAAACTCCATCTGTTCTTTTCATCTAACTCTGTGGAAACTGTTTGAGTACTAAACCAATGTCACTGAGGAACAGGATGAGGATAAACAAATTGAGGCTTAATCCAGACAAGAAAGAGGTGCTCCTGGTCAGAGGCAAAGAAGGGAATAGGAATTTAAAGCACAGAATAGTGATGAGTGATGGGAAAGGCTCTTTGATGAAAGAGGAGAAAAAGTGGAGTATGACAGGTAAATCGGCCCATCTGATAAGATTGCAAGTGTACACCAAAACATTCTTGTACAGCCTTGAAATTTTGTTCCTAGACAATTTTACAAGACATTTTTCTCTAATATATGCCATTTTTAAAATTTGCATTAATTAAAAAATAGAAAACTACATCACAGATTTCAGAGAAATGTGAAAAACAAATTAGAAATATTCTGATCTACATATTAATTCAGGTAATGTGAATTATGCATTTTTCAAATGCAAATCCAACACATTTCTTCTCCATCCCTAAGGCCGGGAGCATTCCAGCAGACAGCAAGCCAAGTCATATCTGAAATTGAGACGATTTAGAAGGGCCTTCATTACAAACTTGGAGTAGTCTCAAAGTGGGGGATGATGTTCTATAATGGCATTGCCATTTACATTTGCAGAAGACAAGCTTTGCTTGCTAGATATTTAATAAAACTTAGAGGTCTGTGGTTGTTATTATTTTCCTGAAGAACCCTTACTGTAAATTTAATTAAGTACAGCATTCTCCACTGCTGTCGTCATTTAACAATGAACTGCTAACAATACCCCATTGTACAAAGAAAGAGCTGAAATGATTCCTCTATCAAATCTCAACTTTATTAAGTAAATATTAGAACAAGACCAGCCGACTCCCTTCCACCTAGATATTTTTTTTCTAATCTGAATAAAAATCAAATTCAAATCTTTAGGCACTACAGTACTGTATCTGAAACTAAATATATATTTTATTAGCACAATTAAATCCTGACCTTCCCCCTCGTGGCACTAGATAGTGAAAATATGGTTGCTTGGTGGTCACACTTACAGGTACTAACCAGACTCAGCAAATTGGCTACCTCCTGTGTTTTCTTCAGCTACAACCTGGGATTTCTTGAAAGCCATGAGCCCACATGATCTGCATTTGTATAATACAACAATTTCTATTTAAAATGAAGGCTACTGCTTGCCAACAGAAGAATAGCAGAAAGGGTGGGGCAAATCAAATGTCTTTTAGAAGGAAGTGCAACAATCTAAAAGCATCCATCTGCCATGACCTCACCAAATGAGTCTAGGCGTTGGGGTGGAAGAGAAAAGAAGCACTTCCCAAATCATAATACTCAGGCAGCTTCATATGAGGAGGAACAGACTTTCAGACAGTCTCTACTTAAGCCACATAGGACTTTATAGGCCATGACTAACCCTTACAACCTCATCAGACAGGGTTTTTTCCCCATCCTAGTGGGATGCAGGCACGTTGCTGGGACAGAGTCCACCAGAGCCCATCGTATGATGCTGGGCTACTTCTAGTGGGGCTGTGTCTGGGCTCCGTCCTGGCATGGTGCTAAGAGGGATCATAGAATCATAGAATCATAGAATAGTAGAGTTGGAAGAGACCTCATGGGCCATCCAGTCCAACCCCCTGCTAAGAAGCAGGAAATCGCATTCAAAGCACCCCTGACAGATGGCCATCCAGCTTCTGCTTAAAAGCCTCCAAAGAGGGAGCCTCCACCACGGCCCGGGGGAGAGAGTTCCACTGTCAAACAGCCCTCACAGTGAGGCAGTTCTTCCTAATATTCAGGTGGAATCTCCTTTCCTGTAGTTTGAAGCCATTGTTCCATGTCCTAGTCTGCGGGGCAGCAGAAAACAAGCTTGCTCCCTCCTCCCTATGACAGGGAGCATTAAGGATATGAGTGTCTACCCGTATCCTCATTGAAGAAGCCTGGAACAGCATGGGAGGAAGTAAGGGACAGCCGTAAAACATTGTGGGATGGCAGCCCACGACCATCCATGGTAAGGGGATGAAGCTGCGTGCTATCCCACAGTTTTCCCCTCCATCTGATGAGGTCCTTTGAAACATACTCAGGAACAGACTAGTAGTCAATAAAGTTGCTTCAATATGGGAGTTGTATGCTCCTTATAGGCAGGCATGATTGGCAATTTAGGTGAAGCATTTCAGGCTCTCTCAAGTTTTTGAACAGATCCAAAGGCAGCTCTACAAACAATCATCCAAACAGGATGTGATCAAGACATGTGTATCATGTCCAGACATAACATATCCAGGAATAGGATAACAGTTCCACTAGCTTTAATTGTATGAACACAATCCTGACCATCACCAAAACTTAGATCTCTAGGTTCAGAGATGAGTCCAACAGTATTCTGAAATTATAATCCTGAGATTTCAGGGGAAGTTGAATCCTATTGATACTGAGAAATCGGACACCAAATTATGAATTATCTGTGGCTCCATTGGAAAACATAGTCATTTCTAATAACCCTAAAAAAGTAACCTTTCTATGAAATTCCTTGAAAATTCCCCAGAATGCAAATTCACCTTGCCCTTGCCTCACACTCACTCAGAGAAAATCATCATAATCCCTACACAATGAATTAGGAAGTGTGGTAAAACAACATTCAATGAATTCAAGTCAGAGCCTTTTGGGTTTCCTTTATCTATCTGGCATGATATGATCTGGGCTAGTCGGGGAAATGTTCTCTTTTATCAGAGTCTGACAGAGTCTCGAGCCACTCAGGATATGGACTCTAGTTTTTCAGCCAGTCAGGACCTGGCACAAGTTTCTTGTATATCTATCTAATGAAATAAAAATGCTCTGTATTTGCAGTTTGGTATGTCCTTATGAAACTGCATTATATGGCAATGTAGATGGGGCCTGAGATAGAATTAATGGGTACCAGAGGGTAAAGGTGAGCATTATATAAAATGAAACAGATGTAACTCTCCCGACCCTAACAGATCACTGTTGCATAAGTTGATACTTTTGATGACACAATATCTGTTGGTCATCTACTTTGGAGGGAAGGATACTTCAACTCTTTGTTTTTCATGGGTTCTATTTTAATAATCAGACCTCTTGTCTCCAAATCAGCTTGGACAAAATGTCATTCTTTCCCCCTCTCTTTAACTTCCCCCTTCACAAAATCTCTCACTTTGAAAATGACAAGGGATCATAAAATTCCTTTAAGAGAAAGAGTAGTTTTGAGGAATGGTACAGTC
This sequence comes from Anolis carolinensis, assembly GCF_035594765.1. Taxonomy (NCBI): domain Eukaryota; kingdom Metazoa; phylum Chordata; class Lepidosauria; order Squamata; family Anolidae; genus Anolis; species Anolis carolinensis. The sequence goes on along the minus strand of NC_085842.1, from coordinate 205,903,979 downwards.
TGAACAATTTGTTTTCAGGAGATTTAACCAACTCCCAAGTAGTTGTGAACTGGTTTGGTTGGAAAGGTGACCTAGTTAAATCCACAATCAGTTAAGAAGGTCCTCTACCCTAGACCTCCTCAGGCCTCTACTATAAATACCCTTCCTTCATATTTCGTGGATTTCCCACATATTGCTTCAGGCTGAGAGCCTTGCTGATCTCATTCTCTAGAGGAGTGTCTGCTGGTGGGACTCTGTTTGACATCTTTCTGAGCTTTCTTCAAACTAGACCCTTGTTTGAATGACATTTTATACAACTTCCTCTTGTAAAGTTTCCATTTCCCCTCTGGTCCCAAGTTCTCAGAGCTGTCTCTTGACTGACTTTCTCTCCCCACAAAGTTCTCCAGCTCCAGCCTGCCATCTGCTTTCCCTTTTTTTGTTTTCCTGTCCTCCCAGCTGTTACTTTCCACTCCAGCTTGGGGTTGTAGTTTTATTCTTCCCTCCCTACTGTATTGTTTTCTTTTGAAGCACATTTCTTCTTAGTCTGACCTTCTTCATTCATCCTTTATGTCAATCACAGAGAGCTTTTTGCAGACTTCTAGCAGGAAGTGACCACACCATGTCTTTGTGAGCAACAATGAGACTGCAGCTGATCCTTGGGAAGAGCGGGTAGCAGCCAGCCTAGGTTTGGCATCCCGCCTGGTGAAAGTGTCAGACACAGCTAAACTGGAAAATCATGTTACAGTTACAGTTATAGTTATAGTTCCGCCCCCACTTTTGCTAGTTAGCCACTGTGATAGTTACTTGAAATAAAACCTTTCTTTTTTCACAAAAATAGCTAAACGTGGTGATTTTTGTATACTTAAAAGCCAGTGTGGCATAGTGGTTTGAACGATGGAGTATGACTTTGACAGCAGGGTTCAAATCCCCATCGGCCATGAAAATCCTCTGGGTGGCCTTGATCAAGACACACATGCTTAGTCTCATAAACCCCCATAATAGGTTCTCCATAGGGTCATGAAAAATTTGAAATGACCTGAAGGCACATAACAACAGCAGCAACAATGTCTGAATGTTGCAAGCCATTAGCTTGTGGCTTGAAGCACATTTCCCTTATCCATTTTGTTGTCAGCTCTACACCTACATCAGTACATGAAGAAACAACATAAGGGACAGCATATGAACATTTGAATCTCGTAATATTATTCCAATTCCTCTGTTTAATAAGACTAGAATGTTTAACACTAAGTGTGAAAGGATCTTTCAAATGTATGGTGACACCACAAAAGGAGTGAAGTTGCCTCTTGTAAAATTGCAGTCATCATGTGATCAACTTTTTCTTTTGTTACTGGAAAACAAATTAGAGAAAATAGTTATTTATAACTGATGCCTTCCAAGCGCTGCTGTCTTCTGCAATTTCATATAAGTACAGAAAGATGACATACAGCCAGTCCCAGAACAGAAGCACTTCTTCAAGCCTTAAATCTTGACAAGAAGAACTGTAGGTTATTTTGGAGCTTTTGGGAAACTCCAGATATATGGGAAGTCAAAATTCAGCTCCTTGCCAAAGGAGCAGGATGAGAGTCTGGTGCCTAGTATTCACCACTACTTTGCAAATCTGATCAGCACACAAACCAGGTTTGAAGGCAACTGGAACAAAGGTTTATTGCTTTTAGGCCTGAAGGGATGTCTGATACAGAGTATCAGCTCAAAAAGATTAGACATAACCATGCAATACAATGCAAGACATTTTATCCCCTTTGTCAGCCATTCAAAGTCCCCGCACCCTTTACTGATTGGTCAGAACTCAGTCCAATTTCAATCCAGGCCCCTGTTGGCTAGGGAATCCTCATGACATCAGAAATGGATGACATCAGAAGTGGATCAGGAGTCTCCTCTGTGGCAGGAAAAATAAACAGCTGTCATTGAAGGGCTTGTAGCCAGAGTAATTTGGAAAAGCCCACCTTGAAAGAGGCGGACACACAAACATGTGTTGAGTCAATATGTAAAACAATTCATGATGGGATTATTGACCAAGTCCAATCTGTACAAAGGCTAAGCCTCAGAAACACAATGGGGCTGTTATGTAGTTATGAACAGTTCAATGAAAAACATGCAGATTTTATCTGAATGTTGTTGGAGTCTGGTAGCAGCTCATCTCTGGATTCCCTTAGGAGTTTGAAGTTTCGATTGCCAGAATTTGGCTTTTCGGGCCGGCATTGTTTTTTCTTGATGAACTCGCCTCGGAATAGGTGGGAATTCAGCAATGCCCCTCAGGCATATACATACTCACGCAGGATAATTTGTTTTAGATTTTCCCTGCAACTGTATAGATATGCTTCCCCGTTCCATTGCAGTTTAGTTATTTTTTATTACAGAACATATATTTATATGGCTCTCAAAAGGAGTATAGCCATGTTTTAAGAAGTTTTAAGAAAAAATAAGAGATGTATAATTTTGAAGCACGGAGAAAAACTCCTTTTGTTAGGGTTTTTGGGGATACCGTCTTTGTCCTGGGTTTTGTGGGCATGTATTTCCCCTTCACTTCCCTCAGGGATTATTTTTGTGAAAGGTTAACTAATCCCCTCCTGAATGTGTAGTTTCCATCCAGACTGATGGAAATGCGGTCTACTGCAAACCAGTGAAAAGGTGCTGCTTCTATATAGTGAAACTTCATATAATGTTTTTTATACATTGGCAACAAATGTACACCTGGATCAGGCTAGATTCAGAGCGACCTTGTACCCACATACCAAAAATACCCCTTACTGTCTCTCCGGCCAGAAGCAACTCTCCAGCAGAGCCTTGCTGGCTACATTGCTTCTGTTCGGGTCACAAAGGAGCGCTCAGATATATGTGATCAACAGGGAGATAGACCTGGATTTAGAGCTAAGCTTTTCCAAAGGGGATGCTGGTGAAAAGTGACTGGAATGCGAAGGAGTGAGTTGGTAAAGCTGAGAGGGAATCCTGAGAAGGAATTTCAGCTATAAAAGTCAGTAAGGAAGAAGACGTAATAATAATAATAATAATAAAACTTTATTTATACCCCGCCACCATCTCCCCAACGGGGACTCGGGGCGGCTAACATGGGGCCACGCCCAGAACAATACAATATAATAACATATAAAAACAACATATCATAACACAATTAAAAGCAATACAATAGATGATAATAGACATTACATCAAGAAATCAAGAAAAAAAACCACAAAAAAACCAGTAAAACAGTAAAACAAGGGCAGGCCGCATGGACACAAGGATAAAACTCGGAGTGAGAGGGACAGAGGGGGTACTCCATTGTGGACAGGGACACAAGAAAGTAGGGCAGTCTAGAAAATAAATGCTGAGGGGGGAGTAACACAGAAATATATAGCAAAATTACTCACCGAAAGCACAGCGGAAGAGCCATGTTTTCAAATCTTTCCTAAAAGCTAACAGAGTGGGAGCTTGTTGTTTAAGGAGAGCCTGAATTATAAAGTTGAAGGTGTAAAGTTAATGAGAAGTGATATGCAGGCAAGAGTAGTAAACAAGCCCATGGAAAGCCCTGAATGTAGGAAAATAGGATGGAGCAAGCAAATCTCAAAAACAAGGAATGGTATGAGCATGTGTGTTTTGGGGACAAGGGTAGATGCAGAGGATCAAGCTGAAGCATATGTTGTAGTGCTGATGATAGCATAAGGACTCTATCAGAAAGATGGTCCAACAACTAAGGAACCGTATCAATTGGACAAGCAATTTATTTCAAGTACGGGTAAGAGCAATCCTTGTTATTGTCATACCCGCAGATGCCTTGCAGGTTTTGAAGGACATTGGAGAGAGGAGAAACTGCTGTTTTCCTATAAATCTTGCTAACAGCTTTGCTCTTCTACATGTTTTAAAGGGCCTTTTCCCCTCCTGGGCCTACAGCAGCAATAACTATCAAATGCTCTGTAAAAATGTTGTATTCTTCCAGCATTTTGGCACTTCTTGATCTGTAGTGCTTGGTGTTCACTGGCAGCCCTCCGGGCTAATGTCTCTCTTGTTCTTTGTTTAAAAACTAACACAGGATTTTACTGTTCCCTCCCCCCTCCACACACACATCTGAACAAAAAAAATGAAGGCTTTCTGTGTATGTGTATATATACACACACAGAGAGAGAGGACTCAACTTCCTTCACACAGACATCAAAACATTCAGATAGTGGCAGATTTTCATTAAGAATGCTATTTATCTAGCGCTGTCTTCAAATTAAACCCACAGACAGAAGTTACTGATTTATTTACTTCTTGCATTAAAAAATTGTACTCTGCCAAACACAGTTCCATGGCTGCCTTGGGGCAGCTAATGATAAAAACAACAGTGATTTAGATTACATGTATAAACATCCAATTAGCAGCATCAGAGCAAAGACATTCCTGTCCAGGAAATGTATAAAGCCCAAAAATGCACTACAGTGTTCCCTCACTACTTCGCAGTTCACTTTTTGCGGATTCGCTGTTTTGCGGTTTTTCAATAAACTCTAAAAGCCTATTATAAATAATAAAAAATTACAATTGACAGCCTAAGGAAGGGAGGAAGGAGAAGCCAAAAGGCGAGGAAAAGGAGCCCAAGTGGCAACGGGAGGAGAAGAAGGTGATTTATCAACACACAATTGGTTGATAAAGACTTAAAATAGTGTGTAACTACTAAAATAATGTATAAATATTAAAATAAATATAGTGTCCCTACTTTGCAGATTTTCACTTATTACAGGTAATCCTGGAACCTAACCCCCACGATAAGTGAGGGAACACTGTATACGCTAAGTCAACCAATGCATTTAAAAGTGTACATGTTATGTCCATTTATTTCCAAGATCGCATTTGTTATGAGATCAGCAGCGTCCCTGTAATGAATGGACTGACAAAGAAAAATAAGCAACATGCACCAATTTGATAGGTTATCCATTTTGCATGCTGAATCTGGGTTGGCATCAGGATGTATGGTGTAAAAGAGAAAAGGAAAGCAGCAGGAAAAAAAGATAGAGGAAAACTCTGAACACAAGAATGTGACAACATTCTAGAGCAGATTAAATGCCCATGTAGTCCAATATTCTGTTCACACAATGAGTCACAGCTCCAAAAGATAACTGTCCTAGTGGAAACACAACAATTGGCATGCAGGTGCTTAAGGCTTATCTGTTGAGCTGTATTGATTCCCAATAAAGGAGACTATATCAACATATCTTCCAACTGTCCCACTTTGATAGGGATAATCCCAATTAATCCTGGAGTCCCATTTTTTTCAGTTGCTTTTAAAACATTTTCCTTCTCCTACTTTCCTCTTTTGTCCTGGTTCACTTCAGTTTCTGTCAACCAAATTCACACTGCAAAAGTATTTTGTGCTCAATTAACTCAGCAAAGTGGAAGGGAGAGAAAGAAGTGAAATCTTGCCCTTTCTTGTTGGCTCAGGGAAAAGCAACCAGCTGCAGCACGTTCAGGCTGTGTATTCCTCTGCACCGTCTCGCAGATTCGAACAGATGACCTTCAGATCTTTAGGTCAGCAGTTCAGCCAGCACAAGGGTTTAACCCATTGAAGTGCAGTAGCACAATGGGTTAAACCCTTGTGCTGGCTGAATTGCTAACTTGAAGGTTGGAGGTTCGAATCTGTGAGATCGGGTGAGCTCTTGTCTGTCAGCCATAGCTCATGCGGCAACATGAGAGAAACCTCCCACAGGATGGTAACACATCCGGGAGTCCCCTGGGCAACGTCTTTGAAGACAGCCAATTATCTCACACCTGAAGCAACTTGTCTCAATTTGCTTCTGATACGTTAAAAAAAATGTGGAGGTAGTAATTTGCATATTGGTCATACTACTCAATGTTCTCCTGTCTTTGATGTAGCCAGTTTCTTCATTTCATGAGAGCCGGCATGCTATAGGGGTTTGAATGTTGGACTATGGGCATCATCACACCATGGTCTATTGGCATTGTAGTTCCTTTCTCTATGCCATTCTTCCTTTTGCATGGTCCTCTTGAATCATTACAGTGACACTGTTCCTCCCACAACAAATGTGATCTTGGAAAGAAATAGACATAATATGTACACATTTAAATGTATTTGCTGATTTAATGTATGAGACAGTGTATGTTTTTATGCTTATACATTTCCTGGATAGGAAATTCTCCTTCTCTCCATGACACCCCCCCTTCCAAAACCTTCCTCGCCCTCCCTCACCACACACACACAGTATGAGGCTGAACTTCTAAGTAGAAGGGAGAAACAGAAGAGCAATATGGGAGAATCCAGCCCAAAAAAAATTGCCGAAATGCTGGAATTCTTGGGAACAGGCCATAGTGAGGCCCATATTGAAGAAGGCCTCCCTTGATTCGACCATTCTAAACAACTACAGACCAATCTCGAACCTCCCTTTCTTGGGCAAGGTCCTGGAGCGGGTGGTTGCCTCGCAGCTCCAGGGTTTCCTGGATGACACCGATTTTCTGGACCCATCGCAGTCCGGCTTTAGACCTAGTCACAGTACTGAGACGGCTTTGGTTGTCTTGGTGGATGACCTCCGCAGGGAGCTGGACAGGGGAAGTGTGACCCTGCTGGTTCTCTTGGATATCTCAGTGGCTTTCGATACCATCGACCATGGTATCCTTCTGGGACGGCTCTCCGGGATGGGCCTTGGGGGCACGGCTCTGTCGTGGCTTCAGTCCTTCCTGGAGGGCCGTTCCCAGTTGGTGAAGCTGGGGAACACCTGCTCGGACCCCTGGCCATTGACCTGTGGGGTCCCGCAAGGTTCCATTCTGTCCCCCATGCTTTTTAACATCTACATGAAACCGCTGGGAGAGGTCATCCGGAGTTTTGGAGTTCGGTGCCATCTCTACGCAGATGACACCCAACTCTACTACTCCTTTCCACCGAACTCCAAGGAAGCCCCCCAGATACTGAACCAGTGCTTGGCAGCTGTGATGGGCTGGATGAGGGCAAATAAGCTGAAGCTTAATCCCGACAAGACAGAGGTCCTCCAGGTCAGTCGTATGTCCGATCGGGGTATTGGGTGGCTACCTGTGCTTGACGGGGTCACACTCCCCCTGAAGGCGCAGGTCCGCAGTTTGGGGGTCCTCTTGGACTCAGCGCTGACACTTGATGCTCAGGTGTCGACGGTGGCCGGGAGGGCCTTTGCACAATTAAAACTCGTGCGCCAACTGCGACCTTACCTCGTGAAGTCTGATCTGGCCATGGTGGTCCATGCCTTAGTTACCTCTAGACTGGACTATTGCAATGCACTCTACGTGGGGCTGCCCTTGAAGACGGCCCGGAAACTCCAACTAGTTCAACGTTCGGCAGCCTTGCTTCTAACTGGAGCTAATTATAGGGAGCGGTCAACCCTCCTGCTTAAGGAGCTCCACTGGCTGCCGTTCACCTTCCAGACCCAATTCAAGGTGCAAGTGATCACCTATAAAGCCCTGAACGGTTTGGGACCCTCCTACCTTTGTGATCGCCTCTCCCCCTACGAACCTGCACGATCTCTTCGTTCGTCGGGGGAGGCCCTCCTCTCGCTCCCACCTCCGTCACAAGCACGGTTGGTGGGGACGAGAGAGAGGGCCTTCTCCGTGGTGGCCCCCTGGCTCTGGAACTCGCTCCCCAGGGAAATCAGGCAAGCCCCCACCCTGGTAGCATTCAGAAAGAGCTTGAAAACCTGGCTCTTTACTCAGGCCTTTCGATAAAGATTGCTAATCCAGAAGCAATCTGTATCTGTGACCATTCTTGTACCGGTTTGCACTTTTTACCTTTGTCAACTCAATATAGACACAGGGTCTATTCCCATCCCAATTTGCACTTCCAAGAATTTGCAGCACTTTATCAGTCACCTCGTGTTTACAATATTTATATGGTGCACCTTACCCAGTCTACTTTTGCAATCTCTCCATTTTAATCCATGTTTTTATTAGTTCTTGTTTTTTATTGGCTAATGTTTAAATTTTTTAATTGTGCATGTTTTTGTCTATTGCTGTGTTTTGTACTGCTGTTGTTTTTATTCGGGCTTGGCCCCATGTAAGCCGCCCTCAGTCCCCTTTGGGGAGATAGAGGCGGGGTATAAAAATAAAATTATTATTATTATTAAATACGAGAGAGGTTTGAATCCCTGCTTGGCCATGAAACCTACTGAGGAAGGCAATGGCAAAGCTTTTCTGAACAAATCTTGCAATGAAATCCTTGTGATAGGCTTGCCTTAGCCCAGTGGTTCTCAACCTGTGGGTTTTGGCCTTCAGCTCCCAGAAATCCTAATAGCTGTTAAACTGGCTGGGATTTCTGGGAGTTGTAGGCCAAAACATCTAGGGACCCACAGGTTGAGAACTACTGCTTAGCCTCCCCACAGACTGGAAGCGACTTGAAAGAACTCAACAACAGCAAAGTCGTTTCACCTTCCCTTCAAGAATTTGAATTGTAGGGGGAAATATAAAGGATGCCTTTATGTAATGCATAGTTCCGTAAAACGCCTCTTTCCATTTTAGCCAGATCATTGTTCCATAGCTTTCTAACAATTAGTTTTGGGGAGTTTCATAAATGCAAGTAATTTGTGTCGCCTCTGTCACAGCAGGCCGCCTGAGGACTTCCGGAACAACCGGTATCCAAATCTGTAGCTGAGATAAATTGCTAGGCATATCATGGATTCAGTGCATGAAGTATGTAAATGCCTCAATATACATTAATATCAATTGTGACTGATAAACTCAGTTGCATAAATACACTGTCAGCATTTTAAAGAGTAACGGGTTTACTGTCTAGTTTCTCTTATTCAGCTAGTTCAGTCCCTAAGCATCTAGCCTCCCCTGCATCCCCAGAGCCAGACATTTCTATCGTCTTCTTCCCTGAGATTGTCTCTATAGTCCTTCATCCTGTCTTTGATCTGCTTCTGGAATCACCCTACTGTTTCCTATGTCTGTCTCCCTCACTTTCAGCCACTTTCAGTTCTGACCTGCTGAATAAACTGATGCCTATTCCTCAAGCAAAAGTTAGTCACATCACAGGAAAATACTGAATATTTTGTTTCCCCTGTTCAAGCCGAATGACTTCCAAATTCAGAGGAAAAAGGAGGAAGGAGCAGCTGAATTATGCACAAACACATACATGGAGCAGGCAAGAGTATACTATTCACCCTCCTTCATGTTGATTTTGTAGCCCAATTAGACATGCCATTAAATTGCAGTGCCTAAAGGACAGTAAATTCAAAAAGCAGTAAATAAATTCAGAAAAATTGCTGCACTCCTCAAGAGCATATTTAAACAGATACCACCAAGAATGAATAAATAAATCTCACCTGCCAAGTTGCTAATAACCTTTCAGAATGCCAAAATGGTTTTTTTTTTTTGCTGCAGAATGTGATTTCACTTATTTCTGCCATCTCCCCCCCCCCCCCCCAACCCTAATTTGAGATTGCAGTCCCTCCAGTTAGTGAATAACATTCTCCAAAGATCCGCTAAGCATAGTATGAGGAATCCATGAGGTACAGTACGTAAAAGGCTTATTTCCCCCCGCTCCCTCTTTTTACATGCATACAAACACACACATTCAGATTTGTGCATGTTCTGTCCACTTCCCTCAAACACCTGGCATAATTCTCACTTCATGGGGAAGCAATGAATTTAGTAGACATATGACTTTAGTGTGGGATCTACTTGATCCACTCCCTGTAAGATTGAACTCTTATTCAGGAAGGATTATTTCAACCAAAATCAACCCACTCTCCTGAATTGGTCACTCACTTCTCCCCATTGTTAAACAATGCCAGCAAATGTATTTAAATGTATTCCTCTTTAATTGGTTGTCACATTGCCGCTATTTTCTCACAGTGTGTACATATTTCTGGCATGTCCCAAATATGTAGTCATACTGGTATCTATTTGTCAGCTCCTGGTACTTAGTTGGGACATAACTGTCTTATTTTTATACATATTTCCATATTTCTGCAGTGTATTAACTGAATTTTAAAGTTCTGAAATAAGTAGACATTTCTGTTGCTGTCATTTGCCATCAAGTTACTTTTGACTTATGGTAAGAGTGAAAGACTTCCAAGAACCTTGATAATGAACAGCTCTGCTTGGGGCTCACAGATTCAGAGTTGTGATTTTCTTTATTGACTCAGGCCCTTTCCACACAGCTGAATAAAATCCCACATTTTCTGGTTTGAACTGGAATATATGGCAGTGTGGACTCAGATAACCCAGTTCAAAGCAGATATTGTGGGATTTTCTGCCTCGATATTCTGGGATATAGGGCTGTGTGGAAGGGCCCTCAATCTATAACATGGTCTTACTCTATTCCTATTGCCTTCCACTTTGTTGAATATAACTGTCTTTGTCAATAAGATCTTGTGTACATGGGCTTAATAGCTGGCACTTAACCATAGTTACTGCTGGTTGTCCCCATGACTGTCAGGAAATTCCAGTTCTTATCATGGGACAAATCTGTGTTAAAGGAAGTTAAGGCATTGGCAGTAGGAATTGTAATCCAACATCATCTGCAGTTCCTTATCATCAATCTGAACCAGTGGGACATTTTAAAAGCAACTGAAAAATTAGGCTTAACAGAGGATTAATGAGGAGTATCCCTACCAAATTGGCAGTTGGAAGGTATGTACACTCAGCCCGCCTCATTTATTGGGATAGGACCTCCATGAAGAGGTTAAAAAACCCAATTAAAACCACTTTTTAAAAAGAACACCTACTTAGGCTGGATCTACACTGCTCTTTATCCCAGGATCTGATCCCAGATTATCTTCTTATCTCAGATTATCTGGCAGTGTAGACTCATATAATCTAGGGCCCTTCCACACTGCCATATAACCCAGAATATCAAGGTGGAAAAATCCCACAATATCTGCATTGAACTGGGTTATCTGAGGCCCCTTCTACACAGCTGAATAAAATCCCACATTTTCTGGAATATTTGTCAGTGTGGACTCAGATAACCAAGTACAAAGCAGATATTGAGGGATTTTTTGCCTTGATATTCTGGGTTATATGGAAGGGCCCTGAGTCTGCCATATATTCCAGTTCAATGCATAAAATGTGGGATTTTATTCAGCTGTGTGGAAGGGGCCCCAGTTCAAATCAGATGGGGATCCTGGGATATAGGGCAGTGTAGATCCAGCATAGGAATCTTTAGGTCATCCAGCATGTCTCCGTGACCAACTTTCATTGGAAATTGACCGTAGAATTGCATTAGGGGACTTATAAATGTCTAGATAATAATTCTCTCTAGGAATTGCTAGGTCTTCCAGCACAGCTCTATAATCAATTTTAGGCAGAAGTTGCACTGGAGGGCCTAGATATTTCTAGACAAAACATATTAATCGGGTTTGCAAATACTGTACTCAAATCCGCAAGTGTGGAAGACCGGCTATATTTAAAATAACTCTCTTCTAAGAGGATACATGATGGTCATGTATAAATATGTGGGAGGGAAAGACATAGGGAGGAAGAAGCAAGCTTTTTTTCTGCTGCCCTGGAGACTAGGACGCAGAACAATTTATTTATTTATTTATTTTACAGTATTTATATTCCGCCCTTCTCACCCCGAAGGGGACTCAGGGCAGATCACAATGTGCACATATAATGGCAAACATTCAATGCCATATAAACAGAGAGACATAGACGCAGAGGCAATTTAACCTTCTCCAGCTTCCAGCTTCCTGAGGGTATGCTCGATTCCGGCCACAGGGGGAGCAGCTGCTTCATCATCCACTATGGCATCTTGATGGATACTTCCTCATTCCAAATGGGAGCTGGACGAGTTTTTTTATGGTGTCGTAAATTAATTAAATTTGCCTCCCCGCAGAACGGTACCTAAATTCCTACTTGATAGCTGCAACTATCTTTTGGTTGCTTAGGTCAACAACGAGCAGGTGCTATTTTTTATTTTAATTGTTGGGTGCTCACCCTGACATGGGCTGGCCTCGAACTCACAACGTCTTGGTCAGAGTGATTTATTGCAGCTGGCTACTTAACCAGGAAAGGAGATTCTACCTGAACATAAGGAAAAACTTTCTAACTGTGAGAGCTGTTCAGCAGTGGAACTCTTTTCCCCTAGATGTGGTGGAGGCTCCTACTTTGGAGGCCTTTAAACAGAGGTTGGATAGCCATCTGTTGAGGGTGCTTTGAATGCGATTTTCCTGCTTCTTGACAGGTGGTTGGACTGGATGGCCCACGAGGTCTCTTCCAACTCTATGATTCTATGATTCTGCAGCAGCTTGCCCCTTCCTCCCAACATCTGTTACCTAAGACCTTAGACCTGATGTTACCCCTGGCTCCTGCCTCCCTGAACAATGCAAGTTCTGCAGTCATGTGGAGACTTGTAAGCACATTCAGCTGAACATGCATAGACCCCGCTTCTAATTTTTGTGCTGAATACCCAACGTTCTGATGCTCTCTTTCACAAGGAGGAGGATGTGGGGTGTGAGACTTGCACGCATAGCCCTGCTGCCGTTTTCATATGCTCATTTTGATTGCTGCAGCACAGTGTGCATATGTTGAGGGGAGTGGGTGGTGTGAATGTGTGGAAGTGGCACACAGCATCTGAATTCTTTTTTAAAAAGATTAAAAGGTAGACTTTGGAGAATAATTTTTTCTTAACATATCTCGGTTCTTCTCTACCCATTTCTGAACATCTTATTTTGAATTTGCCCACCTTGGATTAGTTTCCTCTCTTTCAACCTCAGGCAATGTCGCTCTGGGATCAAATAAAATCAAAATGCTTCGGCGGGGATTTTCCAAAACAAATCTCAGAAACCGGGTAATGACACATTGCAATGAACATTTACTTTGGATGAAAGCAAAAATAAGTAAATATTTTATCAGCCCAGATGAAGGAATGTCTTAATTTAGGTTAGCTGGATAGATGACACACTTGCTGGGGAAAAATAAAACTCACCAACCAGAAGCCGTTTCAATAGGCTGGTATTGATTCCAGTTATTTGTAAGAGTGATGTCCAGTTAAATAATACTTTGTTGATTTTATTGAATGGTTTATAATTGATGAATCAACTTATTGATTAAATATATTAAGTTTGCTTATGAATAAAATAATAATAATTTGAAATTTTATTTATTTATTTATTTATTTGAACTTATATGCCGCCACTCCCCTAGGGCTCGGGGTAGCTTACAAGAAAGGCTAAAATCTAACAATTTAAAAACATCTTTAAAATATCTTTTAAAAAACCTTAAAAACACTCCCCCAGGGCTCGGAGTGGCTTACAAAAACAGCTAAAATCTAAGCAATTTAAAAACAGCAATAGCAGAGATCAAAAGCCTGCCGAAACAGGTGTGTCTTACATGCCCTGCGGAAAACTGATAAGTCCCGCAGGGCACGAACTTCAGGCGGCAGAGTGTTCCAGAGTGATGGCGCCACTGATGTAAAAGCTCTACATCTAGTTGCTGTTAGGCGCAAGGTCTTAAAACTGAGAACTTCCAATAGATCTTGGTCCTCTGAACGGAGGGATCTCTGGGGTTGGTAAGGGGTGAGGCAGTCCCTCAGGTACCTTGGCCCTAGACCATGTAAGGCCTTAAAGTTAAGCACCATCACTTTGAAAGTGATCCGGTGCTCAATTGGTAACCAGTGCAGCTGTAGTAAGATTGGTGTTATATGACATCTCATCGGGACTCTCGCAAGAAGTCGAGCAGCTGCATTTTGAAATGAAGAAAGACCCATCACATCAGGGATGACCTCCCACTTCAGGTTCCAGAAGCTTTAACCATCATAGTCTATGGAGAAGAATGCTGGGAGTTGCAGTCCAACAAAATCTGGAGAGCTGCATATTTCCCATATCTGCATTACATTCAATGCCTTTAATACAGTGGAATAACAATGACATACAAATACACAGAACAAAGGTAAAGACTTTCCTTTTCATCTCTGACTTTCTGGAGGCGGTGCTCAATTCTGGCTATGGGGAGGTGCTCTCGTTCCATTTCCAAGCTGAGGAGCCTGTTGTCCATAGACACCTCCTGGTCGTGTTGCTGGCATGGCTGCATGGGTGCCTTTATTACCTTCCTGCCAAAGCGGTACCTATTGATTTACTCACATTTGCATGTTTTCAAACTGCGAGGTTGGCAGGAGCTAGGGATAACAATGGGAGCTCACCCCAAACCACAGCCTCAAACTGCCTTTAGGTCAGCAGATTCAGCAGTTCAATGGTTTAACCCATTGTGCCACCACGGCCCCTATCTTCTAATATAATATGGCATGTACAGCATAATATTCTTGCAAGTACTGGGAACCATAGTTCAAATCCTCACTTGGCCATGGAAACCCACTACGAAACATGGGCAAGGCACAAACTCTCGGCATCAGAGGAAGCAATGGCAAAACCACTCTGAACAAATCATGCAAAGAAGCACCCTGGTAAATTCACTTTAGGCTATCAAAGAGGAAGAGCAGATGGATGAAGGATCTATACAGTAGAGTCTTGCTTATCTGTCATAAACTGGTGGGCAGAAAGATGGATAAGCGAAACTGACAGATAACAGGGTGGGTGCTTGCTCTCCCCCCTCCCCCCCTCACTTACCAGGCCGGGTCCCAGCAGCAGCGACGGCAACTCCGGGACCTGGCAGGGTGAGTGAGTGAGAGAGCGAGGGAGGGCCATTGCCACCCTCTTTTGCTCATCTGTCCTCTGTCCCACAGCTCCTTCACCACGCCGGGACCCAGCCTGGCGAAGGAGTGAGTGAGTGAGCAAGTGAGAGAGCAAGTGAGGGCTTTTGCCACCCTCCTTTGCTCAGCTACCCTCTGTCCCTCGCTCGCTCACCCAGCGGGGTGAGTGAGTGAGAGAGAGAGCGAGGGAGGACATTTGCCTCAGATAATACTGAGTGTCGGATAAGCGGAAGTCGGATAAGTGGGAATCTACTGTACTTGTGAATGGAGCAAAATTTGGAAAAGCTACTGTTCAGACTTAAACTTCCAGAAATCCACATCCAACATCTCCAGAGAACTATTAGACGCCCAACAGACCATTAAATGTGGTTGGAGGGATTAGATGGTTGGAGGGATTAGAGAAAAACCTTACACGTTCCATTTCTTTGTTTCAAGCTGCCTTTGAGAACATAAGATTAAGAGCATCTTTTTTCTCCTTCAGTTCCAACAAGAGTTGCACCCAAAACTCAGCACATACCTGCATTTTCCATATGCAATAGACCTGTTTAGAGCAGGTCCATGCAATCTGATTGTATTGCTTAGTCCTGAATGCTTCTGAGGTATGCAAAAACCTCTTCGCCTCTTGTGCAATGTTGTCCAAAGGGAGAAATTCCTTTCGCCCAAGCTGTCACCTCATATCCTCCAGCAGGAGTGGGTGCTTCCTTATTGCTCTGGTTGCGTGTTAAAGCTGCTTTGATTTGTCTTGAAAGTGACCCAGCCCTGCTTTAAACTCCATCTGGGAAAATTCAGCTCACAGACCTCCACAGTGAATTGCATAAACTAAGTATTCATCATCATCATGCATTTTCTCTAAATGCTCAGAGTGCTTCCTATACTTACCTTGAAGCTGAAAGCAGCAGATACAACAGAAAGACAATACAGTAGCAAGAATGATGGCAATATTTTACACTGCGGATAGGGAGACGCCATTTACAAATGCTTTTTACATTAGGTTGCTGTGAGTTTTTGGGCTGTATGGCCATGTTCCAGAAGCATTTTCTAATTATTATTAATATTATTATTAATAATAATAATATTAATATGCTGCCCTATCTCCTCAGGAAGACTCAGGGCAGTTTCCAACATAAATCAAAACATTCAGTTGACCATACAACAACATGAATATAATAAAAAAAATAATAAACATAATAAAACAAGTACAGTTCAAAACAATCCACAAAAGTTGAAATCCAGTTTCAATATGCTCCATCAATGGGTTCAATATACCAGTGACTAGGCATCTATGGCAGGCATCCACAGAGGTTGTGAGGCCTGTTGGAAACTAGGCAAGTGAGGCTTATATATCTGTGGAAGGTCCAGGGTGGGAGAAAGAACTCTTGTCTATTTGAGGTGTGAATGTTGCAATTGGCCACCTTGATTAGCATGGAATGGCCTTGAAGCTTCAAAGCCTGTCTGCTTCCTGCCAGAGGGAATCCTTTGTTGGGAGATGTTAGCTGTCCCCGATTGTTTTTTGTCTGGAATTCCTCTGTTGTTCTTTATTCACTGTCCTGATTTTAGAGTTTTTTTTAGTACTGGTAGCCAGATTTTATTCATTTACATTGTTTCCTCCTTTCTGTTGAAACTGTCCACATGCTTGTGGATTTCAATGGCTTCTCTGTGTAGTCTGACATGCTTTTTACATTAGTTCCAAAAACTCCCAGTATGTTGAAAATTATAGTATGAGGAAGAAGACTGGATAGGCATCTCATGGGGGGGGGGCTGAATCTTGACATGACATCTTTCTTCTGTCTTAACTTTTTTTATATGATGAACTTTATTTGGTTTTTAAATAAGATGTGGTGCTAGTCTGCTATGTCTTGGGTTGGTATTGATTGATGTGTGACAGTATTTTCAAACATTGTAACCCCTTTACAGTCTCAGCCTGCAGAATATGCAGAGCTATAGCAGGGCAAAGTTTGTAAGTTGATGGCTCAGAAGCATCCGCTTCAGACAGAGAATAAAAAGAAGATAAGTGCCCTTTGGGTATACTGTAGAAGCAGCCAGAGTGAGTGAGTCTTGAGCAAATGATACACGTTGGTGTGTTTGTATTAGAAACAGCAAGTGGGTTGCCTTTGAGAAATGTTGAAACAGAATTTGTAAAAACAAGACAGGGTGTACAGCTCAGATAACTCATCTATCTTGACACAATACCTAGTTTTGCAAGAGCAATTTGTTCTTTTAACTGTTTATCCCTAACAATATAGGCCAGGGGGGCAGTTAGAACAGGACAAGAATCAAGGACAGTTGGAGATGTTTGGATTTTTTTTTTTTATTTGCACCCACTTCCATCTACCCATGAGCCCCCTGGCCTAAGATTCTAAGATTTCCAACCGAGGTCAACCAGATGACTTTGGGAGGCTCACGTAAGGGGAGGGGAGGTAGGATTCAAAAGGAATAGCTCATATCTTCTCTGTTTTCATTGGATATTCAGAGATATTCTGCTTCAAGGCAAGGTGGGTTTTTTCTCACAGCAAGTGTCAGGAGGTGTAAAAAGTCTACTTTTCTTGAGAAAGCGAAGTTCAATGAAAGTTCTTTCCTATCCTATTCTGGAAAAGTTTTTCTGTGTGCATGACAAGGATTTGGAATGCGTCTTAACCTTTTGCCAGGAAATTTTGTTGCATTTAAATGTATTCTGAATATTTCAGAGATAAAGAAGAATGTCACTATTTATTTATTTCACTTATAATACAGGTTGTTTGAAAATTAAATTAAATGGAGAATAGGGAGTTTTTTTTTTCAAACACCCTGTATACAGGCAACTCCCAAGTTACAAAGAAGATAGGTTCTAAAGGTTCGTTCTTAAGTACAAACAGGTACATTTTTAAGAGTACCTGCAACCAAAAATATATACATATTAGCTTTGGTTTTTAAAATTGTTTTATTTGATATGTTAATTGGGTTTTTTAATATCGGGATAAGATGTTTTAACTGATTATGTATTAGGGCCGGATGTATTTGTATGAATTTTATTATGTTGTATGCCGCTTTGAATCCCACCCATGGGAGAAAAACAGGATAGAAATGAAATAATAATAATAATAATAATAATAATAATAATAATAATAATAATACAGTAGAGTCTCACTTATCCAACGTTCGCTTATCCAACGTTCTGGATTATCCAATGCATTTTTGTAGTCAATGTTTTCAATACATCGTGATATTTTGGTGCTAAATTTGTAAATACAGTAATTACTACATAGCATTACTGCGTATTGAGCTACTTTATCTGTCAGATTTGTTGTATAACATGATGTTTGGGTGCTTAATTTGTAAAATCATAACCTAATTTGATGTTTAATAGGCTTTTCCTTAATATTTCCTTATTATCCAACATTCTGCCGGCCCTTTTATGTTGGATAAGTGAGACTCTACTGTAATAATATGGATCACATAGGGAAGGGTTACTACCCCCTTGATGTTTGTTTTGCTGACTGTACCCCTGTTCAGAAGATTCCACCTCACTTTCTGTCCCTGTGAGAATTGGATTTTGAAAATTTGGCTTGTTGTGGAAACTAGGACTAGTTATGAAGCTTCAGTGGAGATAGCTTTTCCCCTGATAATTCTTCCAGGAGTGAATTTCTTTTCCAAGGAATATATTTCTGTCACTTCCTGTTGTCTCACTCCAGTTCTTAACTAGGAGTCATTAGTAAGTCAGATGTTCTTAACTCACAGACTGCCTGTAGTTTTTGGCAGGTTAACCAACCATTCCCCCCAAAGTTAAAAAAAATACTTTTGGACAACAGTTTCCAGGAAATCACAAGAAGTATAAGATTGCATAGATCTGTCCCTTCTCTAGTAAATCATCATCATCATGCTTCAGCTTTTCTTCACAGTGGATGTGACTCTTAATGAGACATGCCGCATTATCACAGGATGTCTATGCCCTGCTGCTGCTGCTCAATCGCATAGTCGTTTCCGACTCTTCGTGACATCATGGACCAATCCACGCCAGAGCTCCCTGTCAGCCGTCACCGCCCCCAGTTCCTTCAAGGTCAAGCCAGTCACTTCAGGGATACCGTCCATCCATCTCGCCCTTGGTCGGCCTCTCTTCCTTTTTCCTTCCATTTTCCCCAGCATTGTGATCTTTTCCAAGCTTTCCTGTCTTCTCATGATGTGGCCAAAATACTTCAACTTTGCCTCTAATAGCCTTCCCTCCAGTGAGCAGCCAGGCATTATTTCCTGGAATATGGACTGGTTGGATCTTCTTGCGGCCCAAGGCACTCTCAGGATTTTCCTCCAGCACCAAAGTTCAAAAGCATCTATGCCCTACACCTCTGGAGAAATTATGCCGTTTAGCTGGTATTGCATCACCTGATATCCATTGGGAAGTAGCAGCCTGTAATGAAAGGACCAAGGCAGTGACATCTCCGGCCCATCCTCTATTCGGATATTAGCCAGCAAGCCAACAGTTTAAATCAGGAAATAGCCTTCTAAGATCTACAGAGATACTCGCAGGAACACCTCAGCAAGTGAGAGTCCAAAAGTGGCAGACTAAAACATGGAACCTCAATCAGTGGCTGATTCCGGATGAGAAACTCCCCTTTGGGCACACAGAAGACTGGGTGACTTGGCAGGTGCTGAACAGATTGCGCTCTGGCACCATGAGATGCAGAGCTAACCTTAAGAAATGGGGCTTCAAAGTGCAGTCCCCGCATGCGAGTGTGGAGAAGAGCAAACCACAGACCACTTGCTACAATCCAGCCTGAGTCCTGCCACACGCACAATGGAGGATCTTCTTACAGCGACACCAGAGGCAGTGCAAGTGGCCAGTTTCTAGTCAAAGGACCAAATTTTTAACTTTGTTTATGGGTTTTTTATACGTTATAACTGTATTCTCAATTCACTTCTGACACGATAAATAAAATAAATAAACCACTATATGTTAATTCTGTAGCTGTGTTTGGTATAAGTTTTCACACACACACACACATACGTGTGTGTATTTATCTATGAAATTTAGTAATTTATTGTATTTCTATGTTCATTTGCTTTTGAATTTGTTCTAGGAAGTGTATACAAAGGGCACTACTAATTTAAGACTTTCAAGCTGGCGTTGGCAAAACTGGTCCGTCTTCTCAACTGGAGATTAACAGCTAAGCATACTCTAAAGTTCCCCCAAAGACACTATAATGGGAGATATTGTCTGGAAAATTTCCAAAAGAAACAGCATCTGGCTCTTGATCCATCCTTTATTTATTTGTATATTCCCAATGCTTAATTTTACATCTTACCACTAACAGTTCCTTGCCTTCCATGTAATGGCTGCAATCTACATCTGTTTTATGGCCCAGATTTGCATAAGAAAAAGGAAGCCTAGGCAGTTTAATCTCCAGGACTTGGGGGATATTGCTTTGGGCTTTCAAATGCAAATA
The DNA here is from genome assembly GCF_035594765.1 of Anolis carolinensis. NCBI lineage: Eukaryota > Metazoa > Chordata > Lepidosauria > Squamata > Anolidae > Anolis > Anolis carolinensis. Next base: position 205,883,969 of record NC_085842.1, on the reverse strand, counting down.
AGACACGACTGGGTGAAATTCCTTGAGAATTTTGCTCATTGTAAGGTCAGCCCCAGGATACTCCTTTCTCATTGCCAAAACTGGTAGTGCAGCCACAGAGCCAGTGGTTGGAGAGGACCTGTAGCTCAAGAGGTCAAGGACTTGCTCTGCCTTCATGAAGTCACTCTTTCAGTCCATGGGTGTGGTTGACAGCCTTTTCCCACTTGATGTTTTGCAGACACATTCCATTACAAACTTCACCATCCTTAGTCAGCATAGCAATTGGTTGGTATCCAACCATTTCTAACAGTCACAGCTTCAGAACCAGGAGCCCCCAGATGGCGTAGTGGACTAAGTGAGTTGAAGGTTGGGTTGCTGACCTGAAAGCTGCCAGGTTCGAATCCCACCTGGGGAGAGTGCGGATGAGCTCCCTCTATCAGCTCCAGCTCCATGCGGGGACATGAGAGAAGCCTCCCACAAGGATGGTAAAAACATCAAAACATCCGGGCGTCCCCTGGGCAACGTCCTTGCAGACGGCCAATTCTCTCACTCCAGAAGCAACTCAAGTTGCTCCTGACACACACACACACACACACACACACAAAAAGCTTCAGAACCTATCTCATAGAACCTTTCTCCCTAATACTCAGAAGACTTGACTTTCTCTCCTGCGAGATTTGATCTTTGTCAAAGCTCATGGAAGTCATCACATCATGTATGATGCAGATGAGTATCTATTTATGCAGAATGTTTTCAAAGAGACCTTTTGCAGGACTAGAGCAATGAGAATTTGTAAGCCAGCATGGCCAAAAATTCTGGGAACTGTCATCTAAAAACCTAACTTCTCCTATGTTCAGCTTCCCCATCTCCACAGAACAATCATCTGTCACCCCGCAGCTTCAGAGGGGTCTCTAGGTCAATGTTTGACTGCTCTTCTTCAAACTTAAGCAGCAGGTATTGATTCCTACTGGATAGAAATAAGACATTCGTTTAAAAATAGTAACACGCAGCAACCAGTGAAGAAGCATTTCAGACTCCCGGGATATTCTTCTGCAGACCTTAATGTCACAAAGAAAAATGTTTCAAAGAAAGACTCCTGTGTGTGGCCACTGGAGTAGAATTCATTAGCAAATTACTCACTATGGAATTTGGACTCAGCAAATTCTAGGAATGGCTGGCCCACAACAAAAAGTAATTGTCTCTCTTTAGATGTTTATTTACAGTATTGATCTTACTCAACCCATTTATCACTAGTGGTTGTAACTTACCTAAGACGGTTGCATCGTGCATTCATTTAATTAGATGCTGACTTCATTTGTATTCTGTGTAGTGTGGTCCAGATCCTCAAACAGTTAGGTTTGGGATTATAACTTATCATTTCCTTGAGCCAGCATAACCATTCCAGAGATTCCTTTGAGTGCTTTTCAGACACCAAGGAAAAACAAATGAATATACTTCCACTACCTTTGGTTTGTTACTGGCTCTACTGTGCATCTGCTTTTAGTATGTGACTAGATATCCTGAAGACCAGATTGTGAAACCCATGGACCAAATTGAGAAACTCAGCCATGGAAACCCAGTAGGTGACCTTGGGCAACTCATTCATTCAGCCTCAGAGAAAGGCAATGGCAAACCTCTCTGAACAAATCTTGCCAGGAAAATCTTAGGTTTCTCCTATGACCACTGTAAGTTGGAAATAACTTGAAGATACACAACACAAAGTAAGGGAAAGCTCAGGAGAAGGCTGCTGAGGATAGGAGCAATAGAGGTGATCAACAATGGAAGAAATTGACGGATGACTCGGACTGAGGAAAGGACCACTAGAAGTTGTTTAGGAGGACTCTGAGAAATGGAAAGAAAGAAATCAAAACCTGTCTTGCACTCAGGCCCATTATGAGTGGTGACAGGGTATCAAGTTATTGGATCTCACAGCAGCATTTGACACAGTCGATCACAATCTTCTGACCCACCGCCTTGCCGTTGCTGGAGTTAGGGGGACAGCTTTAAATTGGCTGGCCTCCTTTCTTCACAACCGTGGACAGCGAGTGGAGAGGGGGGGCCTGGTCTCTGAGAGGTCCCCTCTACATTGTGGGGTTCCTCAGGGGGCCATTCTCTCCCCTCTGTTGTTTAACATCTATATGCAACCACTTGCTCAGCTGGTCCGAGATTTCGGGCTCGAGTGTTATCAATATGCTGACGACACTCAGCTTGTGTTAAAGATGGAAGGCCAACCGGAGTCTGTACCCGACAGTTTTCACCAGTGCCTCGAGGCCATTATTGGATGGTTGCGTTCCAGTAGTTTGAGGGTGAATCCAGCAAAGACGGAGTTCCTATGGCTGGGCCGACCGGGCAGTGGGGATATCCAGTTGCCAACCCTGGATGGTGAAGTGCTACGCCCGTCTTCACTAGTAAAGAGTCTGGGAGTCCTCTTGGACCCTTCACTGACGATGCAGGCCCAGGTCTCCGCCGTTACCAAAACTGCCTTTTTCATCTTCGGCAGGCTAGACGGCTAGCCCCCTATCTATCTAGGGACAACCTGGCTACAGTGATCCAGGCTACAGTCATCTCGAGACTGGATTACTGTAATGCCCTTTACATTGGCCTTCCTGTGTCGGTGATCCAGAAGCTCAAATTGGTGCAAAATGCAGCTGCCCGGCTCCTTGCGGGAGTCCCCATAAGATGCCACATAACACCAATCTTACGGCAGCTGCACTGGTTACCAATTGAGCACCGGATCACTTTCAAAGTGATGGTGCTTACCTTCAAGGCCTTACATGGTCCAGGGCCGATGTACCTGAGGGACCGCCTCACCCCTTACAAACCCCAGAGATCCCTCCGTTCTGAGGACCAAGACCTGCTGAAAGTCCCCAGTTTTAAGACCTTGCGTCTAACTGCAACTAGACGCAGAGCCTTTTCAGTAGTGGCGCCATCTCTGTGGAACACCTTGCCACCTGAAGTTCGTGCCTTGCGGGACTTGTTGGCCTTCCGCAGGTCATGTAAGACACACCTGTTTCGGCAGGCTTTTGAGTTCTGTTGCTGATGTTTTAAAAGGTGCTTTTAGGATGTTTTAAAGATTTTTTTTTTAAATGATGTTTTTAAAATGTTTTTTAAATTGTTGATTTTAGCCGGTTCTTGTAAGCCGCTCCGAGCCCTAGGGGAGTGGCGGCATATAAGTTTGAAAAATAAATAAAATAAAAAATAAGTACTAATGCAAGGCCAAATGTTGACCGCCATAGGTATCAATTCTTGTCAATGATATTCTGATTGATATAGAGCTTATGTGAGCCTTTTAGTGCAGGACGACTCTCCTTTGGCTCACTTTCTTTCTACACAGCAGAAAGCCTAAAAGAAAGTGTGCCCAAACATGACTTGCAAGGTAGATGTGGCTCCTCACCTATTTATCCAGATGCCTTTCTTCAGCAATTTCCTGCAGATATGAAACATATGGGAGACTGGTTACAACCTGACAACATACCTCTAGGCAGGAAGGGAACTACATGCCTACTAGGGATGTAGTTGAGCAATCCAAAAAGATACAATGGTTGATGGCATTAAAAACCATGGAGAGGCTTGTTCTGATGAACATAGCTCTGATGCAAACTGGCTTGGAAAGAATTTATATGGAGCAGCTAGAGAACTGATCTTCTTGCAATTGCACACAAGTTAAACATTAAGATGCAATTATAGCTATTTTCCCTGTTGTGTAAGATGCCAAATGAAGTGTTTCATTAGGATAAAAAATAAGGGTGTGCTTACAGAGGAGCCGCCAATGGTGCAGCAATTTAAACTGCTGAGCTGCTGAACTTGCTGACAAAAAGGTCAGCAGTTCGAATCCAGGGAGTGGGGTGAGCTCCTGCTGTTAGCCTCAGTTTCTGCCAACCTAGCAGTTCAAAAACATGCAAATGTGAGTAGATTAATAAGTATCACTCTGGCGGGAAGGTAACAATGCTCCATGCAGACATGCCGGCCACATGACCTTGGAGGTGTCTACAGACAACACTGGCTCTTCGGCTTAGAAATGGAGATGAGCACCAAACCCCAGAGTCAGACATGACTTACTGTCAAGGGAAAACCTTTACCTTACAATTAGTGGGATTTGCCTTTTCTTAATATATTGGTTGTGGCAGTGGGGAGAGACAGGGGTGGCCTACAGAGGTTAGATTACAAATATCTGTTGACCATGCTGGTTGGGGCTATAAAGTTGAACGTAACGTTTCTCCAATCTTGTTATACATGAACAGCATACACATGTTAACAACAAATATTGATTTCCTACCCATAGTTGTTTGGCCTTCAGAAATGCACATTATAGATATGATCCAGAGTACTTTTTGCACACCATAATGCTAACTACAGAACACATGGAACAGAAAGACTCCCACTTGCTGCATGAAAAGAGAAAAAGATAAGACACCATTTCCTCAAACAAATATAAAGTGTATATAGTAAAAGTATATATAGTCTTTAACAGTGGGATGGCTGGATAAATATGTCAAGTAGAATTATATTACTATCTACAGTAATGTTAAGAATTACTTCCAGGATGTTTCCACTCATACCTAAAGCCTTCATCAGCTGAAGTAAAATGAATTGAAATGTTCTGGAAGTAATTGCTAGCAGCACTGAAGAGATAAGAGTATAACTTCACCTGACAGGGCTAATCTCAGTGGACGCCTCCGTTTGCCAGCCTTTAATCTTTGCTCAGATGAAAGGAGAGAAGACGTCCATGGTCCCAGGCAGGAGTGCTGCTGATAAAGGAGACTCCTGGTTCTCCCGAAACATCCTGGGGGAAAATCTGGCCCAGATTTTGGATGTCTTTGTCAGGTTTGCTAAAAAAAATTTTTAAAGCAAGCATCGTGTCTGATAAGTGTTTTGCTTTCAGAACAGTTATGCCACACTATCTGAACAGGTTTGAAATGTGTTGACAAGGAGGAAGGGATCAGCAGACTTCTTTCAGGCCATGGCCATGTGCCTCTGTCACTACCCTCAAAGCAAGACACATAACAAAGACCCCTTGGGTAGGAAAAAGAATCATTCCAATCTGGTAGGAGAAATCTCTACCTCTGTCAACTTGAGGACATTCTACCTGAGCAGATCGTGAAATCATCTGCTTCAGTTTTGGTTTCTGTTAGAATGAGGGAAGTAATAGTGCCACTTTATTCTGCTTTCATCTGGCCTCATCTGGAATTTATGAGTATAAGAATTGATAAGTTGGGATTTGTGATATCAAGCTATTTTTTGATAGGAATTCCCTTCTAGAAGGGAATTCCTACTCCTCTCCCGGCCGTGGGTCCGTGGATCCTGGCAAGAGGGGGAGCCGCTATAGATTAATCAAGATTTAGCCAAAGAATTTCTCACCCTCAGGATGTTGAAGAAAGAACTCCGAGTTTTATTCAGTTTCAGCTGAAAAAGGATGACATCTGCGATCGTTCGTCAAGAGTCATGACATACATTTACAGATCAACCATTTTTATAACAAAAATATGGGAGGCGCAGATTGAATTTTGCGCTACACCTTTCCCCGCCCTCCTATGCGCCGATTTGTCCTTAAAATGGCGGTGGGAACCCTCATCCAATCAGAGGGCTCCTTATGCCTCGGGGTCCCCCACCAATCAGGGATGAGGAGGCGGGCTTATCCAGGAACAATGGACTTGCTGGGGATTAACGAGGAGTTATGATTGAGCCATTGAGTAAATGTCCAGGAGGGGTTTCTAGACTGCTTCTTGGGGTGTAAATATACATTTTTGTCTGGCAGGCTCTGCCAGACCGTGGTGAGTCAGATGGGCTGCATTTGTTTTTGAAAGGTGTCATGTCCGTGTTGACAGCCAAAGTGATTGTGTCTTGATTGTCCCTGTTGTTAAATGGTCCCGGAATCCAGATGGCTGATTTCCCAAAAGATGGCCCTGCTCTGATGTCTTAATGGGAAAAAAACCTAATATATTGTCCATGCAAGGGGAATGTGACAATTTCCTGGTGTGAGGAATTATCTTCCTCTGGGGTGTTGCCATTTGTCCATTTAATCCCTAGGTCAGGTCTCGGTCATTCTTTAATATAAGACATTTTTCACAGGGATAAGGGAAAAAGGGAGCATGCAGGGTACACAAATCACACATAGGAACAATATTTTCCCTTCGTTTCCCAAGCCTTTTATGGTGTGGAATTCATAAAATAAAATAAAAGTCCACAGGAGTTGAATCTGTGGCTCTCTGGGTGAAGCAACCCCACTGGGTCAAAAGGTCAGCGGGGGGTAGTTCATGGATGGGGGAAGGGGCTCTGGGTAGCCCCAACATGTAGTCCAAACTTCAACAAGCCTGTCCCTGCATAGAAAATCGCTCAGCAATGCAAGGGAACTCCGTTTTGACAGTTTTTGACAGGTTGACAATCAGCTGATTTGCCCCCGAAAACCGGGTCAATTTGCGAGCGGGTGGTCTCCTTTTGATGGTGAGGCGTTTTCAGGCAGAGATATGAAAAATGGGCATGTTGAGGGCCAGGACAGAGGAGATATGGCCAGAAATGGGGGCTGGGGGTAGCCCGTTGTTCTGCGGCTCGCCCGGAGAGGGAGGAAAAAAGAAGGGAGGGCTGAGCTGCGAGGGGGGAATCCATGCTTGCATGCAATAGAGGATACAAAGTGGCTTTTTTGAATTGATTACAAGGTTTGGAGCTTAGAAAGACACATGGAGAGAGAAAGAGAGAGCAGAAGATACATTTTTGAACTGCTGTTGGGGCATGTGTGTATGGCCGGATTAATTTCAGCATGGATCCTTCTAAACCTGCGGAACTCACAGCTGCAGGTCAAATCAGGCTAGATGCAGATGGTCGCCCGAGTCCGACCACATGTGTGCATAGAAAGGCAACCAAAATGACAAGATATGGAAGCCGCGGTAGTGCAGCAGTTAGTAGTGCAGTAGTTAAACCTCTAGCTGCAGGAAATCTGCTGACCAGATTAGTTCAGAGCCACAATTTGAGGTGAGATCCTGGCAGTCAGTCCCAGCTTCTGCCTACCTAGCAGTTTGAAAGCATGCAATGCAAGCAAATCAGTAGGTACCGTCTTGGCAGGGAGGTAAAAGGGCACCTCATGCAGACATGCTGGCAATGATCAGAGAAAGTCTATGGACAACAGCCTTCACAGCATGGAAAAATGGAACAAGAGCACTTCTCCATGGCCGGAGTTGGGCATCACCTCCAGACGCCAGAGATGGAAAGGGGAAAACATTTGTCTGTGTATTGTATGTTGTTGTTCACTGTGTAAAAAGGCATTGAATGTTTGCCTTATATATATATATTCAACTGTAATCTGTTCTGAGTCCCTCCGGGGAGATAAAGCAGAATATAAATAAAATGTATTATTATTATGAAAAATGGCTTGGGGAGCTGGGTATGTTTAATCTGGAGAAGAGAAGATTGAGAGGGGACATGTTAGTCATGTTTAAATATTTGAAAGGATGGCATGTTGAAGATGGAAAAAGTGTGCTGCTCCAGAGACTAGAATATGGAGCAATGAATTCAAACTGTGGGAAAAGAAATTCCACCTAAATATTGAGCAAAATTTCCTGATGATAAAAGGTAGCCGAAAATGAAGTATGATGTATTGAAAAGGGGGAGAAGTCTCCTTCCATGGGGTTTAAACAGAAACTAGATGGTCAGCTGTTCAGAGTTCTTTGTTTGTGTATTCCTGCATAGAAGAAGGGGGTTGGACTGGATGGGCCTTATGGTCTCTTTCAACTTTATAATTCTTTCAGAATCCATCAGAAAGCATAGTACTGTCTAGGGGTTTTGGAAGTTGTGGTCCAAAAACAAAAGTAACTTTCCCCATCTCTGGCAGAGAGATTGTTGCATTTCTCATTCTTGAGTCTACTGGTGTTATTTTGTATTGTTTTGATTTGTTGTTTTTGATTACTATGGCATTGAATGTTTGCTTTTTTGTGTGTAAACTGCTCTGAGTACCCTCAGAAAGAGAGGGCACTCTGTAAAATAATAATAATAATAATAATAATAATAATAATAATAATAATAATAATAATAATAATAAAAACATGAACAGTTTCCATTTACAGTTCTGTTTGGATTTCTTAAGTTCGTAGACTGGGGAACTATCTACTGTAAAGAAAACTGCTTCATGATCTCCCCAACTCTCTTCATCTATATACATATGTATATTGCTTTGGTGGAATACATTTTTTTTTACAATAGATCTAACTTTATAATTGGAATCCATAAAGAATTTGATCCCAACCTTGCCAGGAATGCTCAAACTGAGCTATAGAATCCCTTCTCTTACAGCACAAGTGAGCAATTGTGGGAGCCAATGAGTTTCTGAGAGAGACAAAGTTGTGATGAAGAGGCATCTAAGGGCCTTTGTGTGGCATATTTTTACCCTTGAGAGATCTAGGGGCCCAAATCTGCCCTGAAGACCTGTATGTAGCCCATGGGCTGCTCTTTACCTTTCCACAGAGCCAGTCCAACAATGAGGCGAATTAAGCGGTCGCTTTGGGCGCAAAACATACGGGGGTGCAGTTGAGACTGCTTTTTCTGTTGATTTGTTGTAAAACATGATGTTTTGGTGCTTAATTTGTAAAATCTTAATGTAATTTGATGTTTAATAGACTTTGCCTTAATCCCTCCTTATTATTCAACATTTTCGCTTATCCGACACTTTTATTTTTCAGTGATTGGTTTTGGGGGGAGGGGGGGCGGCGCCAAAATTCTGTTCGCCTACACTTGAAAAATACCTAGGGCTGGCTCTGCCTTTCCATGCCCTAAATGCAGTGAAACAGCAGGCATAGGCTTAATAGATTTCATAAGTTGCCTTCCTACCTTATTGCTTTACCTGTCTTTATTAGAAAGTTGGGAGACAATTATCACTATGGCTCCAGACATATATTACAATGTGTTATGGTGTGTGCTTGTGCTGATTTCCAACAAAGTAGGAAACATGAACAAGGCAGAGGATGCATTGCTGGGCTATCCTTCCACTCCTAATTCTCCTCCCATCCTGATAACAGTTACATTGTTCCAGTAGGGAGGCCATTAAGGAACCTTCCACACAGACATATAACTCAGAATATTAAGGCAGATAATCCACAATATTTTTTTGAACTGGATTATCTGAGTCCACGCTGCTTTATAATCCAGTTCAATGTGAGTTTTATACAGCTGTGTAAAAGAAGCCTACAAGCTACTTGGCAGAACATTTCCTGAATTGCATGTCTTCTTTTGATTGTGATTTTGTTAATCTGATTAATATTTAAAATCACTGATGACCTTACTACATAGTTCTTGGTGAGTGAATTATACTGACATCTTGCTATCCAGATGTAACGATTAGCATATTTTAAAAACTTGGCTCCTTTCAGTATTTTTGATGGTAGTTTGATCCGGCTTTACCAGACTACGAGCCACCTGCAGTATAGAGTTGGATTCTGGGTTGCATTCATATGAGTTTGTATTTTAGCTGAATTCCCTCATGCACATGTGTTCTGGAATATCTTATTCCCTGAATACAGAGAGGTAGTCTATCAGATCTGTGCCAAAGATGCTGTGCAAAACAAAACATCAATCGTTGTTTAATATGTTTTTAATGGTACAAAATTAGCACAAGAATGAGTAGGCTTTTAAGCTTGGGCATCTATCCCTTTTGTTAGTTTCCAAGCAGAAAGCCATTCCTGAGGTCGACCAACTAGAACCAGATACAAAATACATAAATCCATTTTAATCTCTCCCCTGCCCAGTCCTCTTGATTTCAGAAGCCTAATAAAGAAAGAAATGAAGACTGTTTGTATTTACTTATTGATTTAATGCAGATTACCTAAATATCTACCAATTGTTTCCAATCTGCTTTCAGCCCACATCTGACATAGCAGGGAGCTACAATATATGAAACAGGAAGTGGAAGGAGGATTTTGCACTTGGATCCACTCAACTGTGGTTTTAATTCCTAGCATTTTTCCTATTATATACAGTATTTCTACTTCTACACATTCCATGTTTTTCTGGGTCTTCTAGCAAGATGTCCTCTTGTGTCCTTCTCCTCAGCTCTCTTTCAACCTCTGGGCCCAAAGACCATTACAAAGGCAGAGTAGATACCCTTGCAAGTTGTAGGATCTCCCATTCTTTCTGCTTTCTTGTACTCTAGACCAGTGGGAACAGGAATGTGCAGAAGACAACAGCAAAAAAACAAAACAAAAAAAATGGTGGAGGTGCTAATGAGCACCTTTGAATCCCTTGATGATTATGGGGATTTCTGGGTACCTATTGTCTTGCTGCCAACCCTGATGCCAAAGGAATTACATGCAAATATCTAAACCAGGCATTTTCAACCTTTGGTTCTCAAGATATTTTGGACTTGAACTCCCAGAATCTCTCATCATAGACCATGCTGGTTTCTAGGGAATGGAGTTCAAAGCAGCTTGAGGATCAAAGGCTGAAAACTGCTGACCTTAATGAATGTGAAGTAATTGCAAGCTGTAAATATTCTGGAATACAATTTATTTTCCCATTCATCCATCCCATCTACACTCCCAATTGTTCCCTAGTGCCCTGATTTCAAATTCCGTTGTGTCAATATCCACTTTATTTATTCATATTTTGCATTTATGGAGGCAAGAGGAGAGAGGAAGAGTACATTTGATTCTAAGAAACTTTATTTGCTACGAAGAGTTGGAAGCCACTGAACGAATGAACAACAACACACTGTTAAGAGTTATCTTCTTTTTAAAAAACGCCTGTTTCTCAGATTGAAAGAAGTTTTTAGTCTCTTTCATTTTTCTGCATTATACATTTGGATGTAAATGTCAGACAAATATCATTTTATCATTGTTATTAAATTCATATCCTAGGCTCAGGAAGGAAGTTCATAGTTAAAGCAGCAGCACAGATTGTCTACCCACTTTTAAAAATCAAATGCTTATAAAAACTGCAGATGACAAGAACTATCTTAAAAGAAATGCCCTACATTCTTAGGATAAATATCTAAGAAATACATTGGCCTAATGATAGTATGCCTTGCGCTTCAGAACTACTGTTGTATTCATGAGCAAATTAAAGCAAATGTTATTATTATTAATTACTAATTATTCTCCCAGTCAACTAAATCTATGTGATGATACAAACTAAACTGATTTGAATTGCAAACACAAAATCCTTCTCCTTCTTTCCTCCTCCTCCAGCTATGATTATTACTGCTATTAAAGTAATTTGTTCTTAACTGCCATCAAATAAATATTGACTTATGAATGAGAGGCCTCCAAGTCACCCTGCCATCAACAGTCAAGTCTTGCAGATTCAGAAACATGGCTTCCTTCATTGCCTCCATCCATCTGGAATGTAGTTTTCCCCTTTTTCTACTGCCTATAGCCAAAGTACAACTGACTCATTTAGTCATCTTGACTTCTAGAGAGAATTCAGCCTTGATATACTCTAGGACCCATTGACTTGTCTTTTTAGCAGTCCAGTATATCCACAGATTCATTTCTAATGAGTCAAGTTGTATCCATAGAACTTTTTGTTAGGATTTTCTGTTAAGGAAAACTCCCAAAAACAGCAGAGCATCCAAAAATGTAAACAGGATACTTATAGTTTGAGCATTCAGCTCACAGCAAGCAGAGTATGAAGTGTTGTGGCTGTAAAGAATATCCTAACTTAGTATTCAGTGATATCTGAATACTCAGTTTAGTTATTATTATTGCCCTGGATTTAATTATGTTGATGTGTTTTATTTTTTTATGTATTAAATGTTTTTAATTTATTGTTCTGTGTTTTAACTTGTGCTGTTGGGCTTGTCTCATGTGAGCCGCCCCGAGTCCCTTCAGGGAGATGGAGGCGGAATACAAGAATAAAGTTGTTGTTGTTGTTGTTGTTGTTGTTGTTGTTGTTGTTGTTGTTATCTCTTTACACTTTCCATAGCTCCCTTTCTAACTCTTAGTCTTCTGATTTCTTGATTGCACTTTCCATTCTGGTTAATAACTGAGCCAAAGTATTCAAAATCTTGGGCTAGTTATATGTTATATCTAATCCATGGTAATTATTTTTCTTTTCTTAATGTTGAACTATGAAACTTACTTTGCAATTACGTTCTTGACATTCTTCAATTATGGTTCTAAGTCTTTGCTAGTTTCTGCTCATATCATGGTGTCATCCACATATCTACAATTATTGGTGTTCAAGTTATTGTAATAATTAAAACAATCCTGTATAAAATGGATACCACCCCAACTCTGTGCCCTTCAGATGTTTGGGAATAGACATTTAAGAAAAATCCACCATTTATAACCATTGGTGGGGGTTTGGGGAGCTGAAGTCCAAAATGGCTGAAATTATTCCCAGGTATGCAGGCTGATATAATGCAGCGAACATTTTTCGAAATAAAACATGTCCAAAGAATAGCAAAGGAGGGGAAAATAGGTATAAATCCATGGTTGCCGTATATAAAAGTGCTTAGAATGAAGGGCCCCACCTTGTGCTATTAAGCTAACCAGTGCTTTGGGAAGGCAAATAACAGTGCAGCTTACAAGACAGAAATCTAGCAATGTGAAATATCCATTAAGATTAAGCACTGCATTAAAAATGAAATATGAAAAGTGCACATCAGGTTAATGAAATTATCCAGCAGCTACTCTCCATAATGAAACACCCCCCTGCCTTTAATCAATCAAAAGCCACCCTTGTGCACCTTCATGCCAAAGAAGCAGCTGCCTCTGTAGAGTTTATACACAGAGGATGGAGCAGAGGGGAACCAAGGAAGAAATATATTGAGATGAATACTGGTCAGGCAAACAAACGTAGTCATCAGTCAAGAGGCAAGCGAGGAAAGCCAGACAGCAACTTTCCAATGAGTAAATTTATTAGATCAAATATACACAGACACACAAATAAACCAGTAATTATTCCAAAAGGGCAAGTGATGGTTCATGTTCCTGCAAAATGGCATAGCTCCATTCAGCTAGGTAGACGGAGCTTTCTTTTGTAGTCGAAAGTGGCTTATAGATTTCTAGAATCAGAATAATAGAGTTGGAAGACAACACATGGGTGATCTAGTCCATGCAGGAAAAGCACAATCAAAGTACCCCTGACAAATGGCCATCCATCCATGGAAGGAGCTTCCACCACATTCCGAAGCACAGAGTTTCACTGCCGAACAGCTCTTACACTCAGGAAGTTCTTCCTAATGTTAAGGTGGAATCTCCTTTCCTGTAATTTGAACCCATTGTGTCTAGTCCTAGTTTCAAGTGCAGCAAAAAAAAAAAGCCTGCTCCCTCTTACATATGACATCCTTTCACACATTAATACATTGGCTATCATGTCTCCTTTCAACCTAGTACACAACACATACAAATCTCAGGATTCCATAGAATGGAACTATAGCAGTTAAAGTGGTGTTAGGCTGCTAGAATTCAGCTTTGTGGATGGCCTCCTGGTTAGGGTCCTGGGATGATCTTACTATAAGGCAGAGTAAGAAAACTCCCTCAAGCTATTATTGATGCAGGGAAGCAGTGTTCGTAGAAATTTGATAGGACCTCCTGGTCCTTCTAGTTATTTCTCTCTCTAGGAGGATAGAACTGGGTCTGCATAGCCTGGCCTCATTCCTGAAACCTGTCTGCTGCTCTAAAGTAATAAGAATTTAGCTGACACCATTGTCAACTTCGGAATGGGGGAGAAGTACCATCTTGCCTCAGGTGGCAAAATGCTTTGGGCCTTCCTATGAAATCCACCTGTGTGAGCTTCATACCCTCCAACATTTCATAGATGAAAATTGGGACATACTTTCTCAAGCAGCATCAGAGTGGGGTGAAAATAGCAAAGATTAAAAGAAAAAAACACATAAGCTAGGAGAAGCTGAAGCAGTTTGCTTTTGCCAGAACCTACTGGGAAGCACATGATTCTGTCCCAGCTCTTCTTTCTCCCACTGCTGGAGTGTATGGACAACAAAAACGAGGACTGGAAACAACAGTGACCTTTTGGTTGGCATTTAATGAAATGGCTGTAGCTTAACAGTGGAGCATATACTTTGCACGTAGAAGTTTTAAAATTAATTTCCAGACAGGGCTAGTAGGAGAAGGAACAAGGCAACATGAGAGTCTCATTTTTGGAAATCTCAGAGGGCTGCTACCAATCACTGTGGACATACTGAGCTGGAAGGAACAATATGACTGATTTGGTATGTAGCAGTTTCTTACGATCCTCATGTTACGTTCCCGTAAAGCTGCTGAATTGGCCAAGACTAACATAAATACTAGCCACCTGCTGTTTTGATTGGACTTGAAAAACAGAGATGGATTCTAAGTGGGTGCATTTACCATTCAAATCTGTGCAAAAGGAAGTGGAATTTAGTGAGCTCTGTCAGTTTTGTAGATCTGCGTAATCTATGTGTCTGTTTTAGAATTATGTCACATAATTGATTCCAGAAGTTTTGCTGTTTTGCATTTTTATCCCTCCTTGCCTTGATCATGGGAAGAGAGAAGAAATAGCAAAGGCCATAGAAGCCCATTCTCAATCCCGGATATCTTGTTCAGCAGCTACTATTCCTTTGGCTTCTCAGATTTCACCAGGTGTTGAACATACATTTGTTTATATGTCTTTGAGTCCTTAAAAGTTAGATACTTGCTTTCACTCACTGTTCATTAACAAAAGACTGTATACAAATCCACTATCAGAGTCAATGGTACCTGCATAAGCCGTACAGTTAAATGCCAGCAGAAATTATTAAGCATGACACAATGCACAGAGGTTTTTATTGAGTCCTCTCTTTTCCCAGTAAAACAGTACAGTTGGATATAAGTCACTGGAAGCAATAGTATATGGCAGTGGTGGCAAACCTATGGCACTCATGCCAGAGGAGCTACTCAGAGCCCTCTCTGAGGGCATGCACGCCTTGTCCCAGCACACTACTATTGCCACCTCATTTCAGGGCTCTCCTCCTTCCTCCCCTCTTTCCAAGCCTTCCAAACTTTGTAATAATAATAATAATTATTATTATTATTATTATTATTATTATTATTATTATTATTATTAATCTTTTGCCGTGCCAAAAGATCTCAGCTGGCATTTGGAAACAATAGACATTGACAAAATCACGATCTGCCAACTGCAAAAGGCCACCCTGCTTGGATCTGCACGCATCATCCGAAAATACATCACACAGTCCTAGACACTTGGGAAGTGTTCGACTTGTGATTTTGTGATACGAAATCCAGCATGTCTATCTTGTTTGCTGTGTCATACAATATAATAATAATAATAATAATAATAATAATAATAATAATAATAATAATAATAATAACAGCAACCCCAGGGCCATGCAGTCCACCCTTTTCTGCCATGCAGAAAAAGCATATGGCCACCTAGCCTTAATCATCATCATCATCATCTCACAAAATTTCACATCTGATGTACACGGATGATCTGAAGCTGTATGGGAAAATGGACACTGAAATCCAGTCTCTGTCTAACACTGTCTGAATTTTTAGCACTGATATCAGCATGGAGTTCGGTTTGGACAAATGTTTGACAGTGGCATTGAAGAAGGAAAAAATCATTGAAAGTGAAGGCATAAATATGCCTAATGGCCGAACGATAAAGTGTCACCAGCCAGAGGCCTATAAATATCTGGGCGTATTACAGCTGGACAACATCAAGCATGAACAAATGAAAACTGTGGTCAGCAAAGAATACACACAAAGGGTCAGAAAAATTCTCAAAAGCAAGCTTAATGGAGGCAACAAAATCAAGGCCATAAACACCTGGGCCATACCTGTCATAAGATATACTGCTGGCATCATAAACTGGACACAGGTAGAACTGGACAATTTGGACAGAAAAACAAGAAAACTCATGACCATTCATCATTCACTGCACCCTCGCAGTGATGTTGACCGGCTATATCTGCCTAGAAGATCAGGGGGCAGAGGACTCTTACAAGTAAAGCAAGCAGTCAAAGAAGAAGAACATGCCCTGGCAGAATATGTAAAGCCAAGTGAAGAACCTGCTTTGACTCAAGTCAAAAATCAGAAACTCCTCAAAGCACAGCAGGCAAAAAATCAGTACAAGAAAACCACACTACAAACTAGAGCTGACAGCTGGCACAACAAAACATTGCATGGAAAGTTCCTTGGCAAAATTGAAGGAAAAGCTGACAAGGAGAAGACCTGGCTATGGCTCACGAATGGGACACTGAAGATGGAGACAAAAGGCCTGATCCTTGCAGCCCAAGAGCAAGCCATCAGAACAAATGCAATTAAGGCCAAAATCGAAAAATCAGCTGATGACCCAAAATGCAGAGTCTGCAAGGAAGCTGATGAAACCATTGATCATATTCTGAGCTGCTGTAAGAAAATTGCACAGACTGACTTCAAACAGAGGCACAACTATGTGGCCCAAATGATTCATTGGAACTTATGCCTCAAGTGCCACCTCCCAGCAGTAAAAAACTGGTGGGATCACAAACCTGCAAAGATAATGGAAAATGAACACGCAAAGATACTGAGAGACTTCCGAATCCAGACTGACAAAGTTCTGGAACACAACATACCAGACCATATAGTTGTGGAAAAGAAAAAGGTTTGGATTATTGATGTCGCCATACCAGGTGACAGTTGCATTTGTCATGAAGACGTTTAAAACAAAAGTTAAAACATCCTGGTCAGACTGAACAGAATATCCCACTCCTGACACCAAAAATGTTATGAATAACTTTTCAATAACTTTAAAGCATAGGTTCTTTTTATTGCAGTTTCAGTCTGAGAGAACTTTTATAGAACAAACAAAGAACAACATTTAGACATACAAACATACAAATTCTATGCAACTACATTGGATTCACAAACAACCTACAGTTACATTGGCTAAGAAACAAACAAGGGGGGGGGGTTACATTTTCATTCTTCATTCACACACAACATGCATCCATCTTCATGCACACAAATATTACCATATTCTTTCTCCCTTCTTGGAGAAGCACCTGCTTAGGCCAGACCCAGCTTCCACTGCTGCCTGCTAAGAAATAGTTCCAATACGCCAAACGCCAAAACTTCAAAAAGACCATGACTCCAAAATGCACTCCTTCCTCTTTCCTTGAGAAAAGGAGGCCCCAAACAGTGAACAGAATCCTGCTTTCCCATAGCAGATCTGCCACTCCCAAGTACACCATCTCCACTGAGCATGGCGGGTGAACAGCGTCGCCATCTGTCACACCTTCTGGACTCTCATGAGGTCACTTATATAGCAATATTTTGCTGATGATGTTGTCCCAAAGTTGTAAATGAGTGATAGACGTCTTCCATCCTGGAATATCCTCAGTTTCCTGGACCAGATGTTGATTTCTCTTGATTGGTGTTAGCAAACACAAGTACTCTGCCCCAAAAGTTCATCAAGTTAGCAAATGTTGACAGATGTTAACAGATGTAAACATTTCTCTTATCAGTCACAGTTCTTATCACAGTTTGCCGGGCAGGTCAACTATTTCAGGTCTCATTAGCAGGTTTTAATTACAATTCCTGTGCAGGTAGTTAATGGTTTGCAGGCTTTACAGACTGGTGTCTTCAAATTTCTAGCTCTCTTTCACTCTTCCATTCATACCACATATCATATATGCATATTTTTGTCACACATTGACGAAAAACAACAGGAAAAACTCAGCCGCTATCAGGACCTCAAGATTGAACTGCAAAGACTCTGGCAGAAACCAGTACAGGTGGTCCCGGTGGTGGTTGGCACATTGGGTGCTGTCCCAAAAGATCTCAGCCGGCATTTGGAAACAATAGACATTGACAAAATTATGATCTGCCAGCTGCAAAAGCCCACCCTACTGGGATCTGCGGGCATCATCCAAAAATACATCACACAGTCCTAAACACTTGGAAAGTGTTCGACTTGTGATTTTGTGATATGAAATCCAGCATATCTATCTTGTTTGCTGTCTCATACAATGTCGTTGTGTCAATAATAATAATAATAATAATAATAATAATAATAATAATAATAATGCCCTGCTCCAAACTTTTGTAATGACAGCAGCATTGTCTGTAATGACAAGAACAAATCTCATAGCCCTTGCAATTAGAGTTTGAGCTACCAGCATGCAATTGCCTCATTTAATACCTGGATTAATAGGATGGTCAGAATAGTTTCAACAAAGGCACGTTTTTTGCTGGATTTTTCCCTGTCCGAAATCAGTGTTGTCATTAGTGCATTTGACTGGGGAAGTGTCTTCTATCTACCTTTCTTCCTTTTTAAAGTTCACAAATATTTTAAAATAGCTGAAACAAGAGGGTTAGAAAGAAAGAATATGTTATCCTGAACGCCAACCAACATGGATTCCCGGAGTCATTTTTTTTCTCAAACTCATATGATCATAGTAGAAAATTACAGGAGTGGGTTTCTGCCTAAGAGAAAAATACACATTTGTCCTAAATTTAAAAAGCTGTATCTCTTTTCACAAGTAAGCCAGTTTTCCAGTTTTCATGAAAAAAAGACTTTGAACAAAGCAATAGGGAAAATAATTCATATTTCAGAGTCTCCAATTCACGAAGTCAAGCAAAATGTGGCTAGGATTTGCTTTAAACTCTTATAGTGGGTGGGACTGTCTGCCACCATGGGACGTGACCATACATAATGCGATTATATGGCTGTTGGATTAGCTGCATAATTGTTCTTTTTTACTTTGCCGCTTTATAATTGTGTTCTTTTAACAATCTCATCTTTTATAGAAAGGAAAGGGATTAATCCTCCTTCCCCTTTGGCTCAGAAGGTAACCTTCAAATGTGATCTAAAATTAAACCACTATGAGGAAGAATTTCTGATTCCTCAGAAAAATGGGTGCAAGCTACTTGATGCTTACTGTACAAGTCTAGAAACTTTTGTCAAAAAAACTACTCAAAAGACCTGGGTCAACTTATCCATGAGTCAGAATAGGTGCTCTACCTTAATTCCTGCCAAAAAAAGGAACCATTCCCTTCTCCTGTAGAATAGCAAAAGATGAGAGCTCAGTCCATCCTGGTAGAACCTAAAACAGGTGTGTTAAACTCATTTTCATCAAGGGCCACATCAGCCTTATTATTGCCTTCAAAGTGCCATTGAATCCATGTTCTGAGTATCCATGGATACACAAGCCCAACTATAATTTTAGGTACTCATTCGTTTTTACTGTTTGGGTCCCCAGTTGTTACTGAACAACAACCCCAGTCACTTGTGATTATCTGTCATGTGGACTGAGGACAATAGGAATTGCAGCCCAATAGCACTTGAAGTTTTGAGGTTGGGGAAAAGTTAAAGTATATTTTAAAAACAGACATCATATCCACAAACCTTGTATCTAAATTCAAACCCCACTATCTTGACTAAACAGAACAAGCTGCAGCCTTCCAGATGTTACTGTATCACAACTCCCACCTGTTCTAGTCATGCTGTCTAATGATGAGTAATACAGGAGTTGTAGTCCAGCACCTGGAGGGCCACATAAAATGACACTGCAAGCTAGATTGGGCCTATGAGTATTGCATTTGACATAATACTCACAGAAGCACTAGAATTGTGCACTTGTGCCCAACACAAAAAAAAGTGAGAGCCGATCTCGGCTCCTTCTCCCCTATTCAGCATCACAGTTGAATCTTTTTTATTTTCCTTTATTTTTCTGATGCTTTTTATTTAGTGGGACTGACTGGAAGTTGGGGACCTGAGGGATGGTAGGTGGGGTGTGTGCATGCATGTTTGGGGGCTTTCACCCCATTAGCTTTCACCTTTTAGCTTTCACCCTGCCTCTCCTTCAGAGAATGCTTCTAAAAGATAATATAGTGTTCCTTCATTTATCACAGGGGTTACATTCCAGGTCCACCTGCGAAAAGTGAAGATTCACAAAGTAGGGATGCTATTTTAAATTTAATTTTTATATATTATTTTAATAGTTAGGTGGCAAGCCCTGGGGAGCCAGTGAAGCCTTCCCTACCAGCACCGCCAGGCCCCTTGCTCCGTGCCCTCCATGTTGCTCTGGCTGCTTCTGCTGCTGCAGCCAGAAAAGAAGGAACACCGCTCCACCCGGTGAGTGAGCGAGCAAGTAAGGGAGAGTGGGTAAGAGAATGTGGGTGGGCGGCAGTGGCGGCAGAATTAGGAGCCTGGAAGAGGCGACCAGGCTACTGCTTCTGCCGCTGCTCCAGCCGGGCCATGCCGGGAAATGTGGAGGACTCGGAAGAGGGGGTGGAACTCATGGAGGACTCCACCTCCATGAGTCCCGCCCCCTCTTCCAAGGCCTCCAGGTTTCCCGGCTGGAGCGGTGGCAGAAGCTGGACCTGGCTGCCTCTTCCAGACTCTTGCTGCCATCGGCCTTCACTCTCTCACCCACCCTCCCTCACTCGCTCCTCTGGCAGGAGCAGCATTCCTTCTTTCCTGGTTGCAGGAGCAGAGGCAGCCAGAGCAACATGGCGGGCCCGGAGCAAGAGCCCAGCCAGCGCTGGTAGGGAAGGGTTCACTAGCTTCCTGGGGCTTACAAGGTGGAGAAAGGCCACATAACAATTTCAAATAATATTTAAATATATCCCAGCAAGTCCACGAAGTAGCGGGGGAACATTGTATATGGTAATTTTCCAGTGAGGCTATAACAGCCCTGTAATGCCTTTGGAAATGTTATTCTTTGCTTAAGAACATCTTGGCAAATGTTGAGGCAGGTTATAGCAAGAAAAAGATGCTATAGCTCCAAAAGGACCCTTTATTTATATTAGTTCAAGGATGTCCATTTGTACTGCATACAGGTTCTGGAATGAATCTCCCAAACATGTTGATGATACATAAATACTGGAATGCAGTGGATTGTAAATGAGACTATTGGCATAGGGAAATGGAAGGAAACTCTTTGCAGAAATTTGATTTATTGTTATGTGACATCAAGTCAACTTCAACATATGGTGACCCTGGGAATGAGAGACCTTCAAAATATCCTTTTATTAACAGCTAAGTTTAAGTCTTGCAAACCTAGAGTTGTAGCTTTTTCTTTCTTTTTTTTCTTTTGCATCAAACTATCTGTAATGTGGTCTTCCCTCATTTCCCAGCATTATTATCTTTTTCCGGTACGCATCACATTATCTCATGAAATGTCCAAAGTATTATATTTTCAATTTTATCATTTGGCTTCTAGTGAGAGACTAAATTTGATTTGCTCTTGGGCCGGTTATTTGTCTTTTAGGCAGGCTATGGTATCTGTAAAACTCTCCTCCAGCACCATGTTTCAAATGAGCTGAATTTATTCCTAATATTTTTTCTTCATAGTCCAATTTTTGTATTTGTATGTAGAAATAAAAAATGCCTCAGTATACATGACTATGGCTTAGGTGTTGCAACAATATATCTTAAGGATCTTATCTAGTTTCTGCAGGGCTACTCTTCCAAGTCTTAGTCTTTTTCTGATTTCCTGATTATGTTCTCTTTGCTGAGTAATGTCTGAGCCAATATATGGAAAATCTTTTAACAATTTTATAGATTCATAATCAGCTTTAAAGCCGTGGTAAATCTTCTGTGGTCATTACTTTGGTCATCTTAATATTCTTCTGCAACCTTGCTCTTTAAATTTTTCCCTTAGTTTTCATTACTAGTCATTCAAATTTTTTGTTGCTTTTTGCTAGTAGTATGGTGTCATCTGCACATTTTAAAGTAGCTGAATAACACAATTGACTCATTAAATTAAGTGCAGCCTTGAAAATTTTTTATTTTGCTTTCTGCTCACTGAACAGTGTCAGAGTCACAAAATAGTAAGTGCTTCATCCTTGATGTAGTGGATAGTTGCCAAATTAAGAATAATATTTATGAATGTGTACAATACAGGACCAATGAACACTGGTGGTCCTCTTGAAGACCAATCTTCCATCTTCAAGCTATCCTCCCTGATTGCCTAGAGCTCATGTAAAGCCTCTGTGTTGTTGATTATTCATTCAGTAGCTTCTGACTCTTTGTGACCTCATGGACCAGCCCACACCAGAGCTTCCTGTCAGTCATTGCCACCCCCAGCTCCTTCAAGGTTAAGCCAGTCACTTCAAAGATACCATCCATCAATTTTGCCCTTGGTCAACCCCTCTTCCTTTTTTGTTCCAAAAACCCTCCTACTATAACTAATATTAGCTTTAGCACAGTGGTTCCCAACCTGTGATCTGTGAACCACCAGTGGTTCTCAAGAACTAAAATATGGTTTGTGGCTTCAAAGTTACTACTACAGTTAATAACAGCCCAGCCAAAAATAATTTTTCTTGGTGTCTTCATTTTTAGGCCTGTTCCAGGGATTATTTGGGGTGCTGATTCAGAAAATTGCATTGAACAGATCACATCAGCTCTAGATTATTAAATATGATTTTCTGTGGGCGAGCAGTTGGCGACTACTGGGTGGCATATGTTCTGTATCAGAAACAGAACGGCTGATACGGTCTATCTAATACAAGTTTCTGAATCAGCACCCCAAATGACCAAACCAAATCCAAAGTTGACCAAAAACGAATTCATAATCCTTTTGGTACTAATGTTTAAGAGTGGTCCCTGGTCAAGAGGTTACTGGTCAAGTGGTCCTGCTGGTCACAAAAAGGTTGGGAACCACTACTTTAGCAGGAAGGTCATGACGTGTCCTTCCCTATACAATATGACTTCCATATCTATGGGAGTCATATCTGGTGTCTCATTTATCTACAGTCATCAAAATACATCTTCTTTAGATATTTTCTAGATCTTTCAGTGTAACTTTATGATATTTTGGGGAGGGAAATATTCCCTTTCAGTAGAGCTTGCTATTATCCATGATTTCATGTATCCATGTGAAATTTGCAAACATATCCCACTCTTGATACGGGGCCTATGCTGTAGTAGTAGCTAGAGAGAAAATACTGGGAAAGCTTTATTATACACCTGATTGCAAAAATGATATCAGTTATCATGTGTGAGTACAGGCATCTCACAATTTGTGCAGATCTTTAGGACCACCATTCCTGGAAGCCTTTAATATTGCTACCAAGCCACTCTGTTGCCAGAAGGATAGTCACAAAATGCAGTGGAAACAGACTCATTCCAATGGGTTCCTTCCTTATCACTTTCCAGTCAAGCAAAGCCCCAGTAAAGTTATAAATTGGTAGGAAGCAAGAGCGCTTAGTCACAAAACCAGATGTATAATAACGTTTCCATAGTACTAGTAGCTCTAGTAGCTCTACCTTTCAACTTTCCTTGCCATTTCCATTAAACCAGGCATGTAGAAAATGTTCCCTATGGGCTACCTGGGGCTAAAAATCCATTTTGAGCCCTTTTGGAAATTCTCAAAGCCCTTGGATCTGAAAATTCTTATTATTATTTTTCTCCAGATATATAATGGCCCTCAAACAAATGATAATTGCCTTAGATCAGTTTGGCTCCCACTATTCCTCAAATCCTGCAGAAATTTTAAAAAAATAGAATTGAGAATGATGCCTCATGTGGCTTTTTCAGATGCATTCAATTGTGTGGTTCTCAAACACAAACTTTGTAGACAAAAATGGAATGGATTATGTTACATCTACAAAAATTGGGGGTATTAACCATAATTTGCAGAATAATTGCAACCAGTTCAGCCAGAAGAAATGGAAAAATATTTAACTAGTAAAATAAAGAGCAAGAAGACTATGTTGTAATGTTGTATAAAATGAAAAGTGAAAAAGAATTCAAGTGTGTATTCTGTACTAGAGGTAGTATCGATGCACACTTTATACTCTCATTATTTGTGGCCCAGGGTGGCTATGGGATGCTTCAGTTTTGCAGCAGTGTGCAGCCCAAGTTAATTCTTATTCCAGGGTAGCCCAGGGTAGCCAAAAGGTAGGACATACCTAATCTAGAGTGTCAACTTGGCAAAAGGTATTAACAATGATGAATACACATGATAGGAGAGGCTGTAGCACTTTGCTTTTGCCTGAGCCTAATGGAAATGGAAATGGAAATAGAAAGATTCAATCTACCCTTCTCCTCTCTTTTCCCCCTCCTGCTGAGTTAACAGGGTGCACATTGAACACAGTTTGCAGGAACTGAAAGAAGCTGAAAACAAAGAGGAAAAGTATGAGGAAAAATAAGAAATGGGAACCTATCAAAAGCATCTGAATAGTAGGATGACAGAAAAATCCCTGAAAAATCAACACTGTTTCTAAGTATGCTCTCCTTATGGATGACCGCCCAGAGTTTTGGCAGCTCTTCAGATTTACTTTGTGATGATTTGATAGATCCTTGTTTCATTTCAGACAAATCCCAAATCTGTTAAAATCTGCCCAATTTGGATTCATCCGAACCAAGTGCATATTCTTGATTACTATTCCAGTAGAAGATGGGCGACTGAGACCATCAAACACATGGTAAAACAATCCTGGGGTATTCCACTGCAGGTCAGATGTTAGAGCTGGGAATATTTCTTCAGATAGCAAGTGCTCTGCATGGAGAAAATGATATGTCTTTCTCATATACTCTGTAGAGCTATGTTTTCCTTTTTTTCTCTCTCATAAGGAAATATTCACATTGGTACAATTCAGCGACTGGTTTACCACAGGATTTTCTATTTGTGTAGACAAAGTAGATTACATAAGTGAGCTCATGTCTGCGGTCAGAATTAAATTTGGACCTGCCCAGATAACACTAGTCATGGCTGTTAGATTCACTAAGCACAAAGACTTATGAATAAGAAAGCAGTAACATTTAATAAAATATTCCTCATTGGTAGCCGGCTCTGTGAGAGTCCATCATACAACAACCCCTGTCATCTAATACAAAGCTGTATAAAGCAATGTTTCTAAACTGTAACTGACATTCTCCCTTTTAAGTTATCTTTCTGCAGAGGAGAAACTATTATTACTGCTTCACTCTGGCATTCGTTTTTTAATCAACCACTTTCCTCCTTCTTTTTTCCTCTGCTCTTAATAACTCAAGAATCTTTCAGCACCTTATTGTTCCTTGTAAAGTGTGGAGGTACCAGCCATGTTGTTGGGATTTGCTCAAGATGGAGGAATTTGTTTAATCTTCTAAGCTTTCACATTTTTTCATCCAACATATGAATAATAAAAAGGTAAAGGTTTTCCCCTGGCATTAAGTCTAGTTGTGTCCAATTCTAGGGGTTGGTGCTCATCTCAATTTCTAAGCCGAAGAACCAGCGTTGTCCGTAGACACCTCAAGGTCATGTGGCCGGCATGACTGCATGGAGCACTGTTACCTTCCCACTGGAGCAGTACCTATTGATCTACTCACATTTGCATGTTTTCAAACTGTTAGGCTGGCAGAAGCTGGGGCTAGCAGAGGAAGTTCACCCCGCTCTCCGGATTCGAACCACCAGCCTTTTGGTCAGCAAATTCAGCAGCTCAGCACTAGGGCATAAAATAATATTAATATTATTTTAAAATCTGTATGGACATTATTTAATGTATTTTACTATACTGGATAATTTTTTGCACACATTTTTGAGCAGGTAACTGCATAACAAAATTCAGAGAAATAAAAAACTAGAAGATATTGGTTGGTTTGCTCATGTATTCGTACAGGAAATTTGATTGAGTTGCTATGAGTTTTCCAGGCCATATGGCCATGTTCCAGAAGCATTCTCTCCTGACATTTTGCCCACATCTATGGCAGGCATCCTCAGAAGTTGTGAGGTTGTGATTTGATTGAGATTGATTCATAATAGTTAGTTTTACATGCACAAATTTTAAGGTGGCTTGCAATGTAATAGCCAGTTCAGACGGACTGGTTCTTTTCCCTTCCTCCCTCTCTCTGTCTGTTTCTCTCTGTCTCTCTCTCTCTCTCCCCTCCCCCCTTTTTTTGCAGGGGAGCAGATAAGGGTTTTTTTCCCCTCCAATTTTTTCAGTTTTCCAATTGATTGCAGCTAACGCATGCAACTTCAGCTTTGAGAGGTGTTACAGTCCAATGCAAATGGTCTCATTTAATCTGCTGCAAACTGTGCCCCATTATCGCTGAAGAACTCATTTGGAAATCTCTAAAATAGTGACTATGATCTGGCTGTACTATATCACATATGGAGGACAAAAACCCATAACTTTTAAGTATGTTATGCAGTTCCAATTGAATAGGTCCAGGCAAAAGCTTTACATTTCATCTTGTTTGTATTCGGTGATGGTTTAGGTAGGGTCTGTTTGCTGTCTTGATAGGAATTTCTGAGGTGCGTAACTGTTTCCTCCCATATCAGTAGAGTTCATCTTGATCTACAAGCAGTGTTCTGCTTTTTACTGTTTGTCTTTCTCCTCATTGGCTCTTGTAGATTGTTACAACCTTTGTAGTAGCATTTCCTTATGGAATACCTTTGGTATCTTAACTAAAGTGTGGGAACTTTCATAATTTGAAAGTTCTTGATCAAAAAAGTAACTTTTGGTTACTGGTCTGGTCTGGTCATAATATGACTGTCATTGAAAAAAAAAGCCTATCACATACTGAGAGCCGGGATACAGTGATCTATGACTGAATCAACCATCTTTTAAATATAGGTGGTGGTGATATGTATATGTCTGAGTAATTCAGATCCTTTATATGGTGTTGGTGGAGGATTGTTAAGCTCCACAAAGTTGAAAGGCTTCTATTTATAGAGGAAAGCATGCATATACTAGTTGGATACATGTATGTCTTCCCTAGCATAATCTCTGAGGTTATAACGTTGTCTTCTGATTATTTCATTGAAAAGATCCAGTAAGCTATGTTCTTCTGTTTACACCCTGATCTGATCACTCTGTACAGGCAGTCCCCAAGTTACAGACAAGATAGGTTCTGTAGATTTATTTTTAAGTTGAATTTGTCAGAACAACAGGTACATTTTTAAGTGTAACTCCAGTCAAATATATACATATATTAGCTTTGGATAGTATAGGGAAGGGTTAACACCCTTGTGACATTTGTTTCGCAGGGTGTGAGAGAATCAGCCATCTACAGAGACATTGCTCAGGGGATGCCCGGATGTGTTACCATCCTGCTGGGAGGCTTCTTTCATGTCCCTGCATGGGAGGCTAGGGCTGACAGACAAGGATTGGTGAGAAAGCTTCATTGGAGATATCTTTTTCTCATGATAACTTACAGGAGTGAATTTCCCTTCAAGTATGTAACTTGAGGACTGTCTGTAATGTAGCTTCAAGCTGCATTATGAGGCAGTGTAGATGGGGTCTATTATTTTTTTAAAAAGAAAGAAATACAATACAAAATAATGTTCAATATCTCAAAAACTAAACAGTGACTATAACATAACGCCCATTCCTACATGTGGAAGAGAAGCAACCGTGGCCCACGATCCGGTGCCAGCTCTCAGGAGCTTTGCATAGGCAATATAGAAAAACCCTCACCCAAAGAAAGTTCAGCTGCCTTGCCTACATCCCTGGCAATGTGAGCAGCCATCTCTATGTACAAAGCCATGTGCTTCCTGAATGCCTGGCTCTGCAGCAGGCAGGGTGGCATGGAAAGCCACCCTGGCTGCTATGCAAACAGTTGACTTACTCATCCTTGCCCTTCCTGTGGAGCCAGGATGCAGTTCTGTTTCAGTAGCAAAGCCCTGGAAGCACAGGTTTGAGAGCCAATGCTGTCATCATCTCTACCATCTTCCTCTTCAGGGGATTTGGGTTCTGAACAAGGTGGCTTCTGGCTCAAGAAACCATAGTAATACAGAACAGCAAAGGCAGTGCCCAGGTGAGGAAAGGAGTGGCATGTTTGTCATCTCCAAAACTCAATCCCTCATGCAACTTAGTAAATGTCACAGCTGGGACAGCCTTGAATAAAGGCTTTATTATACACATCTTGTACTATCAGGGTGGACTCTACCATGAAGCAGAATGAGGAAGTTGTCTAAGATGGAGGGTGTTGGGTGATATCAAGTGGCCACTGGCCAGCAATGCAGTGATAGGCTTCTGGCAGTAGAGATGTGTGCTCTTAAAGCAGGCATCCTCACACTGTGACCTTCCAGCTGTTTGCCCCTCCAACTCCCGGAAGCTTGTTCAATGGTCAAGATTTCTGGGAATTGGAGGCCCAAACAATTGGAGGGCCACAGTTTGAGGGTGCCTGTCTTAAAGCCTTCTTGCTGCTTTGCCGTCTTCAGGTGTGGTGTGCTCATTGCTGGCAGGCCCGGCCCAACACAGCACGGTGACCACGCCCCCGCGTTGGGCGCCACCTTCCCAGGGGCGCTATTGAGCCCCTGGGAGGCGGGGCCACACCTGGGAGGCGGGGTCACGCAATGCGGTTTGGCCCTGCCTCCCATGGGTCGCGCCCTAGCGCAGCCAGGCTGCGTGTGGCAGCAGTCCTCATTCTGCTTCATGGTAGAGTTCACCCTGATATTACAAAATGTGTATAATAAAGCCTTTATTCAAGGCTGTCACAGCTGTGACATTTACTGAGTTGCACGAGGGACTGAGTTTTGGAGATGACAAACATGCCACTCCTTTCTTCACCTGGGCACTGCCTTTGCTGTTCTGCATTACTATGGTTTCTCGAGCCTGGAAGAACTCCCGCCGCAGCCTGGCTGGGCCAGGACGCACGCTGCGGGAGGCGGGGCCAGGTCTGGCCCCACCTCCCACGGCACGCGCCCTGGCCCCGCCTCCCGCGCTGCCTGCGCCGCAGGAGGCGTGGCCGCCTGGCGCGGGAGGCGGGGTTAAGGTGCTGGAGGCAGGGCCAATCCTGGCTATGCCTCCCGCGTCGCACGGCCACGCCTCCCGCGGCGCAGGGGGGGGGGGCGCAAAAAAACTTTTTGCATACCCCTTTCAATTTCTTCGGGCCAGTCCTGATTGCTGGCAAAGCAAATTTTTACCAGCGTCACAGTAAAGCTCAGTTGTGAGTCCAGTTGACCTTTGTAGGTGGCTTGCAATGGATGCTTGCCTCTGGCAGCAAAATGCCTTGGATTGATCCTATCCTATGCTTCATGGTATGATTAGACAAGTATAACACTGTGCCTCGAATACTCAGGGCCTTTCCTCCCCTCTCAATTGAGAGCTTATAGCTCTGCAAAGAACATCAGCCATAAACATTTGTTTATTAGATGAATGTTATAACACTGCATAATACTGTTTCAGTTAATCTTTGAATCTTTGAGGTAGATTCAGTGATCTGATAAACAATGCTATAAAAAGTTTGACATCTGTTTAGTATGGTCAAACAAAGAAGAAGTTATGTCCTACACACAAAGCGAAAGGACAAAAAAAGGGTAATATTTGCATAAAAAACCAATGCTTTTAAACATATCAGTGCAAAATTAGAAGTAATTGCAATAATTTAAATAGAAATACAGTGCATTCCATCATATTATCATATATTCATTCAAAGAATAAGTTTCGTTGGCTTCGACTCAGTCTGGACTAAGGTTTATGTACAAGGTTTTGTGGATGAATGGCTCAAGTATTT
This sequence comes from Anolis carolinensis, assembly GCF_035594765.1. Taxonomy (NCBI): domain Eukaryota; kingdom Metazoa; phylum Chordata; class Lepidosauria; order Squamata; family Anolidae; genus Anolis; species Anolis carolinensis. The sequence goes on along the minus strand of NC_085842.1, from coordinate 205,854,653 downwards.
TGTATTATTTTAAATCTGTTTTTAATTGCTTATGTTTTATTCTTTTGTATTGTTGTATATTGGCATCAAATTCTGCCAGTTTTGTAAGCCGCCCTGAGTCCCTTCGGGTGAGAAGGGCGGGATAGAAATGATGAATATAAATAAACAAACAAACAAACAAATAATATTATGGAAGACTGTAACCAGTGACATACAGGTCTGCTTTTTAGTAGGCAATATAAAGATCCCTGCTCATCCTTCAAATTTTTTTCATTTTCTTTAAAACAGACTTATACTGCACAGCCCTTTAAACAGGTGATACCTTCAGGTGATGGGTGTGAAATTCTGTGAAACTAATTCAGCCCAAAGAGTTTCTGAATAAGGTGTCTCCCCAAATCCCCACCTTTTCACTCATTTTCTCAATTGAGAAGTCAAGTAGAGCAGAAAAGTATTACTATTAAGTGACTGGAGACTAAGTGACTGGAGACTTTGGTCTTTCTTTGTTGGCCTTCCAATTGGGATAAGCAAGAAGTGTGTGTTGTCTATAATCAGTGGTCAGCAATAACATGTGTACTTCATTAATTAGGCTCCAGTCATCCAGTTGAATGTTGAAGGAGCACATGGAGCACTCCTTCTACAAGGAAAAACCCTAAATACATTAGTGGGGTGAAATAATGGGTTATCTTTTCCTCCAACATCAACTCACTAGGCAGAGTCACCTCAGAAAAAACATTCTAGCTCATAGGATAAAAAGGCTACCCTGTCTCTGAAACTGAAGGTTCGAGACTCGGTCCTATAGAGGACTGTCTTCCATAAAATAGGATATATTGCAATTCTAGATCTTTATTCATCTGAATTTCCTATCCATAAATCCTGTTCGATCTCGATATCCATATTTTTGTATCCACATATTCAACCATCCAAGGTTGGAACTATTTTAAAAATTCCAAAAGGCACATCAACTTTGCCATTTTATTTAAGTGATACCAGTTTACTATGCCAATGGGACCTGAGTATCCACGGATTTTGGTATCCATGAGTGGGGTATGTGTGTCCTGGAATCAAATTCCACAGGATACCAAGCCCCCCCCTCCCCAATATTGTTATTAAAGCATTTACAAGTTAATGACCTTGCACCTCATATTTCTCAATTATATCTTGCGGATCCTATTTCTGCATCAGTAGCCTCAATAATATAGAATTTTACCACATAGTATTGCTATCCCAGAGCCCCTGGTGGTGCAGCTGGTTAAACTGCTCAGCTGCTGAACTTGCTGACCAAAAGGTCAGCAGTTCGAATCCGGGGAGCGGGATGACCTCTCGCTGTTAGCCCCAGCTTCTACTAACCTAGCAGTTTGAAAACATGCAAATGTGAGTAGATCGATAGTGCTTCATGCAGTCATGCTGGCCACATGACCTTGGAGGTGTCTACAGACAATGCTGGCTCTTCGGCTTAGAAATGGAGATGAGCACCAACGCGCAGAATCAGACACAAGTTTAGACTTAATATCAGGGGGAAACCTTTACCTTTACCTTTACCTACTGCTATCCCATGCCATTTCCATGATCAGGGAAAGTGTCAACTTATCGGAATGGGGACACTCATTATTGGTCTGCAATAAGGATTGCACAACTGCAATACTTTGACAATGTGAGCCCAATAGCCACCTCTCCAGGTGAGAAATGTAACTCTGCCCTCTTGCTGTTCTGCTTCTCCTATTTTATTTTTTCAGTTAGCTAAAGACAGTTCACAATTCTGCAAAGTGGAAATATTTTTTAAAATACAATGAGGGGGAGTCGGAGAGGAAGACAATCCTGCCCCCTGACATAACAGAAGCAAAGTGCCTCAGATCATTGCAACAAGCAGATTGTGTCACAGTGGTATTATCAGGGGCTAGTGATGGGGTTTTCCCATCAATAGCAGGAGACAGCCTTGTTGCAGGGAGATGGTGGATTGGCAACACATCACACAGCGTTGTGAAATAGTAACTGTCCTTGCTTCTGTGTTAGTTTGCCACTTCTGTGCAATAGTACTTAATCAGAAGAATATAGAACACTGGTGCTTGCCAGCAGACAATTTGTTTCTGTAGAAATATTCCTTCTGTCCTAGTGTAAAGAATTAGTTAAAATGTTGATAGGCCTGTCTTGAGCATAACTTTAATACTGGCTTTTGAGTAAGTTGTTGTTTGACAGTAATTCAGGAAATCCACGGTGACTGCTGTTGCACTTTGTAGCATTGTTCATTTTTATGTTCAAAAAGTTTCCTTCGAGAAGCTGTTTTAGTGGATAAGGTAGACATTAATTTCCCCAGGTAATTTACCATTCCCGGAAAGTACCAAACATTTTTTTTCTTGGAGCTGTGGCATGATTTCACTGCTTTGAACTTTCTTTTATCTATATAATTCAATTACCAAATGTAGTGGTTTAACCCCTTAAGTGAAGATTGTACTTCTCACAAATGTCATCTCTGTAATCTTATGTTCTTTTATCTATGTCTGTTTGAGAAGTATTTTTTTTACTGTTCAGCTTTAGATTTAAAATTGCTGTCTCCTTTGGTGGCACCTAAAATTATGACAACACTAATAATTTAAAAATTACAATTGTAATAATAAGAGTGATGGCAATATTATCCATAATTGTGTTCTGGAAACAATCTTGGGGCAGCAAAATAGAAATGTTATGCATTCTTGGCACACTATACAGTTCAAATGTGATTAATATTATACAGAGTTTAATATTTTGATCTTCAACAAGCCTGAAATTGTCAAAGACTTGTAAAGCTTCTTCCTTTCCCCTATGAACATATGCATACTGCCTACAAGAAATTGTTGATTTAAATTTAGCACATGGGAGGGGTTTTTGATCAGTGGCAGAGCCCACACTTTACATGCCAAAAGTATCTTTAGTTAAAAGGAATTCAGAAAAAAGCATTTGCTTAAGATCCTGGAGACCTGCTGCTAGTCATGATAAAATAGATGGCCCAATGGTCCTACTTAGTAGGCATGTGCAAAAAAAATGGATGAGTCAGAAATTGTAAGAAAATTTGAGGTTTTTTAAGTTGGAAACCATATCCGAAGTGTTTACATGGCCCACACCAAATATTTTAGAATCGAAACTTAGCCCATGCTTTCTCATTTCAGTTTTGTAAATATCGGAAGAGTCCCAAAGTCAGTTTCATATTCAAAGCAAAGCAACGGAGCAAACCAAAGGTTGCCTTAGTGCCTTGCCATTCTTCTGTGAAATTAATGTAGTCTTAGCCTTAGCAGAGGGCAAAAGAGGGAGAAGTGCATTGGAATAGCACAGAACTCTGGGAAATGAAGTTTGGGAAGGGAGAATTCAAAAGGCCCTGCCCTAAACTACATTTCCCAGTCTGCATCAGCTTCAGAAAGTACCAATCAGGATAGCAAAGAAAGAGGTCTATCCATCCCTAAAACTTTGCCAAAAAATCAATGGATAAGTGAAATGTTCTGAATTTTAGTGGGCTAACAGTGGTAAATGTATTCTACCAAAAACTTTGAAAATGAGGGCTATAGAAGCACCTGAAGTTTCCCCAATTATAGTCATTTAATTATGCGCATGTAAAATTTCTGTAATGAAATAGTAACAAAATTTTGTTATTCTTTTTATAGTAACGCAATTCTCACTAAGTATACTTAAGAAACACTTAAAAAATGAAGCACCAGTGCCCCCAAGTTTTGTAATAATTTTTGAAACATTTTTTTTCTGGATTGCACATCCCTACCACTTAGTATAAGGAAGTTCCATATATTCATATATTGTTTTTTGGCCCTTGCTAACCATTCTTTTAAATTGTTTCCTGTCAATGAAAGCTGCAACATGTTTAAGACCAAGCATTTTTTAACAAGTTTGGGAACATAAATAGGGGTATAGCATCTAGATCCAGGGAAGTCATGCCCCCCTCTCTATTCTGCCTTGGTCAGACCACACCTGGAATACTGTGTCCAATTTTGGGCACTGCAGTTGAAGGGAGATGTTGACAAGCTGGAAAGCGTCCAGAGGAGGGCGACTAAAATGATTAAGGGTCTGGAGAACAAGCCCTATGAGGAGTGGCTTAAAAAGCTGGGCATTTTTAGCCTGCAGAAGAGAAGGCTGAGAGGAGACATGATAGCCATGTACAAATATGTGAGGGGAAGTCATAGGGAGGAGGGAGCAAGCTTGTTTTCTGCTGCCCTGCAGACTAGGATGCGGAACAATGGCTTCAAACTACAGGAAAGGAGATTCCACCTGAACATCAGGAAGAACTTCCTCACTGTGAGGGCTGTTCGGCAGTGGAACTCTCTGCCCCGGACTGTGGTGGAGGCTCCTTCTTTGGAGGCTTTTAAGCAGAGGCTGGATGGCCATATGTCAGGGGTGCTTTGAATGCGATTTCCTGCTTCTTAGCAGGGGGTTGGACTCAAATGGCCCATGTGGTCTCTTCCAACTCTATTATTCTATGATTCTATGATTCTATGATTCTAACATTGTTGCTAAATGCCAGATTAGTCCATAATAGAACAATTACCCTCCATGACCTGGTTAAGGATGAAGGGACTGACTGAGGCTGGGTATTATTGAAGCTGTGATGGTTGAGCTTAATGGAGCAGATCTCTCCCAGCTTTGTCCACCTGGGCACTCAGTGCAGCACTAGAATGGGGACAAGGATGGGACAGAAATTGCAATCACCCTAAAGATTTCTTTATAATTATTCTTTCTTGGGATTGAGTCCAGTTGATGTGGCTTAATGTTGTTGACAAGACACTTGAATCAGTTTGGGTTGCCACTTGTAAGTGTGACTATTGCCCATCTTGACTGATAAAACCTAGCAGAGGTCAATTTATGGATTGGTATAGGGGTTAATAAATGCTTCATTGAATCAGGTGGAGGTGCCTGCTGCCTTGAAGAAGGCTCTTCTGAAGAGGATCTTCATGGACCCAGATGTACGTAAGAACTACTGCACTATGATCAATATTCCCTTAGCCAAGGTGCTTAAGCATGTGGTGGCTGGGACACTTCAGGTGTTCTTGGAGAAACAGATTACCTGGGCCCATTAGTTGCTCAGTCTAACAAACTATTCCTGGAGAAAGATATGGGGAGTGCTATCTTGTTGATCTTGCTCTGAATCTCTCAGTGGCTTTTGATACTATTGATCATGCTATTGTCATCGAACCACAGTGCCTCCCTCCCTAATTATATTTTTGGACATTAACAAGGCTTCAAGAAAGAGATATGATTTTTCCTTTATTTTTTTAACCCTTTCCACTCTTTTAAAGTTCTGTTATTCCAAAGCCACTGGAGGCTCCAGGAGGACCCAGCATCAACTGTACCCCAAAGTACACTAAAACTGAACCCTTTAATAAATGTACTAGATGATGATGATAATGATTATATTTATTTACACCTCACTTTATCTCTCCCGAAGGAGACTCATGATATTTTCTGTTTAACTTGTATTAATTGTGTACTGTATGAATTCTTAAATGTATAAAGCTGCATCAAATGTACTATGAAAGAATCCATTACCTCAATGCCCCCTATTTACATAGTCTTCTGTGAATGGAGATCACTGAACTATTACAAAGGTCCCTCCAGTGATTTCCCAGACTTGATAAGACACTCTTTGTGCATGTATGAAAGACAGATAATCCCTTTATTACCAGGGCTGTGTTTATACTGTTTACCTGTTTAAATGTAGTTCCCATGAAGAGATGGCTAAAACAAAGATGAATACATTAGCATTTTGAAAGGACAGCCACGCATCTGATTGCCAAAGATTACCACCTTTGGTTATCTGGTTCTTACACCTTTGTCTTCTCGGAATTGGACACTTAAATCAACCAATTAATCATCTGAATATCCATGTCATCATCCTCTTCAGTTTTGCAGCCTCCCTGGAGGCAGCTCTGCAATGGATTGGACCTTTTAACCAATCAATAATTAGCTGTTCTTTTTCCCATCATGGGGACCCCCTCCTCCTGTCTGTGATGAAGAGCAAACCCCCAGCCAATCCCTGCACGCGTAAATCCTAACTAGCTTGCTTCTCAGCCAATAGCTTTTTGTGTGTGTCAGGAGCTACTTGAGAAACTGTAAGGCAGATCCCCTGGTGATGCAGTGGATTAAATACTTGTGCTGGGAGGACTGATGACTTGAAGGTTGGGTTTCTGACCTGAAGGTTGCCGGTTCAAATCCAACCCGCGGAGAGCGCGGATCAGCTCCTTCTGTCAGCTCCAGCTCTATGCAGGGACAGGGGAGAAGCCTCCCTCAAGGATGGTAAAAACATCAAAAACATCTGGGCGTCCCCTGGGCAACGTCTTTGCAGACAGCCAGTTATCTCACCCCAGAAGTGACTTTCAGTTTGAATAGCTGTCAACAGTGTATAAAATGTCTTGTATTTTTCTCTGAAGGTGTGCTTGTACATTTTAGAGCAGTGACTCAGTACTGGATACTCGCATCGCTTTTAGCCAAATTGTAGTAAACCTCTGTAGTTTGCCTTCAAACCCAGAGTGCTTTGTTCTCTGTCCTGGCTGATATGGTTTACCAGACATGGACCTTCTTAACTGTGGTCCTAGCTGAAATCACCATAGTATCTTACTGGATTGATTCTGTTAGATGGGAGTAGGAGGCACTGTAGTTTTGCTTTTATCTATGGGACTGGCCCCAGATAATAGATCTGGGGTATTTCTTTTCAGTCCAATGACCATTTAGCTGTAGTTTCTTATGGGGCTTTCTTCAACAGTTTCGCCTTCCGTAACACAAGGGTGTGTGTGGAAGCATCTTGTTTGAAGTACTATCACAACACTCTCAGCCACTAGGTTACTCCAGCTCCTGATGCGTTCCTGAAGCGGCTAGCAAAGCTCTAAGGGAGAACTGAGTGGAAAGCCCCTAAACCAATTTTTCTTCCCATACCATTTTATTCCTTTTTGAAGGGAAGTATGATTCATCACCGAGACTAAAAGGAGCCACACATATGGAAGATGCATAAGGTCACCTACAGTAATGGATTATGTTGGATGTTCTGGGAGCAATAGGAATCTGTCTTCTTATGTAAACCTTTCTTCTAAGTGGTCATATATCTTTTGTTATACTGTTGAGAACCGATTGCTGCTGTAGGAAAAGGGGCTGCTGGGAATAAGGGTATCTTCAGAAGATGGAAAGTATAGAAGGCTTCTCAAATATTGCCGCAGAGATTAGAAAACTGGAGTATGTTTTCTCCTGGTGACATCATGTTGGAAATGCAATCAGCATGTAGCCAGGATAGCTAGACACAGGCTAAGATTTCATTTACTTTATTGAATTTTCTAAAATGGCAGACAAATCTCATACGTTAGCCTTTTTGAGAGTGAAAGAAAGACAGGCCTGTGTTGGTATTTCTTTATTTTGTCCCTGTTGTCATGTAGGAACCTAGAGTTTAGCATCCATAGTGAGTGTACAGATGCCCTCAAAACATCATCAGCTAGAGCAGTGGTTCTCAACCTCTGGGTCCCCAGATGTTTTGGCCTTCAACTCCCAGAAATCCTAACAGCTGGTAAACCATCTGGGATGTCTGGGAATTGTAAGCCAAAACACCTGGGGACCCACAGGTTGAGAACCACTGAGCTAGAGGAAGGGAGAGAAGGAGGGACTGAATTGCTCTGTTTAGTTTGGAGTAAATAATAGTACTGTATAACTCCCTTATCCACAGGCTCAATATCCACAATTTTACTCATCCACATAAAAAGATATTCCACCCGCAAATGTTTTGGGAGGGGGAAGCCTATCTAGGTCCTCTAGTGCTAGTTTGTGGTACGTTTCTGGCCAAAGTATACCCAAAGTGTAGGGTCCATTATTATCTGAAGTTTCAAGTCTCCATGGAGTGTGGAAGTCTGAGAATGCATCTCCCACAAATATTGAGGTTGTACTGTAATGCAAGAAATCCCACTGGCTTGATTTGGAATTTGTATTCATGAATTGGGAGCCACGGGTGGTGCAGGGGGTTAAACCACTGAGCTTCTGAAATTGCTGACCAAAAGGTCAGCAATTCGAATCCGGGAAGCGGAGTGAGCTCTCGTTGTTAGCCCAGGCTTTTGCTAACCTAGCAGTTTGAAAACATGCCAATGTGAGTAGATCCATAGGTAGTGCTTTCCATCCACAGATTCAAACTGCCAACCTTCCAATCAGCATGTTCTGCAGCTTACTGGTTTAACCCATTATGCCACCGCAGCCCCTATAAAAAAATTAGCAGCAATGAAAACAACAGTGTGTGTTTGCAGTGCATGCTTGATGAACCACGTGATTCAAAGCATTATTGTAATTGGGATATTACAACACCTTTGACCAGAGCACACAAACATTATTGTAAGATTCAAAACATATATCTGCACAAAGTTTAAACCTTGCAGATATATTGATACAATGCATGTACATTGGGCTGACAAAACTTTTTTGTGGTTATATCTAACTATGGAGATATTTTTAATATAAAAGTTAAACATTATGTTGAAACACTCTACATAGTGTTGATAGACAAATGCTTTTGATGTCCCTCAGCATGACCCACACCCTCTTGTACCTGCTAGTGATGCCACTGAATCTAAAACATCTGGATGCCACTAGTTTGGGGAAGATTGGCATTAGGGGGAAGTGATACTCTATAGTGTGTGTGTCTTTGTGCCTATGTGTGGAGAGGGATGTGTTTATGGGAGAAAAGCAGCAGTTCCAGGCTGTTGTGACAAATTATACCCTCCATTGCTCTGCTGTCATGTGTTCTCTCCCCAACCCACCGAGCCCATGATCTCAGACCAAATAGTTAGACTCTGAGGCAACTTCACATGCTCCTGCACCCTAGCAGAACCATTTACTTATTCCTCTGTTATTTGCATAGATTCTGGGCATGAAAAATCTAACAAAAAGAAATAAGTATTTTTTTAAAAATCAAAAAGTTGATGCAGTAAGAAATATCCCACAAAAATGAACTGTCTCAGCAGGCAGGATTAAAGTGTAACTCTTGGAATCCAGCTTGTAAATATAAATGGGCACTGTGGAAATGTCTTTTTACATTTATAGCTTAAATTGTAAAGTTTGTGGCTGGTGCTGATGAGTTGGCAAGATTCCTGGATGCATTTGAAGCACACTGAGCAGAGTTGTGTTCCAGCAAAGCAGAATCAGCCCAAGACATTTTGCATACCCTCCAACATCTTAGTGGGGCATGTGTTGTCAAGCAAAACAAGAGTGTGGTCAAGACAGCAAAGTATATTCATGAGGAAAAGCACTCAAGGTAGGAGAGGCTGCAGCCATTTCCTTTTGTCTGAGCCCAATAGGAAAAGCAAGATTCTGCCCTCTCCTCTCTCCTCTTTTAAATTAACTGAGGGTCAATGTGTTGTCAAAGGCTTTCATGGCCGGGATCACAGGGTTGTTGTAGGTTTTCCGGGCTGTATGGCCATGTTCCAGAAGTATTCTCTCCTGACGTTTCGCCCACATCTATGGCAGGCAAATTCCTCAGAGGTTACGTCACAACCTCTGAGGAATTTGCCTGCCATAGATGTGGGCGAAACCTCAGGAGAGAATACTTCTGGAAGATGGGCATACAGCCCAGAAAACATACAATTACCCTAACTGAGGGTCCTTCCACACAGCCATATAACCCAGAATATCAAGGCAGAAAATCCCACATTATTTGTTTTCAACTGGGTTTTCTGAGTCCACACTACCATATATTCCAGTTCAAAGCAGAACATGTGGGATTTTATTCAGCTGTGTGGAAGGAGTCTGAGTGCAAAGTACTATCATGCTTTGAATCCAGTTTGCAACAACTGAAGTAAGACAAAGGGGGAAAGTGAGAGGAAGAAAAAAGACTGAGGGCACTTCCAGACGGCACTAAATCGTGGATTTTGAACAGGGGCAAAAATCCCAGGACTTCAGAAGGGGTCCAAATACAGACCTGTTAGTCATGGGATTTCTGCCAGACTTGCTGCTTTATTCCGAGATTTAGAGGCTCCCAAGATGTCTGTTGTGGGACTTCTGCCAGAAACCTCGGCAGTTTTTTTTTTTAAGCCCTGGGATGCGGATATATGGATACACGGATCTCTGCAAAAAGTTCCATTCTTTGTCCTGGCCAGAAAAACTGTGCTCTCCAGATGTTTCATGAAGTATCTGCCACACAAACAAACCTCATGGGGTAGGACCACTTCTGCCCAAGTCATCACTGCACAATGAAACAGAAGCGCACACTTTCAAGCCAGGAACAAAACTTTGCCATTATTGACATTTTTTAGAGCCTGGCCGCCTAGCCATTTGTCTAGACAGATTAGGATGTGTACACGTGGCATGGAACAATAGGGTTCTGTTCCTGGGTTATACTTGGCTATTTCTATTAGTCACCTGCATGACCTTGGCTCTCAGTATTTACACTCCTCTCCAGCACAACCATGTCCCAACAGCCAGTAGTAAGTTTTTGCCATTTACTACATACATATTGGGTGTATAGGGAGCCCCGGTGGCGAAGTGTGTTAAAGCGCTGAGCTGCTGAACTTGCAGACCGAAAGGTCCCAGGTTCAAACCCCAGGAGCGGCATGAGTGGCCACTGTTAGCTCCAGCTTCTGCCAACCTAGCAGTTCTAAAACATTGCAATCTGAGTAGATCAATAGGTACCGCTCCGGCGGGAAGGTAACAGCGCTCCATGCAGTCATGCCAGCCACATGACCTTGGAGGTGTCTATGGACAACGGCAGCTCTTTGGCTTATGGAGATGAGCACCAACCCCCAAAGTCAGACATGACTGGACTTAACGTCAGGGGAAACCTTTACCTTTATTGGGTGTATGCTGTTGACAGCATATATCCAATGAGGAACCAACATATATAACCCAGCAACATAATCCTGTTGTTCGTTGGCAAAAGTACACCACGAAACCTGTCTGCACAGATGGCCATACAACAAGGTCTGACTAACTACAGTAATGATGACATTCTGTACCTGGTTTGAAAGGAGAAAGAAGCAGAATTCAAAACGATCTTGACAGACTAGAGAGATGGGCCGAAACTAACAAAATGAAGTTCAACAAGGACAAATGCAAGATACTTCACTTCGGCAGAAAAAAAGGAATGCAAAGATACAGAATGGGGAACACCTGGCTAGACAGCAGTACATGTGAAAAAGATCTTGGAGTCCTTGTGGACAACAAGTTAAACATGAGCCAGCAATGTGATGCGGCTGCTAAGAAAGCCAACGGGATTCTGGCCTGCATCAATAGGGGAATAGCGTCTAGATCCAGGGAAGTCATGCTCCCCCTCTATTCTGCCTTGGTCAGACCACACCTGGAATACTGTGTCCAATTCTGGGCACCACAGTTGAAGGGAGATGTTGACAAGCTGGAAAGCGTCCAGAGGAGGGCAACTAAAATGATCAAAGGTCTGGAGAACAAGCCCTATGAGGAGAGGCTTAAAGAACTGGGCATGTTTAGCCTGCAGAAGAGAAGGCTGAGAGGAGACATGATAGCCATGTACAAATATGTGAGGGGAAGTCATAGGGAGGAGGGAGCAAGCTTGTTTTCTGCTGCCCTGCAGACTAGGACACGGAACAATGGCTTCAAACTACAGGAAAGGAGATTCCACCTGAACATCAGGAAGAACTTCCTCACTGTGAGAGCTGTTCGACAGTGGAACTCTCTCCCCCGGACTGTGGTGGAGGCTCCTTCTTTGGAGGCTTTTAAACAGAGGCTGGATGGCCATATGTCAGGGGTGTTTTGAATGCGATTTCCTGCTTCTTGGCAGGGGGTTGGATTGGATGGCCCATGAGGTCTCTTCCAACTCTACTATTCTATGATTCTATGATTCTATGATTCTGTGTCTGTTCCTGTTTCATTGTGTACTACTTAATGTGAAAGTATTTTTTGCACCACACAAACTTCATTAAACAGGTGAAGTACGAAGTTCCTCATCCCAGAACAAAGTTTTTGCCTTCTACGCAAGTGTCACCTTCTTTTTAAGAACTGGCCAACCAGGAACAAACATCTAAAACCTGACAACAAATCCAGATAAAAAAAATTCTGTGATCTCCAATTGCAGGGACATACAGTCATGCGAAGATCTGGATAGTCAGCTTAAAACTGCAATACTCCTGCATAACATAACATATTCTGCATACAGAAGTTGGTCAGTCAGTTTCTGTCACAGACCAAAGATTTTTTCCGCTCAATTGCAAGTCCAAGAAACACCCAGACAGGGCAGTGCTAGCCGGGGGATTCTGTGAGTTGTAGTCCAAAAAAGCAACTTTTCCAAATTCTGCTCCAGGATCTCCAGGGCCCATGTCTAGGAAGTGGGTGATCCTAAGATATATTTAATACACAAAGAACAATTCCTGCATTACATCTATTGATTAAAATACAATAACTTGCCACATACACATTGCCAGCTTGGTTATTAAATGTTGTCCATCATCTGCAATAACAGTCTTTGCAGAGGAAAAGATGGTCATTCTTCAGTCTTTGAAATACATGGCTTTAGGAAGTGATTTACTCTTCAAATTTATTGCCAATGGCTATCTTACATCCTAGCTATTGTTACTAGGCAGCCCGTTTTTTTAATGCTAATTCTAGATACTCAACTTAACAGTATCAATCCTTCCCAGAAGATCAAAATAAAAATACATAAGCTTTTACAGTAATAGCAAGAGCTGGTGCAATAGTTTGTGTATGTGTGTGCATAGTGCATCAAATCCCAAGCCAACTTATCAGGACCCTATAAATTTCATAGTGTTTTCTTAGGCAAGGAATGCTCAAAGGTGGGTTTGCTAGGTACTTCCTCTGAATATAATCAGAATCTATTATTGGTTGGCTATCCTTATCCAAGTACTAACCAGAGATATGTCTGCTTAGCAGCCAAGATCACACAGGAGGTTGTATCTTTAGGGTGTTAGAACTATGGTTGGGAGAACAAACAAGGTGATGGAAGTCCCTGCTTTTAAGCTCAACTCAGCACACAGTCTCCAAGTCCCAGCTTCCTTCCCACCACAGTATGCTAAAGCCACTTTGCTGCCTGAAGACTAAGGACCTCATCACATGGGTGAGGTCTAGCACAGTGATTCACCAGCCTCTGTGGTGAATCATGGTGGCTGCAGGGTTATTCTAGCGCTCTGGCCACCAGCTGATTCTTCCCTATCCCACATGGGGAAACATCGCAGCTCTGCCAAAGTCCCTTTGTTCTTTATTGAACAAGGGCCAGCTTCTGTGTTGGCAGTGGCAGCATCCTCCCACATTACCTCCCCAGTTCACCCATTGAGCCCCACCAGAAGTCACCTTACATCATTTGATGGGCAGTGTGAGGCATCATGGGTGAACAGGGGCAGAAGCCCCATGTGATAAAGCTGTAAGACAGCAACCCCTATCTACCCACCAGGGTTAAGATGCACAGAACAGAAGGTGACCAAATGTATTTTTCTGTATGAGACAGAAAATCCAAAGAGCATCCCTCTCCATGCCTTACAGTAAAAATGCAAAGGTGATAATAATGAAAAATTAAAATGGCCAACAGTCTGCTGCCCTTTCATTATACGCAAAATCTTCTGCCTTAGGTGACCACCTCACTACGCCTAATAACAGAGCCACACACCTGCAACTGTTGTTAAACTGAGATGTGAGATTTCCATAAGTAGCAAAGTTTAGCTTAGGAAATGGCCCTCATTTTGTGATTCAGCCCAAGCTGGAGTTCGCGGTGTGCTTAGATATATGAGTAATTTGGTACAAGCAATCTTTCCTGCTACCAAATGGCACTGAGCTTTCAATACATCTCAGGGAAGCCAAGCAATAAAAGCTTTTATTAGTTTGTAGTACTAATTTATTTCAGATTGATTGTTCCATTAAAACATCACTTTCAATATTCTTGCTGGGAAAGCCTCATAAAGACACACGCACAGGCACACACTCTGGTCAGGCAGAAACCTTCACCTTTTCTGGGTTCTGGGAGAAATGCCTGACACAGACGCCACCCCATGCATACCGATCAGAACAGGGCAAGGCATAAAGCCTTATATTTACACAACTGCATTGGTGGATGTGGCAGCCCAAATAGCACAATTGTCACAGTCAGAGAGGTTTAGTCCTAAATAAGATATCTGATCCTGAGCACAAGAAAAGAGGATTTTGTTATGTATTTATGTTTACTTTGCAGACTGCCTTTCAAACTATATTTTTTGCTCTAAGTGGGTATATAAATACCAAAAAATATACCGTACTTGAAAGCAAGAATCAATAATGTTTAAATAATACAAAGAAGAAAACAATGTATATCAACCCAGGCCAGCTGCCCCATCGGAAGCCCCCAAACCTACACATACATTCATTTCAAAATAGCCAACAGGGACATGAACCCACTGTCTTTAACAGACACAGGTAAGCAATATTTCAGAGGAAGGAACTGACAAAGCCACCTCTGAGGATTCCTTACCTAAGAAAAACCTATTAAATCAATTAAAGAAATTAAGGAAAGCTTTCCTTACCTAAGACAAACCTATGAGATCAATTAAGGAAATTAAGAAAAACCTATGAAATTAATTGGGTTGCCATAGATCGTCAGGCAATTTGAAGGCACATGAAATAAAAGGCTCTTTAAGGCCTGCCTAAAAGGAATTAGGAAGGGAATGACAGGATTATAAACAACAGCAAAATTGCTGGTAGTGATAACCGTCGCCCCCGCTTTCAAATTGATTTGAAAACGCAGCAGAGAGTTCCATAGATTACTCTCCGAAAGAACGGAGCGGGACCGCAACAGACCATTATTAAAAGACCTTTTTTTTTCTTCATTTTCCCTTTCCCTGAACTATGTAACAAATCCCCCCAATAAAAGTAGCATTTATTTTAACAGTAACACTCTCTATCTGGTTATTTTGTATCTCCCTCTGACTCCTTCCTTTTTGCATGCGGTTTCTCTCCCTCCCGTCCTTTAACTCCGGCTGAGGTTCTCCGCCATAGATTAACATGGCGGACGATATAAATTGGCTCATATCTCTATCAAAATTACCCCTAGAACGCTCCTCTTTTAGTCTTAACCCTTTCTAAGGCTCCTGACTCGAAGACAACCAGCAGACCCGGAATCGGTCCAGTTTTCGGCATCTCAACAGCTGACTGTCAAACAGAACCGCGTTTCTTTCCAAGCCAAGTTGCTGCTTTATCCCGGGTTTTTCTCTCCCCGCGACTCGCGGGATGGTTCTCCCTGGCCCCTTTCTGTGAAATGGGGATGGGGGGATCGCTCTCTCGCGGGGGAGACATAGTTCACCGAGGACCCTCACCCTCTACAGCTGCCAAGGGATGCCCGGACGGGGGCCCTCCACGTTTCATTCATAATTTCATAATTTTATGAAAGAGAAGAACACTCTTCCCCACACCTACCCCTTGGACTTATGAAATCCTATACCTCCAAAGACTTACTAACCCATATGTGCCCCTTCCCCATGCCATCTCTATGAATTCCTTATGAACTCTTTCCCCTCATGTATTTGTGAATTTTCATATTCTATGTACATGACTCACTGTTGTATGAATTTCAAATTGTTGGGCTAACTTCATGGATTGTGAAATCATGCTGCTTGAACCCTACTTCTATGTTGGATTCCCCAGATGTTGTGAACTTCGTTCCTATCAAATGTTTTCTATTGCTCATTTATATTGTTTATATCATTCATGATTCCCCTTTATGCAATGTCACCCACCTTTATGGATTCTCCTTTATCTACCTATCTGCCTATATGTATTTACACTCTTTGGGATCCCCGGAAAATATGTGTTTTTCCCTGCTGGGTTTATGTTCCGACTTTATTTATAATTTTCATTTTATCCCATATAATTGTCAGATCATGAAATCAAATGGGAAATATTATGACCCCAACCTGAACTCTAGCCCCATGACTCAGACCTCCCCTTCCCAAAAACAAAAGGATAATCTGCCACAGTTTAATCCCATCTCACTCCGATCGCATGGACAATATAGGGCGAGTCACCAAACTAAAGGTGACTCGCCCCCAAGGCAAACATTGTCACATCTCAGGCCAGGACGCCGCAGGAAGGCACCCTGTGGGGCCGTCAATGATGGCTCATCAAATCACCACTTCCCGTCTGACACCCCAAAGACATATCTAAAATCTGTGAACGTGACAGGACCCCGGACATCCTTGATGGGGGTCATTAATTCCTTTAGAAATCGGCTGGGCCAGAATTAATCAGATATTTCCTGTCCGGTCACCCCATTGTCTCAATAGCTCCCACCTCCTCCTCTCTGATTGGCCCGAGAGGGGACAAAAAGCGGCTCCCCATTGGGCCAGCAGAGCAAGGCGGGAAACGAAAGCCCGCCTCGTTCAACCTCTCAGCCTATCCGCGATCAGATGGGCAGGGAAGCGGGGCGGGAGATTCAAAGGGCTGTCAGACCGAAACATTGTATAAATATGGCTTTATTTGAAACATATGTTACGCTAGTAGATTGAATGATCGCTATTAGCGTCCTTTTCAGCTGAATTGCTCAATAAAACTCCTTGGCGGATTTTCCTTCAACTTGGCGGACCTTCTTCATTCCAGGCTTCAGGTTGTATTGCGGCTTACATTCTTCTTTTGGCTTCGCCAGGGTCCGTTCCCTCAGGACCGGGTCGGCTCCCTCCTTAAGGGGCCCGATCCCCCAAACGCGGTCGACAACATAATTTGGCTTTACCACGAAGGGACTTGCTTGGAAGTTCCAAAAATCAATTTTTTAGGCTAAAATTCCAAGCGGCGACCTTGGTCCAGATATTCTGGGACAGGTTGGGGAGAGAAACGGCTGCAAGGAGGGCCCTCCGACCAACAATTTGACCTCATTTCGCATCCAAATTTCTCTGGCAGCCCCTTTCTCTCTCTAGATCTGATTCAGGGTACTGAACAAAGGAGCCAGATAGGAGGAAGCAGATTTTTAGCTCCTCGAAGGAAAAGCGCCAACGTGAAACAGGAGACGCCCTGTAAAAAATAAAAGGGAACCGGCCCCGTTGTTGAGACCCAGGTGGGAGGAGCCCTGGAGGTATTGCACTTCGGATCAGGGCTCGGTAACAAATTCCTGGTGAAACGCGGGAACATCTGGCGCTCGGGGGACGTGTGAGAACAGTCTGGCTTGTAAGATTACAGGTTCAAGAATCGCGGGGTAGGGGAACAGTTGTGTTCCCGGGGCACCTGCGGATTCCACGAACGCCAGCCATCCAGTCTTGGTGAAGGGAACTCTCGGTAGGACGAGCTGACCTGGCCGGTTGGGTGAGTCGTTACTCCGTTAACTGTCAGGTACTGGGCAGAGGTTGAGCCAAGAATGGGTGCTTGTTCAGCACGTCCAGGGTGTCCCACCCCAGCAGACATCCCCAGGGATTCTCCATTGGGCAAGATCCTGGCCGATTGGGGTGGGTTTGCATCGAAAAACATGGTGCAGGCCAGGTTGGTCCGACTAAGCAAGCGTAAGTGGCCCCTCGTGGCCCTTGAAGGAGGAGTCGCCTGGCCTCCACATGGCAGTGAGGATGAGAGTCTCATTTTGAGGCTCCAGAGCCATTGCCATGGGGAGGGCAAGTGGACCCAACTTGCTTATGCTGCAATGTTCATGGCCTTAAGCCAGAGGGAGAGTGGAAGGAGAGAGGGGGTCCAAGTCTTCCCATGCAGGGACGTGGGCTCCAAACCCACCCTCCTCAAAAGCTCCTCTCTAGACCTACTTCCCCTCCCACCTCCACCAGAAGAGGAACTTCTGGAGACATTTGCTTGTCCCCCACCTTACCAACCCCAATTCCCATCCCTCGCCCCACCTCCTCCCCGACTTTCTCCTCCTGTTCTGAGTCTTGCACCGATCCAGAACTCCCAGATTGACCCCTCAAGGGAACCTCTGCTTCCCGGGATCCCCACTCTCCTAGATTCACCCTCCCAGCCCCCTACCCTCTCGCCCCATCCCCCTTCCGCTCCCCAGCCCTCTCCTTTCTCCCAGCCCCATCTCCCCTCCGTTTCCCAACCTCCCATTCCCTCTCAGCCCCCCCAATCCTCCCTTCTCTCTCCTCCTCCCAACCCCCCCATTCTCCAATCCTCTTCTCCCTCTCCTTCCCAATTTCCTTTTCCATTCTTTAATGGCTATCTTCCATACACGCTACCTAGAGGATCACCTTTCCCGATCCCAGACCCTCTCGTCTCTCAGACTTTCCACCCTCTATTGCTCCCCTCTGCGCCTCCTGCGAGGACCTCCCCCGTCTCTTCAGCACCCCCAGCTTCTCAAACCACCCCACCAGTCCCCCTAGCGCCCAAAAGACCCAGCCCCAACTTTCCCCCTTCCACTCCTTCGTCAGGAACTTCATCCCTCCCCCCTCAAAGGGTTTCCCAAACGCCAGAGGATCCCTTTGAGCCCCTCATCACCAAAAATAGCCTGCGGACCCGCCCCGCCACTGTAATGGCCCCTCTACGGGAGGTGGTCGGGGCAAGGGGAGACCCGGTCCTAATTCATGTCCCTTTCAGTACCACAGACCTCATTACCTGGAAGAAGACAACTGCACCACTTTCCCAGGACCCCTCAGAAATGACCGAACTTTTTAGAACTATTTTTCTAACCCATCGCCCCTCCTGGGCAGATGTTATGACTCTCTTGGGCTCCCTCCTTACTCAAGAGGAGAAGCGCCGCCTACTGGCCGCAGCTCAGGCTGAAATCATGAAGGCCGATGTAGATGACGGTAGAGATGCTGAGATTATTTTTCCAACAAAGGAAGACCCCAGTTGGGACTACAATACCAACGCTGGTATGATGTCTCTAAAGGCCTTCCATCGTGCCATCTTGGCCGGCCTGCCGTTGGTCTATCCTCGCCCCATAAACCTTTCTAAATACTATGACATAAAACAGACTCCGGAGGAAAGCCCCTCTGATTTTTATGATCGGTTATGTCGCACTGCAAAACAGTGGACACACATTGACCCCTCTGACCCCCGAAATGAATCCTCTCTAAATTCCCTGTTCATTGGCAGGTCTTGCAGGGACATTCGGCTAAAACTCCAGAAACTGGAAGGGGGAGCAGGCATGCCCATCTCCCAGTTAATCAACATTGCTTTTAAGGTGTTCCACAACCGGGAGGATGCAGCAGCCCAGAAGGAAGAAGATGACCGAGAGGCTCAAGCACAGGTCCAAGCAGCCAGTATGGTGGCTGCACTGGCAGAACGTGACAGGGGACGGGGAGTTGGGGAGAACAGAGAAAGGCCAGTTTGGAGGGACAGGGGGCAAGGAAGAGAACCACCAAGGGAACTCCGTTGTTATTACTGCCAGCAGAGGGGGCACTTCAAGAGAGAATGTCCCGATCTCAAGGATAAGGGACCAGAGAGCCGGGTCATGTGACTAGGGCAGCGGATCGTCTTGGCTCCCAGTGACCCGTTGGTGCCATTGAAGTTGGGAAAAAGAACTGTGGATTTCCTTCTAGATAGTGGGGCCACCCATTCAGTGGTCACCGAAGGGTTTCGGGGAACAGACATGGGAGCTAGGAAGACTCAGGTAGTGGGGGTCTCAGGGAAAGAGGCAGAGAGGTCTTTTCTCAAGCCCATGGAGTGTGAGGTGGGAGGGAAGACTCTGTCTCATGAGTTCCTGTACATGCCTGAGTGTCCAGTTCCCCTTCTGGGCCGAGACATCCTTTGCAAAATCAGGGCGCAGGTCACCTTTGGGCCAGAGAAGATCATCTTGGCTGTCCCAGAGGAGGAGGGGTGGAGGATACAGGCTCTCCTGCTTCATCAGCCCAGCCCCGAGGCTGACCTGATCCCTTTGGCCATTCTGGAACAAGTCGACCCTGTTGTGTGGGCCGATGGGATTCCAGGGAGGGCCAAGAACGTTGCCCCAGTCAAAATTGCCCTAAAACCGGACATCAGGCCTCCTAGGATTCCCCAATACCGCATCCCCCTCGAAGCCAAAAAGGGCCTCCAGCCCATCATTGAAAATTTTCTGAAGCACTCTCTGCTGAGAGAGTGCGCCTCCCCTTATAACACACCTGTGTTGCCAGTCAAGAAGCCCAACTCAGACGAATATCGCTTTGTGCAGGACCTCAGAGCCATCAATGCTGTTGTGGTGGACATTCATCCCGTGGTGCCTAACCCCTATACTCTTCTTTCCACTATCCCTCCTTCCTGCTCTTGCTTTACTGTTCTGGACTTAAAAGATGCCTTTTTTTCTATCCCTCTGCACATAGATAGCCAAGAAATATTTGCCTTTGAGTGGGAGCATGTGGACTCGGCCAGGAAGGTACAGCTCTGCTGGCAGGTTCTTCCGCAAGGTTTCACCTGTTCTCCTACAATCTTCAGCCAAAACCTCGCTTCGGAGCTGGACCGGTGGCCGGATCGAGACCAGGGGGTCCTTCTGCAATACATTGACGATCTCCTGCTTTGTTGTGAGGATGTACCTACCTGTGAAAGACTTACCATCAGTCTCCTCAACTTCCTGGGAGAGGCTGGCTTCAAGGTCTCCAAAAAGAAAGCTCAAATCTGCAAGGACACTGTGCGTTACTTGGGGTTTGATGTCTCTCAAGGACAGCGGGCTCTGGGGCCGGAGCGGAAGGAAGCTATCTGTAAGGTCCGAGAGCCCAAGACCAAGAAGCAACTGCGGGGTTTTTTGGGCATGGCTGGCTTCTGCAGAATCTGGGTGCCCAACTTCGGACTGCTCGCCAGGCCTCTTTATGAGGCAACCACCGGACCGGAGACTTTCCTCACCTGGACCGCAGAATGCAGGACAGCCTTCGATGCCATCAAGAAAGCCCTCATGTCTGCACCAGCCTTGGGACTCCCTGACATGACCAAGCCCTTCTTCCTTTATGTTCACGAACGTCGGGGGGTGGCAGCGGGGGTGCTGACCCAACCTCTGGGCAGCGCCAAAAGGCCAGTCGCCTACTTCTCTAAGCGACTGGACCCCACCAGCCTCGGGTGGCCAGCCTGTCTTCGTGCCGTGGCCGCCACTGCTATGCTGGCTGAGGAGGCCCGGAAGCTGACATTGGGCCAACCAATGACTGTCTATGTGCCCCATAGCGTCCTGGCAGTCCTGGATGCTAAGGGGACCAACTGGCTGTCAGCAGGACGGCTCACTCGCTACCAGGCTTCGCTCATCGACCAGGGAGACCTCACCCTGGCCACCACCAACTGCCTCAACCCAGCCACCCTGATGCCCATCGAATCAGCCGAAGGGGACGACCAGGAGCCACATGATTGCATCGCCACCATTGAAGAAGTCTACTCCAGCCGGCCGGACCTCAAGGACCAACCACTTCCCCAGGCAGACTTGGAATACTACACTGATGGGTCGAGCAGTGTCCATCAGGGCGTGAGGAAGGCGGGCTATGCAGTTGTTACTCTGTGGGACACCATAGAGGCAGAGCCATTGCCAGCCGGTACCTCCGCCCAAAAAGCAGAACTCATCGCCCTCACCAGAGCTCTGGAGCTGGCAGCAGGAAGGACTGTCAACATCTACACAGACTCTAAGTTTGCCTTCAATGTCCTGCACGCCCACGGAGCCATCTGGAAGGAGAGGGGACTGCTGACCACTGCAGGCAGCCCAGTCAAGCACCAGGCAGAAATCCTGAGGCTGTTGGACGCTGTCTGCAAGCCCACTGCTGTTGCTGTCATCCACTGTCGGGGACACCAGGCAGGAGACCAGGACGCTGCCAGGGGAAACAGGAGAGCAGATGCCGCGGCTAAGGGGGCCGCCAACAAAACGCCCACCTTCCAGGGAGCCCTCATCCCGGACACCACCATCACCAGCCTCCCTCTGTATGGAACTGTGGACGATGAGTTTGCTAGGAAGGAAGGACTGACACAGGATGGGGGTTGGTGGAAGGACAGCCAAGGCCGTCTGCTCCTCACAGATCCCCTGATGCGTGAAGTGGCCCTCCGCCTTCACAAAAGCACCCACTGGGGTCATGATGCCATGCTGGAACACCTCAGATCCTTCTTCATTGGACCACGCATGGCCCAACAGTCTATCTGGGCCTGTAAGCGATGTCTCCTCTGCCTAAAGAACAACCCCAAGATCCAGAAGAAGCCAGAAGTGGGGCATCTCAGGGCAGGACTGCAGCCAGGACAGGTATGGCAGGTGGATTTTGCTGAATTGCCCTCCAGTAAGAAGTACAAATACCTGTTGGTGTTTGTGGATTGCTACAGCGGGTGGCCTGAAGCTTTCGCCTGCTATACTTGTACTGCCAAAGAGGTCACTCAAGCCCTCCTCCATGACATCATCCCACGTTTCGGCCTGCCCCTCTGCATTTCTTCGGACAACGGGAGTTCTTTCATCTCCAAGGTCACCCAACAGGTCTCTCGGGTCCTCCAGATCCGGTGGGACTTGCATTCCAGCTGGCACCCAGAAGCAAGCGGCAAGGTTGAAAGGATGAACCAAACCCTTAAGAGACAAGTGGCGAAAATCTGTCAGCAGGCTAACCTACCTTGGCCAGAGGCTCTTCCACTCGCTCTCACTCGAGTCAGGGCTGCCCCTAGGGGCAAGTTAAAATTAAGTCCTTTTGAGATTCTTTATGGTAGACCTTTTCCTTCTTCCCAGGTTCCCTTGAAGGCTGAACACCTACATGAGGTGGGCTCCGAAAGCCTTAGAGCTAGGCTGTCTTCTCTTACCTCTGTCCTCTCTTCTCTAAACAGGTACCTACTCTCCCACCTTCCTGTCCCCTTGGATGCTCCAGTCCACGACTTTTCCATTGGAGATTGGGTCTTCGTGCGGACGTGGCGACCGGAGCCTCTGACTGAGAAGTGGGTCGGACCTCACCAAGTCCTCCTGACCTCCTACACCGCTTGCAAGGTAGCTGGAATCCGTGCCTGGATCCATCACACCAGGCTTAAGAGCGCTCCTGAACCTGAGCCAGCCCCCACCAGCGGTGAGGAAGACAAAGATCTGTGGACAGCTGAGCTGGGAGACGACCTGAAGGTGTTGTTCCGGAAAACACCTCCTCAGGGACCGCCGCCCGCAAACTGTCCTGACCCACACCCTCCCGAGGCTCGGAGAAAGACCAAAAGCCAGAGACCAAAGCACAAGACCCTCTCCAAGGACCTCTCCAAATTCCATCCTTCTAGCACCACGGGAACACCCCCATTTGGACCTACAAACATTTGACAGCTCGCTTTGACAGCTGTCAAATCGGCCCTCACTTCAACCCCCCCCTCGGAAGAATTAACGCCGCGACTGGGAGCTATCCAGCGTGCTGAATCGGGAGCCGTGAGTTCTAATTTTTCCCCTATTTTCCTCTCCCTGCTCTTTCCTATCCCCCTTGCTGGTAGCTGTCCAAGGTACTTAACCCTAGAAAATGCTAACCCTCACTCTCATCTTTTCTCTGACTTTCCCTGCCAGTTCTAGCCCGGTATTGTACGAGTGGCTTTCTTCTAAAGTAAACTTCTGGCAACAGTTGGCCACAAAAGCCTTAAATGTCTCAGATTTTTGCCTGTCCAGTGGAGCCTCAGCCACAGACCTGTTTTCCACCTGTTTAATTGGCATTCCAGAACCTCTGGAAATTTTTAGAAATTATACCATGTTCCAAGACATCCCAAAGGATATGTCTTACAGAGATCTCTCTAACTGGGGAAGAGTCTCCATGGACAAGTTGCCTGGCATGGCCACCATCCGCCTTGCTCATGTTCCTCAGGCAGAAAATTGTTTTCAAATACCCACCTGCATCGGTGAGTGCCATCAGCTTCCCATTGACAACTCTCTAAATTGCACCCATATAGAAAAACTGTCTCATTTGAATGCCCATTTGGTCCTGCCCCCAGGATGGTTTTTCCTGTGTGGACAGACAGCCTATGGTTATCTACCTGCCAATACCTCCATGGGGAATTGTGCCTTGGGTAGGCTGTCTCTTTTTATGCCTTCCAAGAACGACCTAGAATTGGCACACTCTTTGGGTCGGAAGGCAAGATCCATTCAAAACTTAGATCCGAATTGTGATCCCTCAGTGGTATTAAAAGGCATCCCACAATTTGTGGCGGCTGCATTGTTCACTCCTGGAGTGGCCTCAGCCATGAATTATAGGGCCATAAAGCATCTGGCCTGCGCTCTGGTCAAAAACATCAATTATACCTCTCAAGCCTTGGCATCAGTGGCAAAGGAAATGCATGAGCTGCGGGAGGCTGTATTAGATAACAGGGCAGCTATTGATTTCCTCCTATTGAAAAACCACTATGGCTGTGAGAGTGTAAGGCACATGTGCTGCTTTAATTTGACAGACCAGACTCCTATGATTCGTAAATCCATCGAGGGTTTGAATGATTTGGCCTCAGGAATTAAGGAGACGACTGGATTCGACCTTAGTTTTCTAACCGACTGGCTCCCTTCTTTAGACTGGTTGAGGAAAGGTTTTCTCCTCTTTCTAGCTGTAATCCTTTTCCTTCTAATAATAAGCTGTTGCTGGTCGCATTTGCCCGCTCTGTTCCAAATTTGTCGCAAAAAGAACCATTCGAACCCCTCTCAGCAGATGGCCATGCTGCCGCTAAGAGGTTATAACGCTTATGCGGTAGGGCAGGGGCGAAATAGGCTCCGCCCATCTCGCCCCGCCCTCCCGAGTGGGGGTATGATAACCGTCGCCCCCGCTTTCAAATTGATTTGAAAACGCAGCAGAGAGTTCCATAGATTACTCTCCGAAAGAACGGAGCGGGACCGCAACAGACCATTATTAAAAGACCTTTTTTTTTCTTCATTTTCCCTTTCCCTGAACTATGTAACAAATCCCCCCAATAAAAGTAGCATTTATTTTAACAGTAACACTCTCTATCTGGTTATTTTGTATCTCCCTCTGACTCCTTCCTTTTTGCATGCGGTTTCTCTCCCTCCCGTCCTTTAACTCCGGCTGAGGTTCTCCGCCATAGATTAACATGGCGGACGATATAAATTGGCTCATATCTCTATCAAAATTACCCCTAGAACGCTCCTCTTTTAGTCTTAACCCTTTCTAAGGCTCCTGACTCGAAGACAACCAGCAGACCCGGAATCGGTCCAGTTTTCGGCATCTCAACAGCTGACTGTCAAACAGAACCGCGTTTCTTTCCAAGCCAAGTTGCTGCTTTATCCCGGGTTTTTCTCTCCCCGCGACTCGCGGGATGGTTCTCCCTGGCCCCTTTCTGTGAAATGGGGATGGGGGGATCGCTCTCTCGCGGGGGAGACATAGTTCACCGAGGACCCTCACCCTCTACAGCTGCCAAGGGATGCCCGGACGGGGGCCCTCCACGTTTCATTCATAATTTCATAATTTTATGAAAGAGAAGAACACTCTTCCCCACACCTACCCCTTGGACTTATGAAATCCTATACCTCCAAAGACTTACTAACCCATATGTGCCCCTTCCCCATGCCATCTCTATGAATTCCTTATGAACTCTTTCCCCTCATGTATTTGTGAATTTTCATATTCTATGTACATGACTCACTGTTGTATGAATTTCAAATTGTTGGGCTAACTTCATGGATTGTGAAATCATGCTGCTTGAACCCTACTTCTATGTTGGATTCCCCAGATGTTGTGAACTTCGTTCCTATCAAATGTTTTCTATTGCTCATTTATATTGTTTATATCATTCATGATTCCCCTTTATGCAATGTCACCCACCTTTATGGATTCTCCTTTATCTACCTATCTGCCTATATGTATTTACACTCTTTGGGATCCCCGGAAAATATGTGTTTTTCCCTGCTGGGTTTATGTTCCGACTTTATTTATAATTTTCATTTTATCCCATATAATTGTCAGATCATGAAATCAAATGGGAAATATTATGACCCCAACCTGAACTCTAGCCCCATGACTCAGACCTCCCCTTCCCAAAAACAAAAGGATAATCTGCCACAGTTTAATCCCATCTCACTCCGATCGCATGGACAATATAGGGCGAGTCACCAAACTAAAGGTGACTCGCCCCCAAGGCAAACATTGTCACATCTCAGGCCAGGACGCCGCAGGAAGGCACCCTGTGGGGCCGTCAATGATGGCTCATCAAATCACCACTTCCCGTCTGACACCCCAAAGACATATCTAAAATCTGTGAACGTGACAGGACCCCGGACATCCTTGATGGGGGTCATTAATTCCTTTAGAAATCGGCTGGGCCAGAATTAATCAGATATTTCCTGTCCGGTCACCCCATTGTCTCAATAGCTCCCGCCTCCTCCTCTCTGATTGGCCCGAGAGGGGACAAAAAGCGGCTCCCCATTGGGCCAGCAGAGCAAGGCGGGAAACGAAAGCCCGCCTCGTTCAACCTCTCAGCCTATCCGCGATCAGATGGGCAGGGAAGCGGGGCGGGAGATTCAAAGGGCTGTCAGACCGAAACATTGTATAAATATGGCTTTATTTGAAACATATGTTACGCTAGTAGATTGAATGATCGCTATTAGCGTCCTTTTCAGCTGAATTGCTCAATAAAACTCCTTGGCGGATTTTCCTTCAACTTGGCGGACCTTCTTCATTCCAGGCTTCAGGTTGTATTGCGGCTTACATTCTTCTTTTGGCTTCGCCAGGGTCCGTTCCCTCAGGACCGGGTCGGCTCCCTCCTTAAGGGGCCCGATCCCCCAAACGCGGTCGACAACAGTAGTACATACCAGTTTAGCAAGCCCTTGGTGCCAAAGTTGCTTATCCGGAACAGAAAGCCCACTCATATCCCTTCCTGAACAGAAAGATCCAATGACTAGCCTGGTGTTCAGAGTCAGGCCAGGTAAACCTGACTGTGATGTGCCATTTATTGCATGAGGCAGGCAAATGGCATTACAGATGTACTTTCACCAAAGTGTGCACAATGCTGTTTGCACCTTTTGCCAGTCTGCCTCTTCCTCATGACTTGCCCGCATCCCTAGCTATTGAAATACGAGGGTTGAATGAAAAGTAATGCCTCCAACTTCGTAACTCCTCAACATATGGCTGTACTGGTATGCAGCAGGTACTGGCTTGTTCAGTAGACTCTCCTCTACAGATCCATTTGGCAGGAAGCCTTAGCATTAAATGGTTGTGTTGGTAAAGTGCGAAGTTTGGAACCCTGCACAGACAGTTGGTCAATGCAACTTAAGCAACATGCAGTTATTGAATTCTTGACAGTAGAAGGTGTCACCCCAAAGGAGATTCATCAGAGAATGCAAGCTGTTTATGGTGATTGTGTTGATGTGAGTACTGTGCGTCATTGGGTGAGTAAGTTTAAAGATGTTGAGGTAGGAACATCTGACTTGCATAACAAACAAAGAGTTGGATGTCCTGTGACAGCAACCACTGAGTTTCACATGCAAAAGATTGACAGATTGATTCAGGACAATCGTCGTATCACTTAGAGAGAAATTTCAAGCATAATCGGCATTTCACAAGAAGGTGTGGGTCACATTATTGCTTTGCTTGGCTATCGGAAGAGCTGTGCACGATGGGTACCCAGGATGCTGATGCCTGAACTGAAAGCGCACAGACTTAAAATTTGCCAGGAACTCCTCTCGCATTACGAGAATGAAGGTAACACCTTCTCCATTCAATTGTGATAGGAGATGAAACGTGGGTACACCATTATGACCCAGAGACCAAGAGTCAGTTTATGCAATATCGATGCAAAGACTTGCCCCAGAAAAATAAATTCAAGACACAGCCCTCAGCTGGAAAAATCATGGCAACAGTGTTCTGGGATGCAGATGGTGTTATCCATGTTGATTTCCTTGAATGTGGAACAACAATAAATTCAGAGCAACTGCGAACTTTGAAACGACTGCTAACAAGAATCCAAAAGGAAAAGGGAAATGTTTTCCTGCAGCATGACAATGCCAGACCACATACTTCACATGCCACCACAGCAGAACTTCAGAGACTGGATCTCACCACCGTACGGCATCCTCCATACAGTCTAGATTTAGCACCGTCTGACTTCCAACTGTTCCTGATAATGACAGAAAATCTGTGGGGACATCATTATGCTTCTGATGAAGACGTTGAGAGAACTGTGAGATGCTGGTTGCGGAAACAGAGTGTCGACTTCTTCCATGATAGCTTCAGAAAACTTGTTCATCGTTGGCAGAAATGTATCCAATTGTCTGGGATTACATGGAAAAGTGAATAGTGGTAGTTGAAGAGCGCATTCTAAGGATTATTTATGTGTTTGATTTATTAAAATATTCCCATCCAAACCCAAGTAACGAAGGTGGAGGTATTACTTTTCATTCAACCCTCGTATCTTGCAATGTTCCTTTCACCTATCTTCAGCTGATGGGACCCTTCTGTTTTCATGCCAGCATGCATGCAGTAAAGTTATGTCAGGCAGTGCAACTCTCCTTTCCTTCCCCATTTCTATTTTCAGTTTGTCAGTTTTACATTTATTTATTGGTTTTCAAAGCTGGAATTGCAAAATTGCTCCAAAAATACAGTTTAAAAATAGGGGAACAGTGTGAGAAGGCAAGGGTATGCAGAAGTAAGATCATGGAACCACAGATTGGCAAATTGGTGCAATTGTGCAATTGAAGAGAGGTGTGAAATAGAAGACGCTCAACTCAGTAAGGTAAAGTAAAGGTTTTCCCCTGATGTTAAGTCCAGTCGTGACCGACTCTGGGGGTTGGTGCTTATCTCCATTTCTAAGCCGAAGAGCCGGCATTGTCCGTGGACACCTCCAAGGTCATGTGGCCAGCATGACTGCATGGAGTGCGGTTACCTTCCCTCCGGAGTGGTATCTATTGATCTACTCACATTTGCATGTTTTAGAACTGCTAGGTTGGCAGGAGCTGGGGCTAACAGCGGGCGCTCATTCCGCTCCTGGGATTTGAACCTGGGACCTTTCGGTCTGCTCAACTCAGTATGTTTCTGTAATTATAGTGCAACTACGGTGAATTAGCAGGTTCACATAATAAAGTCCTTAGTGATTCACCAGGCAGAGAAGCTGCATACAAATCCAACAATTGTGGCTATCCATGTAAAACAAATGGCCTCAAAGTTGAAGTGATCTCTGGGAAATCAAAACTTTTAGACCATCCTTAGGTACTGCAAAACTTGTCAAACATGATGTAACTCTATAACCAGCAGTATATAACTATGGATAGCTTGCTGAACATTAAAATCAACATGGTCCCGACTCTCCATGCTGCACCTACAAAAAAGGGTGAAAAGGACATCCTGGAAAAAGGGTTGAAAGTAGAGCTGAAACTGATATTTTATGTGAATCCCCATTTGCCAGTTATAGAGATTTGGTTATTCACATTTTAAGCATAAAATGTCAAATTCATTCATATTTTGTTCCATTTTAGCTCTGAATGTTTTGAATTTCTTGGCTGCTCTTCGTTTGTTTTCTTTTTGATGCCTGCCAAATTAAAATCTCATAATAAACCACTGGCACTGCTTAAGTACAAGCTTCCTGTCAGACACTGCCAGATAGCAAATACTGAAGTCAAATATGATTGAATATCAAATACTGATATAAAATATCCAGCAGCATTTAAAAACATTGGGAGATTATCCAACATGTATTGAGCATCGACATTTAGAGGGAAGAGTCTTCAGGCAAATTGTTGGGATCAAATTAATTTGAGGTCACAAAATCAGCACAGCAGAACAACTTCACTTTCATTGCATTGCCTGAAGCCTATTAACTTTGCAGACATATCCTCCAACTGTCCTGATATGACTGAGACAGTCCCAATTAATACTCTGTTGTTATTGTTGTTAACTGCCATCAAGTCCACTTCAAGTCACTCCGTCATCAGGTGTCACAGACTCAAGGATATAGCTTTCTTGATTTAGGGCATCATTCCAGAAGGGGCATGGGTGGGAGCAGGCAGAATAGTTTTCTTATGACCTTGTCACATGACCACTGGAGGTGCTCCGCTTCGTCAATGGGCATGGGAAATCTAGTGCCCCACGCCCCACATTGTCCGGCTTCAGCTGAGGGCTATCAGGTGGGGAAAACAGTGGAGCGTGCATAGGGCACGTGGCTTCCCTCCATGGATTCCAGTCGCAACACAGGAGCCCTTCCCTGTTGCCATGGTGGCGGCATGAGCTGACTCCACCCATCTTCACCCACAGAGCCATGCTGACGTTGTTTGATGGAAGCTGACGGGCTCCATGTGTGACCTGGGCTAAACCGTTGCATGCCACCAATTTTAATCTTGTGTGAAGAGGTCATCAATGTGGCATTCCATGGCATTCCATTTCAAACAGTTCTCATTCCACCTTTAAATACCCAGTTTTAGCAGTTTCTGTGCACAGAGAGAGCAGTGGAATTGATATCTCCTCGACTTCACAATCCTCCTGTTTCTATACAACCACCAGTTCTGCATTGTTTGATGGGCTCTGTGGGACTCCATCTTTAAAGTGTATAGAAATGGAGGGGATCCTTGATCAGGTGAAGTCCTTCATTTATTCATCTGGAATGTGGACTTCTTCTTGCCTGTTGTCTTCTAACTTAGAAAAACATTATTGTCTTTTCTAGTGAGTCATATCTTCCCAAGGTACTTTAATTGTGAAGTACGACAGCCTTGGTTTAGTCATCTTAGCTTCTAAGGAAGCTAATAATGGTGATGCTTCCCACATCTAATGGGGAAAGCATCAACAAAAGGGAGCTGCGCGCAGGGCAACAGTTTTGCCCTGCTGCCGCTCTCTTTTTGCCACGATGCCAGGTGAAGCGGGACACTTTACCTGGCTTTTCTGATGAGGTCCTTTATGTTCAATTGTAAACCTGCTTTTGCGCCTTCTTCCTTGACTTGCTATTCCTTGCTATTTTCTTCCAGTGGTATGATATCATCCCAGCTAATCTTGCTTTATGTATGATTTCTTTCTTATATAAGGTAACAGATACAGTGATAAAATATAGTCTTGCCTGACTACTTGCCAATCGAAAATTTTTTGTTCTGAGTACAGGACAATCAAATGTTGAGACACATTGGTTTTTTAAGTGAGATCCATAGTATTTTATTACCTATAAAATCAAAGGCTTTGCTTTATATTTGTAGCAATCCATTATCCAAGACATGTTTGTAATATGATCCCTATTGTTTCTTCCTTTCCTGGATCCATCTTGGCCTTCTGGCATTTCTGTTTCATATAAAGTAAAAGTCTTTGATGTAGAATTTTGAACTTTGCTTGCATGGAAAATAAAGGCAATGGTTTTTTGGTTACTGCAAACTCAGCTATCCTCTTTCTTGGGCGTTGGAATGTACATATTTAAATGTTCCCAATCAATGGGCCATTGTTTTTGTTTTCCATATTTATTGACAGATTTCAGTTAGAACGGGAGTGCCTTCTGTTTGTGTTGCTTGGAGCAGCTTTATTTGCTTTGCCATCAGATTCTGGCAATTGATTTCTCCAAAGTTCTCTGAATACAGCTTCTACTTCAATTTATAAAATTGTAGATTCATCTTCAAATAGTTCTTCTTTGAATGAATCTGTCATAAACTTGGATTATTATGGTTATACTGATGAGTTTCTTTCTGAAGTCTTATTGATATTATTTGGTCATACTTTGGATTATCCTTTAGCCGCATTTGCTACGTCTCACTAAAATTCTGAGATTTTCATTTTCTGAATAAAACACTGTGTAATTGCCTATTTCAAAATATCCCTTTTCTGTCTACTTGACATTTCTGTACACTCTTCAAAGGCAGCTCAGATATAGTACACTACAGTAGCCCAAAATAGGGTGCATGGGGTTGTCCTCTGCTGCATCTAAGTAGCTTGTGCTGTTTCCTTTTCTTGCAGCTAGCTTTTGGATTGTCTCATAATTGGGGTTTCATGGTAAAAGGCATTCAAAAGGAGGTTTACCATTGCTTCCTTCTGTGTAGTACTCACACACATTAGCTATTATGACTGTAGTTGTCTCTGAGAGATGCTAGAGTCACTCCCCACTATGGCTGCTGCCCAGTAGCTGTTTAGGCTCCTCAGTAAAAGTCAGTCTAAAATGGGATATCTTCCCGATAGCACTACTGCTTTCAGCATAGCCTCGTGTCTCATAGAACCATGCAATCCCATTACCGTGTAAAGTGCCAAGGGGTGATGTGGTTGAAAAACAGTCCTCTGGATTTTGTATATCCTTTGGTGTACTTCACATTTAAAATTGCCCTCTCCCAGAGGATTATGGCTTTGCTTCTTTGTGAGTTTTGCATGATTGGATGCTTTTCAGTCTTCAAGGAATGGTATACATGTACCATGCTACTCAGTGATCTAGTTTTCTCCAGGTCTCTTTCTGTCTTTCTCTTCTTCTCACTTGCCCTGAGCTGCTTAGCTTCCACATGGGGACTCGCCAAAGAGTATTAAGCGGAATAACTCTCACATCCCCCATCTATTGCACTGGGCTATTGTTACTTATATGTTAAACAACTTGGCACTTATTTTTAAAAGAGATTTAAAGATCATGATGACAGCTGGAACACAGATGATACTGCTGTGCCAATTGCTCTCTGAAAGCATTGAGTCCAGAAGGCTTCCCATGAGTTCTCTCCATGTTTTGGCTGCTGCTGTGAGGTTCTTGTGGGCAATGTACTGATGCCTGTGATTTCATCTGACGGAGCCCAGAGATAGCTGAGGCTGTTTAGGTATCACTTGTCAATTTACGCTTTGGAACTTTGCTTGCATTGGGATGGAGACAGGAGAGAGTTGGTAAGAGAACCAGAAACTGTCCCATTGTGCACAGTAGCAAGACATACTTTGTTTGTCCGACCATCTGACTTTTGGCAGGTTTGGCAAGTGCAGAAAAAAAATTATTGGAGACTACTGCAGAAAGGGGAAACTTGCAGATCTTGTTGGCCCCAGCTCATAGTCCCAGCCAGCTAGGCTATGAACATACATTACAGGTATATAAAATAGTAAAGAAAATAAAAACTATTTGCACTTTCAGGATTGGAAGGGGAAATAAATGGAAGCTTTTAGCAGATGCTATACATTTTCTGCCCATCTCTATCCAGATAATTTGCAAAATAAAGTCAGTTGCCAACCAGCTTAGAAAGCGTCTGAAAAGATAATCCTTTGCAACCTTTTTTAAACGCCAAGATATCTCTACCCTGCACTTGAAGCCTACGTCATGTGATGAACACAGTAGGTTGCTATTTCTTAAGTGGGTGGATCAGTAGTATGAAGTGGTATATTTCAGAAGTGATGAGTGGTATATTTCAGAAGAAGGAACTGGTAAAATCATATGAAATTTATGGGGTCGCCATCAGGTAACAGGCAACTGAAATGCCCAAAAGTGGAGCAAAGTTAATTTAAACAGGGGGAGGGCACACATAATACCGTGTTTCCCTGAAAATAAGACAGTGTCTTATATTAATTTTTGCTTCCAAAGATGCTCTAGGTCTTATTTTCAGGGGATGTCTTATTTTTCCATGAAGAAGAATTCACATTTATTGTTGAACAAAAAAATGAACATTTATTATATACTGTACAGTAGTTGTCATCACAAACCAGCATAATCAGACAAACTATGAATCCTAGCAAGAATTTCTTGTTACTTCCATTATTTCCATGTACAACACTCTATGGTACGTATATTTACTGATCCTGCATGCTCTGGTGTTCTGTTTGGCGGGCATGCTTCCAAACAAAAACTATGCTAGGTCTTACTTTTGGGGAAGGCCTTATATTTAGCAATTCAGCAAAACCTCTACTAGGTCTTATTTTCTGGGGATGTCTTATTTTAGGGGAAACAGGATAGTTACTGGATGTCACTGTGCATCGAGGGGACAGCTAGCTTTCCATTCAGGGTGAGTCTGGTGTCTGTGGTTTTTTGTTTTGTTGCTTTTGCAAGTGTATACAAGCCCTTTGACTCAGTATGCATTTTTCAAATGCTTTTGTAAGCAAACTGAGATTTTTCTGAAGATTTCTTCTGTATCATTAAGGCTGTTTTATTTTAAGTTCCCATCACCACCCATTTGGCAAAGATCATACAACTCTTCCCACTGCTGCACCACGAAGCTCAGGCTAGTCACCAGCATTTATAGTTACACTGTGACTGTATTTTGCTCTTTAGTCTGTTTATTCACAAAAAAATCTGAAAACAGAAACTAGAAATGTCATGTTCAGTAGCCTTTATTTTTTGTGGTGTTCTGCGAAGATAAAAGCAGCTCACGCAACACAGAAGGTCAATTGCAACAGCTGTTTACCAAACAAAGGGCACGAGATGCCACATGGATGAGAACGCAGAATGAATTGGCAAGGCTTGTATCTCTGCTGTTGCACCTGGTCTTTGCTCCCACTGGGGGTGTCTGCAATTTCACAGGGCAGACAGACTCCCTGCATCCCAAGTTGAAGGCAGGACCCTGTTTCTCTCCAAGAAGAGCAATCAGAAAACCATCAAGGCTACCATTCAATGCCCCATTCAAACATGGATTTCTGTTTCATTTTTTGCAAATATTTTTTAACAAAAGACCCCGGACCCTCAAAGTGGAACTGCAAATGAGCTCTGCATTAATGAAATATTAATTGATTGTGGCAATTACTAAGGTTTAAGAAGCGTGAGACATGATCCCCTTGTGACTCCAACTTACAAAAGCATTAACGGGTCTAATTAATAATGTATGTGCTAAGGAAGGCCTAATTAAACAAAGGTGCAATTATAAATATATAAGAGGATACAAGGGAAACGGAGTGCACATTTAATACTGTTATAATTTTTTTTCTTGAAAAGTTTAAATCATGGATGAAGACCTTTTTTTAGAGCATCAATTAATTAATATTTCATCCTGGAGGTTATAAAATGGATCCTGTGGAGTTGAGGAAACCAGAGGCAGGGGAAGCTATGGGTTGTACTTCAGAATATTCTTACACAAAGAACAAGATTTATCAGCATTCGACGTGCTTTCTATCTTGTTAGAAACATTTCTGTGTTTGCTCTTATGTGCTGGCAAAGATTAATTCCTAAACTGCGCATAGCCAGTAGAGTGGTGGGTATAACATTCTTAGGGACTTGTGCAAGGCAATGGTAGGGCTCAGGGCCAGTTGAGTTATTAGGCAAAACTTAGAAGAGTCTCCTTTGGGTGGCACCTCTCATTTTCATATCCCTGGAGACTTCTGAGACTTTGTAATCTAAAAAAATACTTTTCCAAGATTTTATTCCTCCCCCTTTCCCCTCTCCTCCCCCTGAACCATTCCATGTGGCACCAGATTAACAGACAAGTTTAGGGCCCCAGCTTATGGGGAAACATAAGCTGTCTAAATAAAAACAGCAATATTTAAATTTCAGGTATGACATAACCATTAGAGTAATACACACAAGGGTGGGAAACTACTATGGTGCCTGTTAAGCTTGACATCTGCAGGTCTACACCAGGCAGGTGACACTGTGACAACTCAACACAGTCAGTCAGATAGAAGAGCATTCAATGAATAAACTTGTTGTGCATGACCTCTGATGGTTATTTAGCCTGTATTTCCTGAAAGAGAGCCACTATATCTCCAATAGTAGAAGTTCCTTTCCCAGCATGATTTATATCAGCAGTGGACAGGATTGGGTATTTGCTAGGACTATGAGACTGCTGAAGGGCTGTTATTGATCCTGGCATCCATTTGCTCTCTTATTTTGTTGAAGTGGGCTGAGATCCTCCTCATGACACTAGCAGCAGGAGGTTTATGCTGTTTGATCAATAATCTGATTTCATCTTAACTACTGCCCCATTAGGCACTTCCTCCATCCTTTTAAAGATATTTGCACCCCTGGAGTGAGTAGATTAGGGGTCTAATTACTCTAAAGATACCAGATCCCAGCTGATCATGGAAGCTAATAAGGGTAATCATTTCTTGGTGTTTTGATGGGAGAAAGAAACTGGAAGAAACAGTTCTACACAGATACTATAATCCAGTTTAGAAATTGATTAAGGATCTCATCACATTGATGAGGTCTGGCGTTCCAATTCACCAGCCTCAGTAGCAATTCAGGGGGCAGCAGGGCAATCCTGAAAAAAACTAATCAGGAATGACAGGAAATATCATATGTTATGGACTGGAGTAAAGTGCAATACATGTCTCAATACGATGCCACATGAACTGTGAATGTATATTGTACTTGTTTTTCTTAATTTGTTTATGTTATTATGCTTATATTTATTGTGATTGTTGTTGTTTATGTGATTTTAATATGTTTGTTGTTTATGTGATTTTAATATGTTGTAAGCCTCTTTGGGTCCCATGAGGGAGAAAAGCAGGATCTAAATAAAGATTTATTATTATTATTATTATTATTATTATTATTATTATTATTATTATTAATCCCGGCGCCCTGTGCTCCACCTTGCTTCCAGCTGACACTTCTCCATCACACTTGCCATGACTAGCCCCATTGTTCCAAATGGAACACAGGGAGGCTCCCATGTTGACAGTGCAGTGTCCTACAACAATGCCACCCCAGTTGACCCATAGAGCCCCACTGGAAGTGAGGCTAGATCATGTGATGGGTGGCTCTGTGGGTCAACTGGGGTAGAAGCATGCTAGGATGCTGAATTTCTGTCATGTGAGGAGGTCCTAAAACAAACCTACAGCACCTACATAAATAATCCATTTTGGAAGTGGATTAAAACAAACCATTGCTATTGTACAGCACCTACACAAACACCCTGGAAACCAGTTTGAGGCTGAGATGGTGGATACAGTATCCACTGATTACAGATCAATCTAAATCCATGAACCACAGTATCTGAGTTAAATAGTTGCTGGAAAATGCAGTTTTTTTCTTAACCAGTGTGCTGAGATGTGAAGATGTGCATATCCATGACTATTTGGATATCCATGACCCCAGTTTCATGCCCAGCATGGGATGTACTCTGATTGTCTGCAGTGCATTATCTGGCTTGTTCTGGATTTTCTGGTGAATTTAATATGCTGCTTCTGGCCTGATGCATGCTGTAACATACATTGGGATTGTATATTTTGTGGACACCCCACCCTTGAGCTGGCTTCGAACTGTATGGAACCACCTTGATAATTCCTTTCTTAAGATAATCCTATGAAATTTATGAGGTCCTCATAAGTAGATAGGCAACCTGAAGGCATATATTTACAGCTTTATCACATAAGCCCCCTTTCCCACTACAGTTGTATTGTTTGCAAAAATGGTATACAATAGGGGTTGCTGTCTTTCCTTGTGCACCTTCAGAACCATTCCAAGATTAAAGTGTCTCTTAGCCACAAAACCTTAATGCGCCCAGATTGCCTACCTACTACTACCTGTTCCAACATTATCTCTGTCCCTTTTAATTTCATTGTCAGGAAGGGAGGGAAAGAGGGAGAGTAAAGAACAAGCAAGCAACCCCCCACCTGAGTGCAGAATCAACCAAAAGCCAGCACGCCATCCCTACTTTTACCCCACATTTTGTTGTCATGATGTTGATGCAGAAGGAAGCTCAGGCATTATCCCTACACAGACGGGACAAGTAGAAAGTCAAAGCCTAGAACACCTATCCTTTCTCTTCTGTTTCTCTTCCACCCTGATCCTATGCACTCTAATCCTACAACAGCACACGAGTATGCTTGTCTGTGTGAAAGAGAGAGAGAGAATGTGGCATTACCTTGACACTGGGTTGTGCCTTGTAGTCATAGAGACTCTGGAAAAGGGCTGGACCGGACCACCCTAACAGCACAATTGAACTTTTACATAGTAAGTCATAGCATGACAAAAGTGGGAATGGAAGGTAATAGCAGACTCTTGGAGACTAGTATGAAGAATCACTTTTAAAATGTTCTCCTTCAGGACAACAACAGAAGAGCAACGATATCATGTTTTAGGTCCCAGAAGAAGGCACTATTACTCAGATGCAATTGCGACTTATCAGCCTCATGCTATAAGACTCTTAGTGACTTCCCATTCACATGAGTGTGTATGCCTCTTGATTCCTGCTCCTAATTTGTCAGTTTCTGTTTCCTGAGCTTTGCTTACATTATCAGATTTTACAGTGAAGCTAGAAATATTATTAGTGCCATACATTCAGAGATATTAAACAAAATAGGATGGCATAATGCTATATGTTAAGATGATTGGATAATGTGTTGCTTATTTGGCTGCTGAGAAGAAATCTCAAGAGTGTTCTGTTATTCAGGGCAGGATGGCATTGTAACTGTGTTTTAGGCAGGTGAAGGGAAATCGCTACAAATTAGATGTATAAAAAGATGGGATAGCAATTTGAATGCTGGGGTTTCACAGTGACAGTAGCTGCTTTTTCAAATAAGAAGTTGGTGAAAAGAAAAACAATCATACTGGAGAAAGCAATGAGTTCGGAAACAATTTACATCTGTCTTCACTCTGCATGCAATATGTTTCTACTCATAGTTTCCATGCCAAAATTGTATAGCTCATGTAGTTATCTAATATCTTTTGCCAGCTTTAAGCAAAGAGCTGTCTAAAGCTAAAATACAGTTGTCATCATAGGGATGTTTGACACATTAATAAGATAATGGAGTTTGCCCTTTATTTGTGCTAAAATCATCCAATTGTTCTATTAGATCTGCTCCTATTTCCTCTTGCAAGAGTGTCTAACTTCCTTGTACTCTTTCATACTCACGTGAAAATCATAGTTATTGGGAGTGTCATTCTGAAATATATCTATTGTTCTAATAAAATTATCCATATCCTTGCCACCCAACATATATGATTAGTCTGAAGTCCCTTTGGGAGAGGGGGCGGGATACAATTAAAGTTTATTAAGTTTATTAACATGTGATTCGGATGTCATGCACATTGGTCCTTTTCAGAAATCAGAAAAAGGAATGCATTTCTTAACTATGCAAGATTATAATCAGATCATGGCAATGGAATGTGGACTCAAGTAACAGATGTCTTTCTCAGGTCAACCAAAATTCACATACAATAATTTATTGCTAGGCAAGATCAACATTTCCACATCACTTGTCTTGTTCATATGCACATAAACAAGAAATGACACATTTTTACTCCTTGCCTGTCAAATAATAATGTATTTCCTTATCTTTTGAAGGGAATTTCTCTCCTTTGCGAGTATGTTTTTTGTGCAAATTGTGCAATCATGCAAAATTTTGATATATGGTGCTACATTACATGGACCTTTGAAGTTTGAGACATTGAATAGTTTATAGTAGCTGTTTTTCATCTATTATTTGTTCTTTTTGAGTTTGCTGTATGTGCACAAAAGAAAAAGACATCACCTGGAGACAGAGATATCTTTGTACAAAATCTTAATTTCTCTCTTGCTGTTGTTTCAGGAACTTTAGGCACTTTGCAATACTTTTTCCAATCACTGGTTCCTGGTATAGTCAATTAAGTGCAAGATTGCTCAAATCAACATAGCTGCTTCTCTTAGTTGCAGCCTCATCTAGAAGACATACTTTCCTGTTCCTTCCACAAGATAATAATAATAATAATAATAATAATAATAATAATAATAATAATAATAATAACAGCTTTATTTTTATATCCCGCCTCCATCTCCCCAGAGGGACTCAGGGCGGCTTACATGGGGAACACGCCCAATCCAACAACAAATTAAAACCAACCATAGATTAAAACATAACTAATTAAAATCAATAACATTACAAAAGACAATAACATATCATGAAACAGCATCATCAACCAACAATCTATCCCGTAATGATCTGCTAATATTAAATCTTCTGGGTTGGCCTGTTGAAAAGCTCCTCCTTTTTGTGAGGCAAATCGCTTCTGGTGTGAGAGAGTAAGCCATCTTCAAAGATGTTTCCCAGGGGATGCCCAGATGTGTTACCATCCTGCAGAGACCGTCTCTCATGTACCCAGATGGGAAGCTGGTACTGACAATTATGAAGAAACAGAAAAACTCCTGATTCTGCATAATTGTAGATGTTGACCAGGGTTTGTCCTGGAGTACCTGGAGATTGCTAGGATAAAAGCTCCCTAGAAATCTCTAATCTTCCAACTGGAGTTGACTATAGAATCACACTGAATGATCTAGAGATTCCTAAGAAGGTGTTCTCTGAAGATATGTGTATGTATATGTGTGTGTGTGTGTGTGTGTGTGTGTATATACCGACACACACACACACATATATACACACACACGCATGCACACATATCCAGTGAATGTGCAAGAATCACTGTACTAAATTTAGGAAAGATGAGCTCAGCCACCCTTACTGAGTTAACTGAATAATAATAATAATAACTAATTTATTCTTATAACCTGCCACCATCTCCCCAAAGGGACACGGGGCGGTTCACATGGGGACAAGCCCAACGATAACATAGGTTAAAATACAATCCATGAGTTAAAACAATATAAAACAACATAAATATAAATAAAAACAAGATAAAACACAGTAGTTAACTTTAAAACCTAGCCATAGATACTGCATATGCGGAGGGAAGCTTGTGCAGGACTCAGGGCAGGGCTCTTGGAAAGTATAGGGACAATCAAAGATAGGGGCAGGTGGATGATTTCGACAGACATTGGAGACCTAAGAAGGTGAGATGTAGAAATAAAGTGCAATAAGAATCTTGGGGGGGGGGGGGGTAATCACTCAAACGCACACCAGAACATCCACGTTTTTATTTCCTTACGGAAGGTGGATAGTGAAGATGCCAGTCTAATCTCCCAGGGAGAGAGTTCCAGAGTCAGGGGGCCACCACCGAGAAGGCTCTCTCCCTCGTCCCCACCAGCCGCATTTGAGATAGAATTGGGAGTGAGCGAAGGGCCTCTCCAGAAGATCTTAAGGTCCTGGTGGGCTCATAGGGGCGGAGGCAATCGCGTAGATAAGCAGATCCTGAATCGTTGCAAATTACTAATGTACTTAGAATACAGCAATTGAAGTAAGTTAAAAATGACTGTTGCATTAAACAGCAGTATAAATGGGGCCAGAGAAAAAAGTCCCAATACAAGCAACTGGTTTGTGCCATAGCTATGCCAGAATACACCAACACTGAAAATGCCTACCTACCATAGCATCCTTTCTTCCTTCAAACAAACCCTTTTATGGCCAGGGAGGTCAGAGTTCCACATATATAGTTCTATGGCTGTTTTTACTTTGACATTTACAACAAAATGGCAATTCTTCCCAAGTAAATGTGTTTAACATCAGAACAGAAGACAAATTCCATTTCATTCCAGTTGTCATAATTACCATGCTACAATTCAAGTGAGTTTACAGTGAGAAATGGAACATTCTCAGAGCCCTTCTTTTTCTTCATTAGGGTTTGCAAACGGCTTGATTGCTTATTCTAATGTATCAGGAATGTGGAAGGAGCCCCTGGTGGAGTAGTGGGTTAAAGCCTTGTGACTTGAAGGTTGGACTGCTGATCTGCAAGCCGTCAGGTTCGAATCCCATCCGGGGAGAGCGCAGATGAGCTCTCTCCATCAGCTCCAGCTCCATGCGGGGACATGAGAGAAACCTCGCACAAAGATGGTAAAACATCAAAGCATCAAAACATCCGGGCGTCCCCTGGGCAATGTCCTTGCAGACGGCCAATTCTCTCACACCAGAAGCGACTTGCAGTTTCTCAAGTCACAAAAAAAAAGTAATGTGGACACAGTAGTAATGCAGGGAATTGCAGGTCACAGGGTTGGGAGAGGAGAACGTTTTTCACAAGTGAAGCTGTCTTCGGTCTGTACTAACAGTGTGTGTACTAAGTCATAGTTCAAAAAGACACCAAATTGTTCCACCACACTGCAGGAGAATTTTGTAGGAGTATACTATGAGAGCAAATTTGCCAGTCTATATTGGTGGAAATATATGCATAGGTGAAAATGTCACACTGTTGGCCGCTCTCTTGGGTTCATGCTATGTTGCTTGGGAATGGATTTCAACTTGAACCTATGTCCTTTTTTGCACTGCTTTTCTTTGTTCTATTAATGCTCCAAATCCCTATCTTTCCTTGCATATGTACACACTCACACACTCTCGTCCTGGTTTCCATCCTTCTTTAATCCCCTAAAGGTCAGTCAGTCATCCCTACAGCTATGCATTATTTAAAGGAACTGGGCTTTGCCTGCTGTGATTTGCTGTCAGCCTCACCCCACCATCCCCACAGTGGTCCCCATTGCGCTAATTTCATGGGCAGAGCAACAAGTCCCTTGCTGTCCATTCTGTATATCAGAGTCCCTAGATGCGGCAACAGGGGTTGACAATAGCTGTTAATAAATTATTGACATAAGGCTACCATTTTCACAGCAGTGGCCAGTTATCCTCCATGCTGTACATTCTCAGACTCATCAGGGGGGCCCTGAACTCCCTCACACAATCTAGGTTTCACCCTGGTTTCACTTTGAGTTGGTTACAGCTCTTCCACTGCTTGGCACATTTTTATTTTAGCTTCAATAAAGATGAAACAGTCAGAACAGGAAGCTCAAGGCTATTTGATTTGATTTTGCAATATAACTCTTGAAGTGGATTTTAAATATATATCTTCCTGTAATTGTTGGCACGGTGTGGAGAATCCCCAGAAGATGAAATGAGAGGGGTGGCAAGTCAGAAAGGGAGGTGGGGAGGAGGAGAATTTTTGCTAAATTTAGAAAATGTGTATATGGGTGCTTTACAAAAAGGAGCACATCTGCAAATTTAACAAGTGTAATGTCACTAAAATTGCATCAGGAAATTAAATAAACCAAGATAACATTTTGTTGTTGGGTACCTTCAGGTTGTTTTCATCTTATGGCAATCTAAAAGTGAACTTATCACATGATTTTCTTGGCAAGGTTTGTTTAGAAAGTATTGCCTTTGCCTTCTTACAAGATAGAATCATAGAAACCTAGAGTTGGAAGAGACCTCTTAGGCCATCCAGTCCAACCCCCTGCCAAGAAGCAGGAAAATTGCATTCAAAGCACCCTCGACAGATGGCCATCCAGCCTCTGCTTAAAAGCCTCCAAAGAAGGAGCCTCCACCACAGTCCAGGGCAGAGCGTTCTACAGCTCTCACAGTGAGGAAGTTCTTCCTAATGTTCATGTGGAATCTCCTTTCCTGTAGTTTGAAACCATTGTTCTACATCCTAGTCTCCAAAGCAACAGAAAACAAGCTTGCTCCCTCCTCCCTATGACTTCCCCTCACATATTTATGCATGGCCTTTATCATGTCTCCTCTCAGCCTTCTTTTCTGCAGGCTAAACATGCCCAGCTCTTTAAGCCGCTCCTCATAGTGCTTGTTCTCCATACCCTTGATCGTTTTAGTTGCCCTCCTCTGGACACATTCCAGCTAAGAATCAACATTTCCTTTAAATTGAGGTGCCCAGAATTGGGCACAGTATTCCAGGTGTGGTCTGACCAAGGCAGAATAGAAGGGTAGCATGACTTCCCTGAATCTAGACACTATACTCCTATTTATGCAGGCCAAAATCCCATTGGCTTTTTGACAGAATGCGACCTGTCCAAGGTCATCCAATGAAATTGTATGATTAAGTGGAGATTCAAACCCTGACCTCCCAGAGCGCTGCTCACACTACTACACCATGCTGGCTCTCAGCATCATATTTTAGAGCAGAGTTAGTTGTTACAAGTGAAGTTTAGGGGTCCCAATTATATATTTCCACATAAAGCCAGTGAAGAGCCAGGGAAGTAATGCAGAGAATGGGAAAGTAAGGTGAATGGGAGAGTAAGAAGGGATTCCTAAACCATCCCTAACAAATCAGTTTACCATAGTTTACCATTTCCATAGCCATCGTGGCACCACTGAGAAGATTCTTTGTGACAACAAAGTAATAGAGTCTTCTAGAACATTATAATTTCCACTTATTGGCAAACATCAAAATGGAGGAATCTAGAGCAGATAGACATCCCATATCACAGAATTATAGCTGAATTAGAATGGTAGTGTAAATCTTTAAGGGTAAAGGTAAAGGTTTTCCCCTGACATTAAGTCTAGTCGTGTCCAACTCTGGGGGTTGGTGCTCATTTCCATTTCTAAGCCAAGTGTTGTCCATTGACACCTCCAAGGTCATGTGGCCAGCATGACTTCATGAAGTGTCATTACCTTCCCGCCGGAGCGGTACCTATTGATCTATTCACATTTACATGTTTTTGAACTGCTAGGTTGGCAGAAGCTGGAGCTAACCTCGCTCCCCATATCCAAACCACCAACCTTTCGATCAGCAAGTTCAGCAGCTTAGTGGTTTAACCCACTACGCCACCGAGGGCTCCAAGTGTAAATCTTTAAAGCACCACTAATATTTTGGGGTATAACTGCAAGAGTGGAAAGGGAGTGATATGGATATTGGCCCTGCAAATGAAATTTTCCTTTGATCCCCAATTTTCTACCTTGGCAAAGAATTAGACATTGAAAATCATTCGCACCTAGAATTCTTATTCCTGTTGTATTCACATTCCCTTATTTACTTTCCCTATTTATTTCTTACCTAAACTGTAGTTCTAAATTATCAACTGGCTTTAGGTCAGTTTCATGGGGAGGGCAGAGTACTTACTGGGAGGCAATGTCCTCAATTTGCCCCTCCCAATAGCGACATCCCTAAAGTGTGCCATATCTCCCTTCCTAACCCCATGCTTCAAAGCAAATTCAGTGCCTTTGGAACCCTGGGGTTTTCTTTCCTGACAATCAGGTCTAAAATTCAAACTCTAATCTCCTTCTTTGGCTATGTTCTGGTCAACCAAACCCTTTTGCTTAACAGTAAATAGCATGCTTTGCATAAAAGTGATCGCAGAGCTTGGAAACGCTGAGCTTTTTCCGAGCCATCTGGCAAGAATCTGGGAGTGGTACTCCAAAAAGGAACTTTTCCAAGTAGTGGGAAAGTCAATTTCTGTAGTGTTCATCTTTAGTTAAAATGATTTCATCAAGCAGGGCTGAGAATGACCTTCATCTAACCCTTGCTTGGAGTCATTAATAGAGGATATACAGTACTAGGCTGGTCAGAGCAGTGGTCTGATTTGGTATGACCGGAGCAGCTGCATATTTGCCGGCAGATGGGGAATGCTCAGTAGCTAAACAGCCACCAGCTGTCAAAGGCCATTAGGCTAGCAAAGTATACAAAACCTGTAAGGGGAGGTAAGTTAACATTTCCAAAGAGGATGTCTCCCACACTCCACAAAAGCAATATAGACATTTCAAAACTGCACAGACACAGCTCTTTCACAAAGTGGATTTCTTTCTTTTTTCCTTAAAAAAATAACTTTTAAAAAACAACAACCT
The DNA here is from genome assembly GCF_035594765.1 of Anolis carolinensis. Lineage (NCBI taxonomy): Eukaryota > Metazoa > Chordata > Lepidosauria > Squamata > Anolidae > Anolis > Anolis carolinensis. Next base: position 205,809,675 of record NC_085842.1, on the reverse strand, counting down.
AAAATCTGTTTCTAAAAGAGAACAGAGCCCCCAGTAGTGCAGAAGATTAAACTGCTGAGCTGCTGAACCTCCTGATAAAAAGGTTGGCAGTTCGAATCTGAGGAGCGGGGTGAGTCTCTTACTATGGTATATATTGTGGGAATTGATGGTTTTTAGTATCTACAAGGGATCCTGAAACCAAAGCTCAGCACATACCAAAGGCTCACTATTTTTATTATGATCTGTATGATGCAATCATTTAAGGTTATGAAGAATAAAGTTCCTGTCCCTTTAATGGTTGTGTAGAAAAGAGAATGATATTTCCATGATGAGCAACACCTCCTGAAATTAAAAAAAAAAGGGACAGGAGTTCTGTTCCCTATTTCTCATGATGAGCCCATATAAGGTATTTTTTAAATAAAATGTTAAGAAAGAGTTAAGAAAAAAGATAGACTCCTTCCCCAGGGTCTTGCATAACTCTATACTGCCTGCTTGCTAAATATTTCAAGTCAACATAGCTAATCCTCTGATTTTACGCCTCATGGCAGTCATTATTTGAGGTCAGAGTTCTTGTCTCTTTCAAACAAACCTTTGCTCCTGTCTTTGAAGGACAACTAGAGGTGATTCTGCTTTATCTCCATTCAGTTAGAAACTTTGACTGCAGATTTATGAAGATTGAGGTTCTTAGGCATAAGACCAGGTCACTTCCCCAATGCCCTGTTCTTATAGGCAACTGTAAATCCTGTTACTTGCAGAATTTGCATTTGGAATAAATGACAAGATCAGATATGGATATTTCAATGTGCTTTCTTAATTGCTTGAATAACTGTATGAAGAGCTCCAAAATTAGGCAAATATCAGGTGATCTTGAGAAAATGCCATATTGTGTAGGGCACCAGGGGTCCCTGAATGAGCTAATTATCTCTAGATCCATTTCAATCAGGCTTTGAGCCTGGTCATGGATTGGAGGCAGTTTTGGCTGTCTTTGTAGGCAATATACACCAGGAATTGGATAGAAGAATGCATTCCTCTTGTTTTTGCTGAATTTTTTTTCATTAGTATCAATTAGACTTGTGCATTTTGGGTGAATTTCTATCCGTTTCTGCTTGCTGGATACCGGAAGCTTCCGAAATCATTGCTTTTTGAGGTCCTGATGTAGTCTTGCTGATAAATGTGGTTCAGAAATAACTGGTGGCAAACGTGCAGAGAAATATGAAAAACTTTGGGCCTCATGGGGCAGATTCTCCCCATGTTACAATTCATGAAACTGGAGTGGGACACGGAGAGAAGCTACAGGATTGTTTCTGCCTTTGTGGTTTGAGGCTACACTTCTCTGTTGTTGTAGAAAAGAGCCAAACCATAGTGGTTCCTACACCACAGGGGCCAATGTCAACACCAACCACTGCAGACTATACGTAGAGAAGGTCAATTTTTGAATATTCCCTTATGTAGAATGTTTTCTGGCATGTTGTGATCACGCATAATAGGTAGGCTGAAACTAAATCTTTCTCTTGTGTAATATCCTAATTGGCTGCCTCCAGGGAATTCTGGTGATTTTCATCCCTCAGGTCTACCCGTTAACATTCCTGTTCAATATGCAGAAAGCCATTCTAAAAGGATGACTTTGTTCCTAGATCATGCTGTTATTTCTGCTATTACCACTGAACACCTTGTGTTTTGCACCATGCAGTTTGGCTAAAACTTTCTTGTGAAGTTGAATATGAATGGTATAGTGGTTGAGCACTGGACCAGTAATCAAATCCCCACTTGATCATGAAACTCACTGGGTGACCTTAATCATCAGAGGAAGGCAAATGCATATATCTCCCTCCTGGACAAATCTTACCAAGAAAACCCTGTGATGGGTTTACCTTAAGGTTGCTATAGGTGGGAAATGACTTGCAGCCAAACAACAAGGCAAATCAAAGTACAGTAGAGTCTCACTTATCCAACACTCGCTTATCCAACATTCTGGATTATCCAATGCATTTTTGTAGTCAATGTTTTCAATACATCATGATATTTTGGTGCTAAATTCGTAAATATAGTAATTACTACATAGCATTACTGCATATTGAACTACTTTTTCTGTCAAATTTGTTGTATAACATGATGTTTTGGTGCGTAATTTGTAAAATCATAACCTAATTTGATGTTTAATAGGCTTTTCCTTAATTCCTCCTTATTATCCAACATATTCGCTTATCCAACATTTTGCCGGCCCGTTTATGTTGGATAAGTGAGACTCTACTGTATTAGGCCCTTGGTGTCATATCGTATGATGAGCAGAAATACATTTTTATGGAGAATGCAAAGTGTGTATGTGATGCTGCACTGTCTTTGTGAGCTTCCTCCAAAACAGCAGTTCCCAACCTTTGGTCCTCCGTGTATTTTGGATTACAGCTCTCACAATTCCTAATAATTAGTAAGCTGGCTGGGATTTCTGGGAGTTGGAGTCCAAAACAATGGAGGACCAAAGGTTGGGAATCACTGCTCTAAAAGCTATGGAAAAAATCTGTGCATCTTCACAGTACAGCTTGGACAAATCAGCTTTTGGAGACTTCAATGCCTAGAAGCACCCAGACAATTTTAGGCAGTAACTTGTCCAAGCTTTGCTGTGAGGTTGCGGGCAATTGCTCTCCTTCCCTATCTCAGTCTCCCTCTTCAAGCCATTTGCAGAGTTTGTGGTTGGCATTCTTGTCATATATGCATCTCCAGAGGTTGCCTTGTTTGCATGTGTATTTGGGACAGCCCTACCCCAGCGTAAGAAGCAATTGTCATGGCCTGTGTGCCACGGAGTTTATGGAACATATGTTGGGGATTTTTTGAGTGGTGCTTGTCATTTTGACGGACAGGGATGTCAGCATGTGTTCATGTGCCATTTTGCATTGCCATGTCAAGTGATTGATTTCCTCCCAGGCCCTTTTTCTCTCATAGACCTCACTTGTCCACAGAAAATGAAAGGTTACCATCTGATCAAGATGTTGTCTTGTCACCTGTCCGAAGCAGCCATCCAAACCCACTCTTGAAAAATGTCACTCTGTCACTTTGAACATTCTGGTTGATTCTTCAATACGCTAACCAGTCGAGCAAATAGTCTTCACTCAACACAACTCATTACTTGATGTCATGTGTTTCATTATTAAATACTTTGTTCTCTGGATTAAGCTACCAAAAGCTACATTAGATTTATAAACCCTCTTGACAAGCAGCCCATAAAGATGGAGCTAAATGAGAGAGAATGATATCCATTGACTAGAGCAGAAATATTTTGAAAGGTCAGGATCCCTGTTGGGTTTTCTTGCTGAATTAAGAAAAGATGTTCACAGTGAAATGCTACAGAACTAAGAGGAAAGAAATACTCCCGTGAAGGAGTCTCAAAACTGCCTAATAAGTGTTTATCAACCAGTATTAACTGCTGGGGCCACATTATTATGATTTCATTCTATACATTGGGGCTCAGCACAGAGATGCAAGTAAATTCCATTTTATGGCTTTAGGGTTCTCATTGTAACACACAGTTTTCTTTTCCATTCCTATAAGAGTACCATCTTACCAATTTAGGATTTCATCTGTTTCATTTAATCTACAATGATTTATACGACGGTATATTTACTAGTCTTTAAAGTACAGCAGGACTTACATAATTGCCTGTTTTGTTTGCCATCATGTTGGGTTTGACTCATTATGACTCTATGAATGAGACAACTAAGGCCCCTTCTACACTGCCATATAATCCAGTTCATATCAGATAATCTGGATTTTATATGGCAGTGTAGAAGAAGCCTAATAGCCACAGCCATGAACAGCTCTATCCAGGTCTTGCAAACTCCGAGCTATGGCTTCCTGTCTTGAATAATTATAATATGTTCTTTGGGGCTGGGCTTTATTTAGCACAGCAGGTTAAACCACCAGCTGCAGTAAATCTTGTCAATCAAAAGGCTGACATTTCGAAGCCTGGGTCAGGATGAGCTCCTGACCTTTAGCCCAGCTTCTGCCTATCTAGTGGTTCAAAAGCAAAATGTGAGTAGATAAAAAGGTACCGCTTAAAAGCAGGGAGGTATTTTAAGGGTACCCATAAGGAAATGCCAGAAAAATGCTGGCAATTTGATCAAGGAGGAAAGCTTATGAACAAAAGCTCCTTGGTAGGGAGAGGGAACAACAGGACCCCTCCATGGCTGGAGCCGAGCATAAGCCTCGAAGATGCTGAAGATGGGAAAAGCCTATATATCTCTATCTATGTACATTTATCTGTCTTGTCAGTGTATAAACGGCATCAAATGTTTGGCACATATGTATATTCTGTGATCCGCCCTGAGTGAGAAGGGCAGAATATAAATACTGTAAATAAATAAACAAATTATTTGGCTGGGTCTACTCTTAATCTGGGATAAAGTACTCTGGAGCTGCTTCAATGCAGCCTAGGAGTGTCTCCAGACTCCAGAGCATTTTGGCTGTCCACAAAATCATAGACTTGGAAGAGATCACATGGGCCATCAAGTCCAACCCCATTCTGTCATGCTGGAAAAGCACAATCAAAGTATCCCAGACAGATGGCTAACTTTCCAGACTTTTGATCATTTTAGCCACCCTCCTCTGGGTGAATATCCATTTTGTGAATATCTTTCTTAAATTGAGGTGCTCAGAACTAGACACTGTATTCCAGCCAGACTGAGGTTGCATTGGGTCTGCTGTCACCACTACATCATTTTCACATTTCTGGTGACATGGCCAGGCGCACTGGAGTGTCATCACCAAAACTGAAATCACCAGCAAGCCTCTGCCAAGGAACAGAGTGGGTCCATTGGAGGCATGGGCAGTGGATTGGACTGGACCCAGTTGTTCATACCTCTAAAAACTCTGGGATCACTCTGGAGCTTCCTGAAAATTCTGGAGTAAATACCGTTTCTCTTTGAGCCACATTATTAATTGGATGCAGCTTCTGCTGCAAATACAGCTATATCTGGACTCCTTGCAGCAGTTGAGCAGTGAATCCACTTTGTTTGGGCCATGTAAACATGGCCTTTTCCTTTTCCTAGTAAGGTAAAGGTTTTCCCCTGATGTTAAGTCCAGTCATGACCGACTCTGGGGGTTGGTGCTCATCTCCATTTCTAAGCCGAAGAGCCGGCGTTGTCCGTAGACACCACCAAGATCATGTGGCCAGCATGACTACATGGAGCTCTGTTAACTTCCCGCCAGAGCGGTACCTATTGATCTACTCACATTTGCATGTTTTCGAACTGCTAGGTTGGCGGGAGCTAGGGCTAATGGGGCACTCATTCTGCTCCCGGGATTTAAACCTGGGACCTTTTGGTCCACAAGTTCAGCAGCTCAGTGCTTTAACACACTGTGCCACCAGGGCCCCCGATTCCTTTTCCTAAGTGCCACCCATTTCACCAACATTATAAAAATTGGACCACTGTTTTGTATGGGGTGTTTATCAACCTTTCTGCTGCTGGCATCCATTTGGTGATATTCCTAGATCAAGAATAACTGGCTTTCTCTTTTCTTACCTGTCTTTTGAGACAGCTTGCATTAAGCTGCTCCCTCTCAAATGCTTTGAACTAATGTACTTGATTGCAAATATAAAACACACATCAGCTACACTCAGCACATTGGTGATCAAGGATTATGGGAGTTGTTGTCCAGTGTATATGAAGGGAACAGTGATGGTAAAAAATTGCTATTACTTAATTCATCTATAGTAGACTCATTTTTCACATGTCTCAAGACTGAAATAGAATGCAGAGTGCTTCATAATCTACATAAACATACCTGTTATCTCTGCTGTTTCCCTACACACACACACACACACAGAGAGAGAGAGAGAGAGAGAGAGAGAGAGAGAGAGAGAGAGAGAGAGAGAGAGGAGGAGGACAACAACAACAATATCAACAATTCTTAAGGAAGAGTTCTTTATAAGCCCAAGCTCACACAAGCTCAAATAAAATATTGTTTTATTTTTCTTGAGAATTTTAGGCAGATTTGTTTTTATGTACAGGATGTGTTTTGTGTGGTTTGGTGACAGGGGAGATGTTCTTTTTAAGCCAAACTTGTGTTTAAAATGCAGAATGCAAGTACAAGAACCCCAAAGAAGTCTTGTGATTAAAAATGTAAAATGGAATTACTAGAGGAAAGCAGCCTTATGGTAACTCAATAGATTTCACACAATCTACAATGATAATGCAAAATACATTATAGACTACTCATGAATAAGTAACCAGTGCTTCAGAAACATTTTCCTCCCCCAAACTGTCTTTATCTTAGCTTGTTATGTGAATCTTCATGAAATCTGGCGATGAGGAGGATAGGGAGACTCACTACCTTAGCTTTTCATATTTCCCTACTGTCTCTTTCTCATTAGTTTTGTTTTGTGAGTGTGTTGCTTTTTCTTTTGAAAAATATCTGACACATAGTTTTCATTTCCTCTAATTTTCAAAGCTGGCATTTTTCCAAAATGCAGAGAAGGTAAACATATTAGTTAAAGAAATAAAAAATTGATGAAACATAAATAAGTAAAAGATTTGAAAAAATGTTTACTTCATATATCGAACACATCCAATCTTGTAGAAATTTGGAACTTTAAGGTTAGATCCAATCACTTGCATGGGAGACAACTAAGTAATACCACTGAAAGTTGGAGGGCTTCCTCCATTCTCCTCCTGAAGGTTTTTTTTCCACACGTCATTCAAAATATACAATTTAATATATCCTTCAAGTCTAATTACATGTATGTACACCCCTTCCCCATTAAAATCAATGGGGCCCAACAAACTGTTAACTTTAGGAAGAGCAAGATGACATTTTTTTGAAAGAGCATTCCCATCCTGGGTGCCAGTGTGGTCTCATCCTACCAACCTATTTGCCAAGTAACAGTGGTCATGGTTGATGTGGGAGATTTGTGGTAGGGCAAGGCTTAACCAACATTACTTAAAACATTCCCGTGCCAGTTGATTCAATCCTTCAAATCCTGCCCATAGTCCATGTCTTCTCTCTGAAACAGAAAGTGAGGCTATCTAGGGATTAAATATTCTAAGATTCATTTCAGGTTTATTGTCATGAGCAGAACCTGAAACTGAGTCTACTGGATTTTTCCACACAAGGCTTTTGTAGTGGACTAGAATTTAGAAAGTAGTATGTTACTAGTGTTGGACGGGGGTATGTGGGGTTGTAGGACACTGTGGCTCTTCTATTTTTCTTTTGCTTTGATGCCAGAGTTTTGTTTTGGTTTTTGCTCTCCCTCCACCCTTGTCTATACACACAGTGACACACATGCACACACTTGCCATTCCCATTTGCCATCTGGTGAGAAATATCCCTTTTGTATGTAACCTAATTAAGCAGTCAGGTGTTTCCAAATAGGTGTATGCTGGGCACGGGGTCCATCTGGTTCTCAAGAGAATGCCCCAGCCTCTTCTTCTATATTTCCCACACTGTTTTTAATGATATTATCATAATTGTGCAAGCATGCTTATATCAAAGTATTTAAAAGAACAGCAAGAGTGCAACCACCCTCCCACATCTGCTGAATTGACCCCATCTTCTTCCTCCTGGAAGAAGCCTTTCATAGCTGGAATCACTGGGTTGCTGTGAGTTTTCCGGGAGGTGTGATCATGTTCCAGAAGTATTTTCTCCTGATGTTCTGCCTGCATCTATACCAGGCATCCTCAGAGGCTGTGAGGTCTTGTGGAAATTTTGCAAGGGAGGTTTATATATCTGTGGAAGGTCCAGGGTGGGAGAAAGAACTCTTGTCTGTTTGAGGCAAGTGTGAATGTTGCAATTGACCACCTTGATTAGCATTGAATAGCCTTTCAGTTTCATGGTCTGGGTGGTTACTGCTTGGGGAAATCCTTTGTTGAGAGGTGTTAGCTGGCCCTGATTGATTCATGTCTGAAATTCCTCTGTTTTCTGAGAGGTATTCTTTATTTACTGTCCTGATTTTAGAGTTTTCAATGGATTTCAATGGCTTTTCTGCGTAGTTTGACATTGTGGTTGTTAGAATACTCCAGTATTTCTGTGTTTTCAAATAATATGCTGTGTCCACTATGTCAAGACTACACAGAGAAGCCATTGAAATCCACAAGCATGTGGATAATTTCAACAGAAAGGAAGAAACCATTAAAATGGACTAAATCTGGCTACCAGTATTAAAAAAACTCTAAAATCAGGACAGTGAATAAAGAACGTCCCTCAGAAAACATGGGAATTCCAAACATGAATCAATCAGGGCCAGCTAACACCTCCCAACAAAGGATTCCCCCCAGGCAGTAAACAGGCAGACCTTGAAGCTGAAAGACTATTCCATGCTAATCAAGGTGGCCAATTGAAACATTCACACCTGACTCAGACAAGAGTTCTTTCTTCCACCCTGAACATTCCACAGATATATAAACCCCACTTGCATAGTTTCTAACATACAGTAGAGTCTCACTTATCCAACATTCGCTTATCCAACGTTCTGGATTATCCAACACATTTTTGTAGTTAATTTTTTCAATATATCGTGATATTTTGGTGCTAAATTCATAAATACAGTAATTACTACATAGCATTACTGTATATTGAACTACTTTTTCTGTCAAATTTGTTGTGTAACATGATGTTTTGGTACTTAATTTGTAAAATCATAACCTAATTTGATGTTTAATAGGCTTTTCCTTATTCCCTCCTTATTATTCAACATATTCGCTTATCCATCATTCTGCCGGCCCGTTTATGTTGGATAAGTGAGACTCTACTGTATCTCACAACCTCTGAGGATGCCTGCTACAGCTGCAGGTGAAACATCAGGAGAAAATGCTTCTGTACCATGGTCTTACAGCCTGGAAAATGAACAGCAACCCAGGATTTTTGTTGTGTGCCTCCAAGTCACTTCAGACTTAGGCCAACCCTAATTCTAAAGTTTAGGGCAGGGGGTGGTTAAATTACCTCGGAGGGCCACACCTGGCCTGCGGGTCTTAGTTTGGGGGCCCCTGCCCTAGTCAGTATGGCCAGTCTCACTAGTCATGCTGCCTGAAAGATTTTGGGGTTTGTAATCCAAAAAATGACTTTCCCAGCTCTGTTTGACAGAAGGCAGTTTTATTGTTTGGACTGGTAAAATAGCATCTGCTTAGTAAACTTTGTTTTAATGAATAAGTGAAGCAATTAGCTCGATTTGGAGGAAATATTATCTGAGGAAGTGAAAGCAAAATCCTCCAACTATGTAAACAAGCTCTAGGCATGTTTGCTTGTTCTTGCCAGCATTTCTAGATGAAGTGATACAGCAATCCCATGATTAATGATTTTGTAAACTTATCTTGCATCACAAAAGCAGCAACATCTGCTGCTTTTGCTGCTGGTGGTTCGTGAGATGTTTAGCACCCAGGGCAGTGGGTCTTTCCTCACAGATGTCTCTTGCCCTCAGAAGACTTTTGAGATCATTCTCCTCTTCTGTAAAGAGAATATTTCTTTATGCCACCCTTAAATGTGCACAGCCCTGTGGTTAAGATAGCTAAAACAACCTTTTATTGTTAACCATCATTGTTAAGTTCAGCTAGAGGCCACATTAGAGATACTTGGTTTTTTTCTTCTTCTTCTGAGGAATGAATCCACATCTAACATCCTGATTCTCTTGGCGCTGATGAAGATGGCAGGATTGAAAGCCACAAGAGTTCCAGGCATTCAGGAGATTAGTGTAGAACAGCTTGGGAATACACTCTGACATTTAAATAATGCCTGTTTTTAATGAGTAAATTGACCTATTAATGGAACAAACATCCCAGGAACACAGGAAAACCATAGCAAGAAGATCTTTTTAACCATTACTGTTGTTTTTCCTGCTCTGCGACATAACTGTTTTCTTGGAAAAATAAAAACAAGAGAGCTTTTTCTGAATTTTTTTTTCATGTGAGGAGTGACTTGAGAAATTGCAAGTCACTCCTGATGTGAGAGAATTGGCTGTCTGCAAGGACGTTGCCCAAGGGACATCCAGATGCTTGATGTTTTCCCATCCTAGTGGGAGGCTTCTCTCATGTCCCCATATGGGGCTGGAGGTGACAGAGGGAGCTCATCCACAGTTAATTCCCCATTCTATTTTTTATTGCTTAGAGCTACTGGCCATGATAAATAACACAGAAAAAGGTATTAAAAACAGAATCAGATATGTAGAAATATTTGTACTCTCCAATGCAATCATCTATTTCACCCTTAACTAAATCCTACTCCTTCCTTGAGACCATTTGTTTTAAAGTGGCAGCTCTTTTCATTAGTCTGGAGATATTCCTGAAAAACAGAACTGTGAAAGGCAAATCATTTAGCATGCATTTATCCTTTTAGACCCTATGCTGGGGGAAAATAATCAGATTCATAATCACAATACCATTTAACCCTAACAGTAAGGTCAACTTTTTTCCAGTTTCACAAATTGTACATGCTTGTTGATGTAAAATAAGTACAAGCTAATGGCAAACCATTATATGATGAGATAGACTCATATAACGCAGCTCAAGACAGTTATACTGCATTATATGAGTCTACGTTGACTATGCAGTGCAGTTTCAAATTACACTATATGGCAATATAATTCATGGTAACTCTGAAGAAAGTAACTCTCTGAAAATGCATTTTGGCATGCAGATGGTAATTATAATTGATTCTAAACTTATATTTCTTCTTAAGCAATTTATGGTTTTTTTCTTAAGAAAGCAACCTACTGAAGACAGTATGTATGTATGTGAGTAAATGCAGTTACTCAAGTATAGGTAAAGGTAAAGGTTTTCCCCCTGACATTAAGTCCAGTCGTGTCCGACTCTGGGGGTTGGTGCTCATCTCCCTTTCTAAGCCGAAGAGCTGGCGTTGTCCGTAGACACCTCCAAGATCATGTGGCCAGCATGACTGCATGGAGCACCATTACCTTTCTGTCGGAACAGTACCTATTGATCTACTTACATTTGCATGTTTTCGAACTGCTAGGTTGGCAGAAGCTGGGGCTAACAGCGAGTGCTCACTCCACTCCCCGCATTCGAACCTTTCGGTCCATAAGTTGCAGCTCAGAACTTTAACATGCTGCACCACCGGATATAATGCACCATCAAATATAAGATACACCGCAATTTTGAATGTTCACATTACAAAAAATGGATGGGCCCAACAGCTCAGGCATAGTGTGTCAGAGAGGCAGGTATCATAGATGAGGCTGTATGGTATTGGGAAGGTATGGTTACCAGTGTACGTTTTGCTTAACTGAATTAAACATGACAACTAGAGTATTATTCTGTAGCTTAAAAGTTCCCTTGGATTCATAAGTGGCCTACTATTTATTTATTTTTTTATTTTTTTATTTATTTGCAGTATTTATATTCTGCCCTTCTCAGCCCAAAGGGGACTCAGGGCGTATTACATTGCACATATACATGACAAACATTCAATGTATTTATTTATTTATTTACAACATTTATACCCCATCCTTCTCACCCGAGGGGACTCGGGGCGGCTTACAAAAATTGGCAAAATTTAATGCCCAAAATGCAATCATAAAAACAAAACAATATAAACAGATCCATTAATAACATTGTTAAAACACATTATAAAAACCTTAAAAACGTATATATAATTAATTCCATTCGTCCGAGATCCTCATGCTTCATCCTTAAATCAGGCCATGTCAACTTTGTCATTTCCTCATCAAAAGCTTGGGCACATAACCATGTTTGCACGGCCCTTCTGAATCCCAGCAGGGTAGGAGCCTGTCGGATATCTCCAGGGAGGGCGTTCCACAATGTCATTAGACATACGACATATAGACAGACACAGAGGCAATTTAACATTTTCCAATTTTCCAGCTTACTATAAGACAATGGGGTATGGTTGTGGTGGTTGATATTTCAAAACCTCTTAAGAGGTAGCTGTAAAGATCCTTGGATCAGGTTAGAGTTCATTTGTCCAATGAGAATACTAACTTCTCAGCTATACTCAGTGTCACACCAGTGAACCATTGTTAATCTGGTAGAGAACTTGGATCTTGATCAGAGGCAGCCCAAGGCATGTTGCTGCCTGAAATGAAAAATACGGTGGTAACCCCACAGCAAAGAAGCCAAGTGGTTTTAAGTAACAAAATATAACAAAAATGTAAGGAAGTTGGGGAATGGTAGGTTTCAGTGTGAGAATTTCCTATGCTTCATGAAAATTTTCATCAGGCAAGATAGGAAAGATAAGAACAATCCTCTCATGGATTTTAAAAAGAAAACCACTTTATTCATTTGCTGCTGTTCAGTGAATGCCATGTGGAATGCAGCGCACTGACCCCAGAATACTGCCTTGTTCAGTCTGCTGCCCAAGGCAGAAGTTTTATGCCACTTCATGGCACCAAGAGCCAGAGGCCTATGGGCTTCCTAAGATGGAATTCTATCCAAATAAGCATCACCACAAAAGTCTAGTTGCTCTGCAATTTTAACATAATAACAACCTAGGACTAAACAAAGAGAGGCTGTGGTGGTGAACCAGCAGTTTTTCTTCATGTTGTATGCAGAATTACCCTTACGTGACCTTTGCTGAGTACTTTCTGAATAAATATTGGTTAACATGTCTTGAGGACTGTCAGAGATCAAGGAATGATCTAGGTGAGCTAAACTGCTTTTCACATAGAGACCTGGCATCAGAGCGAAGAAGAACAAAGGGAATTTATCCATTTGATATGCCCTGACAACGCATTTAGGAGAGCAAGCATCAATTTTGTCACAGCTGACATTGCCATTTGAGAAACAGACAACAGATCTTTTGAAGGGTTTGCCTGAAAGTGTGAAGACTCAGTCAGTAGAGAGATGGAGCTGGCCCGATCCCATGCATCCATTCTTACATCTATCCTCAACCCCTAACCCTCATTGAGCAGAGAGCTCTGAAGGAGCCCTGTACATGAATATAAACAAATAATACCTGTTAGGGTTGTGCAATTCGGGTAAATCATGTCCTGGTTTTCGGTGGGGGGGGGGATCCATTTTTGGGGCACCTCCCAAAATTGGGAGGGCAGATATCTGTTTTTGCTCAGGGGTGCCAAAAGATCTGTTTTCTATTGGCCCATTATGGGGGGGGGGGGTTCCCCAGACTCCCATTCCCCTCATTCTAGGCATTTAGGCTCTACTCTAGAGGAGAGGTGCTCAGCTGCAGGCAGGTGTGCACTTTAAGGAGACTTCTTACCTGTTTCTTACTCTAGAGGAGATGCTCATCTGCAGGCAGGTGCCTGCACTTTCTGGGTCTGCACACCACACACACACACTTTTCAAGGCATGGAGGGTGCTCATGAAAAGCAGGCAAGGAGCCGGGATTGGCTCCCACTTGCTTTCATGACAAGCTCATGGGCGGGGGCTTGTGATTACGTGCTCCCAAAGGAAACAAACAAATGGATGTAATGAAGGAAATGGTTCCGCAAACAACCCTAATACCTGTTCAGTGCAAGGAGAGAACATGGATAGAGCTGTAGAAAGTTGTTTTTGAAGAAAATGTCTCCTAGAATCCACCAGCAAGCATGAACAGGATTCTGGAAGTTGTAGTCCAAACACTGGGCATGAATATACCAGGACTTGTCAACATCTCCCCTCAATTATCGTGCCCAGCATTGGGCATAGTATTCCAGGTGTGGTCTGACCAAGGCACAATAGAGGGGTAGCATGACTTCCCTGGATCTAAACACTCGACTCCTATTTATGCCGGCCAACATCCCATTGGCTTTTTTAGCTCTCACATCACATTGTTGGCTTATGTGATGTGAAACCCTTGTCATCCACAAGGACGCCAATATCTTTTTCACGTGTACTGCTGTCGGCCCAGGCGTCCCCCATTCTGTATATTTGCATTTCATTTTTTCTGCCTAAGTGGATTATCTTGCATTTGTCCCTGTTGAACTTCATTTTGTTAGTTTCAATCGCTCCATTAAAACAAAGTAGATGATGGGACCATGGCATGATTTGCAGCTATTGACAGGTTTTCCCATCAATAACAGGTTATGGGGTCTTTTTTTTTATTTGACAGAATTTTTTTTTAAAAAAAGCCCATCTTTCTAGTCTGTTAAGATTGTTTTGAATTCTGCTCCTGCCTTCTGGAGTGTTAGCTATCCCTTCCAATTTTGTGTTGTCTGCAAACTTGATGCCTTCTAACCCTTCATCTAAGTCATTAATAAAGATGTTGAACAGAACCTGGTACTAATTTGTGGATTCCCATTGAACCTACCTAGTTTCCAAGATCCACTGGAAGATCTGATGCATAGAGTATATAACTTGGGAGATCTCTTCCTCCTTCTTTTAGTAGTCTGATAGTCTTGGGGGGGGGGGAGCTGGGGTGGGATGGGGGCTTATAGCACAATCTGATTCATTACTTTGTGCTGTATCTGTAGGCCCAAACTTAATATTGTTCACTGTATTAAATCTTGCTCAGTATATTAAAAAAGAAGCCAACCCTAAAAATCAGCAACCGATAAAATTGATTCTTTAAAAAAATGTTTTAAAACCTAACTGATAACACAAATGTTGATTACATGTTACTCTCACTTTCCTCTTTTGAGTGAATAAATGACAGTGTTAAGAAACTCCCACCAATGCTGCTTTTAACATTTACAGCCTTCATTGTCTGTCAAAAATGAAAAAGACAAATCACATCCAAAGAACACTGCAACTAAGCTCTCAAATGTTTCGCATATGAAAACTGGGACATGTGTTGCCAAGGAAAATTCAGGGCTGATGAAGATGGCAAAAGTCATTAATGATGAAAAAAAAAACAAGCTAGGAGGGCTGCAGCAGTGCACTTTTGCCAGAGCCTACTGAGAAAGGCAAGATTCTGCCCTCTCCCCTCACCCTTTTGTAATGGCATAAGCTTTTAGAGATCATAACCTTTTGGGAAACCAGAATTTCCATAACCTTTTGGAGAAAAATGGCATTCACAACCATTTGAAAATCATAACCTTTTGTAAACATCTGATCTTCCAGAGAAGAGCCAAAAAACTCATTTCAGTAAAATCTTCTCTTCAGTGGTATGTAACCACATGTACTTATGCAAGGCAATTTGGTTTTCAGTTGGCAGACTGATAACCTAGTTGTCTCTGATCTCTGGTACAGAGATTATGCCAATGCACAAAAACAGCAGATTTTCAGAAGAATTCTTTTCATTGCCTAAAAACATCTATTCTCCCATAAAATATCTTGTTTCTATATCATGCGTTCAAGAGACAAAAATAAAATAGAGTTCATTAAAAGTAATATATCTGGTTTACTCACAACTTTCATGTATTCAGCATACAGGTACATAACTTGTTGATCCAGCTACAGGTAGATATAAAGTACTGTAGTTTCTCTGTGCAGATAACACAGGACATCTTTCTTATAATCAACAGCAACCTGAGTTTGCTCTTAACAGTCCAAAGTCTCTAGTGTCTCTCTGTCTTCTAAAATGGAGTCTGAGATCAGAGCAGTCCCAGATCATGTAGTCTGCAACGCCTCTAATAACCTCAACAAAACATACATATACATTACAATACAGTAAGCAAACAGGGTCATATATAAAACAAATTATTAGTGGATACTGGAAGAAGGTTGCTATTTCAAACACACTTTCATATTTTTTTTTCGTGTTAGGAGCAACTTGAGTCGCTTCTGGAGTGAGAGAATTGGCCGTCTGCAAGGACGTTGCCCAGGGGACACCTTGATGTTTTTGATGTTTTTACCATCCTTGTGGGAGGCTTCTCTCATGTCCCCGCATGCAGCTGGAGCTGATAGAGGGAGCTCATCCACGCTCTCCCCGGATGGGATTTGAACCTGGCAGCCTTCAGGTCGCCAACCCAACCTTCAAGTCACAAGGCTGTAAACCACTATGCCACCGGAGGCTCCTACACACTTTGATAAGTTAACTGAGGCTGGATCTATACTGCCATATAATTCAATATCTGATCCCATATTATCTGCTTTGAACTGGATTATATGATTCTATACTGCCATATAATCCAGTTCAAAGAAAGTACTTACTTACTTACTTACTTACTTACTTACTTAGGCGATCCCTTGTAGTTCGAGGACGATAGTCTTCCATCCTTGGTATCTTGGGGGTGGGTTCTTAGGTGGCTGAAGAGACCTATTCTTGACCCGCATATTCTCCCGCAGTGAGGACATCGGTTTCCAGGTGGAAGGCGGTCCCGGTCGGGGTTAGCTTGACGCTCCTTCCTCTTGGCACGTTTCTCCCTTAAGCCCTCCGTTCGTGCCTCTTCGAACTTCACAGCACTGCTGGTTACAATTGGAGCGCTCAAGGGCCAGGGCTTCCCAGTTCTCAGTGTCTATGCCACAGTTTTTAAGGTTGGCTTTGAGCCCATCTTTAAATCTCTTTTCCTGCCCACCAACATTCCGTTTCCCATTCTTGAGTTCGGAGTAGAGGAGCTGCTTTGGGAGACGGTGATCGGGCATTCGGACAACGTGGCCAATCCAGCGGAGTTGATGGCATAGAAGCATAGCTTCAATGCTGGTGGTCTTTGCTTCCTCAAGCACGCTGACATTTGTCCGCCTGTCTTCCCAAGAAATTTGCAGGATTTTCCTGAGGCAACGCTGATGGAAACGCTCCAGGAGTTTGGTGTGACGTCTGTAGACAGTCCGCGTTTTGCAGGCGTAGAGCAGGGTTGGGAGGACAATGGCTTTATAAACAAGCACCTTGGTATCTCTACGGATGTCCCGGTCATCAAACACTCTCTGCTTCATACGGAAAAATGCTGCACTCGCAGAGCTCAGGCGGTGTTGTATTTCAGTGTCGATGTTGACTTTTGTGGAGAGATGGCTGCCAAGGTAGCGGAAATGGTCAACATTTTCTAATGTTACACCGTTAAGCTGTATTCCTGGCTTTGCAGAGGGATTAGCTGGTGCCTGTTGGAAGAGCACTTTGGTTTTCTCAATGTTCAGTGAGAGGCCGAGCTTCTCGTATGCTTCTGCGAAGGTGTTTAGAGTGGCTTGTAGGTCTTCTTCTGAATGTTGCACCACAGTTGCACCACCACCAATATTGAAATAAGTACCCTTGCTAACATGTTTCTGCATTCACACAACTATGCTAATTCACCAGTCCGTGGTACTGCACTTCTACTTCCACATAATCTCATAACCTTGCCCTCCTGCACTTCCACTGCTCTGTAATTTTTTTAAAAAAAATGTATTTTAAAAATAATTTTGCAGTTCTTGCCTCAGGAACAGTGAGGGAAAAGGAGGAGAGTGAGAGAGGAGGAGAATCTCATTCCTGACATCAGTTCAGTTGCAGGCA
This sequence comes from Anolis carolinensis, assembly GCF_035594765.1. Lineage (NCBI taxonomy): Eukaryota > Metazoa > Chordata > Lepidosauria > Squamata > Anolidae > Anolis > Anolis carolinensis. The sequence continues at coordinate 205,792,443 of NC_085842.1, read as the reverse complement.
CAGAAACAATGGCTCCATTACCCCAAAGTAGATGATGGGAGCATGGCATGATTTGCAGCTATTGACAGGTTTTCCCATCAATAACAGGTTAAGGGTTTATCACAGGGAAGAGAAAGACCTGGAATGGGGCACACATGATGCCATGCTTCAGTGCTGGTTTGTCCTCTTCGTGTGATAAAGTTAGAAAATGAGAGGAGAAGATTGGAGGTAGGACATTTTCAAATCATTTGCAAAGTGAGTAACAGAATATTAATCAGGGTTCTCTGCCAAATTGGGACCATTGGCGAGGTTATAAATGTTGGATATGGTGAGCATATAAGAAGAGCACATAAGGAGCCCCGGTGGTTCAGCAGATTAAACTGCTGAGCTGCTGAACTTGCTGACTGAAAGGTGAACGGTTCAAATCTGGAGAGTGGAGTGAGCTCCCACTGTTAGCCTCAGCTTTTGCCAACCTAGCAGTTCAAAAACATGCAAATAGGTACCGCTCCAACATGAAAGTAACAGCGCTCCATGCAGTCATGCCTTTCACATGACCTTGGAGGTGTCTACGGACAACGCCAGCTCTTCGGCTTAGAAATGGAGATGGGCACCAACCCCAGAGTTGGACACAACTTCAAGGGAAAACCTTTATCTTTACTATAAGAAGAGGTGTCAGCTCACCACAGCCGCTCCTGAATGAACACACAAGACTCTCTGTGATATCACCAGAAACTTTTACTGTAGGAAACATGAACATCAGAAAAGCCAAGAATGGGATACTACGGCCAACCCTCCTTTATATACCCTCCCCCTCATTTGAACAGTCTCTTCCCGCTCAGTAAAACCCCGCGCAAATTCCCCGCCAAGTCCAGCAGCCGTTTCTTCTCCAAGTCCTGAGCCGCAGGTGTCTTATCAATGTCAGTGACCCTGAAACTCAGAGCCACATCCAGGCTCTAGTAGCAGGGTTCTGACATGGCGTCCTCCTCCCCTTCATCCTGGAAGGAAAAGATTAAACACAACTATTGTTCTCCGCCGTCCAGAGTTCCTTTATACTTTTTTAACAGGCTGCAATGGAATACCGGGTGTACCTTTCCTAGGTCCTTGGGTAGCCTCAGCTCATAGGTCACTTCGTTTATTCTTTTTGCTACCCTGAATGGTCCTATATAGCGTGGAGCCAATTTCTTGGATGGGAATCCCAATTTTAGGTTTTTTGTGCTCAGCCAAACCAGATCTCCTTCGCCCAATTTGTCCCCCTCTCGGCGCCTACGATCCGCAAAGAGCTTGTACTTCTTTTGTGTTTCCCGCAATGCCTCTACCACGGTTTGCCACCCTTGCTTGATTTTGGCCGGCCATTCCTCGTCGGTCTGGCCCTCCCCTTCCTTCCACTCGGGTAGCCTGGGGAAAGGTGCCACCTCCTGTCCGTATACTATTTCGAATGGGGCACGACCTGTGGCCGAATGTACGGCCCCGTTAAAAGCCATCTCAGCAAACGGTAGAAGGTCCGCCCAATCATCCTGTCTATAATTGGTGTACATCCTTAAGAATTGGCACAGTGTCTGTTGGGTACGTTCGACCCCCCCGTTGGTCGCGGGATGAAAGGCCGAGCTCAGGTTCCTTTCTGCTCCTAACAGCTGTAAGAATTTTCCCCAAAATTTTGCAGTAAATTGGACTCCCCGGTCGCTAATTATTTTGTCGGGACACCCATGTAGGCGATATACATGCTTCACATACAAATCAGCAAGTTTTTCAGCTGAAGGGAGTTTTGGCAGGGCCACAAAGTGTGCCTGTTTTGAGAATAGGTCCAATATTGTCCAAATGTATCTGTGGCCTCTGCTGGGGGGTAGTTCGCCTACAAAATCCATGGCTACGCATTCCCATGGCCTCATGGGCTCCACCACCTTCTGCAATAGCCCCTGGGGCTTCCCCGGTGGTGTTTTTCCCTCGGCACATAATTCACACTGCGTGACGTACCCCCTGGCGTCTTTCCTCATTCCGGGCCACCAGCATTGTTTGGCCAACAGTTTAATAGTCCTGGTGGGGCCTAGATGACCCGCACCTTTGTTATCATGGTACTTCCTTAACATTTCTCGTCTTAAACATTCAGGGATATACAATTTCTTATTTACAAACACCAAATCCCCACACAATTCTCCCTTTTCTTTGTTTGTTTGTAACCATTTGTCCATTCCATACGCTCGCTTCAACTCTTCCTCCCATATTTCTCCTCCCCCCGTGGAAATGGCAGTACGTTTGTTTTCTTTGGCCGCTTGTGCTCGAGTTAGTACTGCCAGGCCCCATTGCTTATCTAGGAATAGGCTCCCTTCAGATTCCTGAATTCCTCCCCCGTGCTGAGGCATCCGAGAGAGAGCGTCAGCGAGTATGTTATGTTTCCCCTGGAAGAATCTGAGCCTGAAATCAAAACGGCTGAAATATTGGGCCCATCTAATTTGCTTCGCCGATAGTTTACGAGGGGATCTTAGATACTGTAAATTTCTATGATCAGTCCACACCTCAAACGGTGTTCCACTTCCTTCCAGAAAGTGCCTCCAGCACTCTAGTGCTTTTAGAATAGCTAAGGCTTCTCTCTCCCAAATTGGCCAGTTTTTTTCTGTATCGCTAAACTTTTTTGACAGATAGCCACATGGCTTCAGGTCCCCCCCCTCGTCTTTCTGTAGCAGAACTGCCCCATATGCCCGGTCTGACGCATCGCAATGTAATACAAAGGCTTTAGACATATCAGGGTGCTGTAGGACAGGCTCCTCAGTAAAACGCTTTTTAAGGGCTTCGAAAGCTTCCTGGCATTCTATTGTCCAGGTCAGTTTGGCCCCTGGGGCCTTCACTTTGGCTGTTTCTCCCCTGCCTTTAGTCTTTAACAAATCCGTTAATGGCAAAGTGAGGCGCGCAAAGTCCTTGATAAATGTTCTATAGAAGTTTGCGAACCCTAGGAAGGATTGCAGCTGCTTCCGTGTTTTGGGGGCTTCCCACCCCCTCACGTCTTCTACCTTCGCAGGGTCCATCGCCACTCCCTGGGAGGAAATCCTATACCCCAGAAAGTCTATCTGGTCTTTATTGAACTCGCACTTGGCAAGCTTCGCATACAGTTTTGCTTCTCTCAACTTTTGCAGGACTTCCCTGACTAGTTCTATGTGTTGCTCCTTAGTCCGAGATATTATCAATATGTCATCTAAAAAAACAAAGACTCCCTTGTACAACAATGGATGCAACACTTCGTTGATTAATTGCATGAACGCGGCACCTCCGCCGCACAAACCGAAGGGGAGCACACGATAATTGAATAATCCGAATGCACAGGAGAAGGCCGTCTTCCACCTGTCCTCTGGTTTGATCTGCAATTTATGGTACGCTTCAATTAAGTCCAATTTAGTGAATATCTGTCCCTCCGATAACTGGGCGATCAAGTCCTTCACTAAGGGTAAGGGGTATTTATTTACAGAACTGATTGCATTCAGGCCCCTGTAGTCAATGCAGAGCCTCAGCGTTTGGTCCTTTTTCCGCCTGAACAACACAGGCGCCCCTAAAGGGGAATTTGAAGGCTCTATGAAACCCCTCGCTAGGTTTTTATCAATGTATTTTCTCAGTTCCTCCTTTTCCCTAGCCGACATTGGGTATATTTTTGCCTTGGGAAGCTCTGCTCCTGGGACTAGCTCTATCTTCACTTCAACTCTCCGCTTCGGTGGGAAACTGTCTGCTTCCTTCTCATCAAATACGTCCACAAAATCCCGATACTCTGGGGGTAATTTATCTGCCAGTTCTGCTATCCTGATAGAGTCTTCCTCCCCCCTTTTCCCCGGCTCCCTCTCCACTTCCTGGCTCCCTTCTTCCAACTTCATCCTGAAGATCATGCTCTTATCCTCCCAGTTGATTAGCGGGTTGGCCTGCCCCAGCCATGGCATGCCTAGTATAACATTATAGCTGGCTATTTGTGATATCACAAATGATACCTTTCCTTCCCAACTCCCTATCTTACACTTTACATCTTCGGCACTGTACTTAGCTAACGATCCCGATGCTGTGGATCCGTCCAACTGCGAAAAAGCTATTGGGGATTCTAGGTTCGTTCTTTCGCATCCCAATCCCTCGGCTAATTCAGGGGAGATGATGTTCCTGGAACATCCACAATCCACAAATGCTTTGCAGGTTGCTTGTTTGCTGCCACTTTCAAGCTGAATGGGGACCACTATCATGGCTTTGTCCTGACTTACCAACCCCCCCGAGTGGTGCCTCATCGGTGGTTCTTCCTCGGCGCGTTTCCCTGCCACGGCTCTTGGTTTGGGCGGGCCTCCGCCTTCCCCTTTTCTCTGCCAGCACTCGGCAGCCCTGTGGCCCAAACGGCCGCACACGAAGCAGCCCCTCCTGCTGGTGCTCACGTTCCCTGTCGGCTCCGTTCTCCTCCCGGCTGGGGTTGATCCCTCCTTCCGGCTCCCCTCTTTCATCTGCGGCCGCTGCTGTAGCCCTCCTCGGTGCCTCCTCGCCTGGGCCAGCGATGTCTCGATGCGCCCCGCCAGCTGAATCCATCCGCGCAGTGTGTCAGGCTCATCACGATGCACCGCCCAGGAGAGGATCTCCCGCCTGAGCCCCTCTTTGAAGAGTTCTATCTTTGTCACTGCAGACCATTCCGGCACCTTTTCAGCGAGGCATTGGAACTCCTCCGCATACTCAGATACCGACCTCTGCCCCTGGGAGACGGTCTTCAACTTCTCCCTCGCCCGGATCTGTTCCAGTGGATCTCGGAAACGGGTCTCCAGGGCCCCCATAAAGCGTCGGAGTGACCCCAGACATGGGTCGCGCCGCGCGTGCAGTTGAACGTACCAGCTGGCCGCTCCCCTCTTCAACACTGCACCAATGGCCCGTACCCGGCTGGATTCCGTTCTAAAAGTGTGAGCATTGTCCTCCATATAGCCCCTCACCGTGGTCAGGAAAAAATCCAGTTCAGAGGACTCTCCCCCAAACTCGATCCTTAGTTCCTCTCGTCTCGGTAGGGGTCCCTGTGGTGGCAATCCCCAATCCTCCGCCCGTCGCAAGCCCCCTTGCGGACCAGTGGGCCCCGCTGCTGCTTCTCTTGGCCCTGTGCCACGCCCGGCATTCGCCAGGGGCACCAGGGTCTCAGCTGGGAGCGTAGCCGGGATTCTCGGAGGCTTTTCCCCTTCGTCGTCACTCTCCTCCACCCGCGTCAGGCTTGTTTGGGTCTTGGGCCGGGCGCCGGGCTCCTTTCGCATTTCCCTTCCCTTCGGTGCTGGGAGGTCTGCAAAGCCCTGGCTGCTTCCCACGCTCACGTCCCACATTGAGCCAGCCCGAAGTTCCCTTCCTCTCTCTGGCTCCGCCAAAAACGCCAGGCGCTCCATCGCCCTCGACATCACTGCCAGGGTGGTCTCCATCGCCGACATCCTCTCCTCCAGAAACACCATCCTTTGTGGGCCTGGGGAAGGTGAACCTTCCTCTCCTCCGGTGCTGTCTCCCCGCACCACTCCACGCCTCTGGGTTACCCCATTTGGCTGGGCATAAGCGGTGGATGACGCCAGGGCCGCCAGCTGGTGGAACTCAGCGTCCGGCTCGGGAGTGGCCCTTTCCGACCTTCCTCCTCCTGCGCCCAAGAGCTCTTCATCCTCCACTTGCATGTTACACCTCACCGCTACAGCGGGATGGTGTCCGTATTCTTGGCTTAGTGTCAGCTCACCACAGCCGCTCCTGAATGAACACACAAGACTCTCTGTGATATCACCAGAAACTTTTACTGTAGGAAACATGAACATCAGAAAAGCCAAGAATGGGATACTACGGCCAACCCTCCTTTATATACCCTCCCCCTCATTTGAACAGTCTCTTCCCGCTCAGTAAAACCCCGCGCAAATTCCCCGCCAAGTCCAGCAGCCGTTTCTTCTCCAAGTCCTGAGCCGCAGGTGTCTTATCAATGTCAGTGACCCTGAAACTCAGAGCCACATCCAGGTTTATGTGCTCAACAGCCCACAGCTCCTTATGTGTGGTGAAAGGAAGAATCATATCTACAGCCATAAGGGACTAAGTAGAAGATTCCAAAGTGGGTAAGCCATAAAAATGTAGTCTTCTCCACACAAATCCATTCATAGCTATTGCTCTTGAAGCCACTAGAAAATCCTCTTTTTCCCACCCACTCGCTCATATGAAATGCAACATGCTGAATCCCTTCCTGATGTCAGATAGCACTGGGGGACTTTGCATAACCAAAAATGACAGAATTGTGCTGAGTCTTGAACAAGGCTGAAACCATTTCTAAAAAGAAGATGAAGCATTTTGCGGTGATACTGAAACAGCAAAAGGTCAAATTTTGCCTTCAGGCAAAAAAACTTGCAATAGGAATAGTAGGCTTTCTGATCCAGCATGAACAAGTGGTACACTGTGCAATGAAAGCAAAAAGCACAAGCCCTTCACTTTCACCAAGGGGCATGGCTATGCACCAACAGGGTTACGTAGAGGTACACAAAACAGCCTGCTGTGGCATAGTTTCTGACAGTTAAGGTGCCCTGCTGAGTCCATAATTGTTGAAGGGGCTGTACAAATAGAGTTCTTGATGAGCCAGGAGTGAATCAAGACTAATTCATAACTTTAAAAAGCCCAGAGAAATGAAAGAAAATTATCTTTGGAAATAGGAACAACAAAGCTCCCTTCATCCTGTTTCCATCCAAAGTTTTATTGTATGAAGGAGGCAAACCAGCATTGAAGCAGGATGTCATGTACATCATTTTGTAGGTCAGACATCTCCCTACAATTAATCCCCCATTATTGATGGGAAAAACCCATCAATATCTGCCAGTCACACAGCTCCATGTGTGACACACATCATAGATGGATGTAACCAGTGATATACAGCTGGTAGTACTCAAATATAAATGCTCTTTCTCTGACAGTTCGTGCCAAATAAAATAAGAAAGTAGGGCCTAAAACTGTGATGCTGCTGAAATGCTGAGGAATCATACACTCTAAAGCAGGGGTCCCCAAACTAAGGCCCAGGGGCCGAATGCGGCCCTCCAATGTCATTTACCTGGCCCCCGACCTCAGTTTTATAATATAATATTTTTATATCAGTTTTAATAATATAATATATTGTATATACATATAGTATTGATAATAATATTATTTTATACAATATAATAATACTAATAATAATACCATATAATAAAATTAATTATATGTTATATCTTACATATTATATAATACTATAGTGGTATAGTTCAATATAGTAATATATAGTTCTAATATTGTGCTATGCTAATAATATAATATATTGTATGTACATACCGCTGCTCTGAGTCCCCTTCGGGGTGAGAAGGGTGGGATAGAAATGTAGTAAATAAATGCAGTAAATAAATAATTAATTTTAGACTTAGGCTCGCCCAAAGTCTGAAATGACTTGAAGGCACACAACAACAACAATCCTAAGTAACTTGCCTATCTCATTGGTCAGAAGCAGGCCCACACTTTCCATTGAAATCCTGATAGGTTTATGTTGGTTAAAATTGTTTTCATTTTTAAATATTGTATTGTTCTTTCGTCGTTGTTGTTGTTACACTACAAATAAGACATGTGCAGTATGCATAGGAATTTGTATTTTTTTTTGCAAATGATAATTCGGCCCCTCAACAGTCTGAAGATTGTGGAACGGCCCTCTGCTTCAAAAGTTTGAGGACCCCTGCTCTAAAGGAAGACATTTGCCTGGGCGAACAGCCTGTGCACAAAAGGAGCCACAGTCTGCTGTGTGGAGACAGCACTGTATGGAGTCAACTCTGGTTACACCATATTTTTATTTTGAGCAAAATGGGATGGAAGATGTTTTCACCATCTGCTAAACAAAGATCTAACAGTGGTTCTCAACCTGTGGGTCTCCAGATGTTTTGGCCTACAACTCCCAGAAATCCCAGCCAGTTTACCAGTTGTTAGGATTTCTGGGAGTTGAAGGCCAAAACATCTGGGGACCTACAGATTGAGAACCACTGATCTAACATGTTGGCAGCATTTAATGAAATAAACTATCCATGCTTCCATCCTCTGTTGTTGGGTTGTTGCTGTCTTTGCATGACAGCAGATAAAAAAAAGTAAACAGTGTAACACATGTTGGAAATTGCTTGCAAGAACCACTGCAGAATCAAAGTTGCCTGTAGGCTGGCTACCATGTTTCCCTGAAAATAAGACACTGTCTCTTGTTTATTTTTCCTCAAGAAGACACACTATGGCTTATTTTCGGGGAATGTCTAATTTTTATTAATTATGATACAACAATCTGCATTTATTCAAATATAGTGCTGAGTAAAATGGCAGTCAGAACTTTACTTCTTCCCCCTGAGGACACACAATACCTAAAGCAGAGTGTCCTGCTCCTCACTTCACTGAGGAGACTTCCTTGGGGATGGGTCAAAGGGAAGCAGCGCTGCCAACCACAGCCCCATTGGAGCCAGTGACTCACTCCCTCTCTCACTCATTCAGGGAGGAAGCCTTATCTTGCCTGGCCTAGCCTGAAGGGAAAAAAGAAAAGGAGGAGGAGGAAGAAAAGGAGGAAGAGGCAGGAAGTGAGAGGGAAGAAGGCCTGGACTTGCCTTCGCCGCTGCTGCAGAAACTTCTTGCATTCACTTCCTATGTCTCCCTCTATGCCTAGGCTTGTATCACTATGTCTTATTTTCGGGGTATGGTTTATATTGTGCAAATGCTTAGAAATTCTGCTGTGTCTCATTTCCAGGAAAACATGGTAGCACGAAGAATGACTCTTTATTGCAGGAGCATTTTTTTCTCAGCAGGGAGTATTTTCTATTGAGGTAGAAGATTATCCCATGATACCAATAATGTTAAGTCTCCCTGCAAAATAAAATAACAACAGCTGTTTTGCTTTAAGATACGACTTCAGTTTTTGATTAGAGTAGAAAGATTATTTTTATTGGCCACTGAAGAAAACAGAACATATTGAAACAAGTCCAGCTTATTTATAACTTTTGATACTTGGTGTCTACTACTGGTGTGATTTATGCCCAGCTGCCTTTCACTTGTCAGTGTTTGTATGTCAATTATTGATTGATGGACTTGCAACAGATCATATGAAGCAAATCCATTTGTGGCTTTCCTTACACCAAATGCACATGTTTGGCTATCTGGAGTTTCTTTTCTTTCAATTGTTGTTATTTTTATAATATGTAGGATATTTTGCTGATTATTTTGGTTTGATGGTTGAAACAGTCAGGAATGATGATGATAATGACAATGATATCCCTATCTTAATTGTGATCTATACAACTGCAGCAATCATCGCCTACATACACTGTTTTGTACATTGTACAATAAATATTCTCACAACTCTGACAAGAGTGCTTGCTAAGAACATGCAAAAAAAAGCCTCTTGCAAAAAAGAGGATGTTTTACCCCCAAGTTTCTTGTTCTCACTTGTAGAGAACGAGACAAGCTAGAATTTATAACTCTGCTGAGTATGCTTGCAAAAAGCACACATTCTTGCATTCAGTGATGTGTGCATGGAGAGGGCCTGCATGAATAATATTGTTATCATATTTTGCCAAGTCCAGTTTATATAAACAAAGGTTTCTCAAGCAACAGAAGAGTCAAACTAAGTCCCAGTATATTAACAGAAAAAGACCCAAATGCCAGAGCACTTGTAGGCTAACAGTATTGAGGTACATACACACACAAGTCATTGAGAGTGAGATAAAGCCAAAGTCCTGAGTACATGTTTCCATGGTCATGCCAAATAAGTTTATTCAGAAACAAACAAAAGCCAGAATTCCAATCCAAAGTCAACAAAGTCAGCAGTCCAAAAACAACAGTCAGAAATGCAAGACAGGAACCAAAATGCAGCAGTCAAGGGCACAGTCCAGAATAAACAAGGCTGATAATCCAAAGAGCATCAGAGCCCAGATTCACACCACAAAGCAAGTCAATGTCTCCCATGACAAGGCTCTCACACCAGAAGCAACTTGCAATTTGTCAAGTCACTCCTGACACAAAAAAAAAAAATTGACAAGGCTTCACTTTGACAGTGTTTTATCCCATGTTCTCAAGTGTTGCCTGTGTGCAGCCCATTCCTCTGCTAATCATGCAGACCTGCAGACCTCTGCACGCTGTCATCTATGTTCTGAATGGGGCTCTGCATTTAACCATTCATTGGCCTGCCGTGATGTACTGGCTTCTGTTTGCTCTACCTGCTAGGAAGTGGTGGTTACGGATCTTCTGCAATAACAAAGCTAGGCTGGAGGGGAGGGGGAGAGGCTGCTCGAAACTGCTGGCTTCGAGCTCTACCACTGGCCCTTCCCTCATCCTCACTCTCAGAGCTAACCAGGGCATATGGTTAGTATGAGGTATTAAATGGATCTGGGTCCCTTTCCTTCTTGACATTTGGTTGTCATACTCAACAGCCCCTCATTTTGCTCACTCCCGCTGTAAAATGCAATACAACTCCTATATCCACAGGGGATACATTCCCAGACTTTGCATGGCTATACAAGGCACAGATAATAGCAAACCTTATTTAATGGAATGACTTCCAGACATGGAATACCAGAGTGTCATGCTGTCGGACCTAGAAAATGACTGAAGACATATTTTGTTAGATATTGATAAATGAAAACCACGACAGCCAGTCCTGTCCATACGAGAGTTGTACTGTATTAAACTGCTGGACAAGTCCACAGTGATTCACATGGCATGCACTATGTAAATATTTGCCTGCTTGAGTGTTAAAATGCTGAACACAGGCAGCACTAGCCAGCTTGTTGCTCTCAATGGGGGCATTCTCCTCCAATTGCAAAGCAAGGGCACAGCGAGTGCCCATGCATTCACAACGTCTTTGGCAACCAGCCACTGACACAAGTTCCATTTTGTGTCTATTGTGTATCAGGCTGACAGACCCCCACATATTCCCTTGAATTGTGAACCACAGCACAAAGGAGTAGAGGAAAGACAATATGACTGAATGGCTGTTGCTTTGGGCTTTCAGCCAAAAGCGCTTAATTTTTTTTAAAAAAAACCTTGGTGATTGAAGTTACTGCCATTTGTCCTATAGAGAAGCTGGAATTCTTTGGAGGACAAAACCTGCATTTCCCCCATCTTACTTCATGCTAGCATTATATGTTTGGAATCCTTACATTAAAAAGAAATCATGCCTTTTTTGCAATGGTTCTGGACTTCTCAGACATGTTCAGTGGTATCCTTATATACTGTCTTGCTGGGTTGGACTTCCACCACAGTTTTGCAGCACTATTGAGGCACTGCATTCTCAAAATAGTGCCATTGGATTCCAATTGGTTCATTCAGTCTGGGAAATGAATAAACTCATTGTAAGATTTACTATGCAGCATTATCAATATAGAGATAACACTCAACTTCCCTTATCATGACAGCAGAAACATTGAGATGTAGTAAGCTGCATGTTGGCTATCAGTCCTATAATGGGATCCAGGTGATTCTGAATAAGATAGGACTCTTTAGATACGTAGTCTGGGCCGTGATGGTGCAGCGGGTTAAATTGCTAAGTTGTAGAACATGCTGACTGGAAGGTTGTCGGTTTGAATCTGCAAGATGGGAGTGAGCTCCCATTGTTAGCCCCAGCTTTGCCAACCTAGCAGTTTGAAAACATGCAAATGTGAGTAGATCAATAGGTACCATTTTGATGGGAAGGTAACAGCGCTTCATGCAGTAATGCTGGCCACATGACCTAGGAGGTGTCTATGGACAACGCTCGCTCTTCAGCTTAGAAATGGAAATGAGCACCAACCCCCAGAGTCGGACTAGACAAGGGGAATTTTTTACTTATACTGAAATCAATACTTATGAAAAGCAGGTTATAATGCTGGTCAGAATATACTGGCTGTGGCTCTTTCTGGGGAAGGCAGAACAAGTAATGGTCACACATAACTTTATATTCACAAACGGCTGTTTTCATCAACAAAGCATCTTTGCTGGCTAGCATTGTGTGGAACAATGTTGCTGGTGAAGTAAAATCTCTATGCAAAGTCTGATACAATCTTATTTAGTTTTTCTCACATTATTCTCACTATCAGTATTCTAATCTTCTCAGTATCAGTAATCTAATCTTTATCACCATCAAATTCATGTGGGAGCGATTGTGTCTACAACCTAAGCTGTGTCTCTATTCCTGTTCCGTATTCAGACACTCACCAAAACATTGTTCTGCATTGCATGAGGCTTATTCTCCATAATTGGCTTAATTGCACATCATGTTCCCCATTCAAAAGCCCAGTTTCACACAAAACTGAATTACTGTTGTGCAGCACATGAATAATTGGCTTAATGCTCTACAGTTTATCTATGCAATCCCTCATTTCCCACAGGTACAGTAATGACATTCTCAAACCTGTGGTCTGTTTGGGATATGTAACTGCAATAAGCAACATTTGATTTTCAGGCCAAGTAAGAAAATCTTTGGATACTTGAAGGCTCTCAAATCCTGAACTGAAAGTCTGCCCTCCATCCTTGTACAGGCATACTTTGCCACAACCAATGACTCCTTTCCCCTTTATTCTTTATCTCCTATCATGCAGCAACCTCTTTTCTTGTTGTGGTTAGATGTAGAGGCTGATCTCCAAAGGCTCAGACTCCACCTTCCATTATGGGGAAACCTAAGAACAGAATGCCTATTTTCCTATAAGTCACAAGGGACCATTTTCAGTTAGGGGACATCAATGATTTTTGATTATCAATTCCATCGTGCCTTGGAAAGTAATCTGTTTCAGTCGCTTTTCAATTTTCTAAGCCAAAACATGATACTCAGAAGCCTAAAGTCATCCTTCTTACTTAGAACAAGACTTAACTATCTGTTAAGCTCTGGAGTGCTTTTAGCTACTTGGCTCTTTTGTCTCCAGAAGGAGGGAAAGGAAAAGTGCTTCTACTTTGGGTTACTATATATATACAAGTCGAACTCATGTATAAGTCAAGGATCATTTCATGGAGAGAGGAAAGCACACACTGCCTCATAGGGCCAGTTGCTCCAGGCTGCTGCTGTCCCCATTTTCCTACTCAAGCATTCAAAAAAGCCAAAAGCGGTAGAGATGACTGGTGCTTCTTTTAGGTTCTCCCAGGATGGACCTCTTGCCTTTCACCACTCTACTAAAAGAAGGGGATGCATCCTTTAAAAAAAATAAAAGTTAAGGTACAGTACTAACCCATGGACCTAGTTTTTTGGGGTTGATTTTTAACTAAAGTATCTAGACTTATGCATGAGTATATGCAGTCCTTATATCTCTATCAGTGTTGTGGTTTGTGAAGAATCTGATGCTTCAAAGGATGAGTCTTTCCTTAGGTCAGAGTGGCTGGCTGTAGCTACCCCATGAGAGCGTGAAAGAGAGACAGACTCACTTTTCCCAGCTGCTTCAAGATAAGCAGTGAACAACCAGATGTACGAGGAATGATGTCATGGGAGGGAATTAGGATTTTAAGTAGGCTCCAAGCGGACTGCTCTTTGTGAGAACCATGTTGCATTTCAAGTGGGAACAACTCTTAAGTTCTATAGCCTTGCTTCAAGTGTTCAAGTTTCTAGATTTTAGGTCTTGTCCATCTTTGCTTGTTTAAGCTTCAAGTTTCTGGATTATAATTCCTGTTAATGTCTTCATGGTTTTTGGTCTGGTTTATTCTCTGCATTGTTTTCAAGTTCTGGATATAACTTTGACCAAGTGTATGGAGTTTGCCTTGTTTCACTGTATTGACTTAAAGTGAAGTTCTAAGTTTTTCAATTCCTGTGTGTTGATTCCTGAAATCGATAATCACCTATACTCAACAACTTTGTCTTTTGGATTTTTGATGGTTCTTTTTATTGTGCTACTTCTTATCTTTTATATTTTTACTAGCTATGCCCGGCCACGCGTTGCTGTGGCGAAGTATGGTGGTATGGAAAATAAAGTATTGAGGAATTGGTGGTAGTTAAGGTCAAGGGTCAAGGTTTTCCCCTGACATTAAGTCCATTATAAATGGATCATTAGCTGTGTGGAAGGGCCTTGAGTCTACACTGCCATATAATCCAGTTCAAATCAGATAATCTGTATTTTATAGGCAGTGGGGAAGAGGCCTAGGTGAGGCCTAACTCTGCCTGTACTCTGGGCTGAGTGGGTTGCTAGGAGACCAAGTGGGCGGAGCTTAGCCTTCTAACTGGCAGCAATTGGATAAAAACAATTATTCCTCTCCCTCTAATTAGGACTTTATTTTCCTTTTCTTTTTGTTGTATGAACGTAGAGGCATGGATGAGGGGTTGTGCTGCCAAGTTTAGTGTTTCTGGGATGTGTAGTTTTGTTGTTTTGTCCTAGGCTGAAATTTCATTACCTTTTTATATATATAGATTAATAAACTTTATTTAGTGTATTCTCTCATGCCTGCGTGTTGTCTGGGTGAAAAGGTGCCCCACGGCTGGGGTGCAACAATCAGCAACTAGGAAAGGTGGATAAGAGCATTGGAAAGCTTGTGGGTAGGAGTATGGGTATGATAGCTTTTCATGATAGCTTTTCCTCTACCCTAAGCCCTTGGACAAAGTAGAGAGAGCAAGCCAACAGGACTCCCTGCTTCCACTCATCTGCTCCCCAGGAGAGGAACAGGTCTTCTTTGTGTGCTGAGAAGCTAAACGTAATCTGAGGTTTGACTGAGAGTTTTGATGCTGCTTTATTTTCCCCTTTCTTATACTTTATACACCGCAAAGGCTCTCTCACTGCAGTTGGCCCCTCACCTGAATATACAGTAATAGAATTTTAAAGGCAGAACTTGCAAGTTCATTTCCTATTCTCTTTTTAGAGAGATGCTTCCAGACTCCAGCTCACTTCTGGGACAACCACCTTCATTCTAAGGAAATCTCTCTGCCCCTCTGCAAAATCACTTGAACACCACTTTGCCATTTGGCTTCTGATTTCATTCAGTGGGATCCAACTAGCTTACTATAGGGAAGAAGAGTTCTTTGATTTCAAAAATGCTCTGCATGTATACACTGTGCAAAATGTCACTGCCTAGAAGAATCCTCCATCTTATGCGATTGTGGAGCAGAACAAACGACTCAGCATCTGTATGCATGCCTACAATGCCCTGCCTCATGAACAGAAGAAGAACTGTATAAAGCTACAGAGACAATGCAGCTGCTGTTGCCTGATTTTGGTCTAAAACTATTTAGCTGCTTGTGATCCCTTTGTTTTATCAGTTTTAAACTTATTTATTATGCAATGCTTTTGACACAAAATAAATTAAAAAGGTAGTGCTCGGAGTGGCAAAGTCAAGGTTTGCTGTTTTTCTGAATATTTTTGAGACATGATTGATTAAATCTGTAGATGCACAACCCTGGATATGGAGGACTTACTGCATTACTTGCCAGAAAAAAGCACTATGAAAATCATAAGGTCACCATAAGGCACATATAGGCACACACCGAGATCTATTTATGCAGCTGTATTTCCATATCACCAAGTGTCATTCACAATACTGAATAAGGATGAAACACATAGATAATATCTTGGCAATAAGACATACTTCTGAATCCTATTTTTACATCATATTCATTGTTATTGCTGCTATTGTTCTCAAGCCACTTTGCAGAGAAGTGGTGTAGTGGCTTGAGTGTTGAACTATGACTCAGCCATAGAGACCCACTGGATGACCTTGGGTGAGTCGTACACTCTCAGTCCCAGAAATCCCTGTGATAGGGTCAATTTAGGTTGCCATAAGTTGGCAATGACTTGGAGATGCACAACAACAGAAAGAGTTATTCTTGCCTGTACCCACAGGAAGAAATTCAAGGACCCACATATTTCATTTTTTTCTGGCAGGGAAAGCATAAAGATGGAGAGAAGGAAGGAAAGCAATGACAAAACAAACAAACAAAAAAAAAACAGAAAAAGCAGAAGAATCAAAGAAGCAACAAAAGAAAGATATAGTGCCAATACATTCATTTAGGGGAAACCAAATGAGTATCCAATGCAAACACTGCACAGAGCCTACCCATTACAGTATTGTGTAGCTTGGGCTGAGGTGAGCATAAGAACTGATGCCAACACACTCCTGATGCAGGAAATTAAAAAAGATGGGGAGACAGATGGGCAGAGAAGGGGTACAGCCTTCTTAATCATAAGGACTATGCCTCAACTAATTACTGAAAGTCATAAAGTCTGTAAAACGGAGCTTTATTGTCATCACCCCCCCCCCCCCCAGACCCTCCCCCAAATAATTTGCTATTCACAGCTTGGAAAGACAAGTTTCTCCCATCTGTTATCTAAAGCCAAAGAGCTCTAATTAATGCATTTGTACAGAACATACTTTGTCCCTTCCATTCAGACAAAGGAAGGCATGCTAGCCACACAAATCAAACCATGAATGCACTGCATAGAGGCCATGGATTTTTATTGTGTCTTGCTAATGAATTTAGATTGCATCTGGTAGTGCCGAATAATAGGTACAAGGCTGAGCTGCCAAAGGACTTTTTGTGCATTCAGAAGTGGTTAGCAAACACATGTTTCGAGAATGAACTGAAGTATCACAGGCAGTTGCAAATGGACCACGATAGGCATTGATGAGAATGTCTTTTGTTTTGAATTTTGTTGTTATTATTGTTTTGAGGATTCTCCCCCACAGAATTTGCAAAAAAAAAAGCATCTTAATCTCAAAAGAAAGATCTTAAAATTCAAGAAAAGTCCAGTGTAAGAGAAATTACCATACCAACCCAAGCAAAAAGATGGCTTTTAAGGATCCTTCCACACAGCCATATAACCCAGAATATCAAGGAAGGAAATCCCACAATATCTGCTTAGAACTGGGTTATCCGAGTCCCCACTGCTATATATTCCAGTTCAAAGCAGATATTGTGGGATTTCCTGCCTTGATATTCTGGGTTATATGGCTATGTGGAAGGACCCTAACTCCCAGTGAATCCAACCATTTTTGTTATCCAGAAATAGGTACACCTCTCTTCTTCTAGCTCCTTGTATGCAACATACTGAAGGGCCTTTTGTTGCTCTTACATTGAGCCAGTGTAGGTGGATAAGAATTATGTTTGGGTATTTAAAAAAGATATTTATTTATTTACTTCATTTGTATACTGCTTTTCTCCTCCCAACGGGGACTCAAAGCGGTTTTCAACATATGTATGGCAAAATTAAAAGCCTTACATACAAAGACCTAACACAATAATAGTAACATACAATAATCGATTAAATCATAAAACAACATCATTTAACATTAAAATGTAGAATTAAAAACATATCAGTATAACATTAAAATCACACAATCCAACAATCATGGTCCAGATCATTCCAATGTCATATCTATTGCACATAATCCAGCAATTATGGTCCAGATTGTTCTGAATGTTATATCTGTTTTACATAATCCTTTTATTGTATTGCTTAATGCCCAAAAGCTTGGTCCCATAGCCCAGTCTTTACATTTTTTTTCTAAAGGCCAGGGGGGAGGGGGCTGATCTAATTCCGTTGGGGAGGGAATTCCATAGCCGAGAGGCCACCACTGAGAAGGCCCTGTCTCTCGTTCCCACCATTCGCCCTTGCGAAGGGGGTGGAACCGAGAACAGGGCCTTCCCAGAAGATCCTAAACTCCAAGATGGTTCATAGAGGGAGATACGTTCGGACAGGTAAGCTGGGCCAGAACCATTTAGGGCTTTATAGGCTAAAGCCAGCACATTGAATTGTGCTCGGGAGCAGACTGGCAGCCAATGGAGCTGGTGCAACAGGGGGCTTGTGTGCTTCCTGTACCCTGCTCCCGTTAGTAATCTGGCTGCTGCCCATTGGACTGTTTTAAGCAAAATTTTCTTCATAAACAATATAGAAATTTTAAAGACCCGAATAAGAATGAAAAAGAAACTCGGAATCTGTATCATATCTGTTCAAATATGAATATATTTGGCTGTTTGTGAGAATAAATGGAATAGCTGTGATATAGTGAGGAACAGGTAAGCAGTGACATTCTCATTAATATATGGCAGGAAGGAAAGGAGGCTTGTAATACAGTAGAGTCTCACTTATCCAAGCTAAACGGGCCAGCAGAATCTTGAATAAGCGAATATCTTGGATAATAAGGAGGGATTAAGGAAAAGCCTATTAAACATCAAATTAGGTTATGATTTTACAAATTAAGCACCAAAACATCATGTTATACAACAAATTTGACAGAAAAAGTAGTTCAATACGAAGTAATGTTATGTTGTAATTACTGTATTTACAAATTTAGCACCAAAATATCACGATATATTGAAAACATTGACTACAAAAATGGTTTGGATAATCCAGAGGCTTGGATAAGTGAGGCTTGGATAAGTGAGACTCTACTGTATATTTAACTGGGCTTGTGCATTAAGGGGGGAGCGATTGCAATGAAGGTGCTCATTATGTTCAAATGTGCACTGCTTTATTTTTTTTTCCATATGAGGGAAAGATCATAAAACAATACAGTAGAGTCTCGCTTATCCAACATAAACAGGCCGGCAGAACGTTGGATAAGCAAATATGTTGGATAATAAGGAGGGATTAAGGAAAAGCCTATTAAACATCAAATTAGGTTATGTTCAAATACAACAAATTTGACAGAAAAAGTAGTTCAATATGCAGTAATGCCATGTAGTAATTACTGTATTTATGAATTTAGCACCAAAATATCACAATGTATTGAAAACATTGACTACAAAAACATTGACTACTAAAAGGCAGACTGCTTTGGATAATCCAGAACGTTGGATAAGTGAATGTTGGATAAGTGAGACTCTACTGTAGAAGGAAATGAAAGACCACTCAGAAGTGTCAATTGAGTAAGAAATAAAGTTGCAATGAGAATGAGCTGCAATAACATCCTTCTTCAAAGCCATCCTAACTTGACTTTTCCCATAGAACTCAAAGGTAGGCACTGCAAATAAAAGCAGCCCCAAGGAGAACACAGTTCTCTCCGAAGTCTAATATTATGTAGTAGACTCTGATATCAAAACACATCGAGGTCAAAGGAGGGGGACAGAAATTTATCCATTAAGGAAAGATATAACTTCAATTGCAAGAAGACTAGCGGATAAAACTTTACAACCTTGCAATGATGGACAAGTTGTCATTTTTTATTAAAACTGGAACTTAATAATTGCTTATTTGAAATAATATTCTCTCCTATTGAAGAAAATGTTTAGAGGAAGTATATATATATATATATATATATATATATACACACACACACACACACACACACACACACACACACACACACACTAAAAGTGTATGTATGTTGTATGTATGTATGCATGTGTGTAACAATGTATGTTTGTGGCTGATTTCCTATTGGCTCCCACTTCCAGAGACCACTGTGACTCCCACCAATGATGGACCTGGACCAAACTTGGCACACCAGTCCTCTATGACAAACAGAAAATACTGGAGGGGTTTGGGGTAACTGACCCACCATGGCGGGAGTTGGAGTTCACCTTGCATTCAGAGAGCACTCTGAACCCCATCGTCAATAAATCCTGACCAAACCGAGCACATAGAACCCCCATGACCAACAGAATATACTGGAGGGGTTTGAAGGGGATTAACCTGGCATGATGTGAGTTGCAGTCCACCCACATCCTTACACATCATTCATAACATTCCAAAACAATGACCTTTCCTAATAAATAGTGTTACAAGTTACCGGGCATTGCTGGGGACCTAAGCTAGTTTTTGATCATTATAACCATCAGTTAGGAGTTGGAAGTCATTTGTCCATCCATTGTATTTGAAGTGTCATATTTTGTTGCTACTACTGCTATTGTTGTTGATTTTATTACTGCTTAAAATGTTTGTAGTTTTGTAGCTTTTTCCTGTGTGTTGCTGTATTCATATAGATATTTTATATTAATAAAGATTTTAAAAAGAAATGCATGAATGGGAGCTTCTCATATCCCACAGGTGTCCTGGAAATCACAGGAATGTCCCAGGGAACCTAGATGATTCCTTGTATATTGTCTGTCTAGGCAGATTCATGGATGTAGGACTCCAGCATGACTTCACCCTGCCACCAGATTAACACCAGTGGCATAAAATCTTACCCTGGGGAAACATATCAACCAATTAAAAAGGCAGGCAGGAGGGGTACTTGGCAAACAAAGATAGATGGGACTAGGCAGGCTCTATTGCCCTATCATCTGAGACTGACTGACTGAGCAATTCAAAAATAAGAGACAGAAACAGAGTGACAGGAGGCAAAGAGCAGTTCAAAGGTTTTTTTCCCAGCTGCCTGGGAGAGAGGTATATATGAGTGTATGTATGTGCATTTGGATTTATATTAGAGAGAGAGAAGTATATGTGTGTGCAAGAGAGAGAAGGAGGGATGTTTCTTTGCCAAATACATCTGTATGCACGTGAGAAAGGTCGTATGTATTTCTGAATGTCCCTTTAAGAGGAGAAATGGGGTATGTGTGTGTTTTTGTATCTCTGTACCAGTAAAACAGACAGATGTATGTATCTGCGTGTGATAGAGAAAGGGAGGACATTGAGAATCTTTCTCTGCAGACCAATATTAATGGTGCTATCATACATATATTTTACCCAGAACTAAGCCCCATTAAATTCAGTGGAACTTACTCCCAGGAGAATGTTTACAAGATTGTAAACTAAGGATAAAATCACAAAAGACCACTGCAATGTTTAAAATATTTTACAACATTCATCTTTTCCCTAACTATGTGTATGTTAACTACTTTTATTCCATACACCTCCTGGAGCTGAAAATGCTGCATGTGATTTTTCCTCCTCCTCATGCTATTTTTAACCTCAAAAACAATCCTGTGAAGAAGGTTTGACTGAAAGGCTTTGATTATATCAAGGTGCTATATGAGCTATATAGGGGAACTGGGATTTGAATATGGTGAATCAATATGTGTTGAGCAGATAGATTGGGTGCGATCACAGACCACATACAGTGAGCATGAGAGAAAGCTGTCTGGGACAAGGATTGGTTCATTTTGCATTAATGTATAATATTTATAATTGCTTTATTTATTAGAGAAACATTATTATCAGTTTCTAAATCCAAAGGTTTCTCTGATAAAATGTTTTGTTGTTAACTGTTGTCAAGTCGACACTGACCCATGAATGAAAGACCTCCAAGACTCATCAACAGTCATAGAATCATAGAATCATAGAGTTGGAAGAAACCTCATGGGCATCCAGTCCAACCCCCTGCCAAGAAGCAGAAAAATTACACTCAAAGTCCTACTCAGGTCTCACAGACTCGAGGCCATAGCCTTCTTGACCGAACCTATTCACCAGGAATGTGTCTTCTTCTTTTCCTGTTGTCTTTCATCCTGAAAACATTATTGTCTTTTTTAGTGAGTCCTGCCTTCTTATGGTATCGCTAAAGTATGGCAGCCATGGTTTAGTCATCTTGGCTTCTAAGAAGGGTTCAGACTTGACTTGCTCTAGGACCCATTCATTGGGCTTTATACCAGTCCACAGTATTTGTAGATCTCTTCTCCACATTTCAAATGAGTTTATTTTCTTTGTATTAGGTTTATTTACAGCATTTATATTACGCCCTTCTCACCCCGGAGGGGACTCAGGGCAGATCACATTACACATATAGGCAAACATTCAATGCCTTTTAACATAGAACAAAGACAAACAAACATAGGCTCCGAGCGGGCCTCGAACTCAGAACCTCCTGGTCAGAGTGATTCATTGCAGTTAATTGCAGCTGGCTTGCTCTCCCGCCTGCGCCACAGCCCGGGCAGTTTCTTTAGCTTTCACAACCATGCACAGAAATGGGAAATATAATGGCATTCCTAACTTTAATGTTGCCTCTTAGGATCACCAGAGAATGATAGTGCAATTGATGGGTTGCTAATACAGTAGAACCCTGATAGTCCGAGTTAAACGGGCGGACCTCAGCTCGGTCAACCCAGATGACTCGGATTACCAGGCCTCTTCATTGGGAGGCAGCTTGAATCCGGAGGAGCTTCGTCATGCCAGGGGGTGGCAGCACCGGCACCTGGCGTGTCGAAGGAGCCAGCAGTGCGTGTTGCTAGGTAGCTTGCTATCTACCTAGCAACATGCACGCTAGCAAGTAGGTGAATGGGGAGGGCCTTTGCGGCCCTCCTCATTCACCCGCTCGGATTGCATGGAGGCTCGGACGAGCGGGGCTCGGACGAGCGGGGTTTTACTGTACTTGTTTTTGTGTGCATTCAAGTCATTTCTGACTTATCGCAACACTAAGGTGAACCTATCATGGGGTTTTCTTGGCAGAATTTGTTCAGAGGAGGCTGTCCTTACCAACCTTTGAGGATGAAAAGTGTGATATGCCAATGATTTCCCATGGCCAAATAGGGACTTGAAGCCTGGTCTCCCAGCATCTTCCTCTCACATTCAAACCACTATACCACACTGCTAAATATACTACAGTTTCATTCTTTCTTCTTCACAAATAATGTTTGCACTTGATCAAAATCTATGATTGCACTCTTAGGTTGCTCAATCTTATAACTCCACAATGTTTTCATATCTGAAATGTTGGAAGGTGTGGATTATAGGGGGCTGTATATATGTTCCTCAGAGGGCTGGTATGGAAGTTGTGTATCATTGAACATGTCTCAAGACCTACACTCCTACAAGAGTCCCAGCACACATACAGTACACATGGCCTTATTGTTCCTCTTCCTTGCTGTCAATACCTGCTCAGACACTTTGTTTTAACAAGCCACAGGAGCAGCAAAAAGGAGGAGCAGCTTCCAATTGCCTTGCCCTTGCTCTCTGAGTGGCAGTGGAAATTGGGCCCAGAGGGCAGGTGAATAGACAGCAATAACAGTTTCTCGTCATTGCAGCTACTAATTGACCACAGTCAGTCATTGTGGGTCAGCTTCAGCGAAAGGAGGAATGGAAAATAGGCACTCATACTGTGTTGTTGATGACAAAATGCCAGCAAGATAAAACTAGAAATATCAGCAAGTAGATCCATCACCACAACAAAGAAATTTAGACTATTATGTCAGACAACCAAGTGACAACCAAATAGCTAATGGTTCAGGAAAGGACATTGCTAGGCTTGTGCCCATGGGATCCTTGAATGTATTTCCCAAGATTCAGGATCAAGTCCTGCATGTATAATGTACCAATATTTTAAGCACCAAGCAATTTTCCTGAGCTCATGTATATTTTAGTGATAGGATGTATTTACACTATAGTTTTAGACTTCTTTAACTATTGTAGCCCCATGCTGGTTCTGCCCCTCTTCACTCACAGAGCTGGCATGATGTCATGTGAATGGAGTCGGTCAGCTCCATGGGTGACCGGGGCTAGATTGGCATTTTCCGCCAAATCTAGCCCTGTCTGATGAGGTTGATAGTCTCTCAAACACTGCACTACTGTATAGATTTGAGGAGTTTTTCATTTAAATATGACATAATAATAGCATGATTTCAACACAATAGGCAAAAGCACAAGTCCACACGTTTTCATTTTTATGTTGTGCTCAATCATTTCTTTTAAAAGAACCGATGCTATAATTCATTAAAGTGGGTTTCATATCTCCTTGGCAAATTGCCTGAGTGCATTCAGGATGCTTTCATTGTTCTGTAAAAGTTGTTGGCTAAAAGTCCATATGACCTTGCAGGTCTCTTTGGTCATTTTGTTTCTATTACTTCCCTTCATTCTTTGTGCCCCCCCAACACTCACTCACTCTCTCTCTCTCTCTCTCTCTCTCTCTCTCTCTCTCTCTCTCTCTCTCTCTCTCTCTCTTTCTCTTTCTCTCTCTCTCTCTCTCTCTCTCTCTCTCGGCATACCCACATTACTGTACGCTATGGTCAATGGAAAACGCTCCACTGCAAAAGATACAGCACAGATGATTCAATATCTAGCATCTATAAAAATAATTATGTAGAGCAGCTATTATCCCATTTCCTTACATTTTAAAAGAAGCATGTTTGAATGCTTGGTTTGTCTAATTCAATCTATTGCATCTTAATGGAATGTCAATTTATTATATGGTAATGTCAAGGCTAGGTTTACTGATAAGTTGATAAAGCAGATAACTAGAACACAAGGTTTTTACTGACATTACAATGTCTTTATAAAAAAAATTCATGTCAAAAATGACTTGAGAAACTGCAGGCCGCTTCTGGTGTGAGAGAATTGGCCGTTTGCAAGGACGTTGCCCAGGGGACGCCTGGATGTTTTGATGTTTTTACCATCCTTGTGGGAGGCTTTTCCCTGCATGGAGGAAAACAAATAGATCTTATAGAAATGCAGCTAACCCCTTTTAATGCATAACAATATCAGTACATGGTTATATCACAAAGGATGCATTAAAAAAATCCAGAACTTCACACTAGAATTTAAACAATCCCAATTAAATTGTGAAGTGGCACTTCAATTCAGGTTAAGTCACCTCTTACATCTCAACGTATGTAAAGCAAATGAACATTCTTTACCTTAAAGTATAGTTTCTATATTCCTCATTACAATGGGAAGAAAACTAAATGTGGTACGTCTGACCTTGGAATGACTGCTTTTGTTAGTCCATCTTACCACTTTATCACATTGAGAAATTTCTCCCTCACTTACTTACTTAGGCGATCCCTCATAGTTCGAGGATGATGGTCTTCCAGTCGTGATGTCTTGAGGGTGAATTATTAGGTGGCTGAAGAGACCTATTCTTGATCTGCATGTTCTACCGCAGTGAGGACATCGGTTTCCAGGTGGAAGGCGGTCCCTTCAGAGCTGGCTTGACGGGCCTTCCTCTTGGCACGTTTCTCCCTTAAGCCCTCCATTTGTGCCTCTTTGAATTCCGCAGCACTGCTGGTCACAGCTGACCTCCAATTAGAGGGCTCAAGGGCCAGGGCTTCCCAGTTCTCAGTGTCTATGCTACAGTTTTTAAGGTTGGCTTTAAGCCCATCTTTAAATCTCTTTTTCTGTCCACCAACATTATGTTTCTCGTTCTTTGGGAGATGGTGGTCGGGCATTCGGACAACGTGGCCAGTCCAGCGGAGTTGATGGTATAGGAGCATCTCTTCAATGCTGGTGGTCTTTGCTTCCTCAAGCATGCTGACATTTGTCCGCCTGTGTTCCCAAGAGATTTGCAGGATTTTTCTGAGGCAACGCTGATGGAAACGCTCCAGGAGTTGAGTGTGACGTCTGTAGAACGTCCATGTTTTGCAGGCGTAGAGCAGGGTTGGGAGAACAATGGCTTTATAAACAAGCACCTTGGTATCTCTATGGATGTCCCGATCATCAAACACTCTCTGCTTCATTCTGAAAAATGCTGCACTCGCAGAGCTCAGGAGAGGTACTGAGCTCATCGCATGAGTTAAACCACTTCTGGCTGTCATGCATAGCTCTCCGTGGTTGAAAAGAGGCAGAAGTGTCCTGCAAGGAGGGAATTTTGGCAATCAACCTCATCACACAATTTCTCCCCTGGTAGGACACTTCAGCCTCTTTTCAAGCATGGAGAGGCATGGAGCTCATCACATGGTCCAGGGTTGAAAAGAAGCAGAAATGTCCTGAAAGGAGGGAACTCTGAACACAGGCAGCAATCATGTTCAGAGCTCCTACCTCTTATTGCACATTACTCCCATCTTTACAACTGAAAAAAGGTGGAATGGGAACTATCAAAAGTTTCCCGTCCTGTTTCATTGCTCAATGGAGCCACTGCCGCACAATGCGCCCAAGTCCCATCCTGGAGAGTCAACCCAGAAGGATACCATGGTCGATGGTATCGAAAGCTTCTAAGAAATCCATGAGAACCAACAGGGAACACACTTTCTAGTTCTCTGTAAAGGTCATCCACCAAAGCTGTCTTCGTTCCTCAACCAGGCCTAAAATCAGACTTAAATGGTTTTAATGCCAGAGATTGTGATATATTTTTAATTGGTTCTGTTTGTAATCTCCTTTAAGTCCCCTGTTTTTAATATTCTATATACCCTAAAGGCACCAGATCCTTTCTGATCTAGGAAGCTGAGCAGGGTCAACTCTGGTTAGCACTCAGATAGAGAGGCCCACATGCTCTATTGTAGGCTATATTATTGCAGGGGAAGGAACTGGCAAAACCACATCAGAGTATTCCTTGCCTTAAAAAGCCATATGATATTCACAGGGCTGCCATAAGTCAACATGCCCTATGAGGACCAGCTTAAAAAGCTGGGCATCTTTTTATTATTATTATTATTATTGTTATTATTATTATTATTATTATATTATGACACAGCAAACAAGATAGATATGCTGGATTTCATATCACAAAATCACAAGTCGAACACTTCCCAAGTGTCTAGGACTGTGTGATGTATTTTCGGATGATGCGCGCAGATCCCAGCAGGGTGGCCTTTTGCAGCTGGCAGATCGTAATTTTGTCAATGTCTATTGTTTCCAAATGCCGGCTGAGATCTTTTGGCACGGCACCCAATGTGCCCATCACCACCGGGACCACCTGCACTGGTTTCTGCCAGAGTCTTTGAAGTTCAATCTTGAGGTCCTGATAGCGGCTGAGTATTATTATTATTATTATTATTATTATTATTATTATTATCATCATCATTATTTCTTACCCACCTCTCCTTGTGGCTCAAGATGGGTTATAACAAAGTTAAAACACAGTCATTGTAAACATCCTATAAAAATACACATATTAAAACATTTCTATAAAATACAAATTAAAATACACAGAAGAAGTATGCGAGTTTAAATTGCATGATTCAAACTGACTGGGTAAACCTGCCGAAAGAGATAGGTCTTCAGATGAGTTTTAAATTCTGACAGCTGATCTAGCTGTTGGAGCTCTTCTGGCAAGTCATTCTATAGTCTTGGGGCATGCGATGGAAAGGTCCTCTGGGTGATAGACACCAGTCAGGTTCTGGCTGGTTTAGCCTGCAAAAGAGAAGGTTGAGAGGAGACACGACTCCTTCTTTGGAGGCCTTCAAATAGAGGCTTGATGGCCACCTGTCAAGAGTGCTTTGATTGTGCCTTTTCTGCATGGCAGGCAGTTGGACTGGATGGCCCATGTGGTCTCCTCCAACTCTATTATTCTGTGATTCTAGATTATTAGAAGACACATACATATTCTGCCTTAAATTCCAAAATTGGGTAAAAGGCTAAATAGAACGAGGAGAAAAAAAGAGGAAGAGAATCTGTTTTCAAGGGGAATTAATAACATCCTGAAGTCATCCACTGCTTTCACATTGCTAACCCATCACTGCTCCTTTTAGATGACATCAGCATCTCATTATACTCATTCTTCCGAGAAACAACTTTACAAGCTCTGAATGAGGATCCATGAATGTAATCCACCCTCCATATTTATCATTCCAGGTACAGGCATCAAGAGGAGTGATTCCTGAAACCCACTCACTCCAAATCTACAGTACTGGAAAAACCCCACACATAAAAAAAGGAAAATCACACTTCTCTGGACATGTATTTCCTATAGTGAGGGAGAATTCTAAGAGCTGTAAAAACAGGCATGGGGAATAATATCTCTCATGGACCATATGTTTCCCACCTCTGAAATATAAGCTATTAAGAAAGCCAATATAAAGGAAAGGATGGAACACAGGCAACTAATCATCTGAACATAGATTCTTCCAGAAAAGGTTTTTATTATACGATTGCTTTGTCTCACACATGGAACTTTATGAGCATCATCAGATATCACTGTC
This sequence comes from Anolis carolinensis, assembly GCF_035594765.1. Taxonomy (NCBI): domain Eukaryota; kingdom Metazoa; phylum Chordata; class Lepidosauria; order Squamata; family Anolidae; genus Anolis; species Anolis carolinensis. The sequence continues at coordinate 205,764,827 of NC_085842.1, read as the reverse complement.
TTCCATTTGAAAGGCTGCTATATTTTCCTACTACTTCTTCCAGCTTCTTTCTTTCCATGAAAAAAAAATCCGTTAAGGAAGGAGAGATGAAGTAACTGTTCCACATCACTTAACTAATGCTAAGAGCTGTCTGATTGGGAGCCTCCCAAAGTGTGATTCATCCCAGCATAAAAGGCTCTTCCGGAAAGAATACGTTTACCATTTCTGAGAATGAGTAAGGCTTGTATATACGTACATAAACATAAGCAAAGAGAAGTTTATAAAAGAGTCAAAAGGTAAAAAGGGAAGAATAAAGGCCCAGAAATAAATCAACAAAACATGTTGTGCATATGATAATAAGTAACAGAGAATTGTTACAAATTTTAGGTTCATAATGAGCAAAATCTCCATGTCCAAAAGTTACTGGAATTGTAATATGAAAGTCCAAAGAACCGAGGCCATAGTTTGGGAAGTACAAAATGGCTGATGAAGAAAAGAACCCTTCAGTTCTTTTCAAGATACCTCTGGCAAAATCTTGAATTTAATGTGATCGAGTCTAATGTGGTTATTATTATTATTATTATTATTATTATTATTATTATTATTATTATTAAACTTTATTTGTACCCCGCTAGCATCTCCCGAAGGACTCGATGCGGCTTACAAAGGCCAAGGCCTCAACACACAATATAACAATACAAAACAAAAGGCAGATTAAAAACAATTAAAACAGTATAAACAACAAGCAATAAACAATACGCTAAAACACAATAAAACTGGGCCGGGCCAGAGTAATGGGTACAAGATTAAAAGTGCTGATGTGACAGGTGATATATAAGGCTTATAGGGCAAGTGCAGAGTGCGATATACGATCTTAATTCTAATAAAGTGCTTATGGGACTTGGTGTTGGAGATTTCCTATTAATCTGGGAAGGCACATTGGAACAGCCAGGTCTTCAAGTTCTTTCTGAAGACTGCCAATGTAGGGGCCTGTCTGAGATCCTTGAGGAGGGTGTTCCAGAGTCGAGGGGCCACCACAGAGAAGGCCCTGTCTCGTGTCCCCACCAACCGTGCTTGCGACGCAGGTGGGATCACGAGCAGGGCCTCTCCAGATGATCGAAGTGAACGCGTGGGTTCATAGACAGAGATGCGGTCACGGAGGTAGGATGGTCCCAAACCGTTCAGGGCTTTGTAGGTAAGCACCTGCACCTTAAATTGGGCTCGGAAAGTAAATGGCAGCCAGTGGAGCTCCTTGAACAGGAGGGTTGACCTCTCTCTGTAAGGGGCCCCAGTTAACATCCTGACTGCCGCTCGTTGGACCAGTTGGAACTTCCGAGCCGTTTTCAAGGGCAGCCCCACATAGAGCGCATTACAGTAGTCCAGTCTGGAGGTGACCAAGGCATGGACCATCCCGGCCAGATCAGCCTTCGCGAGGTACAGTCGCAGTTGGCGCACGAGTCTCAATTGTGCGAAGGCCCTCCCAGACACCGCCGACGCCTGAGCCTCGAGCGTAAGCGATGAATCCAAGAGGACTCCCAGACTGCGGACCTGTGGCTTCAGGGGGAGTGTAACCCCATACAGCACAGGTTGCCACCCTATACCCCGGTCAGGATTACGATCGACCAGGAGGACCTCTGTCTTGTCGGGATTGATCTTCAGCTTATTCCTCCTCATCCAGATAGACACAACGGCCAGGCACTCGTCCAGCACCAGAGAGGCCTCCTTGGAATTAGGTGGAAAGGAGTAGTAGAGTTGTGCGTCATCTGCATAGAGGTGACACCCAACTCCAAAACTCCGGATGACCTCTCCCAGCAGTTTCATGTAGATGTTAAAGAGCATGGGAGACAGAATAGAGCCTTGCGGGACCCCACAGCTCAAAGGCCAGGGGTCCGAGCAGGCGTCTCCCAGCTTCACCATCTGGGATCGACCCTCCAGGAAGGATCGGAGCCACGACAAAACCGTGCCCCCGAGACCCATCCCAGAGAGTCGTCCCAGAAGGATACCATGATCGATGGTATTGAAAGCCGCTGAGATGTCCAAGAGAACCAACAGGGTCACACTCCCCCTGTCCAGCTCTCTACGGAGGTAATCCACCAAGGCGACCAAGGCTGTCTTGGTGCCGTGACCAGGCCTGAAACCAGACTGTGACTGATCTAGGTAGTTGATGTCATCTAGAAAGCCCTGGAGCTGGGAGGCAACCACCCGCTCCAGCACCTTACCCAAGAAAGGGAGGTTGGAGATTGGTCTGAAATTGTTCAGCACCGTGGAGTCAAGGGAAACCTTTTTAAGGAGTGGATGAAGCACAGCTTGTTTCAGGTAAGATGGAAAACCCCCCTGCTCCAACGATGCATTAATGATCAACACAAACCAATCAACCAGCCCCTCCCTGGCCAATTTAATTAGCCAAGACGGGCAAGGGTCCAGAACCGACGTGGTTGCCCTCACAGCCCCAAGGACCTCCACCACGGTCTCAGGAAGAACAAGCCTAAAAGAATCCCACAAAATCGGACAGGCAGATGCCTCAATCACGTCCCCTGGCACTGTGGTGGAATTGGAGTCGAGCTCAAGGCATATCTGAGCGACTTTGTCTGCAAAATGGTGTGCGAAATCGCGACACTGAGTTGCTGGGTCGTCAAAAGTCTCCTCCACCACAAGTGGCTGAAGGAGTTCCCCAACGACCCGAAACCAAGAGGTACCCTGTTTCCCTGAAAATAAGACATCCTCAGAAAATAAGACCTAGTAGAGGTTTTGCTGAATTGCTAAATATAAGGCCTCCCCCAAAAGTAAGACCTAGCAAAGTTTTTGTTTGGAAGCATGCCCGGTGCCAAACAGAACACCAGAGCATGCAGGATTTGTAAATGTACATACCAGTTGTACATGGAAATAATGATAGTAACAAGAAATTCTTGATAGGATTCACAGTTTGTCTGGTTATGCTGGTTTATGATGACAACTACTGTACACTACAGTATATAATAAATGTTCATTTTTTGTTCAACAATAAATGTGAATTCTTCTTCATGTAAAAATAAGACATCCCCTGAAAATAAGACCAAGCACATCTTTGGGAGCAAAAATTAATATAAGACACTTTCTTATTTTCGGGGAAACACAGTAGCAGCTTTGACTCATGTATCTAAGATCTTGAGTCTTGATTTATAGATACAGCAGTAATGATACTCTGCTTGGCCTAAGAATGCTATCTGCTGATTTCTGCAGATAAGTCAGATTTTAAAGATACAGGAAGAACTGACTAATCCAGTTCTTTCATGTCATGTATTATTTTTATAGAGATACACATGGACCCATATGCATGCCACATTTGCATGTAGATGTACACATGTGTACACCCATCATGTTTCCCTGAAAAGATACTGTCTTATATTTATTTTTCCTCAAGAATACACACTATGGCTTATTTTCAGCAGATGTCTTATTTTTATTCAGTATGGTACAACATACTTCTGGGACATCATCATAACTCTCCAAACCTGGAATTCCATCCTGAATTTCTTGCGACTCCATTTCCTTTAGAACCATTGGCTCCAATCTTTCATGTCGAGCAATAGGGCTCTCATTAAATCAGCAGCTCTTATCCATGTAACTTGCTCGGAGTGCATTGGCAACAACACTATTGAGTGATTTTATTCCTTGTTGAGGCTGCCTGCACCTCTCCAGTCACCTCCGAGATAGCAGCTGTCATGACAGGGCAGATGAGAAGGGCTGCCCATCTTCTTTACCGCTCCGTGCCGGTACTCTGCATAGCCACATCTATCACTATGTCTTATTTTCAGGGTGTGGCTTATATTGCACAAATGCTTAGAAATCCTGCAATGGCTTATATTATGGGTATGTCTTATTTTGGGGGAAACTGGGTACATTTGTGACCTCATTCACTGTAGTCACAACTGGTTATAGAAGGATATTATGAATTACGTTTCTAGTAAAGTCTAAATTAAGTGCCCTTATCAAGATTGAACTGTTATTCCTAAGAAATATAAGAGACTATTTTTGCAGAATCTTTCCCACCACAAAGAATATAATAAGACAATTAATTTATAACTGTTGCATTTGTTATTGTTTTCATTTTTAGAAAGGAATAGCTCCTGGTGATGCTAGGATCTGTAGAAGGCTCTTAAAATGATTTCAGACACAGCTTTATCAGTCTCTAATTCTGTTCCATTCATTCAATTTCTTGAAGGTCTGAAGCCCCATCTACACTGCAGTATAATGCAGTGTAGGGGGCACATTATCATGTGTCCAAACTACACCTCATGATAATGTAGTTAACCCCGGAACAAACAGGGAAGTCCAGGTTTATTTTGGTTTTAGGACTTCATCACACTAGAGCATCTATCCACTTGAAATCCTGTGGCTGCCTCCTGTAGAATCCTGGGGTTTGTAGTTTTGTGATGCCCAGGACCTCTCTGGCCAAGCAATTTAAAGGCCCCTCCATGAACTACCAGCCCCAGAATTCTGCAAAAGACAGCAACCGGATAGATACTCTAGTGTGATGAGGTCCTAAAAACACCTTCAAGGTTCACAACTTTCAGTAGAATTATAGAATCATAGAGTTGGAAGAGACCTCGTGGGCTCTTCAGTCCAACCCCTTGCCAAGAAGCAGGAAAATTAAATTCAAACCACTCCCAATAGATGACCATCCAGTCTCTGTTTAAAAGCCTCCAAAGAAGAAGCCTCCATCACATTCTGGGGCAAAGAGTTCTACTGCTGAACAGCTGTCAAAGTTAGGAAGTTCTTCCTAATATTCAGGTGGAATCTCCTTTCCTGGTGAGGTGAAAGATGAAAAAAGGTGTTGGGCTTGTACAGACTGCTCCTGAGATTGCCATTTGCAACTCCAGGAGCAGTCCCCAGAGCAATCTTGCGTCTGTGTGCTCAAGTAGCCTGAGGAGGAGGGATGCCAGTGCCATCCTCCCCTCTCTCTGCCCCATTTTTGCCTTTAAAAGTTTAAAAATAGCCTCTTTACCAAGATTGGAGAGTTGTCTTTGTTCCACATCAGCTTTTTTTCATGTCAGGAGTGGCTTGAGAAACTGCAAGTCACTTCTGATATGAAAGAATTGGCTTTCTGCAAGGACATTGCCCAGGGCACACCTGGATATTTTGATGTTTTTACCATCCTTGTGGGAGGCTTCTCTCATGTCCCCACATGGAGCTGGAGCTGATAGAGGGAGCTCATCCGCACTCTCCCCAGTGGATTTAAACAGGCAACCTTAAGGTCAGCAACCCAACCTTCAAGTCATCAGTCCTGCCGGTACAAGGGTTTAACCCACTGCGCCATTGGAGGCGCCTCTGTGGTGGCTGTAAATGATGTACAGAGCTTTCAAGGGTGAATTCCTCCCTTCCCTCTCAAAAGCTTCATGTCGTCCTTTAGAGGCACTATGGAGCTTTGTAAGGTGAAAATGGGGGTGAGAGAGGGCAGGAGGCCAGTGGCTATACCTCCCCCACTCCCCTGTGCCAATTGCAAATCAGTTTGGGTGGGAATGTGACCACCTCCTTTGCCAAAAAGACACAGTTTTGCCTCTCTGTGTGGGCAGCAAATCTTAATTTCTGGAAACCTGTGCATTTTCTTCAATAACCCCTGTTTTCCCAATGCTTCTCCCATCATATCCCTTACATATCCTATCCATTATAGAGAGCTTCATAGTGACTCCTGGATATGAACAGTCCTCCATTGTGATATTAATCTTCTAGCACAATATAAACTAAGTTTATTCAATGTCTTAGAATTTCACATTTAAATATGCTGTTTTATCCCTCATGCCATGCACAAGGAATGAGTAGGACATATGGGATTCAATTTGCTCCCTCTTCTTTAAGGGTGGGGGAAATGCTGCTGGTTTGTGCTTTTAACAATAGCTAGGTTTGTTATTGTTGTGTGCCTTCAAATCTTTTCTGATCTATGGTGACCTTAAGATGACTTTATCACAGAATTTTCTGGGACTGCAAGGCCACTTACCCTATTTCCCTGAAAATAAGACATCCCCGAAAAATAAGACCTAGTAGAAGTTTTGCTGAATTGCTAAATATAAGGCCTCCCCCAAAAGTAAGACCTAGCAAAGTTTTTGTTTGGAAGCATGCCCAGCGCCTGCCAAACAGTACACCAGAGTATGCAGGATTGGTAAGTGTACATACCAGTTGTACATGGAAATAATGGTAGTAACAAGAAATTCTTGATAGGATTCACAGTTTGTCTGGTTATGCTGGTTTGTGATGACAACTACTGTACACTACAGTATATAATAAATGTTCATTTTTTTGTTCAACAATAAACGTGAATTCTTCTTCATGGAAAAATAAGACAGCCCCTGAAAATAAGACCTAGCACATCTTTGGGAGAAAAAATTAATATAAGACACTGTCTTATTTTCGGGGCAACATGGTAGTGGGAATGGAAAATCGAACCCTGGTCTCCATAGTTGTAATCCAATGCTCTAACCACCATGCATCCAGTAATTCATTGATGGAGAGTTTCTTATCACCAATATACTTGTTTCCTCTAGGTTTGATTTCCTGGATGATATGCAAAGAAGGGAACTGTGGAGTGGGATGTGTGTTGAAGGGGGAGAAGCAATTTTTGTTAGTCTTTGGTGCTCAGAGCAAGATTTCTGCAAGACTGATTCCGAAGAAAACAAGCTCCTTCAGGTCCCCATTGCTGTTGTGTCATTCTCGGTTCCCAGTTCTCATCGCATTCTAAGACCTCAAGGGAGACAAATGGCTGATCCATATGGTGACATAAAAGGGGTAATTTTTTTCCAGGACAAATCTCCATCATATCCCCTTGGAACATTTATTTTATCACTGAATTTTATTTTCTTGCTGGGCTGAAAGATGTGATGAAAAGATTTCCTATTTCTAACACCCTGTGGACATAGCATTGTCACACAACTGTCTAGGGCTGTGCATCAGCATCAAACGGGTGTCTATTCAAGGACTGCTGGAGCCACCCCCCTCCTTCTGCAAATGACCATTGACAAATCCCCCCTGCTTCGACAGACCAAGATGCTTCTCCATCTGTCTTTTCCAAATGTCCCTGGGCAGGGGTCCCTTGAACGTCTGAGGACTGTATTCCTGGCTGCCCAACAGCAGGTGCTGAGCTACCCTAGCACCCCGCTCTCTGTTCAAGGTAATTAACACCTTTCGGAAAGTGTGAATGAAAGCAATTAATATGCTAAGACACACCTGCTCTGGGAAGAGCTAACTAATTATCAATCATAATGTGTGAAAAAGTGATTGGAAGTGGGGAGCTTGTGCAGGCTAACCACACTCAATTATTCCGCCAGCCATGGAAAAGGAAAGCAGCCTTGGATTAAATGCAATCAGTTTTTTTTTCTTTCCTTGTGACAGAAGGATTTTGAAAGGTGGTGGAATATAATCGGCCTTAAATTTAATCAGACCACTGGCCCACTTAGAGTAGTGCTATCTACACTGATTTGCAGCAATTCTCTAAGGAGAGGGAGCTAGGAGGTTGTGGGGAGCAGCCATCACTAACAGGTTCCCAAATCCCAACCCCAAGGTTTCTTCATAAGGTAACTTAGAACTAAGTTTGAGAGAGTTGTGAGGAACCAGCTGTTCTTCTGGGGAGATTTGTTCACTTCCTTGAAGATCCAGCTTCCAAGCCCACAGCTTCCTCTGAAAAACATGCACCACATGTGTTAATTTTAACCCCCCCCCCTTTTATTTTCTTCAGTGAGCTCCTGCCAGTATGCAAGATTCTCATCCCTGGCCTATATCCTCAGAAAGTGAGAAAATGGCTGCTTCAGGTGACCCAGGAAGTCTCATGGACATGAGCGTGGATCTCCCAAGTTCTAGCCCACCAACTCGAACTACGATGTCACGTTAGAAAATGACTATGAATCAATTCATATCTGAATTGTTCCTCTACTAAGTGGAAGAAGGGTATTTTAAGTGGTAAAAAATAACCTCCTCTGGTCCTTGAACTTGTCCTTGTGGATTTGTTGTTGTTTATTTGTTCAGTCACTTCTGACTCTTCGTAACCTCATGAACCAGCCCATGCCACAGCTCCCTTTCAACTGTGGCCACCCCCAGCTCCTTCAAGGTCAAGCCTTCTGGATTTATATACCAATATTTCAATCGGTTTTGAAGAAACTATCTCAAAGGATACCTCACACCCTTCATTTGTAAGGACAGCAGTGAAGGTACCACAGGGACTGCCAATGAATGTGACTAGGAGCTGATTTACATGGACCAAAAAAACTGGACTCACATTGAATTCAGTGCTAGCTGCCTTCATGATGCACGGCAACTTCCAGTGAGTATCCTGGGTTTTCTGCCCTTAACTTTGCTGTACTTCAGGAAAAGTCAGGGGATACTCCAGAAGAACTACAGCAATGGTTCTTAACCTGGGATCCCCTGATGTTTCTGGCCTTCAACTCCCAGAAATCCTAACAGCTGGTAAACTGGCTGGGATTTCTGGGAGTTGTAGGCCAAAACACCTGTGAGAACCACATGTTGAGAACCAATTAATTAGAGAAGTTTATGGCAGAGCTGAATCAGATTCAATTTGGCCTGATTCACTGTCCAGATGGACACTTCTGCCATAACCCTTTCCCTGATCTATGTCACCATCACCATTCTTCACTTGCCACAGACCTTTTTGCAAGTGCCTAGCTGTCAGTCACATCTGCTAATGTCAGAAAAAGCTACCTGACTGGCCAACAAGAAAGAGTCGGTTGCTCTGCTCGCTCCTTGCTGGCAACATGAGTGCCCAGTTTTAAGACCAGTAGATGCCACAGGTGACAGCCAGGGGCTTGCAACTCCATGGCTGGGGGAGATCGATGGCAGTGACACAGAGGGTGAAGTGCCGTCCCAGTGGGACAATTGTTTTCTCAGACTGTCTGGATGCCAACATGGTGCTGCATGATGACCCAGACTGGCCCTGCATTAAGTAGCCAATGCAGACATGGCCTATCTGTTATAGACTCATGCACAAAGACAGATGAAAACCCCTGTGTGAGGGTGGCATTGTGTCAGCCAGATCACCATAGTCTCAGAGGGATAATACGCTGTTCACAGGAAAGACACTAAATATAGGACTTTACTTCAAACAATAGCATTTGGATTGGCCCTCTGGTGTCATACCTGATCCTGTTCACCTGGAGTATTGCAAATTTTCCTCTCAATTTCCTCCTGACAGAAGCTGCTCTGGTGATGAGGTGCTGGATCCGTAGGCTCCTATTTCAAATCCTTAGCACTTGTGACAACTTCAAACCAGCCTCCCACTGAGCATCAGATGAATGCCTCTATGGGGTATTCTATTCAAATACAGCACAGAAAGCTTTTTACTTCTGTTCAAGTCCCTTTATTTTCAACAACTGAATTTAGTTGCTGCAAATGACTTAAAGCAATAACCATAATGGGAACTTTATTTAACTCTGTATCTGGAATTTACAAAAGGGTGTATTTAATTGGGCAATCTCACTCCTACTCCATGATCACTGTGGAGAAAAAAGGGAGGGCAAAGATTTCCTACTTTAGAGCTGAACTAACTGTTGGAAAAGATGGGTTTGTTGCTCAGAGACTGAAGAAAAAAGGGTAACTAGTTCTACTCACTCCATTCCATTAAACTCCATACAGCCCCATTCCTGATCATTCATTGCTGCATTCTTTATGGCAACCCCATAAATGTCACAGGGATATCTTAGGCAAGGAATACCCAGAGATCATTTTGCCAGTTCCTTCCTCTGAAATAGAGCCTATAGCATTTGGTATTCATTGGTAGTCTCCTACCCAAGTACTAACCAGGGCTGATCTTAGAACAGCCATGTACTGAAATTTGCACACTCCTACATTTTCCCAGTAGAACAAAAGGTGCAAAAACTGTATACACTTGGGTGAAGTTGAAAATGCTCACAGGCTCTACCAAAATTGCATGTGGACTATATGAAAGATTTTATGTAGACATCAAAAACAGAAACAAAAAAAACCAAAATAAAAAATATGAGAAACTGAGCAGGACTGATACTGCTAGGATTTACTGGTGTCAATGTTGATGCCAATTCTTTCTGGAACCAGATAGCAGATTCCGACATTTGTGAGTTTACTGCACATACCTTTTATTGCATACCTAGCTGTTACGATCCACTCTGGGCATTTCATAACAATTTAAGAAGCGCTTTGCTGGAACAGTCCAAAGCTCATCTAGCCCATCGTTCTGTTCCCATGGTTACTATGGGAAGAAGTACTGCAAGACATGAGGAGTATAGCACCCTCCCTCTCTGGCAACTGGGATGAAGAGACATACTGGCCCTTATGCTTCATGGAACATACTGGTAATCTCTGACAGTCTTTTCTCTATTAATTTGTCACTTTTTAAACCCAAGTTGGTAGCTATCACAGTATCTTGTCAGAGCAAAGCTCTCAGTTTCATTACACACTATGCAAAAAGTGCTTTGTTTGTTGCTCTGAATCTAACCATCCCATCTTCTGCTCAGCTTAACTGTGTGATTCCCAAGTTCTAGTATTATAAGGGAAGAGCAATTTTCTTTCTCTCCACATACAGAACCATGTCCCTTGTTTTCCCTTTTTTCTATGCTAGAGATCCCCAACCATTTTAATCTTTCTCCATAGAGGTATTGCTTCAGCCCTTTGAGAATTAGGTTGGTCCTTATCTGCCCCTCTCCCTCCCTCTGTTGCAACACCTCACATGCATGAGCTCTGAGGACTACACTTTATTAATAGACAGAATGGTTAATAAACCTAAGGTCAGACTCAGGCAGTGAAAGCTTAATCTGTTTTCAGTCTCAATGTTTACAGTGATCCTCACTCCCATTACATCTGACTCTGGCTTTGGTCTACACACACTAATGAGAAAAAAAACAAGCTGTGGTTGAGTTAGAGCTACTGAAAAAAAGAAAGAAGATGATGATCACATCCATATTGCAAACTGGCATGGCACTTAGCCTTCCAATAATTATTTAGATTGGAGTGGGGGTGGATAACCTTGTCTCTCCAATTGATGTTTGGTTGCATCTGTTGCACTCCAGGTCTGGAAAAATTCAGGAATAGAGAAAGAAGAAGTATATCCAAAAAGGGTTTAGCAATAAGCAATAATCCAACAGGAGTCCAAATGTCTTAAACAGATTCAAAGGTAATATAGTCCAGGAATAGCCAAAAAATGCAAGAACAGCTTAAGCCACTTGATCATGAATATAACCACAGGAACATAGAAACTTTACAATTTATTTGAATCCCAAAACCAAAGGCTTAACTTGAAACATGGACCAGACACTCAGGCCTAGCTTCTTACTCCAGACACTATGTTGCCTGAACTAACTTGAAATTAAACAACTTGCCAATTAAAAGCTGCCCATGAAATCATTTCATCTCCCCTGAAATCTCTCCCCAGCTTTCCCACACAAACACTCTGCCCTGCGATGTCTATTGTCTGGTCTGATCTGCAAACGAAGGCCTGTGTTGATTTTTATATCTCCAGGTGCTTTTTCCTGGGAGCCTTCAGTATCACTTAATTCTCCACTCGACTCCTCCTTATCTAATGTCTCTGACTGCTTTGACTGACCTTGAAGGCCTGCATTTTCCCAGTCAGCTTTCTCAATGAAAGAAGCATTACTCCCTTGACTTAAATCTCCATCACTTTGTGCCCCTGGAAATCCCACAGGCAATCCCACAATTCTCTCTGAAACATTGGTGAACCCATCAGTCTCAGGCTGATCTACAACAGCTTCTCCCCAAAAGTCTACCCAGCACAGGCACTGGCAAGGAATGATGGGATTTGTTGTTCAGCATCATCTGGTGGTGCCCATATTTCCCTGTTATATAGGATGAACTAAGCCAGGGAGGCTGAATTAAAGGTTGAAATAAAAGAAGGATGAAACTGCAAGCCTTTGCAAGCTGTTTCACAAAATAAAGATTTCAAGATAAGGCACACCAATAATCATGTCACCAACTCACTAAAAAAAGCTCTGTGAAGGAATTTAGCTAGTCCAAGAAAGTCACCATTCTCTCTAACTCTCCCTGGGTAGAGATATTTCATTGAGTTGGCTACTGTCACATGACAAGAGTGAATCCCAGTGAAAATGTGTCCTGGTGGTGCAGTTGGGCCCCTAATCTTTGTAAATTCATTGAAATAACAAGGACAACTTCAAGTTTTGGCTTGCAAAAAGAGAAAGAAAAAAGAAGGGGTGCAAAGAAAAACAAAGAAGGCAATTCTAAACAAATGCGAATATAGCATGAATTATGAAGCAGAAGATGTCTGGCGATGTATGCTTACTCTGCATCATTTTCTTTGATTAGTCTATTCACACAGCTTTTTGGTAGCAAAAGGCAAGGAAGGTCAAGAGGCAGAAATAGACTGAAATCATTTGCTGCCTAAGGTGAGGAGGGATATTGATGGTTTTCTGCCAGTTTTTCAGTGCCTGTGCTGGGCTATCTCAGCTTGCAGAATGAGGAGGACATGAACAAATAAATGTAATAGGACTATTGGAATGAGGTGGGGGAGAGAAAGCTGCAAAGGGCAGACAAAGCAGGGCTTGGGTCTCCTTCCATTGGTGCCTCTCTTTGGGCCAGAGCTAAAGGAGACCCCAAGGTGAACCTTCCTTGGTTGACATTGACCCTTCACTTCTCTTTTTTCCTTTCTGCCCTATGACACCCAGCTGCCTGAGTTTCTCTGTGCACTTGGAGTCTCTACACTCTTGAGCAGATCAGACTTAACATTGTTGGCTTCATTTTCCTTCCACCCCAAACACGAATAATTTCCCAAAGGAGACTGAGCTCTTTACAAACCTCCGTGTTACAGAACTCTTTGCCCGCACTTGCCTCCCAGCAGAAGGAGCCCACCTTGGACCTACCTGATTTGCAGAGAAGGAGAAGGCCCTGCCTGCTCTGATGTTGAACGGCTAGGCTGCGATGTTGGAGCCAGGCCATCAGCAGCATCCAAGTCTTCTCTGGGGAGTGAGGGCACTGGCCAATGTGCAGCAACTGAAAAAGAAGAAGAGAAGCATGAAGGGCTGGAGCCAGGAAAGGAAGCACTGCCTCTCCTCACCTCCCCAGTCCTGTCGTAAGGCCCCTTCCAACCTCAAAACCCAGGCTAACCAACCCTCCTCACCTGGATATAGAAGGCCACCACACCAGATGCTGGGTTCTTCTAGCATCTTCTCTGAGGTTTCATTGAAGGACACCCAGGCAACCCTCTTCACCAGCACTATGATGATCTTTGCCAGTTCTCTGCAAAAAAAGAATGAAGTTGGTCACCAAGGCGAGTAGAAGCTCCAGGAACCACACCTCCAGGCGAGTGCTATCTCTGATGTGGCTGATGATCCCGCCGATGGCCCATGTCGCTCTTACCTACATAGAGAAAGAAGAAGGCTCAAATGCCAGGAGGGCTCCTGCTGAAGGCCAAGAAAGAGGGGGGTCCCGTTCTCCTTCCCCAACCCCCCAAAGTCAGGGTGTGGGTGGGAATGTCCTTACTGTGGCTACATCCAAAGTGGGGCCGCCCTGTTCCTTGCCCTGCTGGGCCAGGCAAGGGCCTTCCTTCACCTTGGCCAGGAACAGGTTGTGCGCCACCTCCAAGCTACAATAGAGTGAATTGAGTACAGAACATACCAATTCACCTCAAGCCTTTTAGGGAAGAGGGAAGAGGGAAGAGAAAGCCATGGTCACGGTAAGCCTTATCTCCATCCCGGGGGGGGGGGGGGGGGGAACCACTCAGGGCCCCATCAGTACCGTCAGGCCCAGCTCTCTTACTTCCCATTGGACTCCAGAAAGTGGTCCATGGCCATCTTCAGGTGTTTGCAGACCACATAGTCCACTGCCTGCATGACCTCTGCAGAGGAAGGACTAAAGACCAGCTGGCAAAGATGGTGCAGGTGTTTTTTTACCTGTCAAGAAATAAAGAAGGGAAACAATGGCACCTGGCAGCCATGGAAAGGTTCCTGGGTCAAAAGTGGTGGGAGAGAGCTGGCAGGTGAATCTGTGTGGGATGCCTGCTGGAAGGAACTGGGCATTGGGGTCCTAACATACCTTTCTAGTGGTCAAAGAGACCACTGGGTAATGAACAGGAGTGGAGAAGAGCAGCCTACATGAAGGCCGGGCATCTCTGGGACAAACCTGCCACTTGAAAGGTCTATGCAGGAAGCCCCTCTCCGCGTCCTGAGAAAAGTGATGGGCAATGCCTCCATGGTGGTGGTCCCAGGCCTCGCCGGTGTGAACTCAGGGTCTTTCCTGCCCTGGGTCCAGGGAGGACCATCTCTGAGGGTGCAGGGTGGGGTCTTCTGCTTCCTTGTGGCTCAGGGAGCTGGAAGAGAGGCACAAGGAGGTGAGGCCTGACAGGATAGGGATGGAGGACAAGGAGGGGGAAAACTGTCATGCCTCCTGGCAACAGCAACGCACCTGCTTGAACTGACATCCTCCAGGCTGGGGATGTCAGCCAGCATTGCCTCTTCGGAGTCCTGTAAAACACAATTGGGCAGAGCAGTGAAGTAAAGCTGCCCCCTCCCCTTGTGGGTATGGGGCCGAAAGAGACGGAATGGGAAGACAGCTCAGGGGAAGAAGACTAGAGTAGGAGGAAGAAGGTTCAAGGAGGGGGCAGGGAGAGGAAAAGCGGTGTGGGGATGGAGAGGAAGGAGCCCACCCATCTTTTACTGCCCCCTTCCCTTGATGTCTTCTGAGGTTGTCTCGGAAATTGTATGGTGACGACTATTATGTGCTGAAATACATCTCCCAAGGACCCCTCCCTCTGCCCTCCACCACCAAATCACCTCACACACGGAAATTCCCCCTTACCTTACAATTTGCATATCCCCCTCCCTCCCTCGGCCAATCACCTCCCACATACAATTTCTCCCCTACCTCACAATCCCCACTGGCCAAATTTTGCATATCCCAATCCCTCCCAAGGGGCCCCTCCCTCCCCTCCCTTCCCTGGCCAGTCACCTCCCGCATGCAAATTCCCCCCTACCTCATAATCTCCACTGGCTAAACTTTGAACATCCCACTCACGCCCAGGGGCCCCTCCCTCCCTGGCAAATCACCTCCCACATGCAAATCCCCCCCCCCCAACTCACAATCCCCGCTGGCCAAACCTTGCACATCCCACTGCAAAGGGGCCCCTCCCTCCTCTCCCTCTCTTGACCAATCACCCACCACATGCTAATTCCCCCTTACCTCACAATCCCCACTGGCAAAACATGTCTTATCCCCATCCTCAGGGCCATCCTGTGTGGGGCACATGGAAGGGCCTGGGCCAGAGAGGCATCCGTTGGGGGAAGCCCCGGCTGGACTTGCCTGGAGATCCCTCTTCCCATGTTGGTGGCCAGGAAGGCAATAGTGGTGCCAACCACCTGAAGGCCCCTCGGAACCCCTGGTCTCCCTGGCAACCAGGTAAACACCATCGGCCCTGGAACCTTAGCAGGAATGGAACCTTTTCAAAGAAAACAACCATCTGCCTGGAGCTGCTTTTGGGAGTGAGGGAGGGAGGGGGCCCAGCAGGAAAATAGGAAGCAAGGAAGGGTGGCCCTGCACATCTTCCTTTTCCCACTCCTGTGCCTTGAAGAGTGGACTCAGGGGCCATAGGAACGCTGCCTCTGGAGTCCCAGGCGGAGGCCCCCTTGGCTCCTCTTTCTAGAAAGGGCCTCTCCCTCTGGCTCTAGAGGCTCCCTAGTTCTTCCTAAGGCCAGAGGCTGACTCTCCAGGGAAGGGAGGGAGGGAGGGAGGGAAGGAGGGAGGAAGGAAGGAAGGAAGGAAGGAAGGAAGGAAGGAGCGCAGCCCTTGAGGTCATCTCCTGGGAACTTTTTGGCCGCTGTTTGGCTGCTTTGTGGCCCAAGGACCAAGCAGTCTCTGGAAGGGAGTCTCCTTCCTCTGCGGCTCCTGAGATACCTTTGAGATACTCTTCACCCCAAAACTCCCATTGCCTTGCTGACTCTTCTGGGGTCTTTGGTTTCTGTATAGAGGGCCCCCTTTTTACTCTTTCCACATTTAAAATGCACCAGGTCTAGCCACAGTGACACATACTTCAGTTACATCCTGTTTAGATTACTGTAATGCAATCTACATGGGGCTGTACTGAGAAGTCTTCAGCTGGTCAAAGAGCTGTTGCCAGATTGCTAACTATGGTTGGCCTTTTTTATCATGTCAGAAGCGACTTGAGAACATACTGCAAGTCGCTTTTGATGTGAGAGAATTGGGTGTCTACTGAGTCGTAGCCCAAGGGATGCCCCGATGTGTTAGCAGGGAGGTTTCTCTCATGTACCCACAAGCTAGAGCTGACAGATGGGAGCTCACCCCATCTCGCAAATTCAAACCGGCAACCTTCAGGCCAGCAACCAAACTTTCAGGTCAGTAGTTCAGCCGGCACAAGGGTTTAACCCATTGTGCGGCCACGGCTCCTTACTAGGGTTGGCTAAAGGAAGCAGACAAGTTCTTTTGTTGCAATGGCGCCATTGCCAGCTGGCCTGCACAATGGAAAGCCCGGTTTTGACCTATAAAGCCCTATATGAATCAGATCCAGGTTATTTGAAGGACCATATTTCCCTCGTGAACCTACCCAGTTTTAACATCTGCTGGGAACCCTTTTTCTCTGTCCTGTATTCTTCACAGGTACATTTGGTGGAAACATAGGAGAAGACCATCTCATTGGTTGCCCCCAAGCTCTGGAGCTCCCTTCTCAGAGAAGTTAGATGAACAAGCTCCCTACTTTTTCTGGACATTTCTGTTTCAGCAGGCATTTGATAAGTTTATTTGTTTATCATGTCAGAAGCGAGCCGAGGGTATAAGTTGTAATGTATTTAAAAACACAAACAAAGTTTAAAAACTTGTCATTATATGTCCTTTGACCAGTAGCTGGCCACTTGGAGTGCCCCTTGGAGTGCCATTTGATAAGTGTCTCACATAAACAATGCACTGGATTTTTGCTAATTGTCATACTGGTTTATGTGTGTATTTAATGATGTAGGTTTTGTTCTGGTTTTAATCTTTTTATATTATATCTCTTTTTAAACTTTTGCATTTTGTGTTTTTTTTATTGATGTAAGCCATTTTAAAATTGATGTAACTAGGGGGGGGGGGGAGTTGGGATAGCCAAAATCTTTCTTGTCTTCAGCCATTTATCATAAGAAGCACATTGAGATTCACATCTCTCCCTTAATTTGCCAGTAAAGAAGAATAGAACTGGAAGTTTGCTAAAGATGACTGACTTTAAGACTTCTCCTTCCCACAAGTATTTCTAAACAGAAAATACTTGTTCCTTGGCAATTCTAGTCAATTCCAGTTATTCAGTATGGATTCTCCTTAAACCCTTAGCTCTTCCCACTGCACTGCTTATGTTAGACACAGCCTCCAGTTTAACTGTAATGGTCTGTTTACATGACATCATAACTTTCTGCCTTTCATAAGTTATGGCATCTGTCCCAGCACTTTGCTTCCACATTGGTCTAATCCCCACTGCACAGGAATTTATAGTTTCAGCCATCATCAACAAGTGGGAACAGTTTAGGCAACTGTAGCAACTGTATTGCTGTTATGACGTTTTTCTGCAAACTAGAAAGACCAAAGAAACCAAATACAAAACAAAGTAAACTTATCTGGTGAGCCAAATTTTGAGCCAGAAGCACAAAACACCTGCACCACTTCTTCCTGGGATCCTGCCCAAATCAGAACTCTGTAATTGGTGCCAACTACAAAATTAGCTTAGAGTCAATTTACTTTACGGGAAAATGACTGAAGGAACATGGTTACATATTGACATTGCCTCCCATTTGCAGCTTATAATGCAGTAATTTGGGTGGGAATTAAATTACAGTCCAATATAAAGCAGGCTGCCAAGGCTAGTTCAGTGCTCATTGCAAAATGAATTTTGAAAGACCATGCTGGGACCACAAGCACCCTCTGATGAACAGGGCAGATGCAGGAATGCAGGCTCTCGCCCAGAATTAATCATGTCAAGATCAAGTGCTTGGGTTGGCCCCTTCTGTCTTTAAATGATGGTGGTGGAGATGGTTATTAAATGTATGTGCCATTTCACATTGCAAAAGAAATCAATCTCTAAATGACTTAACAGTGTACACACAATACTAATATAGAAAGCCATAGTTGATATATCAAGGAAAATGCAGACTTACAATGATATAGTAGTGTTATACTGATACTCTTTCTCTTTCTACTGTTCAATGGCCTCTATTGTTGAATGGTTTCCCCATTGTGCCGTTCAATGGAAGCTTTCCCCTTCCCCAACACTGATCTATTCTTTGTGTCTTCATCCACCACATCTACTATTGTTGAATAGGATCAGCCCAATTTACTTCTGGAACTAAATAGCAGCATAGTGTGGTTTCCCCAGACACATTACAAATCATCTGGCTGGGTTAACATATCTTATCTGATTTTCCATATAATTTTGATTTATAGATTTCCTTCTGATATTAGTTTTACTTGACTTGTTTGTCTTCTCATGTGTTGTTTTGTATACATTAGTGTGCTCTGACTGTTTCCTATTTACAGGAGACATGCCTATATTTTGTAATCTTTCCCTTTTTTCTATTCTTATTTTTGCCTTTGGGGTAGAAGTGACCTTTTGTGGGATGAGAGAACCACAGCTTATGGGACCGGGCTTAGCACAGCAGGCTAAACCTCTGTGCTGCAGAAGAATACTGCCAATTGAAAGATCGTCAGTTCAATCCCGGGTCAGGGTGAGCATTCACTATTAGCCCCAGCCCACTTACCCACCTAGCAGGTCGAAAGCAGAAATGCAATTAGATAAATAGGTACTGCTTTTGCAGGGAGGTAATAAAAGTGTCCTTAAGGACATCGATCGGAGGAAAGCTCCTCGGCATGGAAGATAAAGCGACAGCACACACACCCCTCCGCCTCATGTGGCTGGAGTCAAGCACAGCTTCCAAGATGCCAGAAATAAGATTGGAAAAACTGGCTTTATGTCTGTTTGTGTTGTCTGTCCTTGTTAATTTTATAATCGGCATTGAATGTTTGCTGTGTGTGTGTTCTGTAAGCCGCTCTTGAGTGCCCTTCAGAGTGAGAAGGGTGGGGTAAGTACTGTAAATAAATAATAATAAATATTCCCTCCAGGTTTCCAGATTGGTCTTGAATGGAGTAGGGGGTTGAAATCTGGCCACCAGGATCGATCCTACTCTTCATTCTTGTTTAGAGGATTGCTGTGTAACATTTAGAAATATGCATATATGGCTACTAGTCATAATAGTCACACCTCTGAGTATCAGACGTTGGGAAGCACAAATGATTATGTGCCATTGATCTCATAGCTTTCATGTGAATAAGCATCTGATTGGTTTCTGGATAAATAAAATGGTAGAATACATAATCCTTTGTTCTGATTCAGCAGAGCTCTATCTCCTTTTCACAAACATGTGTCATGCCAGTACTGGATAGAGAGCTGGAGCTGTCCCTAATTCCTCTATGCATTTCTGGTTCTTCCTAGCAAATCAGTGAGTAGAAGGGAAGCATATTTAGCTTTCCTCTTCACTTACCTGGGATTAAATGTTATAAGCTGCATATATACAAGAATTAATGCAATTTGACACCACTTAAACTGCCATGACTCAGTGCTGTACAATCATAGTTGTAGTTTTGCAAAGTCTTTAGTCTTCTCTGCCAAATAGTGTTACCCTGTTTCCCCTAAAATAAGACATCCCCAGAAAATAAGACCTGGTAGAGGTTTTGCTGAATTGCTAAATATAAGGCCTCCCCTGAAAGCATGCCCACCAAACAGAACACCAGAGCTTGCAGGATCGGTAAATGTATGTACTATAGATTGTTGTACATGAAAATAATGGTAGTAACAAGAAATTCTTGATAGGATTCATAGTTTGTCTGGTTATGCTGGTCTATGATGACAACTACTGTACAGTATACAATAAATGTTCATTTTTTTGTTCAACAATAAATGTGAATTCTTCTTCAAGGAAAAATAAGACATCCCCTGAAAGTAAGACCTAGAGCATCTTTGGGAGCAAAAATTAATATAAGGCACTGTCTTATTTTCGGGGAAACATGGTAGTGCCTTACAATACTACAGCAGCCATGTTTCCAGAGTATTGAGCTATAGCAATTGAAACAGTATCAAACTGCATTAATTCTACAGGCCAGCTGCACCATATTCAATGAAACTTAATAATAATAATAATAATAATAATAATAATAATAATAATAATAATAATTTATTTGTTTGACCAATCATATGACCATTTCAAAGTGCAACATAAATAAAAACAAGGCAAAAAGAATGGGAGGACAGCAGCTGACCTTCTGTTTGCCATCAAAATCTTATTTTCCTGATTCTCCTTTCAGGAAATGTGCTCTTTTCTTGATAGCTTTCAGCATAAAAAGGCTTACTCTGATTATGGTGGATCTTTCTTGTCCTTGCAAGAGGACTGTCAGAAGATCATTTCTGTTGGGGGACAATGAAACTTACTTTTCAGACATGGGATTAAGTGAAATTCCACCAAATTAAAGTGGCTAATAAAAATAGCTGTAGCTTGGAATTCGGTGTATACACCTGAGCCTAAGGTGTTACCTTTTCAAATACTTTACTCGTCACTCTGACCACACAACAGGTCTTTACTTTTTACTGTTGCTGGAGCACACAAAATATTTCATATGATCTCTTGTTTCATTTTGGATTGTCTCATTAGAGGATATTTGTGGTAAAAGACATGCAAAGGGGAGTTATCCTTTTGCACTGATGCACTGATGTCACTGCCAATGTCTATGAGAAATTGTCTGCCATAGTCACCCCTGGCTGTTTGGCTCATTTAGTTAAGTTTCAAAGCAAAAGGAACATCTGAAGCATTGGAGACTCTTCTAGCAGTGTTGCTAATGTCAGCATAGCCTTTTGCCTGAAAGGAGTACACAGTCCCATTACCACAGAAAGGTAATAATATGGTGGGAATATTCTAAATATCCCTCCCTAAACGTCAAACTCTCAGGAATCCATGGGATTGATTGCACTGTCTAGAACCGGGTATGCAATAGTCATGCTTCAGACTCATTCAAACAGGTTTTGATTATATTTGCCAGACATAATAATCTTGCCAAAAGCCTTGAATATGTTATTTACAGTATGGTGATGATTATTCTGTTTTGTGTTTGAAGAACCCTTTTGATTATGTTACAGGGAAGAGTTCATATGGAAAAAATACAATTAGAAGTAATTTCTGTTTTATCTCAGCATGACTAGTTTACCATAATGTTTGCAATTGTTGAGTAACATCATTCTCCCGTATGCCTTGGGGCTATTTGAAACTGATCAAAATATTTTAGAAAAGATTTTACAAACTGGCACTGCTGTGCTGGCAAAAACAGCCCATGTTTATGTAGTGCTATATTATCATTAAACTCCTAATGTTATAATAAACTCTATTGGAACTGTGGTGCAAAAAATTAGCTTTTTTAAAAAAAAGATGCAGAAACATACAGTGAATGTTAACAAAGCAAAAGGCCTCTTTGTTCATATGCTAGCCAATACTGCGATGCAATAGGACCTATGTAGTATACAGTGCTGGATTTATGCATAAATTAAGTAAACTTTACAACTTTGAGTAAAGAGCATTTTTACTTAAAGTTGCACTCTCCCTGACAGACTGTGTTTGCAGCCTGGAAGTGTTCCTGGATCACTCTCCCCAAATGTCAACTGAGATAGATGCAACAATCAGCAGTTCCTATTATAGGCTTCAGCCGAGACATCAGCTGCACCCTTTTCTAGAAGTGGGAGACCTAAAGATGAGAGTGCATGTGTTGGTAACCTCAAGGTTGAATTTCTGCAATGTGCTATACACTGTACTACCTCTGTACCAAGTTCGGAAACCATATTTTATTCAAAATATGGCAGCCGCTTTGATTGTAAGTACATCCAGAAGTGAGGGCATCATACCGATAGTAAAATCACTCAACTAGTTCTCATTAATTTCTGACAAAGTAGTTGGTTATTACCTTTAAAACCCTACATTGTTCGAATCCAGGTTACCCACAGGAGCACCTTCTCCTGTACAATACATTTGCTAGGGGCCGGACTTAGCACAGCAGACTAAATCACTGTGCTGCAGAAAGATCCTGCTGATCAAACGGCAGCAGTTCAAGCTCTGATTGGTGGTGAGCACCCGCTGTTAGCCCCAGCTCACCTGCTCACCTAATAGATCAAAAGCAGAAATGCAAGTAGATAAATAGGTACCACTTTTAGCAGGGAGGTTGTATAGGTGCCCTTAAGGACATCAGTCAGGAGGAAGCTCTTCAGCATGGAAGATGAAGCAACAGCACCCCCCTCCCCCATGGCCAGAGTTGAGCACAGCCTCCAAGATGCTGGAAATAAGATGGGGGAAACTGCCTTTACCTCTTCTGTGCTGTCTGTTCTCGTTAATTGTATAATTGGCATTGAATATTTGCCCTATATGTGTTCTGTAAAGCTGCTCTGAGTACCCTTCAGGGTGAGAAGGGCGGGATATAAATACTGTTAATAAATAAATACATACATTGAGGTCCTCTGTGAGACATTTACATCAACCAGAACCTGACTGGCAACTATCACCCACAGGACCTTTTCATTGGCCACCTCTAGATTAAAAGTTTATAAGCAATGCTTTTGGGTTGGAAAGATTAGCCGTTTACAAGAAACGTTGCCCGGGGGACGCCAGACTGGGTTCACTCACTCTTCGAGGAGGCTCTTTCTATATCCCCCAATATATATGTTATATATATATTATATGCTGATGACCTTGGCCTAACAACAAAAGCAAAAGATTTTGAAACAGTTGAAAACCAACTCACTAATGCCTTGAAAGATCTCTCCAGCTACTACAAAGAGAACCGCCTGAAGCCTAACCCTTCCAAGACACAAGTGTGTGCTTTCCACCTACGTAACCGTGAAGCCAACAGGAAACTGAAAGTTAGTTGCAAAGGCCAAGAGCTCGAACACTGTTTCCATCCTAAATACCTTGGTGTCACCTTAGATCGAACACTAACATATAGGAAACACTGCATGAACACTAAGCACAAAGTAGCAAAGTTGCAACAGCAAGAGTATCCCTCTGGGCAGCTAAATCAGGCAATTCTAACTTGATGGCCCCCCATGAGGGTCTTCTTCCAGGGGCAAACCAAGAATGAGCAACTTGGAAGTCCCTAAACAGACTCAGAAGTGGAGTGGGCAGATCAAAAGACAACTTGGCAAGGTGGCACTACCTGGAGGAATTCTCCACCTTGTGTGACTTTGGAGCAGAACAAACAACTCCGCATATGTATGCTTGCCCACACTGTCCTGCCTCATGTATGGAGGAGGAGTTGTTTAAAGCGGTCACTGTGGCCCGCTTTTGGTCTAAAACTATTTAGCTGCTTGTGATTTCCTTTATTTCATCACTTTTAAATTTATTATGCAATGTTTTTGACACAAAATACATAACCTCTAGACTGTGGGATTGCTGGAAGAAATTCAACCATGAAATGCGCCACCTGAATTTTAAAAATTATTACAAACTTATCTCTGCCAGTAGACCTACCCAGACAATTTTAAACTATGAATCTCAATAAAAACCATTATCTGGGCGGAGGCCAAAAGGGGGTACTAAACAGAGAAGAATAGTTCATTTTACAGGAAGGGAGTTGAAGGAAGAAAACCATTTCCTACATTTTTGCTGGTTATTCCCCCTCTCTACTTCCCTGGTATATTAGTAAATCATGTAGATTTCCCTCTGCTGTGTAAGAAATAAAATCTACATCTACAAATACAAATACAAATACAAAGTGTTGCAGAGGAATTATTGTGCAGAGAAAATCATTAGGATTTACTTATTTGGGGGTATTTTCTCTGCAGAAAATGTGTTTCTAGTGCAGAAAACACTTTTTATGCCCAAAGAATTGAATTTTCATGTAGAATTTTTTTTTGGTGGGCACAAAACCCCATGCGGTTTTCCATGCATTCCTCTGCAACAGTGGTTCTCAAGCTGGGGTCCAGGGACCCCTGGGAGTTCACGATATTGTCAAAGGGGGTCTGCAAAGGATTAAATTATTAACTAATATTAGTATTGATAGTATTATTTTAAATTTGTATGGAATCCTTATAACCAAAATATCATAATAGTATTGTGTGTATCAACAGATTAATTTATATTCCATTCTCTCTAAATTTGAAGAAACATTCATGAGAAAATTGGAATAATTATTTAATGTGCCTTAAACCATAAGTCTTGTGGGTCTGCAGCCACAAAAGTATTTTAAAAGGGGTCTGTGGTGAAGGAAAGGTTGAGAACCACTGCTCTACAACACTCCAGGGCAGGGGTCCCCAAACTAAGGCCAGATTCAACCCTCCAAGGTCATTTACCCAGACCCCATCTTTAGGGTCACCCTAAGTCTGAAATGACCCTAATTAACTTGACTATCTCATCAGCCAAAAGCAGGCACACAATTCCCATTGAAATACTGGTTTTTGTTGGTTAAAACTGTTCTTCGTTTTAAATATTGTATTGTTCTCTAATTGTTGGGGGGAAAGTTTGCACTACAAATAAGATACATGCAGTGTGCATAAGAATTCATGGTTTTTTCAACTGTAGTCTGCCCCCCCAACAGAGAGACTGTGAACTGGCCCTCTGCTTAAAAAGTTTGAGGGCCCCTGCTCTAGAGTGTTCAAATACCTGGAGAAAATTGCGCAACAAATATTTCTGCCCTTTTTATTCTTCTTGATCAGATTTCCCAATAGTCAAGAAATCTAGTTTTCAACCTGGAAATAAATAATTGTGAATATCATTTCCTTTCCAATCCTTCTCCTAGGTTGATGGAAATGTTCTTTACAATAGTAACAGCATCCTCTTGGCAAAAGGAGTAGAATGTTTTGCAGACATTCAGTATAACTGTCATGTTTGTATGAGGAATAGATGCTCGCTTGGATCCCTGTGAGGTGCTGTGCCTTAAAAAAGAGAAACAGAAAGATGGATTAGTTTCAGACCAGAATGGCAACCCTTTGGCAAAACACTCACAGGGTTTTCTGGGACTGAGTGTGTGTGATTTGCCCAATGTCACCCAGTGGATTTCCATGACCAAGCTGTGAATCAAACCTTGGTCTCCGGAGTGGTATTCCAGTGTTCAGCCCACAATAATAATAATAATAATAATAATAATAATAATAATAATAATAATAATAATAATAATAATAATTTACTTTTCTATCCCGCCTCCATCTCCCTGAAGTGACTCGGTGTGGCTGACATAGGGCCAAGCCCAAAAAAATGCACAAAATTAAAAGCATATATAAACAACATCAACAAACAATTAAAATAAAAACAGCTTAATAACACAATAATACAGTAGAACACATTTATTTATTGTGTCAGAAGCGAACCGAGGGTACAGTTGTAATGTATTTAAAAACACAAACAAAATTTAAAAACTTGACATTATACTAAATGTCCTTTGACCAGTAGCTGGCTACTTGGAGTGCCTCTGGTGTTGCTATAAAAGAACCTCCATTGTGCATGTGGCAGGGCTCAGACTCCTCTGTAATCAGTGGTCTATGGTTTGCTCTTCCCCACACTCGCATATTGTGGACACTCTTTTTATGATTACATCACACACATGCAATTAGATAGAGAATTGTGGGGAAAGGAGACTGCACAGCAGAGGTTTTTGAATAGGGTTGTTTCCTAAGGCCTAGTTAAACCATTTTAACACCATTTGGGAGCAAGGTAGATGGTACTGGCTCAGATGTATCCTTTCCTTTGTAACTTGGGGGAAAAAATGTGATTTGCATCTTTCTGGAACCTATTACATTCTCCACCTCTCAAACAACTGTATAAATATGATTTATGCCTAAGACTTTAATAGCACTCAGTACTGCATCTGAAGTGGTGGATTTTATACTCACAAAAGCTCTTGCTAAAATAAAAATCAGTTACTCTTAATGTGCTGCCACACCTTCCCTTCTTACTTTTTATGCTGTAAGAAACTAGGAAGGTTACTTCTTTGAAAATTACAACATATAAAGTGAGTTGCTTTTAGACTAGCTGCATTTTGGGTGGAAAGTTTCCCAGTAGAGTGACAGCCTGTATCATTTTAGTGTGCTCAGTTTGCAATAACTGCAAAAAGAAAGAGAATATACCAGGTGTCCTCAAACCTTTTAAGCAGAGGGCCAGTTCACAGTCCCTCAGATTGTTGGGGCCCAGACTACAGTTTGAAAAAACCATTATTTATTATTTATTATTTATTTATGACATTTATATCCCGCCCTTCTCATCCCGAAAGCGACTCAGAGTGGTTTACAAGTTATATGTACATACAATATACTATATTATTAGCATAGCACAATATTAATCTTATATATTACTATATTGTAATATATCACTATACTGCTATATTATTAGTAATATTATGTGTAATATATAATATATAATTATTATATTATTGTATTGTATTACATTATAATATTATCAATATTATATGTGTATACAATACATATTATTAGCATAGTACAATATGAACAGGAAAAAAACATGAATGAAATCCTACACACACTGCACATATTTATTTATTTATTTATTTATTTATTTGCAGCATTTATATTCCACCCTTCTCACCCCGAAGGGGACTCAGGGCAGATCACATTACACATATAGGCAAACATCCAATGCCTTTTAACATAGAACAAAGACAAGACAAACATAGGCTCCGAGTGGGCCTCGAACTCATGACCTCCTGGTCAGAGTGATTCATTGCAGCTGGTTGCAGCTGGCTTGCTCTCCAGCCTGCGCCACAGCCCGGGCCATTTATTTTTTAAGTTACAAAATACTATAGAACAAGGTGTCAGGACCCAGGCTGCAGAGCACCAATAACCATGCGCAGAGACCAGAATCTATCTAATATCTTTATTAAAGGAATATATAAAGTCAATAAAAACAAGTGAAGAATATAGTTCAGAAGTAGACCTTTCAGGAAAGGTCAAATATAGTCCAGGAAAACAATGTCCAATATGTGATATTAGAGTCCAAAGTTATAATCCAATAACCGAAACACACACTTTGCCAAGCAAAGTGTGGGGAAATGACAGGGTCCTTTATTCCAATGGAGCTTGACAACAAGGCTGGAAGCAAACTAGATTCTTGGCAAACAAGGCTTGATACGTGGCAACAAGAGGCAAGAAGCAAGAACGAGGTCCGTGGCAAGATCCGAGGACAAGGCAGGCTTGGAACTAGAACAAGGTCCATGGCAAGGTCCGGGAAACAGGGAACTGGAGTAGCGTAGTCCACACACCATCTCACTCCCGAAGCTGACGAATTGACTCCGCAAGGATTTCCTTGCGGGTAAACACCTATATAGGATCTTGTTTTCCCGCCAAGGAACACTTTCCCTGGGGAGCAAGAAACGAAACCCATACTGTGTCCAGATGCATGACTCCTTAAGACTTCCCAAGGGAAACAGGCTTAATCAGCTAATTGTCTGGCAGCAATCCTGGCGCTTCTGCGATTCGCCTCCCTAGCGCCTCTATCTCGATTATAATAATCCCGGCGAGAAAATGGGGGAGATTTCTGCTCAAGGCTTGTTTGGCTGACTTCTTGTGGGCAAACATCTTGCAGGTGCAAGGGCTCCAATTCTGGCTGAAACGGTGGGAAACCCAAGTTTTCCTCTTCATCTGCCACAATAGTACTAGGAACGGGACTACATGGCCCATGAGTCATCACACAAGGCTACTGTTTTCTGCCCACAAGATGTGTTTCACTGACAGATTACAAACATTTCTCCTGGAGGATGCCAGACATAGGAGGCTTAGCTATAAACTGATGTTCCTGAAATCCAATGCCTGACAGAGGCTTTAACTGTCAGAAATATTTTAGGTATGTGCTGGGCCTAGACTGGAATCTTACCTGTAGTGCAAAAAGCCCATGAACAAACAATACAATACTTAAAATGAAGAACAATTTTAACCAACATTAACTTACCAGTATTTCAGTGGGAACCATGAGCCTGTTTTGGGCTGATAATTAGGATTGTTGTTATTGTGTGCCTTCAAGTCATTTCAGACTAAGGGCGGG
This sequence comes from Anolis carolinensis, assembly GCF_035594765.1. Classification (NCBI taxonomy): domain Eukaryota; kingdom Metazoa; phylum Chordata; class Lepidosauria; order Squamata; family Anolidae; genus Anolis; species Anolis carolinensis. Next base: position 205,736,826 of record NC_085842.1, on the reverse strand, counting down.
AGCCAGGTAAATGACCTTGGAGGGCCACATCTGTCCCATGGGCCTTAGTTTGGGGACCCCTGCACTACACCATGCTAGAAATTTGGAGATTGAGGCAAATTGTCACGAGAAGTGGGAATTCTTATTTGGAGGGTCAATGCCTTCATGCCCGCCCTGCTGCACTCCTGCTGCCTACCTCACATTTTAAAAGCATACACATTTCAGAGAATGCATCATGTTTACAACAAACATTTCTTCAATTGTCAAATATTGACTCAAGGAGTAGTGCACCCAGGATTTGGTAGACAGCAAATGAAGCAACAACTCCTCCATTGGGCCCCCTTTGCTCCTTATTACCTTTTCAAGCAATGTCCTTTGACTCTGTGCCCTCAGGAAACTGGTGATTCGACTGACCTTAAACCAATTAAATTTTGCTTTGCCCCCTTGAGCAGATCTGCAGTCACAGCAGGAACAATTATTTACCAGCAGGAGATTTCAGAATATTTTTCTTAGCTCCTTGGCTAAAATTCCATTTAATAACTAAAACACAGCCGTTTTATTGTGGAGGACAGCCTTCTTGCGTTCTTTTATCTTCTGACAGCTGTGTGGCAAATAGACTTCAAAGAAGATAATGAACGTCTATTGAACCATTAAGAAAGGAGGTTAGTTATTGCAGCCTGCCATTTAGTATTATTCAGATGAGTTTTCTGTTTTCTTCACAAAGAAAACAAAGGCTTTAGGAATGATCCCAGTTGTGATTGTGACTGCATTTAGCTTGATTTGCAAATCAATAAATACCCTAAAGGCACCAAATCTGGTCTGGTCTTGGAAGCTAAGCAGGGTCAGTCCTGTTAGTTCTTGAATGAGGGACCACCAATTAATACCAGGCACTGTAGGCTATATTTCATAGTCAGGAACTGACCACACCACCTCTGAATATTCCTTGCCTAAGAAAACCCTATGAAATTTATGGTGTTGCCATGAGTTGACATCCAGCATGAAGGCACATACATAAACACGAAGCAGCATGGCCTAGTGCTTTATGTTTGCATTTATGGCAGGATTGGGAGACCCCCAGAGCCATTTTTCCAGGCACAGGGATACCAATTTGTGTTTAAAAGTCAGAAAATTGGCTTCCAAATGCCCACTGGGGAGGAGGGGGCAATTATGCCATATTTCCTTGGAAATTTTAAGGTCAGATGAAGCCTTTTATTTCAAATTATGGATCACTTATTGTTGAAAAATGGAATTTCTTAACACCAAAATGGTCTACCTTCCTAACGGCACAAACCTAATACAGTCCCTCATGTTGTAGTGACCCCCAACCATAACATTATTTTTGTTGCTACTTCATAACTTCATCCCTTAGGACTGTCCATATTTGTGTGACGATGTTGTCCTTCAGACTACAGGCTGTCCCTGAGTTACAAACAACTCCTATTTAAGGGCAGGGCTGAGACAACAGGGAGGGAAAGGAATCTATCCTCTCCTTTGTGAGAAATTTCATTAACACGTTTTATGTTGTATTTTACATTGTGACTTTTTAAAAATAATATTTATTTATTTATTTATTTATTGTATTTCAATCTGCTTTCCTGAACAGACTCTCCACTGTAATATGGCTAGATGCAATACAAATAGTTTAAATGTTTTGGTCAATGTGTTCTCTCAGGAGGTGATCTTCTTTTCTCACCACTGTCAGGTCAAACAAAATCTTTTTCCATCTCTATTCTGTGTTTCTGTCTACGTTGAGAGTGACATCCAGAGTTTCCAGAGACCAGTCTGTTGTGTTATATTTATGGCCTGTTATGTGGGACTCAAGGTGACATTGGCCCCTTCTACACTGCCAAGTAAAATCCAGATTATCTGCTTTGTACTGGATTATATAGTAGTATAGACTCATATAATCCAGTTCAAAGCAGATAATCTGAATTATCTGCTTTAATAAACTGTATTATATGGCTGTATAGAAGGGACAGTTGTCTCCTATTTGCAACCTTCTTGCATTTTTCCACAATATTGCCATATTTTTTACAACAGAAAATTTCTGAAGAAGGAAAAGGCAGAATATCTGCGCAAAGTCTGTTGGCTGGTAAGCCTAAAAGCAGCCCTTCTTAAAGTAATCCCAAAGCCTGTTCCAGTGACCTGAATTGATAACATGGTTTTTTTCCACAGAAAATCTCCTTCCATGGAGAAAATGATGTGTCATGGGAGATGTGGGGAAGCTGCTAAAAATAACATTACTGTTTTCATCCATTTTAACTTGCCCACTGTGTCACAATGTTATCTCATGATGAATAGCCTTACTCTATCTATAGTCAGTTAAAATGGCAACTGTGAAACTGTTGTAGTCTGGCAAGCGTCAGAGGATTTTTTCTAAATGTTGAGAGGATGAGGGGGATGATGGCTTCCAAAATGAGGCATCTGTGAGTGTTCAGGGGGGATTTCAGGCAGATGAAGCTGATGTTTGGAATTCTTCAGATTATCCCCAGACAACAGGGGAAAATGAAAGCACCTATTTGCTTGAGAAAAGGCCCTGGGAAGATGAGGAGGTTTCAAAGGAGTGTAGATTAGACTTGAGAATGCAGGGCGTGAAAAGCAGGCAAACTAGGTCTTCCCAGCAGAGTCGAGATAAGACTTTGAAGTTCAGGTGTGTTAGGCATGATGTCATGGGTGCCTGGATGGGCTGAAATTAAGTGATTTGGCTTCAAGCATCTCAGAGGGGACAACATTGCTAATGGGGATCAGTCTCCTGTTCATGTTTCCATGTTCCTGGTTCCTGTATTGTCAAGGTTCTTGTTTCACGTTCCTGTCTATGCTTATGTACCTTTGAAGAATTTACCTTGGAAAGGTTCCTATGTTCATGTTCATGGAAAAACCTTGGATTAATTCTGTGTTTTTGAATTCCTGGGTTTTGGGGTTTACCCTGGCAGTTTTGAATTACTGCTACTGAACTCTGGTTTCTTTTGCATACTGCATTTTATATCCTGACTGTCTCTTTTGGATTTGCCCTTTTCCCCTTTTTATATACTTTCTTCAATAAACATTTTATTATTAGATCACTGGACTCTGGTGTGGTGCTGGGTGAAAGGGTGTCTCAGTGCTAGCATGCAACAAAGACAAACAATGAATGATGTTGTGATTTGTATCCCTAAATGTTACAGTGTTGCGACACAAGAATATTTTGCTATATGTTTGTTTGTGAAGTCTTCCTTTCATAATCCTTGGGGCACCTTTAGGCAGCAGAAAGCAATGGTGGCCCTCCAGGCAGTTGCAGATGGCAGCTTCCAAACTATCTAAGGTGCTGAGGCTATTGGGAGAGTAGAAATTAGTATATTGGATCACTCTTTCAATACGCCAAACTGACCCAGAAGCCATGATGATGTGGATGATGACGACGATGATGATGATGATGATTATTATTATTATTATTATTAACTACGTTTTCTCTCCACAAAGGAGGCTCAAAACAGTTTACATTAAAAGTATTTCAATACAATTTAAAATCAACAAATATACAAACATTAAAATAGAATTAAATATCAATAGTATTAGTTAAAAATTAACACTTGAAATCCATAAAACTGATTAAAATGTATTCAAACATGTGAGACCATATTGGTTATACTGGTTTGGGTTTATGAAAACTGGAATCTCATAACATCAAAAGGGCCACACATTCTCCATCCCTTTGCATTGACATGTTGTCGTTCTGACTAGCTCTCTGGGTTTTCAATGTTGTTTTCATTATCATTTTCAAAGTGATTTCATGACACATTAAAATGGATCATTGCCCACTAGAGTTCTTTTTCCAAGAAAACAGTTTACATATTTAGTTGTCCCTCCACATTTGCAGGTTTAACTTTTGTGGATTTGATTATTTGCAGATTTGATTAATATGGTCTCTCTGAGAAGCTGTAGGTCTTCCAGAGTGATTCTATGGCCAACTTCCATCGGAGGACCAAGAGATTCTTTGATAAAGCTCTTTCAGGTTTAAAAAAGGTATTTTTCTTTGTGCTTTTCTCCCTTGTGAGAGTCATTTGCCCCTAACCCCTATGAATATGCAGTGTGGGGCATGAGAAATGGCTAAAGATGATTCCCAAGGTGGACTGAGATGGGTGCTAAGAGAGAAAAGCTGCAGAAGTGAGGGACATCTATGTCTCTTGTGATTCTCAGTAAAAAGGCAATTTTTGACCAAGTGCCTGTCGTAGTAGCCCTTACTTATAGATTGGCTTGAGCAGGCATGACTAATTCAGATGATTTGGAGTGTCCTCCAGAGCCTTATTTACTACTCCTTATCTAGACCTTGCATCCCTAAATACAGAATGATTAATTTGCTCATACTCTTTCTGTTGAGGGCTCATCACTGTGCTATCCAAGTAGCTGAACAAAGGTTGATGGATTTATCTCTGCAACTCATCCAGGAAGCTTTATTATCCTGCTTCAGAGTGTTATGATTAAGGTCAAAATACTTCACTAGCTTGTTTCAGAGGGTAGGCTTTTCCTTGTAGTCAGTTGAAGTGAATCTGATTGACTCTTTTTGAAATACTTCTGCAAACTCACAGTAGAATTTGAAATCATAGATAGTATAGAGTATGAGAGCATTTAGAAGTGTGCCACAGGGACCTGGGTTCAAATCTCCAATCAACCATGAACGTTGCAGAAGTGGCTCTCTAACTAACTCGCTTCACATGACTGTACTGAGGATAAAATGGAAGAAAGCCCATGAATGTCGCCTAAGCTCCAAAAAGAAAGGATGAAAAATTCATATCACAGCTCCTCCTCCTCTTTTTGGGAGCACACATGTTCCTTTTCACACGGTGTTTCCCTGGGAGCCCTGAAGAATGCTGTGACATGTCTTACGCAAGCTATGCCTGCTACTTTAACCTTATTGCTGAAACCCAGGCTCCCTTGAAGGGAAGAAAAAAAAGGGTCTCAGGAAGAGTGCTTCCTTAACCTTATTGCTGAAACCCAGATTACCTTGAAGGGAAAAAAGCGAAAGGTCCGAGGAATGGAAAGGGGAGCCTTGTAAGTTCCCCATTGCCATCAATGGGCTGGATCTAGACCAGGCATGGGCAAACTAGAGTTGGAAGGGACCTCTAAAGGCCATCTAGTCTAACCCCCTTCATTCTGCCTTCATGCAGGAAAAGCACAATCAAAACAACTCCAACAGATGACCACTCAGTCTTAATAATAATAATAATAACAACAACAACAACAACAACAACAACAACAACACTTAGAAGTTCTTGTTACCAGCAACAACATTTTATTCCCACCCTCAGCTGGGAGACACAGCAGAACAAAAGAGTCTCTTGCTCATCTTTTCATTTTTGCTTTTTTTAAAAAAATGCAGAAAATATTCCCTTCAACCCGTAGGATCATCTTAGCTAACCCGATAATTTTTTAAAGTCTTTGGAAGAAGAAATAAGTATGGAGGCTACAATGGACAAGACAAAATGACCTATATTATTAGAAGTTGTGGTTTTTAGACAATTCTGGAAATCTACCTTGCCAGAACACTCTGAAATTGTTTTTTTAAAAAATCATGTATTTACTTATGGTATTAATTTGGTGAATTTTAAATACTGTTAACATGCATGCAAGGTGAACATTTATGCATTGCCAAAAAAGAGAGAGAATGCATCAGCAGAAAATGGTAACACATATTTGAATAATATTTAAATGTATTAACATATTAATATGCATCCCCTACTGGGTATGCTCTAGCTGGAGATTTTGCATTGGAGAGGGGGTTGTGTTGGAAAATCCCAGCATTTTCTTTCTCTACCTCTTTCCTGCTGTTAGAGCAATTGGGGTTTAGCTAGTACAGGATTCCCTGCATATGCAAGTATTCTGTTTTTCCTCATTTAAAACCTCTCATTGGCTCTTCTTATCCTTTTAAATGCATGATCATAACTACCTCTATTGTGTCTCCAAGTAACTAGACCATGTGACCTGGGAAGGTTCCTAGAATCATCAGTCATATCAAGATGTCCCCCATTCTTAGTATCTGTGATATAATATGACTTTATCTCTTCCATTTTAGGATCTCTTCATTTACATCTTTTATTTTGTTCTTAATATACAGTAAAACCTCGCTAATTCGAACCCCGCTTATCCGAGCATCCGTGCTATCCGAACCAAATTCCTCCTCCCCCCATTCACCCCGCTGGATCCCGGTGCTGCCAGAACCCAGCTGGGTGAGTAAGCAAGTGACAGAGGGCGGGCTCGCTCTCTCGCTCCTTTGTCAGGTGCTGCCGGCTCCGGCGTGGCGAAGTAGCTGAGGCACGGGCCGGCGGGTGAAGAAGGAGGGCTGCAAAGGCCCTCCCTCTTCACCCACTCGCTCACTCCTTTGCCACATCTGGCGGTGGTGTTGTCGGCCCCAGCGTGGTGAAGGAGCCGAAGCACAGGCAGGTGGGTGAAGGAGGAGGGCCGCAGAGGCCCTCCCCATTCACCTGCTTGCTGGCTGGCTCCTTCACCACGCTGGGCACTGGTGCTGCGAGCCCCGGCGTGGCGAAGGAGCCGAGGCACGGGTGAGTCGGTGAAGGAGGAGGGCCGCAAAGGCCCTCCCCGTTCACCCACTCGCTGGCTGGCTAAATGTGACATTTAATAGGCTTTTCTGTAATCCCTCCTTATTATCCAAGATATTCACTTATCCAAGCTTCTGCCAGCCCGTTTAGCTTGGATAAGTGAGACTGTACTTTATTTATATTCCGCTCTATCTCTCCGAGGGGACTCAGGGCGGATTACAGAACACATATATGGCAAACATTCAATGCTGTTATAAATTTAACAAGGACAGACAATACATAGACAATACAAAGTAAGAAGCAGGCATGTTGCCGGGGGGGGAGGGGGGGCTTGAAGGGCTTCAGCCCCCCTCGAAATTTTCAGAGTGGTCTGTGAGAAGGACTTACATTTATTATTTATGTTTGTTCATATCATGATCTGATCACCATGCTCAATATATCCCATATGCATGGGGGTATTGGGATAACGATACAAAAGGTTTGCTAGGGTAGATCCTCTCTCACTCAGACTCAGCCCCCCCTCCCTCCCCCTCAAATCAAAATCCTGGCTACGGGCCTGGACAGAGGTAAAGGCTTTTCCCATACTTTCCATTCTTGTTATTTTAAACCTTATTTCTATCCCTCTTTTCTCCCTGTAAGGACTCAGGGCAATTCACAATAATATGATCTAAAACAATTTAAAATACTGAAACACATTTTAAAAAAAATATTAAAACATGGTGGGATATAAAGTTTAAATACCATTACAATACAATTGATGCAATTAAAATTACATTTAAAGCTCACAATCCCCCTCCCCAAAAAATCCCACCCACAACCTTTACAGCAGCATGCTCTTCATCCTCCCCAAAATGCCCGATAGCAAAGAAATGTCTTTACCTGCTTGCAGACGGCTCTGTTTCTCTTGGAAGGAAGTCCCAGAGTCTGGAAGCAGCCAGCACAAAGACACACTTCCTTGTTCCCACCAAACATGCTTGAGCGGGTGTTTGGACAGAGAGATCCCCCCCCCCAATAGATTCGAAACAGGTTCGTAGAAAAATATATGGTCCTTCAAATGACCTTGACCTAAGCATGCAGTGTTTCTTCATTGCAATGCATCTTCATCAATAAGTTAATGAACCTACTACTTTTTACCTGATCTTTTTCATTATGGAGTTAGGATGTGTGTGGACCATAATCAATTGTGCCAAGTTCGTCATGGTATGGGTATACCAAGTCACCTTGTCTGTCTTCTGAGGAATCTGTATAATGACCAAGTAGCAACAGCAAGAACAGACCACAGAACAACAGACTGGTTCAAGATTGGAAAGAGAGTGCGGCAGAGCTGTATACTCTCACCCTACCTATTCAACTTGTATGCAGAACACATCATGTGACGTGCAGGGCTTCATGAATCCAAGGTTGGAGTTAAAATTGCTGGAAAAAACATTAACAACCTTAGATACGCAGATGATACCACTTTGATGGCTGAAAGTGAGGAGGAACTGAGGAAACTTATAACCAATGTGAAAGAAGAAAGCGCAAAAGCTGGGTTACAATTAAACGTTTTTGTTTTTTTTAAAAAAAAAAAACAAGATTATGGCAACCAGACTGTTTGATAACTGGCAAATAGCAGGAGAAAACATTGAGACAGTGACAGATTTTATATTTTTAGAGGCAAAGATAACTGCAGACACAGACTACAGCCAGGAAATCAGAAGATGTTTACTTCTTGGGAGGAGAGCAATGACCAATTTAGATAAAATAGTGATGAGTAGAGACATCACACTGGCAATGAAGCTCTGCATAGTCAAGCAATAGTATTCCCCTTAGTAACCTATGGATGCGAGAGCTGGACCTTAAGGAAGGCTGAACGAAGGAAGACAGACGCATTTGAACTCTGGTGCTGGAGGAAAATCCTGAGAGTGCCTTGGACCGCAAGAAGATCCAACCAGTCCATCCTCCAGGAAATAATGCTTGACTGTTCACTGGAGGGAAGGATATTAGAGGCAAAGGTGAAGTACATTGGCCACACAATGAGAAGACAGGAAAGCTTGAAGAAGAGTTTGATGCTTTTTAATCTGTTTCCATTTAGAGAAGCAATGTGAGAATGAGGCATGCTTTGTCTGCTACTCTGTTAAAATCAAGCTGATTCCTAACAGTTTTTGCTTTCATGTTTCCCCCAAAAGGCTAACCTTCTGGTAAACTCTACTTCCCTTTTTCATCTGATGGTCCACAGGGTTCTTTCCAAGTCTACTATTCCTATATTTAACGTGACCAATTTAGAAATAGTGACTATAATTTAAATCTTCAGTCCTAAATTATCACAGGGTGAGCAAATGATAAGCAAGTGAGTCATTTTACCTAGAATATCCACTGCTGTACCTCCCTGATATCCTTCCAGCAGCAATCTAAAAAAAATTATTCAGGAAGGGTTTTAAAGAAGGAGGTTTTAAAGATCAGGGGGTACTGTGGTTTTAGCCATAAATAGGTTTTTAATTGGTTTATTTTCAAATCCATCCATGTTTAATTCCATTTTAATACAGTAGAGTCTCACTTATCCAAGCTAAACGGGCCGGCAGAAGCTTGGATAAGCGAATTTCTTGGATAATAAGGAGGGATTAAGGAAAAGTTTATTAAACATCAAATTAGGTTATGATTTTACAAATTAAGCACCAAAACATCATGTTTTACAACAAATTTGACAGAAAAAGCAGTTCAATACGCAGTAATGTTATATTGTAATTACTGTATTTACGAATTTAGCACCAAAATATCATGATATATTGAAAACATTGACTACAAAAATGGCTTGGATAATCCAGAAACTTGGATAAGTGAGGCTTGGATAAGTGAGACTCTACTGTATTTGCATATTTTAGAGTTTAATTGTATTGTACTGGTTGATTTTGAGCTGCTTTTAGTAGCTTTTTAAGAAAGAGAGAAAGCAGGATAATAATAACAACAACTACTGATGGGCAACTTCAGAACACCTATTCACTCCTTTGAGAATTTACTGTCAATAAACTGGGTACATCTTATAGCCTAAGTGTTTTATTATGTTTCAGTTGTTATGTTTTAATTATGTCTACTCCTTTTGATGATGATGATGATGATGATGATGATAATAATATACTTTTTTATATTCTGCTCTATCTTCCCAAGGAGACTCAGGGCAGATGCGGACACACATACGGCAAGCATTCAATGCCATTATACAACAAGGACAGACAATACACAGATAGAGGTAAAGGCATTTCCCATCTTATTTCCTCCATCTTGGAGGTTGTGCTCGACTCCGGCTATGGGGGGTGCTGTCGTTCCATCTTCAGTTCTGAGGAGCTTTGTCGTCCTTATATGTCCTCCTGATCGATGTCCTTAAGAGTGCTGTTATTACCTCCCTGTTAAAAGCGATACCTATTTATCTACCCACATTTCTGCTTTCGATCTGCTGGGTGGGCAGGGAGCTGGGCCTAATGGTGGGTGCTCACCCTGACCCAGGCTCAAACTGCCGACCTTTTGATCGGCAGGAATTTTCTGCAGCTAGCAGTTTAGCCCACTGTGCTAAATCTGGCCCCTTTTATCTCAATGTACCTTGTATGTTTTGTACCTTGTTGTCAGCCACTTTGAATCCCCAATGGGTGAGAAAAGCAGGATATAAATTAGTAAATCATCATCATCATCATCATCATCATCATCATCATCATCATCTTTAAATTAAAGACCCTTTTAAATAGAGAGCTGTGCTCTGAGAACATTTCAAAGAAAAGACTGACATCTATAAAATCTGAAATATGGCTATCCTACTGTATATATGCTCGTTTTTAAAATTCAGAACATCTTATGTGCATTATACATTTTTCCTGGCTGTTGACACTAATCTCATGCATTCATACTTATTCTCACCACAAGTGAAAATCCTTTTGCAATTTTAGTCATTTCCTTGAATTATTTGACAGTGCTAACAGTTGCCCATCTGCTACTTTTCTCTCATTAAAAGAAAACACCACCCTGACCATTCACTATGGGGAGGTTTGGTCAGGACCCCAACAACAGTGGCTTGAAAGGGGCATTTATCTTGATAAAGAGGCTAAGCAAATCTTTTGCATTCTTTCAAAAATCTGTAAATCTGTAAATTTTTATTCAGTAAGAGAAGAGAATGGATGTCAGGATGCACTACTTCATGGATGGCAATCTTTCCAAACCTCCAGCTAACTTTCTCCAATCTTTTTGTGACACAGTGAAAATCGATGCTTTGGGAAAGGACAGGCTTTTGAACTTAAGGACTTGCCTCTCAACTAAAAAATACTTGGGGCTTTGTTTCAAACAATGAAAACTTAAGATAATAACCAAAACAGTTTGCTAATAGTAATGTCAGGTAAACAATGTAGCCACAATGCATTCTGAGGAAGAATGGTAGAATATATCTCCCCTTCTTTCAAAGAGGCTTATTCTTGTTTTATGCATAAGACATCCATTTGAGGGTTCTGAGAGCAGGGAATATCGTTGATCATACCTTGCAAAGAATAGAGACCAACAAATTTATCTCTGATTTAATTTCCATCTGAAGGTATTTGAGGTTGTAATTGTCTGTGTGGACATAAAGTACAGTAGAGTCTCATTTATCCAGCATTTGCTTATCTAATGTTCTGAATTATCCAACACAGTTTCTCTCCCACTCGATCCACAACTGTTTTTCGAGGCAGCAAGGATTGAATTTTTTATGGATTTAATTTCCGACTATGTTGCTTCTGTAAGTTGATTTTATGCAATTTGTAGTCAATCTGTAGTAGCCATTTTTTAAGACAATGTTTTCAATATATTGCAATGCTTTGGTGCTAAATTAATAAATACAGTAATTACTACATAACATTACCGTATTCTGGACTGCTTTTTCTGTTGATTTGTTGTAAAACATGATGTTTTTGGTGCTTAATTTGTAAAATAATAACATAATTTGACATTTAATAGGCTTTTCCTTAATCCCTCCTTATTATCCAACATTTTTGCTTATCCAATGTTCTGCCAGCCTGTTTATGTTGGATAAGTGAGACTCTATTATATGTGTTATTACAGATTGATGATGATAAATGGAAGCCTTTACGTGTGCCCACGATCCAGTGTCACCCACAGAACAATAACAAGCCACTCAGGTTTGCATAACAAAAGTACAGGAACTTTACTAATTCCAAGAGATCAAAAAAAAAACAGTAGTATTTACAATGGTCCCTCTGATCACTTACAGAAGTCAACCATCATAAACAATCCTTTCTTGGTCCACAAGTCTGCTTCAGAGAAGAATACAGTCCTGGTTCTTCACACTCTTTTCTCAGCAGCAAACCCGCCTCAAAATAGCAAGGCCTCTCTGAATACGCTGCTCTAGCACTAACACTAGCAGTATTCAGCCAGTACTGAAAACTTGTTCAAACAAGTTCTGCAGCAGCAGAACAGAAACAGTATCAAACCAATCCCCAGATCTTTGCAGGCTCAGCCAATCAGCTTCATACACTTCATTTATAGATAATAATAATAATAATAATAATAATAATAATAATAATAATAATAATAATATCCAGCATATCTTGTTTGCTGTGTCATAAAATAATAATAATAATAATAATAATAATAATAATAATAATAATAATAATGAAAAATAGACTTGGTGTAGTGCTTGGTGCAAGCCACCTACAGAGAAGGGAGAGAGGGGGTGAGGAAGAGGGGACTCGCCGTGGCTGAGCAGCAGCTGGAAGGGTTGTCAATAGTATTTGTTATTATTTTTAATTCTTCTGCTCATGTGCATGTTTGTAGAAGGAAAAAAATAAGAAAAAATCAAGAAATATGAAGCAAGAAATATGAAACATGGTAGCAAGGAAAGAGATACATGAAAGCAAGGATCTGGGAATGGAGGTGCTTGAGTTACTTTGTAGCCATCCAACTCGTTCCTTGGCTGGGAGAGAGAGTGAAACCAGTTGAGCAGTCTCCTCTGAGCCTGTGGAGATCCATTCCAGCTGGCCAGCTCGGACCAAACAGCTGTGCTGGGAATGGGAGCCTGCATGTGAGGGCTCGGGCTATGGAGTGGGTGCTGCTGGTCCTTGGGAGGCTTGAGGAGAGGTGGAGGGATGGGGCCGTTTCCAGTTCATCTGGCCCTCCATCCTTGGGAAACTATAATTCCCATGGGTTCAACTATGTCTTCCTTTTTATGGGGGGGGGGGGTGGAGGTCTTCAATGTCAAATCTAATCACCCCACAGCAAAACTGGTTGCTTATGAACAGTTTCCAAGCTGGATTATAGTCTCAATGTAGACGTGGTCCTAAGTCAACTTTCCATTTACCTGGGTAATATCTGCTTTGTTAATCGGCTTTGTACATTTGTCAGGGTGAGAGGTGAAGCTGTTTAAGAAGCTGAATTTCAGAGTCAATTTTCATCCACTGGTTTTCTGCATTAGCCTATCTCTCCCAGCAGTTGGAGATGGCTCTGCCGATAAGCCTGCTTACAAAACACAAACTTTGGCAGAATGGAAAGTTTCATTGCCACTTTATTATAAGTGATAACACCAGAGCCCTATCATGAGCTGTCAGGATAAGCCTTGTCCGTATAGAAATCTACTAGAGTTTGACTGTGAGGAGAAGATGAGCTGTGTAATCAAATGGCTTCTCTTGTCAGCTGTCACAGGCGAGCCGGGATGGGCAAAGCAAATTGAACTCGGCACATTGGCTGGAGAATGGGGAAATTCCCACAGGCACCAAGATAAAGGTCAATAAAATTACGGATTTGCAGAGCCCATCTTCAATATAATCATTGTTCCCTTTGATTACTGTTTCTATCTTCTTCTCCCCACTGCACCCCTAAATAATACCATGATCCTGGACAGACTTGGGAAAACGCTGCATTTTGTTAACAGATGGCCAATGGTGTAAGATCTCCTAGTCACTCCGTCTTTGTAGCTTGTAAATCTCCCTGTGGAGTAAAGATCTGTCTCTGTTACACAAAGGACTCCAGTCTTTGCTAAAGGGCTCCAGACAAGGATGCAAATGAATGTATTTTTCCATACAACAGTGCAACTAGAAAATAATGGCTTTGAGAATATCAGTGACTGAATTTTTCACTTTGGGCCATGTTTCAATATATTATACTTCATACTCATATAGCATGTTTCATGTGCTCAAAGAAAGCCTTATTCCATGATGGATCATTAATCGATACTGAAGAATGGTGAGGAAAGTCAATATTTTCATATTGCAGATGAAAGGAGGAGACTCCAATTGGGAACAGAAAGTGTAGATGGCAAGGTAAAGATAAAGGGATGGTTGGTTCTGTGACAAGGCAGGACAGACGCAAAAAATGGCCCTGTCAGAAGAAAAAGCAGCCCTGCTGGGGATCTGACAGGGCAGTTTTATCTCCTGAGAGCTTTGGCTTTTCTTATGACCACTACACACTACTTTGAAAAGTGCCTTATGTTGGCATAATGGACTTTTACACGTGTGTTCATCAGCAATAGGATTCCGGCTTCACACTGCAAAAAAAAGGACAGTTTGAAGCAGAATGATAGAACCACTTTTGAACCCTTATGGAAGGGCACACAAGATGACCCTCAGATCCTTTCACTCCAGCCCTGCCTATTGAACTTGTATGCAGAATGTGGAGCTTAATGAATCCAAGGCTGGAGTTAAAATTGCTGGAAGAAACATTAACAATCTTAGATATGCAGATGATACCACTCTGATGGCTGAAAGCGAGGAGGAGCTGAGGAGCCTTATCACCAAGTTGAAAGAAGAAAGTGCAAACATTGGGTTGCAGTTAAACATAAAAAAACCCAAAATTATGGCAATCAGAGTGATTGATAACTGGCAAAAAGAGGGAGAAAACATGGAGGCAGTGACAGACTTTATATTTTAGGCGCAAAGATTACTGCAGGCACAGACTGCAGCCAGGAAATCAGAAGATGTTTACTTCTTGGGAGGAGAGCAATGACCAATCTCAATAAAATAGTGAAGAGTAGAGACATCACACTGGCAAAGAAGATCCACATAGTTAAAGCAATGGTATTCCCCGTAGTAACCTATGGATGTGAGAGATGGATTATGGAAGATAGACGCTTTAGAACTGTGGTGATGGAGGAAAATTCTGAAAGTGCTTTGGACTGCAAGAATATCCAACCAGTCCATACTCCAGAAAATAATGCCCGACTGCTCAGGGAAGGATATTAGAGGCAAAGATGAAGTACTTTGACCACATAATGAGAAGACAGGAAAGCTTGGAGAAGAGAATGATGCTGGGGAAAATGGAAGGAAAAAGGAAGAGGGGCCAACCAAGGGCAAGATGGATGGATGGATGGATGGATGGATGGTATCCTTGAAGTGACTGGCCTGACCTTGAAGGAGCTGGGGGTGGCGACACCAACAGGGAGCTCTGGAGTGGGCTGGTCCATGTGATCACGAAGAGTTGGAAGCAACTGAAAGAACAAACAACAACGTTATAACACAGAAGTGAGAAGAGGAACTCCCTCCTTGAATTACAACTGTTAATCACAATACTTGATTACATTCCTTGTTTAAAAGGGCAGACTCTCTGATGTAAACAGCCCCAGGATGCTGTTGATTAAATTTCACATACATTGAACCTGCTCTCTGCTGTGATAAATGAATCAAAACAACAAAAGCCATTTTGTGGGATGGTCTGAAAATGTTGATAGATGGCAGATAGAGACGATGTACTTTGAACAAGTTGATAATTTTTTCTCTAATTGCGTATGTGATGAAAACTATCTGTAAAGGATTTATAAGGTAGGCTCTGAAACCATTTCCTTGGCCCTCTTTGGGCCTTTGACAAAAAGGGGCCCCTCTTTGCATTGCAAAAAAAAAAAAAAAAAAGATGGCATTTTTCCTACTCCTTGCTCGTGTTGCTTTTCCTAATTTGGACCAATCTGCTAGGCAATGAATCTCACATTTGTGACACCAAGCACAACACAAAGCAATATTCAAATTCATCCTTCATCAGTGAGACCACATTCCCATAACAACATAAATAAAAAGTTAATATACTGCAGGAAGAACAAAATTCTCCTTCTTTAAGTCACAGTTGTAATGCAACATAATTATACCTGCACTGCTGGAAAAGGAATTGATTACAAGCAACTATTTTTTTAAGGTTTCTCATAGTCCCAGCATAAATAATTTAGATTTATTTCCTTTTTTCCCAATGTAGAGTCCTGTGGCACATTAAAAGCTGTCAAATGTATAATAATAGTAATAACAATAATAACAACAACAACACTATTTTTATTCCACTCTATCTCCCTGAGGGGACTCTGACCGGATCACAACATATACAGATAGGCAAGCATTCAATGCATTTTAATACAGTGGATTAACAATGGCATACAAATACACAGACAAAGGTAAAGGCTTCCCCTTTCATCTCCGGCTTTCTGGAGGCGGTGCTCATTGGGAGGTAGTTTTGTTCCATTTTCAAGCCGAGGAGCCTACTGTCCATAGACACCTCCTGGTCATGTTTTAGCAGCATAGTTGCATGAGCGCCTTTCTAACCTTCCTGCCAAAGTGGTACGTATTGATCTCTTTACATTTGCATGTTTTTGAACTGCTAGGTTGGTAGGAGCTAGGGCTAACTGTGGGAGCTCACCCTGACCTGTGGCTTCAAACTGCCAAACTTTAGGTCAGCAGATTCAACAGCTCAATGATTTAACCCATTGTGCCACAGCTTTTGCAAATGCAAAGCCACTTGATAGGATGCATCTGATGAACTATAGTCCATTAAAGTTTATGCCATCATAATCTGAATCTTTAGGATGCCACAGAACTCTGAAAGCTATTAAGTGGTAACAGCCATGGAGACTACATTTCAGTATATCTGGTGGATTCCTTTGCAATACAGTGATTTAACTGTTCTGGATTTTAGACTGAATTTTAAAGGAGTTAGCCAGGATCCTGATTCTGAAATAGGTTCAACATATTGGAGAGCTCTTTAAAAATCCAGTCTAAAGGCTAGGGTCGATTCACTATTCTACTGACATAGAAGCCACCAACCACCCTGTTATCTCTTTGGAAATGGTTTCATTTGTCCAGCTCTTGGTCTGATTTTTCAAGAATGTATCAAAATATAATCTGATCCCATGCAACAGATATGCTTAGATTACTAGCTGCAACCTGAGATGTATTGATCTGTCACTGATAGCTCCATTTGCTAAAAGGATACAGAGGTACCAACAGCACTGATATCTTTGGGCAGCTGTTTGTGCGATCAGAGAAAGTTTGTCTTTACCATTGTCTGTATCCTCAGGCAACAGAATGTCTTGGATCTGTCCTTCGTACATCCTTTTCTCTATGGTGGGAAAGCAGCACTCTGCATTAACTGAAGGCTAGCAATGTAAATTTGCATATTCTAATCCTTGTAAGCAGGAACAACTTCCTCATTATTCTCCCCACTGCAAAGTCTTCAAGCACTATTGCAGGGAAGTATCTTGCTCTGAAATGCAGACAGTTTTTCTGCAGAGCAAACATGGTTTGTTTTGTTTTGTTTTTGTTTTGTTTTTTTGCACAAAATACACTGCTCCCAGTGCAGGAAACACATTTCTCCATAAAACATATTTCTGCAAAGTATTTATTTATTTATTTATTTATTATCATGACAGAGGCGAATTGAGAAAACAGTTATAATGTATAGAAAAACAGAGTTAAAAACTTGACATTATGCTAGATTTCCTTTAACCAGAAGCTGGCCACTTCAAGTGTCTCTGGTGTCGCTGTAAGAAGGCCCTCCATTGTGCATGTGGCAGGGCTCAGGCTGCATTGTAGTAAGCGGTCTATGATTTGCTCTTCTCCACACACGCATGTCATGGACTCGACTTTGTGGCCCCATTTCATAAGATTAGCTCTGCATTTCATAGAGCGAGAGCGCAGTCAGCTCAGTACCTTCCAAGTTGCCCAGTCTTCTATGTGCCCAGGAGGGAGTTTCTCATCTGGTATCAGCCACTGATTGAGGTTCCAGGTTTTAGCCTGCCACTTTTGGATTCTCACTTGCTGAGGTGTTCCTGCAAATATTTCTGTAGATCTTAGGAAGCTATTTCTTGATTTAAGGTGTTGGCTTGCTGGATGATATCTGAACAGGGGATGGGCCGGAGATGTCAATGCCTTGGTCCTTTCATTACTGACTGCTACTTCCTGACAGATGTCAGGTGGTGTAATACTGGCTAAACAGTATAATTTCTCCAGTGCCATAGGGCATAGACATCATGTGATAATGTGCTATCTCTCATTAAGAGCCACATCCACGGTTTTAATGTGGTGAGATGTGTTCCATACTGGGCATGGATATTCAGCAGCAGAGTAGCAAAGTGCAAGGGCAAATGTCTTCATTGTGTCTGGTTGTGATCCCCAGGTTGTGCCAGTCAACTTTTGTATGATATTATTTCTAGCACCCACTTTTTGCTTGATATTCAAGCAGTGCTTCTTAGAAGTCAGACCACTGTCCAAAGTAACTCCCAGGTATTTTGGTGTGCTGCAATGATGCAGTGGGATTCCTGCTGTTTGACAAGAATCCCACTCTGCAAATAATAATAAATAATAATAATAATACCTGCCGCTCCTCACCACATAATAAAAAACATAAATTAAAACCATAAAACCATTAAACACATATATTAAAAGACATCAACATAAGAGTAAAACACATTAAAATCATTCATGCTAATAAAATGCTAATTTAAATTCATAGTTCAAAACTGACTGGGTAGGTCTTTTCAGTAGAAATAGGCCTTTGATTCTGTTTTAAATGGTGACTGCTTGTTAAGCTGTTGAAGATCTTCTGGCAGGTCATTCCACAGTTTAAGGGCAGGTGATGAAAAACCATGTGTATATTAACACAAATGAAGACTGTGAGATACTTCACAAAATGAGGAGTGTCTTGTGGTCACTATCATTCTCTTCAGGGAAATGAATAAAAATGAATATTTGAAAACAACAGAAAATGGGGACAACTTACTTTGTTGACCCCATCTACACTACCATCTAAAATCTAGAATATCTGCTTTGAACTGGATTATATGGCAGTGTACACTATAGACTCATGTAATCCATTTCAAATCAGATAATCTGGATTTTATATGGCTGTGTAAATGAGGCTGCTGTCAAACAGCAGGAAAAATGTAAGCTTCATGAATAGCAATAAATAGTAACATGTTTTATCTTTCTCCATCACAATTATTTTTAAAATAATGCAACTTCTCTTATGTGGGATTAATTTAAAAACATAGTGCGAGCAATAAATACGCATAAAAGAAAGAAAGCTGTGATCAAGAGTAGGCTAATGCCCTAACAAAGTTATGCTTGGATATATGTAAAAAAAATAGCAATAGTTATACATCTTGTAATCAATTAGGAAGCAATGAAGTGAATCTGAATAATATTTTGTATACCAGTCTGCCATGTATATTGCTTTTAGAACCACACAACGTTTTCCTACAAAATCACCATAATCCTGTGTGGGATTATTTGTTGCCTGTAATTAATGTGAGAATCTGTTATCAACATTTCTCATATCTTGTCATGCCATCCTTGGATAGACTTAATTTTCCCATTTTGCTGCAATTTGTAACTTTGCTACTACTAAAAGAATGACAATCAGCTGGTTTCTAATTTGTGCATGCTTTAATCTGCATACCTAATGAAACTAGCTAAGATTGTTGAGGAGATACCTTGAATAATATTGACGAATAAATCCTAGCCCAGCCCGCTCCCCTACATATAAATAAATCCCAGTTATGACTGAATATATGGTGAATCCTTTCTAAGCTTGGCATTGGAGTCAGAATTAACCCTTTTTTTGTAGGATGGTTTGGCAGCTGGGCAGGAAGTCATCATCCTGGTCTTTCCAAAGAAACCTCTCTCTTGATCAGTTGGCAGTTCATTATTTAGGGCAGGAGAAAGCTCATAGCTATTATCCAAACCCACTGAAAAAAAACTACTATCCATTTTCTGATAATCACATTGAAGATTTGTTTTTATCATGTCAGAAGCAACTTAAGAACTTATTGCAAGTCACTTCTGGTGTGAGAGAATTGGCCGTCTACAGAGACATTGCCCAGGGGACATCCGGATGTGTTAGCTGGGATGCTTCTCTCATGTCCCCACAAGCTAGAGCTGACAGACAGCAGCTCACCCTAAACTGCCAACCTTGGGTCAGCAACCCAACTTCAGGTCAGCAGTTCAGTTGGCACAAGAGTTTAACCTATTGCACTGGCTCCTACACATTGAAGATGTAATCCTATTTGTACTTTTAGCCTATTACCACTAGTTTCGCAATGAGTCATTTTATTAACTATGTCAATGGCTACAATTGAATGATTTGTTGCCATTGTATGCTCTCATGTCATTTCTGATGTATAGTGATCTTCAGATCTATCATGTTTTAGAGGGGTTTTGGTATTGTCTTCTGCTGAGACTGGAAGAGTGTGAATAATCTAATGTCACCAAGTGGGTTTCCATGGCTCAGCGGAGATTTGAAGCCTGGTTTCCTGTAGTCCTAGTCTACCAATCAAACCATTATACCTCACTAACTATGGAGCCCCTGGTGGCGTAGTGGGCTAAAGCCTTGTGACTTAAAGGTTGGGTTGCTGACCTGAATGCTTCCAGGTTCCAATCCCACCCGGGGAGAACATGGATGAGCTCCCTCTATCAGCTCCAGCTCCATGCGGGGAAATGAGAGAAGCCTCCCACAAGGATGGTAAAAACATCAAAACACCCGGGCATCCCCTGGGCAACGTCCTTGCAGACGGCCAATTCTCTCACATCAGGAGCGACTCAGGTTGCCCCTGACATGAAAAAAACCCTCACTAACTCATTATTGGGTGATACCCATCGTAATTCTAGAACAGGAATGACATCAATTACATAGTTTTACAATAATGTTCTCCATCTGATAATGATAGAATCTTAAAATAGAGCCCCATGGATGTTGCTTTCATGGGATGAGACCTGTTTTATGAGTTGTTTCCTAGAAATGGCACACCACCCATTTCCAGTAGTGACCAGTAGCTCCCATGTCAGGGTTGGGGGCAGAAAATGCAGCCCAGGTTTTTATCCAAGTTTTAAGGAGCTCTCCAAGGTTCTCAACACTGTTTCTAAATTGATTCATCCCCATGTAAAGCAGTGGTTCTCAACCTGTGGGTCCCCAGGTATTTTAGCATTCAACTCCCAGAAATCCTAACAGCTGGTAAACTGGCTGGGATTTCTAGGAGTTGTAGGCCATAACACCTGGGGACCCACAGGTTGAGAATCACTAATGTAGAGCTTTAAACCTGGAATGAATTCACAACCAAACCAATATGAGAGCCTCCAGCTGCCACTGCCACCTTCTTCCAGCTAAGTTTCCACTGTTGGAAAGATTGATTAAAGTTCTGACATTATGTCCGCACCAAACCACACAGCATTTTCTCAACAATTAGCCATGTTAGTATGTTTCAGAAAGAGCAAGTGAGAGACCAGTTGGATCTTTAGATTAAGAAATGAGCTTGGACCTGACCCATCAGTTGCTTTGATCTCCCAAACATACATTTCAGTATATTTTATTTGCTTGAAAATCCACATTATAAACTTTTTCCCAGACTTGAGCAAGAATCTTCCAGGGGCATTTTACCATTGTAGTTCTCCATTTGTACAGGCATGCTTATTGGATATTTTGACTGAATATAAGCCCTTCCCTTTGATTGTAATGGTAGGTTTCATTCTGAAACATACTTAGATCAAGCTCTATATCTTCAACAAGACTATCTCGATCCTTGCTGCACTCCTGAGCATTTATCCCAACAGAAGGTTACACTGTACCATCAATCAATAGGAATATAGTCTTGAAATTTAGATTTGACATCTCAAGTACTTTTATATACATTCAGGGTCAGGTGGCAAAGGGAGAGGGGGGAAAATTCCTTCAGAAAATTGCTGATTGTGATCTATTTTGCATGGTATCTACTGTAAACTTTTTAAAAAAGATTTTAGGTGCTACCACTCAAGCTTCTATTTTGTTCAAATCATAAATACAGACATCAATAATAATCTGTGAAATGTCAAGTCAGTTTCCTACTATAGAATACGTGTGATTGGAGTTGGGATTATAGGCACTGAAATTGGAGAGAAATTAAACGGAGAAGTACAGTAGCAATTCTATTATTAACATAGGGCAGATACAGAATCATTGCTCATTATGTTATCATCAACCATTTTGTAAATGGGCAATGCTAATGTGTAATTATTACTGCATTTTCTCCATGTACTTTCTGATCTGACTGTATACAGTCATCCATCTAATGATGTATATGGTGCATGTACCTCAATTTCTGGATAGCAAAATCTTTGCCTGCCTCAATTCCCCAAGTCTGACAACTTGAGCCTGATTTATATTTATAGATCTTAGACTTAATTCTCTAAAGCTGAGATTTCCAACAGGGCACCACCAAGAAAAACAGCGCCCCCTTGGCACCTGCAGAGCCCTCTGCCCTTTTGAATTTCAAAAAAGGTTTTTAAATTCCTTGGGCACCTAGAAAGCAGAGTACCAGCTGACCCACTTTGCCCTTTCCCTTTCTTTCTCCATTCTTGAAAGGGGAATGAAAAGGTGGGGTGGCTGAATACAGATGAGGTTTTTCAATGTGCCTTGATAAAATTCTTCTAGAAAGATTTTGCTGCTCTTTGGTAAGCTTAAATGGTCTGCGGATGAGCAAGGAAAGACCAGGGGTGAGGCATGGGGAGAGAGTTGTTGACCTGGATTGGAGAAAAAGTGTATGTTTTAGCATGTCCCACCTGTGCTTTCTCTGTGTTACTTCACACATATGTGCGTGGATGCAATTTGGGCAAAGTTTTTTGCAGGTGGGACTTTATCATACAAGTCTACTGTCCCACAGCAATCAATGTAATTTAATTTAATTTAATTATGGAAGCATACTGATTTTGCATTGTGCTTACTTTGTACTCCAAGGTCATGTGGCCGGCGTGACGGCATGGAGCACTGTTACCTTCCCGCCGGAGCAGTACTTATTGATCTACTCACATTTGCATGTTTTCGAACTGCTAGGTTGGCAGGAGCTGGGGCTAACAGCGGGCGCTCATTCCGCTCCCGGGATTTGAACCTGGAACCTTTTGGTCCGCAAGTTAAGCAGCTCAGCGCCACATGACCTTGGAGGTGTGTACGGACAACGCCGGCTCTTCAGCTTAGAAATGGAGATGAGCACCAACCCCCAGAGTTGGTCATGACTGGACTTAACGTCAGGGGAAAACCTTTAGCTTTACCTTAACCTACTTTGTACTAGTCACTTCAGCACTGTTTTGGTGATCCATGGTCACAGATTTTTTTTCCCTGTATCGTGCCAATAACTCCACCTTCTGACACCTACATGCCCTTCCCTGTGCATACTTGGCTATTTTTTTCTCTTTTTTTGCTATAATTTTGCAATCATTTATTTATTTATTTGCTTTATTTTTATCCTGCTCTTCTCACCCTTGTAGGGGACTTAAAGCGGCATACAAATGGCAATATTCAATACTGCATATTCAACTACATAAAATACAATACATCAGTACAAATCAATAGACAATCAAAACATATAAATATCTTAAAGCTATTAAACATCACCCAATCCTATGGTCGTCATTTACATGCTACAGTTGTGCTGGTTTCGTATTGCACTACCCAAATGCCTGATTGCACAGCCATGTCTTCACTTTTTTTCTTAACACCAGGAGGGAGGAGACTAGTCTGATATCCCACAACTAAGGGGCCACTACAGAGAAGGCCCTGTTTCTTGTCCCCATCAGTCACGCTTGCGATGGGGGTGGGACAGAGTGAGGGCCTCCCCCGTGGGTCTTAACTCTCTAATTGGTTCATAGGAGAGATAAGTTTGGACAGATAAGTCATACCAAAGCCATTTAGAGTTTTATAAGCCAAAGCCAGCACTTTGAATTGTGCTTGGTAGCAAACAGGCAGCCAGTGAAGCTGACGTGATCAGGGGTTGTATGCTCCCAGTGAGCAACCTGACTGCCACCCATTGGACTACTTGGAGATTCCAAACAATCTTCAAAGGAAGCCCCATGTAGAGTGTGTTGCACTAATCTATTCGAGATGTATCAAGAGCGTGGACTACTGTGGCCAAGTCTGACTTTCCAAAGTACGGGTGCAGCTGGCACACAAATTTTAATTGTGCGAAAGCTCCCCTGGCCACTGCCGAAACCTGGGGTTCCAGGCTTAGCAATAAGTCCAGAAGAACTCCTAAGCTGTGAACCTGTGTCTTCAGGGGAAGTTTAACCCTGTCCAACACAGGCTGTAATCCTATACCCTGTTCAGCCTTTTGACTGACCAGGAGTACCTCTGTCTTGCCTGGATTCAATTTCAATTTGTACCCCATCACCACCAAGGAATAGCAATCCCTTTCTTGTAAGAGGAATGGAAGGGAGGCAGGAAAAGGGGAAGGAAGGAGGCACTATGTGCTATGGGTGTACAGCTTCACTTCTTTTATCCCCATTTTAAAAAAAAAGAATAAGGTTTTCTCCCCATTGAGTGACATTGCAAGAGCTTCTGCACATATTCCAATGTTTCTTCACACTTGCAGACTTTTGTAAGCCCAAAATAATTTGCACTTAAAAATTGTGTTTTGTGCAAAAAAATCTTTTGGACAGGGATAAAATATGCATGGCATTTTGTCCATTTTTTTAGTGCAAAATCCTCAAATGTAACAGCTGACCATTTTCTCAGTAGAGTGAGATTCAAGACACCCTCTCTTATCAAGAACAAGGAATTTGCCAGGTTTTGTTTTTTTACATCTCTTCTCTGTATTTTTCTCTTGTTCTCTTTCCATGGGGAATGTATTTGGACTGTAAGGTCAGCCCTGAATCCATAGTGCAGTTTGTAGGTGAAAACGCTTCTTTTAAGCAGGTTTTGATCTTTGCCAGTGGAGTGCTCAACTTTGCAATGTTGCAACAGATTGAAAACTGGAGGGGACCTTTAATCACTGTATAGGAAAGGGATTTTCAACAGGTGTTTCTTCTTACCTGGTTGTATGACAAGCAACACCTGATGAAATTCTCTCTGCTACACAACTATTAAAAGTATAGGAATCCAGTCTAGTTTTCAATCTGGTGCAACCCTGCAAAGGTTGCCACAGAGAACAATGAAAAACATAAAAACCAACTTAAAAGAATTTTCATCCAAATTGTTCAGTGGGGTTTTTTTTACCCTGGGATCAGGTGAACCCACCCATAAGCTCTCAGGGTCTTTTGGTATATATAGGGTCCTGTGGTAGGGAAAAATTCAGAAATGTACCTGCCATCTTCTCTGCTTTCAACAGGCCTTTTTTTTACAAACTGCCAGCATTTTCAGACAGCATTCAATAAACAAATAAAACATTCAGTCAATTTTCGGCATGGAAGAATAAACTCTAGATTTATGCCCTCTCTTTATGTGTCTGTGTGTGTGTGTGTGTGTGTGTGTGTGTGTATTCCACATTTGTTAGTGACTTATTAGGTTTTTCATAAAGATTTGCAAGGAAATAGGAACACACACACATTTTATTATTGCAGTAACAACTTATTTTCCATGGCAGCAGTGAAGTCCATTTGCAGCATGCTTAAATACTCTTAAATGCTTTTCCCAGCATCTTGCTTGAAACCCCGAGTAAACTGCCCCGCTACTACATTGCTTGTGTGTGTGACCTTCTCTTACAAGGAAAATTAACAGCTTCCCATTTGTGGTGTCACCCTGAACAGACACCTCTTCCCTTTAGCTACTGGTGGCCATGAAGTATATCAGGAGCACTTACAGGAAGCAATTCTTAAATCATCTTCTGTGCCTTAAAGATGTGTTGCAGGTCTAGTAGAAAACATTTATCTCATCTTGACTGCTTTAATGTGCTAATTTTTATTGATGACACTGGTAGGAAACAGCAGCCTGGTTGAAGCCTTTGAAGGCCACCAGGACCAGCATTTCACTTTATTCTGGAGTGATCTTATACAAGCTTGTGGTCAGAACTGTCAGCAACCCATTGCTGACCAACTAGAATAATGCCTCTGGTACATTTGCTTATGCTGCTGCGCATAAGCAAATGGTTCTCTGACCTTAGCTCGCTAGCCTCCTATGCCTCTCTCCACCCTATTCTCAGAAAAGAACACACATTTAAATGTGCTTCGTATATATTACACTCATTTGTCCCCAGGGGGCATATTTCCTGCATGATACTGTCATAATCTGCTGAATCTGCAGGCAGCCAGGGAAGGCGCTTGCATGGAAATTGAAATATTTCACAAATGTGTTAGTTTCCCTTCCCCTCTGCATCGAGAGAGGTCATTATTTCCCTTTCATGTTGGGGGACAAAGCCTTATTTCAGTTCCATATTTATGAACAGGAAGAAAAATAAAACTCAGCATGGAGGGAGAAGACGGTGTGACAAAGTGCTTTAGTTTGTGCTAGCTGTGTGGCCACACCAAGGTATTTTGCAACTTGAGGAAGAGGGCAGAATTGTGCATACATATACACATACTTAGGCCAACATTGGAGATTACTTGGCTACCCCATGAGGGCGCCAGGCTATGCCATGTGGGTGTCACATGGGTCATATGACCCACACAGAAGCCAAGGCCAATATTCACCACTTCCCAGCATCTGCTACAGAGCCACTGAGCCAGATCCTTCCTTTTGTGGGTTCAGGACTGCCATATTTAGTTTACAGGCCTGGCAAATATTGGTCCTGTTTTAGGAAGACTGGAGCGACATCAGTTTATCACTGACCATCAAAATGACATTGATATTGCCTTCTCAGATGTCAACCCAAAGTGATACAAATGAAATATAAATGAGTTTTGATAATGAGTGTTGCTTTGGTTTTCCGTGGTGGAGGCTCCTTCTTTGGAGGCTTTTAAGCAGAGGCTGGATGGCCATCTGTCGGGGGTGCTTTGAATGCGATTTCCTGCTTCTTAGCAGGGGGTTGGACTGGATGGCCCATGTGGTCTCTTCCAACTCTACTATTCTATGATTCTATGATTCTATGATTCTCACTCTTTTTCTCAGCTGGAAACTGAGCAGTAGTGCCTGCTGAATTGCTGACCTGAAGTTTGTGTTGTTGACCTAGAGATTGGCGGTTCAAATCTGCAAGATGGGGTGTGCTCCCATCTGTCAGCTATAGCTTGCCGGGATATGAAAGAAGCCTCCCAGCAGGATGATAACACATCTGAGCGTCCCCTGGGCAATATCTCTATAGAT
Organism: Anolis carolinensis; assembly: GCF_035594765.1. Taxonomy (NCBI): domain Eukaryota; kingdom Metazoa; phylum Chordata; class Lepidosauria; order Squamata; family Anolidae; genus Anolis; species Anolis carolinensis. The sequence continues at coordinate 205,710,085 of NC_085842.1, read as the reverse complement.
GGCCAATTCTCTCACATCAGAAGTGACTCAAGTCAATTCTGACACAATAAAAAAGCTGGAAACTGGCAACAGTTTGTAAGAATGTGGGAAGTAGCAGTAACCACTATTGCTTATGGTAAGCTTAGAAAATGGAAAATTGTCATTAGGTACTACAACTCCCAGGGCACCCCAGCCAGGCAATGGCCATACTAGCTGGGAGTAATCATCGAAAACTTGTTTTTCCCAAGTTTTGGTTATACCCAAACCCTTCCCAACTTGTTACTATCTGGATTAGCTGCATTAAAACAGCCATATCTCCAACCAGATAATGACAGTTTTGGTATAATATGTAAGTAGAGTCCCATACTGAAAATGGCTCCTGTTCATTCAAACCAACCCTTCTTTTTAGCTGTGGGCATCCATCTATGGTGGTGATTGAAAATGCTACTTATGTCAATATATTGATGTGTGCAGATCATATGAGTCTATGGCTGTGAACATACAATGGCAGCAGCTGAGAAACCTGGAGACGATATTACGGGGATAAGTTATTTGGACAAAGCTAAGGTTTTACCCCTGTTTAAACTGACTTTAACATAAAACTATGAAAAGGTTAAATTTGCTATTAACTATGTTTAATTCCTTGGGCTGACCAATAAAGGACACGGCCTTTGGATGTTACCACATGATGCTACTAAGCCATGTTGGAGGCTACTGAAACATGCATGAAAATTTTTACTATCGCATCATATAGTCGTAAGTCATCAAGACTCATTGAAGCAATAATTTATGAAAACAGTCATAAACTGCAGAACATGTGTGCAAATAGTTTTACAAAGAGATTTCCAAATCCTCGTTGTAACCTAAAGCTGCTTCTTCAGTTACTTTGGGCTATGATGAAGTTTTGCAATTCTCAAAAAAGAAAAAAGGAGAGGATGAGGAATGCACAGGTTGGGAGAAATTATATCTCTACAGTTGCGGTAAGCTAAACACACTTTGAACTTTTCAAAGTGCTTCAGTGAGGCTAAGGGCCCTTCCACACAGCCATATAACCCAGCATATCAAGGTAGAAAATCCCACATATCTGCTTTGAACTGGGTTATCTGACCCACACTGCCATAACACAGTTCAGAGTAGATAGTGTCGGATTTTATTCAGCCCTGTGGACAGGGCCTTAGCATGAAAGGAAGAGAAGCAAGGCAGATACTATAGTTTCAAGCAAGATAGGTTTGCCATGGCAAAATCCTTTTTGGGAGCCTCCCTTATGATCCCTCCAGAAGAACTGGTAGATAGTTTCTAACAATAATGAAAAACTACTGCTCATCACTAGAAGAAAAGACTTTTCTTTTGCACCCCTCGAGTAATAATAATGACACAACAAATAAATCAGTACATTTTAATTTTTTGGCTACACTAGATGAAAATTAGCTTTTTCTTGTCAACCAACAAAATATTTAATTGATTTTCCTTTGAAGTTTTGCACCAGTAGTAATGAATCATTTCATTCTGACTCTTTTTGAAGCAGCTGTATGTGTCTTTGGAGATATCATTCATTATCTATTTATCTATTTCACCTTTCTAATGTCATAAAAGGTCTTGCAGTCTGAAAAATTTGTAAGCTGTCAGCGTCATTGTTCAGAATTTGTAAGTAACTTTCTGATCTTTTTCTTGTGAAGTAAATCATGGAAATGTTAATGCAGTCCATGACTCAAGGCCCTTCCACGCAGTCATATAATCCAGAATATCAAGGCAGAAAATCCCACAATATCTGCTTTGAACTGGGTTATCTGAGTCCAGACTGCCATATATTCCAGTCTAGTTTTCAGAAGAAAACTAGAAAGATTCCCAAAGTTATACTTTTCTGAATTCTAGTTATTTTTCTGATTCTATGGGAATGTTTTAAAAACATCATTGCTACTACTATTACTTTCGAATAATCTAGTCCCCATGATTCCAAAAATCAATGCACTATTTCTCGCACTGTTCCACCTTTCCCTAGATTTAACTAGAAGTCCTTCCTCACTCCAATTGTTGAGGAATGCTCGCACTTTGTCCTTTTCACCCCAAAGCACCTTATAATACATTATTACACTTTAGTTTCAATTGCCCCTCCACGTTACCCCTTTTCTCCAATTTGGTGGTCCATTTTATCTTATTTATTCTGCGTCTCAAATTGGGTTTTACTGTTATTGTATTGCACCTATACCCATGTCTAATTTTATTGTGCTTTACCTATTTTAATATGCTGTTTTTATCTGTTTTACTTGGTTTTATTACTTTTGGACTTCGCCCTGTGTTAGCTGCCCCAAGTCCCTACGGGGAGATGGAAGTGGGATAAAAAAATAAAAAATAAAGTTAAGTCACTACTAACTAGGGTTGATCCAATGACTGAAGCTATCACAAGCAATAGCTCGTTGGATTGAAAATGTTGGCAATATATCACAGTAATTGTAGATATCCACTCCTTGTCATTGACCAAAAATTCAGCCAATTCAGAATAGCTTGTTAGAACAAAAAAGATAACAGAGGAGTTTGGGAGGAAGGGGATAGAGAGAAAGAGACTCCTTCTACACTGCCACATAATCCAGGTTATCAAATCAGATAATCCAGATGGCAGTGTAGAAGGAGCTAGAGAAATAACATCCCAGCTTCAAAGGTGAGGGTCTGAGAATAGGTAAAGAAGCAGTACAGGAATATTTAGCTACACAAATTAAAGTCTTCAAGACCAGATAAATTATTATTTTTTTAAACCTAACAGAAATAATTTCAGAACCACTGGGAATCACCTTTGAGAATTCCTGGAGAACAGAAGTTCCAGCAGATTGGAAAAAGGCTAATGTTGCCTGCATTTTCAAAAAGGAGAATGAATAGGACCCAAACAATCAGACTGGCATCAATATCAGGAAAGGTTTTGGAGCAGAGCTTTAAACAGACAATTTATCTGTAAGCACTTAGAAAGGCATGAGAACTGGATGGCCCTTATGTTCTCTTCCAACTCTATGATTTTATGATTCTATGAATGCAATACTCACGGAATGGGTTTCTCAAAAACAAGTCATGCCAGATGTCTCTTTACAAGTTTGGCATATGAAGAAAAGGCTGTGGATGTGTAGCATATCTCTATTTTAGTAAGGCCTTTGACATTTTCCGAAGAAACTAGTAGGCTAGGCAATGCTTCTGTTAAATCAGTGATTCTCAATCTCAACCTGTGGGTCCCTAGATGTTTTGGCCTTCAACTCCCAGAAATCCTAACAGCTGGTTAACTGGCTGTGGTTTCTGGGAGTTGTAGGCCAAAAACACCTGGGGACCCACAGTTTGAGAACCACCATGTTAGGTAATTGGTAATTGGTTGACTGGCTGAACTCAAAGGGTGCTAACCAATGTCTATTCTTCATCCTGGCAGGATGAAGTAACTAGCAGGGTACAAGGTTCTGTCCTGTCCCTGTACTATTCAACAACTTTATGAATGACTTGGAAGTGGAGGATGGGATTTCACATGGTGCACTTTTCAATGTTGATTGCCCTTCTATAGAATGTACACTATTTTATACATCTATTCACAAGCAAGCCTAACTGAATTGAGAAAAAGGTATGAATTGCAACCTATAGATCAGCCTCCTGATACACACACAAAAAAACCCACTCATTTTAAAGAATTCAGCCCATCCTGACCTACTACAGGGGAAGGGAAGGATCATTCACATATGCCAGAGTTCATTTTGAAGATTTGGACATCATAAAGAAATATGTAAATCTCCTAGAAGTACATTTTAAGGCATCAGTTACTGAAATGTGTCACCACTTAATAGTCTGAATAGACACTCCATTTTCTTAAGTATATGCTTGGCTTTCATTACCATTGGAAATCCAAGACCAGTCCAGAAAATTGAAAGTTCCCCTTTTGTTAGACCTTCTCTCAAAACTCCAAGAGCTAATAGCTAACAGACATCAATGGTGCCCAAACAGCTGGTTGCCAAATTATTCACTGTACTTACTAGATAGAGCAATGAGCTGCAGGAATTTTCAGATCAGTCAAATATCCTAAAGGCATCAGATCCTATCTATTCTTGGAAGCTATGCAGGGACAGCCCTGGCTAATACCTGGTTGCTGTTCATGGATACTAGCTGACATCCGAAGGAATTGCTGAGCTTGTTTACATTTCCAGGCAGGGGGATAAATCTCAGGGTATTGCAGCAGGAGGGGAAAGTTTTGTTTTTGTAGCTGAGTTGTCATTAAAACATAGATACTAATCTGCATTTTTCCAGTGCAAAGACAGAGAGCCACAAAAATGTGCTTTCATATGGATTGTGCTCACGCAGCACTGGCACATCATAAAGGCAGAAGCAAAAATCTAGGGAGATAGGGATTAAAAATATATGCACTTGCCCCCATAGTGCATTCAGAGCAAAGCAGAGATGGTAGAATTCAAGTACTGAAGTTCATGAGCCTTCTTGATATATAAACCCTGGTACAGAACTCAAGAAAAAGAATCCCTAGGAGCTGATAGTAAATCTTCTACAAGAAAAGGGAACCCTTTTCAAATATGTTTTCTGCTGTAGGTAGGCCACATGTTTTGTTATTAGTCATGTTTTGCTGCTTGCCCAGCCACTGTATTTTCCCTTTGACTCTGGGGCCGCTTCTGCACTGCCATATAAAATCCAGACCATCTGCTTTGAACTGTAATAAAGGTAAAGGTTTCCCCTGACATTAAGTCTAGTCGTGTTCGACTCTGGGCGGTGGTGTTTATCTCTATTTCTAAGCCAAAGAGCCGGCATTGTCCATAGACACCTCCAAAGTCATGTGACCAGTATGACTGCATGGAGCACTGTTACCTTCCCGCCAAGGGACCTATTGATCTACCCACATTTACATGTTTTCGAACTGCTAGGTGGGTCTAACAGCGGGAGCTCACCCAGCTCCCTGGATTCGAACTACCAACTTGCTTTCAGTCAGCAAGTTCAGCAGCTCAGTAGTTTAATCCGCTGCGCCACCAGGGGGCCCTATATGGCAGTGTAGACTCATACAATCCTGTTCAAAGCAGATAATGTGGATTATCTGCTTTGATAATCTTGATTATATGGCAGTGAAGAAGGGGACTTAGTTGTCAGGCCTTAACTCGAGTTGATTGTTGGTGGACTGGGCTGGAGATGGAAAGAAATTGTTGAAAAGTGATTGCTGTGGGAGAAGCCAATCTGACCCTGTCTTTTGCTGGCTTTTTAAGCCTCCATACTTGATATTTGACATAGCATTGTTATTTGGACAAATAGAATCCATGAATCAGATGGCAAGCCTTAAAGTCATTTCATTTCATTCTGATACTTTTACATTGAGCAAAATATGTTGGGCCTCACTTCAATGGACAGAAGGCACCCAACCCAAATTGCTGAAGCAAATTAAAAAGAAACAGAAATCTGTTGTCCCAGAATGCTTCCTTATTTTGCAGAGCCTTTCCACGCAGCCATATAACCCAGAATACCAAGGCGGAAGATCCCACAATATCTTCTTTGAACTGGGTTATCTGAATCCACTCTGTCATATAATCCAGTTCAAAGCAGATATTGTGGGATTTTCTGCCTTGATATTCTGGATTATATGGCTGTGTGGAAGGGCCCACAATTAAATGTCAGCCGGGGTGCAAAGGTCTTTCAATGGTGAAAGGCGGACCTTGATTTTTCACATCCTATTAACAACAGATTCAATTCTTCTATTAAAAATACAACCCTTCACAGAGTTCAGGCTAACCTTGCCTTTTCTCTAGATATTGTCATCACATATAGTTCCACCACTACACTCATAAGACCGCAGCCTATCATATTACATATCTGTATCCAAGAAAATATACTCCGTATATTTATTTATTATTTATTTACAATATTTATACCCTGCCCTTCTCACCCCGAAGGGGACTCAGAACAGCTTACAGAACACATATACGGCAAACATTCAGTGCAGATTGTATAATTAACAAAGATAGACAGTACAAACAGAGATAAAGGAAGTTTTTCCCATCTTATTTCCGGCATCTTGGAGGCTGTGCTCAACTCCAGCCACAAGAGTGAGGGGATGAGTTGGGGCGCTGTCACTCCATCTTCCATACTGGGGAGCTTTCCTCTGATTGATGTCCTTAAGGATTCCTTTATTACCTCCCATCTAAAAGCAGTACCTATTTATCTACTCGTATGTTTGCTTTCGACCTGCTAGGTGGGCAGGTGAGCCGGGGTTAACAGTGGGTGCCCACCCTGACCCAGGATCGAACTACTCACCTTTTGATTGGCAGGATTTTTCTGCAGCACAGCGGTTTAGCCTGCTGTGCTAAGCCCAGCAGGAATTTTCCAAGTTCTCCATTGATTCCATGGCATGCTTATATTGGAAGCGACCACAGATTTGCCCTGGAGGACCTAGGAAATTCCTAAAGAAGATATATCTCTACACATTTTCTATCTCCTCAAGGGCAACTCACCAGGTGAAAAATCCAACAGGAAGTCCACATACCTCTCTCCACTGAGAAGGAACTTCATCATTTTCTGCTGCCAAGAGGAGAGCAGCCAGACTACCTCTGCTTCTTTCAGCAGAGGAAGGAGAGAGGAGACAAATTCCTTCCTCTGCAGAGAGAACCACAGCTGGTCTTTCCATTCAGGGGGCTTTTGGGGGTAAGCTCAGCATGGGAAAGCTGATCTCTCACTGCCCTCATCTACAGAAAGGGGTCTTCATGTGTAACCGAAACCACATATTAACTTGTGTAATACGTGGTACAACTGTAGTACCAAATGCAATTGCTGTTGCTGCTGTTGCTACTGCTGCATAAATATGGCTTTGTTCCAAATAAGAAATGGTGAGCCGATTAGACACACGACAGGTGTTGAGACGTTGCAGCATCTAATGCCAACAACTGGGAAGACATGATCTGAAATTAATGAGGCACATGAGGAAGCTTGGATTTTCACCCAAGCTAGTCTTTAAAAATAACAATAATGCAATCAAAACCTGTGAGTACCTAATCCTGCTATATTTTGCAGTGCACCAGGAAGCAAAGAGTGTGGTATAGAATTGTTTAAATGTATTTCCAGATTAACCTCTGACAGGGTGGGGGGACACTTCTGATCAAAATCAGCTTCTGCCATGTTGCCTCTCCTTGCTCCATCTAATATAAGTCACTGCAGATCTTGAAAAATGCAAGCTGTACCCATCTAAGCCTTTTGAAATATAGCTGGGAGGAAATTTACTGAGAACAGCAAATGAAATTTATCAGGATGTGTATGTGATGTGTTTTTACCCTGCCCACTACCCCCATTTACCATTGCTACTAATAGAAAGACATTGCCAAAATTCTGTGTTGTTGATTACTCCTGAAAAAACAAAAACAAGACATTTTGACCTGCCAAATGCAGGGTCTATGGTATGATAAAATATTTGGAATCCTCTTGCACTACTGAAAGCAAGTGCTATTCATGAATTTTGATGGCAACTACAATCATGGTAGGAATCCTTGGCAGTGGTTTCTGGTTGGTGATATAGACCTTGGTGAACTGCAATTTCAGTATGCTACCCGAACCCAGAGAAACCTTCCTCCAGATTCTAGGTCCTACTGGAAACTAGAATGGTCAATTTGAGGAACTAACACTGCCAATTAATTTCAGAAGTTACAGTCTAGAGGAGTGCTTCTCAAGCTATCTGACATGAAGGACTGGCAGGAGCTTTTTTCCTCTCCCATTGTGCTAGGGACTAGTACTCAAATTGTGCCTATTGGCTACAAAATTTATTTCATTCTATCCTGGAAACTTACCAGGGACCTGCAGCCAATTGTTCAGGAACCAGAACTGTATCACCACTTTAGCTATTGATAGTCCAGAAAATGCAGGTGTCCATCCTGGCATGCTGGGCAGTAACATGCTTAGAGTGTCACTTCTCTTTTAAAGTCTTCTCCAGATTTCGATATGAAAGGCTATTATTGGCATGCGCTATGTTCAACAGATCGGACACCCAGCATTTTAGATACATATGCAAAAACATGTGATATTAATGTTTTATTCTCACACTTATTAATTGATGGGAAACTCTAGCTATTGTCAGCCCTCTGTATCCACAGACTTTATATGTACGGATTCAAACATTCACAGCTTGAAAATATTCCAAAAATAAGTTCCCCAAAGTAAAGCTTGCTTTTGCCATTTTACTATGTCATTGTATATAATGGGACTTGAGCATCCAAGGATTTTGGCATCTACAGGGGGATCCTGGAATCAAACTCTAAGAGATACAAAAGGCATTCATAGGTTAGATCAATGGTTCCCAACCTTTGGGCCTCCAGGCGTTTTGGACTTCAGCTCCCACAGTTCCTAACAACTGGTAAGATGGCTGGGATTTCTGAGAGTTGAAGTCCAAAACACCTGAAGGCCCAAATGTTAGGAACTACTGGGTTAGATGCTCAAAGAGAGAATCTAAAGGGCTCTCTATGACAAGGGACTATGCTCCACTGGGCTCTCCTCTAACCTAGCACATACATTGTCCCCAACATTTGCACAGTTACTGTAACATAGACATATGTGTAAACTGTTAAGGTATACTGAAAAGAGGTTGGGTTTTGCAAATCAAGGTTGGAGTAGATATATGTGTTAAGGAAAAAAACTCATTCTGGTGGTCACTATATGCAGGTGCTTATTAAGGCCAGTAAGTTTGGGCTACACCCAATGGAGTATAACTGGGTGTGCTTTGGGATAGATGGTGCTCTCCCTTTTGGGAGTTGGAGAAGCTATTCTCTCTGCATTTATATGATGCATACAAGGACTATGTAATGTTGTTCCTACTTGACTGGTCTGCTCCAGCTATGAGGTCCTAGCGTTCACACATGACACCTAAAACTGTATTGCACAAAGTTGGGAAACTGGCATAGAAGTGAAACCATTGCCCATGGTAACAGTTCCTATCACACGATTCCATCTCCTACATGTTGCAGGTCTCCCACCTTCATGCAACAAATCTGTCACTTCCTATTGACCTGGGCAAAACCCGTCAATAGTTCCTATTCACACCATGGTGTTACAACTTATCAATGCAATGATTTCCCAATCCATTTCTGTGCCGGCATGCCGCATAGAAGTGACATCAGGAAGCATGATTGTCCATCTCCTCCACTCCCTTCTCTATAAGAGGGAATGGTGGCTGGGTAAATTGTTTTCTTTTTTAAAGGCTTTTAAAAAGGGGTTTGAAAGGGGATGGGAGCTGTCTTGGGTTTCTTTGGCTGTGCAGATGAGCATAAGAAGTCACATGGCTCGATCTCTGGTCTCCATATACACAGCACCCTCACCTGGAAAGACACAGGTTTTCTGAAAGACCCGGGTCTTTTCAGCTGACAATTTACTTTGGGAGAAAGGTATATCCCAAATAAATTTCTTTTTATGTGGAGTGTCGTTTGGACACCCCACATGAAAACGCGGGAGTTCGTGCTTTTAAGGCGCTGCCTGGATGCACCCAGTGAGGGTGGTTCTATCAGTAAGTTGTTTCTACCCCTGATTTCCATGGGATAGCAGATTCATGTGGTAAAGTCCCCAGATATATGAGATTGCATAAAAGTATCTTCTTCTGGCCTAGTGCAAAGGACCCCTCACTTATAATTATGAATTATGAATCATCACCACTTTTAAGATTATATCTTTTCAGTGTAAAGCAGTGGTCTCAGCCTGTTGACTGCAAGGTCATGCCTTTGTATTGAATACTACAACTGAAAAGCAAAGCAAGCCATTTTTAATGTAAATGGCAATAATGTCCCAACAAAGGAATACTTAGGCTGTTCTACTCAAGTATAAATAATTATTAGTGCATGTGAGTGTGTTTCAGCAGCACCTGGGACTGCTAGCCACACAGAGATTTAATTAAATCCTCATAGAAGATTGACAGATGAATGGAAGGATCACAGCTTCATGAATGGCTAGCCAGAAGGCCAAGAGCCAAGCCTCATGAATAGAGCTTTTCACTTTGTGACCTGTAGCACTCGCAATATTGAGTCCAAGGCTGGGTGCCACCGGGAGGAGGCCAGCGACTGCTGCATTTTGGGGTAAGCAGATGTAAGGCACTGCCCTGATAACAGAAGGATTACTTAATCCGGCAAACACGAAACCATCCAGCAACCCATATGTGCCCCATTGTCCTGCTGAGGTTTATCCTTGTTCCATGGACACCAGACAGGAAAGGATTGTTAGATAAGAGACCTGCCTGCTCTGTGTCTGCGGCAATAGATACTTTGGATGCAAGGTTAAAGAGGCCCCAGAGGAGAGGTTAAACAGAAGATTTTACATCATTTTACGTAACGTTTTATGCAAAATTAATTTTTCATTTCATTTTTACATAAAATAATCCATTTTTATGCTGTGTGTACATAGTGTTTATTAGCAAGAGTGGTGTTCTATATCTTTCATCAAAAAAAGAAATGGCAAGAGAGCAAGAGAGAGAAATCTCAAATAAGTGTAGGAACATTTTACATTGTTTCTTGTCACAAAAGCTACTTCAAAGGGATGTTTCATTGTTTCACCATTTTCCTTCTTCCCTGTAGCTGTCATATTCTTTTCCTGCCAAATGAAGGGGGTCAAAGACTACAAATGTTCTGAAAGTAGCACAAGGCTCTGGATGTGAAATTATTGAACACAAGGCTATATGCAAAGGCAGGTCTGTGAGAAAGGGAAGGAATATCAGCATAGGTTTAGGATGATTAAAAACAAGGACAAATAGGCAGAGAAATAGTTTTTATCTCAGAGCTATGATTATCTTTAACTCTATGGTTTCACACTGATGTGGCAATGGGGCTGTGCAATAGTGATTACAATGTGGAAGGATGGGAGTTTTGTTTTGTAATTCTACATTTATAATGTGATTAGGGATTGCATTTAATTTTGTTGTACGATATACAATGACAATAAAGTTACTCTATTCTATTCAGTGTTATCCCCTCCTTAACCAACCCAGAAAGCAAGCTTGATCAGCAAGCTTCCCTTGGAATTAGGCACACTTTAAGCACTCCTTCAGCATAAATAATATGATGGATGGCCATCTGTCGGGGGTGCTTTGAATGAGATTTTCCTGCTTCTTGCAGGGGGTTGGACTGGATGGCCCATGAGGTCTCTTCCAATTCTACGATTCTATGATTCTATGATTGATTGGATTCTTTTTCCTCTTTAGATCAGGGAGCCAGTGACTATCGTCAAATGAGCCAGGCTGATACACTTGGATGTTAACTAGGCTGGCAAAATCTAATCATTAAAATGGTCTCTTTCTGTATTTGTTTATTACTTATCTTTAATCTCCTCATTTCCTTGTCTGAGTCTGGCCAATAACATAACTAACCATGGAGACTCTTTTACCAGTATCGATCCACAAAGGTTAAATACGTTTATCACAATCAAGTAAAGTGAGCTAATCCATTTACTGCAGTCCAGGTGCCAAATTGCCATATAATTCAGCGAAGAGAATGTTTAGTGTGGATGTGCTCTCCTTCTATGCAGCATTACAGTATAAGCAAAATTCCTTGCCAAGTTCTTCCTCGAAAATGTAGAAAAATGCGTCTACCTCAGAAGGCTGTTAACATCAAGTAATGAACTGAATATTGGATACAAATACATGAAGAAACCCAAGAAATATTAAAAATTAAATTTGAAATTCTACCAGAAATTTATCTGTTGGGGATTAAAAATATTAAATTGGAAAAAAAACAAAGAAATACTATTAAATTACCCAGTAACTGCAGCAAGAATAGTTTATGCGATGAATTGGAGATTAAAAAAATAGCCAACAACATAACAATGGGAAATAAAGATATTGGAGATAAGAAATATGGACAAACTAACATAACTATTGACAAAATACCAAGGACCAGCGAAAGAGGGAACAGATTGAAGTCCAGTGAGAGATTACTTGATATACAAGAAAAAAAATGCTGACCTAGAAGTAAAAAATAAAATAAAAATAAATTTCTGAGGGAGACTTATTCTTCTACATTTTCTCCCTGTGGGAAAAGAGCGGTATATAAATTAAATAAATAAATAAAATAAGTGAAGTACTATCTGAGAAGTTAATGGAGAATAAACAAAAGACTGAAATGAAGATATATGAACACGATGAAGAAGGTCGGAAGTGACATTCTGGGACTTTTATTAGACCCAAACCCTTTGTATTCTCACCATTTCCTTTTTATCTCGCCCCACTCTTTCTTCCATGTAGTAAAAGGGAAACGCTAAAGAATGCTCAAACTTCTTCTTTTTTTTTGTATATTCATTTTTATTGTGAAGTTTCTTTTAAAACATCAAACATCAAACATAAAACTTAACACGACATACGGCAGGGGAACAGGGAAGGAAGGGCAGGGGTAGGGAAAGTGTGTCTGGATTAGGAATTGTGAGAGGGGATATACACTAGGAATGGGGGGTGGGGTTTGACATGAAAGGAGGGGGAAGGCCCCTCCCTTTCATTAAAATCAATTTTAAAAAAAGAATGCTCAAACTTCCATACAGTGGCACTTATTTCCCATGCCAGTAAGGTAATGCTCAAGATCCTGCAAGGCAGACTCCAGCAATACATGGAGCGAGAGTTGCCAGATGTCCAAGCTGGGTTTAGAAAAGGCAGAGGAACGAGAGACCAAATTGCCAATATCCGCTGGATAATGGAGGAAGCCAGGGAGTTTCAGAAAAACATCTACTTATGCTTTATTGACAATTCCAAAGCCTTCGACTGTGTGGATCATAATAAACTATGGTATGTTCTTGGTGGTATGGGGATACCAAGTCACCTTGTCTGTCTCCTGAGAAATCTGTATAAAGACCAAGTAGCCACAGTAAGAACAGATCATGGAACAACAGACTGGTTCAAGATTGGAAAAGGAGTACGGCAGGGCTGCATACTTTCACCCTCCCTATTCAACTTGTACGCAAAACACATCATACGACATGCGGGGCTTGAGGAATCCAAGGCCGGAGTTAAAATTGCTGGAAGAAACATTAACAGCCTTAGGTATGCAGATGATACCACTCTGATGGCCGAAAGCGAGGAAGAACCTTATCACCAAGGTGAAAGAAGAAAGTGCAAAAGCTGGGTTGCAGTTAAATGTCAAGAAAACCAAGATCATGGCAACTACACCCATTGATAACTGGCAAATAGAGGGAGAAAACGTGGAGGCAGTGACAGACTTCATATTTCTAGACGCGAAGATCACTGCAGATGCAGACTGCAGCAAGGAAATCAGAAGACGTTTACTTCTTGGGAGGAGAGCAATGACCAACCTTGACAAAATAGTGAAGAGCAGAGACATCACACTGGCAATGAAGGTCTGCATAGTCAAAGCAATGGTATTCCCCATAGTAACCTATGGATGCGAGAGCTGAACCTAAGAAGAATTAACAGTAACATAAATGCATATACAATTTTTCCTCCACATTTGCTGGGGTTATGAAGAAGGAGGAGGAGAAGGAGAAGAAGAAGAAAGAAGTAGTAGTAGTAGTAGTAGTCCTAAACACTTGGGAAGTGTTCGACTTGTGATTTTGTGATACGAAACCCAGCATATAGATCTCGTTTGCTATGTCATACTATGTTATTGTGTCAATAATAATAATTATTTATTTATATCCCACCACCATCTCCCAGAGGGACTTGGGGTGGCTCACAGAACACTCAAGGTGTTACATGCAAAATACAAAAAGTGCAAAACAATACAAACAACAAACAATCAACATCACAAAGTCACAGTACCCCCTGATTAAAAACAATAAAATACAGTGCTGTAGGTTAAAACAGTAGTATTCGATCTCAGAATTGTAAAGTGCTTGATAGAGTATCTGAAGGTCCTCATATGTATTATTAAAGAATCTAAGGTTACAGGACCCCTATGAAAGTGAGAAAGCTGCAAGTAAAAAAACCACTATTTATTTTTTTTACAACCATAGCATTGTTTTGGAGAACCTACAACTGCCAAGAGAAGTGTTCTCTCTAGAAGTCTCTAGGGCCTTCAGAGTGGCTTTATGGTCATCTTCTGACACAAACTGACTATAGAGCCACACTGAATGATCTAGAGATTCCTAGGGAGAAAAATATTAATCAAATCACTTAAAATGAAATGTGCAACTGCTGATGGCCGACTGTGTTTATTTATTTTATTGGACAGATCCCTTCTTTCTCCCTGACAGGGATTCATGTATGTGGTTATAGTTGGCATTTGTCCCTGCCTCCCTTTCAGCTTCCCGGCAGGTTTACCTCTTTCCCTTTGACCACTCCTTCATCCCCAGCATCTCCTGTGTTCCTCAGCTTCCTTTTGCAGACAACCATTGAGTTCCTTTAGCCCTACATAAGTACTTTCTGTCTGTCTTCTTGGCCTCGTTAGTCCCGTCCCCCCATCTGCTACCTACCTTTTATTCTACTATTCCTCTGTTTCCCAACCTTTGGTCCTCCTGGTCTTTTGGACTTCAACCCCCAAAAAATCCCAGCCAGCTTACCAGCTGAAGGAAAGGAGAGCTGATGGAGCATGGAAAAACAGTAATAATAATAATAATAATAATAATAATAATAATAATAATAATAACAACAACAACAACAACAACAACAACAACAAACACTTTATTTGTATTCTGCCCTATCTCCCCAGGGGGACTCAGGGCAGATTCCAACATACAATTCCGATCTTGCTACCACTAGACATCAACAGCTAATTGCCTAAATAAATTGTTCTTTTTAAAGCAGGGATGTCAATCTCATTTTCATTGAGGGCCATCTCAGCCTTGTCTTTACCTTCCAAGGGCCATCTATGGACAGAGAATCCATGAATACAGAGGGCCAACTATGTATTTTATTTTTCAGAGTGGTTGGTGCTCAATAACAGTTTGGATCCCCAGATGTTGTTGAACAACAACTCCCATCACTTGATTATACACCATACAGGCTGGAAGTGATGGGAACTGTATCCCAACAGCACTTGTAAAGTATAAAGGACATTTTAAAGTCAGGCATCATATCCACAAGCCTTATATTTCAAAGCCCACTCTCCTGATTAAACTGCAGCTTTTCAGATGTTACTGCATCACAACTCCCATCAGCTCTAATGATGAGGAATAGAGGAGTTGTCGTCCAGCATCTGGGAGACCATATATAGTGACATGGTGGGTCAGATTTGGGCCATGGGCCTTGAGTTTGACACATACATTCGAGAGAGAGAGAGATTAAATGCTTATTAAAAGGAGGTACTGATCAGGATTCAACCATTTTAAAAAAATCTCTTTCATTCTACTGAACTTTCTTTACAATGCAGTTTCATTTTCACCAGCTAGAAAATACACTTCTGGCTTAAAGGGGTGGTGTTTTTTGATACAGCCTTTGTACTGATATCAAGAGAAATTCATAGATCTTTATGTGAATGCCTGGACATTTTAGGCCATTAATTCATAGAGAATAATTTTCATTGCAAAGTATGCTAATTAAACCAAGGGAAAAGAATGAAATCATAATGACAAGGTAGAACACAAATTATCTTTGCTTCAAAGCATGCCTAATCAGTCTACATTGACAATCCCCTTTCAACTTAAAATAGATGCTTGCAAGATCAAGGACCAAATATAAATCTATTTCATCTTTTGTTCTTTATGCAAACTCTAATTATTTACCTCCAGGTTTGAAACAAAATAAATTGTTGCTGCAATGAGATCTTTATCTCCGAGCACACGATCAATGCCAGAAGTCCAGGAGCTGGATAAGAATGTGATAGAAACAAAATGTTTAATTAAGAAAACCTAATCTCAGCCCCAGAGCCTCCAGTGGTGAAGTGTGTTAAAGCACTGAGCTGCTGAACTTGCAGACTGAAAGGTCCCAGGTTCAAATCCGGGGAGCGGAGTGAGCACCCGCTCTTAGCTCCAGCTTCTGTCAACCTAGCAGTTCGAAAACATGCAAATGTGAGTAGATCAATAGGTACCGCTCCAGTGGGAAGGTAACAGCGTTCCATGCAGTCATGTCGGCTTAGAAATGGAGATGAGCACCAACCCCCAGAGTCGGACACAACTGGACTTAATGTCAGGGGAAACCTTTACCTTTACCTTTACTAATCTCGGCCCATGGTTTTGGGTAGCAATGGCCGCATATCATTCTAAACTTCCTGTAGTCATACCTTTTGTTTTGTTATATATATATATAACCATAGAATTGGAAGGGACTCCAAGAGCTATCGAGCTGAACCCTATTCTGCCATGCATGAACATAAAGCACTCCTGACCAATGGCCATCCCACTTCTGTTTAAAAACCTCCAGAGAAGGAGACTTCACCCTGCTCTTAGGCAGCAGCATATTCCACTGTTGAACAGCTCTTGCCATCAGGAAATTTTCCCTAATATTAAGCGGAATCTCATTTTCTGTAGTTTGAATCCATTGCTTTCTGTCTTAGGGCCAGTCTACATTGGCCAGAAACCCTAAATTGTGCCAGAAATTGCTCCGGGACATCCACATGACATCTAGGGACTTCTGGTGTGTACTATAGGTTAAAACTGATTAACCCAATTTTATCCCACATTACAAAAGTCAGGGAAGTCCCTCCATACAGGGCTGTGTGGACTGCTGGACTGGCTCTTATTTGAGCCAGTCCAGGTGTCCACATAAGCTATTGCTGCCATGCTTTCCCCCTTGCATTTTGCACCACCAGGAAGACATGGAACATACTTGGGCTATCTTTTATCACTATGGCAGTTTGCCATGTGGCTTCAGAGAGCTCCTGGTTGTTGCCAGGCACCTTTGTTGACACAAGCAAAGGTGGCCTGAAACCTGGCGGTGGGGGAATCGCCATTTTGTTGAAGCCTAGTCCTAACATGGTTTGCTGTAACAAAGCAGATTTTTAGTTCCTTGAGAAGCTCTTGTGTATCTTCCTTACTATATTCTAAAGTGCCTGAAAAACCACTGTTTCAGATTGAAAAGTGTTCAGCCATGATGGCTTCTGCAGGTGTGTTTCACTGACATATCCCTAGCATTTTGTCTGATATCTTAAATATGTATTTTGTTGTGAGACAACCTGCATGAAGAAGGAATCCACAACAGGCCTGAGTAAGCAGATCCTGATGATAATTTTTATACAAACTATGTTCTTGAATTCATGACCCATGCATACTCTACTCCAGGGGTCCCCAAACTAAGGCCCGGGGGCCGGATGCGGCCCTCCAAGGTCATTTACCTGGCCCCTGCCCTCAGTTTTATAATATAATATTTTTATATCATTTTTAATAATATAATATATTGTATATACATATACATATTGATAATAATATTATAATGTTATACAATATAATACTAATAATACCATATAATAATATTAATTATATGTTATATATTACATATAATATTACAGTATAGTGGTATAGTTCAATGTAGTAATATATAATGCTAATATTGTGCTATGCTAATAATATAATATGTATGTACATAAAGCTGCTCTGAGTCCCCTTCGGGGTTTGAAGGGCAGGATATAAATGTAATAAATAAATGTAGTAAATGAATAAATAAATAATTTTAGACTTAGGCTCGCCCAAAGTCTGAAATGACTTGAAGGCACACAACAACAACAACAATCCAATTTAAGCAGGGATCTGGCTCATATTTGAAAGCTAGTGCCAGCCCAATGACGGAAGAAGGGGAGAGGGGCCATGGAGGGGGGGGGGAGGATGTCCACTAGCCGAGGGGCCCCCATAGAGGTAATCCAGGGGAGGGGGAGATACGGGAAAGGGAGGCCAAAACTGATTCGGCCTAGGGAGAGGAAGAGATTTCTTGTAGATTTAAAACGGCCTCCTGATATGGTAAACTTGGATACCCAGGTTGGCGGTTCCTCCGGATTAAAGGTGGTGCTGTTGAACGCCAGGTCTGTAAATGGAAAAACAGCAATCATCCAAGACCTCATCTTGGATGAACGGGCAGACCTGGTGTGCATAACGGAGACCTGGTTGGATGAGGCGGGTGGGGTCAATCTCACCCAACTTTGTCCTCCCGGGTATGCCGTGCAGCACCAACCAAGATCCGGAGGACGGGGAGGCGGTCTTGCACTGGTCTATAAGGAGTCTATCCCCCTGATCAGGTGCCCCATCCCGCAGTCAACCTTGTTTGAATGTGTCCACCTGAGGGTGAGTGACCGGGACAGATTGGGGATTCTGTTAGTGTACCGCCCACCCCGCTGCACTACAGTCTCCCTACCTGAGCTAGCGGGGGTGGTCTCGGGCCTGGCATTGGAGTCCCAGCGGCTTTTAGTGCTGGGGGACTTCAATGTCCATGCTGAGACCATCCTGACTGGTGCGGCTCAGGACTTCATGGCCTCCATGGCAACCATGGGGCTGTCCCAATTCGTATCTGGTCCCACCCACAGAGCGGGGCACACACTTGACTTGGTTTTCTGCCAGGGATGGGAGGAAGGTGGCGGTGTGGAGGAGCTTACCATTGCTCCTTTGCCATGGACCGACCATCACCTGATCAGGTTTAGGCTGAATGCACCACCTAACCTCCGCAGGGGTGGGGGACCTATTAAAATGGTCCGCCCCCGGAGGCTTATGGATCCAGATGGATTCCTGACGGCTCTTGGGGAGTTTCCCGCCGCCTCAGTTGGTGATCCTGTTGATGCCCTGGTCTCTCTCTGGAATAGGGAGATGACTAGGGCAGTAGACACGATTGCTCTGGAACGTCCCCTCTCGAGTAACCGAGCTAAACCAGCTCCTTGGTTTACTGAGGAGTTGGCAGCGATGAAGCGAAAAAAGAGGGAACTAGAGCGCGTGTGGCGTTCAGAGTGGAACGAATCAGACCGAACACGGCTGTGTCTCTACCTCAGGGCATATGCCGCGGCAATAGATGCTGCAAAGAATGCTTTCTTGGCAGCTAATATTGCGTCTGCAAAGAACCGTCCGGCGGAGCTGTTCCGGGTTGTCAGAGGCTTGTTAAATCCCGTCGCTCAAGACGGGATCCCTGACAACTCGGCAGCCCGCTGCGAAGCATTTGCTCGGTTCTTTGCGGACAAAGTCGCTCTGATCCGCTCCGGCTTTGACACCATATTAACGGCAGTCTCCGAGGATGTAACACGAGCACCTGCTTGTCCTATTTTGATGGATTCTTTTCAATTGGTTCAGCCTGAGGATGTGGACAAGGTGCTTGGAGAGGTGAGGGCTACCACATGCATCCTAGACCCCTGCCCATCCTGGCTGATAAAGGAAGCCAGAGGGGGGTTGGCCGAGTGGGTGAAGGTGGTGGTGAATGCCTCCCTTCAGGAAGGCATTTTTCCAGCGAGCCTCAAATTGGCTATGATCAAACCGCTGTTGAAGAAGCCATCACTGGACCCCACTCAATTAGAGAACTTTCGGCCTATTTCCAATCTCCCCTTTTTGGGCAAGGTCATGGAACGTGTGGTGGCCGCACAACTCCAGGCATTCTTGGTTGACACTGATTTTCTGGATCCGGCGCAGTCTGGCTTCAGGCCGGGGCATGGTACCGAGACAGCCTTGGTCACCTTAGTCGATGATCTACGCCGGGAACTGGACAGGGGGAGTGTGTCCCTGCTGGTTCTGCTGGACCTCTCAGCGGCCTTCGATACTGTCGAAGTATCCTTCTGGGGCGCCTTGCTGGGATGGGGCTTGGAGGTACTGTTCTGCAGTGGCTCCGGTCCTTCCTGGAGGGTCGGTCCCAGATGGTGTCCTTGGGGGACACCTGCTCGGCCCCACAACCATTGACTTGTGGGGTCCCGCAGGGGTCAGTACTGTCCCCCATGTTGTTCAACATATACATGAAGCCGTTGGGAGAGATCATCCGGAGTTTCGGGGTGAGGTGTCATCTGTACGCAGATGATGTCCAGCTCTGTCACTCCTTCCCACCTGTCACTAAGGAGGCTGTCCAGGTCCTGAACCGGTGTCTGGCCGCTGTGTCGGACTGGATGAGGGCTAACAAATTGAAATTGAATCCAGACAAGACAGAGGTCCTCCTGGTCAGTCGCAGGGCTGAACAGGGAATAGGGTTACAGCCTGTGTTGGACGGGGTCGCACTCCCCCTGAAGACACAGGTTCGCAGTCTGGGGGTTCTCCTGGACTCATCGCTGAGCCTGGAACCCCAGGTCTCGGCGGTGGCCAGGGGAGCCTTTGCACAACTCAGACTTGTACGCCAGCTGCGCCCGTTCCTTGGGAGGTCTGACTTGGCCACGGTGGTCCACGCTCTAGTTACAGCTCGTTTGGACTACTGCAACGCGCTCTACGTGGGGCTGCCTTTGAAGACGGCCCGGAAGCTTCAATTAGTACAACGAGCGGCAGCCAGGCTTATAACTGGAGCGGCGTACAGGGAGCACACCACTCCTCTGTTGCGTCAGCTCCACTGGCTGCCAATATGCTACCGAGCCCAATTCAAAGTGCTGGTTTTGGTCTACAAAGCCCTAAACGGTTCCAGTCCAACTTACCTATCCGAACGTATCTCCTCCTATGAGCCCATGAGAACTTTAAGATCGTCTGGGGAGGCCCTGCTCTCGGTCCCACCTGCCTCACAAGTGCGGCTGGTGGGAACGAGGGACAGGGCCTTCTCGGTGGTGGCTCCTCGGCTGTGGAACTCCCTCCCCAGTGACATCCAGCAGGCTCCATCCCTTCTGAGTTTCAGAAAAAAGGTAAAGATCTGGCTTTGCGAACAAGCGTTTAATGAATGAATTATGATGGCTTTAACTCGGTCCGGACTAAGGTTTACGTGCAAGGTTTATGTGGACGAATGGATTAAGTATTTTATTATACTGTTTTAAATGTATTTATGGGATTGTTTTAAATTGATTGTTTTATATTGCTATGTTTTATTTTTCTACTGTATTGTGAGCCGCCCTGAGTCCCTTCGGGTGAGAAGGGCGGCATATAAATGATGGAAATAAATAAATAAATAAATAAAATCCTAATTTTATTTAGGCCGGGCTGTGGCGCAGCTGTTGAGCAGCTGCCTTAAATCACTCTGACCATGAGGTCATGAGTTCGAGGCCAGCCCATGGCGGGGTGAGCACCCGTCAATTAAAAATAAAAAATAGCCCCTGCTCGTTGCTGACCTAGCAACCCGAAAGATAGTTGCATCTATCAAGTAGGAGATAAGGTACCACTTATAAGTGGGGAGGCAAGATTAACTAATTTACGACCTGGAATGAGGAAGTGCCGTCAGTGTGGATGATGAAGCAGCTGCTCCCCCCTGTGGCCAGAATCGAACATCCCCTCAGAAGAACGTTAACTTGCCTCTGCGTGTGTCTCTCAGTCTCTGTTTGATGTGTTTATGGGCATTGAATGTTTGCCCTTTGTGTGTTATAATGTGATCCGCCCTGAGTCCCCTTCGGGGTGAGAAGGGCGGAATATAAATACTGTAAATAAATAAAAATAAATAATTAACTTGACTATCTCATTGGCCAGAAGCAGGCCCACACTTCCCATTGAAATCCTGATAGGTTTATGTTGGTTATAATTGTTTTCATTTTTAAATATTTTATTGTTTTTTCATTGTTGTTTTGCACTACAAAGAAGACATGTGCAGTGTGCACAGGAATTTGTTTGGGTTTTTTTCCAAATGATAATTCGGCCCCTCCACAGTCTGAAAGATTGTGGACCGGCCCTCTACTTTAAAAGTTTGAGGACCCCTGCTCTACTCTAATGAAACCAACTCTCAGGAAATAGAGGCTTTTGGTAAGCACAAATATCAGAAAGTAGCCTTTTTGGAGAATTGTAACCACACACAAGATTTCTTTCTCTGGAGCTTTTAAGCAGAGGTTGAGTGGCCATTGGTTGCGGGTGTTTTGATGTTGTGTTCCTGCATTAGGGGTTGGACTGGATGACTCTTATGGTCTCTTCAAACTATGATTCTATGACACAAACATTCTGTGTTACACAACTCTAGGATTCTTGTGGAGTTCACCTGACAAGCTGCCCATTTCCCATGTTGCCTTTTTATGTATTCCTCCTTCCCCAAGGGCCAAATACAATTTTTTTCAGGCCAAGAGACCTTTTTTCTTTGCTTGCACCACATCTCTGCTTCCTGTGTTCACATACAATGAGTTATCTGATGGAGCTACACAATATGTGAAACACCCATTGTTGGATTTCAGCAGTGGCTGTTTTACTAGTCCTGCTCAGCCCCAGTGGAAATGCAGCCAACTACCTGCGACCATCCTGGAAGACTTTTGCATTGTGTATGTGCCTGCAGCATTCAGGCAGTCGAGCTTTTGTGTGTGTCACACAAAGGACTCTGAGATCTGATGTCTCACAATGGAAAGCAAACAATATGGCTGTCAGGGGTGTTGTCTTTACCCTTGTACCTCCCCAGTGGCCATGCACAGAGCCAAGGGCATTCTGAAAATTGTTAGTGGAGTTCTCAAGCCAAGTACATTCAGTTCCTTCCCCCTCTGGCCACCTTTCGTCAGTTTCCTTGCCCTGTCTTTGTGTTTAGGTTGAAAAAACACCCAGGAGAGGCATTTCCTCAATGCCCTCCATTCCAATTTCAATTTACAACTGCATTCTGTAGTTTGCAAGGCTAAGATCTTCCTAATAATTGCTTGGCCTTCTGTCAGCCTCGGTCTCCATGGGACTGAGGACAGCAGTGTGTGCAGGGCCCTTTTTTCTTGTGCAGGCAGAGACCTCATTAAGTGTGTGCCTGGAAGCCCTGTGAAGTGAGAGTAGCATCTGTCCTCTGTGAATTTCCAAATAACTGTCAACAACCAAGAAGTGAAGAAGGTTGTATTGTCCTTCCTCTGAAATACGTATATCCACCATGATGTACTTCCTCTACCTTTTCTTGAGATAACTCAAAAGCCATCAATCTCTGAACTTCGTGAGGCTGACTTGAGCCACAGAATCGTGACTTATCCTCTTGAAATTTAAGCCTTCAAAAAGGCTACCGTACTTTTTCCCTTGGGCTTTCCAGAGAAACTATAACTGCCACCCTCCATCTCTTCTCACTCATTTATAGAGAATCAGAACAATCTGCCAGTCTAGTGAAGAAGGTGAAGGGCTAACCTGTCTTTTTTGCTCTGTAAACATTTGTGGTGAATAAAACATATACAACTTGGGAACTGAATCAGTGTAGCAAAGCTGATTTCCAGGATGGGAATCATGCGCCCCACTGGATGTTGTTCGTGTACAAGTCCCAACAGCTCTAGCCAGTGTAGCCAATTATAAGAAATGCTGGGAATTACATTTCAGACACCTCTGAACCTCTGTGTTATTGACATTACTGGTGTATAAGCCTAATATGTGTGCACAAAACCTTCAGATGTGATCCTTGTAGTTTGCCCAGATCAAATAATTATTCTCAACTTGAATAGACCCACTGAAGTAATAACAACACCCTAGCCTAGAACTTGGTATTTATGTAAATCCTACTAATTTAAAGGGTCTACTTTAGCAGGGACTTGCAGCTGGCTTTAAATCTTAATTTTCAGTTATATTATGGGATAGATTTGATTTTTTGCACAGATAGGTGAACCAAATCCCAGATAACAGTCCTGATAATAAATGGCTGTGTGATTCGATTTGAACTTAGAATAATATGGGGTCTGTTGATAAATGTAGGGTTACTTTTGTCCAGTAGTGTAGCTATATTTAATTTGGGGTTGTGTCAGATAAAGGTACTTAATCTAATCACCTCTTGGACATTAGATAGCAGTGATTTCATCAGTTGCTCCTGATGTCCAAGTCCTCTTAACAGCTCAAACCACACCTTGGCGTTCCTGTTTCCTTCTTTTTACCTTGCAAACATATCCATACATGCAAGTACTTTCTGTGGTATGACTGGCATGATGTGGGAGCTGCATCCACGTGATCTTTCCTGCACTGTTCCATCAGACCTTCCAGGCGTCATGCAAAGATAAGAAACCCACAGTGCTGCTGCTTCTCACAGTGCTGCTGTTCCAGTTCCTAGTATGCGGGAGAAACAGCCAGCTCCTTTTCCCAGCTTTCAATGTTCCTGGAACGGCACAACTTGCATACCACTGAGAATGCAGCAGCAGAGATCCTAAATGGAAAAAAAACATCTCACAATCATGCTTGTTGCTTGGAAAAGCTTTTGTTCCTCAAATAAAGAAAATTTTGAATGCAACAGCATATACTTGGAGATGTCTATTTCATACGCCTTTTATAGAAGGGCTAAGAATGCATTCATATAAAATTCTGTTGATGGAAAATGCATTGGAAAACGTACATCTTGCTTCCCTGGAGCACCAAAAATGAGAGTACATAATTACCCGCTGAGAGATTACTGTGATCTATGAAAAAAACCAGCAACTGTGTAATTTATTATAGGCACATGAACGTGAATTTAACAAAGACAAAGTTGTATTTATGGCAGGATGGAGAAGCAGAAAAAAAGAAACCTTTTGTGAACTGTGCTAATTTATAGATCCGTGATTTATTTTCCTTTTCAATGGCACATGCTACACAGCAATGGACTTTACAGAATGAGAAAGATGAGGTAGAGGCATAAAGAGGTAAAATGATTCAAAAGCATAGAATATTTAATACCTCACTGGAGTACATATTTCTCTAGTGACAAAGGCAGCAAAAATACTTCGAACTGATGATGAAGTTGAGGGGCAGCTATTAATCAGTTGGAGTTAGTCTATTATCTGGGGGGGGGGGGGGTGACATCATTGTTGAGATTTAGACCTATTCCACATCTAACTGCAACTTTTGCAGCCTGAGAACCTGATTGCTGTAGAGAAAATTGGTCACTAACACCAACTGGCAGTCTTACCCTGTTTTCCCCAAAATAAGGCAGGGTCTTATATTAATTTTTGCTCCAAATATGCCTTAGAGCTTGTTTTCAGGGGCATTTTTCCAAATTGACTTTTTAAATGAACTGTATCCAGGGCTTATTTTTGAAATAGGGCTTATATCTGGAGCATCCTCAGAAACACTGAAAAATCTTGATAGGTCTTTTTTTCAGAGTAGGCCTTATTTTGGGGGAAACGGGATTCGAGTGCAAAATGGAACCTCGAACATATGTGACCTGGATTGGTAGTTTTGTAATGGTTCTTTGTGTAGTTGTGCCTTAATGGTAAGTATGAATCGGGAGATATAATTTTTTACTGACTTAATGCTAGCCCACCCCCCCAATTTATTTGATCCCATAGCTTGGAGGCACATTGCTACAAAACTAGGCATCTAGCTGAAGGAAGGGAATGGTTGTTTAAAATCCTCAGCTTTTGAACCAAAAAATTATTTGAACACATAGTTTTTTCAGCACTGAAATATAGCAAGATCATAAAACCATTTACAATCTTGCAATTACAATTGATAACTTACATGCAAGAAAATAGAGTATTGCTAATGCCAAGGATTTTAACAACCATATGGTGAACAGATACACAAGATGAACCTTCCCATGATGTATAATCCAACTGGTGGTGAGATTTGTGTGTGTGTGTGCACCTCCAACTTGGGCCATCATGTTGCTGTTAAGAAGTAGCCATAATAATAATAATAATAATAATAATAATAATAATAATAATAATAATAATAATAATAACAACAACAACAACAAACAACAACAACAACAACTTTATTTTTATACCCAAAGGAGACTCAGGGCGTCTTACAAGCTGTAGCCTTAACTTTAGAGGTAGCAAGCTCTTAAATTCCAAGGATAGTTATGAAGTAGGATATCTGTGTATTCTGGTGATGACTGCTTGGGCACTCGGAGAGAAAACTGGGATGGGATGTAAAGGGACAGTTCTCCAGCTCTGAGCTCCTGAACTATTAAATGGCTTCATTGGCTCATGAAGATGATAACACAAGAAGAGAACCATGTGGCTGTCCATGCCTGTCTGGTTCCTTGGTGGAAATGCTCACCAGAGCATTATAAAATTCAGCTATGGAGAAACATCTTTGCAGATATTATTGGTCAGTATGAATTGGGCAGAGAGACAGAGAGAAATGAAAAGATACATAGAAAGTTCTGGCTGTTAATAGAGCCTTTGATATAACGGATGTGCAGAATATGGATTCATGCACATTAGAGAAATGGAGTGATATAATAGCGAGTCTCCATTTCAGTCAATAACTTAGTTCCTTTTTGCACTCCTGTTTTCTGCAGTGATAATCCATTTGAGCAAACAGTGTTGCCCCTCAAGTATTTATTGAAGAGGATGAATATGAATACAATTAAATTTTCTGTATTCTGGAATGCAGCCTTATTTTTTGCCGCATGGAATAGAGCCAATGACTCTTAGTAGATGCAGATTTTAAAACTGTGAAGGAGAAGAGCTGCCATTCCTTCTGCTCTTTTGAACATGTTAACACTTTTAAAAACCATATCATTAACTGGAACATTGCTATAAAGAACTCTTTGTAGCTTTCATTTTGAACTTTTAATATGGAATAATAGAATGGGGACTGGGGACAATAAATTCCAAAGACTGTTTTTCCACTCCTAAAAATGATTAGACAGAATTTTTTTAAAAACGAACTGTTGACTGATCAATGAAAACTTTTTTTTACTGCTGGGAGGGGGCAATTTTTCATGAATGAATAAGTATATGTACAAGTATATATACAAGAATGAAAAAGAACATACTCAAAATAAGCCGCTATGGTTAATTTTGCTTATTTTATATTTTCTTGTACTTTCATAACTCCCAAAATCATACAAATGAGTTCTCTCAGATAAATAAAGTCAAAGAGTGGGACATGTAACTACTATTTTTCTGTGGCAGGTATACATAGAGGACCAGGCTTTAACACAGCAGGTTAATCACCAAGCTGCAATAAATCTTGCCAACCAGAATGTTGAGAGTTCGAAGCCTGGGTCAGGATGAGCTCCTGACCTTTAGCCCAGCTTCTGCCTACCTAGCAGTTCGAAAACAAATGTGAGTAGATAAATAGGAATTGCATTAAACCGGGGAGGTATTTAGGCTTGGTGTTTGATCAGTAAAAAGGAGGAAGTTTATGAATAAAGAAAACTCTTCAGCAGGGAGATGGAGCGACAGCACCCCTGGTGGCCAGAACTGAGCACAGCCTCCAAAGACGCCGAAAGATAGAAAAGCCTATATATACCTCTTATCTGTTGTCTGTCTTGTCACTGTTATAATCAGGCATTGAATGTTTGCCGCATATGTGTTTTGTGATCCGCCCTGAGTCCCCTTCAGGGTGAGAAGGGCAGAATATAAATACCATACATAAATAAATAATGAATATATTTGCCAACATATGTGGTTGGCTTTGCTTAAAGTCTGAAGGTTGTCCCATCATGTCTTATTAAGTAAAGGAAAAGTTAAGCCTGATGCATTTTATTTAAATTG
The DNA here is from genome assembly GCF_035594765.1 of Anolis carolinensis. Classification (NCBI taxonomy): domain Eukaryota; kingdom Metazoa; phylum Chordata; class Lepidosauria; order Squamata; family Anolidae; genus Anolis; species Anolis carolinensis. The sequence goes on along the minus strand of NC_085842.1, from coordinate 205,682,840 downwards.
GTTTCCATTTATACGGTATCTTAATAATAAGAACAAATTAGTTTTCCAGATAAATACAGGGTAGAAAGGAGGAGAACTAATGTGGGCTATATCCATGTTATAACGGTTTGACACCACAGTTAACTGTCATGGCTTAGTGTTACAGAATTCTGGGATTTGTAGTGTTGTGAGATATTTGCACTTCCTTGACAAAGAGCTCTGGATTCACAACAAACTACAAATCCCAGGCAGCTGAAGTACTGTCAGACAGCATTAATTCTACACTACAGATGCACCCTTGGATTGTTATACCTTATTATGGACTCTATTTTTTTATCATGCCAGAAGCTAATTGACAACATACTGCAACTTGCTTCTGCAAGTTGCTTTTGGTGTGAGAGAATCAGCCATCTACAGAGACATTTAGGGGACACCCAAATGTGTTATCATCCTGCTGGGTGGCTTCTCTCATGTTCCCGCATGGGAAGCTAGGGCTGACAGACTTGAGCTCACCCTGTCTCGCGGATTCGAACCATCAACAGTTCAGCTGGCACAAGGATTTAACCCATTGTGCCACCACAGACTCTATTGTCATAGGTTTACAATTCATATAACAGTGGGAGTTCTGGACAACATTATTTTATTGTGATTATTTAATTGTGATTTTTAATGATATAGAATTAACTGCTTGGAGCCCCCAGTGGCGCAGTGGATTAAACACTTTTGCCGGCAGGACTGATGAGTTGAAGGTTGGGTTGCTGACCTGAAGGTTGCCGGTTCGAATCCAACCCAGGGAGAGGGAAGATGAGCTCCCTCTATCAGCTCCAGCTCCGCATGCGGGGACATGAAAGAAGCCTCCCACATGTATGGTAAAAACATTTTTTTAAATCTAGGCAACGTCCTTGTAGACGGCCAATTCTCTCACACCAGAAGCAACTTGCAGTTTCTCAAGTTCTGCCTGACACGGAAAAAAAAACTTCTTGGAGGGGCAGGGATAATAGAAAGAGTATTGTGCATTTTGTTTGATGCTATGCTTTACAATTTAATAAATAAAGTATTGTATTCAAAATGTTAGGTGTATCCAGGCTCTCAGTGAAGGACAGTGGAAGTGATATCATCTGGAATTCTCTTGCCATAAAGAATGTTGGGCAACCCCATACTATTTACGGGTGCTTTTCCCAATGGCAATGATCCTATAGACCATTTTGGTATGACACTTAGACTTGCAATGAGATCAGGCCTCAAATACAGTGTTTGTTTTTTTCTTTTTCTTTTTGGTACATGCTCTTCTCCGAACCGCAAACTGTTCACTGTAGTATTTTCCTTCTGCTTTTCAGTGCTGAGGTCTGCATTTTCCTCTACCTTGGCCAAACTGCACAGGCAAATTCTGAGTTCCAGCATTTTCTCATTTTAATGATATACCCTTGGGGGGGATAGGTTATTAAAAAAAACTGAAACCAGGTCAAGAAAACTTTTACATCAACCATTATGCTGTATGAAAATTGTTAAACCATGCTTTTAGAAGCAACTGAAAGCATTACACAGCAAAGATTTTTAAAACGTTGCTTTGGGATATACATTTTGCACAAATCACAACAGCAAGGCCAGCAGGAAAAAGGGCAATTTCTTTACTGAATGATAGCATTTGCATATTAACAAGCAGTGCTTTGGGCAACAGGCAATGTACCGCTGACAATAGATCAGCAAAGATGGCAGCTTAAAAGTAAAGTAGGTAACCGTGTCCCCTATATACCCTGATTTAAAACTTGGGAAAAGTTCCATTTTGGGTCTGCAGTTCCTCAATTCCTTTAGTCGGTATGGCTAGTAACTTTTGTCCCAATTCTACTGGATTTGGAGGGGGGAGAGAGAGAATGCAGAATGTTATATTGGGCTTAGAACGAGGCTTTCTAAACGTCAGTGCTTTATCTTAATTCCTTTCTTAAAGCAAGCATACAGCTAGCCAGTGGCAAATGGAGCAGCTTTAGCATGAACTTTAATAGTTAGGGTTGCACACCATGGACAGTACCTTTACTGCTTGAGCTAAATCAGGCGTGGCCAAACTTTGGCCCTCCAGGAATTTTGGACCAACTCCCACAATTCCTAACAGCCGGTAGCCTGTTAGTAATTGTGGAAGTCCAAAACTATTGGAGGGCCAAAGTTTGACCATGCCTGGTCTAAATACTATGGTGGTTTCCCTACACTACCAAAATAGAGGCCACCAGCTGTCAAAATCCTGGCCAGAATCATACAAGAAATTCCCATTTCTATGTATGGTTGGGAAAGCTGGACATTGAGGAAAACATGCAGGAAAAGAATAATTTGCAATATGTTTCTAGACAGACAAAACACAAATGAATGGGTCTTAGAGCAAATCAAGCCTCAGTTCTCAATAAAAGCCAAATGTCTAAATTGAGGATATCATGCTTAGAACATAGAATATGGGTGACTCGATGGAAAATAAAATAAAGTTAAAAGTCAAAAAAAGAGGAAGAATTACAGCCCTGGCAGACTGTGCAAAAAGAATCTATGAACCTCACCTCCTCCAAGGGGAACTGAACCACCCAAACTGGGCTCTACAAGCTGCAAGGCCAAAAACAAGCCTTGAGAGTAAAGACAAAGATCCACCCAGAGGAAAAGTGTTCTTACCATATGTCAAGGTAACTCCTGATCGCATAAGAAAGCTGATGAAGAAACACAACCTACAAACTATCTACAGACCCACTAAGAAAATCCAATAAATGCTATGTTCAGCCAAGGACACGAGGGATCCTCTCATCTCTGCAGGAGTCTACCATATGCCATGCAGCTGTGGACAAGTCTACATAGGGACCACCAAACGCAGCATTGTCCTTAAACTCGAATCAAGGAACATGAAAGGCACTGCAGACTAACTCAACCAGAGAAGTCAGACATAGCAGAGCCCTTGATGAACCAACCTGGACACAACATATTAGTTGAGAACAAAGAAATGCTGGATCACTCTAACAACTATCATGTCAGACTACACAGAGAAGCTATTGAAATCCACAAACACATGGACAGTTTCAACAGAAAAGAGGAAACCATGAAAATGAACAAAATCTGGCTACCAGCATTAAAAAACCTCTCTAAAATCAGAAATCTGAAAACAGAGGAATTCCAGGCATGAATCAATCAGGGGCAGCTAACACCTCCGAACAAAGGGTTACCCTACACAGGCAATAGCCAGGCCATGAAGTTGGTAAGGCCATAAATGCTAATGAAGCTGAATAATTACAACATTCACACTGGCCTCCAACAGACAAGAGTTCTTTCTCCCACCCTGGACCTTCCACAGATATATAAACCTCCCTTACTTAGTTTTCCAATATACTTCACAATCTCTGAGGATGCCTGGCATAGATGTGGGTGAAACGTCAGGAGAGAATGCTTCTGGAATATGACCATACAGCCCGGAAAATGCACAACAACCCAAAGTTAAAAGTAATAGAAAAAAACCAAGCCCTATGACGATCAGTTCATGGAGCTGGATTTGTTTAGCTTGGAGAAAAGAAGGCTGAGAGGGGACATGATAGCTATGTTTAAATATTTGAAAGGATGTCACATTGAGGAGAGGCAAGCATTTTTTCTGCTGCTCTGGAGTCTAACATGAAGCAATGGATTCAATTGTAGGGGAAAAAATTCCAGCTAAGCATTAGCAAGAACGTCCTGATGGTAAGAGCTATTCAGCAGCAGAACACACTACCTTGGAGTATGATATAATAATAATAATAATAATAATAATAATAATAATAATAATAACAACAACAACAACAACAACAACAACAACAACAACCTGGCTATGGTTCACGAATGGGACCCTGAAGGAGACAGAAGGCCTGATCCTTCCAGCCCAGGAGCAAGCCATCAGAACAAATGCAATTAAGGCCAAGATTGAAAAATCAGTTGATGACCCAAAATGCAGACTGTGCAAGGAAACCGACGAAACCATTGATCATATCCTCAGCTGCTGTAAGAAAATTGCACAGACAGACTACAAACAGAGGCACAACCATGTGGCCCAAATGATTCATTGGAACTTATGCCTCAAGTACCACCTCCCAGCAGTAAAGAACTAGTGGGATCACAAATCTGCAAAAGTATTGGAAAATGAGCATGCAAAGATACTGTGGGACTTTCAAATCCAGACTGACAAAGTTCTGGAACACAACACACTAGACATCACAGTTGTGGAAAAGAAAAAGGTTTGGATAATTGATGTTGCCATACCAGGTGACAGTCGTATTGATGAAAAACATCAGGACCTCAAGATTGAACTTCAAAGACTCTGGCACAAACCAATGCAGGTGGTCCCGGTGGTGATGGGCACACTGGGTGCCATGCCAAAAGATCACAGCCGGCATTTGGAAACAATAGACATTGACAAAATTACGATCTGCCAACTGCAAAAGGCCACCCTACTGGGATCTGCGCGCATCATCCGAAAATACATCACACAGTCCTAGACACTTGGGAAGTGTTCGACTTGTGATTTTGTGAAACGAAACCCAGCATATCTATCTTGTTTGCTGTGTCATATTAAAATAATAATAATAATAATAATAATAATAATAATAATAATAATAATAATAACAACAACAATAACAATAATACTTTATTTATATACCGTCCTGACTCTCTTCAGGACGGTATATAAATAAAGTATTATTAAAGTGTTATTGTCATTGTGAATAATAAAATCAGCAAACATTCAATGCTGTACAAGAAGCGCAAGTAAATACCCATCCCACCCAAATCCCAGTATGGTGGAGTAACATAAGTAAATACCCGTCCCAACTGTCATGGGTGTTTTGATGTTCCTGCCTGGCAAAATGGGGTTGGACTGGATAGCTCTTGCAGTCTCTTACAACTCTATGATTCTATGAAAAGATGGACAACCACAATCAACATGAATTGATTCAATCAAGAAAGCCACAGCCCTGAATTTTGCAGGCCCCGAGCAGAGTTGTGGTTGACCAGGGCTCTTGGGGTCTCTCATTCATCAGATTGCCCTACTTCAAGGTACATTTACTGACAACTTGAAGCTGACTGTGGTGTACAAGACACTGATCAAATAGAGTTTCAACTAAAGCTACAGTCTCTGTAACAGGAGACTTCAGACCATGCCCTGGAACCATTGCCTAATAAGGATTTGGAAGAAAGGGGAAAAGAAAACCCTCTTCCTCTGCTTCTTAAGATCCATGCTAATATGCCACTATTTTCTCCCTGGCTCTCATTATAGACATTGATTCTCTTGAAGTAGTTGTTTCTCTCCACTGAAAGAGCTTTTCCCGTTGGATGATCTGTAATTGTAATTCTGACAGTGTAACCCCCACTCCTCGCACTTCGCAGCATCAAGCTCTATCCCTGTGAATAATCCCCACAAAATCCAAAGTGATGAGGAGGCCTTCTTGGAGATGGGAGGAGAAGGAGGGGGAAAATGTTATTAAAGATTAAAGTTCTCTGATTTCCCACTGTCTTCAGATCCGGTCAGTGGGAAGAGCATTTCAGTAATTACCTCACCTTAGGAGAGCCTGCCCTGCAAGCATCACAGCTCCATGATTCATGTTCTCCTCTGTCAGCAAGCTGGCCATCACATCCTCCCCACAACACAAATGTTTTGGAATTGGTTTACTGTATTCGACAAATGATATAAACCACAACTGTACCAGTTCTTGGAAGAAGCAAAGGAAAGTAGCTATCCAGTTTTGTCTGAGTTGGGTCAATTTCAAACAGGATGATTCATACTGGAGACCCGTGGGGCAGATCCAGCCTGCTGGGCTCATGCTGTTGAACAGCCTGCCTGATGAAGTCTACCTAGAAGACAACAAGTCAAGGTCAGCAACTAAAGCCAGCAATGTGTCCCACTTAGGAAGTGGGATGCAGTTACAATTATTTTTGTTATTTCTGAGTAGGCGTTCAAGGGTAATCCACCTTGTCAAAGCCATGAGTTGCAGAAGCAGCTATCGTAAGAAGAAGAAAAATGAGGAAGAGACAGGTGAGGCATGGAAAAAACAGAAGAGAAGCAGAAAGTCTGCCACTAAATTGACAGGCAGCTTCTTACTGGAACCAGTCCTTTGACCATCTGTCTTTCCTCATAACAAAACAGAGCTTCTCCAGATAAGAAAAAAGTCTCTCCTGTCATTTCACCCACATCTATGGCAGGCATCTTCAAGGCTGTGAGGTCTGTTGGGAAACTAGGCAAGTGGGGATTATATATCTGTGGAAAGTCCAGGTTGGGAGAAAGAACTCTTGTCTGTTTGAGGCAAGAGTGAATGTTGCAAATGGCCACCTTGATTAGCATTTAATGGCCTTGCAGATTCAAAGCCTGTCTGCTCCTTGTCTGTGGGAATACTTTGTTGGGAGGTGTTAGCTGGCCCTGATTGTTTCTTGTCGTGAAACAATCCAATTGCAAAATTCACATTCACCTCAATTAGACAACTGAAGTTTTGTAGAAAAACGTTTGACCCCCATATCTGAAGATCCAATATATATAGTTACACTTATCTATGGTTTCAGTTATTCTCTTAGGCCATCCTATACAAGCAGTGCCCACTTATTGGTACCTCCATCATTTGCCTCATTTAAAATAATAAGGCTTACTATGATCTATGGTTTCACGCAAAGTCCAGGAATGTATCCCCTGCAGACAGGTGGCTCATATTGGAGTTCAGTAGTTAAGGAGAAATAATTTAGCAATGTGACCTTCCACCAACTATATTTCTCAGAAGCACTTCTTTTTTTTCTTCAGCACATTTATTTGGATGTAAATTTCACTGAATTCAGTAAGTCACACTTGTAATTGGGCATATCAAGAAATTACATTATTAGGCTCTGATTCATTGGTTTTTAAAAAAAACTGATGCGGGAGATACTTTTTAAATCTTTAGATTTGCTGTCAGATATGACATCCTTGATTTTGTTTTGCTACTGGATATTTATAAGGCATGCTTATAAAAAAAGAAGAACACCCACGTGTCAAAAAAAATCCAGTGTTTCCCTGATAGTTCAGGCATAAATATATGTTTGTATTGAATGGCAGAGTGCTTTTATATTTTAACAACTGCAATTCTATTCTGTCTCTTTCTTTGGTAGAGTATTTAATGGTGCCAGGGGATCAATTTGAGCACTTTATAAAAGTGCTTGTTTCCCTGTAGATATTCAGCTACAGTCTACTACAATGAGAGCTCTAGTGTATTAAGAAGAAGGCAATCTATGGTGATAAACATTCATTCAAAAACCATCATGGGAATTGTAGTTTTACAAGGTCTTTAGCCTTCTCTGCTAAAGAAAGCTGGTACCTCATCAAATTACAAATCCTTGGATTCCATAGCATTGAGCCATGCCAGGTAAAGTGGTGCAAAACTGAACTAATTCTACAATGTAGGTGCACTCTTAGCAGAGCTTTCTGAGAAAATGCAAATGGTGGTAACACCAATTCTCTTTCCTCTCAAAAAACATTTGTCTCCCCACCCATCCCAGTCAATTTAGAATTGGGTGAAGGTAAAAGGTAAAGGTTTCCCCGACATTAAGTCCAGTCATGTCCAACTCTGGGGGTTGGTGCTCATTTCCATTTCTAGACTGAAGAGCTGGCGTTCTCCATAGGCACCTCCAAGGTCATGTGGCCCGCATGACTGCATGGAGCTCCATTACCTTCCCGCTGGAGCAGTACCTATTGATCTACTCTCATTTGCATGTTTTCTAAATGCTAGGTTGGCAGAAGCTTGGGCTAACAGCGGGAGCTCACTCCGCTCCTCGGATTTGAACCGCTGAACCGCTGACCTTTTGGTCAGCAAGTTCGGCAGCTTAGCGGTTTAACCCACTGTGCTATCAGGGGCTCACAGATATGGGTTAAACAGCAGGAAAAATACTTGATAATATTATATAAACCCCTAGTACTAATCAGTTTAGCATAGTTCTCTGCCTTCAGTAAGAGAGAAGTGAGCCATGCTCCATCATCATTTGTGTCCTGTGCTTTGCAAAAGGAGCTCATGTGGCATTTAGCTTTGCAACAGTAACTTCCAGAATATGTGCAGCTTATATTTTGGTGCATAAATCCTACATGTAGCCAGGGATATAGCTGCATGGGGCATAACATGGGCATTGCAACCTCATACGTATTCTCTCCCCCCCCCCCCCCCATGAAATGTTTCTCCAGTCTCCAAATTTCAAGCAAAATCTCTTAGAACTAAAATTTAGGCATACAAAAATAAGCAGGAAATGTTACCAGTTGAATGTGAATCCCAGAAAAGTATAAGAGTTATAGATGTGAAACATTTTATATGTTTTGCTCTTTTCAGTGCTAGAAATTCAGAAAGGAAAATTACATGTCAAACATCCAATGCCTTTATACAATTGACAAAGACAGACAGTACATAAACGGAGGCAAGGCTTCCCTCTTTTCATCTCCACCATCTGGCTGTGCTCGACTTGAGTATGGGAAGGTGCTGTTGTTTTCAGTTTTCCATGCCAAGGAGCCTGTTGTCCATGGACACCTTCCTGATCGGATTTTGCCAGCATGTTTTTCAGGGCACCTTTTACCTCCCCGCTAAAGCAGTACCTATTTATCTACTCCCATTGTTGTTTTCCAACTGCTAGGTAAGCAAAAGCTGGGCCTGACAGTGGGAGCTCACTCCAACCTGTGGCTTTGAACTGTCAACCTTCCAGTTGGCAAGAAGATTGGCAGTTCAAAGCCATAGGTCAGGGTGAGCTCCCACCATCAACCCCACCTTTGAACTAGCAGTTCAAAAATAACAATGTGAGCAGATAAATAGGTATTGCATGTTGAGAGCTAGTATGATACAATGTTTAGAAAGATTAGATTAGATTAGATTAGGGGAGATCTGGATTTTGGTCGCCATTGAGCCATGACATTTACTTGGTGTGTTTGAACATTGAATACTTTTCAGGATGACCTTACTTCATAGGGGTATTGTGGAGATACAGTGTGGAAGAAGAAAGCCATACATGCCGTCTTAAATTATATTTCTATAAATAGCCCTCTACTTCTTCCTTAGTAGTGTGCCTACTCCAATGCGAAGAACGTTCATTCCTCCAACTTTTAATGAAAGAAAACCTTGCTGTAAAAGAACGGTGTGGCGACACAATATGCTCTCACAGCAAGGGGCAATTTCTGTGTGCTTGCTGGTTGGGAAGAGAAGGAGATTAGTCAACTCGAAATCTTTTTGACAGATTTGCCATTGAGAAGTCTGACAATGACTTTTATGGAAGGAGCAAAATGACACCAAAACGCAAGCATTGTGGGCTGGCAGCATAAGCCATCTTCTCTGGGGGCTGCTGCATTATTCATAGGCTGATGCACAGGTCTTGCCAGTGTTTATATGAGCAAATGTTTTGCCCATCTGTAGCTGCATATGCTTCTTTTTTAAAATCAGAATGACAAGTTTGTATTTTTTTTAAAATGAAGTTGTTTAAGAAAGAAAAAAGAAGATAATCTAGTTGTGTAGCCAAAGAAATGGAGGGCAGAGGCCTTAAGTCATCAGTCCAGGTTTCCATTAAGTGACTCTTACTTGACATGGTTGTCAACTAGTACATCAGTGCTTCTCAACCTTCCTAATGCCGCGACCCAATAATACAGTTAATACAGTGGTGACTCCCGGCCATAAAATTATTTTCGTTGCTACTTCATAACTGTAATTTTGCTACAGTTATGAATCGTAATGTAAAACTGCAGGATATATTTTAATTCACTGGACCAAATTTGGAATAAATGCCCGAGTTTGGCGGGTTGATTTTGTCATTTGGGAGTTGTTGTGATTTATAGTTCACCTACAATCAAAGAGCATTCTGAATTCCACCAATGATAGAATTGAACCAAACTTGGCACACAGAACTCCCATGACCAACAGAAAATACTTGGAAGGGTTTTGTGGGCATTGACCTTGAGTTCTGGCATTGTAGTTCACCTACATTCAGAGAGCACTGTGGACTCAAACAGCAATGGATCTGGACCAAACTTGGCGTGAATACTCAGTATGCCCAAATGTGAACACTGGTGGAGTTTGTGGAAAATAGACCTTGATATTTGAAAGTTGTAGTTGCTGGGATTTATAGTTCACCTACAATCAAAGAGCCCCTTGAGCCCCACCAATGGTAGAATTGGGCCAAACTTCCCACACAGAACCCCCATGGCCAACAGAAAATACTGGAGGAATTTGGGAGAAACCAACAGTGATTTAGGGAAGATATAGTTCACCTACTTCTGGAGAGCACTGTGAACCCAAACAACTATGAATCTGGACCACATTTGGCACAAATACCTGATATACCAAAATTAGAATACTGGTGGGTTCGAGGGGGGGAGGATTGATTTTGTCATTTGGAAGTTGTAGTTTCTGGGATTTATAGGTCACCTACCATCAAAGAGCATTCTGAACTCCACCAATGATGGAATTGAACCAAACTTGGCACACAGAACTCCCATGATCAACAGAAAATACTGGAAGGGTTTGCTGGGTATTGACCTTGAGTTTTGGAGTTGTAGTTCACCTACATCCAGCCTTCTCTACCAAAGGCATTCCTAAGACCATCAAAAATATGTGTTTTCTGATGGTCTTTGGTGACCCCTCTGACACCCCCCTCACAACCCCCCCAGGTTGAGAAATGCTGTAGGACATGGATTTCTGAAGATAGTAAGGGAGAAGTTTACCTTTACATCACATGTTTGTGCTGGAATATAGGGATACCCTCCCATTTTCTATCTTGCTTTGGCCAAATATAGTTGGCTCCAAGATTTTGCAAATGTTTTCAAAGCCCTGACCTATTACTACAGTGAGGCAATGCTATCATTAGAATGCCCGATCACCATCTCCCAAAGCAGCTGCTATACTCACAACTCAAGAACGGGAAATGTAATGTTGGTAAACAGGAAAGGAGATTTAAAGCCAACCTTAAAAACTGTACCATAGACACCGAGAATTTGGAATCCCTGGCCCTTGAGCACTTTAACTGGAGGTCAGCTGTGACCAGCAGTGCTGTAGAATTTGAAGAAGCACGAATGGAGAGAAACATGCCAAGAGGAAGGCGCATCAAGCCAACCCTGACCAGGACCACTTTTCACCTGGAAACCGATGCCCTCACTATGGAAGAACATGCGGGTCAAGAATAGGCCTCCACAGCCATCTACACATCCACTACCAAGACACTACATTTGGATGGCCATCATCCTCAGGCTATGAGGGATAACCTAAGCTATTTAGCTACTCATCCTACTGAGCAGCTGATGTATATTAGCGATGCTGATGATACTGATAATGGTCATCATCTAAATTTCCATCATGCTTTCCCCCAAAGATTGGGTTTTAAACGAGGCAAATATTATTTCTAGTACTACAGCCAAGTATTCAAATTGTCCTCAAATATGATTTCTCCTTCATTTGTTGACCACAATTACTGTAGCTTAATTGTGGCAAACAATCATATTTGCTCATCTGATGTCTCTACTTACTGAAACATACCCCATTCCACAAGTGCCAGTAAAAATAATTTAGACCCTTATTAATCAAATGTTGTGATTCATTGCTTTACATAAAATTTGGAGGCTGATAAGTAAGACTTGTTATTCCTGCATCATGTTTAGTTTCTTGGAAATGCCTTTGTAACCACAACTTGTGTTCCTGTTTTAATCTCCATGTTCCAGGCTTTCATTTAAGAAAGCTTAAATGAAGAGGATTCAAGGAAGTTCGGGTACCAGTTCCAGGAAACAGGACAAAACGTTATGCACCCTATGATAATGAGCTTTTCTCCAGGCTTTCAATGGCCTTTAGCCAAGTCTTTTATTTAGCTAAAAATCGTATAAGAGCACCGTACTGACATAAACCTTGCTGATGCTTGTAACAGGACAGTATTTTTTAACAGCATACAGTGCAATTAGAGTGACTTTTTGCATTTAGGATCATCCCAAGGGAAGCATATTTCACAAAATGCTAGAGACAATATTGATTTCTCCAAGCCCCTTGCATTTTCGAAGCACTTGGCCTCCTCCGTGATCAATCCATGAGAAATGACAGAGATCAACATTTGTGTACATTCTCCATAAACACATCAGCTTTCAGTAAAACAAATTCAATAAGGAACACCTTTGAAATAGATCAAATATGAGGGGCACCTGATAGCTTATGCCTCAAGCCTTCAGTTTATCTTAATACAATTCCATTGATTTACCTGCACTAATGCACTTTATGGGAAATAAGAAGACCTGAGGGGATGGTGAGCAACGGTGAGGCTGCACCTTTTCCTTGGTTTAGCCTTTTTATTTATTTGGATTTTTCTGGTTATGCTAATATCACTATGAAAGATTAGAAACTGCCCCAAAGCAGTGTTACCCAGGCTTTTGAATTTACCATATGACTAATAGTCATCTCAGTCCTTCACAGAAGGTGACACAAGGTAGTTCACATCTCCTGTTACACGGATGGAGAACCTGTTGGACTCCAAATCCCATCAGCACAAGACAGCATGAGTGGTCAGAATTTGTGGGAGTTGTAGTTCACCAACATCACAGATATCCTACTGTGATAATATTGTATGTCTGTACCCATGACATGTATTTATGTATTTATTCATTCATTTATTTATTTACATCTGTGGTGCAGCTGATTAGTAGTCAGCTACAATGAATTACTACTGACCGAGAGGTCATGAGTTCGAAGCCCTGATCAGATTGAGTGACCGACCATTAAACAGCCCCAGCTCGTTGTTTACCAAAGCAACCCGAAACACAGTTGCATCTGTCAAGTAGGAAATTTAGGGACCGCTTATGCAGGGAGGCTAATTTAACTAATTTACATCACCATAAAAATGTCCAACACGGTGCGTGCCGGAAGATGAGGAACTACTCCATCAAGGACTTGCGTCATGGTGGATTGAAGCAGCAGCTCCTCCTGTGGCCAGAATCGAGCATACCCTCATGAAGCCAGAAGCTAGAAATGTTAAATAGCCTCTGTTTCTCTGTCTCTGTGTGTCGTATGTCTATGACATTGAATGTTTGCCATGTATATGTACATTGTGACCCACCCTGAGTCCCCTTCAGGGTGAGAAGGGCAGAATATAAATACTGTAAATAAATAAATAAATATTTATATTCCGCCCTTCTCACCCCAAAGGGGACTCAGGGTGGATCACAATGTACACATACATGGCAAATATTCAATGCCATCAGACATACGATATACAGACAAAGATACAGAGGCTATTTAACATTTTCCAGCTACAGGCTTCTTGAGGGTATGCTCGATTCCGGCCACAGGGGGAGGTGCTGCTTCATCGTCCACTTGTGATGCCAAGTCCTTGATGGAGTACTAATAATAATAATCATCATCATCATCATCATCATCATCATCATCATCATCATCTTTATTTATATTCTGCTCTATCTCCCCAAGGGGACTCAGAGGTACATACATGGCAGACATTTGATACCATTATACAATTGACAGAGACAGACAGTACATAAACAGAGGTAAGGCTTCCCTCTTTTCATCTCCGGCATCCAGCTGTGCTTGACTCGGCCATGGGAAGATGCTGTCATTTCATTTTCCACGCAGAGGGGCCTGTCGTCCATGGACACTTTTCCTGGTCGGACTTTTCCTGGCATGTTTTTCAGGGCACCTTTTACCTCCCCGCCAAAGTGGTAACTATCTATCTACTTATATTGTTATTTTCGAACTGCTAGGTGAGCAGAAGCTGGGCTGACACAGGAGCTCACCCCGACCCGAGCTTGAACTACCAAACTTTTGGTCAGCAGGATCTTCAATAACTGGCAATTTAACCTGCTGTGCTAGCCCGGCTCCAAAGTACTGAGAAAGGGAAACTGAGGCTAGGAATTGTAGTGATCTGATGCAGTAAATACAGCTTTACACAAAAATCTCCATACATTGTTTTTACAATTAGAGTGTAAATTTGTGTTCACTTTGTCTTAAAATTTTTATTGATCACTCTAATACTTTTGCAATCCATCTTTTCCCAGTTTTTCCAGTTTGGGGGGAAATGTACAGCACTTGGCAGTCAAATAATTTATGTTATGTACTTATGGAAACATGAAAAATGTAACGGCACTTTGCAATATACTGTATTGATAGCCGTCAAAACGTACTATCTAAATAGGCAGCTGTGTGCATTCTGGAAGTCTGACACTTTCCAGTTAAATGGAAACTGGATTCTATGGCCTCAAAGACCTGACACTTGCAAAGCACATTTCAAGGTGTTCAGCCTGTCTTTGAACATCACAGAGTTTTCTAAACATATAGGACAGGCATGTAGGTAACTTTTAAAAAAATCTACTATTGACCTTCAAAGACAATTGTGAGAAGGAATCCAAGCTTAATCTCCCTTAGCCTGTGCCACCAGATGTTTTAGACTACTTCTACCATTCTGAGCTTTTGGACCAACTCCCACCAGCATCAGCAAACATGGCAGTTGTTGTTGGGATGGGAGCTGTAGTCCAAAACATTGGAAAGCATCAAGTTCAGGAAGCCTGTTTTTGCTATACATTTCAAAGGAAAACTGTATACAATCTGTGGTGCTCACTAGTGCAAGTAATACTTGTATTCCATTGAATTCCAATTTCCTTGCTAACGTTGGAAGGCTTTGATTGCACAACTCAGTTTTGGCTGTCAAATGTCTATTTTTCCCCCAGAATAGTTTGTATAGCCGGGGTTCTTTGGCTATCAGGGGCAGAGCATATGAGCCTGGTGTAAATCTAAACAAAGGGAGAGAGTAAAGTGCTTTGGGGGACTCTCCATGATTAAATGCCCCCTCTAAAATGCAAGCTATTATTACAGTACAATCTCCAATGCTTCTCCTGGCAATTTCTTCCTTGGCTGCTTCTCCAGATTTGTATGCATGGAGTGGCTGGGTGCCTTCAGGAAATCTGGGCTCCAAAGTTAGAGACAACAATTTTCTGGCTTATTATAATTTTGATGCATAAATCGCTTTGAAGTACAACAACAATTATAAAAAATAATGAGAACATTAGTCTCTGGGGTTGTTTCAATACCAGCTGATACTCACAGCATTCGTAGGTGAGAACTTCATTAACTTCCCAGGGAACAGGGGTTATATGCATTTTTTTCTTATAAAATCCCTTTTAAGGTTTTCAAGCATGACACAGAAGTTTAATATAAATATCAACCACTTAAAAACACCCATAAGCCACTGAAAAACATGTTTTGCTGTTGTATAAAATAGAAAACTTTATTGCACAGGGCAGGAGGCCAGCACTGAAGATGTGCCATGATGTCATTTGCATCCCACTTCTGATTTGCCTCCTCTGCTCCCGTCTCTCCACAATTCTCCCATCCCTCATTATTGATAGGGTAAGGAGCTGCGGTGGTGCAATGAGTTAAATCCTTGTGACAGCTGCTGACCTAAAGATCTAAAGGTTGGCAGTTCGCATCTGCGAGATGGGGTGAGCTCCCACCTGTCAGCCCCAGCTTCCCATCCCACATGAAAGAAGCCTCCCATAGGATAGTAACACATCCGTGCATCCCCTGGGCAATATCTCCATAGAAAGCCAATTCTCTCACACCATATATTCTCAATTCACTTCTGACACAATATAAAAACTATTGATAGGCAAACCTGTCAAAGACTTTTAACCCCACAATGTTCCCATCACCTACCTTGGTTCAATTGACCAGTGCTGCTTTTGTAACAGCTTGTAAGCAATAAAGTGATGTCAGAGTGTGGATGCTCCTCTTTTCTCTCTTTTCCACCTGTCTGATTTCTGTTTATGTTATGTCTTATGGATATTTGCTTCTTCTTTTTTCAAAATTGAAATTTGCAAAACTGCTCTAAAATAAAAATTGGAAAGGTGGGGTTATGAATGTGTGCAGAAATAGGATAGCAGGGATGGCCAAATTGGCACAACTGTGTGAATTATGCGTGGTTTGGTATTGAAGTTACTCAACCTGTTATGAATCTGCTATCAATAATAATGCAACTGCATCCAGACTGAAGACTTGTACAATGCCTTCCTGGAACAGACAATGGCACATTCAAAAAGGAGAAATGTAGTTGTAATGGGAGATTTTAATTATCCTGCTATTTGTTGAAAAACAAACTCTGCCAAGAATATCAAGTCCAACAAATTCCTCACTTGCCTTGCAGACAGTTTCATGGTCTACAGCAGTGGTTCTCAACCTATAGGTCCCCAGATGTTTTGGCCTTCAACTTCCAGAAATCCTAACAGCTGGTAAACTGGCTGGGATTTTTGGGAGTAGTAGACCAAAACACCTGGAGACGCACAGGTTGAGAACCACTGGTCTAGAAGGTGGAAAAGACAACAAAGGGATCAACTATTTTAGATTTAATCTTAACCAATAGTGATGACCTGGTAAGTGGAATGGAAGTGGCATGTTCCTTAAGTGGGAGGGACCATTTTCTTCTAGAATTTGTTATAAAGTGGAAAAGGAAATCAAGCATAGTCAAACACATTAAAACAGGTTAAAAGCAATAAAAAGAAAAGGCTTTTATTGCTTTTAGCAAAAGGAAGAACAAAGAACTGGTAGGGCCATCACTCTACTACAGGTGGTGGTGAAATGCTAATGAGAAGGAGAAAAGGCAAAACTATTCAAAAACCTCCTTTGTTAACAGTGCTGAATCTGGAGATAATACAGCAAATGATGCAAAGGGGGAAATGCAGCACAGAATAGGTAAAGTGGCGGTACAAGAATATCTGGCTGATATAAAATAATCTAAGGCTCCAGGGGCAGTTGAATTATATTCAAGAATGTTACAAGACTTGAAGAAGCAATTTCAGAACAACTGGCAATCATCTTTTAGAATTCCTAGAGAACATTTTCAAAAAGGAAGAAAGGATGACCCATATAAGCTGACATCAATATCAGGAAAGATGCCAGAGCAGATAATTAAACAAACAATCTTAAATACTTGGAAAGGAATGCCACACTCACTAAAAGTCAGCAAGGGTTTCTCAAAAACAATTCATGCCAGACAAACCTTATTTCTTTTTGATACAGTTACACGCTTGGTAGATGAAGGGAATCAACAAACTGAAACAAGTCCATGGACTAGCACTATCATTACCACTGCTATAGGAAACTCTAACTAGCTGAATGTTATCTCTGTTGCTTGGGTGTCTTTTGGGAGCAAAATCAATTGGGGGAGGCATAGTGACAAAGACAGTTAATTAAGGTTGCTTATAGGAAAATACCACTTTTCTGTTGTCTGTTTTGTTACTTCTTTGACTCACTAACTCATATTCTCAGGCTTGGTATCACTTCCTACCATAGTTATTCCTTCTCTCTATCCCAGCTCGGCCACAGAACCTCACTGGATGCCATTGGGCAATTCACACTCTCTCAGCCTTAGAAAAAGGCAAAGGCAACTCCCTTCTGAATAAATTTGGCCTGTCTTCACGTGCCAGGCACCCCCAAGCATTTTTATATAACTGAAGTGATGCTACCTCATTTCAGGCCACAATTTTGATAGATTTGGGGTCATTATTTGTTTTGTTTTGAAAATTTGGGGTAGTTTTGGAAAGCTCTGTAGGGTAGTGGAAACAGGCCACCATGTATTGAGGTGGTTTGGGTAGATTTGGAGACTTTGGTGGTTTCTGCAGGCTTCAGGGACCAACTTAGGGTGCACCGACACTATAGAATAAATGCAGTTTGACACCATTTTAACTGCCATGATGGCTCAGAGCTATGAAATTATGGGGGTATTTAGCTTTCTCTCCACTACTACTGATGCCTTATTATACTACAAATCCCAGGATGGTAAGACGGCTAGATGAGACAAAGCCAGCATAACAAGTGCAAGGTCATCCACTGAGTTGGAGCCCCCAGTGGCGCAGTGGGTTAAACCCTTGTGCTGACAGGACTGCTGACTGACAGGTCGGTGGTTCGAATCTGAGGAGAGCAGGATGAGCTCTCTCTGTCAGCTCTAGCTCCCCATGCGGGGAAATGAGAGAAACCCCCCACAGGATGGTAAAACATCAAAACATCTGAGCATCCCCTGGGCAACATCCTTGCAGACAGCCAATTATCTCACACCAGAAGCAACTTGCAGCTTCTCAAGATGCTCCTGACATGGGGGGAAAAAACACTGAGTTGAACAGCTTAGGGAGGACTGGATCCTAGTCACTACACCATCTTGGCTCTTATTCATAGATAGAGAGATACAGATAGCCTTCTTGTCATATCATATATATAGGGCAGGTTAGATCAAATGGATTGCATCATCGCTCTCTGCAAATATTATGAAGGGCAGCCAAGTGACAAGGAAGTCATCCAAATAAGTCTCTTCCCTGTGGGGCTTTCATTTAGTGTGACATTGTGTGCATGATGGGTAAGTCCAAGATTTTCTCCAAAAACGGTTTAATAGATGGCAGCTTTTTTGCTCCCCCATTTAGCTGCCACCTGTCAGCTGTATATCCAGTCATTCTCTTTGCACACTGCGGTGCTCTTGCCCAGAATTGTCAGGCTCTTAACCAAGACAGCAAAGGACAAATAAATGTTCCCTTTATTCTGGGAGCTCCTTTTTATCATCCTATTGCAAATGAAACTGACCAGACATACGCTACTGTCTTCTAATTGTCTCGTAGGTTATCTACGGTATGTATTTTACATCATGTGAAGTTAAATCTTCATGTCTATCTTCATTGTTGTAGATATAGGGCAAATGCCTCCTACCCAAATTGACATTTTATATCAAGACTGTCTAAAGAACTGAAGCAGACAGTCTAGAGATGAAATTCTAAGGCTTACTGACCAATTTGAATTAACAAACAATTTGACAGTCACTTCAAAATTCTTAAATAATTCGAAAGTAAAATTGCTAATCTTCCAACAAGAAAATATTACTTCTGCAAGATCCAGAGATCCTGGAAATATATGATGGGTAGCTTGATATATGTTACAGGTAAATTGATGGGAAGCCAACATAAATACTGCCACATCAGGTTCTTCAGGGGCCGCATCAGGGGCTGGGCTTAGCATAGCAGGTTAAACCACTAAGCTGCAGAAAGTCCTGCCAATTGAAAAGTTAGTAGTTCAAACCCAGGTCAGGGTGAGCATACTCCGTCAGCCCCAGCTCCCTGCCCACCTAGCAGACCAAAAACAAAAATGTGAGTTGATAAATAGGTACTGCTTTACGTGGGGAGGTAATAAAGGTGCCCATAAGGATATGCCGATTATTCAATTGGGAGGACGTCTAAGGACGACAAACCTCCTCGCCATGGAAGATGGAGCGACAGCATCTCCCCCTCCCTGGGCCAAAGTTGAGCACACCTCATTTCCTAATTGGGTCTATCAGTAAAATGTGAAAAAAGTTTACTGAACTGTAAAAACTTTGTTTTTTGTGGGACATCCCGCAGCACATTTTTCTATAGTTTTTCAATTAATATTTCATAAAGTCTGAAACAATTCAACATAGTTGTGGCAGCCACAAAAACAAAGCTTCTGGAGTATAACAGCTACTTTCAAAATAAGTACCACACATTTAAACAGAAAATAGCACTTTCAAACCTGGAACAGAATTTTTTTTTAATTTTGTTACGCAGTGTTGTAACAGCTGAGTGTGGCATTGCTGCCGTCCAACTGAAGCATAATACTGTCCACTGGAGCTGAATTATTTCCCTGGTGTGGATCCATGCTGAGATTCAGAGAGTCTGTTTCCTGAAAGATTATCATCTCAAATGGTTGTCCCACAGTCTTTTGCAGGGAGTTTTTACTTTTCATTCCACTAGGAGCATATCTCTCCAAAAGATATGAAAAGTGGCATTTTTATTTCTTTGCAGTGTCTGCACTATATCTAAATAGGGGTAGGGCCTCCCACACACCAGAAAGGATTAAAAAAACTGTCACATCCTTTTGCTGTCCTTGTGCCAGTCTTGACTAGATGTTGAAGGGAAGAAAACATCTTTTTATCAACTCTCAGGGGAAAACAATGTTAGTTAAAGCAACTCCTCCTCAGTCTGGTTTCAGGGCATGACAACCACTTGGCCACCTGCTGAGAGCTCTGTCTATATTACTCACAGTGACAACTTCTGCGTGAAATGATGGACAACAGCTTCATTGCAATGCTTCAGGTGACTGTCGTGCCATTAGATTTGTGTTAGTGATTATGATATACAGGGCCTGGTAGGCTCTTTTCACCATTATTGGGTAATGCATTTAAACAAGTTCTCTCTGAGGCCACTTCCAATGTATTTGCAGGCAACTCCAGTCCAATTCATAATGCAGCAGGCTGTTCCGCATCCATGTGGATGTTGGAATCATTTACATAGCAGACAGTCTTGCAGGGTGCATAGGCGAATTGGTTGTTGTGAGTTCTACTGCTCATTGTTTGTCAGGCTCAGCATTTTGCTTCCAAAGTGGCATCCCTGTCATCAAGCACTTACTCTTTCTTCTTTTGGAAAGTGCAGTATCTCCTATTACAGTGCTTACAGAAATAAATGTTTTAAACAGCTTAGTTATTTATTTAACTGAATGGTTTCATTAACTGCAACTACTCTCATGTATAAGTCTAGAAATTTTAGTCAAGAATCAACCCCTCTTCCCCAATGGTTTAATTTAGCCTTGGGTCAATGTGAATGTTGTATCTTATGTCAACACACACACACACACATGTACACACATACATAAAAGCTGCTCATGCCATGCAAACTATCCCTCATGCCTAGGCTAGTGCCCAAAGCAGGCATCAGGGGTCAGCAGCATGGGGACCTTGTTGAAGGACCATCTGCAGAAGATCTGAAGGGTACTCTTTTATTCCTGCTTCTGCCTATGCATCAGCAGGCTGTTTTACATAGTGCTCATACATTTTGTAGCTCTTGGACTACCCTCTCTGCCCTGCAGTCCTGTTTTCTCATATTCACTCATGTCTCATCACTCACAGAAGCATTTCCCTTGCAATGGTACTTTAGAATAGGAGAAAGCTATGAAGCAGTGGTTCTCAACCTGTGAGTCCCCAGATGTTTTGGCTTTCCACTTCCAGAAATCCTAACAGCTGGTAAACCGGCTGGAATTGCTGGGAGTTGTAGGCCAAAACACCTGGGGACCCACAGGTTGAGAACCACTGCTCTAAAATGCAGCACTGTCTCAGATTGCTCAAAATGCAACACAAGACCCAACATTTGGTTGAAGTGCTTAAATGTTATAGGTAAATATGTATTTTATTTATATTTAGGGGACTCAGGGCAGATTACAGAACACATATACAGCAAACATTCAATGCTGTTATACAATTAACAAGGACAGACAATAGATAAACTGAGGTAAAGCCTTTCCCCGTCTTTTCCATTTTTGGACCAAGCTGGGCTTGACAATACAAACATGGGACAGCAAATTCTCAATGAGTATTGCCTTATATGCATGGCCATCCTTGGTCCTTAGCTCATTGCTTCCCACCTCTTATTAAAGAGAAGGTGGAAGCTGAATCGCTTGTGCAAAGGCCTTCATTGTGTCAGAAAGATCTGGCCTCACTCAGTGGAGGTCTGTGACCCAGATGTCAGTAGGGTGGAGAATCCATTCTGCTTTTAATCCAACTGTTAAAGGAGCTATGTAAAGTGCTGAACTTACTGTAGGAATAAGCCCCAGGGGTAACTGGACTGCATAGTAAATTTGATCTTTCAAGTCTGAAAGAACAAAATACTTAACTTCATTATAGCCAATTCCAATTAAACTGGGTGAGCATTTTCTGCTGCCATTTTTAAGAAGATGCTAAAACTTGCCAGTTACTTCACAAATAGCTTAGAAAGAACTTGTTTACAATGCACCATTATAATGTTATGACTACATTAATTGCCACAGCTTTATCCCATGAAATTCTGGTATTTGCAGTTTAGAGAGGGACCTAGGAAGGGAGGGATTCGCCCTTGGTCTCCATGAAGTTGCCCATTCCTGCTCTAGAGCATAAACACAGGCAGGCCCGTAGCAGGATTTTGTTTCAGGAGGGGCTGGGATTTTTGGTTCGGGGGGGGGGGGCTGGGGCTGGGTGAAGGGGGAATCTACCCTAGCAAACTTTTTGTACTGTTATCCCAATACCCCCATGCATATGGGATATATTGAGCATGGTGATCAGATCATGATATGAATAAACATAACAATTTAAATAATAAATGTAAGGCTTTTTCGCAGACCACCCTGGGAATTTCGGGGGGCGGCTGAAGCTCCCTCAAGTCCCCACCCCACCCTGGCTACATGCCTGAACACAGGCTGTCTGGTGCTCAATGTATTTCTAGTTACAACCTCTACAGTTCCATTCTGTTGGTGGGAGGAGCTAACGGGAGGTGTATGCAGAAACATTTGGGAGATGAAAGTTTTCCCCTCCCTGTTGTTGCTCTTGCTCTAGTGGTCAGATAAAAGAAAATTAATTAAGACATGTCAATAATTGTAATGAGAAATTCAAGTGATGTTCTATTGGGGTTCAGCAAGAGGCTGAGGATTTCTCAGAGGATGAGGGGTGTGATGGGTTTCCAACTGAGGAGTCTGTGTGT
This sequence comes from Anolis carolinensis, assembly GCF_035594765.1. Taxonomy (NCBI): domain Eukaryota; kingdom Metazoa; phylum Chordata; class Lepidosauria; order Squamata; family Anolidae; genus Anolis; species Anolis carolinensis. The sequence continues at coordinate 205,660,363 of NC_085842.1, read as the reverse complement.
GATCTGGGTGAATTCCAGGCCTTAGATGAGAGAAGTGCAGGCAGTTGAAGATGAGACAGGGGATGTTTTGGATTCCAGTGTTCATTCCTTAGCAACAGGGGAAAGGGAAACCAGTGAAAAGTCCATTTCTCTTGGGAATCGGCCTTCAGTTTATGAGGAGTTTTTCCACAATATCAGATTAGGTCTCAGGATGGAGGTAGTGAATGATAGATTAATTAGGTGTTCAGAAAGGTGTGGGAGGCATGATCTCATGGCTTCTTGGTCAGATTTGGGCTTAAATTAAGTGATGTTTACTTGATGTCTCTCAGAGCAGACAATGGTGCCAAAAGGTCCATGTTCCTATCTCAGCTCTCAAGTTCATGATTCAAGTCTCCTGCGTTTGCCTATGTTCCTTGAAGAGTTTTGCCTTGAGAAACGTTCCTGCTTTCATGCTTATGGATTTATGCCTGTGATCTTGACTTCACTGTCAAAAGCAAAGTTAAAACCAAGTATTGAATATGATAGTTAAAACGGTATTAAACATTTATATACTAAGATGACAACGGTAAATACTGAAATAAATATTAAAGCCTTCTAAGACTGTGACAGCATCTTGTGCCAATAAGTTATTGCTGCTGTACAAAAGCTAGCAACTTTGGCAGTAATTTTGGGAGTGTTGATCAGCCAAAAGATAATCAACTTAAAACCTTACAGATCTCCCTGGTAAACTTTCTAAAATTGGATTTATAAAATGTTTCTGAAGGTTTCGGTAAAAAAAGCAGTACAACAAAATTGTTATTTTGTATATGGACTAAAGCTATTTTATAGCTCCTTTTCTACTGCTCTTTTGGAAAATGCCCCCCTCCCCCTTTGTACATGTATTTCTTAATAAAATGCTATAGTTAGCACTACTGGATTCTGGTGTGGTGCTGGTGAAAAGGTGTCTCAAGGCTAAAGAGCAACATGTTCTTCCTATTCCAAAATCGTTTTGTATTGAGCATTCAGCAGGCACTTCCCTAAACTGTGAATCCCAGGACTCCATAGGATGGAAGTGTTGCAATTAAACAGGAATCATAGTGGTTACGATTGTGTAAAAAGAAAAGACTCCAAGTAAGTACTTGAAATGATCAGGAGAGAAGTGGCCTTTTTAGCTCAGGCAGAGAAAAGTGAAAACCAGGGTAAACGTATTGTATTTCATTTAATTCTGTTTTGATGTTTGTATATTGGTAGATTGTAAATTGTATTGAAATGCTTTTAATTTAAGCCATTCTGAGTCTCTTTGTGGAGAGAAAAAGCAAGAGAAGAAGAAGAAGAAGAAGAAGAAGAAGAAGAAGAAGAAGAAGAAGAAGAAGAAGAAGAAGAAGAAGAAGAAGTAGTAGTAGTAGTAGTAGTAGTAGTGGTGGTGAATTACTGCAATGTGGACATTGTTTCTTGCTTGTCATTGGTTACACACAGAGAAATAAAGAAAATTGTGAGCTAGGTCACCAAGGGATGGAGATTAAAAGATATCATTTTATTCAGAAAAGGTTCCTGGCTATTACTGCAAAAAAGCTGGGGTGGCTTAACTGTGTTAAAAATAGTCCCCAACCCAACTGCTAAAGCCAGCGACCAACACCTGTTCTGGAATAGAAAATACCTTTTTTACCGACCTCCTGAAGAGTTCATGTTCATGCTAAAACCAGCCTTTGGCAGTAAAAGGATTTGATTTTAATGCCTATGATAATTAGTGGAAAATCCTGTCATTTCTGCCCTCATGGCTGCACAACAGGGATGTCAGACCTTAGAGCCAAATAGATACTAAGCTACCCTAAGAAGAGATCTTTTTCAACCCATTTGCCAACACTGGTTACAGCCGAAATGTAAGTGGGTTGCTTTGCCACTTATGGTTCAGCGAATTATCTCCTGAGTGATGGATGGGACCTCATGTTAAAGCAGAATAAAATAATCTTACAGAAATTGAGAGCTAAAGCTACCAAAAAGAGAAAAGCTTCTAGTACCCATTAAAATGAGTGACAGGAGGATGAGTGTGTGTGTGTGCGCGCGCACGCGCGTATACACACACACACAAATGCTTAAATAGTGATGAAAAATTGTGTGCACACACACCCCAATCCACACGTTTTGGAATCAGTGTTTGGCATTCTGCAATTTGCTAAGGGATATTCCAAAATGTGTGAGTATGCTTTTATGAATTTGGGAGGGGGTGCTTTTTCATTACTATTAAAGAAATGTGTTCAGCTGTCATAGTGAAAGAGTAAGCAAAATATATTTCTATGAGTAGGCATCATTTATAGAGGTTGAGCATCTCTTATCCGGATTTTCAAAATGCAGTAGAGTCTCAACTTATCCAACATAAACAGGCCAGCAGAATGTTGGATAAGCAAATATGTTGGATAATAAGGAGGGATTAAGGAAAAGCCTATTAAACATCAAATTAGGTTATGATTTTACAAATTAAGCACCAAAACATCATGTTATACAACAAATTTGACAGAAAAAGTAGTTCAATAGGCAGTAATGCTATGTAGTAATTACTGTATTTACGAATTTAGCACCAAAATATCACGATGTATTGAAAACATTGACTACAAAAATGTGTTGGATAATCCAGAACATTGGATAAGCGAGTGTTGGATAAGTGAGACTCTACTGTACTCCCGAATACAAAATTGTCCATGTGGATGACTGAAACAGTGACACTTTGCTTACTGATAGTTCAGTGCACCCCAGTTTATTTTCATGCACACAATTATTAACATATTGTGTTTAAAATTATCTTTAGGCCATGTGTATAAGGGGTGTATGAACCATACATGAAATGTGTGTGTAAACTTGAGACCATCCCCAAGATCTCTCATCATGTATATTCAAAGATTCCAAAAGCCCAAATACAGAAACACTTCTGGTCCCAATCATTTCAGAAAAGGGATGCTCAGTCTGTATCCACAAAGGGAAATGGACTGGCTGCTTATCTTTTGCGCTCACTCTGACTATCAGGGATAATATGAACCAGCCTTTTCCAAGATGGCACCCTCAGATGCCATCTTCAGATGGACTAAAATACCCAATAGAATGCTGAGTTGGGTGTTGGGAACAATGAGTTATCAGCTGGGGTGTGTGTTGCAGAACTACTTTTATTCTCTTATTCAGCAGAACATTGAAAATGTGACTTTTTCTTACTAGAAATTACTACGCTGCATGTGGGAGTCTAGAAACTATTATCTAACAGTGATTACTGGCAAACTCTAAGAATCATAGAATAATAGAGTTGGAAGAGACCTTGTGGGCCATCCAGTCCAACCTCCTGTCAAGAAGTAGGAAAGTCGCATTCAAAGCACTCCCAACAGATAGCCATCTAGCCTCTCTTTAAAAGCCTCCAAAGAAGGAGCCTCAACCACACCTCCACCTCCAGTGTGAGTCCTTTCATGTAGCTGCAAATGATCCCTCTGAGTGAAACCCTTTCCGTACTCCAGGCATGTATAGGGTTTTTCCCCAGTGTGAGTCCGTTGATGTGAATGTAGACCTGGAACTCTGAATAAAGCTCTTTTGCACTCCAGGCACAAATAGGGTTTCTCTCCAGTGTGAGTCCTCTCATGTTACTGCAGATTCTGCCTCTGAGTGAAACCCTTTCCATGCTCCAGGCATGTATAGGGTTTTTCCCCAGTGTGAGTCCATTGGTATGAATGTAGATGGAGTGATCACTGGCCATACTAGCTGGGGGATTCTTGGAGTTGTAGTCCAAAAAGTAACACTAAAGTGCCTTTTTAAACAAGACATATTTTACCTGCAGCAGAGCCGAAACATGGGAGACAGCCTTTGGATGGGGAGTAAATAATATATATCTCCCACTATTTATAATTCCCCACCACCCAGCATATAGTTCTTGTTTTCTTATCACAGCCTTGCACAACTGAAGACCAAAAAAGTCAAACAGAGATGGCCAGTCATATGTTTATGGCATGCTTAAATCTTTCCTTCCTCCCGAGTTTGAAATTAACACCTGAAATCTTGAAAGGCAGCTGGTTAAAGGGCACATGGCCCCCTTAGGAGTTGCTCTTCAAGAAAAGCATTTTCAGATGAGACATAAATGGTATCTGACGCCACAGAAAATGCACTATTTTGATAAGGTATAAAACATGCTGGTTTGTTTGCACACATGTAAGCAAAATGGAATTGGGGGACTATACATCCTTGTCATGGCTGCCTTTAAAAATCCATTACTTTCGAATGAATTTTTTCCATGAAATGCCACATAATACTGGTTTAGATCTATTCAAGAAGTCTTTGGCTATTACACTCATTATTACAGTAAATGAATGTTGTAACTGGAACAAAAAGGATAGATGGTGTCCAGCTTGACCCACAACCCACACCAGGAAAAGGCATTAGTCAAGGGGAGGAGCAAGAGTGGGGACTTATAATAAATCAGCTAACTAAATGGGTATGATTAAATTACTAAGACTTCTTTTAAAAAGGCAACTCCCTTAATAAATATTAAATTAAATACAAGAATGAACAGTACACATGTATTCAACAGTGCCATATTTTGAAGTTGGTTGGTTGCATACTGCAAGTCGCTTCTGGTGTGAGAGAATCAGACGTCTACAAAGATGTTGCCCAGGGGACGCCCAGATGTGTTATGATCCTGCAGGAAGTCTTCTCTCATGTTCCCAATCCATGGCTGATACCAGATGAGAAGCTCCATCATGGGCACACAGAAGACTGGGCGACTTGGAAGGTGCTGAACAGACTGCACTCTGGCACCATGAGATGCAGAGCTAATGTTAAGAAATGGGGCTACAAAGTGGAGTCCACAACATGCAAGTATGGAGAAGAGCAAATCACAGACCACCTATTATAATGCATCCTGAGCCCTGCTACATGCACAATGGAGGACCTTCTCACAACGACACCAGAGGCACTCCAAGTGGCCTGCTTCTGGTCAAAGGAAAACTAATATAATGTCTTTTTTTTACTTTGTTATATATATATATATATATATATATATATATATATATATATATATAATCTTCTCAATTCACTTCTGACACGATAAATAAATAAATATATTTTTTGAAGTATTGAGAAACAATTTTCATACACCTTGTACTTCAAAAATTACCTTTTTGGGGGGACTGTGCTAGTGAATTTTGGAAATCTCCCATCACACAGCATCCCTTGACTGAATGATTAAAGCTGAAAGACCAATATTTTCATTCACTGGGCTCATAAAGTAGTTCAGCTTCTCTTTTTCAAGCATTTTCCTCACCAATGTCACCAGGAAAATCACTACTAAAGCTGTCCAAAAGACAATGATTTTTTAAAAATCCACATTGGGCATCCCCTCATACTTGGATAGACCTGGATCCAAACCAAAATAAATAGGCCTGGCCACACTGGGGCACATGGCAAACCTTTGACATCTATAGTGCTTTGAAAAGGTCAGTTGGGCCTCTTAGGACCCTTCCACACAACCATATAACCCAGAATATCAAGGCAGAAAATCCTACAATATCTGCTTTGAACTGAGTTATCTAAGTCCACACTGCCATATATTCCAGTTCAAAGCAGATAATTTTATTCAACTGTGTGGAAGAGGAAATCAAGTTTCAAACAATGTTAGAACTAGATTAAAATTCTTTCTCAACCACTCCCGTAGTCTCACATGCCTCCTGCCAATTCTTGCCCCAGAACAATTAGTTCTGGGGCAAGTTCTGAAGGAAAGTAAATTTTCAGATTGAGTGAAATTACATGGTGTCAACTTTTTTTTTAGTTCAGTGTTTTTGTGTAAGCAGATACCTGCATATTCAAATATCCAAAGGGACATCCTCTATTTCAGAAGCCCTATGAGCATTCGAATATTCAAATATGTGTGCAATTGCGATAAATAATATACTGATGCAAAAATAAAAGCTGACACCGTCCCACATTGCTTACCTCAGACTTGCCAGGCTTCAGTTGTGAATCAGGGATTGATCCCCTCTTCCACCTAAAGGACCTTTGAGTCCCTACCCCACATTTCAGTCCAAATGTTAATTAGCAAGCAATTTTATTTTTTACTACACAGAAGTATGTCCAGTTGAGTTCAGTGGGCAGAAGTTTTCAACTTTAATGGAGATTAAATTCCCTTGGACTCAGGAAACAGAACATAAGGAAAATGAGGATGTGGTTTTTACTGGATTGGGGCCAATAGGTTTACAAAGTAGCTTTCCCATTTTGAAATGTTTTTCTAAAATCTAATAAAATTGAGGGAAGATCATGTGCCTTTAAAGACCATGGTCTAAACTGAATGAGAAGGGATTTAATTCTCCCAACAGATGTATACACAGGCATGGGACAGAATAGGGTTGCAGAGGGAAAAGAGATGAAAAGTGGGGCAGGGGAGTTGTGTAAAAGCTATCCAAAGAGAGTGTAGGTTTGTAATAAAAAAATTAACAGGAAAAAAATAAATACTATTGGCATACCAGAAGGAAAACAAACTCAGTGGGGATAATGTGACCTAAAATAACATGATCCAATGACTATATGAACATGGTAGAAATGCCCTTCTGTACCAAGGTGACTTCAGCATGGAGAACTATGTTTTGAAGACCAATTTGAGTTCAGATTAAAATGAATGAGTGTGACATTATTGGGGTCAAACAGGGGAGAATACTGTACACTGGTGCTGGGAAGAAGCCCTCAACTGGATTCAGCCATACCTTTCTCCAGTGTGCTTTCACTGCTGCAGAAAGACTTGCAGCGCTTTCACTGCTCTCACACAATGGCTGGTGGGAGTGTTAAACAATGACTGCCAATCCTTCATTGTATGAGTTACAATTCTTGCATTTTAATTTTATCTGTATCTTTTTGTTGTTTTGGCTTCTTCTAACCATGACAGATAGTGTAATCATTAGTCTGCATCAAAGCAAATGGCAGCCAACTCATTTGCCTTTCATGGTATTTTGCTGCCAATGCTGCATTTTTTGGATAGAAGATGTTCTGCAAAGACGAGCCAAGTTTTTGGTATAATTCTCTCATAATGCATACATGGTTCTTAGCCAAATATCTGTATTAGGGATGAATTACTATAGATGTCTGTAGTTGAGTCATTGAATGAAGGTCATTGTGCTACCTATGCAAATGTGGAAGGTGCAACCTCTCTTGCACTATGTGCCTTTGGGGGTAACAGAGGAAAAAGCAGATACTTTGTTCCTTGTTTTGTCTGTTCTGTCGTTTTCTAACATATAAACTGTGATTTTTGAATCTGACTTCACTTACTTTAACACACTTCTCACTTTTTTATAATTTGTGTAGCAGATCTCATTTTTTCTCTCAAATATGCAGTTCAGCTATACTCAGATCTAGACTTGTCAAAGGTTAGAACCTGAAATGCATCAGGCAGAAGGTATCTAAGCATTAAAGGGGCCACGGTGGTGCAATGAGTTAAACCCTTGTGCTGCTGAACTGCTGACCTGAAGGTCGGCAATTTGAATCTGTGGGACGGGATGCCAACCTAGCAGTTCAAAAAATGCAATTGTGAGTAGATAAATAGGTAAGATAAATAGGTACCACTTTGGTGGGAAAGGCATAAAGATGCTCCAAGCAATCATGCCAGTCACACGACCGGTTCAGGCTCTTCAGCTTGGAAATGGAGAAGTATACGTCCCCCAGAGCTAGAGAGGAGCACTGCCTCCAAGAGCCGGAAATAAAAGGAGAAGCCTTTGCCTTTATCTGTGTATGTGTGTCTCATTGTATTTTAACAAGGCATTGAATGTTTGCCTGTATCTGTTAATACATAGTGTAATCCTCTCTGAGTCCCCACAGGGAGAGGGGTGGAATATAATTAAAGTGTTGTTGTTGTTGTTGTTATTGTTGTTGTTATGTCCACCTTCCTGATATTTATATCAAGTCTAACCAAATCAAATGCTTCATGCTGCCTGTCAGTCTCAGAGTCTGCTGTGATATAACCCCAATATATATAGAGGTCACATAGTATCCAGAGTAGTGTAGTGGCTGGACTACAACTTTGGAGAGCAGGGTGCAAGTAATTAATCCATGGTGGCCCTGGCCAAGCGATATCCTCTCAGCCTCACAGAAAGGAAAGGGAAAACCATCTGAATAAATCTTGCATGCCTCTGCAATCCCCTTCTAATTCCAGAAGTTTTGGAAAGGGGCATTTCTTATTAGATGTGATCTGCGTGCTAGTTCTGTACATCTTTCACTCTGTTGCTGCCAGTTGCTTCACTTTGTCTCGTGAAAGATCCCCTGCTCTCCCTGATGAATGTGAGAAGCTGGGTGCATGTCTTTTATTCTGACCGTTATCCCTATTCAAGGCCATCACAGCTGCATTTTTAGAAAATGATCTATATCCTTTCCTCCAAAGCCTATCCAACCACATAAGTATCAAAGACTACCAAATGATTTATCAATCTGATATATTAGGTGCTGTCATAAGCAATACAGTAGTAAACCAATCAATGACATACATAGCAAAGTATAATTTAAGAAAAGCAATTCAGCATTACATTCAATAGCAATGCTATATGAACCATTCAGAGTGTATGGAGCTGGCATTAGCTAGAAAAGAAATTGAGTATGAGATTTCTGGAATAAATACAAGGCATTTAACATGAAACCTGTGCTGGCAAAACCTTCCTTACAGGTATCATATAATGATCTTCCTCGAATGCCCTCAAGTTCTGTTGGATTGCAACTCTCATCTTTCTCAGTTACACAGCCATTGTCTATGTTATTGCAGATCATGGGGACTGCAGTACAACACCTCAAAACACAAGCATGGAAAGGCTCTCTTACAATGTACTAGGTAAAAGGTAAAGGTTTCCCCTGACATTAAGTCCAGTTGTGATCGACTCTGGGGGTTCGTGCTCATCTCCATTTCTAAGCCGAAGAGCCGGCGTTGTCCATAGACATCTCCAGGTCATGTGACCAGCATGACTGCATAGAGTGCCATTACCTTCCCGCTGGAGCGGTAGCTATTAATCTACTCACATTTGCATGTTTTCAAACTGCTAGGTTGGCAGGAGCTGGGGCTAATGTACTAGTTATTTACTATTCAATAGATTATGACAATTCTTCAGACAGGCACATATAAATACCACAACATGAATAGGATTCACTATTTCATCCTCTTTCATGATTATTCCTTCCTAGGGCTTACTAAAGTGCTAGTTTGATTTGGCCAGCCCAGGGCAGAGTTGTCCAGCCTGCTGTCTCCCAATTGCATTGGACTATATCTCCCACCATGTATCTGATTCCATTGGAATTGTAGTACAACAATCTGGAAGCAACAGGTTTGGAGGAATGGGTTATGAGTAATGCGAACACCTATGAAGTGATAAGAATTGAAGGAATTGACAGATTCTATAGATCAGTGGTTCTCAACCTCTGGGTCCCCAGGTGTTTTGGCCTACAACTCCCAAAAATCCCAGCCAGTTTACCAGCTGTTAGGATTTCTGGGAGTTGAAGGCCAAAACACCTGGGGACCCACAGGTTGAGAACTACTGCTACAGATGCAAAGAAGTGGGTTTTTTATCTGTTTAGTATTTTCTGTAAACATATTTCACAGACTGATAACTAAAATGCATGCCCTTTTCTGGATGATAAAAATATTAATACAGTATTTGGTTATCACATTATAATAGCACTGATACTTATCTGCATGGGGCTGAGCAGTTGGATGAGGAACCACCAATGAATACCAGATATTATAGGGTGTTTTTCAGAAGAAACTGACAAAATCACCTTTGATATTCCTTACCTAAGAAAAATTCATGAGGCTGCCAAAAATCAACAGGTGATCTGAAGGTACATGCAAAGAATTATCTCCTGTGTCGCATTGTTACATAGTACAGTAGCATCAAGGTGCTCCATTGCTGTGTTTCATACTTGAGCCCAGCAGTAATGCTGCTGAAACACTACAATGAGAAAAGCTGATTGCAGAAATTCAGGACCCTGGCCAGCTCCCTGTTAAACAAGATGGGGAACCGGTAGTTGCAAAAGCCAGGAACTCAGGGCACTAGCAGAGCATGTTGCTTTAGATCAGTGATTCCCTGGGTGGCAGAGTGGGTTAAACCCTTGTGCTGGCAAGACTGATGACTTGAAGGTTGGGTTGCTGACCTGAAAGTTGCCAGTTCGAATCCAACCCGGGGAGAGGGCAGATGAGCTCCCTCTATCAGCTCCAGCTCCCCATGCAGGGACATGAGAGAAGCCTCCAACAAGGATGGTAAAAGATCAAAAACATCTGGGCATCCCCTGGGCAATGTCCTTGCAGACAGCCAATTCTGTCAACATGGAAACAACTTGCAATTTCTCAAGTCACTCCTGACACGGGGAAAAAAAAGGAATTCCCAATCTCTAGTTCCTGGTGTTTCGGACTTCAAGTCTCAGAAGGCACAGCAACTTTGGCCAATGATCAGGGATGCTAGAAACTGAAATCTAAAACATCTGAAAACAACTGTTGCTTGAAATAGTTCTGCAACCAAAATATTGCTTCTAAGGAGCTTTCACATTGTTGTTTGATGGTTTTACTTTAACTGCAATGGTTCCTGTGGAATCCTGGGGTTTGCATTTAGAATTCTCAGCCAGAGAAGTCAATGCTCCATCAAACTACAAATGCCAGGATTTCTTAGGATGGAGCTATGAAATTTAGAGTGGAATCACAGTTCTATAGCAGTGTAGTGTGAAAGGGCCCCTGGACATGGGAAATGTGAAGGCTTTCAGAGGAGAGCTCTAATTCAACCATGCCTGAGGATTCGTGTTTCCCAGCCCTTGTCTTTGGCTTCTTACTGTGAGGGAAACTGTTGTGGCTAAAGGGCCCATCCTAGTCTTCTCCAGCCTCTGAGACACATCAATGCAATCCAAAGCCCTAACACCTACAGAAGACATGGTCTGCAACTATTTTGATGTCTTCTTAAATCCCTTTCTAGCATAATCTTCCGAATTCTGTACAAAGAATGACACATTTTGAAAAACAAGCTTTTCTGTGTAAATGGCAGCCCCATGTTGTACTCCTCCTGCCTTCATAAACTGTATGGAAAGGACCCATTCTGTTGAGGTCATCTCACTGTTGGTTTTCTTGACCCTTCCAGCAGCAGCTAACAAAGTGAGATGGGAGTAAAAAAAAATCCACAATGAGATGGAGGATCAGCATTTAAATGTTACAGAAGAGAGGAGAGAACCTCAAACAGTGTTGTCATTATTACTAGCGATTCTCTGTCTCTTGTGTGTTGTTTGTCCTTTGATCCACTTCGGCTTATTTTTCTACCAGCAGAATATCAAGTGCAGCACCAAGCCCGAATTGTTTCCATAGTCTTATGAAATCATTAATAACAATGGCTATATGGTGTATAGGTTGCTACATATCTAATTATCCTAATTTGAAACCATATTGACATGGCATTAGCTGAAAACATCCCTGATGAAATAGAGTGCAAGAAAGTGCCAATTTCTCTAAATTTCACCAACCAATGCTATGAGCTAACATTTAAATATCACTGCACTGACTAATACACATTACTTCAGCCTCTTTGCATACCTCTCTCTGGCCATTCGTTCACCTAAGATATCCTTCCCAATTTGTTTTCTGTAAATCTCAAGAGTTACAGTAAAATACAAAGAAAACCTCTTTCATGTAATAATTAATTTCACCTTGGTTGATCATTATGGTCTGGAAAGAATGACTTCATTTACAGGGCCACGCATCCGGAGTAGGATTCTCCAGATATGAATCACCAGATATAGTCATGCTGTACCTCCAGAGTTGCCAGGAAATGTTGCCAGTGTGCCAGATATTTTTCTAGAGTTCTGCCCCATGAAACCAGCAGGTCTGAGTCACAAAAGCTGCAAACATCAATGGGGTTTTGGAACTAAATCTTCTAGTAAACACTAGATTATGTCCTCTGTTCTCTAAATCGATATATTGATTTCCTGCCTTTATAAATTTATTTATAAATGCATCTGTAAGTGCCTTTCTTCAAAAGGACTGCTGAAATAAAAACATATCTGCTGGCAACAGAAGGATGACAGTGAAGGGGCAGTCTAGCCACCCATGGAAGGGAATTTCACAACCTTGGAGCTGTCACTGCAAAGGCCCTCCTATAAGAATCAAATGTTCAACTTATCCCTTCCTGAAACCAGAGATGTACATTTTCTCTTATTTTCTCTTTGCATAAAAATGAAGATATGTCAAAAGATTTTTCTCTACTGAGCAAGATTTGCATTTTTCAAGGCTTTTTCATAACCTTTGGCTTATTTTGGCAAAAAAAAATAGTGTGCAGAGCCTCCCAAACCACCTTTATTGCTATTGCTAATAATGATGAAAGAAAAAACTTTTCATTCACACAGAGGTCAAAAATCTCTCAGCAACTGAAAGTTCATTTGATAGGGTATGTTGACCTGTCTTTCTAAGGCAGTGGTTCCCAGCCTTTTTTGACCAGGGACTACTTAACCAGTGACCACTTTGACCACGGACCATTCTCCAATATAAGTACCAAAAGGGTTATGAATCAGTTTTTGGTCAACTTTAGCTTCGGTTTGGTTATTTGGGTTGCTGATTCAGAAAATTATATTGGATGGACCACATCAGCTCTAGTTTCTGATACACAACATATGCCATCCAGTAGTCTCCATCTGCTCACTCACAGAAAACCATATTGATAATCTAGAGCTGATGTGGTATATCCAGTGCAATTTTCTGAAGCAGCACCCCAAATAACCCCAGGAACAGGCCAAGAAATGAAGACATCAAGGCACCCCCCTTCCAGGTGCCACATGGAATGGCTCTGCTCAGGGGAAGGGAGGAGGAGGAGAAACAGCAGTCGGGAGGCTTGCTGTCATGCCTTTCGTGGGAAGTCAGCCTCTCCCCTCCTGACATCCCCATTGCATGGCACTATAAGAAGCTTTCACAAGACCAGTCACTCTCATTGCATCGGTGTAGTAAGGGAGAGACCACGGACCATATTTTAGTTCTGGTGGTCCAAGGACCACAGGTTGGGAACCACTGTTCTGGAGACAAAAAGTTATGCATATTCTTAACTTCCCAAATTCAAACTAATTCAATAAAAAAGCGCAATCATGTGACAATGGATGTAAGCTTTCCAGACAGTTAGATCTCTTCATCAGGCAAGATGGAGTAAAATAGGGGGGGATAGGAAATAGATGGGAATGTCTCCTTGTAATTATTACTATTATTATTATTATTATTGACACAACGATGTTGTATGACACAGCAAACAAGATAGACATGCTGGATTTCGTTTCACAAAACCACAAGTCGAACACTTCCCAAGTGTCTAGGACTGTGTGATGTATTTTCGGATGATGCGTGCAGATCCCAGCAGGGTGGCCTTTTGCAGTTGGCAGATCGTAATTTTGTCAATGTCTATTGTTTCCAAATGCCGGCTGAGATCTTTTGGCACGGCACCCAATGTGCCCATCACCACCGGGACCACCTGCACTGGTTTCTGCCAGAGTCTTTGAAGTTCAATCTTGAGGTCCTGATAGCGGCTGAGTTTTTCCTGTTGTTTTTCATCAATGCGACTGTCACCTGGGATGGCGACATCAATTATCCAAACCTTGTTCTTTTCCACAACTGTGATATCTGGTGTGTTGTGTTCCAGAACTTTGTCAGTCTGGATTCGGAAGTCCCACAGTATCTTTGCGTGTTCATTTTCCACGACCTTTGCTGGTTTGTGATCCCACCAGTTCTTTGCTGCTGGCAGGTGGTACTTGATGCATAAGTTCCAATGGATCATTTGGGCCACACAGTTATGCCTCTGTTTGTAGTCTGTCTGTGCAATTTTCTTACAGCAGCTGAGGATATGATCAATGGTTTCGTCAGCTTCCTTGCACAGTCTGCATTTTGGGTCATCAGCTGATTTTTCAATCTTGGCCTTAATTGCATTTGTTCTGATGGCTTGCTCCTGGGCTGCAAGGATCAGGCCTTCTGTCTCCTTCTTCAGGGTCCCATTTGTGAGCCACAGCCAGGTCTTCTCCTTATCAGCTTTTCCTTCAATTTTGTCAAGGAACTTCCCATGCAATGTTTTGTTGTGCCAGCTGTCAGCTCTAGTTTGTAATGTGGCTTTCTTGTACTGGTTTTTTGTCTGCTGTGCTTTGAGGAGTTTCTGATTTTTGACTTCAATCAAAGCAGGTTCTTCACTTTGCTTTACATATTCTGCCAGGGCATGTTCTTCTTCTTTGACTGCTTGTTTGACTTGTAAGAGTCCTCTGCCCCCTGATCTTCTAGGCAGATATAGCCGGTCAACATCACTGCGAGGGTGCAGTGAGTGATGAATGGTCATGAGTTTTCTTGTTTTTCTGTCCAAATTGTCCAGTTCCATCTGTGTCCAGTTTATAATGCCAGCAGTATATCTTATGACAGGCATGGCCCAGGTGTTTATGGCCTTGATGGTGTTGCCTCCATTGAGCTTGCTTTTGAGAATTTTTCTGACCCTTTGTGTGTATTCTTTACTGACCACAGTCTTCACATGTTCATGCTTGATGTTGTCCAGCTGTAATATGCCCAGATAATTATAGGCCTCTGGCTGGTGACACTTTATTGTTTGGCCATTAGGCATATTTATGCCCTCACTTTCAATGATTTTCCCCTTCTTCAATGCCACTGTCGAACATTTGTCCAAACCAAACTCCATGTTGATATCAGTGCTAAAAATTCGGACAGTGTTAGTCAGAGACTGGATTTCAGTTTTCGTTTTTCCATACAGCTTCAGGTCATCCATGTACATCAGATGCGAAATTTTGTGAGAATTCTTAGATGTTTGGTAGCCGAGATTTGTTTTTTGTAAGATTGTTGACAGAGGGATCATGGCAATAATGAAAAGCAGAGGGGACAATGAGTCTCCCTGGAAAATTCCTCTCCTGATGTTGACAAGTCCATAGCTTTCATTTCCAACAAACAGTTCAGTTTTCCAGTGAAAATTATTATTATTATTATTATTATTATTATTATTATTACCCTGCTTTTTCTCTCCACAAGGAGATTCAAAGCAGTTTACATTAAAAGCATTTCAATGCAATTTAAAATCTACAAATATATAAACCTTAAAACAGAACTAAATATCAATGGTATTAAATATTAACAGTTAAAACACATAAAAATCACAATCAAAGCTAAAAAAAACACAGCACCCCCTGACTTGATCTTAAAAACCTTCTTCTTTAAAAGCCTGCCTGAATAAAAGGGTTTTAGCCTGCTGCTGGAAGGACAGCAATGAGGGGGCTATTTTGGCTTCCTTGAGAGTTCAAGAGTTGACAGGCAGCCACCAAGAAGGCCCTCTCTCTTGCTCCCACCAACCAAGCTTGAGATGCAAACCTCAGGGCCAGGCAGGTTTGTACAAAAGGATGTGTTTGGCCAAATAGCCTGGACCTGAACCATCTAGAGCTTTAAAGGTCATAACCAGCACTTTGAATTGTGCCCAGAAACAGACTGGCAGCCAGTGGAGCCGCTGCAATAAGGGGGTTATCCACTCCCTGTAGCCAGCCCTAGTGAGTAACCTGGCTGCAGCTTTTTGGGCCAGCTGAAGTTTTTGAACTTTCTTCAAAGGCAGCCCCATTTAGAGCATGTTACAGTGATCCAGATGGGCTGTAACTAAAGCATGTACTACCATGGCCAGATTCAGCTTCTCAAGGAATGGGCACAGTTGGAGTACAAGTTTTAATTGTGCAAAGGCCCTCTTGGCCACAGAAGATACCTGGGCCTCCAGGTTCACAGCTGAGGAGGATCCCCAAACTGCAGATTTGTGTCTTCATAAAGTTATCTAGAGATGTGATGGAAGAAGAATGCTCTTTAGATTCTCAAATGGGTCTCATCAGATATTAAGAGTCACCTGGAGTACAAGAAATTATTGGAATGGAACACAGAGACAGAGCAGATTTAAAAAAGCATGATCCGCTGGGCTCAAAATATAGGAAGGTCCATAAATTATGAAGAATGGGAAGAAATGTGGAACAAGAAAATTAAGTTTGCCTATGCCTATGACTTAAGAGAAAAATTGGTTTTAAGATGATGTACAGGTGGTACATCACACCTCAACAATTAGGAAAATATAACAGAAAAGTCCAGTCAAAATGTTGGAAATGTCAAGAACAGGAAAGCTCTTTTTTATATGTGGTGGACATGCAAGGAAACAAAAGATATTGGCAGGGAATACACGAAGAGCGCCAGAAAATATTGAAAAGGAAATTCCAAATGAAACCAGAACTCTACCTATTAGGAATGACAGATATAAAAATGGGGGGGGGGGGGGGGGGGAATGAAGAAATAATTTTAAATTACTTAGTGATTGCCACCAGAATAGCTTTCACAAGATTTTGGAGATTAAAAGAGGCACCATCAAAAGAACAATGGATGGTAAAGATATGGGACATAAGAAATATGGACAGACTAATGTATTTAACAAAGAAACACCAAGGAAAGTCCATGAGAGAGACAGACTGGAATATGAGAAAGGACTATATGATGTATAATAAGATGAAAACAATGATTTAAGAAAAGAGATAATAAAGAGAGCCAGTAATAAAGAACTCAATAAAGAGAAGCCAGAAGGAAGAGGAAATGGAAATAGAAGAACTGAAAGACCACTTCAAAAGCGACCAGAAGTACGGTATATATGTCTAGTATTGTAGTGTGTTTTTCTTCGTTTTTTTTTTTTCTTTCCTTTTTTTCCTCCTTTTCCCATCTCTCCCATCATCTCCTCTCCCTTATTTTTTCTTCCTATTAGATTGTGTAGATGTATTTGATTTTGTTTTCCTTTTAATGTAATGAAAATAATTTTCAATAAAAAGTATTTACAAAAAAAAAAAGAGTTACCTGGAGTAGCCCACACGGTTGCTACGACAAGGCAAAATAGAAAAATTTAATTGCCCATTCTGAAAACAGAAGACCTTTCCATAGGTGACCTTCAATTTGCATTGCCCAAGTTTACAACATTTCAATTTTTACAAAGCTTTTCCAGTAATGAATAAACAAAGGGCTTACTCTTCGGCTTAGAAATGGAGGTGAGTACCAACCCCCAGAGTCGGACACGACTAAACTTAATGTCAGGGGAAAAACTTTACCTTTACCTACCCACCTCTCCTCACAGCTCAGGTAAAAGCTTGATGTTTCCACTTTAACTACCATCGTTGCATCCTATGGAATCCTGGCATTTTTTATGGAGAGGGCATTTGGAAGGCTGATACCTGTAGAAAGAACCAGGGGATGGAATTGGTCCCTGACTCTCCATCCCTGTTTCATAGACTTGCATCGATGTTCAGAGAAGATAATGTTTTTAATTAATTCCATCCGTTGTAGTAAGAAATCAAAGGGATTTAGGGAGGGGTGTGTCATATTCTCAGACGGCAGTCTAGTGCCTCACCAGACTACCAATCACAGGATTCTGAAAGATGGAACTATGGCAGTCAAAGTGGAATAATAATAACTCTGTAGTTTGTCCAGGCCCTATTTTCCCATGTTTCAATTTAGGATTTCTGGGAGTTGAAGGCCAAAAACATCTGGGCACCCCAGGTTGAGAACCACTGCTCTAGGGTATTCTTGAGCCAGACGCTCTACCTTTTCATAGGGTTCACTTTTATCTGCCGTTTAATGCATCCCTGTAAAGTCTGGGAACATATCACCTGCAGATATAAATGTATAACCATGCAACCCTGATGTAAACTGAGTCTGGCTTGTGTTTTGTTTTATTTTGTTTGTTTTTTGGAGGGGAAGATCGGTCTGACTCTCCTAAGCACAATGATGGGCACCTAATGACATTAACATAACTCTACAATGACATTGCTAAACTCCCCCTTCTGCTGTTCAAAGCAGCCAGTTGCCTTTGCATCCTGGCTTTGTACACAGCAGAGCTGAAGAGAAGCCATTGTGCACAAAGTGTAATAGCATTTCCCACCAGAGCCGCTCACTTGTCTATTTCTGCCTCCGGCAACCAATTCATTTGTAAAGCATTGTCTTTCCTCATGCTCTGGGTAAAAGAAAACATGTCAACAAATCCCTCCTACAACAACATCAGACTGCAAGGTGGAAAGTGGGTTATCCACTGAAGGGGGATGTGTTTCTTTTTACGACGGTCTATAGCACACAACAGCAAGGATATTATGCTAGCAGCCAATGAGATACAAATGCAGCCGAGCTTTGGCCTGCTCAGGTCTATTCTCATGAACAAAAAGGTTCTCTTTCAGCTTCCGCCACCGCCATCACCAACAGTTACTGCCTGTATGATCATTGTAATCTCTTCTGAACAATTCTGCAAGGGAGTGTACTACCGCCCAAGGCAGGGCCAATTCTGGTGTTGGCTGGCATTTCATCTGCTTTTGTCAAGCAAATAAAAAAGCTTTATGGATTCCCATTTCATACACTCCTTGAAATGGTACATTAGGGTCATTTTCAGTCATTTCAATGGGTTTAGTTTTAAAAGCAATTTGGCAATGTGCCCTTAGGAGGTGCTGAAGCAAAGGCTGCGGAGAAATTAACGGAACTCCTTTCTTTGTTCCTATTTGGTCCCATTTCAGATAGAACTGGCTGCATGTTAAAGCTACCCAGCACACTCAGAAAAACATGTGTTTTCACGAGTTCAAATTGTCTAATCTGCAAGGCAATCAACTAAAGCTTTTGTTGAATAATTTTGTAGAAGTTATTTCTAATCACAAAGTGATGGGGATATGAGTTCCAAGAAACATCATTGAGACTGGTTGCAGTGTTTCCCAACCTTTCGGCTTCCAGGTGTTTTGGACTTCAACTCCAAGAAATCCCAGCCAGCTTACCAGCTGTTAGGAATTGTGGGAGCTGAAGTCCAAAACACCTGGAGACCCAAAGGTTGGGAACCACTGATTAGTGTAACACAGTGATTCTCAACCTGTGGTCCCCAGGTGTTTTGGCCTACAACTCCCAGAAATCCCAGCCAGTTTACCAACTGTTATGATTTCTGGGAGTTGAAGGCCAAAACATCTGGGGACCTACAGGTTGAGAACCACTGGTGTAACAGGTCACACTCCCTTCACTGTCACAAAAAATGCTGCAATTGGTTTTGTCAATGAGCAAATATATTCACATTTAAATTGATTGATGAAAAGACAGATGACTAACCAAATAGTAATTAAATGAAATCATATTTAAAACACTAAGCATTCTGATTAGTACTAAAGACATATTAGGGAGACAGATTGTGTTTTGTTTTAGGACTTCATTGCACAAAGTCACTATTCCATGGCATTCATGCAATCCATAACAGCAGCAACTTACCAGGATGATCCCTCTTGCTATCACACTACTCTTAGTTATGAAATTGCAACAGTTCACAACATCCGATTGGGCTCGTAACTCCACCCTCCCTCAGATCCAGTGTTGAATTTGCTTGTTTTATAAAATATTGTTTGTAAAAGAAAAATTATAGCAGAAGTTAGGTTAAAAATTATAAAAAATTAAATCGCTGAATTACTGTGGTAGGGAGTGGAAAAAGGTGGGAGAGGAGGACAATCCATTACTCTAACATCACTTCTATGCCAACATTTTTTTTATCGTGTCAGAAGCAACTTGAGAACATACTGCAAGTTGCTTTTGGTGTGACAATTGGCTGTCCTCAGATACGTTGCCCAGGGGATGCTCAGATGTGTTAGCTGGGAGGCTTCTCTCATATCCCTGCAAACTAGAGCTGACAGACAGGAGTTCACCCTGTCACACAGATTTGAACCAGCAACCTTCAGATCAGCAACCCAACCTTCAGGTCAGAAGTTCAGTCGGCACAAGGGTTTAACCCATTGCGCGACCATGATTCTGTTGCCAGCATGCCAACACAGAAGAGTATTGGGATCACTGCACAAGGTAAGTGACAAGGTATCTTGTGTGATGATGTGTTTTCTCATCACTAGCAGAGCTAGGAAGGTGACAGACTGGCAACGTGTTGCATATAGCATCGTGCACTTGGATACTGGTTTGCCATCTTAGTGCCATAAAGTCCCTGGTTTTAGTTTGGTGTCTCTTTGCTCCCGATCCCACACTGGCCACTGAGACCCACAAGACTTAGGATACAGGAGTCAATCTGCCCTTTCACTCTATTCCTCACACCTTGAGATCACTCTTTGGACTGTGAGTTTATTTATTTGCATTTATTTCATTTATGTTCCTCCTTTCAATATGAGATCCATGGCAATTCACAGTTTGAATTAAAAGCAAAGTACTATTTTAAACATTTATTGTTTGAATGTTAAAAACCAATTAAAGACACAATCACATGCAAAACATTCATTTAAACCAGTTTTTAAAAGACAGCTAAACCATAACAATAAAAATAAACTATAAAACAAAATAAAAATAATATAGTGCTCATTTAAAACTACTATAAAGAAGAAGGAGCTGTAGTAGCAAATATCTGCAGTTGGTGTCTTTTGGAAGCACCTAAGCATTAACAGTCTGTAATAGACTCAGAGAGGAGAAGGAGGAAAGACGACAAATGATGTGGCCAATCATCATTCACATCTTCTAACATTGTTGACAATTTGTCAATCAATAATTCTGTTTATCTCTTTAAATACCTTATTTTATAAAAGTCACTATCATAAAATGTAAAACTAGTTAGAACAAATTAAAACTAACATTTTATATAAGACCAATTTTTCCAAAACATCATTTCTGAAAGGCCTGCCAAATGAAAAGGGACATTTGCTTATGGTAGGTGTGAAGAGTGCCAATCTAGTCTAGCTGCAGTGGAAATTGGCAATAGCAACAAGCCTAGAGGGGCCCCAGAACACAGGCTGCTAAAATACTCCAAATAATGTTGAGGAGGATTTTGACATATTTAAAATACAGAGGCTTTAAAAAAAAGGTCAAATTCATTTTGCTGTGTGTGTGAGAGTGTGTGTGAAAATAAAACAGTCTTGAGAGTCCAGAGGAGCCAAAGGTTTCACAAACAGCTTTGGGAGGCTACCTGTGACAACATCTAAGCCACATGTATTATGGGAGTAAAGCCTTGGTGTAAAAAAGACCCCCTCCATAATTCCTCTTAAAGCTCAATACAAACTACAAACTTAGGAGTTCATCACATGGGCAGGAAGGAAGTGGGGAAAAGCATCGGAAAGAGTGGGGAAACAATCTTACCCCAGCAAGGTCTGTTTTTGGAGATGGTCAGGCATCCCCCGACCTTTCCCCATTTTCTTTTCACTTTATCTTACTTCCCCCTACTTTCAATCAGGAGTTGGGCAAGATGGAATCCCACAGGTGGCCACTTAAAGTGGCCACGCGTCATGGGATGGCCTCTGTGGGACTCTGTTTTGCCAGCATGCAGAAATGGAAAGAAAACAGATGTGATGAGGTCCAAAGTCTTCAACCCCTTTCTTGTCTTCTCCCTCATTTTATGGGTGGGTACATTGTTCAGCATCCAGATGAGAGGTTCTGATGAACCCAAATGCTCAACCTACTTTGTAACATCTGGCTGGTCTTCCTGAATGTATTGAATTAGCTATCCTTTTATAGGAATTTTAAATGGTTAACACAAAAACATATCAAGATATATCTGGGTGTCAGTGACACAATGTCATCTGCAATATGGTGACATTAAGATGGCAGAGCTTGTTCCAGGTCATTTCTACTGTGAGAGAGAATATTCATAGTGGCTTGTATTGGTAAGATCTGACATTGTGCAAGCATTTTATACAGATGTACATGGAGAATTCCAGTACTTCTTTGCACAATGGCTTCTTTTTGGCTGAGTAATAACAGCCAGTTGGCTACTGAGAATGCATTTGTCCACCAGCACAATCATAGAATAGTCGAGTTGGAAGAGACCTCATGGGCCATCCAGTCCAACCCCTTGCCAAGAAGCAGGAAATCACAAATATTGGTCATGGGATGGGAGGGTGTATCTGGATATCTCCTCCACCCTATTATCCTCCTGGCAGTCACCCCCCCCCCCACCCACACACACACACACATCCAGATATTCACCTCCCATATAAGTACACTGATAAAAAATGTATGCTCTACCAGAAATATTTGTTCAGTACAGTGGGCCTTTGGTATCCACTGGGGTTTGGTTTCAGGACTTCCCATGGATACCAAAATCCATGGATGATCAAGTCCCATTACACTATGTAACATATTTTTTGTTCCTGGGTTATAAATGTCATTTCCTAATTTGTTCAATTATAAAAACATGGAAAAGGTGTTTTAAACTGCAAAAAGTTTATGCCAGGACCTCCTGCAACACATTTTGCTATGGTTTTTCAATCAATATCTCCTAGAGAGTCTCAACCAATTCAACATAATTTGTGGCAGCCACAAAGTTTTTGGAATATAACAGCTACTTTCAAAATAAGTACCACACATTTAAACAGAAAATAACACTTTCACACCAGGAACAGATTTTTTTTCAAATTTTGTTACATAGTGTTATATACAATGGCATGGTAAAATTGCATTCCTTATATAAAATGGCAAAAGCAAGATTTTTTTTTCAGTGAGTGATATTTTAAAGCCATTGATGGTTGAATCTGTAGCTACAGAATTGGGGATATGGAGGGCCAACCATATATGCCAAAAGTTTAGTTCAAACCCGTAGCTATATAAATGCTAAACAGTAGCAGTATATTGAAGACGCTTTCATTAGAGGCAACTGCGTGCTTCATGTAGCCTATTTATATAATTTTCTTCAGGTGTTACCGCGTCCAAAATCAGTCCTTTACAGTGAAAAACACGCAACCTTTTGCTCTTTTGCTTCATGCAGAAATGTAAAACATGCCAGGCTGAAGAAGCGCATTTAGACAGAACCATCTGATTATATTTGACCTTGGTCCTTTTTTCATCATGAATGCCTCTGAGCCCCGGATGGATTCACAAGCAACTGAGCAGAAAACCTGATGTGCGTGGGAGCATTAATTTTCTGTTCATACCAGATCGGCATTTCTCCTAAACAATGAGCCTCTCAATCCAATTTAGAAGAAATGCAGCTCCTCATAGAAACGACAGGTACTGCAAGTCGGATGGAAACTCAAAGTGAAAGGCATAAATTAGAAGCACACGGATAAGCCTGCATAGTTGAAGAATTATTCAGAGTTTTAATTTTCAATCAACTCATTCCCAAGACAACAGACAAGCCATTCATCTTTAGGAAGGGCAACATTTAAATTCAGGAAGAATTGGTGGGGTGAGGAACTTAGTAGGAAAGTCTCAATGGAAGTATTCATGGATCCACAGGAGGTAGGTACATGAAATGTGCAGCAGCAAGGAAAGATTGAAATACATACCTAAAGAGGTGGTGTGTATTGTGCATAGGTATTTGTACTTGCTTTTTAACTGATAGAAATATACCTATGCTAATGCTTAATATTTTGAGAAATTCTTTACTTTATGAAGTCATTTCTTTTGCAAGCCAGGACTGGTTGTGAGTTGGGATCTCAAGGATTCAGTTATAATCCCCTGACTCCTTGCAAACTATCTTTCTATTTAACAGGCAGCACTATCTCTAGATCAGAGTTTCTCAACTCTGTGCTCCTCCAGATATTTTGGACTTCTGCTCTCACAAGCTGGCTGGTATGCTGGCTGGGATTTCTGTGAACTGAAATCCAAAACACCTGGGGACGCCAGGTTGAGAACCACTGGCCTAAATCATGAGAAGAAGCATGATTTAGTAGTTTGACTGTTGGAACAAAAATCCGGAGACCATGGTTTGAACCCCTGCCCAGCCATGGAAACCCACTTATGCAAGTCACACTCTCAGTGGGAGGCAAAGACAAATACCCTCTGAACTAATATTGTCAAGAAAGCTCCAGGACAGGGTTGTTTTAGAATCACCATAAGTTGGAAATGACTTGATGGCAGACAACAACAACAATGTAGATCAAGATTGAATAACAGCAGGCTCAGGGTCAAATCCAGTCTTCTGGGCTATCCCAAACAACAATTCCTTCCCTTGCAACCGTTATTTGCCATTGGGATTCATAGCACTCAAGAAATGGCACATTTAAGGTTTTAGGGACTTATCCATCCCCTGAGTCACAGTGTAATAGAAAAGAAGAACTGACTTTTTTCACATGCTTGATTCCAATATACCAGTATCATTGCATAATAGTCACACCCACATTTTAGGGGTGTCAAAATTGTATTTTTATTTTCCTCACATAATAGTCGCACCTCCGTTTTTCCCTTCCTTCTTTCTCCAAAGACAAGGCAGTTTAAAAACTATAAAATTGAGGTCTCTGAAGCTATACTCTTCTCTCTTTCCTCCTCTCTCCTTCCTCAGAAGCAAGACAGTTTACAAAGCCTAAAATTGAATTCTTTGAAGGAAGGAGGAAAGAGAGAAGAACTGAGTTCCAGAGACCTCGATTTAAGGTTTTGTAAACTGCCTTAACCCAAAGGAGAAAGGAGAGAAGAGTGGAGTTTTGGAGACCTCCATTTTATAGTTTATAAACTGCTTTTTTTGAGAAGGCAGGCAAGCACGCAGGAAGTGGAAATTAGCCCCAAATGGTTCTGCAGTCTTAAAAAAACTGTTTTTTTCAGGCTGGATTACCCTTCCCCTCCCCTTTCAGAGGCAAGGCATTTTATTTGAAGAACAACAACAGAAACCAGAGAATTATAGATTTTTTTCCCTCATGTAATAGTCTCACCCCCTTTTTTCCAAAAAGAAGGGAGGAAAGTATGACAATTATGTAATTAAATATAGTACTCTAGGTCAGGCCTGCATAACCTGTGGTCCTCCAGATGTTTTGTACTTCATCTCCCAGAATTCCTGACTATTAGACAAGTTGGCTGGGGCTTCTGGGAGTTGGAGTTCCAAATACCTGGAAGGTCATGGATTGTGCTCTAGGTCAACAGGTGCAGGGACTAACATAACTTTTTTTGCAGATCTTAGATGAAACCTAGGACTGTAGCTTCTTAAAAACCCATGAAAAAAGCAGTAAAGCAATATTGGCCATGTTGCACATTGAAATGTATTGAGCAATACCATTGTGGTGCTTCTGATTTCTGGGAGTTGCAGACTCAAGGTGACAGCTCTTCACATGAGTGTCTCTACGAATATTAATAATCGTTAAATAAGCACAGCAATTTATCTCAAGTCAAATGAAAGAACTTGATTCAAGGAAGCAATTACCACTGTGATCCCTGGGCTAGAGTGGTAACCTCAGGAGAAAGGATCCAGACTGGGGGAAACCTTTTCAGCCCAAGGGTTATATTGTCTCAACATAAATTTCTGGGTTTGTATGCCAGCCATTCACACATCTGCCTACCCAGAAATATCCATTGACTGGTACACACACAGTACAAACTGAACTTTAGGAACCAGAAGAGAAAAAGTAAAATTGGAGAATACTAAAATTAGGAGTAGGAATCCTGCAACCCACATAGAGTGTTGAGGAATTGATGTTGGGAGTTACAGTCCAACAACACATGGAAGACTATTGGATGTCTATCCCAAGTGGACGTTTCTTCCAAGCTCTTCCATGCACAGTGGAGACTATTAGCATGGGGGAAAATATTGAAAATCCTTAACCAAGCAGAGAAAGTTCACCTGTGTGATTTCTGGTCATTAAGAGATAGGGGAAGGGACGGGGGAATGCACTTCTTGACAACAAAATGAGAAAAGTGTAGAGAGAAAGAGACGAACTTGAGAAAAGCAGGAAAGAAGAAAGGGTGGGCAACCAGAGGGAAAGTGAATACATTCCTCCCTTCAGGGCACTAAGAGCAAACTCTCACCCACCTACTACTCCTTGCTGGCTGACCTCACTGCAATCATGAGCCCTAGCAACAACCTCAGGCTGGAAGGTGGTCACAACCTTGTTATCTGCAGAGAACTCTCTTTCACTCACATGCCCATTCAGTTCCTTAGCAAAAGTAATGGTCTCTCATGTGGAAGGAAGCAACCACATCAGGGTTCATGGGATCCACAGCACTTCCTGCCCCTGACTGCCTTCTGTGTCAGCAGCTTTCAATGCCTTCTAACAGTATGAGTGTTGTGAATGTGCCTTCGGAGACTGTGGATGATAGTGGTGGGGTCAGGAGAGGAAGGAAAAACCCTTGTGAGGAGGGCTTGTTGGAGGATTTGTTTAGGAAGAGGGTTGTGGAGTCTTCTGAGGAGGATTCTGATGGGGATCTGGAAGAGGAAATGGATGCTGGGGAACAGGTATTAATGGAGGAACCGGGCACGGACTGGGCACGGGCACCGGAGATGCTTGGGGAAGAATCGGGGCCCATGGATGCTGCTGATGCTGGGGAAGCTTGGGTGTCTTCAGAAGCAGATCCCATTTGGTCTGCTTGGAGGAGTGAGAGGGGGTCCACAGGTGTGGATAGAGTTGGGCATGGGCAGGATGATTGGGACTCTGGTGAGGAATTCGGAACACCTGACCCAAGAGCATTGGCTGTGTGGAGTTCTGATTCAGATTAAGAAGTTGAGACACCTGCTCTTTGGGCGTGGATAGTTTGGAAGCCCAGGGAGACCTGGATATATTGGGGTTGTTTGGCCATTATATCTTGCGTGTGGCAAGGTGTTGCTGAGCGCCATTGGGTTTC
This sequence comes from Anolis carolinensis, assembly GCF_035594765.1. NCBI lineage: Eukaryota > Metazoa > Chordata > Lepidosauria > Squamata > Anolidae > Anolis > Anolis carolinensis. Next base: position 205,633,875 of record NC_085842.1, on the reverse strand, counting down.
CTGTGTGTGTTACTGAAGACTGGACTGGGACTTTGCAACGGATGTAAGTTTAATCTGGGTTATTCTGCAACGGAGGGCTGGAATTGTGTGGGTTTTCCTGGACTGCACTGTTATTACTATTTTGTATTAGCTGCTGTTCGCCCTTGTTGCTTTGGCTCTCTGTGCCATTTCGTGTTGTGACCTTCTTGGATGACTTCAACCTCTTGGACCTTGGACTGGAACTTGACTCGGCTTTGCTCTTCGCTCTCAAATCGTGGTTTGGCATCATTCTCTACTCGGTGGCTGCCTGACTGCTCATCCCAACTCCGGACCGGCTTGACGACGCTTTCTTGCTCTGCCCCTTTAACTCCTGGCTTGGCGTTTGCTTCTACAACGGCTTGGTGCTGCTGGCTTATCCCGACTCCGGACCAGCTCGACGACACTTTCCTGCTCCGCTCCTTTAACTCCTGGTTTGGCGTGTGTTCCTGCAGCGGTTGCTGCGGGCTTGCCAGCGTCTCGCTGTTCTGCTGGCTTGTTTGCTCTTAACTGAGAGTCCTTTAGCCCAGTTTGGGCGTTTGTTTGGTTTTGAACTCCTTTTGAACGTTTAAGTTTTGGGAAGGGTTTGTGGGCTTCAATACTGCTTGTCTTAGTTTTTGCCCTCGTTTTTCGGCCCATTGTGAACTCTTGAGTCAAGTTCTAGGACTCTAAATTTAATCCAGATTATATCTCTGGTTAATCCAGATTATTTGCCAGTCTTTGTTTTTGGGGTTTTTTCTCGCTCAATCTGCTTAATAACACTGAAAGTTAAGTGGTTTAAGCCTTTTTGTGTTTGTTGAGCTATTTTTGGACATTTGCTTTAATAAACTCTGTTTTGCTCTCTTATTGACGGCTGACGTTTGACATTGAGAGAATCTGCATCCTCCTGACCAGCAAATATCTTTTGGAGAGTTCTACACTGACATATAATCTACATTATCTGATTTGAACTGGATTATATGAGTCTACCTGCCATATAATCCAGTTCAAAGTAGATAATCTGGATTGTATATGGCAGTGTAGATCCATCCTGAGAGTAAGAACTACTCCAGAATACACGGTCAAGTGGGAGGATGTTGACTGCTAATAGGTTTCCAGGCAAAGTATTGGTTGTTCCCTTTAAAGCCCTATGTGGTTTTGGTCCAAGTTACTTGCAGGATTGTCTTCTACAATATAATCCACCCTTCTATGACATAAATCCAAGTCTTCTGGGAGACAATTACTCAACTAGGCAAAACCCAACTGGCAGCTCCCCTTAATTTCTTCACTACTTTTTCAGTCTAGAGCAGTAGTTCTCAACCTGTGGGTCCCCAAGTGTTTTGGCCTACAGCTCCCAGAAATCCCAGCCAGTTTACCAGCTGTTAGGATTTCTGGGAGTTGAAGGCCTAAACACCTGGGGACTCACAGGTTGAGAACCACTGGTCTAGAGTCTTAAATAATTTTGATGTTTATCGACTGTGGTAAAAATTAAAATAGTTTTATTGTTCAATTTGTTTTTAATAATGTTTGTTAGTTTCTCTGAGTTCTATTTTTAGGAGAAAAGCAAGGCAAATGGTGGACAGATAGACAGACACACCGGACATTTCTACGTGGAATGTATTTTGCTTCAGGTAGCAAATTGTCTTGAGTAAGCCCTGGAGCCTTGTTTCCAAGCAGTATCTGTTTTAAAAAAGGTTTCAAGTTAAATAAGCGTAAGCAGTAGTACAAAGATACAAATTGCCTAGAAAACAGACTTTGCCTCAAGGATTAAAGTACATTTCACTGGAGACCTAGCACTTCCACAACCCCTCCTTTATTTAAAGGGTTGTTATCAGTCTTATGTACGTGCCTGCTGTCACACAAAGGCAAAGTAATCTGTCACTGTCATATCATTTATCACTCAAGGTTGCGCCTACATGCCACTTTTTTCCCTAGGAAAGTTGCTTATTGACTTTGTAACTGCTCCAGAGAACCCACATGGTTATCAGGAGCATATCATAGTAAAGTATGATGAGATCGTAGAAAGCTTCTTGTATGAGCTCTATCATGGTTTTTTTTAATGCTATACCAAGAATGTGAAGAGTGGACTGATATAGCTAAGTGATTTCATGGAGGCTCAGTGGAAGAAACAAAAAGGCAAGGAAAGACATGGTTCACAATTCCCCACTTTGATAAACTCACTATTTCAGGAGAGAGGTTTTGGTCCTCTGAATGCTCTGGAACACTGCTTTGCTAGGGAGGGTACAGTGGTGCTGGATTTAGGACAAATAAGGCCCTGTGCTAGTTAAGTTATGAGGCCTCTTATTTGGGCCCTGAAGGAGGTAGGCCTACACTGCCTGCTTTGTGGCACACTCCCAGACACTCTCAATTCTATCACTATGTTTGGCATCTTGGTTCTCGAACTTCTCAACAGCTTTCGATACTGTAGACCACAGTATCCTTCTGGGATGGCTCACACTGTTTTGCAGTGACTCCGGTCCTTTCTGGAGGGTCGCTCTCAGAAGGTGTTACTGGGGAGCACCTGCTCAGCCCCATAGCCTTTGTCTTGTGGAGTCCCGCAGAGTTCAGTACTGTCCCCCATGTTGTTTAACATCTACATGACGCCATTGGGAGAAATCATCCAGAGGTTTGGAGTTTGATGTCATCTGTACGCAGAGGATGTACAACTCTATCACTCCTTTCCATCTGCTGCTAAGAAGGCTGTTCAGATCATGAACCGTTGTTTGGCAGCTGTGACAATCTGGATGAGGATGAACAAATTGAAATTGAATCCAGACAAGACAGAGGTACTCCTGGTCAGTCGAAAGGCAGAACAGGATATAGGGTTACAGCCTGTGCTGGATGGGGTTACACTCCCCTTGAAGACACAGATTTCCAGCTTGGGAGTTTTCCTGGATTCATTGCTGAGCTTGGAACCCCAGGTCTCAGTGGTGGCCAAGGGAGCTTTTGCAAAATTAAAACTTGTGTGTCAGTTGCACCTGTACCTTGAGAAGCCAGACTTGACCACAGTGGTCCACTCTCTGGTTACACCCCAAATAGACTACTGCAATGCACTCTATGTGGGGTTTCCTTTGAAGACTGTTCAGAAGTTTCAAATGGTCCAATGGGTGGCAGCCAGGTTGCTCATCAGAGCAGCGTACAGACAGCATACAACTCCCCTGCTATGTCAGCTCCACTGGCTGCCAGTCTGCTACCAAGCACAATTCAAAGTGCTGGCTTTAGCCTATAAAGCCTTAAATGATTCCAGTCCAGCTTACCTGTCTGAACATATCTCCTTCTATGAACCACCTCGGAGATTAAAACCATCTGGGAAGGCCCTGCTCTCAGTCCCACCTCCTTTGCAGGTGCAGTTTGTGGGTTTGAGAGACAGAGAATTCTCAGTGGTGGCCCCTCGTCTATGGAACTCCCTCCCCAACTAAATTAGATCAGCTCTCTCTTTCCTGACCTTCAGGAAAAAAGTAAAAACGTGGCTGTGGGACCAAGCCTTTGGTCTGTCATTTTCAAATGGTACAATAAGTGAATATGAAATAGTGCAAAGATGAACGGAATGGTTTTAATGAATTGTTTTAATGAAAAATGCTTCATGTTTTTAACTTTTTGGGATTTTAATGTATGTTTTTGTTTATTTATTATATATATTTGTGTGGCATCAAATTCTTGCCTACTGTAAGGCTGCTCTGACTCCCCCTTCAGGGTAAAAAGGACGAGGTATACGTGTGGTAAATAAATAAATAAATCACTTCGAAACAGAAGTTCTTCAAATTTAGAATTGCACGACATTAGCAATATCCATCGTAAAAAAAATGGGGCAAAAATATGCTCCCCACCACCACCACCAATTGCATCCTGTGCTTAAGTACACCTAAGCACAATGGTAAATCTGGCACTGTTTGGACTACACCAGGTGACACTTGGAAAACCCAGTCTCAAGACCCCTTGGCTACCCTCCACTGCTGGCCAGGATGTATCTGTCAATGATCTCCTGCAGTTAATAGTGGGGATAGGATGCTGCTGCTACCCAGTGCCACTTCAAGGGTTGCTGCCTGGACCAAGAAAGGAAGGCTCTGGTGGACTGGGGGAAAGCAGGGCAGGCCAAAAGGAGCGAACAAAGGCAAGCAGCTGTGTAATAGGCAGCTAGGATGGGACAAGATGGCAAGCACTTCTCTCCACCCACTACTGCTTCTCCTTCCAGTGCCCCTTCCTTACCACTCTCTCCTCAGAGTTGTGCATCCCACACATTGGGGGGGGGGGGGGGAGAGACTCATCACCTGGCATTGCCTACCAGTAATATGGAGGTTGGCAGTAGTGACATCTTACTCCTTTTTCTTACTTACTTACTTAGGCGATCCCTTGTAGTTCGAGGATGATGGTCCTCCATCTTCGCTATCTTGGGGATGGATCCGTAGATGGCTGAAGAGACCTATTCTTGATCTGTATGTTCTCCCGCAGTGAGGACATTGGTTTCCAGGTGGAAGGTGGTCTCGGTCAGGGTTGGCTTGACGGGCCTTCCTCTTGGCACTACTCGTCCCACAATTCTGCAAGGTCAGAAGATTCCTGGAGGGCCAAGTCCAAGTCTCTTCTTGTCACTGTCTTTGCTTCAGAGGCAGGGGTCCCTGATGTTGGTTCCCAAGACTGGATCCCTGATGTTGGTTCCTACTCAACTGAGTTGCAGAATGACTGCCTGCCTGTAGTTGACACCATGAGAATGTACTGGGATGACACCAACCATAGTGACGTCACTGCTTTGGAATACTGGAGTCCCGAAACAAGGAAATGTACCATATCAGGCATGCATGCTTTGCATTTGCCCACCCCTGGATTTGAGTCTGGAACTCTCAAGTCATGTCCAATTCAGTTTGGAAGAACTATTTTTGCAACTATATTTCCCAGAACCCCCTAGTCAGCTAGCTCACACCAACCCCTTCAGTGTGGAAGCCACTTCCACAAGATCAAAATCTACCCCAGTTCAGCAATGTAACAAAACATGGACTGACTTGCACATAATGTTATGATCACTGTCAGTTCAACATCTGGACATAGATAGTGATGGTACAGGAAGAAGCTTTATTACTATACCCAAGTTCACAGGCCTGTTACCTTTAGATGCTTGGAGACGGAGTGCCTTGTGATCAAAACAGTATGCTGTCAATAAGCTATGGTTACACTGAAATGCCTTCCTTCCAAGCTTTATAAACTTGCAGTGTGAAAAAAGGAGCATCAGGCTCAGGAGAAAAGCCATATTCATCTATTATGCATTCTAAACTGAGAGTGTAGGTGGAAGAACATTGACAACTCAATTCCGCAATGTTCTTCAAAGCTGGGGCCTTTGAAGTTGAGGAAGGAAGTAAAAGCAAGGAGAAATGTCTGCACAGCACTTCATATCAAAGCAACCTTGTGACATTACATACAACGCCTTCTTACTGAGATGCTATTGCATCCGTCAGCTCTCCTTTGATAGCATATGCAGCAGAAACAGAACAAGCGCAGCATCAGGTTGGCAAGAGAACAGACTCATCCCAGCTGGCTAAACACAATTAGAAAAAGCAGCAAAGATTTTGCAAACTGAGAGCAAGAAAAATTAACAACATCTGATGTGGGGAAAATGGGTGGTCAACTTGCAGAGCGGCAAGGTGTGCAGATCTACAAATAACAGGGAGCCATTGAAGATAATAAGAGACACAAAAAGTCACTGCAGATGATGTGAGATAGATACCCATTACCCAAACCTGGAGAACATTTTTGGGAGTGGCATCTGGAAAAGTCAGGAAAAAAATGGTGAAAGATGGCCTTCTAGGGCTTTTTATATCAGTTCACAGGGGCTTTAAGAAGATAGAGAGCTCAATTGTACAAATTCTAACAGACGTCTCACCAAAGTTGGCCTCTGACTTAGAAGACTGGCAGGTTGCCATTGACAGCATGCCAACATTTTAAAAAGGGGTCAGATCTAGAAAGAATTTGGGAATTTGAGGCCTGTTAATGCAATGTGTGTTCCAGGAAAGCCATAACTAAAGCTGCAGGTACTATATTTAGAGGAGCAAGGGTTTTGCTGACAAAAACTCTTTCTGGTATCTTTTGCAGGGAATCATCCTTCACTGTCCTTTTAGAATTCCTTGACAGAATCAACAGACATATAGACAGAGAGATCTGGTTGAGATCTGTATGGAAGATACTCTCCAACAGATGAAAACCAGGACAGATGTGGCCGAGAAACAGCATATTGTGGTTAAAAGGTTCTGGTCAGGCAAAAGGTATTAATTACACAAAATTAGACAAAATTTTAAGACAAGGAATCCTGTTATTTATGTACAAAGTTTAGGAAAGCCTGAAAAAGAAAAAGAAACCCTCAAATAATGAATGTATTCTTTGTTTGTGCATTAATATACACAACATGATTATGAGTTAATATGATATTATATAATACACTAGCTGTGCCCGGCCACGCGTTGCTGTGGCATTGTCTGGTGGTGTTGGTGAGAAATTGTTGAGGTAATGGTGGTATTGAATATCTGTTGTATGGTTGTCTTTATGTTTAGTATGCACACTGAAGTGGATTATATGGCAGTGTGGAGTCAACATAATCCAGTTCAAAGCAGATAATATAAGATTCTAAATGGGTTATATAGCTGTGTGGAAGGGCCTTGAGTCTACACTGCCATATAATCCAGTTAAAATCTGATAATCTGTGGAAGAGGCCTAAGTGAGGCCTAACATTGCCTGTCCCCTGGACTGAGTAGGTTGCTAGGAGACCAAGTGGGCGGAGCTTAGCCTTCAAACTGGCAGCAATTGGATAAAAACTATTATTCCTCTCCCTGTAATTAGGACTTTATTTTTTCTTTTCTTTTTGTTGTATCAACCTAGAGCTGTGAATGATGGGTTGTGTTGTCGAATTTCGAGGTTGGGGGGCCTGTAGTTTTGTTGTTTTGTCCACTGCCCTGATGCCATCACTCTTTTATATATATAGATTCTTTTAAAATCTGTGGGGGGTTACCAGACCTGTCCAAATTACAAATTTCTCTTAAATCCATTGTATGTGTAAATATCCTCCCACTATGCACACATGTTGCATAGAATCATAAAATGGTACAGCATCACCAAAAGGTAGCTGTCCAGACTCCTTTTGAAAACATTCAGAGAAAAAGATCCTACCATCTTTTTATGTAACTAGTTCATTGCCAAACTGCACTTACTGTCAAGGTGTTCCTTCTAATGTTCAAGGTAGTGTCTCTTCTCCTGTGACTTCAAACCATTAGACCTGGTCCTAATTTCAGAGAATTTCTGCACTGAGCAAGGGTTGAACTCAATGGTTTATGAGACCATTTCCAACTTGACAGTTTTATACCCAATGCCCTTTTTAGAGTAGGTCAAATCTCAGTGCCCCAAACCCTCTCGTGATCACTTTGAGTTAATCATAGCTTCCCAGCCTAACCTACTTCACAGATATGTTCTTAGAATAGAAGTGAGTTGAAAAAGGAGAAATGGTGTGCAATACTTTTAGCTTCAGGAGACAAATGGAATGTAATTATCTAAAAAAGATTATAGATGAAAAATATAATTGTTATAATGGAATATATGCAGTCTAGTGGCCTTTTAGAAGATCTTGGGTAACAATCCTGTACAGATTATTTGTTTTTTTGTTGTGAAAGCGAAAGTTCTGAAATGTCAGACCTGCCACATTTTCCCAGGTAAAATGTGATCCATTGGTGGACCTAATGGGGTTTTTTTAACCATATTTGTTAAAATCTCAGTTTTCCCGTTATTTTCACCTCATGAAAAGTTACAAATAACAATCAGCAATGGTTTGATCATGGAGGTTACAGTTTCTGAACAATGAAGAACCACCAAGTTGAAAGAGACCACAAGGACCATCCAGTCCATCGTCCTGTCATGCAGGAATACACAATCAAAGCATTCCTGACAAATGGCCATCTAGTCTCAAAGGAGATTCCACCATACTCCAAGGCAGCACATGCCACTGTTAAACAGCTCTATCTATCAAGTTCTTTGTTGTAGTCTGGCAAGTGTCAGAGGATTTCTGAGGATGAGGGATTTCAAAATGAAGTGTCTGAGATGTGTTGTCGAAGGCTTTCATGGCCGGGATCACAGGTTTATTGTATGTTTTCCAGGCTGTATGGCCATGTTCTAGAAGTATTCTCTCCTGACGTTTCGCCCACATCTGTAGCAGGCATCCTCAGAGGTTGTGAAGTGTCTGAGAGTCAAAATGAAGCATCTGAGAATGTTCAGGGAGAATTGCAGACAGGTCAGGCTGACCCGTCTGATGCTTTGCATTCTTTAGATCATTACCAGGCATGGCAACTAGGGAAAGTGAAAGTATCACTTCCTTGGGGAAAAAAGGCCTTGGGATGAGGAGGAGATCGAGGAGGTTTCAAGGGAATGCAGATTAGATCTCAGAATGCAGGGCATGAAAAATAGGCAAACTGGGTCTTCCCAGCACATCTGAGATAAGGCCTTGAAATCCAGGTAACTTAGACATGATTTCATGGGAACCTGGATGGGCTTAAATTGGGTTTCCTCTGACATTCAGTCTAGTCAAGTCTGACTTTGGGGGTTGGTGCTCATCTCCATTTCTAAGTCGAAGAGCCGGCATTGTCCATAAACACCTCCAAGGTCATGTAGCCGGCACAACTGCATGAGCACCATTACCTTCCTGCCAGAGCGGTACCTATTGATCTACTCACATTTGCATGTTTTTGAACTGCTAGGTTGGCAGAAGCTGGGGCTAACAATGAGCGCTCACCCCACTCCCCAGATGTGAACTGCCAACCTTTCGGTTAGCAAGTTCAATAGCTCAGCAGTTTAAGCCGCTGCACTACCGTGGGCTCCCAGGGGCTTAAATTAAGTGGCTTGGCATCAAGCATTTCAGAAGCGACAACATTGCTAAAGGGGAAACAGTCTGTTTCCAAGTTCCTGGTTCCTGTATTGGCCAGATTCTCGTTTCATGTTCCTGTCTTTGCCTATGTACCTTGAAGGAGTTTACCTGAGAGTGATTTTTGTGTTCATGTTTGTGGAAATTACCTTGGATTATTTCTATAGTTTTGGAATTTTTGCTTCTGAGATTTTTTTTCCTGGCATCTCTGAATTATTGCTATTGATCTTTGTATTCTGCATGTTGTATATTGACTGTCTCTTTTTGGAATTGACCCTTTTCCCTTTTTATATTCTTTTATTACTGAACTACTGGCCTCTGGTTTGGTGCTGAGTGAATGGGTGCCTCTGTGCTAGGGTACAACATTCTTTGAATCCATTCTTCTGGGTCCTAGTCTCTAGAGCAGCAGAAAACAAGTCTGCTTTGTCTTCAGTATGACATCCTTTCAAATATTTATACATGACATCCCCTCTTAACCTTTTATTCTACAAGCTAAACATTACCCAGCTCCCTAAGCCTCTCCTCAGAGGCCATGATTTCCATGCCTTTGATAATTTTGGTCAGCCTCCTCTGGACATGTTCTAGCTTGTCAATATCTTTCCAAAATGTGGTGCTCAAACTGGACCCAGTATCTCAGGTGAAATCATAACAAAGCAGAATAAAATGGTATTATTACTTCCCATAATCTAAACCACATGTGGCAAACAAAAGGGCCTGTGGGCTGAATCTGGCCCACCACATAATTTAATGTGGCCCACAAGGCTTTCAATGGCAGGGCAACATAGTTACATTTATACCATTTATTTATTACAAATGGTCCTTTGAAGGCAACCATCAGGCTGATGTAGCCCTAGGTGAAAATCAGTTTGACAATCCTGATTTAGTCACTGTGCCCCTATTGACACAGCCTAGATTCACACTGAACCTTTTAAGCTTTCACAGCATGTTAACTTATGTTCAGCTTGTGGTCTATTAAGACTTCTTTCATAGGCTCTGTTGTCAAGGCAGGTATCACCCATTCTATATTTGTGCATTTAATTGGAGAGTGGGAGGTTAAGTGTAGTACCTTATTTTAGTTAATTTTGGCCCAGCTCACTAATCTATTGAGTTTATTTTGGATTCAGATCCACTTCAAGTGATGTGTCCCATATAAAAAGATACTCAAAATGTTGTGATCTTTTCAGGTTGTATCCTGTATCTAAAACTACATCAGCTCTGATATATTTAAAACAATATCAATTCATCATTTGAAGTTATTGCTGGTATGTGTCCCTGTGACAGAGAAGTGCCTTCTGTGCCTTTGGGCAAACTTGAAAGGAAAGATTCTGAGACTCTAGAAAGAATACTTGTGATTTTGGGGATTGGGAAAATCCTTATAGTCCTATATAAAGATAATTCCTTGTTTCCCTCATTAGCCACAAAGGATCAAGCATAAAGGAAAGGCGTGTTTCTCCTGCATGTGTTTGAGTGACCTTCTCTTTTTGAATTCTAATGAATGCCTTGTCTCAGGATGAATCAGACAGGTCGGTACTCATTTCCAGCAGCCAGAGTCCCCCTCCCCCTGAAAATAGGCCAAAGAATCTCTGGTTTAGTTGATTCTTGTACAAATGAGATGTGAATGGGGATTTGTCTTCTCCCTAATGGCCAGTCTAGCTCTCTCTGACACTTTCTCTAATTTAACTAATGCAGCCTGTAATTAGGAGGTAGACAGAAAACAAGATGTATCATTTTCAGTCAATGCAATGTTACATGGGCTGTAATTGGACCCAAGATTCCTCCTGAATTTTAGATGCTCCCCCCCCCCACCGCCTCCACTTTAGTTGTACTTTTTTGTTGCAAATTCCCCTGATGTAATGACAAAGATGGAACGGGTTGGTTGTAGCCTTGTAATAATCATATACATTTCTTATTGATATGTTATGTGCTGTGCTTTGGATAAATAGCAGTTGAACATGTTTGGAGTCTGTTCTTAAGCACTGGTCATTAAATTTTCATTGAATAAGAATCAGTTCAGCAATTTGCACTAATTGCATAGATATCTGCATTATTTAATTTATCTCCATTGTATGGAAATACAACCCAAAATCTATTTTTGTATCTGCTCAGGGCTTTTTCTCTGAAAGAAAATCAATGGATTTTTCACTAACTGTCCCAGAAAAATTACAAAGTAGTTGAAACCTTACATGCTAATAATTTTAGCTCTTTGAGCATCCTGAAATGCGGATTCACAATCTTCTTGTTGGCTTAAACCTTGAAGCTATTATGATTGCTGCTTGTTCTCAAAGCGAATGAGTCAAGTGGTGGCAGAATAATTGTAATATGTAGTTTTTAATGCATGGAAGTTGATGAAGAATAACATGTGACTCAAGACAAAAATTAAACCGTGTTCTCTGTTGTCTATGCTTACAATTTTTATACACAGTGTGCTCCAATATACATTCCCACAACATAGCAGTTCACATATGTTTTATGGACTTTTTTGTATACATGAAAATGGGTCTACAATTTCTTTGCAAAGTAGTAAAGGTAAAGGTTTCCCCTTGGCATTAAGTCTAGTTGAGTCTGACTCTGCGGGTTAGTGCTCATCTTCATTTCTAAGCCAAAGAGCCAGCGTTGTCCGTAGACCCCTCTTAGGTCATATGGCCGGCGTGACTGCAGGAGTGCCATTACCTTCCCACTGGAGCTGTTCCTATTTATCTACTCACATTTGCATGTTTTCGAACTGCTAGGTTGGCAGAAGCTGGGCTAGCAATGGGAGCGCACCCCGTCCTGTGGATTCGAACTGCCAACCTTCCAGTCAGCATGGTCTGCAAATTAGTGGTTTAACCCGCACATATGCACATATGCCCCTTTGCACAACACATGCCAATATCTGCATTTTAAAATTATTTTCTCTAATGCCTGGATGTTTACATCATTTTTTAAACTATTTCTCTTTAATGTATTGACAAATGCTTTCACAGCTGGAATCACTGGGGTGTTGTGTGTTTCTGGGCTGTACGGCCATGCTCTAGCAGCATTTTGTCCTGACATTTCATTTGCATTTGTGGCTGGCATCTTCAGGGGATCTTCAGCTGATTTTTCTATGGCTGTTTGCATTTTTGTGCACTGCATTTGACTAAGACACTAAATTACAAAATTTAGAAAAATGCAAAAGTCAAAAAATAATTGTCTGCTTCTGTTCTACGCATTGATTCAGGAAGTACAAATTAGGTGGGCCCCTGCTGAATTGTGAACCAAATGTATTTTTCTCCGCCACTAGGTACTACACTGCTTAGTTGCCAGCAAATCCATCTAAGCTTTTTCAGTTTGAAGATCAACACTGAAGTAGTGCCCCAAGGATCAGTGCTTATACTTCGTAAAGTATCAAGCAAACAAATAACAGGCTGCTTCAAACATAGTATAGAAAGAAACTGTTTGGATGTCCCATTGGGAAAAACCATGGTGAGAAGTTGTTATCTTAAAGGAACACTTGCCTATAGTCACAGAGAAGAGTCAGATGTCAGGTGAGGAGGGCAAGCCAGTGGTAAGGAACTGCAAAGGAATGTGCTGCAGATGGGGATCAGGAAAAAAAAGTTGCGAGAGATAACCTACATGTTACATTAATCACATTATAGTCTTACAGATTAAAAGGAAAGTTGTATGAGTTATATTCTTTGCAGTATGAATCTGTCTCCTGATCATGACCTTCATTTGTGGCCAAGCACGCACATACCTCACGCTCATGAATATATGAGGGTATGTTGGGGAAGAGTCTCATCACATGCTGATGTGCCTTCTCTCTCTCTCTCTCTCTCTCTCTCTCCCCCTCTCTCTCTCTCTCTCCACCTACAGACAGCCTTAATGGGAAAGAAGCCCCACACAAGTATGTGGGATGAATAAAGGGAGTGAGTGGACTACTTGGAGCTTCCGGACCATCTTCAAAGGCAGCCCCAGGTAGAGCATGTTGCAGTAGACTATTCAAGATGTAATGAGAGCATAGGCCACCGCGGCAAGTCTGGCTTCTCAAGGTATGCATACAGATAGCATTGGACTCCAAAACTCTGGATGATCTCCCCTAACAGCTTCATGTAGATGCTAAACACCTTGGGGAAACAGTACTGAACTCTATGGGACCTCCCAGGACAAGGGCTGTAGGGTAGAGCAGGTGAGAAGAGTAGTAAATGGAAAAAACACAAATGAAAAAACACTTTTTTAGCCAAGAGAACACTTTTCAGGGATTTCTAGGCCCTCCAGGAGTGCAGGTTGACCACAGAATTGTGCTGGAGGACCTAAAATGCCCAGAAGAACATTTTCTCTAGAAATCTGTAGCTGGAAATTGACTATAGAGATTCCCAGAGATAAGATATTAATCAAATCAAATCTGTGAATAGTCAATTCCACAAACATTAAACCTGCAAATGTTGACAGATGACTATACTACAATGTTCAGATTTTATAATTGGTGCATGTTTTTGTCTATTGATGTATTGTATATTGTTACTGTTTTTATTTGATATTTCTGTGAGCCGCCCTGAGTCGCCTTCGGGGGAGATGGAGGTGGGATATAAATAAACTAATAATTATTATTATTATACAGCATTCAAGTTGGCAGCAACAACTTGATGAACTTTTTTCCTGCACAACTGACCTGTAAGTTAGGAAAACGTACCCTTATGGGTGTAAATAACTGGCATGAAACAAAATGCAAACAACTGTCCAAGGTGACAAACATCATGTATAGGTCGTTCTTCTCCTTGCCCCCCCTTTACTTGATGCTCATTTTCCTTATCCATTCTATTAGCTGAAGCCATTGTAACACCTCAGCTAGATACCCTGCTATTATCCCTTGGAGTATCATTTCTTGCATCAGCAAGTGCTAAGAGCACCAAAAAAGATTGCTCTCCCGTGTAGCAATTCCTAGTGGCATTGTCCCCCAAGGATATGAATATTTCTCATGTGTAAAGAATGTTAACTTGAGGCACGATTGAGTCTACTATAGCAGGTCAAGGTAGTAAAAAGATCTTCCTCCTGAAACAATCCAGAGTATGTGCTTCAAGGCCACCCACCATTTTTATTATCTCTTTTTCTTTCTCACTCTTCTTTCATAATAGAGTTTTTCCCACAGCTAAAAACCACTCAGTGATAACCTTCTTCAGCCATCCACAATTTTCAAGAGAAAGCATGCTTCTTGTCAATCCATCATTATGACACTGGAACAAGTTATGAAATCCTCTGCAAGAATTCAGATTATGCCTATAATGGTTATTGTAAACTGTCATGTTTTCCTCGAGTAGAAACACTTCCTCCTCTCTCTCCCTTCTCTTACTACAGCAGATCCATTTTTATTCAATTGGTTGCTGATGGTCAAAGATATTGAGGAATAATGAAGAGACATCCATCATGAGCCCTTGGTTTCTATGGGGCAGATGAGATGTCCAGTGTATGAATGATAGCTTTCTATGCAGCAAGGCCTTGAATTCAATCCACACCATCTCTTTTTTAATGCATCTCAGATCACAGAGCTGGGAATGACTTCCACCTGAAATTCTAAAAGTTCTTATTAGAGTCAATGGGACATGGGCAAGTTATCAGGGTGTGCAAGTGATTTACATCAGGACGGAGGCTAAGGAAATATGATTTAAACCACCGTAGACAGTGGAGTCTCAATGAAAAATAATTTCTTGCTGCTGCCATTAAAAATAAACTTGGATACATTTCTGTACAAGGGTTCCATGGATCAGTGGCCCCAACCCATTTGCTTCACAAGAAGTTTCAGGAAAGCAGCTACCCCTCTATTCTCCCTTGGTCAGACCACACTGGAATACTGTGTCCAATTCTGGGCACCACAGTTGAAGGGAGATATTGACAAGCTGGAATACGTCCAGAGAAGGGCAACTAAAATGATCAAAGGTCTGGAGAACAAGCCCTATGAGGAGTGGCTTAAAGAGCTGGGCATGTTTAGCCTGCAGAAGAGAAGGCTAAGAGGAGACATGATGAGGGCAATGTATAAATATGTGAGAGGAAGTCATAGGGAGAAGGGAGCAAGCTTGTTTTCTGCTGCCCCGCAGACTAGGACGCGGAACAATGGCTTCAAACTATAGGAAAGGAGATTCCACCTGAACATCAGGAAGAACTTCCTCACTGTGAGGGCTGTTCAGCAGTGAAACTCTCTCTCCCAGACTGTGGTGGAGGCTCCTTCTTTGGAGGCTTTTAAGCAGAGGCTGGATGGCCATATGTCGGGGGTGCTTTCCTGCTTCTTGGCAGGGGGTTGGACTGGATGGCCCATGAGGTCTCTTCCAACTCTACTATTCTATGATTCTATGATTTTAAGTAATGACAGCAGCTCAAGGCCTCAAATGGAGCTATGAGATAAGAGCGTGAAGAGACAACTAAGCTTTAGGCTGCCATATAATACAATTTCTTAGCCCAAATTATCTGCTTTGAACTGAATTATATGAATCTACACAGCCATATAATCCAGTTCAAAGCAGATAATATGGGAGCAGACACCATATTATATGGCAGTGCAGATGGAACATCAGAAGCAAGACAGCCAGTGCAGAAGTTCAGAGAGAGCAATTATAAGAATCTCATAATCAGAATAACAACCGTGTCACATGACCACTGGAATCACAATGCATCGTGACTACTCCGATGACCCTCATTGGGGTGTGTGGAAATTTTTCAATGTGATGAGGTCAGATTGCCGGAGTTCCCGCTTTTCAGGAGACTTCTGCCTCTTTCAGGAGGGTTATGCATGACAGCCAGTAGTTTAACTCATATGATGAGCTCAGTGCCTCTCCATGCTTGAAAGGAGGCTGAAGTGTCCTACCACTGGGAAATTACTCAATGTGATAAGGAGCCTAGTGAAATGCTGTGAAGTGATCTGCTAGAAGACCAATATGGGTGCAGAAAGCAAAGGCCTATGACAAATGAAAGCATCTCATCACAATGACATACACTACAAAGAATCAGAGCTGGAGAAATAGAGATATGATGTAAGATACAGTCTACAAACCATCTAGGGAGAAGATCATGGGGCTGTTATTATGCAATCAACCTGCCTCACTGAAGAAATTTAGTAATGTGGGGTGCAAATCCAGACACCACTATCTTTTCTTCTACCTTTACCCATTCTTGATTTCCCACTACAGTAGAGTCTCACTTATCCAACATAAACGCCCAGCAGAACATTGGATAAGCGAATATGTTGGATAATAAGGAGGGATTAAGGAATAGCCTATTAAACATCAAATTACATTATGATTTTACAAATTAAGCACCAAAACATCATGTTTGACAACAAATTTTACAGGAAAAGCAATACACAGCAATGTTATGTAGTAATTACTGTATTTGCAAATTTAGCACCAAAATATCACAATGTATTGTAAAGATTGACTACAAAAACATTGACTAGTAAAAAGCAGACTCCGTTGGATAATCCAGAACACTGGATAAGCGAATGTTGGATAAGTGAGACTCTACTGTATTTCTTGCTACTCCAGTCCTATGAGTTGTTTATGTAACTGTTGGCTCACCATTCAACAAATGAGCCAATGGGTCTGCTCTAGTGAAGACTACCAATACACTTCAGGCCTTTGTCTTTTACCTTTCACTAAAATTCAGTCAAAGAAAAGGCAAAATAGATGCGCAATTTGTCTTTTGGTTGGGAGCTCTAGAAGCCATCTGCCTGTCAACACTCCAGGAAAACTTCCTACCACTCCAGGGTAGGAAGCAAGACTATACAGGCAGTCCCCAAGTTATGAAAAAGTTGTTTATTGTAGCAAGGAGGAGCCATGGGAGAGGGAGCCTGCAGGGGGAAAGGACCATAGGAAATATTGAAGAAGACAGATTGTAAATTAAATTCAGGCAGTCCCCAAGTTATGAACAAGATAGGTTCTGCAGATTTGTTCTTAAGTTGAATTTGTATGTAAGTTGGAATAGGTAAATTTGTTAAGTGTATCTCCTGCCAAATATGTATATTCTTTAGCTTTGGATAGCATAGGGAAGGGTTAACACCCCATGTAGTGTTTGTGTTGCTGTCTGTGCCCCTGTTCAGAAGATTTCACCTCACTTTCTCTCCCTGTGAAAATTGGATTTTGAAAATTGTGGCTTGTTGTGGAAACAAGGATTGGGGATAAAACCTCAGTAGAAACACCATTTCCCTATAATAACTCTTCCAGGAGTGAATTTCCCTTCCTAGGGATAGATTTCTCTCACTTCCTGTGTCTCATCCCTCTTCTTAAATATGAGTATTTTATAAGTCACTAGCTGTGCCCGGCCACGCGTTGCTGTGGCAAAGTGGTGGTGGTATTGGTTAAAAATTGTTGTGGAATTTTTATTTGACGTTATTTGTATTTTTAAATTATTTTTACTGTAAGTTATCTTTTTATTTATTATATTTTATTTATTATTTTCTTGTATTATTTTTAGTTATTTTCTGTTATAGTATTTTATTGTATTAATTTTTTGGTGTTTTTAATTATTTTTAGTGTTTTTCATTATTTTTTATTGGATTGCTAGGAGACCAAGTTGGAGGAGCTTAGCCTTCTAACTTGCAGCAATTGAATAAAGGCAATTATTCCTCTCCCTCTAATTAGGACTGTATTTTTCTTTTCTTTTTGTTGTATCAACCTAGAGGCGTGGATGATGGGTTGTGTTGTCAAATTTTGACGTTGGGGGGCCTGTAGTTTTGTTGTTTTGTGGGTCGCCGTGATGCCATCACTCTTTTATATATATAGATATGTTTGTAACTTGGGGACTGCCTGTATTCACCAGGAATACATTTGAATGTAAAGCCAATTGGCAGTTGCTTGCTTGGCTTGTATATATTTATGACCTGGCAAAGGGAAGATATCTAATGTGGTTTCCTGGAAAGTGGAATGTGTGGGATCTTAACATGTCTTTATCATTCTGCCACTATGCAATCTTGAATGGTTCATCAGTGGGAAACCTCAGCTTTCATATAAAATTCTGGGGTTTCTAGTTCAAAATCTGGTTGATACTAATACTCCCAATATCTAGGATTGCATTGTAGTCAGATCCAAACTGATCATGAAAGCTAATGAGGGTCAGCCCTAGTTGGGAGCCAAGAAAGACTGCCATTTTAGAGGAAGGATTTGGTAAAACCATCTCCGAGCAGTCCTTGCCTAAGACAACCCTATGAAATTCATGGGACTGCTAAAAGTTAACAGGAGACTTCAAGACACACTTACACCAGTCAATTGACTCTTCAGTAAATCTTGGGAAATTGATTTCTGGGACTACTAGGATCAGAGTGTACTTTTTCTAAGCTTTACTCTTCTTTGTATAACATATTCAACAAAAATCAGATTGAAGTGAATGAGCTGGTGTCCCTAAATATTCTTTCTAGAAGCAAGATCTGCATTCATGTAAAATTGTTGGTTTCTCTGTATCCACAAAGTATACAGTATCAGCCAAGTAATAGTTAAATAGCTTCACTGGGGTTTTCTTCTTGCTAAGGTCAAAATAATAGGATTTGGCTTTAGTTGCTGTCATCTGAGACTTTCAAAGCACTTTATAAATATTCATGTGTAAAAAAACATGGTTGTACACAAACAACCATCACTCACAATAACTGCAGTGTTCAGAGTTATTAATTCTCTCTCTTTCTCCTTCTTTCTGCACACCATCCTGCTCTATTAATGTGGTAAGCAAACCCATCTTCCAATATACATTCACCCCACACACACAAAGAAAGGAATAATATCAAATTTGTATGCACATGCGTATTTGAGAGAGGGAGGTCTTTAATTTATAGACTTGCAGCTGTCTACATATGCTGGGCAGGCACAAATTTATTTGATTTGTGTATACAACTATGAATTGTAAATATAGCTGGCTCTTTCTCCTTTTGTTTCTTTACTTTGCTGATTAGGCATTCAGCGTGTGAGAGAGAGATGTAGATACAAGGCAGTGGTGAATATGCTTTCTGCCCATGATCAAGTCTGCACTCACACCAGAGATGCTCCATAACTTTTGTTAGCTTCAACTCTGTGTTGGAAGAACCTGTGAATGTGATTTGAAATGACAATGCATGGTGTGGCAACTTTTGTAACACTGGCTTCCTGTGAACATTCACACAATAGGTCTTTGAAATGTGGCCTACAAAAGTAGTACAGGTGGAGCATCCTTTATCTGGAATTCTGAAATCTGAAGTCTTCCAAATCCAAACTGCCTATACGAGTGGCTGAGATAATGACATCAATTTTATTTCATACTCAAAAGTATTAACATATTGTGTATAGAGTTATCTTCAAGCTATGTGCATGATGTGTATAAGACAAATAGATTTCATGTTTAGATTTGGGTTCCATCTCCAAGATGGCTTATTACCCATGTATATGGATATACAAGATTTGCAAAAAAATACAAAATACAAAATACAAACACTTCTGGTTCCCAGAATTTCAGATAAAGGATACTCAACTTGTAATTTGAACTCAAAATGGGATAAGCATTATGTGTCAAACTTAAGCAGACACTGAGATAAGGTTGCATTATTTTTCCCATGTAGATTACATGTAGGAGGGTTGGTTTTAGTACCAAGTACTCACAAAGTAGATGCTGCATGATGAACAGAAAAAGAAGGCACAGGATATTCCATACAGGCAGCGCAGTAGCACAATGGTTAAAGCCGCTAGTTGCAGGAAAGGCTGCTGACTGAAGGGTCAACAGTTCAAATGTAAGCCGCTCCAAGTCCCTCCGGGGAGATGGGGCGGGGTATAAAAATAAAGTTATTATTATTATTATTATTATTATTATTATTATTATTATTATTAAAGCCACAAATTGGGGTGAGCTCCCGATTGTCAATCCTAGCTTCTGTCAACCTAGCAGTTTGAAAGCATGCAATGTGAGTAGATCAATAGGTACCCGCCTCAGCAGGAAGGTAAAGGAGTGCCCCACATGCTGACAAAAAAAAATTAGGAGATGTCTATGGACAGCAAAGCTCCTTCGGCATGAAAAATGGAACAAGAGCACCTCCCCATGGCTGGAAGTTGAGCATCACCTCCTGATGCCAGAGACAGAAAAAAAGGGGAAGGCCTTTAGCATATCTGTGCTATTGTATGTTGTTGTTCATGTAAAAAGTGTATTATTATTATTATTATTATTATTATTATTATTATTATTATTATTATTATTGATTTAGGAAGGTCAGATGAGATGAAAGGAAGAATGGAACACCATAGGAATAGGAAGAGGGAGGGAGAGCTGAGAAAGGACCACTCCTAATGAAAAGTAACTATTAGAAGCAAAGGTGGAAAGAGAACAAGTAAAATACGTTGCTGATTTAAGGAAATGAAATAAGGTATCATAATGTGGCATGAAATTAAAATATGGGCTTATCTAAATCTCTGCTTCTTAAACTGTGGGTCCGGTGCCCAAATGGGGTCCCTTAAATTAGCTCAATGTTGGGATATTGAAAAATTTGGCAACAGTAAAAAGTTTCTAAACATCACCTACTACCTGTTTTAGACATGTACATAGATCTGTTGTGTGGTGTTTGCCATGGACTCTGCAGAAAATGCTTCAGCTATACTTCATAAAAAAGAAAATCAGTCTGTTTAGCAAGCCTAGCAAATGTTGAGTTGTTATCAGTAAATGTTTGACTTTTATACCTTAGTTATATACCTATATACCTGGGATCATATATACATTTCTCAGGCCAAAAGGGGTTTTGACTGGAAATGTTTCAGAAGCCCTGTTGTTGACGGATGAACCACATTTTCCCAGCCTGCATTGGACCTACATTGATCCCAATAACTGTATTAGATAAAGGGTTTTAAATATGTTTATTTACTTCTTACTGTAAATATTTTTATAGGTTATTTTTTTACACATATATATTGTATTGTATTTTTTACATAATGTTGTGAGCCAGTTTGGGTCCCGTTTAGGGAGAAAAGCAGGATACGAAAAAAGATGTATTGTTGTTATTATTATTATTATCATCATCATCATCATCATCATTATCATCACCACCACCACCACCACCACATGCAAAGTGGTGGCTTTGTCATAACCAGCCACACATTATCCCTGCTGAATTCACCTTACTATTATGGGGTGTTCCACATATCCAATCTTTTGCTATTTTTTGACCACATGGCTATATAGACAATACAGTTTTGCTCTCCATCATGCACATGGGTAAGTGTATTTTCTGTTAAGTGGAGGTGCACTAACACCTATATAGTATACCAATGAACAAATAACCACACATATGAGCCTCCTTAAAACCTGGGAAAGAGCTATTTCCTGATAGAAGTGCTCACTTTCCACTAACATGTTCTGTCTACCACTAGATCAGTGGTTCTCAACCTGGGATCCCCAGATGTTTTTGGCCTTCAACTCCCAGAAATCCTAACAACTGGTAAACTGGCTGGGATTTCTGGGAGTTGTAGGCCAAAAACATCTGGGCACCCCAGGTTGAGAACCACTGCACTAGATCCTCCTACAATGACACAAAGAAGTAATACCAGCTGGAGGGCCTGCCACACATATAATATACAGATATCCTGTCAAACCTATAAAAGGCAAGGGTATCAATGAAAAGATTGATGTACAATCCCAGTCCCATTTTTTTTTGCAACTGCAGATTGCTCTTCCCCTGTTCTGTGCCATAGTCAGAAATATTGTTTGCCTTCCAAACTTCCCTAAGAGCTACAAAAAAATAAGGCATCTGTGCTATCCTCAGAAGATAAGGTTTTTCTAAATACATAAACACAGCACTAATCCCTTCACAATTAGAAAATTCCAGGCTTCCAATTATTTCAGATTAGACTTGTTCCAAATTGCAGAGACTTCATCTAACCAATCATGGACTTAAGGCAGCCTTAAGTAGACTTATCAGGACAGAGCAGTTTATATATGAAAGTCATACTTTAGAGTTTGCCAAATGAGAGAACTGTGATCTAAATTCCTGGAGTGCCTTCCAGCTCTATTAAAAGTATAGCTTTACACTCCACTAAAGCTAACAGAAAGTGTATCACACCCCTCATTTTACTTGAAAACACAGGCTTTTCCCCCAAGTAAAGTGATCCGAGGTATAGGGGATAATTTACATTATAGTTTTATTAATATTTATTTTCAACTAGCTTGGGTACTTGGCATTGCCCAGGTTATTTTAAAAAGTCAATTTTTTACTTATACAATTGTGGATGAACTTCAACTGACATCATGCCAGGTTAACCCCGAGAAACTCCATCAGTACTTAAAGTTTGTTATATTGGGCAAGTTTGCTCTAGATGCATCATTGGTAGGGTGCTCTCTGGCTGTAGGGTAAACTACAACTCCCACTATGGTGAGTCAGTTCCCTCAAACGCCTCCAGTAGGTTGAGTTAGTCATGTGGGTTCTGTGTGCCAAGCTTGGACTAGGTCCATCATTGGTGGAGGTCACAGTTTCTCTGGTTGTGAGTGAACTACAACTCCCAGAAATGAAGGTCAGTTCCCTTCTAACCCCTCCAGTATGTTCAGTTGGTCATGGGGGTTCTGTGCCAAGTTTGATTCAGGTCCATTCTTCTTGGGGGTCACTGTTTCTCTGGTTGTAGGTGAACTACAATTCCAAAACCTCAAGGGCAATCCCTCCCAAACCCGTCCAGTAATCAAATTTGGTCATATCAGGTATGTGTGCCAAGCTTGGTCCAGATCCATCAGCGTATGGATTCACAGTGCTCTCTGGATGTAGGTGAAATACAACTCCCCCAAATCAAGGTGAATTTTCCCGAAAGACCTCCAGTATTTCTTGATGGTCATGGGGGTTCTGTGTGCCAAGTTTGGTACAATTCCCTTTTTGGTGGGGTTCAGAGTGCTCTTTGATTGCAGGTGAACTATAAATTCCAGTACCTACAACTCCCCCCAAAACCCACCAGTATTCCCATTTGGGCATATCAGGTATGTGTGCAAAGTTTGGTTCAGAGTCATCATTGATTGGATTCACAATGCTCTCTGGATGTAGGTGAAATATAAATCCCAGTACCTAGAACTCCTATAAATCAAGGTGAATTCCTCCCAAACCTCTCCAGTATTTCTCATGAGAGTTCTGTGTGCCAAATGCAGTCCTGGTACATTGTTGAAGGCGATCACAGCACTCTGTCTTGATGCAGAGTGAACTACAACTTTCATCATGTTGA
This sequence comes from Anolis carolinensis, assembly GCF_035594765.1. Classification (NCBI taxonomy): domain Eukaryota; kingdom Metazoa; phylum Chordata; class Lepidosauria; order Squamata; family Anolidae; genus Anolis; species Anolis carolinensis. The sequence goes on along the minus strand of NC_085842.1, from coordinate 205,610,856 downwards.
ATCAGTCCCCCAAGCCACTCCAGTATGTTCAGTTGCTGATTAATTCCTCTGTTAGCTGTGTGCCATACAAAAGGATAGGAAAGAGTTAAGGGAGAGGCAGTGGGTGAAGTCATGCAAATTCCACACTAATGGAGAGAGTAAGGAACTCTGGGATGTCTGTGGTGGAGGAAAAACAGAAAATCTAGGATGAAATTGTCCCCACGTGAAAACCGTCACTTGTGTGGTGGGCTGTATGGTGTTTGTGGAGGACATATTTGTGGCGCTTGGTATAACTTACAATGTCATTGGAGGGAAGGCCATTGGTGTCTCCTGAGTGGTGGGAATTATAGCTGTTTGTGGATGCAGGAGTTTGTCTGTTTAGTTGGACAGCCCTGCCACATACACACATACACATTTTCACTTTTGCCATGTGTATAGATGTGCTTATAAATGAGTGCAGTCATCCTGCACATTTGCTGAAGTGAAAGTGAAAAACCAAAAAATAAAAAATGCATTTTCTGAGAAAACATCTTTCTAGGTATCTCTAAATCTTCCAGCATGACTCTATAGTCAACCTCCAGCAGAAACTAAACATAAAAGTGCACTGAAGGACCCAGAGATTCCTAGAGCAAAGATTTAAATCAAGTCAAACCCACAATGTGGAGTCATCTGTATTGTAATACATTTTGACAACAATTGGCTAAGCTAATGGCAGCAAAGCATTTAGAGAGCAGCAAAGAGGAGAACCTATAGAAAGAAAGGGAGAAAATTGAGAACCCAGGGGGAAAAGGCAGGCAAAGTCTGGTTGGTGACGGAGATTTGAGCCATGGCAGTTAAAGTGGTGCCATGCTGCATTAATTGTACAGTGTAAATGCACTCTTACACTATACACTGTCATCCACCATCCCACAATTGCTCCTATATGCATTTCCTGCTTCTTCACTTCCACACTTCTTGTATATCTACCAGGATTGCTCAGAGGACAGATAATGAGCCGGGCTTGCCACCTTGTTAAATGATATAGCTTTAATTAACCTCTTAAGAAAAAAAAGCATACTCCAGTTAAGGAAAACAGTAGTCAGTGTAATAGTAACCAAGTTAGGCTTTACCTGCAGTGCTGTTCAGGGAGTGTGTGGCATATTCATGTATGTTGCTTCACTTGCTACTATAACTTGATGCTTCTCAGATGAATGCATGGACTGTCTCTGATTCAAAATGGTAACAAGCAAAACTTGGCAAAGATCTTAACAGAAAATTAGTTTCTCTCATTAGTGAGTGTCCTGCATACGTTTTGAATGATCACATGGGGTTATTGAGAAGTTCTCTCTATGGTACAACAATCAAGGATGCCATGTCACATTATCCTAGCGTAATGATCACCAGTTGCCTCATTTTTATAAATTAGACCTGTAATTAACTGGTGCTCTGTCAAGGCTTTTGAGTGTCTTTAATTTACTGCCAAACGCATAGATATTTGTGATTGATGATGAGACTTGCAGACATAGAACAGTCAATATCTGATGCTGTGCCATTTTCCTGTTATTCACCAGACACAGAAAACCTTCCTAGATTATATCAGTGTAGGTTTCAGCTCCAGTCCTAAACATTATGACTGTATGACTTCATCTTAAATTAAATATATTATTTTTTCCATCCAACATAAATGCCTCTGTATGCCTCATCATCATCTCAGGACTGCAAGATACCCAGATTTTGAAAGTGTCTTCTTATGTTTTCTTATGAGGACTATTGAGTTTGAAATAGGCTGAGATTCAAGAGCTCCTTTTGAAGGTTTAGATTTTGCAGCTTTCATTATTTGAAAGTTTGCCACCAATACTAAAATATGATTTTGGGAATGGGGGTGTTGCAGCTTACTGTGGAAAGTTGCAGACAGTGTGCATAGACTAGAAAATGTAGAGAAAACAAAAAAAGTTATCATAATTGTGTATGTACTGTATTGTTTGTGTTTTAAATATGGTCAACAGTATTAAGAGTAAAGGTTTGGGAGCCTAGATATGTTCACAGTTTTTCCCTTTTGCAGAGGTCCTTCACCCCTAATACCTGTGAATGTGGAGGACTGTGGTATGGTATTATTGGTATATCTTACATTATTGATATTCCTTCCTTCAGTATTCATGCCTTCTTCCTCAAAGTCTAATCCTTCATTAAATGTTATACATCAAGAGAATCTAATGTTGTTGCAATTCTATTTCTATAACAGTAATCCATGGTTTTTCATAATCTACATAATCAAAGCTTTGCTATAATCTATAAAGTAGATTTTATTCTGAAATTTTTTGGTGTGTTCCGTTATCTAACATATGTTTGCAATATGGCCCCAGGTGTCTCTCCTTTTTCCTGAACGTAGTTTGGATGTAGCTTGTGAATAATCAAATCCACAAAAGTTAAACCCAGAATAGCAAAGACTTGAAATTATTACTGAAGAAAATGCAAAGACAGTTTTATAGCTGAACACAAGAAAATAAAAGTGCAGTAATCACCACGGATTATTTACATCACTTTAAAGGAGACAATGAAGACACTGAAATATAGTATTTAAAGATTTTCTAGACTTTGGCTCAGTCATTAATATGAATGAAGACTGCAATGCATGGAGACTATAGGTAAAATTCTTCAAGAAATTAGAGAACTAGGACTTGGAAGAGTAGTTGTGAAGGAACTAGACAAGATCCTGAAGTGCCAAGACTTATAGTTGAATACTAAAGTTAGGATTGTCCATGTCATCATATTTCTCATTTTTATGTATGTTTTTGAAATCTGGACAGTGAAGAAAGCTGGAGGGAAGAAAATCTAGTAGTTTGAATACTAAAAAGTTGAATAAATGGGTCCCAGACAAATCAGGCCTGAATTCTCAATAGATGCTTAAATGACTAAATGGAGATTGTGTGCTTTGGTCATAGCATGAGAGGACATGACTCACTAGAGAAGACAATAATGCTTGGTAAGGTAAAAGGCAGTAAGAAGAAATAAGATACAGAGAGAATAAATCAAGAAATCTAGAGCCATACATTTGCAAAATTTGGGCAGGACTGTTGTACATGGATTGACTTGGAGTTCTTTAATTCATAAGGTTGCCATATGTCACAGTCAACTTAATGATGGCAGTTAACAACAATAAACAAACTACCTCCTGAATGTGGAAGGGGAGAAAATTCATATTTTGTGTATTTCCATTTTTTCCAGAAAATGCAGATTAAAAGAAAACAGGTTGTAGTCCTATACTACTGAGTTTGCACTCCTCAGGCTTTATTTTTGAGAAGTCATATATAGGATTGTGGAGTTATTCTCTTACTATCACACATGCCTTCTTTAAAAACCTGCACAGAATACTCCCTAAACTCTTAGGAAGAGGAAATCAATAGCTGAATATCACTGATGAGATTTTAGGTGATTGATTGTGGTTTTGTGTCTGTGATGAAGCTGTAAAGCTAAGCAGAACAGAAAATATTCCATGAGGCGACATAAAGCCAGGCTTTATGATAATGTAAGAGCTCTAGGTGTGCTGCCACTTCTTTCTATCATCACAAACTTGGGAAGCTCTTAAACTGGGCTCTCAAAATTCAAAATGAGATTGGGTTTATGAAGTAGCAAATCTAGCAGCTAATGCAGCTCGAAATGAGATTAGAATAAGGCACTAGCTTGTGTGGGAGCTGATATCAATATGAAATATGTGGTACTGCATCTCAAAACGGTTTCTGCACAGAGAAGCTTGTAATAGAGCCATGATTATATCAGTGCTGGCTAAGCAAGTAGGTTAGAACCAAATTAGAGAGGCATCCACTGCTATTGCTCTGCATTAGGAGTTAGGCTGCCAACTCTCATGAGATGGAGGCAATCATGTCACAAATAAATAAACATCTAGCTATGATCCCAAATATATATTGATAAAACCAAATAACATTTTATTAGAACCTCACCAATGTCCTCAATAACACAGTAACAAAGAATTGATGTATTTGCTGTGTGTGTGAGGATGAGAGAAAAAGAAAGGGGAGGCAGGAGGAGAGACTAAACTACATAAACCGGAATAGTCCATGGTGGCATACAACAATAATATACAGTAGAGTCTCACTTATCCAAGCTTAACAGGCTGGCAGAAGCTTGGATAAGTGAATATCTTGGATAATAAGGAGGGATTAAGGAAAAGCCTATTAAAACATCAAATTAGGTTATGATTTTACAAATTAAGCACCAAAACATCATGTTATACAACAAATTTGACAGAAAGAGTAGTTCAATATGCAGTAATCTTATGTTGTAATTACTGTATTTACAAATTTAGCACCAAAATATCACGATATATTGAAAACATTGACTACAAAAATGGCTTGGATAATCCAGAAGCGAGGATTGGATAAGTGAGGCTTGGATAAGTGAGACTCTACTGTACTTACAATAAACGATGTAAAAGATTGAATATAAAATATATTGGCAGGCATCGAGTACATACAGATATACATAGTAGCAGGAAGAGCACCTTGTTCTATGTGCTTGGCATGTAAGTCTTTGAGTTGAGGAGCCCATAAAAAAAGAGATGCAAACCTATAAATCAGCACTAATCTGGTTGATCACATGGGATTTAAAATTCAGATTGTTGAGAATTAAGCCTTTAAAGCCTGGGGCTTTGAGGTACAAATATATCTTTACTACTATGTTATTAGTAGTACTACTTCTTTCAGTCTTGCCATTCAGAACATGGCAAATTTGGGGAAATTCTTATGAAAATATAAATTAAAACTTTCTTCATTACATGCTGCAGTCTGAATTTGGGCATCTGGGTTCTCAGTCCTTCAAGGGATACTGGCTATTGGATTCAGCCTTGTTTCTCAAGGCCTAGAAAAGGTCCTCCTGCATTTAGTACAACTGCCCTTACCAATTCAACTGTTCCAAATTCTTTATCAGAATCCTCTCTGCTTAATGTTCATGATGAGGATCATAGCAAGATCATTCCAAATCAGTTTTTGAAACTAGAAGGTGAAGAATAGATTAGTCCCAACCTGGATTTGGCAGAAATCCTGATGCTGGCAGTCAAGCCTATGGCATATATCTAAGGTTTCTTTCCATTTTACCACTTTCTGTAAGCCCTTCCCTTCCATACACTGCTTTCTCCATTTTCCAAATAAGCACGGGGAACTCCGCCATGTGCATGAGTGGGGAGACTTCTGCACCCCATTCCTTCCCTCAAAAATACATCATTCTTGTCCCCCAATACATACTCTTTTTATATTTTCTCTATTCCTGGCGTTTATCTGCACTACATAGTTATTACACTTTGATACCACTGTCATTATTCCTATGGAATCCAGGATTTGCAGATTTGTGAAGTACTTGGACAATGGACATCTCTGTCAGAGAAAGAGCTCTAATGCTGGAGTTCATAGGGAGGAATTAATTCTTGATGCTCTATATCAAAGAATTCTAAATATCTCACCAAATTATAATAGTCTGTAAACTCTATAGGATGGATCTCTAGTGGTTACACTGGTATCTGTAAATCAGATATGCTCTTGGCTGCACTGCCCTTCCAATATGTTCTCCTTAAAACTATTTTTACTGAAGTCCAATTTCGACTCCATCTAATCTAAAGAGATAGGGCCATGGGCTGCCGATGTTGAATGAGTATAGTGGTAATGAAAAAGCCCGGGCTGGAAAATAATCTGTACTAAATGTACCCAATAAACATATCTGCAAGGAAACATCTTGGTGACCTTCTACTTTCAAATAAAGGAGAGGGAGAGGGAGAAAAAGAGATGTGTTAATAACTTAGAAAATACTGCCCTCTCATGGCTACTTTTAAAAACATTGCTTATATACTTTCCCATCTTGAATTGACACAGTGATACACAATTCCCACATCAATAATCTCTCTCTGAGTCTTGTTTAACTAGCAGATGTTTTGATCATTTAACCTGCTTTTCAAAAATCGGAGTAAGCATTAACAGATTGTTTAACTTCACAACAGATTTTGTTACATTTGTAAAACAGATGTGACACAAATATAGACAGCTTCTTGATTTTGTTTGCTTTGGCAGTAACTATCGATGAATCAGGAGCCCAGATAGTAGTATGAGCATTGGGTTATAACATGAAATAACAGGATCAAATCCCTGCTCAACCATGAGAACGCACCTTGGAGAAATCACACATTTCTAGCCTCAGAAAATCCCTTTGAGTTCATTTAAGTCAAAAAACAAGTTAAGGGCACATACTATAGCAATAATAATTTATTGAATAAACAGTTCCACCACTCAGAAGATCAGTCAGAGGCTGCCTGGATTCTCCTTCTCCTCTCTTTCCATTGCCTTTTTCATTTCTCCACCTCTACCACCTCAACTTTTCCTCCTTGCTCTTCAATAGTAGCCCTGCATGCTGCATGCAATGCAAGAGTACTATTGCAGTTTCCATGTCAGCTTTCACTCTAAATTTAGTGTAGCAATGAAAATGCTGGACTGTGATCCAAAACAGGTTCAGTTATTTTGGTCCAATAGGCAGCAGCCAGATTACTCACTGGAACAGGGTAAAGCGAGCACACAACCCCCGTTACGCCAGCTCCACTGGCTGCCAGTCTGCTACCGAGCACAATTCAAAGTGCTGGCTTTAGCCTATAAAGCCCTAAATGGTTCCAGCCCACCTTACCTGTCAGAACGTATCTCCTTTATAAACTATCTCAGAGATTAAGGTCATTTGGGGAGGCCCTACTCTTGTTTCCACCTCCCTTGCAAGTGTGACTGGAGGGGACGAGAGACAGCGCCTTCTCAGTGGTGGTTCCTCTACAATGGAACTCCCTTTCCAATGAAATTAGATCAGTGCCCATCCTCCTGATCTTCAGAAAAAAAAAGATAAAACTTGGTCAAGCCTTTGGGCAGTAAGCAATACAAGGAATAATCAGGGATTATGTGCAGTAGATACGATATTTGGAACGCCCTGGATTATGATTGTTGGATTGTGTGATTTTAATGTTTATATTGATATGTTTTTTTAATTCTAAGTTTTAATGTTGAATGATGTTTTTATGATTTCATTGATAATTGTATGTTATTATTGTTATGTTAGGTTTCTTTGCCCCGGTGTCAAAGTGCGTTAAAGCACTGAGCTGCAGACCGAAAGGTCCCAGGTTCAAGCCCCAGGAGCGGCGTGAGCGGCCGCTGTTAGCTCCAGCAGCTGCCAACCTAGCAGTTCGAAAACATGCCAATGTGAGTAGATCAATAGGTACTGCTCCGACGGGAAGGTAATGGCGCTCCATGCAGTCATGCTGGCCACATGACCTTGGAGTCGGCTTAGAAATGGAGATGAGCACCACACCCCAGAGTCAGACATGACTGGACTTAACATCAGGGGAAAACCTTTACCTTTACCTTTTAGGTTTCTGTATGTGAGGCATTACATTTTGCCATAATTATATTGGAAACTGCTTTGAGTCCCCCCGCTGGAGTGAGAAAAGCAGTACACAAGTGAATTAAGTAAATAAATAAATAATTTGGGTATCTCTTCTAAAATTCAAACCAAACCCCAGTTTGAATTTATCACCCCACTGACACTAGAGTCAGTGGCTAATTATGCTTTACATATTCCGGATTGCCACAATATCAAAAATGTGATTGTATCCACTTCAGAAAAGGATAGAAAAATTTGTCCATTTCACTTTCTTCCACATTTGATTTTTTTTAAAATCTGCGGCTGGTTTTATTTAGACATTTTACAAAGTTTGCAATGTTATTCTTAGTCTGCAAAGCATATTTGACACTTTGGATAAAGTTCAGAATGAAGCCAGCAGCAGATTCACTCTCTGCTTAAGAGCTACCAGGTTCTGCAGGGAAAACAGAAGGAAATAATCTCTCTCCTTCGCTCCTTACTTTCTTTCTCCCTCTTTGTCCCCACTTCCTATCTACAATGTTGTATAAAAATCCCTCAAGAGATGGCAGTGCCCCATCCTTTGAGGTCAAACTATATTACACTTGGCCTGTAGGCAGCATCAATAGGGGTATTTTTGTTTTCCCCTCTCCTGATTGCTGCAGCTTGTTTTTTTATTTTTTGCCAAAAGCATTGCATTGCATAAATAAGTTTAAAACTGATAAAATAGAGGGAGTTCAAGCAGCTGAATAATTTTAGACTCATAAATGGGCAACAACGACTGCATTCTGTAGCTTTAAACAGTTCTTCCTCTGTGCATGAGGCAGGACATTGTGGGCAAGCATACAGATGCTGAGTTGTTTGTTCTGCTCCACAGTCACACAAGGTGAAGGATTCTTCCAGGTATTGCCATCTTGGCAGGTTATCTTTTGATCTGCCAGCTCCGCTTCTGAGTCTGTTCAGGGACTTCAAGTTACCCCTGAACGCAGACCCTCATGGGGGGCTATCCAGTTGGAATTGCCCGGTTTTGCTGCCCACAGGGATATTCTTGCTGTTGCTGGGGGAACATTAAGAATAGTGGCGATTCTCATGAAACTTTTTCTTCATTTAAGTCTACTGGGAGGAGGCTGATAGCCATACAGTGGGTGGCTTTCACAGTATTCAACCTTATTTCTCTCGCAATTGGCAGCAACTTCCCATCTCACATCAAGGGGGGGAGGAATGCTATCTAGATTACGGAGTCTATCAACAGGTGTAGGACATCCTGTGATTATTCAACATGTCTCATTCAGTGCTATATTTACCTGCTTCGCGTGGACAGATTTATGCTGGACAGGACAGGCATACTCAGCAATTGAGCAGGACAAAGCCAGGGCTGATGTTCTTATTAATTTTGGGTCTGCACCCCATGCGCTATTAGTAAATTTCCACAGGATGTTATTGCGTGCAGCTACTTTGTGCTTGGTTTTTGCACAATGTTTCCTAAATGTTAGTGTTTGATCTAAGGTGACGCCAAGATATTTCAGGGTTGAACAGTGTTCGAGCTCTTGGTCTTCTCAGGTAACCTTCATTTTCCTGTTGGCTTCACAGTTACCTAGATGGAAAGAACACACTTGTGTCTTGGAAGGGTTAGGCTTCAGGTAGTTATTTTTGTAGTAGCTGGAGAGATCTTTCAGGGCATTGGTCAGTTAGTTTTCAACTGTTTCAAAGTCTTTTACTTGTATTGTTAGGCCAAGGTCATCAGCATAAGGAATCTCTTTGTGAGTTGTGGTTGTGGCTGATCCTTACTATAAATGTTAACTAGTCCAAGAACACTGCCTTGACCATTCATTTGCCTCCTCCATCTACTTTTCCTGACATGAAATATAGAAGCTGCAGTTTTCTAAGAGGGTCTGGACAGGGCCGTAGCCAGAAAAAAATTTCGGGAGGGGTTTTGAAAATTGTGCCTGGAGAGACTCTTAATGTTTTGCGTCTCATAGACTTAGCATGGGGATTTGGTTAACCAGTTAAAATTCATGAGTAAACCAGGTTTTTTTATAACCTGAAATTTTTTTGGGGGGGGGGGTTGAACCCCTAACCCTCCCCCCCTCACTACAGGACTGGGTCTGGATAGTTTTTGTAAAATCATAGTCCCGGGTGCAGCTTGCTGTGTTTTGAGCATCCAACCTGTTTGCAGCCTGTGAGAAAAGGAGAGGGGTTGAAACATTGGAGGATGAGTGCAGACTAGGAAGCTGCAGGGGATGCGAAGTTGGGAAGGTTGGAGCTGGCTGGTTTGATGGAGAGTGACATAATTCAAGAGTTGCAATGGCTGCAGAAAAAAATGGGCAGGAGGTCAACATGAATACCTCTTGTTTGAATAAGCACTATAAGCCCCTTAAAATCTCATCTATAAATTCAGAAATGTAAGTCTCAGTGACATCACTGCTAGCAATGTTGCCAAAGGTCTAAGTACTTGATCTGAATTTATGGAGCTCATATAACTTGGCTGTCAAGCAGCATTTTCCTTTTCCTCATTATTTTTCTCTACTCTGAAATACAAAAGGAGAGTTTTGGGGCATGTACTAGGGATGGAAATAAAACAATTGCCATTACATTTCCCAGTCAAATACTGTATTTACTCAAATCTAACGCTCACCTTTTTTGGCTAAATTACCTTGCCAAAATTAGGGTGCACATTAGATTTGTGTAATAGAGTAATCTTAGTGCTGAGCCAAAGCAATAAGGGACGGTGCTTAAGGAGCTGCATCTGGAGCTTCTATTTGAGGGGTGTCATTAATTTAATTGTCATAGATGAATGCTATGTAATCGATTTTTAGTTTGGTGAAGTACCCACACTCTTTGGCAGAGAAGGCTCAGGGCCTTGTAAAAAATACAGCCCCCATGATTCCATAGCATTGAACTAAGGTAGTTAAAGTGAATTCATTCTACAGCATAGATGCAACTCAAGGTTTATTTTCCATTTCTGAAAGCTTTGGTATTCTAACACTTGTTTTTAAAGAAGGAATTCTAAGCAGACAGAAACTATAATGGTCATATTACGAAGAGTGCCTTTTGCTGCTGCACATTACATTAATCAACAAATACTACTTTTTTGTTTCAGGGCTTTGAAAATTGAGGTGCACATTAGATTCAATGGCACATTAGATTCCACTAAATGTATGTAGCGAGGGATTTCATTGTATGTGGTATAGTGCATCAAAAAGATGTTCTGTGCATGAATACACTTGTTCTTTTCTGTACAAAACACCCATGTGTTAATGCAGAAATCATGTCTCCTGCTCCAGAAACTATTTTTTGCATGTTGTTTTAATCAGCTTTAAAGCTTTTGTAATTATGTGATAAATGTATTGCCAGGAGGTGTTCTCTCAAGCAAATAAAGACGTTAGTCTGTCACAGTATATGGTTTTCCTCATTGACGTATCTTGTATTTAGCATGATTTGCTTGTTGGTTGCAAAGGTTAATTTGCAAGTTTGAATGTTGAGGCATGTTACTATAAGAAAATCACTGTGGGGAGGAAAGAAGGCCATTCATAATTAATACACATTGCCTTTAATGCTTAGTGTAACCCTTAGTTTCTGTACCACTGTAGTCCTTTTTTCTAATGTATTTTGGATTTGCTTTGCGGTCTGAGGAGAAGCAAAAGCAAGCACTGCTCTCTGAAGTTTTGTGTCATCTCCCTCTGATCTTTGTATGTTTAAGATGAAGGCAAGAACTAGGACTAGCACCCTACAAGGGCACCACACTCGCATCCTCTTGTTGTTAAAGCAGTTATAACACTATGTAACATGATTTTTGTTCTTGGTTAATAAATGTCATTTCCTAATTGGTTCAATCATAAAAACATGGGGAAAAGTTTATTAAACTGAAAGATCTTTGGCTTTGTGGGACATCCTGCAGCACATTTTGCAATAGTTTTTCAATGAATATCTCATCAAGTCTCAACCAATCCAAATTAGTTTGTGGAAGCCACCAAAACGAAGTTTCTGGAGTATAACAACTACTTTCAAAATAAGTACCACACAATTAAACAGGAATGATACATTCAAATCAGGAACAGGATTTTTTTTCAAATTTTGTTACATAGTGTAATCTTCCAGAAGGAGACAGGTTGATACCTCCCAATGGAGCCAGTCCTTCCAGTTAAGTACAGCCAGTTTATCTGTCTTGAGTGTCCATTGAAGTTTATCAATGGAGCCTGAGTTCTAAATTATTTTGCGTTATGGAACTACTTGTCATGATTCACTAAAAAGTTTTCACCTCCCCCATCCCATAAGCCAAGATGCCCACTAATTGTTACATGGAGGAAAAGCCAAAAGCCCCTGGCTTTCATGCTTTGCAAGACAAAAATCCTTTATCTTGCCCACCAAACATCCCAAGATACAGCATAATGCTGAAAGGGTTTTTCCCTCTAAGAATTATACTCAGGACTTCCACAATGGCTATATAAAATAGAGAAGTGTTTTTTGTCATACAACAAGGGGTCCACTTATCCCACAGATTTACAGTCACCCTCCACATTCACTGGGGTTAGAGGCATGGGACACCCCCCATGAAAGTGAAAAACCACAAGTAAAACAATTGCTGCATTATAAACTGAGAAAACATATTCATTATGTGTTGGTGATCAATGGAGAACATGCCCTGCCTACATGCATACAATATAAAGAGACATGACCCAAAAGGTAAAGAAGATGGAAGGAGAGAGGGGAGTAAAGACCACCCTGTGATTCAGTGACTCATAGGGGACAGTTTCAAAAAATCAATGAAAAGCTACAAAAATGCATAAATATTGCCACAAGATGGCAGCCAATCTCCAAGCAGATATGTCCTTCATTTGCTTGAGCGTGGGGGTGGGGGGGGGGTCAAGTGAGTGGAAAACATTGTTCAGATCTAGAAAGTATCCACCCTATAAATGCATGCAGCATCCATCTTCATCTGAGACAATTAAAGTGTAGCTTAAATGGAGTTCCATATATACCACAGCAATTTCTTCATCTGAAATAATAAAATGTGGAGTGAAGGAATGCTAAAATAGTTAATTAATTATATATATGTTTTTAAGGTTTTTATAATGTGTTTTAACAATGTTATTAATGGATCTGTTTATATTGTTTTGTTTTTATGATTTTATTTTGGACATTAAATTTTGCCAATTTTTGTAAGCCGCCCTGAGTCCCCTCGGGTGAGAAGGGCGGGGTATAAAAGTAGTAAATAAATAAATAAATAAATAAATAAATAAATAAATAAATAAATAAATGCAATAATACAATATGGAGTGAATGACTACAGCAGCTAGTCAGATCAGCATGCTTGCTGATGTTTGTTCATTACTACAAAATGGAAATGTTTGCAGAAGGCCAATTAAGTCATAACCCTACATAATGCACAAAAAAGACAGAAATCTGCTTTTGGGAATATCATTGCATTACCTCTTGTGTCTTCCCACTTTCCATTGCATTAGGAGTCTGTGTGACATGCTGATTAAAGTCTAAGTCTTCACTTGACCAAGAAATTCACTAGTTGACTTTGGCCAATCGCTCCGTCTCACCTTGACTTACTTCAACATGGCCTGGATCCTCTTGTTAATTAAAATTAGACCATGCCAATTGAATCCATAGAATGTATCCTTATGTTGAAGCATTAGAAGCTTGCATACCACAAGTGGTGGGAAGCTCAATCCTTCTTAATTTTAGTCCACACTATAAATGAGCTAAGTCCCCTTTTAGTAAAGGTAAAGGTTTCCCCTGATATTAAGTCTAGTTGTGTCCAACTCTAGGGGTTGGTGCTCATCTCCATTTCTAAGCCAAAGAGCCAGCATTGTCCATAGACACGCCCAAGGTCATGGCTGCATGGAATGTCGTTACCTTCCTGCCGGAGCAGTACCTATTTATCTATTCACATTTGCATGTTTTCAAACTACTAGGTTGGCAGAAGCTGGGCTCACCTTGCTCCCCGGATTCGAACCGCAGACCTTTCAGTTAGTAAGTTCAGCAGCTCAGCGGTTCAATTTTCTGAATCTTCTAACTGAGCAGGCAAATGTGTAGGAGTGATAAGCCAGCCCTAGATGGCAAACCTCAGCTGTTTACAAAGCTCCTTTGCATACCTTCCCAGCAACTTTCACTCCCTTAATCTTTAGTGTATGTAAAGTCACAAAGAAAACTTATGAAGGAGGAGTGAGAGCAGGTGGGTGACACCCAATGGCATAGCAGATCACAGGTAGCTAGAAGTATGGGGGAAAGAAATACAACCCCAAAAAATCTAAATGTAACATTTTTGTTAATCTTTTTTCTTCTACTTGGTTAAAAATAAGAGTGAGCTTAACTCCTCTCTCAATTCGGTTGTTCCCAAACTAGTAGAGTGATGTAGTTTGAGCATTGTAATATGACTCTGGGGGCCAGGGACCTTATTCCATGCTGCCCCGCTCCCCATTTCTAAAACTTTGAATCCATTGAGGGCATGATTTGTGACAGAGTCCTTCCCACAACACAGGGATCTTCCTGTCAGCGTATGTCATGCTTCGTTTAGGACACATCTGAAACAGATCCAAAAAAAGGAAGGGGAGAGAAGACAGTCAGAAATGATCTTCTGGACTCAGGAACTGGGATAGAACTGGAGAAAAAACCCAAAAACACACAGAATAGGGGCTGTCAAATTTGCTCGGGTTGAATCGCTTCAATGACATTGAGTAAGAGGCATTCCTGTGGGCAGTCTTCCATCAAGCATTGACATTTCTCTCCCAGAATCCTGCTTCATGAGCCTGGTATGGTAATTGTTTTTAAAGTTTGGTTTCTCCTCAAGTGATGTCATATTTAAGATCAGTAGCTTGGGTCTACTTTAGTGTAGCAGGACCAGAGGGGAAAGTCAAGTATCTCATAAAGTATTTTCTCAATTAAAAAAAAATCAAGTGGAGTGGAGGGGGACTACACTGGCTTGTGGGATAAATCTGAAAACTGATAATTTCAGTGAAACTGGCAAGAAAAGACTATGTGAAGTATCTCTCCGAGGGTACTCAGGGCGGATTCCAGCAAACACAGACACAAGGTAAACATTCAATGCCTAGAAACAACAAACACATATAAAGGTAAAGGTTTCCCCTTCTGGCTCTGAGGAGTGGTGCTCATTTCCATTTCTAAGCCAAAGAGCCTGCATTCTCCGAAGACATCTCCTAAGTCATGTGGCCAGAATAACTGCATGAAGTACTATTTACCTTCCCACCGAGGCGGTACCTATTGATCTACTCACATTTGCATGTTTTCAAACTGCTAGGTTGGCAAAAGCTGGGCTAACAGTGGGAGCTCACCCAGTACTGCGGATTGAAACTGCCAACCTTCTGATCAGCAAGTTCAGCAGCTCAGCAGTTTAACCCATTGCACCACCGCGGCCCCTGATCTATTTAGGTAAAGGTAAAGGTTTTCCTCTGACAGTGTCCAACTCTAGGGGTTGCTGCTCATCTCCATTTCTAGGCTGAAGAGCCAGAGCTGTCCGTAGACACCTCTAAGGTCATGTGACTGACATGACTGCATGGAGCGCTGTTACCTTCCCACTGGAGCAGTACTTATTGATCTACTCACGTTTGCATGTTTTCAAACTGCTAGGTTGGCAGAAGCTGGGGCTAACAGCAGGATCTCACCCTGCTCCCTGGACTTGAACCACCAACCTTTCAGTCAGCAGCTCAGTGGTTTAACAGACAGCACTGCCCTGATCTATTTTTTGATATTAGCTGTTTATGGTCCATGCCACAATCTGCTCCTGTTCTTGAATGGAGCTTATCCTTTCAAGTAACTATTGTGTCAAATAACTGCATTGAAGAGGGGCCTTGAAACTATGGCAACAGTAACTAATTCTAATTAGGAACTTCCCAGGCTGTACTCTAAGAAGATATGACTGCATGCATGGTCTGAATAACTGGGCTGCTTGCAATCCTTCTTTTACCTGTTTAAAAGTACTCAGGATTCCTGACTCACCCCCCCCCCCCCTTTTTTTATTTTATTTAAATGGTTCCTCTATGGTCTCTTTGTAAGAGTCGAGGTCAAGAATTATGAGGTCCATTCAGTTTTCATATCCAAAACAATTATGGTCAGAATTTTTTCATTCTGTCTTTTATTTATTTATTTATTTATTTATTTATTTATTTATTTATTTATTTATGATATTTTTACCCTGCCTTTCTCCGCAGCAGACCTAAGGCAGTTTACAACATATAAAAAATACAATACAAAAGTTAAAAACCTATTTAAAATCACATATACAATATAACCAATTAACCCCTCCCCCGTATAAAAGCCCTTCAACATACAGGAATTTAACTTCAAACTTAACCCAGCTCTAGAGCATACGGTATGATCAGACTTTAGTTAAAAGCCTTAAATAGGAAAGTCTTTCCCCCTGCTGGAAAGTCAGCAGGGACAGGGCAGATCTTAATTCTTCTGGAAGGGAATTCCAAAGTGCCGGTGCCACCCCTGAAAAGGAGCCTTCCCTGGTCCCACATACATGCATGTTAGAGATAAGAGTCTCCCCACAGGATCTCAGTGCTCAACGCAGTATGTATAGGGAGACACGGTGTTCCAGGTAGCCTGGACCAAAGCCATATATGACTTTATAGGTAAGAACCAGCACCTTGAACTGGGCTCAGAAATGTATAGGAAGCCAGTGGAGTTCTCCCAGTAACAGGGTGGGATGCTCCCTGAGATCAGTCCATTAGAAGCCTGGCCACCGATCTTTGTACAAACTGTAGTTTCCAAAAACTTTTCAAGGTCAGACCTACGTAGAGCATGTTGCAATAGTCCAATTTAGATGTAACCATTGCATGTACCCCTGTGGTTATGTCCAATCTCTCCAGGAATGGGTGCAGTTGGCACACAAGCTTCAATTGTGTGAAGGGCAACCTAGTCACTGCTGCTACCTGGGCCTCCAAGTTTAAGGATGACCTCCAAACTGCACACCTGACATTTCAAGGGGAATGTGACCCCATCCAGCTTAGGTTGTGTAACCCTATTCCCGGATCATATTATATCTGCCTCCAGTTGTTGGTTCTTCAGGATCTAGCAAAAGAATGACAGAAAAATAGATTGAAATATGTCTACCCCTACACTTAGGGACTGTGAGCTTTAACAAAGGCACTCCTCCTTACAAGAGCTGGTTCTCCCAGACTGGCCTCCATGCAAACAACGCTGCTATAGAAAAAAGAACCCTTCAATAGACTGAGTAGAATTTAAATGTCAGGACATCCCCCTTTGACTGCAAGGGGGCACTAGAAGAGTAAATTTACTACACCTTACAATTAGAGCAGTTTGAGACCACATTAACTGCAATGGCTCTATTCTATGGAATCATGGGATCTGTAATGCAGTGAGATACTCAGAATTCTATGCTACAGAGCAATAGTCTACCGCCAGTGAACTCTAACACTGGAGCTCTAAGCAGGGAATGCTAAGTCTCTCCTCAACTACAGATCTCCAAATTGCAGGAAGCCATGGCAGTTAAAGTGATCTTAAACTGCTGTAATTATGCAATATAGATATCAAGCTGCTATAATTATGCAATGTAGATTGGGAGGGAAGTCTGTCTGCCAGCCTGCAGGATAGAAAAACAAACTCTTTCATCACATTAAAAGCATGAGACTGGAAATGCTAATCCCAGCCCAGCAATAACTGCTGTGGGAATGTGTGAGCTATTATGCCGAGCACAATGCTCCTCTGGAAGCTGCCTCTCTAAACAATCTCTTGCCACTGAGCAAGGATTAAGCACTCAGCAGATGAATGGGCTGAGCTGAGCTCAGGGCAGATGTGCCAAAATTCTCACCTTGCAAGAGACTGGTGAGGAGCAAGGGCAAAACACATACATTGTTTTGTTGGACATTGTAGTCTGGCACAAAATGGGACTCCGGGATAGCTGAATAAAACTGAATAAAAGATTATCTACAAGTGTCCTATCAAGCTAGAAACCCCATCTGATACATGCTTCAGGTATTTTCATTTCATTTTACAATTTTCTCTAGCAAGTATGACATAGCTTGCTTGCTCATTTATTCCCAAGAAACTAGATGGGATTAGTTGTAAACTGTTCAATTCCTTTGTCCTGATATTCTTTTAGTCACAGTCTCGTCATGTTGCCACTTACAAGCATACCCTGTGAAGCACTGGTCCATCATAATATTTACTCTTCTAGTGCAATTGCAGCTCGATCCTTTTGGATGTGAACTGATTGTGGCTATTGTGTTACTTGGGGCAAGGTGGTGATCAGCGAAATTGGCGACTGTGTGTAACCCTATTTTTTTCACTTCCAGGGTCAGATTTTCTCTGGCCCATCCCATCAATCTCATATAATCAATCACGGAGTTGGAAGGAGCTGCACGGGCCATCTAGTCTAAACTCCTGCCTCATAGGAATGCACAACTGAGAATACATCTAGATCAGTGGTTCTCAACCTCTGGGTCCCCAGATGTTTTGGTCTTCAACTCCCAGAAATCCTAACAGCTGGTAAACTGGCTGGGAGTTCTGGGAGTTGTAGGCCAAAACACCTAGGGACCCACAGGTTGGAAACCACTAATCTAAATTGTGGTGGTTGTAATTTGATGAGGTACCAGCACCTTTTGACAAAGAAAGCTAAAGGCCTTGAAAAACTACAACTGCCATGATTCCATAGCATTGAGCCATGGCAGTTGAAGTGGGGTCAAACTGCATTAATTCTACTATTGGCTTTGGCCTACAAAACCTTAAACAGCTCTGGTCTAACTTACCTCTCAGCACCTATCTCCCCCAACGGGCCGTCCCGCAGATTAAGATCTTCAAGTGAGGCCCTGCTCTCGGTCCCGCCGCCGTCACAGGTGCGGTTGGCGAGGACGAGAGACAGGGCTTTTTCAGTGGTGGTTCCATGACTGTGGAACTCCTTGCCAAGGGAGATTAGGGAAGCCCCCTCACTCATGTCTTTTAGGAAGCAGCTGAAGACCTGGCTGTGGGACCAAGCTTTTGCCCCATCCTAAGATATGAGTTGATATGACCTGATGGATTCTGTGAATTAATATTAAGTTGAACATGAACTGGATCTGACTTTGGCTTGAAACTGCCCCTGTTGTAATGGTCACATGGTTTTAATTTGATTTGGATACCGACTTTTTAATTGTGTTTTATGTTTGGTTTTGCTACATTTTGTATTATATGTGGCATTTAATTCTGCCATTGTGTAAGACCGCTCTGGGTCCCCCTGGGGAAGAAGAGCGGTATATAAATTAAAGAAAGAAGGAAGGAAGGAAGGAAGGAAGGAAGGAAGGAAGGAAGGAAGGAAGGAAGGAAGGGAGAAAGAAAGAAAGAAAGAAAGAAAGAAAGAAAGAAAGAAAGAAAGAAAGAAAGAAAGAAAGAAAGAACCTCTAAAAGCTGCAACACTATCATCTATCAATATTTAACCAAAGGCAGTAATGATTGGTTATTCCCACCCAGTTCAATAGCATGGTATGGTAGCACTTGACAGTTTTATGGTCTTCTCTTCTACAGCATAACTGAAGAAAATGCTTGTCAGTATTTACCAGTGTTCTCTATCTGCCATTTCAGACATACCACTCTGCTTTCCAATACTGGTGCATAAAAATGAAGATTATTTATTTTATTTTTAAAAAACGTTGCTCTTGGGATAGCAACAGCAATCAATGGCAAGTGCTGGGGATTATACCAGTTGCTTCCCTCCAAATAGTTGTGCCCACCTACTCCCAGCCTATACTTTGCCCCATAAACTAGCTTGCCCTCAGGATTTGGCCCCAAATTGAAGTGTGATACTGTTATTAGCCTGGTCACCATCTTATTCCTTGTCTTAGCCTCATGTCTGAATTTAGCTCTGATAGTGGCAGCCAAAGATACAGGACCTAGAAGGTGCTGCCTTCCCTCCCAAAGATTCCTTTGCAGAGACTGAGAGGCAACTGATAAGACTGAAAAACAGGCACTTTCCCATGAACATATCTAGCACTCCCCTGTTAGTATTAACAACATCATATCCTTGTTCTCCATTATTTATTTTTTCATTCGTTTTCTGGGTGTTTTTGTTTCATTTCAAAAATTGAGTTGAAAAGGGTTTCAAACTACCTTATTTAACTATTTTGATGGCTTCACTACCTAGTTTGTTATAGAAATGATCTGTGGTCATAATTTGTTTTCTTAACATTTAGCTATAACCTTGTTTTTGAATGTTCCATTTTAACTTTCACCAATAGTTCCAAGACTTTGCTACTTTATACAAGTAGTTTGATGTCATCCACTTATCTAAATGTGTTGGTGTTCCTTTCTCCATTTTCCCTCCTCCTAACCCTGACTCTAAAAAAAGCAGAAAAATGCCCTTCAAACCTTATGTCCATCTCCTGCAAACCACACATAAGTGCATCTCTGATAAATGGTTACAAACAGCCCCACAAAAGAGGAAAGCAAATGGATATGGAAGTAACAAGAATTAGTAAAACCCAACAAAGAAATGTCTGTAGAGCAGTTTGGAAGAGCCTTGCTAAAAACAGAGGATCAACTGGAAGACGCAAAGGACACAAAACATTGTTGCTCCAGATGATATTTCCATGCTGATTGTGACACAGTAGACACATCTCTCTCTACACTTCAGCAAATCATTCCTAGGATTTCTTAGTCTAAACAACTTAGGATCTATGTAGATTTGGATCCGGTCAGAACAGGGCTATATAACACAGTACTATCCCTATATCTGTGGAGGAATACTTTCCCAGACCCTCCGTGGATACCTGAAACAATGGATAAGAGTGAATCCTATATTTTGACTATCCTTGGGCCAGAAGCATATCATAGGATCATACTGAAGGACCTAGAGTATTTTCAGGACTACGCATAAGTGAAACTGTGAATATCTGGTCTATGGATAAGGCGTGTTGTACTCTACAAAAGAATTAGGACTGTGCCACTGCAGTGAAGAATACAGGTGTAGTGGCTCCATGCAATAGTGAAGTTACCCAGGTCATAGTTTGTATCCACCTAATGTACAGAACTTCACTTCTTCCAAAATAGGTTCAGTACCTTGGCCAGCTCCCTATTGACATGGCAGTCCTCTGCTACCACTGCTTTGCAAGACTTTTCATTTGATTATTAGCTGTAACAGCTTACTGGGAAGAATAGAAGAAGTGCCTCTCGGTTTTGCTGGGTAGGTATTTGCTGACTGGTATTAAAAGGATAACACAAAGTGGATAAGGGTGGGTCTTTGACTTTCTGTCTTAAAAACACAGCTGCCTTTGAATTTACCCTAGCAGTAGGTAAATGACAGTTCAGGGACAAAATGAAAAACTAGGCAATTTTGCAACTGATTACAGTGGCCAATTGTTATCTCCTAGGGTTTGGTTCCAGGACCTCTGTAGATCCCAAAATCTGGGAACCCACCTTATCACTCAGCTCTTCACTCAAATCCTTGTCTGCTATTTACTTCTTGGACTGGCCTTGAGTCCCTGCTCTTTCCAAGAGAGAAATATCATTTCCCAGACTTGAGAGCCCATCACTTTGTGCCACAGGAAAACCCACAATCCTCTCTAAATCCTCAGTTAAACTATCAGCCTCTGGCTGATCTACAACAGATAAGTACATTCTCCTCCCCCTTCCACACAAATGTATAAAATCCACATTGAACTGGATTATATGGCACTGTGGACTCAGATAACCCAGTTCAAAACAGCTATTGTGGATCATCTGCCTTGATGTTCTGGGTTATATGGCTGTTTGGAAGGGTCCTCCCTCTTCTTTAAAGAATCCCAGGCAAAGAAGAAAAGACACTTCCCCGTTTTCCCCAGTCCCATCTGATGAAGTCCTTAAATCAGTGTTTCTCAACCAGGGGGTCACAAGAAGGTGTCAGAGGGGTCGGCAAAGATCACCACAAAATACCTATTTCTGATGGTCTTAGGAACCCTTTGACAGAGAAGGCAGAAGATTTCTCCGCCTCTCTTTCTCTTCCTTTTTGGAATCAGACTGCAAATCCTCTCAAATCTGTGCCAGATTTGGACTAGATCCATCATTGTTTGGGTTCACAGCACTCTTCAGATGTAGGTGAACTACATCTCCCCTAAATCACTGTCAATTCCTCCCAAATCCCTCCAGTATTTTCTGTTGGTCATGGGGGTTATGTTTGGGAGGTTTGGCCCAATTCTATCAATGGTGGGGTTCAGGATGCTCTTTGATTGTAGGTGAACTATAAGTCCCAGCAACTACAACTCCCAAATCTGAAGGTCTATTTTCCCCAAACTCCACAAGTGTTCAAATTTGGGCATATTGAGTATTCCTGCAAGTTTGTTCCAGATCCATCATTGAGTCCACAGTGCTCTCTGGATGTAGGTGAACGACAACTCCAAGACTCAAGGTCAATGCCCACCAAACCCTTCCAGTATTTTCTATTGGTCGTGGGAGATCTGTGTGCCAAGACTGTCAATATCTGCTTGAGATAGTGCCTGGAGGAACTCTTAATGTTTTCGTCTCATAGACTTAGCATGGGGATTTGGTTAACCAGTTAAAATTCATGAGTAAACCAGGTTTTTTTAATAACCTGAAAAAACTTGCTACAGGCCTGACTACAACTCCCAAATGACAAAATCAATCTCCCCCAACCCCACCAGTATTCAAATTTGGTCCAGTGAATGAAAAGACATCCTGCATATCAGATATATACATTACGATTCATAACAGTAGCAAAATTACAGTTATGAAGTAGCAACGAAAATAATGTTATGGTTTGGGGGTCACCAAAACATGAAGAACTGTACTAAGGAGTCGTGGCATTAGGAAAGTTGAGAGCCACCAAACTACGGCCAGCAGGCCACATTGGCCCGCAGGCCCTTGGAAGGCACCTATTCCCCCCCCCCCCCCCCCCAGAAAGGTGCATGCCGCTGTTGCAGCTCCGTTTTGGCCTTTCCCATCTCCTTCCTTGCCCTGTGCCTGCCTGGAGTTGGAGTTGGAGCTTTGCTTGTGTTTACAAAGGTATTTTAATTATTATTTAATTTATGGTGCACAAGGGCAGAAGAGGGCTGGACAAAATGGCCCAAGGGGTCTCTTCCAACCCTTGGTATTATTTTTATTATTATTCCTAACATTGAGGCTGGGTGGCCATCTGCCAGGGGTGCTTTGCTTGTGGTGGACTAAGGCAGGAGAGGGGCTGGACTAAATGGCCCAAGAGGTCTCTTCCAATCCTTGATATTATTTTTATTGTTATTATTACTAACATTGAGGCTGGGTGGCCATCTGCCAGGGGTGCTTTGCTTGTGCTTTTAGGGGACAAATGCAGAAGGGAGTTGGACTACATGGCCCAAGGGGTCTTTTCCAACCCTCTTTATTATTTTCATGATGATGATGATGATGATGATGATGATAATAATTATTATTAACATTGAGGCTGTATTCCCATTTTGTTTTTTTTACTTCAAAATAAGGTATGTGCAGTGTGCATAGGAATTTGTTCATAGTTAAAAAAAAAAAAAAAAAAAAAACTATAGTCCGGCCCTCCAATAGTCTGAGGGACCGTGAACTGGCCCTCTGTTTTAAAAGTTTGGGGACCCCTGTCGTAGCCTGATCTTTCCCTCCTTGGGAGCTCTGTCCCTGAATGAAGTGTGGGGGCGTGGCCTCCAAGGGGGCGTGGCCTTCCCCGGCGCGCCTTGCCTGAGCTGCCTTCCTGGGCATAGTCGACGGCTGCCCCTTTCCCGAGCTGCCAGCCAGTCGCCCCTTCCTCTCTTTCTCTCACTCCTCTCTCCCAAGATGCGTTCCCCGCGTTGGATCCCGCTGCTGCTGGGACTGTGGCTGTCCCTGCTGGCCTGGCAAGGGGAAGAGGTGGCGGCCTCGGCAGGTCCCGCGTGCCCTCCCTGCCACCCGGAGCGCTGCCCGTTGGTGCGCTGCTTGGCGCCGGAGCTGAGCGCGCGCGACGAGTGCGGGTGCTGCGCGCGCTGCCTGAGCGCCGAAGGAGAGCGGTGCGGAGGGGCCCGGGGCGCGCGCTGCGGTCCGGGGATGGTCTGCGTCAGCCAGCGCCAGGAGGAAGAGCGCGAGCACCAGGACCAGGAGGAGGACGAGGAAGGCACCGGGCGCTGCGTCTGCAAGGAGGACGGCGCCGTCTGCGGCTCGGACGGGCGCTCCTACGGCAGCGTCTGCGCCCTCCACCTCCACAGCTGGCGCGCCCTGCACGGCGGGCGGGAGCGGGTCCGGAAAGCCCACGATGGAGAGTGCAAGCTAGGTGAGAGAAAGGGCAAAGGCAAACCGGGAGTGGGGGGAGAGACCCCATAGGGGAGCGCTCCAGACTCACCTCCTCTTTCTAAGCTCCAGTGACATAGACTTCGCACTTTATAAGGGCCAATGACGTAGACTTCAGCCTTCTCCTAACTTTCAACCCAGTCCCAGGAGGGAAAGCAGAGTATTAACTACTCTTTTGTATTTACAGTAGAGTCTCACTTATCCAACATAAACGGGCCGGCAGAACGTTGGATAAGTGAATATGTTGGATAATAAGGAGGGATTAAGGAAAAGCCTATTAAACATCAAATTAGGTTATGATTTTACAAATTAAGCACCAAAACATCATGTTATACAACAAATTTGACAGGAAAAGTAGTTCAATACACAGTAATGCTATGTAGTAATTACTGTATTTACGAATTTAGCACCAAAATATCACGATGTATTGAAAACATTGACTACAATAATGCGTTGGATAATCCAGAACGTTGGATAAGTGAGTGTTGGATAAGTGAGACTCTACTGTACTTTCCTTTCATCCCGCCTTTCATAGGAATACAAGATAGCTAAAAAATGAAAATGATCCCATAAGTGGATTGCTGTGAGTTTTCCAGGCTGTATGGCCACGTTGCGGAAGCATTCTCTCCTGCCATTTCGCCCACATCTGTGGTAGGCATCCTCAGAGGTTGTGAGGTTGGAAACTACAAACCTCCTGGTTTATATATTAGGTTGGGAGAAAAAGCTCTTGTCTGTTTGAAGCAAATGCAAATGTTCCAATTGATCTGTTTGAAGCAAATGTGAATGTTCCAATTGTCTGTTTGAAGCAAATGCGAATGTTCCAATTTGAAGCAAATGCGAATGTTCCAATTGATCACCTTGATTAGCATTTAATGGTCTTGCGGATTCAAAGCCTGGCTGCTTCCTGCCTGAGGGAATCGCTTGCTGTTAGGTGTTAAGTGGACGTGATTGTTTCATGTCGCTGAAAACAGGGATATCCCAGACATGGAAGGTATTAGCTTCCTTGTTGGAAGCTAATACCTTCCAACAAGGGATTAAGGCAGTAAGCAGCCAGACTTTGAAGCTGCAAGTCTATTCAGTGGTTCCAGGGAGGTCCTGCTCTCGGACCCACCGGCCTCACAGGTGCAACTGGTGAGGATGAGGGACAGGGGCTTCTCAGTGGTGGCCCCACGGCTGTGGAACTCCCGAGTGAGATCAGGCCGGCCCCCTCCCTCCTGACCTTTAGGAAAGAGCTAAAGACTTGCCTGTGGAACCAGGCATTCAGACCATCATAGGAATACTTAAAGTGAAAGTGAAAGTTGGAAGTGCAATGACCCAGGACTGTTTACAAACTATGTATTTGTGTGATGTATGATGTTATATTATGTGATGTGTTTAATAGTGTTTAATGTTTTATTAGGGAATTATCAACTTTGATGTTTTATGCTGGTTTTTATTGAGGGCATTATTGTTGCCAGTACTGTGAACTTCCCTAAAATCCGCTCTGGGGTTGAGAAGGGCGGTATATGGTTTTATTGTTCTTTTGATCTTGTTTAATGTAGTGTATATTTTCTTTTATTGTGTTGTTTAATGTGCTATGATTTGTTGTTCTATTATATTTTATTATATTGTATTGTTCTGGGCATGGCCCCATGTAAGCCGCCCCGAGTCCCCGTTGGGGAGATGGTGGCGGGGTATAAACAAAGATTATTATTATTATTATTATTATTATTATTATTATTATTATTATTATTATATAAATACCACAAATAAATAATCAAGGTGACCAATTGGAACATTCTAGTTTCCAACAGACCTCACAACCTCTGAGAATGCCTGCCATAGATGTGGGTGAAACATCAGAGAGGATGCTTCCGGGCTTCATACAGCCCGGAAAACTCACAGCAACCCAGTAAAAATAAATTTTAAAAAAACAGTTAAACATTTTGTATTAGAGAACATAACCTTTTAGAGAAGAGCCAAAAAAAACCCTTTAGAGCAGGATCTCCTTTTGTAGTATTCAACCAAATATATTATGCTAGGCAATGTTTTTAGTTGTTAGACTGGATAAAGTGCAGTCTTTAATCTGTCAGGAAATCAGAGATTTGCCAGTGCATAAAAACAGCAGAGTGTTCGAAGTGTTTTTTCAGTGCCCAAAAAACATACTATCCCATAAAACAACTTGTTTCATATCATACACTCAAGAGACAAAAATGAAGTAGACTTTGATTGAAATAATGTATTTAGTTTATTTAAAACTTCAATGTGTTCCGCACACATAGGTACAAAAACTTATTAGTCCAGTTTCTAATATCTTTGAGGTGGTTCCTTATGACAGCCAGCCAGGGCATCTCTCTTGTAACAAAACAGCTATCAACAGGTCACGTAATTTAAAAGGAGCCCTCGGTGGCGCAATGGATTTTGTCATTTCCTTCACGGCAGTCACAATGTTGGCTGTTTGTGGTATTTTTCTTCTTCATGATATTCTGTGCTTTTGCTCTTTTGTAAAAACATGCATGCATACATGCAACATTTATAATGACCTGCCTCTGCTAACAGCTGAGATAAATAGGGATGGTAGGGACTGTGATTCATTATCACTGGGGTATGTACTTTTGCAGCATGATCATTTGTTTTGTACACACATACACTTTGTTTCCTCCAGGGTTATATTAGACCTCATCTACACTGCCATATAAATTCCAGATTATCTGCTTTGAATTGGATTATATGGCAGTGTAGACTCATATAATCCATTTCAAAGATACAATGTGGATTATTTGATTTGATAATCTGGATTATATGGCAATGTAGAAGGGGCCTAAGAAGGCCTGCCATTGCCATCAAGACAAAGTTGCACTGAGTATGTTTTGATATTACCTTCAAGTACTGTAATCTGGACATCTGGCTTTGAATTGCTTGGTACAGCCCCTTCTTGGGATGTACACGTAGCTTCTATTACTTAAACTTGTTTTGCGGTGGAAGTTTAAACTGGTAGCATCCTAATCAATAAATTCAAGGCAGCTTCCTAGACAATACATTAATTGTTTAGTATTAAAAGGTATGGATAGTTCCTTCCTTGAAGTTAAGATTTTACTCCCTTACACACACTCCTAAAAGAAGGAGCAAAGTGAAGGCATTGCTCCCACAAATAAAACCTCCTCCATGAATTTTTCTCTAAATACCCATATTCTAGGAGCCCGTGGTGGTGCAGCGGATTAAACTGCTGAGCTGCTGAATTTGCTGACTGGAAAGTCGGCAGCTCAAATCCAGGGAGCAGGATGAGCTTCCGCTGTTAGCCCTACCTTCTGCCAACCTAGCAGCTCAAAAACATGAAATGTGGGTAGATCAATAGGTACCACTCTGGCAGGAAGGTAACGGCGCTCCATGCAGTCATGCCAGCCACATGACCTTGGAGAAGTCTACAGACAATGCCGGCTCTTTGGCTTAGAAATAGAGATGACCACCAACCCCCAGAGTCGGACATGACTAGACTTAATGTCAGGGGAAAACCTTTACCTACCTTTTACTGCCCATATTCCAAGCATTCCAATAACCTAAAATTCCAGATAAACATTAAGAATAGAAATTCAGTAAATGAAGCAAAGAAAGTTACCAAGAGAATGTGATAATAAGAACTTTGCAAGAATAATTTTCAGGGTCACTCTCTGCAATCCTGGATATTTGGAGATTGGAGAGATTTTTTTTTGGGGGGGGGAGGATTTTTTTTTGCCTCCCTCTACCCTGTACCTATACATCTGTTGCACAAACACACAAACATACAGGCTTCAGTCCTGTAACACTTTTCTCTGGGAGTAGTTCATTTTACTCACTGTTGAACATCTTTTTGTAAGCCGATGCAGTCTGTGCTCGGAACTCATGTATTGAATATCACAAGATTCCGGACAATCATTCTTTCGCATTATTGTCCTATTTTTCTGTGATATAGGAACATGCTTGTAGGGTTGCTGGTTAAAATGTGCTAGCCCTGTCCCTTTAATGGTTGTGCAAAAGTTGGGATTTTATCAGGTGTTTTTGCAGGCAACCAGGTAACAAGCAAATTCTCATGAAATTCCCTTTTCTGGACAACCAAAGGGACAAGAGCTCTGTTGTTGATTTCACCTCGCAATCCAAGAAAGAGGCAAATTGCAAGAGCTACTTTCACCATTTAGTCCCATTTCCTGCTACATCCTGGGCAGCAGCACATCCTGGACTGTTTAACAGTTCTTCTCCTCATTGGTATGATCCCCGAATGTCTGGGATTTGACAGTGAAGAGTCCCTTTCATCTCTCCTGGCTGCTCTCCAGAATTTCACATTTGTTCCCTTCTATTAGATGACAGAATTATTTTGTAACACAGCCTCCCAGCTGATCTAAGGGGCAGTGGAGGACATGTCCCCATCACTAATCTAGTCAGCCTTCATAATATGGAGTATTATGTTGTCTATTCAAGTGATGTAGCAAAATATCTTTGTCCAGTACTGTTAACAAGGGAAACTTCTTGGACATTCTGGGTGCATCTACATTAGAGAATGAATGCAATTTAACACCACTTTTAACTGCCATAGCTCAATACTATGGAATCATGGAGCTAGAGGTCTTTTGCTTTCATTGCCAAAGAGTGCTGGTGCTTCACCAAATCCCAGGATTCCATAGTGTTGAACCATAGCCATTAAAGTGGTACCAAAGTGCATTCATTCTACATTGGAGATGCACTGTCTGTCTGTAGGTACCATGAGGAGTAAGATGTGAGGGGCATAAGACTTAATGCAATAGGATGGCCTGTTTTTCATTGTTGTATGCAACTATGCAGGCCTTTTTGGAAGCCTTTTGATGCCTGCTGATATCTGACTCATTAGCTTACAGTCATGTGCATAATCACACATGTTACTGTGAGTGTTGCCAGGGTGAAAACTGGAGAGGGCTCCTTTCCATTTCATAGTGGTGTTGAAGATGGCATTTCAAGAGGTGTTGCTTGTTATCTTGTTGATATTCCCTCTTCTAAACAATCCTTAGAGTATTAGGCTTCTTTTACACTGCCCTATAAAATCCAGATTATCTGCTTTTAACTGGATTATATGGCTGTGTAGACTCAGATAATCCAGTTCAAAACAGATAATGTGAATTATCTGAGTTGATAATCTGGATTATATGGCAGCGTAGAAGGGACCTTAAGAGTCCTCTCCCAATTGCACTCTATCATCCCTAGTTACTATAAGAACTCAGGGCCCTGAAGAGGGAAAGGGTCCGGGCTTAACACAGTGGGCTAAACTGCTGTGCTGCAAAAAATCCTGCTGATCAAAAGGTCAGCAGTTCAAGCCCAGGTCGGGGTGAGCATTCGCCATCAGCCCCAACTCACCTAGCCACCTAGCAGGTTGAAAGCAGAACTGTGAGTAGGTAAATAGGTACCGCTTTTAGCGGGGAGGTAATAAAAAGGCATCCTTAAGAACATTGATCAGGAGGACATCTAAGAATGACAAAAAAGCTCCTTGGCATAGAAGATGGAGAGACAGCACCCCCCCCCCCCCCCGTGCCCAGAGTCAAGCACAGCCTCCGAGATGCCGGAAATAGATGGAAAAATGCCGTTATCTCTGTTTGTGTATTGTCTGTCCTTGTTAATTGTACAGCAGCATTGAATGCTTGCCGTATGTGTCTTCTGTAAACCGCTCTGAGTCCCCTTTGGACTGTAAATAAATAATAAATAGAAAGGTTGGGGAGTAATGGAGAAAAATTTGTTTTTTTCTCTGAAAGAGTGGGGGCTCTTATTCAGCCTAATCTGATACTTACTTGAAACTTGAAGATGACTCTCAAAAAGTGATCATCTTTAATCTGCTTCTGCCACTCTCATTTGCAAGGTTTGGGAAAGTTCTCTTTTGGTCTACAACTTCAAGAATCTCCCAGTGGTGTCTGAGAACTAAAGAGTTATTCCAAACACTGCTTATTTCAATAGCAGCCTCTCTACTCCTAGTGCTGAATTCGACCAGTCATCATGTTATTTATATTTTGTTGTTATGTGCCATCAAGTCATTTCTGATTTAAGGTGACCCTGCCATGGTTTTTTCTGGTGCTAAGAGTATGTGACTCATCCTAGTGGATTTCCATGGCCAAGCGGAGAATCAAATCATCATCTCCAGTGTTAGTCCATTGTTCAAACCATTACATCACTTTGATTCTCTTTGTATTATTTATACAAGACTCTTTCTAGTTGGTATAAATTGATGCTGCTTGCTCTGATATAAAGGGTACCACCTAAGCCCCCATCCTCACATCTCTCTCTCTGTAGTTATGATCTGGCTATGCTCTTCCAGAATTTTTCAAACCCTCACCATTTCTTCCATTCCATCCTAGTCTCCTGCTGCTCCACACAGCTGACAAAGCCAGGATTGGACCACCAGCAGGATGGCTTCTGTGGGAAGCATAAGAATGTCCTGGGGGTGAGAATTCTTGGCTCTCTGTTAGAGTCAGACACTTTCTGCAGGGCTCGACTGTAGTACCCAGCTGAGACTATGGGCACTGCCATCTGGGCATGCTATAATCAAAGACAGCTGCCAACAACTGAACAGCAGTTTTCCCAGGGAACAAGACCCCCCTGTGGCATGCTGAGAAGCATGTGCTGGATTTGTCAGGTTGGAGTCCTGCTTCCTGTTACCTCCAGTGTTGTAGTGAAACCAAGGCTTACCAGCTCAATGTGATAGGACTTTTTGAATTAGCCTCAGGAAAGACAATAGCAACTTTCTTCTAAAGAAATCATATCAAGAAAACCCTGTAATAGGGTTGGAGTAGGTTGGGAATGAATTGAAGGCATGCAATGGCAGTAACATGGTGACATCATTTGCTATTATTGTTATTATGTTTATTTATACCCCACTTTTTCCCTCCACAAAGGAGACTCAAAATGGCTTACATTAAAAAGCATTTCAGTACATTGCTACATCTCCTCATACTTCTCCATGCCTTCAACTTTAGTTGCTGTGCTTGCAGTAGCTATAGGCAAGAGGTGTTATTCTCCTAGCAACAATATATTGTGAGGTATCCCTACTGGATAATGAAGTATTTGAGGATGACTGGGTCTGAATTGTGCAATTGAGAGCAACGGTTGGGGAAGACATACCGCGCGCACACAAACGATATAGATGGGCAATTTGTCTGCTTTTTATTAGACTCCCTTTATGAAGAATCTTAATGGCAATGTCATGGCAAGTGCTGGTACATTGTAAAACAAAACAATGTGTGTTTTACAATGTTGTAACCCACCTCGAGCCATGAGGAGAGGCGGGCAAGAAATAATTGTTGTTGTTGTTGTTGTTGTTGTTGTTGTTGTCGTCGTCGTCGTCGTCGTCGTCATCATCATCATCATCATCATCTATCCAGCCACTATACTGTGATCATGGCACCACCAAATGATTGTACTCCCTTAACTATGGTTTACCATGAGCCTGAATTCAGCTTTAAAATACTTGTGAAATTAAAGTTAATCATAGTGTAGTGGGCCATTTTGATGTAGAATCATAGAACCATAGAATCATAGAATAGTAGAGTTGGAAGAGACCTCACGGGCCAGAGTTTATCCACAGTCAAGTTGGTGGACCAGTCCCTGCTTTGAAATAATGTTAGAACTGAGACTAAGCACCTGATAGTTTTTGTCTCATTTTCTATATCCCAATAGAGTTATCCCACATAAGCCTATCAATTGCTATTTATTTACTTGCCATGCAAAATATAACCCTTGAAATGATTCCATTACTTAACCAAATATTTCTATGTTAGCCAGCCTAAAACGGGATGCGGTAAGCAAGGCTGTTCTATTTATTTCCCAAAATCTCACTTGGGAAAACAATCAAATGATGTCAGATTAGTTAAGTTGAAAGTATGTATGCAAACATTACTTTGGAATTCTTTGAACAACTGGAAAGTGCTTTTTAAAAATAATGAGTGAAAATTAACCTTAAAACTCTTTAAATCATCTTTGGATATTAATGTGGAAATTGATGATGACAGAGATTTTAAAAACTGAACAGCAGGTTTTCTTATTGGAATAAGATTTTTTAAAGTTTGCATCTCTAATAACTTAATATGAAATTGGCCCTTACAACATTTATCTGGCTCCCTTATTTCTCAGGAAAGATGTGTGTGCAATAACAAAAGTCGTCTTTGTCTTTGCAAAATATTATCTGCAAATCTCCTTCTAGAGCCTTGTTCCTGAAGAGTTATGGGCTGACACGGGAGTGGTTAATGCTAAGCAAACATTTAAATAATGTAATATTTATGTCTTTGATTTATTTCAAACATTAATATGCAGCCCTTCAACCTTCACAAGGCAGTCAATCAGCAAACAGCAGCATCTGAAAATTGCTCCCTGTCTAGATGAAAGTTTTTAAAGCTTAAGAACAAAATGCCATGTATAACAATAAAATAAAGCACATTTGAACAGAACCCTTTCAGGGACACACATAACCCCCATCTACACTGGCCATTTAATGTGATAGCTAGGCAATAAATGTCAATGAAAGTCCGCTAAAGAAAGTCCTTAATATGCATCAGTTTTTTTGTGTCAGGAGCAACTTGAGAAACTGCAAGTCGCTTCTGGTGTGAGAGAATTGGCCATATGCAAGGACGTTGCCCAGGGAACACCCAAATGTTTGATGTTTTACCATCCTTGTGGGAGGCTTCTCTCATGTCCCCGCATGGAGTTGGAGTGGACAGAGGGAGCTCATCCGCGCTCTCCCTGGGTTGGATTCGAACTGGCAAACTTCAGGTCAGCAACCCAACCTTCAAGTCAGCAGTCTGCCGGCACAAGGGTTTAACCCATTGTGCCACAGTACTCTGTGGTTTGTTTAATCATCATCTGGGCCTCAAACTGGTTCCAAGATTTCCCATGTAATCATCTGAACAGTGAAACCATTTTCTTCAATACTGGTTTGAAACTGCATTAAATAGTCAGTGTGGATGTGTCCATAGTGTAATTCTACCCAACCTTTCTTAGATTGAAGGCATCTTTAATAGAATCATTTCAGCCCATCCCATGGTGGAGAAGAGGTACGACTAGATAGGTATCTAGGAAAATGGGTGGCATTGCATAGAACAAGCTGCCATTGATGAGGGAACAAAGCCTCCCACCAGGAAACCTAATATAGGTCTGGATCCCATCATTTTCCAAATCCTTACCTCTTCCAGCTAACAAAGAAAGGAAGAGGGAATCTCATTACCAGACTGGAGATGTTAGGAATTCCCTCTTCTCATTGTCACCCAGGCTTCCCAAATAGGGAAGCAGAAGAAAGGACTCAAACTACTATTCTCTTAGAATCATAGAATCATGGAAGAGACCTTGTGGGCCATCCAGTCCAACTCCCTGCCAAGAAGCAGGAAAATCACATTCAATGCACCCCTGACCGATGGCCATCCAGCCTCCAAAGAAGGAGCCTCCACCACACTCTGAACAGCTCTCACAATGAGGAAGTTCTTCCTAATGTTCAGATGGAGTCTCCTTTCTGTCGTTTGAAGCCATTGTTCTGCGTCCTAATCTCCAGGGCAGCAGAAAACAAGCTTGCTTCCTTCTTCCCATGACTTCCCCTCATATACATGGCCATCATGTTTCCTCTCAACCTTCTCTTCTGCAGGCTAAACATTAGGCTTGATCGATCCACGAAAAATTTGATTCTAAACTCGTTTCAAAACTAGAGGGGGGCAGCTTTTCGTTTCTGATGGTATTTCCGAATTTGGCCCCCCAAAAAATTCAAAATTAACGAAAATTCGTTATTTTCTAAATTAATTCGTTCATGGCGGACGCACATGCGCAATTCCCAAAAACAGCACAGGGGGAGAGGACTTTACAGGACTCTCCCACCCTCATTTTTTGAGTGATCTTCTTCCAACTTGGTACAGTGGTAGAACACATTTAACACTGATAGCTCACCAAAATTTGGAACGTTTCCCTTATCCTCTGATTTTTGGCGAATTTTCATAGCTTTTAAAATAAACCATTTTTTAATAATTGCAGAAATCTGTTCCTGGTTTGAAAGTCTTATTTCCTGTTAAATTGGGTTGTCTTTACTGTGAAAGTCATTGTTCTACTTCAGAAACTTTGTTTTTGTGGCTGAAACTTTGTTAAATTGGTGTGTGTGTGATATATACTGTGTATATAGTCCCTGCATAATGTGTGTGTGTGTGTGTGTGTGTGTGTGTATAGGTAAAGGTAAAGGTATCCCTTGACGTTAAGTTCAGTCATGTCTGACTCTGGGGGTTGGTGCTCATCTCCATTTCTAAGCCCAAGAGCCAGTGTTGTCCATAGACACCTCCAAGGTCATGTGGCCGGCATGACTACATGGAGTGCCATTACCTTCCCGCCAGAGCGGTACCTATTGATCTACTCACATTGGCATGTTTTCAAGCTGCTAGGTTGGCAGAAGCTGGAGCTAACA
Organism: Anolis carolinensis; assembly: GCF_035594765.1. Classification (NCBI taxonomy): domain Eukaryota; kingdom Metazoa; phylum Chordata; class Lepidosauria; order Squamata; family Anolidae; genus Anolis; species Anolis carolinensis. The sequence goes on along the minus strand of NC_085842.1, from coordinate 205,576,895 downwards.
GCGGGCACTCACTCTGCTCCCGGGATTTGAACCTGGGACCTTTCGGTCTGCAAGTTCAGCAGCTCAGTGCTTTAACACACTTCGCCATCGGGGCTCATGTATATATAATATACATACACATACACACAATGTGGAGAATATGTGGAAAGGTAGATAGATAGATAAGTTGGGAGCCACAGTGAAGGCACCTTCCTGGGAGCAAGGTCTAATAATAATAATAATAATAATAATAATAATAATAATAATAATAAATCCCTTACAATATCCAAGATGGCTCACTGCTACAGAATCTTGGGAGGTTTAGTTTGATATGGTACCATTATTGGCAGAGAAAGCTAAGCTGTAGGAGTTGAAATCCAATCATTTATCCTCCCTATAGAATCAATTTTATATGCATTTTTAGCTACAGAAAAGCTAAAATCAGGACAGTAAAAGAACAACACCCAGAAAATGGGAATTCCAGACAGGAAACAATCAGGGCCAGCTAATACCTCCCAACAAAGGATTCCCCCAGGTAGGAAGCAGCCAGGCTTTGAAGCTGCAAGGCTATTCAATGCTAATCAAGGTGACCAATTGCAACATTCACACTTGCCTCCCACAGACAAGAGTTCTTTCTCCCACCCTGGACCTTCCACAGATATATAAACCCCACTTGCCTAGCTTCGCACAGACGTCAAAACCTCACCGCCGGGCCCCTCTCTGTCTCTCTCGGTCTCTCCATTCCCGGCTCCATCCGCTGCCTTCCCGCCTCACAGAGAGACACCAGGCCTGAGCTGAGGCGAGGCGGCGGCGGCCATTTCCCCCCTCCGTCTTCCTCCTCCTCCTCGGCCTCCTTCCCCCTCGCCCCCTCCCATTGGCTGAGCCCGTGACGCCCCTTTTGCTGAGGGGCAAAAGGAAAGGGCCTGAATGGTGGGAGTTTGGGTGATTTGCAAAAGCTTTTTTTTTCCTAACGAAAAAAACGACGACATAACGAAAAACGGCCTCTCGCGATTCGAAATCGCGATATCCAGACGTGTGGACAACCAATGCTTCAAAATTGCTTCAAAACAAACGAAAATAACGAATTAATAACGGTTAACGGGGAAAACGAATTATTTGAGCAAGCCTACTAAACATGCCCAGCTCTTTAAATCGCTCCTCATAGAGCTTGTTCTCCAGACCATTAATCATTTTAAGTCACCCTCTCAGCTGCATCTGATAAGTGCCAACTGTTCTGGAGTCAGCTGGTGCCTGCAAATGCCAGCCAAGAGCACTCTGTTCCTCATCTTCATCACTCTCAGTTGAAGCACAAAATGTAGAAGTTCCATCTCACACTTCAGCTGAGAAATACCATCATGCCCTCGGGTTATTTCCACACTCAGGATGCCAGGGAAATGCCCCCGGATGTTGAGTTCTCATAGGGTTGCAGATGAGGACAAATCTGTCCACCTCACCCCCATATGGTTCTGCCACTCTGCCATAGTGGGCACCATCCTACTGTGGAGAGGGAATGGGGGCACAAAAAGAGAACAGATGAAGATGTAAGCATGTACAAGTCCTTGTACAAGCCTTCAGGTACAGGATTTAGAATTGTGCTTGCAAACCAGTATGAAAGAACAAAGTAATGAACAAGGTAATGTTCATTAGACAGAGAATATTGTTGTGTCCTCTTATTCTCTATCTAATGAAATAAATAACATTTTTTTAAAAAAAAAACTGTTGTTTATCAACAGACCCTTGATGGTGGCTATTTTGTTAACCCTTTCATCTCCAGCTGTCCTGTTGGACAGCCATGGAAACTTAGGCAAAGAGGGGGCATTTATGTGTCAGTAAGTACCTCATTATATCTTAACCCTAGGGCACTAATTTATTCATGTATAATCAATAGAGTAATATTTAACAGTCTCCCTTGGGAGGTGGATTGTGTGGAACAGCTGCTTCTTTTTTTGTTTCTAATCAAGGCAGTCCTTTTTAGTTTTTTGATATTCATGTTTTAATGAGCACTGGGGCAAACAGAAGAGGTTTTGGAATTGTGGAGTTGTTTTTCTCTCCCTCCCACCCCAATTCAGGTTTTGATTTTTGCTGCCAACCGCAAGGCTGCTTCAGAAGTAAAATAACACATTTCAAAGATCTGTGATCTGTCTTTTTCCTGGGCATGGCTCAATTTATTTACTGGAATGCCAGTAAATAAACTCAAAGCTTGGAGCCCTCTATTGCATTAGTGATGTTGTTTCATCTAAATCAGATCTTTTCATTAATGTCTTTGTAGTGTTTTCTTGAAACAAAGCCAACACCTCTTCCCACTCCTCTCTGCCACCCCCTGGCCCTGACAACCTCAGTCAGTCTCGCTTCGGGCTGGATTTGGAGAAACGGTAGTCTCACATGAGATTGGACTCTGTTTCAAAAGAGCCTGTGATTCCTTTGAGCTGCTCCCTTGCTTTTACGAGGCTCGGAATTGATCAAGGCAGAAATGACAGATCTCCTTTCATCCCCACCAGCGCATTTCACACTCTATAATCCTCTTACTGACTCGACCAATAGACGGTCAGTCTGGAGTTTTGCTCATTTCACTGTCAATGTGGTTATGCTGCCATTTTCATAATTACAGTTTGATATAGTGTGGGTGAGCTTTGCTTTTCATCGCTATGGTGGCTTTTCTTCAGGTTGTCTTTTCTTGCAGTGAGGGTCTAACTAAATGATTGAGGAAGGATGAAGACATTCCCCTTTAAATAAGCATTCTGATTCTCACAAATAATTTCCACCACTGCAGAGAATGAGATACTGAGCATTGTTCACAGCTAGATTTGCATTGTTTGCATTCCCTGCATCACTCTTACTGCTTCTTTTCTTTTGAAACCTAAACTGTGTTTCAAAATGCTCAACTGTAGTTTTCAGTTATGCAATGCTAGAAATTTGAGGACCAAAGTTCATAGTAGGCAGAATTCTTGGCAGAGGGACAATGCCTGAGATCCCATGGCATACCCCTGAAAGGTTTCATCTACATTTGTTCAGCCTATAGTTGTGCTAGCTCGAGATGATGGGAATAATTGTAATAATAATATGTGTTGCTGAATGCTTTCATGGCCAGAATCAATGGGTTGCTGTGAGTTTTCCGGGCTGTATGGCCATGTTCCTGAAACATTCTCTCTTTATGTCTTGCCCACATCTTTGGCAGACATCCTCAGAGGTTGTGAGGTCTGCTGGAAACTAGGCAAGTGGGGTTTATATATCTGTGGGATGTGCAGGGTGGGAGAAAGAACTTTTGTCTGTTTGAGGCAAGTGTGAATGTTGCAGTTGGCCACCTTGATTAGCATTGAATAGCTTTTCAGCTATTTCTGAAACAGTTATCGGCTGTTTCCTGTCTAAAAGAATCCTATAGACAAGAGTTCTTTCTCCTAACCTGAACATTTCACAGATATATAAACCCACTTGCACAACCTCCGAGGGTGTCTGCTATAGATGTGGCTGAAATTTCAGGAAGGAATGCCTCTGGAACATGGCCATACAGCCCAGAAAACTCACAGCAATCCAGTAATAATAATACTTTTATTTCTTACCCACCTCTTCTCATGCCTCGAGACAGGCTACAACATTGCTAAAACATGCAATCATCTGAAAACATTCTGTAAAAAACATATATTAAAACATATTTCTGCAAAATACATATTAAAACACAGAACAAAGATTAAACATAAGGCACAAGTTTAAAATGTGTCATTAAAACTGTCTGAGTAAAGCTTCCAGAAGAGATGGGTCTTTAATTGCATTTTAAATTCGAACACTTCATTTAGCTCTCAGAGCTCTTCTGGCAGGTTATTCCACAGTTGTGGGGCAGCTGATGAAAAGGTCCTCTGGGTAATGGTTGCCAGTCAGGTTCTGGCAGGCTGCGGCAGATGTCCCCAGACGATATTAGTGTTCAGAGCGGATTGTACAGAAGGTGATCCTGTAGGTAACCTGGACACAAAACATGTTGGGCTTTATAGTCCAACAATTATTCACCATGGTAGGGGATGCTGACCCAGCTTGTTTGATAGCTTATTTAGTGATATGTACAAACCCATTCTGTTTCAACTGGAAATCTCCAGTTCGGGGGAGGAGGTAGGGTAACAGGGAATACAGACAGGTCGAAGCACAGACATTCATGCTTTATGACTCATCTTATATTTCTTCTGCAGTGATGCAGAAATTAATCAAAGGGGGTCAAAGATATCTGTCCAGCAATAGCTGATCGTCAGGAAGAAACAGAATTAGCTTTGGCTTGGTTCAGTTTCCTGTTGACTGAGGCCTTGAGCTGGTTGGAATGTTGAACTCAGATGAACTCAAGGGTGCAAATCTCCCACCCAACAGATGGTTTGCACCTATAGGTTTTCGCTGAAAGTAGGAATCTAGGAAAGGATCTATGCTTATTTTTAGCGGCAAAAGAGCCTTTGTTCAGGCAAGGGAGGCAGGGAGAGAAGATGAAAAGAAAGCCTTTGCTAAAAATCCAAAAATACTGTAGCAAGAATGGTGATTATGTATTAAGGGATTTTCCAAATCAGTATAAAGAAGCTTGAGTTCTCATAATATAGATTCTTAGTTATTGCCTCCATGTATTGCCTACTTGGACTATTCTACTTTGATGTTATATCAGAAGATAGTTTTCCAATCATATCTCAGCCTCCTGTGTACATGTTACTCAGGAAAAGGCAAAACATAAAGATGGCACCCATATACCCTAACACTCAAGACCTGGCTCTTTACTAGAGCTTTTAATCTATGTTAATTTTATCAATATTTGTATGTATGTATTTTTATCCTTTACAATTTTATCTTGTAAATCGTCTAGAGCATCGTGGATGGAGGGCGATTAATAAGTAATTAAATGATGATGATGATGATGATGATGATGATGATATATGGAACTGGATCTTTGGTCAATCTAACTAAATACCATTTTTACTCAAGTATAATGTGCCTTTGAAAGTAATGTGCACATCAATTTTGAAGGTGTGCATTTCAAAAAAGTCATGCTCCCCCTCTATTCTGCCTTGGTCAGACCACACCTGGAATACTGTGTCCAATTGTGGGCACCGCAATTGAAGGGAGATGTTGACAAGCTGGTAAGCATCCAGAGGAGGTCGACTAAAATGATCAAGGATCTGGAAAACAAGCCCTATGAGGAGCGGCTTAAAGACCTGGGCAAGTTTAGCCTGCAGAAGAGAAGGCTGAGAGGAGACATGATAACCATGTATAAATATGTGAGGGTAAGTCATAGGGAGGAGGGAGCAAGCTTGTTTTCTGCTGCCCTGGAGACTAGGATGCAGAACAATGGCTTCAAACTACAGGAAAGGAGATTTTACCTAAACGTCAGGAAGAACTTCCTTACTGTGAGAGCTGTTCGGCAGCTGGACTGTGGTGGAGGCTCCTTTTTTGGAGGCTTTTAAGCAGAGGCTGGATGGCCATCTGTCAGGGGTGCTTTGAATGCGATTTCTTGCTTCTTGGCAGGGGGTTGGACTGGATGGCCAATGAGGTCTCTTCCAACTCTACTATTCTATGAATCTATGATTCTATTTGCTGTTGAATGTAATGTGAGGTGGTGGGGGTCGTGAAAAGGCTGGTGAGAAGCTGTGGTGCTGTGTCAGGCCTGCTGGGAAGCCAGTAGTATCCACAAAAAGGCTGGTAGTACACCATGCCATGCCCCTACATCTGGCTTTCCCATCAGACTTTTCATGGCCTCCATCATCTTCACAGCAGCCTTTTCATGGGTACTGTTGCCTCTCCCTCCTCTGCCCATGGCTGGGGTCTCATGCCCAACAGCACATGTGGGTTTAGATACACAATTCTAACACATCATTGAATCTAATGTGTACCTAAATTTTAGCCCAAAACTATGAGTATTAGACTTGAATAAATGTAATACTCTCAACACTGGCGAATACCAGAGGTTCAGAGATTTCTATCAAGACTGGATGATGTTAGGAAGAGGGCCTATCCTGGTATGTTCCAGCTTTCTACAAAAATAGGTTTGCACTGCTTAAATGGGTTTGCACTGCTATTAGGCAATGGTGTGATAATCTCCTTAGTCTCAAAGGTGTTAAAAGTTCTATTTGCAATCTGCTCCAGATTAACATAGCCATGTCTTCAAATTCCTATACGCCAATCATTTCTTAAAATCTAACATGGTTTGCATTTCTGCCTTTTGTAGTCGAGCACCAACAGTGGGAGCCAGGAAGGCTCAGTTTCCCTACCAAGCACATTTGAGCAGATGGTATGAATAATGTGTTCTTACAAGACCCAGCACAAAGTTTTTGCCAACCCCGCTAGGGCTTCCCAACACTGGCTGTGCCAACGATGCCTCTTCTGGGCATCATCACAATTGTGGTTATCATTGCCACATTTTCCTTCCCATAATGTAACCACCACCAGGTATTCCCCACACAGTAGTCACACTTACTGGCATAGTTCTGTTTGCAGTGGAGCCCAGTAACCAGCATATTGTGCTTCTCACTATGCCATCCTCCTATCTTCCTATCACTCCTAGGAATGCCCAGTGTAGTCAATATAACATGTTAACCAACTATCCCAGTCAGAGGCCTGTGGTTACTCAGATTTTTCTACAAAGAACTCCAGATAATGATAGAAAGGTGGGATTGGTTGCTGTGGACTGCAGCTCTGTTGGGTTGTGGAGTAGAAGATAAAGTGGCACTAACAACAGTCACAACAGTTGTGATACTGTTGTGATGCTCTGCCATTTTCCTTTATTCCCAAGTACCCCTAAAACCTCTGGGTTCTCTGTCCAATCAACACTAGAAGCAAGGAGATTGTTCAATGGGTTTATTTGGCCAAATCACCCTGCTGGGTGAACAAAGAAAAAGTGCCATACAGACTGAGACACAGCTCAGATTTTATAGTCAACACTTTAAGCACCTTGAGCATCCATACAGGGTATTTTCTCCTACTTGTGCCTCATCTATGGCTCTTTCTTTGTTCTCTTCTGGCATTTCACATGCTAGCTCTTACCAGTACCAACTTTTCCTCAGATTCCCCATCCTGCTTCTTTCTGGGCATTTGCTTTTGAACGTTCACCTTGTCAGAGCCTACTGTTTCAGCTGACAAATTTTCACTTGAAAATTCTTAGCTGATAGTTTTCCACTCCATGGTCTTAGCTGATAGTTTTCCACTCCATGGTCCCTTCAATACCAAGGGGAGTTGTGGTTGGCACTGACAAGATGTGGTATTGGCATTTCTTGCTATAATTCTTTTTCTACAAATTGGTTGCAAACACTGTCAAGTGGGAAATTTCACACTTTCCTGCCCTTTCTAGCAAGGATAGGTAGCTATTATGGCTTAGATGAAGAGAGCCCCAGATGCTAAATCAAAGCTAGAAAGCAATGCAGCAAGTAGGGCAAAGGGCCATAGAAATACTGAAAGCAAATCCACATTTTATTTATGATACTGTTTTAGAGAAGTACTGAAAGTAGATCCAAAGGCTGTAATGTTACATAGAAGACTGGAAGTGGGAGTGGAGAAAGATTTATGGCAACACCATGAGTTTCATAGGATTTTCTTAGGCAAGAAATACTCAGTGGTGATTTTGCCAGGCTTTTCCTCTGAAATATAGCCTGCAGCACTTGGAATTTCATTGGGGCCTCCCATTGAAGTTCTGACCAAAGTGCACCCTGCTTAGCTTCCAAATCAGACAGGATTTGGTATTCTGATGGTATTTAGGGCTGTGTATGGAGACTAATCCTTTCTCAATCTTTTCTCCTCTGGTTGTTTTCCTCTTCCCTTCTAGTTTCAGGCTTTTTTGTGATTATCACGATCATGATTATGATCATGATGATAAACTTTATTTATATTCTTCTCTATCTCCCTGAGGGGACTCAGAATGGATTACAGGTACATATATGGCAAATATTCAATGCCATTATGCAATTGACAAGGACATAAAGAGGCAAGGGTTCCCCTTTTTTTCATCTCTCTGTTAACTCTGAAGTGAGAAAATATGGATGTCAAGCCTAAATGCCACATGGGAAAGGAGATCAATTATGAAATATCTTATGAGGTGGCACCATTTGGCACTGGCAGGTAGTACCTGGCAGGTTAACCAAAAGGGAATGCTGTCCTCAGACTGGGGAAAAAGATCTTCTCCCATAAAACCTCCCTGAGCACATGCATTTTCCACTTAGAAAATAGGACTTGAACACCACATGGATAAAATCACTTTCAGATGCTTCAAGGAAACTAACTGGTAGGAATTAGGGTTAAGCACCTCCCTGGCTTTGTGTCTGGGGATGTTAATCTTCACGTATTGCATCTAAATGCATGAGAATAAATAGCTTCAAATCTTCTTTCCACTGGGCAAGATTACAGGAGGTTTTGTGTGTTAATTATTTTTCACATGGTGGGACTTTTTGTTTAAAAATCATTTACATAAAGAACTTATATTTTCTTCAAAAATGTTTTTGCTTATAAAGTTCTGTATTAATCTCATATGAATTTTTTACAGAAAAGTCCTGCAATGCAAATGAAATGAAATAAAAAGAACCCAATACAGTTGTTGCCCATGTCAGATAGAGAATTGTGTGTTCCATGATGTTCCAAATCTCAGAGCTATAGTATTATACTAGGCAAATGAGCTGATAAAAGTCTTTATGAGTGCGATGGGTCTAATGTGCTTTTTAAATTCACTACCACAACAGAAATTTAGTCCACCAGGGCCCACATTTCATATGTGCCTTAAAATGGAGTGTTCAAATGCTTCTCTTGAGATTTGCAGCAGCGGAAGATTGCTGTTATTCTTTCTATTAAGCAGCAATGCTAAAGTGTGCTGTAGATGCTTTACTTAGCATTTATACAGTGATGTGCCCAATAGTGGGCCACTTAACAATTGCTGCAGTGTTGGTGCAACTGAATCAGTATTCTGTACATTCTCAGCTCTTTCTTACCAAGGAAAGGGGTGTTTGGAGAATTTTTGTTTTTCTACCTGTGTCTACCTGCTTGAAAAAGTACTTTTCTAGAGAGAAGGCTATAGAGATTTGTTTGTGATTGCTATATAATGTTTCCATGGTCTAAAAAGGCTCCCTTCCAGCTCTCATCACCACCTTAAACAAGGCTAGTGCAGGAAGTCTCAGAGATGCTTTTAGAACAGAAGTTGTGTTTTTCTTACATTGTTTTGTGAGCCCAGACAGAAGGATTTCAGCCGACTCTTGTAAAAAAGGAGTTGTTTTAAATAAGATTTTGTACTAATCACTTTTAAGTCTTTGTCTCATGTTAAGTCTGCATCATTAAGCAGTTAATCCTGGAGAATGCTGAGCTCAGAAGATAAATGCTCACAGGGTACTTTTTTTACTTACTCCTTAGTATAATGTGGAAGTTGATTGAAACAGAAATGGTATGAGATTCATTGCCCTTTGGGTTTTGTTCTATTTTTCAAACTGCTTGTTTAAACAAAGAGCAAAAACTAAAGCAACTGACCTCAATAAACAAACAGCTTAAGTAGCCTTGCAATTAATTTCACAAAAGCCTACTATATTTCTAACAACCAATTCTGGCTTAACCTTTGTTCATTATCATTTGACTTCCCCGATAACGATAACGTAGAATGTAGAGGAGCTAAACGTCTTTCCATTTGAGGTGATTCTTAACAAGATCATCATTGGGTTGTTGTGTGTCTTCCGGCCTGTATGGCCATGTTCCAGAAGTATTCTCTCCTGACGTTTTGCCCACATTTATGGCAGGCATCTTCAGAGGTTGTAAGGTAAGGAAAAATTCCAGAACAAAAACTGCAGAAAATAGGTCATCCTCAAGTTACAAAGAAAGGTTCTGTAGGTTTGTTCTTAAGTTGAATTTGTATGTAAGTTGGAACAGATACTTTAAAAAGTGTAACTATATGTATATGTATAAACACACACACACACACACACACACACAGAGGCTTTGGATAGCATAGGGAAGGATTGACACCCTTGTGGAGTTTGTTTTGCTGTCTGTGCTCCTGTTCAGAAGATTTCACCTCACTTTCTGATCCTGTGAGAAATGGAGTTTGAACAATTTGGCTTGTTGTAGAAACAAGGATTGGTGCTAAAGCTTCCCTTTCCCCATGAAAACCCTTTGAGGGGCGAATTTCCCTTCTGAGGGGTAGATTTCTCTCATTTCCCATTGTTTCATTGCTTGTAAGTTGGATGTTTGTAACTCGGAGACTGGCTGTATTCCTATTCGGGTTCTTAAGCTGAAAAATAATGGCTTGGCTCAGGTGAACCAGCAAGTCAAATGTGAGCCTCACTGGCCTACAGCTCTACCCTTAACCATTCTGGCTGTCATTATTTAAAGCAAGGGAGGTAGGCAACAGTAAGGGGCTTCGAGCCAGTTTCTTCTTCAACACCCCTGAAATCAGCAAACTCATACATACAATCAACAAGCTCAAATAGCCCCATTTTCCTCTGCAGTCCTTCTCAAAATAGTGACAGAAAATGATGTTGCACCATATCCTGTTGCTATTTTGAGAGGGACTGCAGAAAAAAAGGATGGAGTACTGTAGGAGTTTGGAAGTTTTGTTTTTGTTTTTTGTTTTTTTGCTCTTATGTACACGTGTTCTTTCATGCATTTCAAGGGTTTTCTGCATGGTTTGTGAAGGAAAAATAGACCAAAATCACATTGACTTTAAAAAATATATATCTGGAGGCTGGTGGGCTTTGGAAGGAGTGGTTGTTGCAAAAGGGGAGTATGGAGCTGCATCTGACCAACAAGTTACCCATTTGTCTACTCCAGCATTAGAAACTGCAACTGAGAAAAGAAACATGGTAGAGAATTACTTAACTTTTACCCTTTTTTCCAGATCTCCTGTCCATGAGGGGGAAGCATGTGATTTTCCTGCTCTTTTTCCAGGAGAAAAAGCAGTACAAAGTAGGATTTTTTAGTAGACAGGAGTGAAGTGAGTTAAGGAACTTATTCCCCCTTTTTTACTCTGTATCCCACTGGTGCAGTAGAGCTGGCAGCCTGTAAGTTCTTGCATCTCTTTTTGATTTTGACTCTTATATGCTCTCTCTTGGATAATGTGATAGAGAAGGACTTGACTTTTCCATGGATGGTGTCTGTATGCTTCTTAGAAGTTCTTAGCCCAAAAGCCCTTAGGAGGTACATGACAATATCAGTGTGTTTGGAAATGATGCCCTTGATGTCTCTCACGCTCATTTTTCTGAAGATTAGAACTGGATTTTCTGCTACTAGCTTAGAATGCCATGCTTGTCAAACAGCATTACTGTTCATAAAGCATTTACATTTCGCTTTTGGGATTTACAGTTTCTCAGCTATTTCCTATCACTAAGTTATTCCATTTGAGAAAGGGTTTTCCTTTCATGTTTTTTTCTATATTCTTAAAAGTTTCATAGCTTTGAGCGCATGTGAAAAACTATGAGAAATTAATGAATGCAGCAGGCACAACAACAAAGCTACTCACACAATCATGAAAGGGAAATTGAGACAGTTACAGTTGGATTTGAAGTGGTTTCTCTGTGCAGATAACACAGGGCATCTTTCTTACAATCAACAGCAACATGAGTTTGCTCTTAACAGTCCAAAGTCTAATGGTATCTGTCCTCTAAAATAGAGTCAACTCTGAGCAGTCTCAGATCTGATAATGTACTCTGCAGCCCCTCCCACAACCTCAGGAAACATTAAGAGAAAGCTGCATACCAAAACATACATATACAATACAGTAAGCAAACAGAATCATATACAAAACAAATTACTAGTGGAGCTTGAAGAAGGTTGCCATTTCCAACACAAATAGCCTTCCTTTTTTCCTGTGCTCATATCTCAAAAAGTAACAATTGCTAGCTTCCAGTGCTCAGATCTCCTCTTAGTGTGATCTGAAATTAGTTTGTGGCCTCGTTGTTCAAATGTTGAGCAAGTCTCCAGCAGGACAAAGGAAGCAAAAAAAATTACTAATATTATTTTGCTAGTTTAGTCGTTTCTTAGTCCTTTCCGAGATAGGTCACTTTGAGCCCTATGATGACATACGCTGTTTCTATAATATGACACTGACATTACAGTGTGATGTTTTTACCCCCTCTCTTTATATGTCATTTGGTGAAGATAAGCAACATGAATCTATATTTATTTCTAGTAATAGAGTCCTACTACGTTTATATCCTAATGGTGTCTATTGGCTGTAATGTGATACACAAAGTACTAAAATAGAAGAGCATAAGATTATACAGGGAAATGTTAAAGCCTGTGCGCAAATGAATCTGGGAGATGGGATAACCGGTCCCTTCCATGTTACCCATTAAAATAACTGTCAGTCCTGACCCAGAAAATGCCAATTTTACTACATCTCAGTCTGAGAAGGAAAGATGTACAATATAAGATAACTACAGCTCTGGTTACTGGTTTTCTTGGCTCAGTACTTTTTATGAGAATGAGTTTTTATGTCTGTTTGACACAAGAGGAGACTTTTCTTTGTTTTACTTATGTTGATTCTTTCAGTTTACTGCATTGTAGTTCTTGGGCTTGATTCTCATAAATAGGCAAAGCCAATTCAAGACCTTATAATTATTGTCAAAATGAACTGTACTTTTAATATACCTACTAATGCACTTCATTGGCTTGGTTGGGACATGGGTTTTGCAGGCCGCTCTCTTTACTCGAATCAGAAAGCTAGATTCCGCCTGGGCTGGACACACTTGGGCCTCAGGAACCCCTGTGAATGTTCCTTTTTTCCCAAATAGAGGACACAAAGAACCTTCCCTCTTTCCCATTGGGGGTTTGACCACCACAGGGCTCAGCCTTGCGGTGACCAAGGACACAAATAGATTTGGCTCCAGTGGCTCCCTCTTTAAGTTGCAGTGGAATGGAGAGAAAGCATCCCTTTTACTGCCAAGGAAATATTCTATAACATTGAGCCATGGCAGTTAAATTGTGTCAAACTGCATTAATTCTACAGTGTAGATATACCCGCAGATTAAGCCAGCCCAGCAAGCAACAGAAATGAGAGGCACCATGAAGAAACAAAGCCTGAAACCAGTCACACTTCATGGGTCATTTTGTGGTCACTGCACCTTTTGTTCTGTCTATCCCTTAACATAACAGCGTATTGGTCAAAGGGGGACATTGGGTGAAGAGATTGCAGAAGTCCCAGCTGTTCAAAATGCAAGTTACTGAGCCCCATAACTGTGATTATCTCCCGGTCTTTCTGCCGCCAGATCAAAGGTCTTTGTTCTGCTACATCAGGGCATATCTCTTGTTCAGACACCTTGTCTAAAAACTTTGGTGTTGCTGGAAAGGCAGCTGACCAAACAATGCATGAACTAAAAAACAACAAATTCAGCTGTACCTGAACACTCCAAAATATGACTAATCCAGAGAATGGACTCCTTTCCTGAAGTGCTGCCAGATGTCCATCCTTCCTTTAATAAAAGGTTTTGCCATGCTTGAAGTCAAAAGACAATTTCGCCCCATCCCTCACAAACAGATTCCTATAGGCAGAGCTGCAGAAACAGCTTTGAGAAGTTAAGTAAAAATAAAGCAAAGATTTTTTATATATGGTTTTCAGAAGGAGGGAGGAAACTAAAGTACAAAGGTGTTATAATACAGCTTCAACCTACCCACTTCATCACATTCATTAAATATTAGTGAACCACCCACTTAAGAAATGGCAACCTATTGTGTTCATCACATGACATAGGCTTCAAGTGTAAAGTAGAGATATCTTAGGGTTAAAAAAGGTTGCAAAGGGTTATCTTCTCAGTTGCTTTCTAAGCTGGTTGACAAGTGACATTTCTGCAAATTATCTACACAGAGATGGGCAAAATGGCAAATTCTTGTCATGTGATGTATTCGTCGTTCTCAGCTTTAAAATGATATGGTTACACAATTTGTGGGAGGAGTCGAATTGCCCCTTTGAGAAAAAGTTCTACCATTACCTTTTGCTCATGGAGGAGGGATGATCAGCAGTATGTTGTGTTCCTTTCTATCTCATGCACTTTCCCGGGCCTTCCTTCCTTCCTTGTGTGTAGTGTGTGCTATGCATTACCTCTTCTTCCTCTCCTTCTTTCCCTCCTTCCTTCCTTCTGCCTTTGGCATTTCTGATGGCCATCTTGCCTCTGGGTAATAATAATAATAATAATAATAGTAATAATAATAATAATAATAATAAAGAAAATATGTGCCTAGTTTGCACGTGTTATTTCCTATTTCATTGTGTAGTCCTTACTTTGAAAACAGTTGTGTGATGGAAATTGGAAAATTATCCATTTAATTTCAAAATGGTGTATGCCTGCACTGTATGGTAAACCTACTCTTCCAAACACTTGACATGTTCAGTGGGATGAAGTCTTACAAAAGTTACTAGCCCAAACATAATAATATGTCCTCCATATCGATGGATTCTACATCTAAGAAGACAAAGACAATTCCCTCTGAACAAATATACACACACACACACACACACATACATACATACATACATACCTATTATAGGTTTACCTTAGGGTAAATATTGGAAATGACTTGACAGGCACATAACAAAAACAACAATCACTCTTCCTGGTCATCCATTTAAAGAGAAAGTAGATTCAGTCTTTAAAACAGAAATTGAGAGAGAAGAAAAGGGCAGACAGCAATATTTTGTATGGGAAATCTCATCACACAAATGTTTATTTCTACTTTTTACTTTTAAACCAAAACGTTTTCAAATTAAAGGATTTCTATAATTCAATTATTTTACTTTATTAATTTAGCTCCAACTAATTTGTGGCTGTTAGACACTGTGTAAGCAAGATAAATAAGAAAAAAATGTCTTTTGAAGAATTCCAGCAAATTGCTTGAAATACTAAAGCAAAACGCCTCTTCACTTCCCCCTCCCATTATGCTGATCCACTTTCCTTTTAAAAATTAGTTCAGATGCTTCTTCTAGCAGACAGGCCATGCAAAGCAGAAAAGGATCAAGAGAATATACAGAGAAAGATGAAATTTACACTTAATAGGCCTCCATCTGCCAGCCTGCAAGGTTTTGTCAGGCTAAGAGAAATGAGTCAATTATGTTGAATCTTTTAAGCCAGTAGGGCTTGCTGCTGCAATCGTAACACTGTAAATAATGATGACTTTTTGGCTCATGTTTGTCACAGCAAAAGCTTAACAAAATTTAAATACTGGGAATCCTTAAACAACTAAGCCTTGTTTGTGGCATGTTACCAGGCAACTCTGAAAAAGCTTGGATGATCTTGAAAGGAGAACAAAAAGGGTGGGGGGTAGGCTTCTTGCATGAGAACTATTCAAACGGGCTTCACTTTCAAAAGGAGCAGTGCAGCAAGTTGCATGCAAGGATATCTTGATCTCACCATCAATTAGTAGACATATTTCTCAGCGTTGTTATATTCATTAAACTAATCAGCTGTAAATCTGCATGTGTCATTGGTGTTGATCACAGCATCCTATAAATGTTGCCTGGAATAAAGATAGATAGATAGATAGATAGATAGATAGATAGATAGATAGATAGATAGATAGATAGATAGATAGGATCGGTTTTTATAAAACTATTCTTTGTTAACAGCTACAGTATATGAATATGTTGTTGGATGATGTTCTGTATTAAATAGCTACCCTGGCTAGGTGGGGCCCATGTCCCATTGATACCCTCTACATGAGATAAGGTGTCCTTGCCTGGTTAGCATCTTGTATTACCCAGGTATGGCAAGATTGGAGAAGCTTCAAACCTGACGAAACAATAAGTTGGGAGCAGGTAGAGGTTACTTTTTAGCTGTTTCCTCCAACATGGAGATGAGAAGTCATCAATGTGGGACTTGAGTACCATAGGTATGTGGAGAGGGCAAGGAGAGTAGTCAATAATAATAATAATAATAATAATAATAATAATAATAATAATAATAATAACAACAACAACAACAACAACAACAACAACATTATTTTTATACCCCGTCTCCATCTCCCCGAAGGGACTTGGGACGGCTAATACCAAAACAGGATAAAATACATACACCATACAAAATAGACAAGATAAAATACAATTATCCACAATGACATAACAAAATAGCAAAAAACAAGAATGGGATAGTAAAACATAATTTTAAAACAAAGGTTAAACAAAGGTAAAACAAAAACAAGGTTAAACAAAAGCGAGCTGGGCCAAAGTGCAAGGGTGTAAGTTGTAAACCCAATGGGTGAGGTAGATGGGTAAAGTGCTGTGTTTAAAAAAGGGCCTCAGGATGGGATGAAAGGGCCTAGCTTCACATGGTCATATCTTCCTACATCCACATCTCTCTCTTGTCACTCATCTTGTTTATATTCTGCCTGTGTCTTTTATTTTCCTTAAGAATTTATAAGAAAACAAGATAATGTTGACAACACACCCTGTAATTGAGAATAATATAGTGAGAATAATATAGAGGAAGGCCTAGGGTCTACATGGGCAGAGGAAAAATACGGCAAATAATTTTCCCCTAGGATGTGACACATTCCTTAGTGCTCAAGCTGCTCGGCTCAGGTGAAACTATATGGTACATTTACCAAACATTAATATTATTCAGACTTTAATATCAAATATCTTTCCTCCTTTGATAATGCAATTTTATTTATAAATTGAAACCAACAATGCAGATCTATTAATATTACTAACTAGCTGTACCCGGCCACGCATTGCTGTAGCCCAGTCTGGTTCAATGAAAAAAACTCAGAAAAGAGTTCTTAATCCCACCCTGGACCTTCCACAGATATATTTAGAGAAATGCCTCCCACATGATGGTAAAACATGGTGTCCCCTGGACAACATCCTTGCTGACGGCCAGTTCTCTTAACACTAGAAGCAGCAAGGCTATTAATTGCTAATCAAGTTGCCCAATTGCAACATTTCTTAGAGTAAATAAAGAACACCACTCAGAAAATATGAAAAAATCAGGGCCAGCTAACACCTCCCAACAAAGGATTCCCCTGGGCAGGAAGCAGCCAGGGTTTGAACCAGCAAGGCTAAGTAATGCTAATCAAGTTGGCCAATTGGAACATTCACACTTGCCTGTAGCAGAAAAAAGTTCTTTTTCCCACCCTGGATCTTCCACAGATATATAAAGAGAAGCCTCCCACAGGATGGTAAAACATCTGGGTGTCCCCTGGGTAACATCCTTGCTGCTTGCAGTTTCTGAAGTCTCTCCTGACACCCTCTTCACGGCTAGGCCCTAGAGCCTCAGCCTTGTGTAACTCCTCGTGAGTGGTGAGGAGACGGGCCTAACCTTCCCTTGCGGCCCTGCCCATTCCATTAGCTAAAAGATGAGGACTGCTTGTCAATGCTTGCACTATTGCTAAGGGAAGGAGTCCTCTGTTGCAATGGTTGCTATGGGAGGAGGGGATTGCTTGGCCGTTGCTAAGGGGAGGAGCCGTCTGTTAGGACGGTAGCTAAGGGAGGAGGAGACTGATTGGCCGTTGCTTAGGGGTATGATTTTACCTTTCTCAGGTATGTCAGGTTTCTGAGAGTAGGCTTAAAACACACAGTTCAAATGCTATGTTGTGTACAAAATTCGTAGCCATTGGTGAAGTAGTTTTGGAGATATGAGGTCCCTCACTGACAGACATTACATTTTTATTTATATAGATGTGAGGCCAGAGTGCTGCTTTTGTCTCCTGTATTCTCCCCAACACATGCAGAGACTTTATCCATTTAATAGTGACACAGATAATGCTGTTCGTTATTAAAAGTGTGAAACTGTTTCCCTGAAACAGACAGAGAAGGATGTATGTGGTGAAGTTGTTAGGTATCACTTGGAATCTGATAGAAGAGCAAGCATCAGTACTGAGTACAAGGTATCATTCCCTCTTCCCCTTCTTTTGAATGACAGCTTTTATCCCAGTATCACTAATGATCGCCTTTCACTTTCCCTGATGCCTGAATAACATTTAGCAAGGAAACAACAATGATGAAGTCAGAAAAGCCAAGAGAATCCCTTGTGTATACAGCTGAAGTGTTGAGGCTGGAAAATGACCACATTTTGTATAAAGTAGCTATCACATTGCCATTCATTCCACAAAGCAACTTGCATGATAAATACAAATCAAGTGGGGGTCCAGTGCGAAGCCAGTGTCAAGAGACGGAAGTGAGCAGTTTCCACCCCTACCCCCTTCCTTTCCCAAACTGGAGAAAGAAAAACAGTTCTCTCTTATTTCCTCCTTCTTCGCCCATTTTTCCCACCCATATAACATTCAGCATTAAAGTGGGGAAACTAAAGAATGTGCTACTTGCATCTGACATTTTGGGTGCTTGAGGTGGTGTGGAACAGTAGCAGCTCTTTGTAATAAGGATTTGCTGCATAAGCCTCTCTATTATATGGAAACAGGCTCAGTCATTTTTTTATACGGACAGACAAGCTTTTACAGTAGGCTCCTATAGAAAATTGTGACTGCATTCTGCTTCACCTTAACGCCCAATGTGGGAGTTGCACTACATTCTTCATGCTCCATCACATCGTTGCTGAATGCCACTCAGAAAGGGGGGAAAAGGGGGTGAGGAAGGAGGGAAAGAGAGGGTTTGTCTAGATGTGCTGCAGTTGTTCAGGCATACATTTGCAGTTGACTCCAACCGTAAAGTGAGTTTGACTGTTTTCAGAAACACTTCTCCCTGGGCAATTGTAAAGTCACTGAAAACTTATTTTAATTTGGGTAAAGGAAGATATCATTCAAAGACAACATTGGAAATATTCAGCAGGATCCAAGCAATGCTTGCAGGGTTCTTTGGTAAGATTTATCCAAAAGAGAGGGTTTAGCAACTTATAGCAGGAAGAATGGCAAGGTATTTCAAGATGGGCCTCAGTCAAGAATGAGCAAATGTGACTCACCAGATGTTGTTAAACTGAAGCACTCATGGTATCTAACCAGGGCCATAGGTTGTCCATCCCTGGCATAAAGCAACATATTCAAGTGGATTGGAAAGATTGATCAGGATAGCCTGGAGTAACAACCAGTGCTCCTGCTTTCCCCCTTTTGTAATAAATACTTTAAGTAAAGGTGCCCAAGACAGCAAAGAGGAAGAGCAAGGTGAGATAATCTGTGCTAAACCTTGCCTGTATCCTCAGTAGTGAATTCACAACTACTATAAGAGGACTTTTGTGAAAGGATGGTTTGGTTAAAACTTGGTTGAGTCATTTTTTAAATATTTATTTTTATTTTATTGTTTACCCCCCTCCTCCCTGGACTTACCATTTATACAATAAACTACAGAAATTACATTTGAAATATCAGTCTTAATCTCAATTTTTCCATGCCACATCTGAATACATTATCTAAATAATTCCTAACTGGATGCTGCATGTTCTTAATTGTTATAACATTTTCTATTTTCTCTATATTGTTCAATCTACAATTTGATATTTCCACATTTAACATATTAAGTATATAATTATACTAATTTGTCAGAGTCCACTTTGTTTTATCTTTCCAACCCATCACTAAAACAATTTGCGCACACGCTATTAATTTTTCAACCACTCTTTCCTTTTGCACATTATACACTCCTGGTATCCTTGCATGTAATACATTTCTATTGGCTGTTATTATTTGAAAATTTAACATTCTATTAATTTCTCCTTCAATCAGTCTCCAATATGCCTGTACTCTATCACATTCCCATATCATGTGATTAAACACACCTCTTTGTTTACAACCATGCCAACACCTGTGCTTTACCTCTGGTTAAAAAAAACGTGAAAGTTGTGTAGGAGTCCCATACCATTTTTGTAACATTTTCTTTCTTGCTTCCATAAGTACATTATATTTTTCCTTTGCTATATTAGTTATTTCCCTTTGGATATCTTCCCTCTCAATTTCCGTATCCATTCTCCAGATCTGAAATATTTCCTCTATTATTTCTTCTTTTACCATTAAAATTTGTATCTACAAGTCTCCTGCCGCTTTTTTCTCCTCTCTCAAACATTTTCTAGTCACCTTCTCAAATGGACTGTCCTGTTCCCTAATTCTCTCCTTGGTTGAGACATGAAGTATTAGGAATCAAAATGCCAATTGGCCTACATTCAAATATTATGCCTACTGGTCAGTACCTAAAACTTGGAAGGGGAGGTAAAACAAGACCTTATTTGTACTGAATTGGGACAGCAACTCAGTTTCACTCATTGCCATAAATCCTCCTTTAATATATTCTGGGCCTGAATATATTGCACAAGATTTCTCTAACTTAAAATGATACATTTTAATATATTGGATTTATGGTTCCCGTCCCCTTGATCAGGTCATGCAAGTGTTATTTATTTCTATAATTGTATTTTTACTTTGCTTATTAACGCCCGGGCTGTGGCGCAGGCAGGAGAGCAAGCCAGCTGCAATTAACTGCAATGAATCACTCTGACCAGGAGGTCATGAGTTCGAGCCCCACTCGGAGCCTATGTTTGTTAGTCTTTGTTCTATGTTAAAAGGCATTGAATGTTTGCCTATATGTGTAATGTGATCCGCCCTGAGTCCCCTTCGGGGTGAGAAGGGCGGAATATAAATGCTGTAAATAAATAAATAAATAAATAAATAAATAATATGTTTGCTATGTAATGTTTGTGTTGTTTTTATGATTGGAAACCGCCCTGAGTCCCATCCGAGAGATAGGGCGATATATAAATAAAGTTTTATTATTATTATTATTATTTATTAGTCCTGACTAGAGATGATCCATTGCATCCAGTAGGTTTTTATATGCACTGACTCACCACCCAACAACTGATTGAAGGGAACAACTCTACTAGGGACTAACCAACAGGATTCCAGCTATTATACAGTACCCAAGTTGTGCATAAAATCGTGGAAACAATATACCATATGCAGTTTCACTTATCCTTAGTTTTAGTTACTAATTTATGACCTCCTGTACAAGATGAGTCCTTTTTTCTCAGTATTTCCATTGTTTGTCCCATTGAAAATAATAGGGTTCACTCTTATTCTTGGTTTCATTTATCCATGGGAAATCCAGGAATACCTCTGGGTATTAGGTTCATACTGTGGGCTTAAGAGGACCCTGCAATCAGCTCCGAACAGGCATCCATGCGTGGGATACAAAGTAGCAGATACATGTTTAATGAATTCACAACTCACATTTGTAGATATACTGAACTGAAGGTGTATCCCTGTGATGTATTTTGTGACAGGGCTCAAGAAGGCCTAGGATCAAATTGCCCATTACTGTCAAGAATTATTTCTTCCGTTTCCCTCCTGTGGATATAATAACTGAAAACTGCTTTTGAAGGAAAGATGCATCCGTGTCTGCCTGATGTCACTTTGGGCAAAATATGAGATCAGAGAACATAGTAACAGTGTGTCTCTCAATAATTCATTATGCTGCTTTGGAGGATAATAATCATTTCTCCTGGTAAGGAAGGCAGCTACTAGGAATCTCAGTTCAACTTTTCTTATTTTCCTCTTGTAGCTTTCCCCATTTAGAGCATGTGTTCTTATATTTCTAACATTGGGCATTCACTATACTCGATATTCTATTTTTTTAAAAACATATAGCTCGTTTCTTATTCAAATGCCAAGGGTGGGATGTATGCAGGCCCTAATTAGCTGGAGGAAAACCATCTGAGTATCACTGGATTTGCATACAAAGGATATTCCACATCCAATTCAGGAACTGGGGCATCAGCTAATGAAGAGTTAAAGTTCAAGGCTCTCAGGGGTATGGAATATCCTAGACAGCACAATTGGCACCATAATGAACTCAGAAATGGCTTAAGATGACAGACCCCAGGGGGACACATGCTGCATTGCCACCTCATGCAGCTTCAGAAGGACTAGGAACTGATCCTTTGCTTCAGTTTGCCGCCTGCAAATGTCAGATTGCAAACACTGCCCCAGGATATTTGCATTATTTGTGAGAGGGATTTATTTATTTATTTATTTATTCAAAATGTAGTCAATTACTATGGCACTCATTTGAAATGGGGATTGCTTTCAAAAAACACTCAATGGAATCTGAAATGTAAGCTCCTTGCACTGCCTTGAATATCTATATTCTTGGCTACAATGGGCCTTTTGCTACCTGGCCCAAACTAGTGAATCTAGTAGGCTGCCGTTCTCCATATGAGAAGAGGAGAAATGTAGTCTATTAGTTTGATGGGGAGAAAGAGCTTACAGAAAAAGACAAGTGTATGTCTAAAGGTAAAGGTTTTCCCCTGACATTAAGGACGCTTCCAGACAGGCATTTATCCCAGGAACATTTGTGTTTAAAAGCTCGTGCTTTCTAGGGTAGGTGTACAGATGGCCTCCTGGAACTTTCCCGGAGAACATCCGAACACTGTCACCCCCTTCCCAAAAGCCCCTCAAACCACTTTGAAAAGTAAGAAAAAACTTACTTTGCCTCCATTAGTGGTCCGACAGCTCTCCTGATGCGTAGCAATGACATGCCAGGAGAGCAAGGGGGGAGGAATGATTTTTTTTCCTCTCCCCCCCCCATGCTCTCTTGGCGCATCATTGCTATGTGCCAGGAGAGTCATTGCTACACGCCAGGAAAGCTGTCAGACCACTAATGGAAGGAAGGTAAGTTTTTTCTTACTTTTCAAAGCGGTTTGGAGGGCTTTGGGGGCGGGAATAAGTGTCCTTGCAATTTTCTGGGCTAATTTAGCCCAGAAAATCGCAGGACAGCTGTCTGAAGATTGCAGTCCAGACAGCGGATAAACAGTGTGTTTATCCCGTGCCTTCCTGGAAGATGTGGAATAAACCCACTAACAAATTAATTCACTTGGTTTTCCTGGTTTGTGGTGAATTAATTTGTGGTTTCCAGAAATGTCATCTGGACAGCCCTCTTTTTGATGTGGGAAGTCCCTGAGTCTAGTCATGTCCGACTCTGGGGGTTGGTGCTCATCTCTATTTCTAAGCCGAAGAGCCAGCATTGTCCGTAGACACCTCCAAGGTCAAGTGGCCAACATGACTGCATGGAGTGCCATTACCTTCCTGCTAGAAGAGTACCTGTTGATCTACTCACATTTGCATGTTTTCGAACTACTAGGTTGGCAGAAGCTAGGGCTAACAGCAGTAACTCACTCCTCTCCCCAGGTTCAAACCACCGACCTTTCGGTCAGCAAGCTCAGCAGCTCAGCAGTTTAGTCCGCTGCGCCAACGGGGGTGTAGTGTATGTCTACAACTTCCCAAATCTCAGTGGCAAAAGTCCAAGGTATTATCCTTTAGCCCAGAGGTTTCCAAACATTTCATATTGGTGAACCACCACTTTATACACGCATCATTTTGTGACACAGTAATTCAATTTTACTAGAAAACTAAACCAATCCCTTATAAAAGATATGGACACATACATAGATTGTAGTATGGAAATGCATGGAGACACAACATATCTGGTGAAAACCTTTCATTATTTACTTCTTATTTCACATAAACACAGAGGTGTGTCATTATATTCACACCGCACACCTACACATGGCAGCCGACACACTAATTGTCACAACACACAATTTGGAAAGCTCTGTTCTAGCCCTTTGCACAATGGTCAGAACTCACACACACATACACACAGAGCTGTCAAACTCTTGCTGCAGCTTCCCTACAGGGGAAGAAAATACAGTGTTGTACCTCTGAGGGGAAAGCATGGGACAGCACACTTCACCTGTGGGTACATTCTCATTTCCTTTTTCCTGAGCCAAAATGAGCCTGTTTATCAATTTCTGAATCTCCTGAATTGTTCTTCCCGCCATTGGTAAAGAATAGTAACAGTGCTCCTCCTCAGGATTTGTCAGTTTGTGGGCTGTAGTTTTGGATGTTGCATAAATTATTAAAGCAGTGGTTCCCAAAAATTAGCCCTCCGGGTGTTTGAAACTTCACCTCCCAGAAGCTTCAGAAAGCTTGGCCAATTGTCAGGAATTCTGGGAACTGAGATCCAAAACAATTGGAGAACCAAAGTTTTGGAACCACTAAGCGGGAAGGTAGCCTTTTGTGCCCTGTTCCCCTAAAAAGACACATTCAGGGGCAGATGGTGGACTTATTGAGTAAAGCATTCTTCTTCTTCTTAGGTTTGTTTTTATTTTTGTTGGAAGACGCCTGTGCGTGATTTTTTTTAATGTGTGGAGGTCGGTGCACGGCCGGTCAACACACAGTCTTCACAGAGTGAGGTTCCAGCAGTGGTGTGGTTAACACAACGAGAGTGGCTTCTCAGTCTGTTGCAGCCTTCTTCCGCCTTCACAGCCGTTGTAACATGTACCATGTTATCCTCCGCCTGCTCCGCTGTTGAGGTCTTTGGGTCTTTGGATTGTGCTTGGTCTGGATCCTCCCCTGCGGCCACTCCTGGGAGTGCATCACTCCAGTGGTTGTGCCCACAGGTTCATCAGAACATGCAAGCCCCCTCACCACAGCAAGGTGACAATCCATCGAGGGGGAGTAAAGCATTGTTCCCCACCTGTCTGATGGAGTGTCCATTTATCCATCTAAAAGACCTCTCCCCAACACCCTCCTGCTGCTCCAAGCTCATATTTTGGAGATAAGAGGTAGCACTTTAGGAATTTCAAATTAAACCCAGAACAAATTTGCCACCATGTTGTTGCATGCCTTCAAGTCATTTCCTACTTATGGCGATCCTAATGCTTTCTTTCATGAGATTTTCTTGGCAACTTTGGTTCAGGATTGGGGGATACCATTGCCTAATGTGACTTACCCAAAGTCTCCCAGTGGGTTTTCTAACTGCGCAGGGATTCCAAACTTAGTCTCCAGTCATAGTCCAGTGTTCAAACTACTATGTCACTCTGACTTCATTAGTTAGAGAATAACTAAATTTAGAAAGGAGTGAACCTCAATTTCTTTTCTTTAACCAAGAAGAAAAAGATTAACAAAAATGTTACATTTCAATATTTTTTGTTATATTTCTTCCTCTTGTATTTCTAGCAACCCTTGATCTACTATGCCATTGGATGTCACCCATCTGCTCTCACTCCTTCTTCATAAGCCTTCTTTGTGACCTTACATACACTAAAGATTAAGGGAGTGAAACCTGCTGGGAAGGTACACAAAGGAGCTTTTTAAACAGCTGAGGTTTACCATCTGGGGCTGACTTGTCACTCCTACACATTTATCTGCTCAGTCAGAAAATCCAGAAATGTTTAGTCTACTTCCATCTCTCCCCCTCTTTGGTGGGGGAAAGGTGTTAATCAGTTGTGGTGGAGGGGGGGTCACAGAAAATATATTTTATAATATATGCATTTGTTTAAAGGAAGCTTTACCTGTAAGTGCTAGGACAACATTGTAATTTGACTGGTGTTCACTATGGCTTTATCGTAGTGGTGAAAACAAACCTGATTTTCAGATCTGGTATGGATATTTTTGACTCGTCACTTAATTAAGATTCTGGGTTGAATGTATTGATATGGTTTTGCAATTTTGTTTAAAGACCATCTTCATTTTCATTAGACATTATCCTATGCACACACACATCGTTTCTAAATATTTAGAAAATGGTTGAAAAATGAAGTTAAACGGAGCCCATCACATGACGCATGGAGACTTCCACCTTGTATTCATCATGCTCCATTAGTGAAGTGTTAAGAAAGTGTTAAGAAATGGGAAAAAGAGAAGATGGACAGAAATTGTCTTCTGAACCATTTTCACGATAAAACTGGTGAAATTTGTGACAAACACGTGGGATGGGATCGGTCAGATTTGCCTGAATTGATTTGATTTTGTGACGTGGGGGAATAGGCATTTTTATGGACGGTGTCCTACAAAGCAGTGATGCCCCGGTAGTCTCCCAAAATCCAGCCATCTAATCCTTGCCTTGCATAGATTTTTTAAAAATTAGT
This sequence comes from Anolis carolinensis, assembly GCF_035594765.1. Taxonomy (NCBI): domain Eukaryota; kingdom Metazoa; phylum Chordata; class Lepidosauria; order Squamata; family Anolidae; genus Anolis; species Anolis carolinensis. The sequence goes on along the minus strand of NC_085842.1, from coordinate 205,551,141 downwards.
ATTCATTAGAAATATTGCTTCTGCAGAGATCTCTATTTTGCTTTCACTTGATTCTGACCCTTTGTAATTGCGCTTTTCCTGCCTTTTCTTTTGCAATTTCGAAGTTCACAAGGTTTGTTTTTTACCCAAAAAAGAGAGTGGGCGGGAACTGCACTCTTTTATGTGATAAATCTGAAAATGGATAATTTTGGAACACAGGGCCAGAAACAACAATGTGTGGTGAAAAATGAGAAATAATATGATTTGCTTTCTGACACAATGGAACATAATCTGATGCTTTCACCACTTTATGGGATGTATTGTCCATAAAGTTTATATATTTAAGATATAGCTGATATAGGCACAATGAGAGCACAATGAGACTCCACTTAAGCATGGAAATCTACCTAGTATCCTGAGGAAAGTCACACACATTCATCCTCAGAGGGTGGCAAAAGCAAACACATGTTGAAAAAATACTGCCAAGGAAATGCCATGGTTTTAGGGTCAACATATGTCAGAAACTACTTGAAAGGACACAACAATGTATACAATATTGTGCTCTTCGTAGTCCTGCGTAGCAGCAGGTGGTGGATTTTTGCCTCAAATAAGACAGAAATCTGCTCTGGAATTTGATCCAAAGTTTAAAGGAACCAACTGTGTTGCCAAACCCATTTTCATTATTGGGTCTAGGTCTTTGGATAGCTAAATCCAGACTAATATCCAAAGTAGATTTCCACTTCCATTGAATTGCCAGTGGCCTTTGGGCCAAGAAGCCTCCATTCCCTATAGCATATAATAATAATAATAATAATAATAATAATAATAATAATAATAATAATAATAATAATAACAACAACAACCACCACCACCACCACCACCTTTTTTTTTTGTACCCTGCCTCCATCTCCCCGAAGGGACTCGGGGCAGCTTACGTGGGGCCATGCCCAGGTAAATACAGTCATTAGAAAATAAAAACACATCAGATAAAATACAATTATACATGTAAACATAGTAAAATAACAATGACATCAAAACACACACTTTAAAAACATGAGCAAAATTCATAAAAGCAAACTGGGCCAAAGTACATTGAAGTGTATATTGTAAACTGGAAAATAAGAGTAGGTGACCAAAGTGCTACAGTTAATAGGAAAACTTGAGATGAGATATAGACATATTTATCTTCTCTTATTTAGGAAAAGCCCTTTTTTGCCCCTCAGCTGCCCCGTCTGCCATTCTTTAACCCCTGCAATTTATTCTTGAAAGAACAGCCATTCAATACCCATCAGAGTATTACTATGGAACAGAAGAAGTGGTGGTGATGGTATAGCTTCAAGTCATTTCTGACCTAGGACAACCCTAAGACAAACCTATCGTGATTTGTTCAGAGAGGATTTGCCTCTGCCTTCCTCTGAGGTTGAGACAGTGTGACTTGCTCAAGATTAGCTAATGGGTTTGAACACTCACGGAGGGACCAGAGTTCTCATCCAATGATCAAATCACTGTAACACCCTGAGGCCTCTTCCACACGGCTGAATAAAATCCCACTTTATCTGCTTTGAACTGGAATATATGGTAGCGTAGACTCTGATAACCTAGTTCAAAACAGCTATTGTGGGATTTTCTGCCTTGATATTCTGGGTTATAAGGCTGTGTGGAAGGGCTCTGGGTCCAACAGAAGAGGTAAACTGTGCCAAAATCTCTGTAGTTGTTAAGAATGGAAAGTGAACCAAGCCTCTGCAAAAATTGCAGCACGGCTTATATGGAAATAAAGCAATGAAGTTAATGTTCTGGTCTTTCAGGTAGGAATGTGAACATTTGTCAGTTTCATTTCCATCCCACTTCTTGGTATCCCAGGGGCATTCTCAATCCATCCCAATTCCATACAAGATAATAAATTCCCCACCATACACACGGAGACAATGCATTATTTTTCTAAATTTACACGTTTCTATGCTTCCTCTGATAATTTATTTGAAATACACATACCATGGCCCTTCCACCCCCTCAGTTCTTCTAATATTAATATTTCTAGCTGTGCACATTTTTCAAATGAAACGCATAGTTTTCTTTGTCAGAACGCAGATGCCTCCACTCATGGATGGCTTTCTTCGGCTAGACATGCTTTGTCCCTCTATCAATCTGAGGAGGTGTGAAATCGATACCTTTGTTGGGAAATGCATACTCAGCTATTTGCATCTCTGCCTTCAAGTGTGCTGATCACAATAGCAAACACTTACGAGGGTTGTTAAAACACAAAGGAATAACAGGTTTGGTTTTCTAGTGAAGCTTATGCATGGCTGGGTCTCAGTTGTGTGGACAGAACCAAGAAGAGTAGTGGAAACTTTAGATCAATAGCTTTTAAAGTGAAAGGTAGAAAAAGAATATGTGAGTATGTGTTTTGTGTACATGGCATTCCCTTATATTCAGCTAATACCCTGTTTCCCTGAAAATAAGACATCCCCAGAAAATAAGACCTAGTAGAGGTTCTGCTGAATAGCTAAATATAAGGCCTCCCTTGAAAGTAAGACCTAGAAAAGCTTTTGTTTGGAAGCATGCCCACTGAACAGAACATCAGAGCATGCAGGATCGGTAAATGTACGTACAATAGATTGTTGTACATGGAAACAATGGTTGTAACATGAAATTCTTGATAGGATTCACAGTTTGGTTATGCTGGTTTGTGATGACAACTACTTACAGTATATAATAAATGTTCATTTTTTGTTGAACAATAAATGTGAATTCTTCTTCATGGAAAAGTAAGACATCCCCTGAAAATAAGACCTAGTGCATCTTTGTGAGCAAAAATTAATATAAGACACTGTCTTATTTTCAGGGAAACACGGTAGTGATAGTTGAGAAATTTGAGAAAAGGATGTGTTAATTTCAGCCCCTTTCCTCTTCGCTTAGAAGCTAAACAGCAAGAAAGAAATAACAGCCCTAGTGAATAATGATTTTGCCTGCCTCCAACTTGGTGTAAACTCACCAAAAAAATCCCTTATATATTCAGTCATTGTAATGGAACTGGGGCAAATTTTGCCTGGAGAGAATTGTACATCTGTGCTGATAAGAAAGTGGCATGGGGAGAGGACTACATTGGGTTTTGGCATTCCATAGAAATTCTTCCTGTGTCTCAATGCTGAACATAGCAAAATGGGAAGAGCTGCTAGGCAGAAATGGGGAAAAGTTTTATATAGTCAAATTTGGGGGTGGATAAAAGGCTTTATCAGAAGTTGTTTTTTTAAACCTGAAACCACTTTGGACACAAATATTAAAATATGGAGAACTAAAATGTAGCCCATTATATACAGTACAACCCACATATCCATGGGGAAATAGTCCTGAATTTTGCGTGGATATACAAAACCATGGATAATAGTGAAATGAAGAACTTCCAGCCCAAGAAAACGGTAGAGAGCTTTTCAAATACCTCATGTTGGTGACACACTTTACACATACATCATTTTGTGACAAAATACTTACATTTTACTAGCAAACCGACCCCTTATAAGAGATATAAGGTAAAGGTTTTCCTTGACATAAAGTCTAGTCGTGTCCAACTCTGCGGGTTAGTGCTCATCTCTATTTCTAAACCGAAGAGCCGGCATTGTCTGTAGACACCTCCAAGGTCATGTGGCCGGCATGACTGCATGGAGGGCCATTACCTTTCTGCCAGAGTGGTACCTATTGATCTACTCACATTTGCATGTTTTCGAACTGCTAGGTTGGCAGAAGCTAGGACTAACAGCAGGAGCTCACCCCGCTCACCGAACCTTTCAATCAGCAAGTTCAGCAGCTCAGTGGTTTAACCCGCTGTGCCATTGGGGACTCTTATAAGAGATATAGAAACATCTATACATTGTGATAAGAGATATAGAAACATATTTAAATTATAATAATGAAATGTATGGGGCCATAAAAATCTCATGAAAATCTTTCAATTACAGTATATTTAAGAAGATATTATTTATAAGGTAATAATATACATTTCTGAGATTTTTGTCATGAGTAACAATGTGTTAATATGTGCAAGTATTTTAAAAGTATCACTAATAAAATAACGCCTTATCAATACAATGGAATGTTTGAAATTGATGGGATGAACATAGCTTTTGAATATTTGGTGGACTATTAGATAAAGAAAAACATGCACATATTGTCATCAAGCATTTTTAAACTTCCACATTTCAGTGGTATTGCTTATTTGACACAGACTCAAAGGTTTCTCATTACATTCATTGACACACCTATACACTGGAGCCGACACACTAATGTGTTCATAACATCCAGATTGGAAAACAATGCTATAGAGTCATTGTAGAGGGCCTAGAAAATTAGAGGCCATCTTTTATCAGAAGTGGAGCCGCGGTGGTGCAATGCATTAAACCTTTGTGCTGGCCAGGCTGCTGACCTGAAGGTCACCGGTTTGAATCCGTGGGACAGGTGAGCTCCCATCTGTCAGCTCTAGCTTGCGGAGAAATGAGAGAAGCCTCCCAGCAGGCAGGTAACACCGAGTCTCCCCTGGGCAACGTCTCTGTAGATGGCCAATTCTCTCACACCAGAAGTAACTTGCAGTATGTTCTCAAGACGCTTCTGACACGATTAAAAAAAATCAGAAGTGGATAAATGAAACCATTGATACTGGGGGGGGGGGGGGGGTAGTATACTGTATATATTTATCGTGTCCAGTCTTGAAGGATCTGAGTGTGGTGTGCATGAGGGTTCTCCCCCTGCCACACACACATTTTTGTACTACACAACTACTGTTTAACCCTATACTACAGTCACCCATTTAGTTTAATGGTTGAGTGAGACATGTGAATTTGGTGTTTGTAGTTTTAAGTAACCTTCAGCTATGCTTCACTAGGTCTCTTTCCATGAACTACAGTTTGTCAGAAATGTGCTACAGAATAATTTATTTAAAAAGCAGTGTTGCATTGCCAAAAGAATGAAGAAACAGAACGTCGTGTTTTTAAGGGTACGAAAAACCTATTTTGCAATTCCAACACACTCTTACATTTCAGTAAAATCTCAAGATATCTGTGGTAGACACAATCTTACCATTCGCACAAGAGTACTTTTGGGTTCTGCTTTGGTTCTGTTTTATGTGACATTTTCATAGCCAGACAGTGAACAAAACATACCACCACCAGGCAAATATCATTTAAAAAGATCACACCGGCACAATGGCAGGAGAGGCAATATCCTTCCTCTTTGACAGCTTTTGTTTTCTACTTCAAAGATACCAAACTAATAACCTATGGACCAGGTTTACTCCCTGAGGCAATTCTACCTAATCCCCAGTCACACCGTTTGAGTCTTTTTTTTTGTCAGGGTATGGCAAAAAATGTCCAGTTTGATTCATAAGGAAATGACATATAGTGAATTATTCTTGCAAAATAAACATATTCCATCTATCCAGTTCTTAAACTCATTCTGACTTTGTAAATAAAGTTTATAAGTATAAACAATGCTTATAAATGTTTGTAAATAATGCTGTTTGATCCAAAACCATGAAGCTTTTGATGTGCCAAATGTCTTATGCAGCCTGACCAAGTCAATCTTTGGGGGGGGAGGGGGGGGGCATATATTTTGATCTTCACTCATTATCTGGAAAAAAATAGGATCCCTCAAGATTTTAAAAAGATAGATAGAACTATATTAGATCCATGTAGTCCAGTACTTCAGGGTCTTTATCGCACTATACGATTTATGCAATCATGGGTAGCAACAGCTTACCAATATGGTGTGATTCTCTGTTAAACCCTGAAACATCGTGCAACTGAGATGTTTCATGTATCTATGCTCCAGTGGCCATACTTCTGGTTAGGGGCATAACTCTATCCTCTGTCTCCCTCCTACCAGTTCTGCTGTTTTGTTTGTTTTCTTTTTAGTCAATTCATTAAAAACAACTTCACAATTTCAGAGAATTTTTTTAAAAAACAAAATCAAAACGAAATCTTTAATTGCTGCAAGGGGAAAGGGAAAGGGGGATAACCCTGTCACATTTGTGTTGGCATGCTAACACAACAGCAGATCAGCCATATTGCACATTGCAAATGCCAGGACCATGGCATAATTTTGAGCTATTGCCAGTTTTCCATCAATAAGAGAGGACAGGTTTGTTGCTGGGAGGTGGCAGACTGGCAACGGGTTGCACACAGTATCATCCAATAGGAACCATCACCAAATGTGACAGTCTTGCTTCAATTTGACACTTTGTGAGATGAAGTCCTAAAATAACAGTTCGAAATCTGCTCTCTCTGCTCTAGGAAATGCTAAAACAAGAGTTGATTGTAAAGAGGTACTATACAATCCCTGTAACTGCAGAATGGATATACATGTTTTCACTTATGCACTGTTGTAGCTCAGCAAGTGGCAGAGGATTTTTCTGATGATGAGTCAGAGAATGAGGGGAAAGATGGGTAAGGAGCCTGTGACTGATCAGAGAGAGCTGCAGGCAGATGAGACCAATGTTGTAAAATCTTGCCCTCATTACCAGGCAACAGGGGAATGTGAAAGTTCCAGTTCCCTTGAGAAAAGACCTTGGCCCGATGGGGAATGTTCTCGGGAAACTAGATTAGGCCTGAGAACACAAGGAGTGAAAAGTAGACAAACCAGATATTCTCATAGAATCAGATCTAAGGCACTGAAGGCCAGGTGTCTTTGGCATGATTTCATGGGTTTCTGGACAGACTTAAATTAAGTGGTATGGGCTTCAAACCTCTTAGAGGAGACAACGTTGCCAAAAGGCAGTGGTTCTCAACCTGTAGGTCCTCAGGTGTTTTGGCCTTCAACTCCCAGAAATCTTAACAACCCCTTGCCAAGAGAGATTAGGGAAGCCCCCTCACTCATGTCTTTTAGGAAGCAGCTGAAGACCTGGATGTGGGACCAAGCTTTTGGCCCATCCTAAAACACGGTTGATATAATCTGATGTATTCGTTGGATTAATGTGAAGTTGAATACAGACTGGCTCTGACTTTTGGCCCAATGCTACTGGCCTTGTTGTAACGGTCACACAGTGTTTTACTGTTTTAATGGGGTATGATATTGGTTTTTAAGTGTGTTTTTACGATTGTTTTTACTATATTTTGTATTATATGTGGCATTAATCTTGCCATTATGTAAGACCGCTCTGGGTCCCCCTGGGGGAGAAGAGCGGTATATAAATTAAAGAAATAAATAAATATTCCCACTGCCATAAGGGATGGCTCTCCTGTCTCTGCTCTCAAGTCTTTGCTTCAAGCATTCTCAGATTTCCTGTTCTGGTTCATCACTTTGTTTCTTGAAAGGGTTTACCTGTTTTCATGTTTATGGGTTTATGTATGAAGAACTGCTGTGGATTTTGGTTGTCTTGACTTTATGTACTTTGGCATTTTTTTGATTACTGCTATTTAGTATTTTCTATTCTACTGACCATTTTGGACTTGCCCTTTTCCCCTTTTTATCTGCTTTCTTTAATAAACATTTTAGGTAGAATTATTGTACTCTGGTATGATGCTGGGTGAAAAGGTGTTTCAGTGCCAGAGTGCAACATGCCCAGTTTCAGCTATTCACTTAATGCCTCCTATACCAGCTACATCCTCTTATCAGTATTCCATCATTTTGCACATTAAAAATAATCTGGTTTGCTATTATCCACAATTTCACATATCTGGGTAAAATCCAGGAATGTATCCTATCTTGGATAAAGGGGTCATATTTTTACTGATAATTTTCATGTAGTACATTAGTGCAAAATTTAAATCTTCAAGCAATCAAAAGTATTTGTGGGCCACTTAATGAAGTTGCTAAAATGAACTACAGACAACCTTCAAAAAATGTAAACCAAGCACAGACGTACAATTGTCATCTCTCATTATACATTATAATCTGTCTCCCCCCCCTCCCCCCGTATCATACACATTTATATCTCACGGTCAACTGTGTCTTATAGCAGATGTGAACAATTATGTCATTAATCTACCCTACTCCTTGAAACAGAAGAGACCCAGCAGGTAGTAATCCCTGGATCCAAAGGGAATTATTCTGCATTCTGTGTGGGATGCTTCACTTCTTTATAGACTCAGTTAAGCAGCATTACTGCAAATATGCATTTGTCAATGGTAATTTTACAGATGGGAGCTCTCCTAACAGATGGCCTTATCCTCCTCCCCATGGCATTTCCTTTTGAGTGTTTTTTCCCTTCTGTGACCAAAGACAGGTGCCATCAGGGAAGAAAGTCCATGCCCTCCATCCTTCCTGAGTCTCTTCAGTGTTTCCCCAACATCTGCACTTTGCCAGGTGTGTTGGTACCAGCTCAGTGGCACAAACACCAGCCATGCAAATTTTGAAAAGCAAAGCATAATAAAAAGGAAGATTTCTATAACAGGCAATAGCGTATTCCTAGAGATTGGATCATAGATATCCCCCTGTGATAATTGCCATCTGAAAGAAAAGTAGTGCTAATGTTGACAGAGCCCAGGGTGTCTGCATTTTCCTCGGGGACTGAAAAAGAAAATTGGCTTAATTTTTGCAAGGGTACCCCTCCAAGGAGAGTTCCCGTCCCCCTGAAAGGTTGCCATAGATACAGCTAGGCAAGCAATCTGCGTGAAATAAAAAAAAAAAAGAAATATGGAAAAATTAAGGCACCTGGAAGCATTGTATTCCCTTTGTGTGCCACAGGCTGGAGTCAGACATGCTTTTCTTCCCTTCTGAGAAATGAAGCAGCTTTGAAAAGAGGAACTGCCGACTGCCATGCGTGCTCATTCTACTTTTGCTTCCATTAAACAAGGTTTTGCAGGGATTTTTGTTATGTTGCTCCCAAATTCTTCAAAATCTTGTATCAGAAGCAACAGCTATAAAATGGAAAGCTTTGTGTACTTCACAGGCTCTGATTCTATCATTGTCCCCTCTCGCTGCTTTAAACTTTCTGAAATGCTTGTGTGTGTCTTCAGCTGATATCTTTTCCTCCAATGATGAAAACTCTGTGCTTAGTGATTAACCAGAATGTTGTGGAGTTGGTTATGATATATGATATATTTCAGGGAGGGGGTACATGGTTTCTTTGTCAGTGGGGTTGTAAAGCCATTTCAGATTTTAGTCTAACCTGTATACCACTTTATCCAAGGTGCTATACCTAATCTTTGGAATGTGTTCAGAATCCTGGATAGGTCCTATAGAACCTAGAATGGAATCATTAGCTATTGGTATAGTTTGAATGGAACTATGAATTATATTATACCCATAATCAAACTTCACCCTTTTCAATGTTTTATATTTCATTTCCTCCAGTTTCTTCCCATTGACCATGCTGGCTTTGTGTCTGCAATTTGAAGTCAAAAATATCTAGAGGATCAAGATATGTAAATTTATTTAAGCAAATGCAGCCGTGGTCAGAAACTGTATTTTGATCAAATAAAATATTGTTGGATATAGCAAAAGTTTAATCTTAACAGAAAACCTGAAAAGAAAAAGAAATATGGAACATATGCCAGACATTTCAAACCTACTGTCCACCAGCTGGGTTAGACTATCACTCCAAGGCCAGCACTGTTAGCTGGGAATGATGGGAGTTATGATGTTAAACACCTGGAAGACACCAGGTTGTGGAAGGCTAACACAGATCATCATAACTTCCACAAATTTGATTCATGAAATTTCCAATACATAACCACGAAACCAATACCCAAAACCCAGGAGGAAATAGTGTTAGATCCTCCAGACAATTTTATGGTATGCTTCTCCAGGAAGTTACCATAAAGTTGCAATGGATAACCTAACAAAATCTTAGAGAAATTATATCTCTAGAAATCTCTAGGTCCTCCAGTGCAACTTTACGGTATGCTGGGATCAAAAGTCAGTGAATTTAATGAGCTACAGTTTCAGATAAATGTGGTCCAGCCAGGAATGTATCTCCCACAGATAGGTATCTCCTGCAGATACTGTATTGTAAAATTATTCAGAGCAGTGTTTATTTTGCATAGCAATACTTGATTTCCATATTTTAAGATGACCTTTCCAGGATCACAAAACTTCTCACAACAAATTGGGAGGTAATAGAATATAACTATGAGTTTGAGAAGTAATATGGGTGAGAATTGGGATCCATGAGACAGTATGGTTCCACACCTTAGATAATTGCCACATGATTCTTCCATTGCTGTTTTTTTTTTCTTGTACTGCTGTTTTCAAATTGATTTTTACATCACGGGAGTGAAACTCTTTGAAAATGAAAAAAAATGTTTAGGCTTTTTTTTATCCTCCAAAAATTTGCATTCTGCACCAGGCTTTGAATCCAATTGCAAATCTTGAATTGCTGAACATAAACTTTCAAAGAGAATAAATTTAAATACAACCTTAAGGCAACTGAATACATTTTACTTGATTGCTTTTGTCTAACATTGGGAATTAAGCTGATTGAACAAAAATGCATTAATAGACTATTGTTGATCACAGGTTTCCCATTCTGTAGAACATCTGTATGCCGAAGGGGGGAAGTATTCAAGCCCATTTACATTTAGAAAAGTTGTAATTCTGAAATGTATGGTTTGTTTCTGTTTTTCCTCTTCCAGCACCTGCAATTATCGTGCCACCGAAAAGGATTCACAATGTAACTGGAGCACAGGTCTATCTGTCCTGCGAAGTCAAAGCAGTCCCAACTCCCATCATCACCTGGAAGAAAGTATGTTTTCAAAAAGTAGCCCTTTTGAATTACCTAAATGACTTACAGGAACTTTAATAGTCATCCTTCTGACATGACCATTGTGCTGAAACCTTCCCACATCTAATAATTTCCAAATGTGTTGAACTGCAACTTTAAAAATCCTTCCAATGTAGGATTCTGTGAGTTGTAGTCTAACCCTTCGAGAGAATGCCAGGTTGGAGAAAATATCTCTTCAGGCTTTAAGAAGGGTCTTCTCTCTCCCCATTTTTCTTTCTTTCTTTCTTTCTTTCTTTCTTTCTTTCTTTCTTTCTTTCTTTCTTTCTTTCTTTCTTCCTTTTCTTTTCTTTTCTTTTCTTTTCTTTTCTTTCTTTTTTCTTTTTTTGCAGAGTTCAAAGCTATTTGTATAACCAGCCCATCTTCTTCTAAGTAAGATCTGGTGCCAGGATACAGTTGGTACCTTCAGACAGTTGCCAGACTCCTAGCAAGACCTATTACAATGGGTAGTCACACTCCTTTTTATTTACCCAAACCTGGCAAGAGCACACTTATGCAGTTAGGTCACTCTATATTAGCTTGAAACCCTAAAGTGTGGGACACTGCGGGTAGTTTATGTCAGGGTATTGTGTATTGTGAAATGTTAAAATCAATCTGGGTTATTAGAAATGCCTTATGTGTTAGTTTTTCGGCAAGGCATTTCAGCAGTTATGGAGTTAATGAGAGTCTGCTATGATTGACGTATCACAGGACCAATGGGGTCAAGTTTGTTTTGACCGGGACTTTCTTTCTTGTTCCTGTGGAATGCAGAGGAGTGTCTAGAGCGAAGAGCAGTGTGTACTCTGTGTGTGCATGAGTCGCTTCGGCAAGAGAACTCATGGAGAGAAGGACTGATTTACTCTATTTTGTATATAGTCATGTAAATAAAGATTGATTGCCGTTGGATTTCCAACCGAACCCTCGTCTGCTGGAGTGTGTTTGTCCAGTGCTGTTTTTCCACACCGGGAGACAGTCTGGAGAGAAGGAGGTGAAGACCGGGATGGTGAATTTTTGGACTTCACTCTGCTACCCATCATCCCCTGACAGTTTAGCCTCTACAAACCCGTTCCTGGCAGAAATGCTTGAAGAATACTAAATGAACTCATTGAGGAGACACCAGAAAGTGATGAAGGCAAAAAGTTATGGTCAGATATATCTCAAAATATATACCTTGATCCTGTACAGCAGTGGTTCTCAACCTGGGGCCCCAGATGTTTTTGACCTACAGCTCCCAGAAATTCCAGCAAGTTTACCAGCTGTTAGGATTTCTGGGAGCTGAAGGCCAAAAACATCTAGGGACCCCAGGTTGAGAACCACTGCTGTACAAATTAGTGGAGTTAAACATGACAATGTGAGAATATGCAAGGTGTATAGCTCCACAGAAAGGGTGAGATAAATGACCACATCTGATATGATTGCTTGTGAAGTTATATTTAAAGCAGAGGGGGGCGCATTGTGGCCATTTTGAAGCTTTCTATCCTCCAGAGTTTTACACCATTTCCCTCTCCAAAACAGAGCTGATTATCTTTCTTGGAACTGTCCAGAAAAGCAATTCACAGCTATTTAAATTTCTTTTAAAATACCTGTTTTTTAAAACGATGAATAGACTTCTACTATGGATGAGTAGCAGTGTACTTAACTCCTGGAAAGTCCCACAAGCAGAAATTTTTCCTCAAAATTCAAAGCAGTCATCAATCTCAAATCTAAAGCATTCTCACATGATTAAATGTTGCAGGTCACTGAGTCCCCAAAGGGAGTTCAGCTCCTAGAAGAATTGCCTGGAGACAGAGTCAACATGGCAGTCCAGGTTCGAGGAGGTCCTTCTAAACATGAGAGCACAGGCTGGGTTTTGGTAAGTTTGTGTCAGGATGAAAAAAATATTTTTTTTGTTGCAAACTGTCTCTTCCTTATGGGAGAAGAGAGATGAGAATCAAGTGATCACAGAGTTGGAAGAAATCCCATGGGTCATCCAATCCAACCCATTCCCATGTAGGAATACACAATCAAGTTGAAAAATTATATACTGGAACACAGGAGGAAATGGATTATAGATGAAAACAGGACTTGTTAATCATAGGTGACGGGAATGTAAAAGTAGGAAAAAAGCAGAATCAAAAGCTGTAGAAAAAATTAAGCAGAGAATGAAACAGGAAAGCACCAATTGAATTTTGCAAGGCAAACAGTTTTTCCATAACATATACATTCTTTAAGCAACCAAAGAAACAACTATATACATAGACATCACCTGATAGCAGGTGTAGAATTCAAATAATTGGGTGCAGAAGATGGATAAGCTCAATCAACTCTGCAAAAATAAGACAAGGACCAGATTCTGGTACAAATCATGAACTTTTGATCAAAAACTATAGTACAGCTAAGGAAGAACATTAAACTAACCATCATTTCAAAATACAATCTGAAAAATTGTCTTGTAGAATTTTAAAATAATGTAATAATGTTAATTGGTCTTATGTACTAAGCCCAATTGACTGGGAACCAGAAAAACTTTGAACTGAAGCTAGTGGGATTGTCAGGGAGAAATACAAAAAGACACTATCAGCAGTCAAGAAGAAAGAGAAATCATAGTGGATGACTGATGAAATTCTTCAAGCAGTCAATAACAGATAAGAAGCAAAAGTAAACAGTTTAGTGACTTGCATACACACCTGGGAGGTCTCTATAAGTCATGTTTTCCATTTGAAGTTACAAATTAATTTTTGGAATAGAAGTTCAGAAGCACCGTGAACTACACAAAAGGCTGCCATGGGTCACACAGTTCCCACACTGTTGAAATATTTGAGAATTGCATTGACATGCACTAACTCTTTTCATTGCTACACTTAAGGTTTTCATCTTTGTGGATGTGTCTTCCTCTCCCCTTCCCTCACCCAACACTGCAGATTAATCCACTGACAAAAGAAGACGAGGGGGTTTACCAGTGTCATGCTGCAAATATGGTGGGAGAAACACAGGCAGAGGGGAATATTAAAGTCCTGGAACAAAATAAACATAAGAAGGCTTACTTCCCAGCATCAGAAGACATGAAGTAGAATCAAGGTAATGGCGGTTCTAATAGTCCACTTTATTCTAGGAGTACATTTCCAAAACAGCTTTCATACTTCATCAGCAATCAAATACTTGTTTAATGTGTTGTCGAAGGCTTTCATGGCCGGAATCACAGGGTTGTTGTATGTATTCCGGGCTGTATGGCCATGTTCTAATGTCTCTGAACAAAGGATGCCCCCAGGCAGGAAAAGCCAGAAAATGAACCTTTCCAATGCTAATTAAGGTGATGAACCGCAACATTCTCACTGGCTTCCAACTGACAAAGAGTTCTTCTCACACCCTGGACTTTCCACAGATATATATTAACCTTCCTTCCTTAGTTTCTCCATATGTCAGAACATCTGAGGATGCCTGCCATAGATGTGGGCGAAACGTCAGGAAAGAATACTTCTGGAACATGGCCATACAGCCCGGAATACATACAACCCCAAATACTTGTTTGTTCACGATGCTTTATGGCAGCGTGTCAATGGAACAATCAGGGCTCCTCATAGTCATTGTCCATGGACCAGTTCTAATCCACAGGCCATCAACTGACATTTACTGGGGTGTTTCCAGCAAAGAAATATGGAACCAGGTACTGGCACATTGCTGAACCCAACATCAGATAGATTAAGAAGCACTGCTCTTTATCATTCATAAATAGCAGCTCCTATCAGCCCCAGCCAGCCTAGCCAATGGCGAGGGATGATGGAGCTGCTGTCTAACAACATTCAGGGCCACATACCCTACCCTACGGAATGATATAAAAAGGATAAGTTCTTATCAGAGATGCATGTAGTTTCAGTTCCAACACAGAGGAAAATGAGCGGTCCAAGAATTTCACTGGCCAAAACACATTTTGCGCCTCAAATGTCAACCCTGTTTCTGGGTACAATATATTTGACCTGCTGATTCCAAAAATGGCACCAGTTTCTCCCTGTCAGCTCTAGTTTCTGAATACAGGACATATGCCATATACCAGTCTTGACTCTGCTCACCCATAAAAAATCAGAATATATTAATGTAGTGTTTAAATTAATATCTTTTTAAACATGGATACATATTGAACATTGAAAGAAAAGTGGACTACACAAAAACCTCATATTTTATGCCAAAAGCACATCTTTATAATGCAAACTTTCCATTATAAATTTAACCATATCTAAGAAACTAGAGCCAATGCATGCAGTCTATGCAATGCAGTTTTCTGAATCAACACCGCAGATAACCCCAGGAACAGGCCTAAAAGCCAACACACCTAGAATATTTGCATTTATAGTTGGGGGATCTTTTCCAGTTGTGCACATGAATTAAGATGAATATCAACTCTTCAAAGCTTATCTAGTTTGGGGGTAAAAAAGAAGAAAAATCATTCAGAGATTCTGTTTCTCATAATGCTGTTTCAAAACTTGGAAGCTTTCAGCATTAGAAATACATTGTGGGATGGGACAAGCAAATTTCATCTGACGTGGTTTAGTGATTTGAGTGTTAGACTATGACTCTTGAGACTGGGGTTTGAATCCCTTTCCCCTTGGCTGTTAGAACGGGCTGGGTGACCTTGGGTAAATCACACTCTCTCTGCCGAAGGCGAAAGCAACACAACCCCCCCTCTTAAAAATTTGTTCAAAAAGAAAACCTTTGCTAGGTTCCCCTTCAAGTTGCCATTAGTCAGAAATTACTCAAAGGCACACAGCAATAATAATAACAAAGCAAATCCAAGCCCCAGAGTGGTATAGTCCCTCCAGGGAGATAGGGCGGGGTATAAAAATAAAGTTATTATTATTATTATATTATACTGATTTGAGACTGAAGCTCATGTTCCCACTCAGCCATAAAAAGCCACTTGTTGACCTCCATACTCTTTCATCCTAAGAGGAGAGCAATGACAAAAACACTCTGAATACATCCTGCCAAGGATAGGGTTACCATAGGTCTGTCAACATGAAAGAACATGACAATAGAGGAATTCCAAATACCTAAGACTGCAGGGATGGTGAATCTCAATTTTTCTAGGGTCTAGAAAATGTGAACAATAAAGATGCTCAGGGCTTTTTCCCCATGCAAATCTGTGCAATTTGCCTAGAAAACATCAGAACCACTGCACAGCTTATTCTGAGAACTATGTAGCTTTTGGTATGGAATAAACTCTTTTCAAGCAGCCACATGTGTTTTGTGTAATATTGCTTTTTTACATAGAAGCAGCAACAAAATGTTCAGAAGAAAATCACCTGGCTCATGCTTTGGCAACATTGTTGACCTGCATATTTTTGTTGTGCAACCTTGCAACATTTATCTAGAAAACAGCCATGTTTCATTAACAAAAATATGCAAAATCAGCAATGCTGTATGGCAAAACTATATAGCTATTTTTCTGCAACATTGCTGATTTTGCCCAGCATCATTGCTGTTTTCTACATAAAAGAGTAACGTTACTCAACAAAATGTTGTCCAACAAAATGTGCAAAATCCACCAACAGAAACAATGCTACTCAAGAAGCCTGCTGCAATTTGAGGGAATTATTGATCTGCCATTTTTCTTTCCACGTAGGTTTCTTGAGTAGTTGAGAACTCCATCATAAAACTGACAAATTTCCATTATTTCCCTACTAATTTGTGGTATCCTCTGACAGAGGACAAAAAAAGAGAATAAGGTGTACCAGAAAAGCATTTCTTATTTTTAGATCATTCTTCAGTTGTTTCAGAAAAATTAACATGACTGTTTTGCAACTAAATAGCAATACAGGCCTCTACCTTGGCAAAAGCCCCCTCTCCCTTGCCCATGCTCTGAATAGTGTGCCTCTGCTTTTGTGTACATGCAAGGACCCGTAACACTCCTACAATTGTTGTTACCATTTCTCCTCTGCTTTCCCACAGGAAGAAGCAATGACCTCTGATGGAATTGGAGCTGAGCAGACTAGAAACCTGTGAATTAGTATTTTACTTTCGTACCTGTCAAGGACTAGAAGACAGTCTTGATGTTCTTCTGGCTTACTGTTGCAATTTTTACACCCTTTTCTAGAACGTCTGATTAATATTGACCATGTAGTTGATGTATGTACCAAATTCTCAATAAAAGCATGTTTTTGTAATATTTTAAAATTACTTGTTTTGATATTCTCAAATATATTTTACAATACAGCATCTTGAAAACAAAGCTAAGTGCCAGCTGTCTCAGTATAATTAACAATAGCTACAAATTTCAAGTATAACTCTTACCTGTAGAATTAAATCAAAGGAGACTGAGAATTTATCATTTTGACTTTTTCACTGCCCAGTGGTAAAGATTGCTTGTGCTGAATCTTTAACAGGATTGCCACATTTTTCTTCTCTGAGGTCCCTTTTACACCACCATATAAAATCCAGATTATCTAATTTGAACTGGATTATATAGCAGTATAGACTCATAATTTTAAGATTTTCCCGACATTAAGTCTAGTCATGTCTGACTGTGGGGGTTGGTGCTCATCTCCATTTCTAAGCCAAAAATCCCGACATTGTCAATAGATGCATCCAAGGTCATGTGGCCGGTATGACTGCATGGAGCGCCATTACCTTCCTGCCAGAGTGCTATCTATTGGTCTACTCACATTTGCATATTTTTGAACTGCTAGGTTGGCAGAAGCTGGGGCTAACAGCAGGAGCTCACCTCGCTCCCTGGATTCGAATCGCCGACCTTTCGGTCAACAAGTTCAGCAGCTCAGCAGTTTAACTTGCTGTGCCACCAGGGACTCAACTCATAATCTCATTCAAAGCAGATAGTGTGGATTATCTGATTTGATAAACTGATTTATATGTCAGTGTAGAAGGGACCTGGGTTTTATAACTTTTGACAGCAATTTTCTTTATGCAGAAATTAAATGAGTTTTAAATCTTAACACACTTTTGTAATTGATAGGTGAGGAGGGATGGGGGGGCATCCTACATATATTCACATGGGAATATATGTAGGATGCACAACTCTCTTCTGGTAATGTCAGACATTATGCCAAGGTTGGATAACTGGCTTTGTGAGGTTTCAGATTGCAAATCCCATACCACAGAATTGGCTATCCTGTCTAGGCTAATGGAAATGCAACACTTGGAAATCCATTTCTGCCCATTCCTGAAATATCACTTGTATAGGCTGCAATCCTGTAGGACTCAAGAGCACCGTAGGTCCACATACAGATTGAAGCTGTACTCAGCTATATAAACCCCCCACCACCAATTACTGAAAAGCCTCTGAAACCCCCAGCAGTATCTTGTTCCATGAGAAGCAAACAGATTTGTAGAAGCATCTGGCTACATCCCCATAACTAGACGGAATATGATTAGAGCAGGGCAGGGGATCCCAGTGGGTGATGTAATTATTGTATGTCTTACTATGGGGAGGCAGCTAGATTCTTCAGCAATCCTGCCAACTCCCCATGAAGCAGGGAATCACTGTGCTCTGTGAGTCAGAGGCTTTTCAAGGTGGGAGTTTTTAGGTGCTTAAGAGGGAAGTTAGACCTTCGGCAGGGCCTAAAATGTACATTTGCACACACAAGGAAGCTTACATGCACAGATCTTGATGTTTAATAAACTAATACACACTTGGCTACAAAGGCGCAGACTCAACTGAGGAAGCTCAAATTATATGCCCTTCTGCCTCAACTTCTTCCTTTCTTTTCTGGCCCTTCTGTGCTGCACAAGTAAAAATCATTCTCATTACTTTTGAGACAAACCACATATTTGCTTCATGCAAGATTAATAGCTGTGAAAAAAAACTTTTGTGTCCTGTCATGAGCAAAAAAGCAGAGGGATCTGGAGCAGCATCCTTCAACACTGAGAAACAAGAACAATGTGTCTATTGGTGTGAAGACAGTTCTTAATGCCCATCCACCCACCATACAGCCCAGACTTGGCTCCATGTGATTTCTTTCCCTGAACTCAAAATTCACCTCAAAGGATGTCATTTTGAAACAGCTGGAAATGTCCAAGCAGCTGTGACAAGGGCTTTGAACAACATCTCAAGTGAAGACTTCCTTTACTGCTGTGAAGAGTGGTGGCAATGCTGCAATCATTGTATTCCATCACAAGAAGCCTTTTTTCAAGGAGATAAACTGTAATTGCATGCATGTTAAATAAAAATAAATAAATCATTCTCATTACTTTTAGAACAGACCACACAGGGTTATGCTTCACTATTACAGTGATTAGGGCATAAAATAAATTACCACTTCTCCTCACAAGCTTTTGAAATCAAGATTCCATTCTGACCAAAGATATGTACAAAGAAGTTGCTTAACCTGATTGCTGAACTATAGAAATACCCTCCTGTTATTAATTTTTAAGCCAAAGCAGCTTGTTGCTGCCATCTGGTGGATATCTTTATACATTATCTCAGTGATTGCTTTTGCAGTACTGCACGCAACATTTTAATACAGAGCAGATACAGTACTTTAACTTTCTTTTAAAAATGTGAGCAAAAATGGACTATTTCTGATCAGAGCAGGTCTTCCCCACTGTGTTAGCAAGAGGGCTTAAACCTCCACTCACAGTTTTATCCCAGTAAATGTACATTGATTAAATCTTGAGTCAAAGGCTGGGAAAGTTAAAAGGAAGGAACACCACAGTGTTAGCTTCAGTTGTGGCAGAATTTAAAACATCTTTCATTTCAAAAAGGCTCTAGCAGTGGATTTCAACCCCAGATGTTTTGGCCTTCAACTCCCAGAAAACCTAACAGCTGGTAAACTGGCTGGGATTTCTGGGAGTGGTAGGGCAGAACACTTGGGGACCCACAGCTTGAGAACCAATGCTTTAGAGCCCGTCTATCCAGACTGAACTTCTGTTTCCCTTATCTGCTTTTGCAGTACATGAACACAGGACAAAATCCAATGGTGCTCAAGTGGAAGTATGTATTTTCATTGGAGAAGATTTTGAAGATACATCGGAGAGGTGGAGAGGGGATGAAACCTCATCTCTTCTAACAATATAGATCAACAAAACCACAGAGCTTAGTTGTATTCCAATCTAAGGAAGATCTGATTAAAAAATGATTATAACTTATTTAATTGCAAATACTGCAGTACACTTTGATGTGAATATATGCTCCACTTTATTTCAAACATTCAGGATTTATCCCGAGGCTTCAAATGATGACAACCTTCATACAGAAGCAGTACAATGACAACAATGCCATTCCAAAACGTCAAAGAAAGAGTTCCATCCCACTTTGTTTACCGGTTCCCCAAATCAGGGCTCTCTGAACAAGATCACATTTGAACCAATGGAAAGAAACAGTATTCTGACACATGGAAAAAACAGTGACAAGTTGTTATTGGTTTTCTTTCTTCCGCTTCTATAGCTTTCCAGGCATCTTTATGAGAAACGTACAAAATGGTTTGTCAGGATATGGAGCCTCTTCTTTGCAGCCTGTTCAGTAGCACAACAGCCACAGTCCACCTGGTTGTCGACGCAGGACATCCTTTAATCTCCTGTGTTTTCATATGCTGTCCAGCTTCTTTAAAATGTATGGAGCTTATGAAAGAAACAGATGCTTGTCACCACTATTATAACAATAAATTCCATAAATTTATCATCAGTAAAGCAAATTAAAAAGTTAAAGCAGGAACTGCATTCAGAATCTTTTTCCCACCCCCTTCAACATAAATGGCTTTATCTGTGAATAGATTGAGTTATTTTCCTGTTATTGAGAAAAATTAATCATTCTCACTATTAGATCTTACCTTAAACACCACATGATAATGTTAAACATTTTACAGCTGCCTCTTTCATTTCCCCAAAAAATCAATTATCTGTATCTACATACTATTAGTCACTGAAGAATTATTTCAGTCTCACCTTTTGAATCTTATACAAATCCATATTCCTTTTCTCCAAATGCAAGTCCCAATTTTATATACAGCTCTATTCTCTATTCAAATCAAAATTCTGTTTCAAATAGTACGGATTCCAAAAGTACGATCCCATGCATGTCTTTCCAACTTCAATGGAACTTATTCCCAAGTAAGTGCCTAAAGGACTACAGCATTATTTAAAATATTTTGTACACTGTTCCTTCTTTGTAGGTGCTACTAGAGAACCTGATACACCACAAAAGAGTGTGAGGAGGAAATAGAGAAACAAGTAACAAGCATCAATTCTAGCTAGTCCCTAAATAGAGTTGGTTTTTCTGAAGAGCTATGGTTAATCAATACTATCTCTAAACCCTGTGTATGCCATGCAATGGCAATAAGGCAACTGTGAATTCCAGAACTTTGAATTCCATGTAACTTATTCATGTCCCAGTGTGCTTCTGAAAGCCTTATAAAATAACTTTTATGCAAAAAAAAAAAGAATTTCATGATTTTGCTAGTATCTCATCTACGAAGGATACATGTGCACTGTAGAATTAATGAAGTTTGACCAAACTTTAACTGCCATGGCTCATGCTATGGAATTCTGGGATTTGTAGAGTCCAAGACATTTCATTATGCAGACAAATGTAAATAAAAATACTCAAAAATCCAAAAAAATTAATAATTCGTAATGAAAACTTTTGTTCTGAAGTATTTTGAATGAGGGATACTCAGCCTAAACTTCCAGAGAGCTGTAGGTTATCCAAATATAAGCACCGGGCGAGTATTGTATTTTATCACATAATAGTCGCACTTCCCCATTTTGGGGGAAAATGTATGACTATTATGCTGTGAAAAAAGATATCTTTGGGGGGGGGGGGGTCCACTGCATAGTAGTCCTTCTGAAGATGCAGCTGTACAGGTAGGCATTCAGGAGGCTGTGCCCTCAAAGCTTAGCTGCAGAGGGGAGAGGTAGGAGCGTGGGCGACTTCACCCATCCACCCGCCTCTCCCTTCTGAGCTATGGAACCTTTAGAGCTAGTGACATCCCCCTCTCCACCCTGTTTATAAGCTTCGAAGAGACAAGCTAGGAATGGGCAGGGAGGGAGGTCTCGCTAGCCTCTCTCTTCCGAGCTACAGTGGCTCCTCTATAGCTTACAGGGAACAGGTGGGCAGGAAGGTGGGTGAACTCACTCCCTGGCCCCTCTGTCCCCTTTCCTTGGCACTGCAGGTTTGGCATTGTGAAAAGAGTAGGCGCACCCTTAATTTACTTGCCCAGATGACTGGACTAAGGGTGCAACTATTATGCTGAGAATTTTGCCTTCTACCAACTATTATGCAATGTTGACTATTATGCCATAAAATATAGTATATATTCAGCCAAACATATTTTGTGTTCTGATATTGCAGTGAGGTTCTTTCCAACCCTAGATTCTTAAAGACACATGCTCCTTCTACTCTTAAACTACAGACAGTCCACAAGTTACATCCAGGATTGTTAGCCACAGTAGTCCATGCCTTGGATACATCCAGATTGGATTATTGTAATGTATTCTACATGGGGCTACCTTTGAAGCTGGCCTGGAAACTGCAACTGGTGCAAAGGTCGGCAGTCAGACTTCTAACTGGAGCTAATTACTGGGAGCACATGACACCCCTGTTGAAGCAGCTCCACTGACTGCCAATAAATTTCCAGTCCCAATTCAAGGTGCACGTTAGGACCTACAAAACCCTAAATGGTTCAGGCCCTGCCTATCTTCATTATTGCATCTTCCCTTATGAACTGGCACAGGCTCTAAGATGTGCCAGAGAGGCCCTCCTCTCACTTCCACCACCGTCACAGGCATGGCTGGTGGAGACAAGGGAGAGAGCCTTCTCGGTGGTGGCCCCTGAAATTTGGAACTCCTTCCCCAGGGAGATTAGGCAAACCCCCACACTGTCCTCCTTTCGCAGGGATCTGAAAACCTGGATGTTCCAGAAATCATTTGAGAACTAGTCCCTCGTTTTAAATGCCCAGTCCCTAGGTCACCAAATAATACTCAACAAGCCATTTTTTTTTCAAAATCCAAGTATATCACAAAGACAGAAAGTGGGGTAAAATCTGTTGTTGAAGGCTTTCATGGCTGGAATCACTTGGTTGCTGGGAGTTTGCCAGGCTATATGGCCATGTCCCAAGAGCGTTCTCTCCTGATGTTTCACCCACATCTATGACAGGCATCCTCAGAGGTTGTGAGGTATGTTGGAAATGAAGTCAGTGAGGTTTATATATCTGTGGAAAGTGGGATATAGAGTTCTTGTCTCTTGGAGGCAAGTGTGAATGCTGTAATTAATCACCTTGATTAGCACTGAAAGGCCTTGTAGCTTCAAAGCCTGGCTGATTCCTGCCTGGCTGAATCCTTTTTGGGAGGTGTTAGCTGACCCTGATTGTGTCATGTCTGGAATTCCTATTTTCAGAGTGTTGTTCTTTATTTACTGTCCTGATTTTAAGAGGTTTTTTTTTAATACTGGTAGCCAGGTTCTGTTCATTTTCATGGTTTCCTCCTTTCTGTTGAAATTGTCCACATGCTTGTGGATTTCAATGTATTTTCTGTGTAGTCTGACATAGTAGTTGTTAGAATGGTCCAGAATTTCTGTGTTCTTAAATAATATGCTGTGTACAGGTTGGTTCATCAGGTATTCTGCTCTGGCTGAGGCATGTGGACAATTTCAACAAAAAGGAGGAACCCATGAAAATGAACAAGATCTGGCTACCAGTATTAAAAAAAAAAAAACCTCTAAAACCAGGACAGCAAATCAAGAACAACACAGAAAACTGAGAAATTCCAGACCTGAATCAATCAGGACCAGCTAACACCTCCCAACACTGGATTCCCCCAGGCAGGAATCAGCCAGGCCTTGAAGTTGCAAGACCATTAAAAGCTAAACAAGCTGACTAATTGCATAATTCACACTTCCCTTCAGCAGACAAGAGTTCTGGGTATCAGCAGACAAGAGTTCTGGGTATCTGGGTACCATCCTGGGTATTCCTGAGAGAGAGAGAGAGAGAGAGAGAGAGAGAGAGAGAGAGAGAGAGAGAGAGAGAGAGAGATAAAAACCGCACTTGACTAGTTTCTAACAGACCTCACAATCTCTGAGGTTGCCTGGCAAAGATGTGGGCGAAACGTCAGGAGAGAATGCTTCTGGAACATGGCTACACAGCCCGGAAAACTCACAGCAACCCAGAGGTGAAATCTTCTGAGTAGGGGCACAGACTGCAACACAAACACCAAAGGGGAGTTAAGTTTGCCCGTGCCTGGTGTAGATACATTTCTAGCCTAGTCTAGTTGGCTCGTTGCGGCCCTATTAATTAAGATTCCCACCCCGATGAACTACGTTAATAGCCAACGTGTGTAATAACCGGTTCTTCCCTCGAGGGCGGCCTCCCCTTTCCATGAGGCCTGCTCCCTCCACGTGGAAGGAAAGAAGGCAGGCCCGAGGCACTCACTGATGCGCAGCAGGGCCACGTAGAGCAGGAACGTGCGGACCGAGGAGAGGACGTCCTCGCGCATCTTCCGCTTCATTTCCTCCGGGTCCAGCTTGGGCCCCAGGCCCTCGATACGGAACATGGCCTCGCCTGCCTCCTCCCGCTTAGCAACGCCAGTCTCGCCTTCGCTCCCGACTGCCTCACGTCGCCCCGCCCTTCTGCGTACGGGCGCCCACTGCGGACAAACTGATTGCCTTCGCCCTTCTCGTCCATTAAAAGAGACCAGCGTTGTCTTCTTCCGCGATTGCAGTCAACACTTCCGGTATAAAAACGAACTCATTTGAAAGAGAGGTTCTTGCTGTTGATTGAGAATCAACGAACCCCCGATGGCGCAGTGGGTTAAATACTTGTGCTGGCAGGACTGATGACTTTGAAGGTTAGGTTGCTGACCTGAAGATTTCTCAAGTCCTTCCTGACACAAATAATAATAATAATAATAATAATTCATTCAAATGATTCATTGGAACTTGTGCCAAAAATACCATGTGTCTGCGACAAAGAACTGGTGGGATCACAAGCCGGAAAAGTTACAGAGAATGAACATGTCAAGCTACTCTGGGACTTTCGAATTCAGACAGACAGGGCTTTGGAGCACAATACTCCTGACCTCACATCATATTAAAAGACAACGTATGGATTGTCGATGTTGCAATCCCAGGTGACGGCAGGATTGAGGAGAAACAACTGGAAAAGTTGACACGATATGAGGATTTAAAGATCGAACTACAAAGACTGGCACAAGCCAGTCAAGGTGGTCCCAGTGGGTGCAGTGCCTAAAGGCCTTGGCCTGCACTTAAATACAATCGGTGCTGACAATATTACCACCTGCCAGCTGCAGAAGGCCACCTTACTGGGATCTGCTCACATTATTCGTCGATACATCACACAGTCCTAGACACTTGGGAAGTGTCCAATGTGTGATCCAATTCAACAGCCAGCAGAGTATCTACTGTGGACTCATCTTGTTGTGTTTCAAATAATAATAATAATAATCGGAAATGTGGGTTCTCTGTCATGTTGCGTCTCTTTCCTACATGGGTTAGATTTCCAAAAGCATACTTTTGACCCCGCCCCCCCTTCCACATAGCTGAGTAAAATCCCACATCTGCATTGAACTGAGATATATGGCAGTGTGGAGCCCCCGATGGCACAGTGTGTTAAAGCGCTGAGCTGCTGAACTTGCAGACCGAAAGGTTGCAGGTTTGAATCCAAGAGCGGAGTGAGCTCCCACTGTTAGCCCCAGCTTCTACCAACCTAGCAGTTCGAAAACGTGCAAATATGAGTAAATCAATAGGTACTGCTCCAGCAGGAAGGTAACAGCGCTCCATGCAAGTCATGCCAGCCACATGACCTAGGAGGTGTCTATGGACAACACCAGCTCTTTGGTTTAGAAATGGAGATGAGCACCAACCCCCAGAGTCGGACACAACTAGACTTAATGTCAGGGGAAAACCTTTACCTTTACCTAGGACTTTTCTAGATGTACATGAATGTGTTTCCAGTAGTTGTTTACTTTGTTGCATGACCACCACAGATGGTAAAATGTGCCTTTTTCTTTCCCACATTTCCAACATTTGTTGGTGCAATTGTACATCTTCACTAATCTCTCTGGAGGGAGATACCACCGCAAGTACATTTTGTAGATGTTTTCTTTTAGGTTTTGACATGCCGTGTACTTCTTCTATTCCATGATTTTTCCCATTGGGCCATTTTTATCTCTTGGCTGATGTTTTGAGCCCATCTAACCATTGAGTCCTTTACTACTTCCTCTTCTGTGTGCCAAGTCAGTAGGTTTTTGTATATATAAGATATAAGTCCCTTTGGTTTCTGGAACATCGTCACATCAAACCATGTTTTTGCAGTCTGGAAGCCCGAGGTTCTAAGTTGTTCTTTAAATTTACCACGCAGTTGTCTATATAAAAGCCAATTGCATTTAAGGCCCAATTGGTTCAGTTCTTCTAGGTATTAAAATATAACTCACTTTCAATTCAGGGCTCACTTTGCAAAGAAAACTACTGTGCAATTATGGCAATGGTGGTGGTGCAGTGGGTTAAACCCTTGTGCCAGCAGGCCTGCTGACTTGAAGGTTAGGTTGCTGACCTGAAGGTTGCCGGTTCAAATCCAACCCAGGGAGAGCGCAGATGAGCTCCCTCTATCAGCTCCAGCACCATGCAGGGACATGAGAGAAGTCTCCCTCAAGGATGGTAAAAACATCAAAAACATCTGGGCGTCCCCTGGGCAACATCCTTACAGATGACCAATTCTCTCACACCAGAGGCGACTTGCAGTTTCTCAAGTTGCTACTGACACGAAAAAAATCCAGATTATCAAAGCAAATAATCCACATGGCAGTGTAGAAGGGGCCTGTGTGAGTTTTCTGGAGGTTTTCAAGTAGAGGCTAGAGGGGAATATATTGGACTTGCTTTGGGTTCTAGACTGAAACAATGTTCTAGATTGACTCACACTTCTTTTGTCTTCAGGCTGGGTTTTAGGGCTTTGAAGATTAGCCTCTCTAAATAGGCAGAGATGGCCTATAAAATACAATGGAGACATCCAAGAATTTTAATTAGATGATCCACATCTTGTGTATTCCTACACTTTATGCAAATAAAAGCACAGAAATGAAGATCTATACATTTGGTGACCGGTTTTCAATTCCATGCTCAGCCATGGCTAACCTTGGGCAGGTCACACACTCTCAGCCTCAGAAGAAGGCAAAGACAACCCCGTCCAAACAAATCTTATCAAAACCTGCCATATTAGTGTCACCTTGGGGTCACTGGAAGTCAGAAACAACTTGAAGGTACACATCAACTAATAAACAGTCTGATAGCATTATGTACAACAGATGGAACAAGCTGCTACACTCATATTACAAATTTGATGGTTTTCAATCTGCCTTAGATAATGTCGCAGCTCAATAACAATGGCTCTTAAGGGAATACATGTGTTCAAAAGGATTTGATAGACAAAAAACAAGAAATAGCAGGTATAAGATGGAGAGTCCAAGCACAGATGGATCCCTGGCTGTCCATCTGTTTAAAGGGCCAGTTTCTGACAAGGGAACAGGTTGGAAGAAAATTTCCTAATGCCAGTGACCTTGATCACAAATCATCCACTGGGTAGGATGCCTGCTCATCCCACTGCGAGCTGCTAGGTATCACAACAGGGGCATAATTTAATTGTGGTACAATATGGAATTCATTCCTGCTGCTTGTGATGGTAACACGATTAATGGAACAGCCATTCAGTCTGGCTTAAGTCAACATCTGTCACACTGTGAGATGAAGCCTGCATTTCCTTTCAAAAACAATACATTTTTCTTCATTTTAGCCACCTACGCCATTCTCTGAAGAACAACCACAACCCGCTGTTAGAAACAAAAATCCCAAAGTAGCAGTTATAAGTTTTTGTCCTTACTTTTGGCAAGAAATGGTACTGGGAGGAGCCATGAACCCCTAAGCCTGCTATGTTCTCACTAGCGCAGTACTTTTGCCTATAACTTCAGTCAAGGTAGGATATGGATGCATGTCCCAATGTGCAACTTCAAGGCCTCATCTCTCCCACCCTTCTTATAATTATTTATCTTTAAGTAGCCCTTGAACTGCGCAGCTCTTTAAAGAGGCACAAATAGAGAGGAAAAAGAGAAACATGGCAAGAGGATGGCACATCAAGCAAACCCTTGTTGGGACCATCTTCCATCGGGAAATATATGTCCTCAATGCAAAAGACCATGCGGATTCAGAATAATAATAATATAATAATAATAACTTTATTTTTATACCCCGCCTCTATCTCCCCAAAGGGGACTCAGGGCGGCTTACATGGGGCCAAGCCCGAATAAAAACAGTAGCAGTATAAAACACAGCAATAGACAAAAACATGCACAATAAAAAATAAAAAATAAAATTAAACATTAGCCAATAAAAAACAAGAACTAATAAAAACATGGATTAAAACAGTAGAGAATAGGTCTCTACTGTCATTTGCAGACCCACCACCAAGACTCTACTTTTGGAAGACAATCATACTCAGCCACAAGTGATAGCCTATGATGATGATATGGGAAATCCTTCAAATAGAGGACTTCAAACAGCACTCATTGCCACCCGAGTGGGCCAAGACAAGAACATAACACACTATGTCCACTATCCCATATGTTGTTTGTCCATGTGTGGATCCAAAGAAGCTTCTCTCCATCACACATATCTCCAGCTTCAGAGACCCTCCAGGATTGGGACTTAAGTCATGGAAGTGCTTTGTCACTGTTGGGCATTCAACTTGTGCACTTACAGAAGAAGTTAGATAAAGGCTGTTGAGTCTAGGGAGTAACATTCACACACTGGCAATTAGTAGTTATCTATAATTCATTTTCACTCCTTTGGCTGGCAGAGATTGGAAGCACTGTAGAGGCAAGGGCCCTCGGGAGCAGCAGGTGGAAAGGCCAGAAGTATATGTAGGCAGTGCTTGTGCTTGGGAGGGCTGCGCCAATGATGTCTAGGCAGAAAGAGTGGCTTAGCAAAAAGAGGAGTGAAAATGGGCCAAAACCCCATTATTTTCCCAAAGGGAAAAACACTAAACAATGTTAATTGGGGCTTGATGTACTTTTGATGACAGAAAAAGAACAGAAAACAATGAGGGCCAACTAAAGAATTTCCAGCAAAATAAAAGAGAATCTTGATTAGCTAAACCAACCTGGGGGTCGGGACCCCTGGGGGTCGGGACCCCTGGGGGAGTCGCGAGGGGGTGTCAGAGGGGTCGCCAAAGACTATAAGAAAACATTCGTGCCAAGTTTGGTCCAGATCCATCATTGTTTGAGTCATAGAATCATAGAGTCCACAGTGCTATCTGGATGTAGGTGAACTACAACTCCAAAACTCAAGGTCAATGCCCACCAAGCCCTTCCAGTATTTTCTGTTAGTCATAAGAGTTCTGTGTGCCAGATTTGGTTCAATTCCATCATTGGTTGAGTTCAGAATGCTCTTTGATTGTAGGTTAACTATAAATCCCAGCAACTACAACTCCCAAATGACAAAATCGTTCCCCCCTCCCCCCCCCCCAACCCCAACAATATTGAGCCTACCGGGTATTTGTGCCAAATTTGGTCCAGTGAATGAAAATACATTCTGCATATCAAATATTTACATTAAGATTCATAACAGTAGCAAAATTAGAGTCATGAAATAGTAATGAAAATAATGTTATGGTTGGGGGGTCAGCACAACATGAGGAACTCTATTAAGGTGTCATGGCATTAGGAAGGTTGAGAACTACTGAGCTAAAGGTTTGGAGTGCCTTGCTCAGAAATCCCTTTGGTTTTTATTTCAAGTTGCTATTTCAAGTTGCCATAGAGAATATTATGCACATATAACAAGGATGTTTGTGTATTATATATTACAATGTCAAGTGTTAATTTTCCTAAATTATGAAATGTGTTTAGAAAGAAGAAATTATTGTAAATACCATGAATATAACCGGATTCGTCAGACATGTAATTTTGGAGAAAACAATGGGTTTCCTTAAAATTCCATGAAGCTTGAAGTGTTGATCTTTTTAGCTGATCAAGACTACCTCCCAACATTTTGAGACATGTCTCCTTTTGCTCTTTTAATATCCTGCTAGACAATCTGTGAATTCATTTCTTGCTAGAATCTAAACTTCTATCTGTGCTTCCCCTTAGTGCAGTGATTCTCAACCTGTGGATCCCCATATGTTTTGGCTTTCAACTCCCAGAAATCCTAACAGCTGGTAAACTGGCTGGGATTTCTGGGAGTTCTAGGTCAAAACACCAGGACCCACCGGGCTGAGAACCACTGCCTTAGTGTTTTTGATATTATGTTCTGTAAGTCAGGAAATGTTCTGCAGTAGGCTGCCAAAAAGACAAATAGATCCAAGAACAAATCAAACATGAACTCTTCCATAGAATTCACAGTGACTACACTGGCAATTTCATACTTTGGACATATTGCAAGATGGCCTGATTCATTAAAAAAGACAGTAATGCTTGGTAAAGCTCCACTTCATAGAAATGTAGTGCCATGATGGAATTTATTTATTAGAAATTTTGGTACAGAAACTTCAACTTGCTAAGTCAAATTGGTTTATTTTAAATAAAGTTCTAATTATTTCTTTAAAAAGAAGAAAAAATAATTAATGATTTAATAGTTAATTACATTTTTAATTTTTTATTATGCAATTTTGTCTTATTAGAAACATGTTTTTTAAAAAAAGACTTGTGCTTCAGCTGATCCCTAGAAAGAATAGGAAGTTGGATGTCTCATAATGTAATTCCTCCAGAGCAGAGCAGAGCTGATTTTCATCCTGACTGTATCGTTTACATGAGCAGTTGGAAATGAGGCAGCCTCCATTGAGTCTGGCCCCTTCCACACAGCTGAATAAAATCCTACATTATCTGCTTTCAACTGGAATGTATGGCAGTGTGGACTCAGATAACCCAGTTCAAAGCAGATATTGTGGGATTTTCTGCTTTGATATTCTGGGTTATATGGCTATGTGGAAGAGCCCTCAATGACTGCTTTACAAGCAAGGATCCGCTTTGGTTGCTGTCCAAATGTCAGGAGTTCATGTAAAGGCCTTTATAATCTGAGAAGACAATTTAACACTTCTTCTCTAACATGAGAGAGACAAGCTTCCACCAGAACCGAATATGGTATATAATCACAGTGGGACATGGTGTGCTATTAAACAGTAAAAGGCAACATGTGATCTCAGTGCTATTTACAGGATGGGATTAAAACATGCAGCAAATGCACAGGAGCCATTGGGAAAAATGAACTGTCCCTAAAACACAACCCCTCCCCAAAAAAAAAAATACAGCATGATCTTTGAGCTGTAGTCATGTGCATTTATGTAAGACTGAAAAATAATCATATTTCTTTGAGCAATGTGCAAATTAATTCAAAACTTAAACTACAAAATGCAATAAAACCAAGAGCACAAAAGCAATGCCAGAAAATAAAAATGTCAAGACAGAAGTAAACAAAATGCCTCATTTTCAGGCATCACTGAGAGGAATATGAAATATGTGTTGCCCCTCTTGAAAAAGCGCTTTCATTAGATTGGAGCATTTGGATGATAACCTTGGAGCCTGGGTATATAGTAATAGAGAAGACCCTTTTCCAGGTAACCTGGCTTCCATTTAAAGCTTTGGAGGTTAAAATCAGCACATGAGTGAGAAGAAAACACTATCATGGGCTGATCACTTCCTATTAAGATTTGGATTTGCTGGGATTCAGTCTTTGCTGTAAGTAAGAAATCAATTAGTGTGATTTATCCTAAGAGTCTATGGTATTGCTAGGCCATAGATTCAGGGATGTTGTTTGTAGATCAGTACAACTATAGCCACTACAGCTGTGATTCTCAGCCATTGGTTCTCCCAGAATTTCTGAGCATTGGCCATTCTAGCTGGAATTTTTGGAAGTTGAAGTCCAAACCACGTGGAAGACAAAGGTGGAGAACCACTGCACTAGAAAGCCTCAGAACACTAGTTTTCCAGTCTCTAGAGCTGTTAATCTTGTAAAAGCCCTGATCTGAACTGTAGAATTGGGAATATGCCTGAGCTGTTGACACAATTGCTCCTAAACAATCTCTGACCACAAAGCACTTTAGCATCATAGTTTTCTGAGGAGCTTAAAGCAGTCAAGGTGCTGTTGAGAGGGCTGGGTGAAAAATACCTAGGATGATCAAATAACACATAGGTTACTGTTATCTTCATAGTCCCTTCCATTGGCAGTATTGGCTGCAAGAAAGCTTTTCATCTCAGCTTTTTTGGAATAGGTACAATATCTTCCAAAGGAAGTGTCTGGGATGAATATAGCCTGGATCCGTCAGTAAGCAACCCACTGTGATGGGTTTTCAAAGCACTTTGCTGGAAAAAAATTGCTCAGATTTCACACGGGGGCAAGTTATATGGCTATGACTGAGTTATCCCATTTGGATGGATGAGCTTCATTTGGTTGAGCTTGAGGATAGGAACAAGGTAGGAATACAGCCACTACATTTTTGGTGGGACATTTTCTATCCTGATTGATAAGAGCCTCTTCAATGTAAATTGAATACTTCTTAGCCTTTTCAATGTGCATGAAATATCTGCAATGTGCATTAGAGTTCCTCTTGTTATATTGCGTGACTCAATGGTTGGAGCAATTTTTCAAATTATAATCCAAAATAAGTAATTTTTCCATGCTCTGCACTTTGTCCTAAAAACATTACTGCAGAACACCACTGGTAACTTTGGCAGGTGTATTTATAGCTGGGACTGCAGCTGCTGAGTGAGCAAGTGAAGGTCCTGTGGTGCTGATGGTGTTGTGTGGTTTTGTGGTGTTTTCCCACAATAAAGTATGCAGGCAGATGCACTATTTTGTATTGCAGAGTGGGGGAGGCAGTGGCAGGAGAAGGCACAGAAACAGAATCCTACTCAGAAAGGTTTACAGAACTGCTCTTAGATTTATTAACATAGGAGATGCTCTTAAAATACCTATCTTTTTGTCATTTCCTCTTTTGTTCAAGGTTGAAAATGAAAAATGATGGGGTATTTTGAGAGCATTTCTACTCCTTATCTTTCCGGCCTTGTCATAAATCTGGTAAGGATACCAAGACAAATTAAACAGTCAACATTCAATGACACATTTCCGAGGTTTTTGCTTTAAATACTTTAAAACTATTTTTAAAAAATAAAGCGTCCTCTAGGCAGTTCCCTGAATATAACTTTTAAAAAACAAAGATTCAATGAATTAAATTATACAACATTTAAAGTAACAACAGTATAAAGAGGCCTGAAAAGGTTTAAGAACATTATTACATGAAGCAGGCAAATTGGCATTGCTGCTGGCTAGATATTTGAAACAGAGATTGCACAATGCTATGTATATCCCACTGCAAGACAGACTCCTTGCTGTGATTCTCCCATCCTTAGCTATTGACCGGTAAAACCAGTCAATAGCTCCCAATTCTGCCACCTATCTTGGTGCAATGGGTCTCTTCTGCCTCTGTGCTGTCATGCCAGCAATTGCATGATTTCTCCTCCTCCTCTCCCTCTTGTTCCCCTTTGCTGTTCCCAAGCTGCCCCTTTTCCTTTTAGTTTATAGTTATAGTTGCTTGTTTTTTTTCCAAACTGGAATTGCAAAATTGCTCTAAAAATAAATATAAAAAACTAAGTAACAGCAGCAGCACAGATTACACATATATGTGGAAGTAAGATCATGGGACTGTGAACTGCTGAATCAGCACAACTGCACAATTGAAGAGAGGTGCGCTATCGAAGGTTGGGATGTGTCTGCTAGGGTGTGCATTTCAGGGAAAATCCTTCCTGAATTTCGTGCCGTTTTCTAACACACACACGCACACCATCCATTTTCTGGAAACGTTTGTTTTTTGGAATGAGCGTACCATTTTTCGTGACGATAGCCGGCTTTTTGGGAGCAATCTGGCCATAGGCTTCACAGGCTCCCTTTTCCGTCATTTTTAAAGCTATCGGGAGAAAAGTGGCCACACTAGGAGGACACATTTACCATTGCAAGCCCTCCAAGTTTCATAATATTTGGGTCATCCCACCATTTTAAGTGATATTTTTAATTTTCATGAAATGAAATTTCTTTTTTAAAACCCCAAATTCCTCCTGAAATGTCTCTACAGGGAGCATCAGCATCAGAGCAGTGTGTGTGTGTGTGTGTGTGTGTGTGTGTGTGTGAGAGAGAGAGAGAGAGAGAGAGAGAGAGAGAGAGAGAGAGAGAGAGAGAGAGAGTCAAAGATGTGATCATTACAAACAACTTCCAGGGGCTTCGTTTATTTTTTAAATAAGTCTTTGGGTTGAGGAAGGCTGCTACTGCTAGACCGGTGCAGTGGGATAAGTAAAAGCCACCTGAGGATACACTTGCGTGTGCACACACACAAGCCAGATGAACTGGGGCAGCAAGGGTACACAAGCCCAAACATGTAGGGCAGGAGAGGGAAAGAAATAAGAGTCAAAGAGGTGAAGGAGATGGGCTTTTTTGTAATTTTTTAAATATATTTTTTTGTGGGAGAAGGAAGGCGCAGGGCAGAGTACAGGCAGCAAGATAGATAGATAGGGCTGGGGAGGGATGGAAAAGAGATTAAAAGAAATTCTTCTGTGGAGACTCAAGGGAGTCAGGCTAACACCCCTCCCTTCCCTTTACTAACCACCAACACAAAGTTAAGCCTTAAAGAATTGACCAAAAAAGCCCTTTTAAAACAGCCCCCGCAAACAATGCGCCAACCCTGAACTCCCTAGCAAAATGGGGGGGGGGGGGGAGGTGGACTGAAATGATGGAAAAAGCAATTCAAAGCAGCTAAGGCAGGCATGGGTAAACTTTGTTGTCTTGGGGCTGCATTGAAACCCAACCAAGAGGGCCGGGCCAAGAGGGAGTGGGGCAGGCACACACTGGGTGTGATGCCTCAGGCACCTTTGGCCCCTGACCCTGTGACTTTTGCTGACCAGGACGAAGAAGACTTGGGTTTTCTTCCAAGTCAGCAAGATTCAACTCCTTTCCAGATGCCTTCTATTGACATTGCTGAGCCAGCGCCAATTAAGGATGCCCTTGAAACAGTGCCGGCTCTCCCAGATTCTCCGGACGGGTTAGCGTTTGATCGCAGTGCCTTTTTGAAAACAGAGAGATCGCAGAGACAAAACTTGAGGAGAAGCGCCAGATTAGCGGAGCGTGGTGACTATGGCTAAGCTTGGTTCTCTTGGGAAGAATTAGGGAGTCAGGCATCTGGCGATGTGACTATGGCAAGCTCAGTTCTCTTGGGAAGAATTGGGGAGTCAGGCACCTGGTTTGGGGGAGCTTATGAACTGCAATAGAAGTATTGCGCTGGGAACTTTCTTGTGCGGTGTCAACTTTACTTCTTACTGAGAAGCATCATCGTCTCCAGCTCTTGAAATCCAAGCGGCCTGAAGGTGCGCTTACTCTTGAGTAGACCAGGCACCTCCTTGCCCAAGTTTCAGCTCCTGCACATCCAGTTCATGCCTTACCCTGAAATCCTGCTTTTGGACATTTACTCCAGAGAACTCTTCTTTGCCACCTTGCTCCTTTTCCCCACTCAATACTCAAGCCGAGTTTGAGTGTGTTTTGGTTTCTGGACTTTGGACTTTAATATCGGACTTTCACTTATTGGACTAATTTTGATCTTTCCTGAAAGGTCAATCGCTTATTCAACTTTGCTGCTTATTTGCTTTTGGAACTTTATTTGCTTTAATAAAGATATTATATTGTTATTGGCCTCTGTGTTGGTTTTCAGTGCTCTCGCTGCCTAGGGCTTTATAAATGAGCACCTTGGTATCTCTATGGATGTCCCAATCGTCAAACACTCTATGCTTCATTCGGAAAAATGCTGCGCTCGCAAAGCTCAGGCGGTGTTGTATTTCAGTGTCAATGTTGACTTTTGTGGAGAGGTGGCTGCCAAGGTAGCAGAAATGGTCAACCTTTTCTAATGTTACACCATTAAGCTGTATTCCTGGCATTGAAGAGGGATTAACTGGTGCCTATTGGAAGAGCACTTTGGTTTTCTCGATGTTCAATGAGAGGCCGAGCTTCTTGTATGCTTCTGCAAAGGAGTGGCTTGTAGGTCTTTTTCTGAATGCGCACAGGCTACGTTGTCATCGGCATATTAGAATTCTATAATAGATGTTGTGGTGACCTTGGTTTTCGCTTTCAGTCTGCTGAGGTTAAATAGCTTGCCATCTGTCTGATAGATGATTTCCACTCCGATGGGAAGCTTCCCATCAACGAGGTGAAGTATCATAGCAATGAAGATGGAAAATAAGTTTGGGGCAATGACACATCCCTGCTTGACACCCGATTCCACCTTAAACATCAGATGCATCTCATGAAGTAGACTGAGGACTGTTTGACACAGACACTACAAAACCGTTTGGGAGTGTATTAAAAGGAGCTGGTTCCACTATGCAGCACCTACACAATTGCCCCAGGATCCAGTCTGAGAATGGGACAGTGGCCACAGTAAATGCTGATTGTGGATCAGAACCAGGACCAGGATGTGTTTTCTTAACCAGTCCACTGTTCAGGATCAGTGCTGTACCTTGGCAGGGCATAGTAAATGAGAAGAAATGATCAGAAAGTGAGAGTTCCTATGGGAATGATGTGGTCCCCCCCCCCCCCTCCCCAGAAGAGTAATAATTTAACTTCTGACCAACTGGGGTTTTTTGGGGCATTTTTAAAAGTGCTTCAGTGCTACCTGATAACACTCCACATTTTCAAGCCCTGTGTAGAACCACCCTCCATCTACAAAAGTTATGGCACGTCTTTCTCTCTATTAGTCTCAAAGGTTCTATGGCATTCCATTATTTACTGCAGACATAGTACTGTAACCCAATACTGAAAGTGTGCCTTTCTCTTGCTATTCTTTTCCACTGTCCTGGTGCTGACGCTGCTAAAAAAATATTCCAGCTAGACAGAGGACAAGGAGGACAAGCTAGACAGGGTTAAATATGAGTTTCATTGCCAGTGGCTCTATTAACTGGGATATGCCTATATTTTATTTGTTTATATGATGCCTTTCCCTTCAAGCAAGGGCACTAAGTGACTCAACTAGAACAGAAGGCATCATTATGGCAGTCCCCTTCCTTGCCTAAAACCTTGCTGCAGACCTTTTGCCAAAGAGGTGGTTTCCTTATATGCAATCCAGACTTCATCATCCCACCTCACCTCCCTGGCTGGGACATCAAATTACAACTCAACATGAGGGCCCTCAACATGCCCTACCAAATGATAGACATACCAATGGGAAAAATGCTGGAAGCTGTATTCCAATAAGGAATTAACCTAAGTGGCCACCTGCTACTATAATCAAACACCGCCTCAAAGCATCTGCAAAGAAAGACAGGTTGTGCATCCCTTGGAAACAGAAGTGCTTTGGGATTTGGGATTTTTTTCCCCAGATCTTGGAATACCTGTATTTGCATATATGTCCATAATGACGCAACTTGAAATGGGACCCAAGTCTAAACACAAGCTTCACTGACATTTAATATACACATCTTAAAGGAAATTTTACCCACACTGTTTTTCATAATTTTGTGCTCAAAGCGAAGCTAGCCTACAGTGAACCACCAGAAAGGAAAGCAGTCACTTTTTGGTCATACAGAAGAGTCTCGCTTATCCAACCTTCACTTATCCAACATTCTGTATTATCCAATGCAGTCTGCCTTTTAGTAGTCAATGTTTTTGTAGTCAATGTTTTGAAAACATTGTAATGTTTAGTTTTTCAATGAATATCTTATAATAGAATCTCAATCAATTCAACATAGTTTATGGAATCCCAAAAATCAAAGTTTCTGGAGTAAAACCACTACTTTCAAAGTAAAGACTGCACAATTAAACAGGAAATAACACTTTCAAACCAGGAACATAATTCTTTTTAAAATTTTGTTACATAGAGTTATAACTCATATAACCCAGTTCAAAACTGATAATCCACATTATCTTCTTTGAACTGGATTATATGAATATACACTACCATATAATCCAGTTCCAAATGGATAATCTGGATTTCATATGGCAGTGGAGAAGGGGCCTGAGGCCTAGGCAGAATCACTAAGAATTTCCTTTTCATGGTAACTGACACACACAGCAGTTTATAAAATTTTTGAGGTAGTAAAAAGGTTACTAAGTCTTAGGATGCTCCTTGGGGCAGTTTGATGGCTGCGACTTTAAGAAAGCAGCATTTGAAAATAGAGCCTTCCCTCACCTTAAGTGATCTCTACAGTACTGACCACACACTAATCTGGGAGTCTACATAGCAATTTCTGCATTGCACAATTACCCATAAGGCATAAGAAGAACATCCAACATAAAATCCAATAGCAGCTGTACGGTCTTTGGTTTTTCAGGGAGATTAAATAGACGCTTCTTTCAGAGGTTCAACAGGATATTTCACGTGGAAAAGGGTCGGTATTAGAAGGTGCATTAGGCTGTCGTTTAAGCAAGCATCCTTTATCCAGGATTTCAGAATCCAGAATATTCCAATATCGTCCTCATGAGTGGCTGAGACAGTGACATATTTGTTTGCTTTTTTTTTCTTTCTTACTTTTTAAAAATATATTTTTATTGAGATTTTATATAGATAAACATAAAAGAGTTGGGGGAAAAACAGAGAAAAAGAGGAGGGAAAAATGAAGGGGGAAAAGAAGGAGAAAAAAGGGAGGAAGGAGAAAGATTTTTTTTGTACTTTCATTCTTCTTTCTTACTTTCTCTTTAATAAATACTTTTTATTATTCAGAAATGGGAAAAACATAACAGAACATACAATTATTGGGATGTTTAATAGTAAAAGTTACACGATTACATTCTTCCTATTATGACACTTTCCAGACAGGCCCTATATTCCAGGATCTGATCCCAGTTTTCTGCTTTTAACTGTATTATATGAGTCCGCACTGCCAGATAATCTGGGGTAAACAGAAAACTTGGGAACAGATCCTGGGATATAGAACCTGTCTGGAAGGGCCCTGGGGCCCCTTCTACACTGCTATATAATCCAGATTATCAAAGCAAATAATCCACATTATCTGATTTGAAATGGATTATGAGTCTATGAGCCCCCGGTGGTGAGATGTGTTAAAGCGATGAACTGCTGAACTTGCCGACAGAAAGATCGTAGGTTCGAATCTGGGGAGCGGAGTGAGCTCCCTCTGTTAGCTCCAGCTTCTGCCAGCCTAGCAGTTTGAAAACATGCAAATGTGAGTAGATCAATAGCAGGCCTGTAGCAAGGGGGGGCGGGGCTAGGGGTTCAACCCCCCCCTCCCGAAATTTTTCAGGTTATAAAAAAAACCTGGTTTACTCATGAATTTTAACTGGTTAACCAAATCCACATGCTAAGTCTATGAGATGCAAAACATTACGAGTCCCTCCAGGCACTATCTCAAGCAGATATTGACAGGTCTGTAGCCGGGGGAGGGGGTGCTAGGGGTTCAACCCTCCCCCCCTAAAATTTTCAAAACCCCTCCCGAATTTTTTTTCTGGCTATGGCCCTGATCAATACGTACTGCTCCAGCAGGAAGGTAAGGGCGCTCCGTGCAGTCATGCTGGCCACATGACCTTGGAGGTGTCTATGGACAACGCTGGCTCTTTGGCTTAGAAATGGAGATGAGCACCAACCCCCAGAGTCAGACACGACTGGATTTGACATCAGGAGAAACCTTTAATAAAGGTTCAAAGCAGATAATCTGGATTTTATATGGCAGTGTAGATGGGGCCATAGTGTGGAACCCTTCCACACAGCCACATAACCCAGAATATTTGAGTCCACATTGACATATATTCCAGTTCAAAGCAGGTAATGTGGGACTTTATTCAGCTGTGTGGAAGAGGCTGGAGCCTCCTTCTCTGGAGGTTTTCAAGCAGAGGCTGGATGGCCATCTGTCAGGAGTGCTTTGACTGTGTATTCCTGCATGGCAGAATGGGGTTGACCTGGGTGGCCCTTGGGGTCGCTTCCAACTGTATTGCTGCTAGGACTCTGGGCCCTTCCACAAAACCCTATATCCCGAAATATGAAGGCAGAAAATCCCACATTATCTGAGTGTGGACTCGGATCACCCAGTTCAAAGCAGATATTGTGGGATTTTCTGCCTTGATATTCTTCATTGACAGATGCAAATTCGTTGGGGTTGCAATATCATGATTTCAAGAATGCCCGGGTGGTGCAGGCCATCGACGGACGACCGCTGAAGACAGGGCCAGTTAGCCAATGGACCGAGCCCACTCGGATGTGGATTAGAGAGCATTTGGAAGAGATCTCCTTCTTTGTCACTGAGGTGCCCCATTTCCCCGTGATCTTGAGGATTCCTTGGCTAACACTCCATGACCCAAATATTTCCTGGTCCCGAAGAGAACTCCAGTTTGCTTCGAAGTATTGTCACAACCACTGTCTAGTAGCTAAGATCTGCCATTCCACGGACTCAGAACCCATCATCACTTTGCCCAAGAAATACTCGGATTTTTGGGATGTATTTAACGAGAAGGAAGCCAAGAAGCAACCTCCACACAGACCCTATGATTGCACCATTGACCTCGTAGAGGGGGCCCCCATTCCTCGAGGACACCTCTATTCCCTGACCGAGCCAGAACAAAAAGCTCTTAGGGAGTTCTTCGAGACAAACCTCCGCAAGGGGTTCATTAGACCCTCACAATCCCCGGCAGCCTCTCCTGTACTGTTTGTAAAGAAGAAATCAGGGGAACTGCGCCTCTGTGTGGACTATCGGGCTTTAAACAACATCACAAAACGGAATTGCTATCCATTGCCATTGATCCCGGATCTACTAGACTGACTCCGAGGAGCCAAAGTCTTCACTAAACTGGACCTTCGTGGGGCTTATAATTTGGTCCGTATGAAGGAAGGAGACGAATGGAAAACCGCTTTTCAGACCAAATATGGATTATTTGAGTCCCTGGTCATGACCTAAGGTTTGTCCAACGCCCCCCCCCCACCTTCCAACATTTTGTCAATGATATCTTTCAAGATTATCTAGACCATTTCCTGCTCATATATTTGGACGACTTTTTGGTGTTTTCGAAATCACAGGAAGAACATGATCAGCACGTCAAACAGGTGCTACAGAGATTACGGGACCATGGGCTATATGCTAAGCTAGAAAAGTGCGCTTTTGATTTACAAGAAGTAGACTTCTTGGGATACCGCATCTCGCCACTAGGGCTATCCATGGACCCGGCAAAGGTAACGGCCGTACTGGAATGGCGGGCGCCATCCAACAAAAAGGAAGTACAACGCTTCTTGGGGTTCGCGAACTATTATCGAAAGTTCATCCCAGATTTTGCCTGCTGGACTGATCCCATCACCAGCTGTATCCGGGGAAAGCAACCTTTCCGCTGGACTGAGAAAGCTGAGGAAGGATTCCAGAGACTGAAACAGCTATTCACGACCCAGCCAATTCTGCAGCATCCAGACTCCAAGACCCCTTTTATAGTTCAGGCAGACGCTTCGGACGTGGCTGTGGGAGCGGTGTTGATGCAGCAGGAGGGGGAGCATCTCCAACCTTGTGCTTATTATTCCCGCCAGCTAACAGCACCGGAGAGGAACTATACCATCTGGGAAAAAGAACTCTTAGCCATAAAAACAGCCTTTGAAACATGGAGGCACTGGCTGGAAGGAGCCAATTTCCCTATAGAAGTTCATACTGATCATCGGAATTTGGAGCACTTGAGGACTGCACGGAAGTTAAACCAAAGGCAACAGCGCTGGGCTTTGTTCTTTGAGCGTTTTGATTTCCGGATCCACTACGTGACTCCTGCCCAGACCAAGCAAGCAGATGCCCTATCGCGGAAGCCGGAGTACACAGCAGGGCGTAAGGACATCCCAGAGACCCATTTGTTACAACCAGAGAACTTTGCCACACTCACTGTGGGAAATACCGAATCTACTCCAGTTAAGTCAACTTCACCTATTTCAGACCCCACGACCGCAGTTTCCCCTTTTACCCAGGAGATCAGGGCCAGTCAGCAGGCAGATGCTTGGGCCCAGGAACAGATCCGACGAGGATTACGATTCCCATTTTCACTGAAAAATGACCTGCTGTGCTACCATGTCTACATTCCTCCAGGACCAGAGAGAGAGAAAGCCCTCAAATTGTGTCATGACAGCAAGCCTGCTGGGCATTTCGGACTGTTTAAGACTATACATTTGATCTTACGAGATTTCTGGTGGCCCAGAATCCGTAAAGATGTGGAGAACTATGTCAACACCTGTCCAACATGTCAACGTTCCAAGTCACGAAGGGAAAAGCCTGCAGGACTTTTGCACCCCCTTCCCACACCATCTCGCCCGTGGGAGATAATCTCCGCAGACTTTATTACAGATTTACCACAGTCTCTCGGATTTACCACGATCCTAGTGGTGGTGGACCTATTCACGAAAATGGCCCATTTTATCCCCTGTGAAGGGCTTCCTACAGCCAAGGAGACCGCAGATCTATTCCTTCAACATGTATTTCGATTACATGGCTTGCCAAAGAGTTTGATCACAGACCGAGGAACTCAATTCACCTCTCGCTTCTGGAGAGCTCTCCAAAAATTATTGGGCATAGACTCTCGTTTATCCTCAGCTCACCACCCTCAAACGGATGGGCAGACTGAGCGCACCAATGCCACCCTGGAACAATATCTTCGTTGCTATGTCAACTACCAACAGGATAATTGGGCAGCCCTGTTACCACTTTCGGAGTTTGCTTTTAACAATGGTGTCCAAAATTCCACCAAGGAAGCCCCGTTCTTTGCAAACTACGGCTTCCACCCCCGCTTCTTCCCTCCTGTCGTGGAAACTTCGGAAGTTCCTGCAGCGGAGAACTGGCTTCAGGAACTCACGGCAGTGCAGGATCTATTGCATCAGCAACTCGATCAAGCCAAGGAGGACTACAAACGTCATGCTGACAGCCATCGCCAGCCTGGCCCCGAGATCAAGGTAGGAGATCGGGTGTGGTTGTCCATTTGCCACCTGCCCTCCCAGCGCCCCTGCCGGAAGTTAGATGCCCGATTCATTGGTCCCTACCCAGTGGTAGCTCAACTTAACCCCGTGACTTTCAAACTACAACTTCCGCATTCCATGCACGTCCATCCAGTGTTCCATCGTTCCCTCCTCCTTCCGGCGGAAGGGGTCCGTCCAGATGTGAGACGCCCGCCTCCGGCCCCGACTTTAGTGGACGGCGAGGAGGAATTCGAGGTCCAGGACATTTTGGATTCTCGCCTACATTGCCGCCGCCTTCAATATTTAATTGATTGGGTGGGTTACAGACCTGAAGAGCGCTCTTGGGAAGATGCTTCCACAGTGCATGCCCCTGACTTGGTCCGCCGCTTTCACCAGGTGTACCCTTCCAAGCCGCGTCCCCGCAGATCTCGAGGCGGGGCCTTGGAGGAGAGGGGCCTTGGGAGAAGGGATAGTGTGATGTCTCATGGGTCTCAGAGTTCTGATCCTAGAGCCATCATGGATAATGATGACGAAAACATGGGTTTTCTGCCGTCTTAGCAAGAGATGGATTTCTTCCAGATGCCTGTTGTTGACGAATCTACCCAGGACTTAATTAGAAGAGACCTTGAATCGGTTTCTCCCAGTGTTTCTCCCCCCTTTTCGAGAAAACATTCCTATGCGGCGAGTCGGAGCCAGAAAGAAATAACAAGGAGAAGTCTCCGATTAGCAGCCAAACAAGACTCTAATTAGCCAAGTTTCTCTTGGGAATTTGCAGGGAGGATTGCAGCCGCAGAAATATGTGTTTCGCTTCTCTTTCCCTTGGGAAAGGAAGCTTTGGACACCTGCTTTGCAGGAAGATTGAAGCTCTTAAAAGTTACCCACACAGGGAAATCCATGCGGAGTCAACTGATCAACTTCAGGAGTAACTTCGGCTCCTTTTCTAGTGTAGACTGCGTTAAGTCTACAACCCCAGTTTCCTTGCCTTTGCCGTGCCTAGCTTTGCCTTGTCAAGTTTTCAAGAACTATCTCGTCTTGTTTCCAGCCTTGGATTTTTGTCTCAAGTATCTAGTCTTGTCTCCAGTTCTTGCCTTTGGACTTACTTTGATCCTCAGAAAACATCGTTGGACGTTTCCCCACTCTACGGTTTGAAAGTAGAGTGTGTTTCGGTTATGGGATTACAACTTTGAACTCTAATATAATATAATGGACAAAATAATTCTGGACTATATTTGACCTTCTTTGAAAGGTCTATTCCTGGACTACATTTTCTACTTGTTTTTATTCTTCTATAATATTTCCTTAATAAAGATATTAAATTCTATTTGGCCTCTGTGTCTGGTTCTTAGCGCTCCGCTGCCTGGGCGTGACACCAGTCCACGCCAGAGCTCCCTGTCGGCTGTCACTGCCCTCAGTTCCTCCAAGGTCAAGCCAGTTACTTCAAGGATACCGTCCATCCATC
This sequence comes from Anolis carolinensis, assembly GCF_035594765.1. Lineage (NCBI taxonomy): Eukaryota > Metazoa > Chordata > Lepidosauria > Squamata > Anolidae > Anolis > Anolis carolinensis. The sequence continues at coordinate 205,507,157 of NC_085842.1, read as the reverse complement.
TTGCCCTTGGTCAGCCTCTCTTCCTTTTTCCTTCCATTTTCCCCAACATCGTGATCTTTTCCAAGCTTTCCTGTCTCATCATGATGTGGCCAAAATACTTCATCTTTGCCTCTAATATCCTTCCCTCCAGTGAGCAGCCGGGCATTTTCCTCCAGCACCAAAGTTCAAAGGCATCTATCTTCCTTCGCTCATCCTTCCTTACGGTCCAGCTCTTGCATCCATAGGTTACTATGGGGAATATCATTGCTTTGACTATGCGGACCTTCGTTGCCAGTGTGATGTCTCTACTTTTCAGTATTTTATCGAGGTTGGCCATTGCTCTCCTCCAAAGAAGTAGACATCTTCTGATTTCCTGGCTGCAGTCTGCATCTGCAGTGATCTTCGCACCTATAAATATAAAGTCTGTCACTGCCTCCACGCTTTCTCCCTCTATTTGCCAGTTGTCAATCGGTCTGGTTGCCATGATCTTGGTTTTCTTGATGTTTAACTGCAGCCCGGCTTTTGCACTTTCTTCTTTCACCTTAGTGATAAGGCTCCTCAGCTCCTCCTCACTTTCAGTCATCAGAGTGGTATCATCTGCATACCTAAGGTTGTTAATGTTTCTTCCCGAAATTTTAACTCCAGCCTTGGATTCGTCAAGCCCCGCACGTCGCATGATGTATTCTGCGTACAAGTTGAATAGGTAGGGCGAAAGTATACAGCCCTGCCGTACTCCTTTCCCAATCTTGAACCAGTCTGTTGTTCCGTGATCTGTTCTTACTGTGGCTACTTGGTCTTTATACAGATTTCTCAGGAGACAGACAAGGTGACTTGGTATCCTCATACCACCAAGAACATGCCACAGTTTATTATGATCCACACAGTCGAAGGCTTTAGAATAGTCAATAAAGCAGAAGTAGATGTTTTTCTGAAACTCCCTGGCTTTCTCCATTATCCAGCGGATATTGGCAATTTGGTCTCTTGTTCCTCTGCCTTTTCTAAACCCAGCTTGGACATCTGGCAGCTCTCGCTCCATGTATTGCTGGAGTCTGCCTTACAGGATCTTGGCATGTGAAATAAGTGCCACTGTACGGAAGTTTGAACATTCTTTAGCATTTCCCTTTTTTTGGTATGGGGATGTAAATTGATTTTTTCCAATCTGATGGCCATGATGATCCGAGCCCACAAAGCAGATAATGTGGGACTTTACTCAGCTGTGTGAAAGGGGCCAGAGTTTGCAAAAAAAGAGGACTTCCTACTGAAAGAAGTCAGAGCTTGGGCAGGCGTCTCCCTTTAATTAAGGAAGGGACGATGCATCCACCCGGACAGGGGGCGTGGCTATCCCGAGGTGGGCGTGGCTTTACTGCCCTGAAACCTAGCTCCGCCCCCTTTCCGCGCTCAGCCGGCAGCCTACCTGCCGCCAATCTGGGACGGAGGCTGCACAACGGAGGGCGAACCTCCTTCCCGCTTGCTAGCAGGTCCAACGCTGGGGGCATCCCTGGGGCCAACCTCAAGGTAAGCGGCGCGACTTTTAGTAGCGTCTTCCCCGGCTGGGGGGCTTGCTTCCTTCTCGGATCCGCCAAAGCTTTCTTGGGTTGGAAGGGAGCCACCGGAGTTTTGTTTGCGCCTTCAGCTTTTGCACTTTCCGAGGTCGGATGCTCTCGATAGGGAGTTGGTGATGCTCCTCCAACTTTGGCAGGGAACGACCTTGTAATACCCCATCTCTAGCATTCAAGGGACGACAAACTGCATCGATTTCTCCAGTGGAGGATGCATTCCCATAGGATGCACCAAGGCCCTATCTACACTGCCATATGATCCAGTTTCTGGATCCAGATTCTCTGCTTTGAACAAGATTCTATGATTTAACGCTGCCGGATTGATATGGCAATGTAGGTGGGGCCCCGGGGTCCTTCCACACAGCCCTATATCCCAGAAGATCATGGCAGAAAATCCCACTATATCTGCTTTGAACTGGGTTATCTGAGTCCACACTCAATGTAGGATTTTCTGCTTTGACATTCTGGGATTATAGGGCTGTGGCCCCTTCCACACAGTTGAATAAAATCCCACATTATTTATTTATTTAATACATTTATATCCCGCCCTTCTCACCCCGAAGGGGACTCAGAGCAGCTTACAAATTAAATTTACATACAGTATTATATTATTAGCATAGCACAGTACTGGAAATAAATTACCATATTGTACTATATCTATATATTGTAATATTATTAATAATCTTTCATGTAATATATAATAAGAAAGGTTTTCCCCTGACGTTAAGTCCAGTCGTGACCAACTCTGGGGGCTGGGGCTCATCTCCATTTCTAAGCCGAAGAGCCGGCGTTGTCCATAAACATCTCCAGGTCATGTGGTCGGCATGACTGCATGGAGCGCCGTTACCTTCCCGCCGGAGCGGTACCTATTGATCTACTCACATTTGCATGTTTTCGAACTGCTAGGTTGACAGGAGTTGGGGCCAACAGCAGGCGCTCATTCCGCTCCCGGGATTTGAACCTGGCACCTTTTGGTCCGCAAGTTCAGCAGCTCAGCGCTTTAATGCACTCTGCCACCAGGGGCCCTTGTAATATATAATATACTAGCTGTGCCCAGCCATGCGTTGCTGTGGCAAAGTGGTGGTGGTATTGGTTAAAAAAAATTGTGTAATTTTTATTTGACTTTATTTGCATTTTTTTATTAATTTTATTGCAAGTTATATTTTTATTTATTATATTTTATTATTTTCTTGTATTATTTTTAGTTATTTTCTGTTATTATAGTATTTTATTGTATTAATTTTTTAGTGTTTTTTTATTATTTTTATTGGGTTGCTAGGAGACCATGTTGGAGGAGCTTAGCCTTTTAACTGGCAGCAATTGGATAAAAGCAATTATTCCTCTCTTTCTAATTAGGACTTTATTTTTCTTTTCTTTTTGTTGTATCAACCTAGAGGTGTGGATGATGGGTTGTGTTGTCAAATTTTGAGGTTGGAGGGCCTGTAGTTTTGTTGTTTTGTGGGTCGCCGTGATGCCATCACTCTTTTATATATATAGATAATTAATATTATTATATTGTATTACTGTATTAGTATTATATTGTATTACAAAATAATATTATTAATATTATGTGCATATACAATATATTATTATAAGTTATTGTAAATTATATTGTATATACAGTATGTATACATTTTCTGGTTTGAACTGGAATATATGGCAGTGTGTACCCAGATAACCCAGTCCAAAGCAGATAATGTGGGATTTTCTGCCTTGATATTCTAGGTTATATGGCTGAGTGGAAGGGCCTCAGATTTCCCGCTCTGGGTTCAAGGACTTAAAAACTGTCCTGACCCGGCCACTCCCTGCCCTAGGCCCCTTCCACACAGCTATATAAAATCCCACATTATCTGCTTTGAACTGGTTTATATGGCAGTGTGGACTCAGATAACCCAGGGCCCTTCCACACAGCCATATAACCCAGAATATCAAGGCAGGAAATCCCACAATATCTGCTTTGAACTGGGTTGCCTGAGTCCACAATGCCATATATTCCAGTTCAAAACAGATAATGTAGGATTTTATTCAGCTGTGTAGAAAGGGCACTAGTTCAAAGCATATATTGTGGATTATCTGCCTTGGTATTCTGGGTTATATGGCTGTGTAGAAGGGCCCCCAAACGCCACTCACACCTCAGTTTAATTCTGAGAGGTCTTCAGTGAGGCTTCTGTCATCACACTACACTTTAAACAGTAGGCATATAGAGTGTGCATCCACTTTAAATTGTCCTACAGAATTCTGGTGTTTGTAGTTTAAGAAGGGGTTCAGCCTTCTCAGCCAGAGAGAAACCCCCAGTGGCGCAATGGGTTAAACCCTTGTGTTGGCAGTACTGCTGACCAAAAGGTCAGCAGTTCAAATTTGGGGAGTGGGGTGAGCTCCTATCTGTCAGCTCCAGTTTCCCATGTGGAGACAGGAGAGAAGCCTCCCACAGGATGGTAAAACATCTGAGTGTCCCCTGGGCAACGTCCTTGCAGACAGCCAATTCTCTCACACCAGAAGCGCAGTTTCTCAAGTTGCTCCTGACATGAAAAAAAATCCAAAGAGAGGTTCTACACTACAAGCCCCAACATTCTGCAAAAGAATTTAAAGTGGGTGCACACACTCGCTAACACACTTTTCAAACTCTAAGTCCTGGGGCCGAATCTGGCCTTTCATGTCATTTTATGTGGTCGTCCAAGTGCTGGACTGCATCCCCGTATTCCTCATATTTCAACATCAGGAATAGAGTTGATGAGAGTTGGGATACATCAACATCTGGAAGGCTGCAGTTTGTTCTGCTGAGTCAGGATAATGAAGTTTGGATTGAGATACAAGGCGCGTGGAGATTGTGTCTGAGGTTAAAATGTCCTTGATTAATTTTTGACCAACCTCAGAGCCATAGATGCTGCTGGGTTGCAATTCCCATTATCCTCAGTGGTGCATAATCAAAAGTGGTGGGAGTTATCATTCAATAACATCTGGGATAAAAACTAAGGAGCTCTTACCACTATGTTGCTGTGAGTTTTCTGGGCTGTATGGCCATGTTCCTGAAGCATTCTCTCTTGACGTTTCACCCACATCTATGACAGGCATCCTCAGAGGTTGTGAGGTGTGTTGGAAACTAGGCAAGTGGGGTTTATATATCTGTGGAAGGTCCAGGGTGGGAGAAAGAATTCTTGTCTGTTGGAGGCAAGTGTGAATGTTGCAATCGGCCAGCTTGATTAGCATTGAATAGCCTTGCTACTTCAAAGCCTGCCTGGGGGCATCCTTTATTGGGAAGTGTTAGCTGGCCTTGATAGTTTCTTATCTGGGACATGAAAGCCTTGAACAACACATTTACCACTACCTAAAAAAATATAGTGGATCTCTATATCCATGGATTCTCTGTACATGGATTCATTGACCTTTTGATGAGCCCCTCAATGAAAATGTGTTTGACACCTCTGCTCTATAAACTAAAGTGTAGTGTAGTCCTGCAAAAGGGTGTGCAGAAAGAGAAATGAAACGCTGGTTCTACTTTCCTGGAGAGTGAACTCAATTCCACTTAAATGGAACTTTCCTCTGTGGCCCCTTCCACACAGCTATATAAAATCCACATTGAACTGGATTGTATGGCAGATAATCCAGTTCAAAGCAGATATCATTGATTATCTGCCTTGATATTCTGGGTTAGTGGAAGGGCCCTGGGCAAAGCTGCCTTGGGTTGTGCTGCTTATAACTCCCTTTTACTCCAATTCCCATTAATCAGGACTTGGGTATCACTTGTCATTCTGCACTTAAAAAACAACCTTGTCCTTGAAAATGCTAAGGGCAAGTTTGGTGTTTGTTTTCCAGTGGTGATTCCTCAAATTCTAGAGTTTTGTGAGCTTAAGGATAGACATTCAATCTAATGGATATACGCTTCTCAGGACCTCACTTGGATAATTATGGGAATCCAGTGGCCCTCCAGGTGGTGCTGGACTACAACTCCTATCAGCCCCAGGCAACATCCCTAATCAACTAGTTCTCTAGTTTCCTTGGCCTTCCAGATGTTGTTGGACTTCCTAGCCACCATAGTTAATGATGGAGAAGGAGGATGGGAGTTACTAAATAAGAGATGACTGTAGCTCACCCTTCCTGCAATTTTTTTTTGGAGAATATAGTTAAAAATAACCTGAGTTGTAGCTTGGTGAAACTCCCCAGGAATTCAGACGGGAATTTTCTCCAGCCATATCTGGATGTATCAGATTTGAACCCAAGAACTAAAATGCTCTGCCCAAGAACTGTACCTCCTCCCTTTGTGTGGCCCCAAACTATATAGAAATGGCATACTTTGTCATTATTGCATTTAAGACAGAGTTTGGACAGTCAGACAGATTTGCCAAGCAGAAGGGAGGAAAGCTGGCCCCAGCCATAAGTCTTTCCCTAACACTGCAATTAAAGGTGATCCCTCTTAAATAAAATATCTGGCCAAGGTGTCGTGATTTCTGGACTTACAGAAATAAGATCCCAGGTGCGGATCTGAAAGTACTTTAGCTGTGCCTGTCTGCCAGCTGGGAGCAAGGGCATAAAATATTTACAAGCTAATGATTTTAGTTTCACAAAGATATAGCGACCAGGCCCAGCTTGTTTTTGTTTTAAATCCAGTTGTTTAGTAAAAACAGGACTTAACATCTTTCCAATTCTTTAGCTATATGTTTGTGTGCTTACGAGGAATTGTATAAAAAGCACATATCTCCACAAGTGGAAATGTTCAGGGCTGGTCCTGCCATTGTGCAGAGAGGAGCCAGTTGGCTTAGGTAGCAAATTTGGGTTGTAATGAAAAGACATCAAATCCTTGTTTGTTTAATTTGTTATCACTGTATTCCACAGTGAGCAGATGAGGGGGGAAATGCTATTTGTGGAATTCACTGGTTCTGGTGCCAAAACAACGCCGAATGCATGGAAAACTATAGGTTAAATCCAATTCTCATCCTGATTAAAGTAACTACATTCATATAAATAGAAACGTATATAAGTAATGCTTTACAAGTCACATTTATTTCATTTATTTTATTAGGGTCTAGCATTGGATTTCACTTCATGTCTCTTGATCTAGGGCAGTGGATCTCAATCTGCAGGTCCCAGGTGTTTTGGCCTACAACTCCCAGAAATCCCAGCCAGTTTACCAGCTGTTCGGATTTCTGGGAGTTGAAGACCAAAACATCTGGGGACCCACAGGTTGAGAACCACTGATCTAGGGGGACAGAGGCATTAATAGCAAACCTGTCACCTTGGTATTGGGTTATCAAAATGTCTTAGGCAACTCAGAAAATTTTGCATTGGTTCTAGATTGCCGTTGCCAATGTGGATGGAAATTCCCCTTTGAAATTTCTCCATCCTTACGTTGCTTTGGCCCTGTCCTCATTTTTAAGAGCAGATTGACAATACAGATATTAAGCATATGAAATCTTTTCTAACATGGACTTGAAGATGGATGCAGGAATTCCCACCCTTGCATGAAATTATCTATGTATTATCCAGCTGTTGAAGGCATAGGAGCAAAGCTTTCCTAATAGATAAGGATCACTTTGCATCTCAGCCCCCTTTAAAATAAAATGATAATAAATAGCACAGCATCAGTGGAGCCTTGTCTTTGAAATCACAATGATGGCAACAACAAATGCTTCCTCTTTCATGCCAGATTTTACAGGGAAGGTTATGTTCTCATTTTCCAATCGGGAGGAATAGATCTGGCACTTGGAGCTCCCTTAATAATTGTGTTGATTGGCTAAATTGTTCTTGCAAAGCGAACGCCTCTAGAGATTTGAATTCTCTATATAATATGAACGGATGCATCAAAGGGTACCATTTTCCTTCTGCAAGAGAGCCATCCTTCCAGGTTTTTTGGCTGGATCCTAGGCAGGTTTAGTCAGCATTAAGCTCCACATAATGATGTCTGAGATATGGTCCTCTGGAGGCTTATTTCAAGTAACTGTGGCCAGGATTTTATATATGGTGAAGGAATGGGAATTATACAACCTTACATAGTTTGATAAATTGTGCCTCACAGCATTTCAAACCATTGGCCATATGGCTGGGGTTTATGTGAATTGTAGTTTGGCAACATCTGGACAGCCATCCATTTTCAAAATCTGCCCCACTTGCAGTTTCATTGGTTAACTGTAACAGCAAATGGCAACTTGTATGATAATATCACTTTGAAGGTTGTGAGATGATGAAGCCATCCTTAATTGGGTAGTGGTAGGAGGATGCTCTGGGTCCCAGAGCATCATTCTACCATGGCTCAGTTCTACATGTATTTAGCATAATGTCATTATGTCCTTTTCCTTTCAAGACCTTTTGTCCCTCTCAATGACACCTTACAACACCAACCTTTTCTACTGAGACAATTTACACATGCAGCAAGTGAGGACAAGACATAAAGGAATCCAGTAGCTCCTTTGAGACAAACTGGGTTATTTTGACATGCACCACTACTGAGCAGATCTGACATTTGGCTGCAAGGAAGTTGGTGGGGGTTTGTCCATGGAATGATGCCATGCTAGTGTTTTCAATTATGTGCCCTCCAAATGTCTTGGGCTATAGCTGCCTTCCCTGTGGTCAACAAGCCCTGCATGAAGTGAGAATTGTCTAGGACAGTGGCTCCCAACCTGTGGTCCATTGACCACAAGTGGTCTCCAAGAACTAAAATATGGTTTGCGGCCTCACAGTTACTACAACAAGAGTTGTCTCGCGAAACTCTCTTATAATGCCGAGGCAATGGGGATATCAGGAGGGGAGAGGCTGACTACCCACAAAAGGCACAACAAGTCTCCTGACTGCTGCTTCTCCTCCTTCTCCCTCCCCCTGAGTGGAGCCATTCCATGTGGCGCCTGGAAGCAGAGATGCCTTAGTGTCTTCGTTTTTAGGCCTGTTCCTGGGGTTATTTGGAGTGCTGATTCAGAAAATTGCATTGGATAGACCACATCAGCTCTAGATTATTAAATATGGGTTTCTGTGGGCGAGCAGGTGGCGACTACTGGATGGCATATGTTCTATCAGAAACTAGAGCAGATGTGCTCTATCCAATGCAATTTTCTGAATCAGCACCCTAAATAACCAAACCGAATCTAAAGTTGACCAAAAACTGATTCGTAAGCCCTTTAGTACTAATGTTGGAGAGTGGTCCCTGGTCAAATGGACCCTGGTCAAAAAAAAAGGTTGAGCGCCACTGGTCTAGGGTAACTGCTTAATGGATGGTTTGTTATAACCAGACATTGAACCATTACAACAGATTAGTCACTATTCTTTTTCCAGACACAGTTGGAAGAGCTGCTGATTAATTTTAAAGCTGGACATGGCTTTAAAACCTATACTTCTGGGACTCCTTCTTCCCTATCATCCTTAGAAGCAGCTCTTTCATTGTGTTCCATCTAGGATTTGTGTTGGAAATGAGAGAAGGAGGATGGAGGCTTTTTCAGAAAATGTCTCTACATTAGAATGCCTTCTTCCACGAAGGATAGTTTGCCTGTAACCTTGCTGTTTTTCACTGGGTGTTGAAGAATGTTTTATTTCAGCAATCTTTTTGTGGCTTTTGGATCTGGCAAACTGTATTTTTTATCTTTTTGCTTGCAATGGTTGTTCCTGTCTCCTGGGCTGGTGTTTTTAGATTGCATTTATAGAACTGTAATTTAGAAATGATGTAGGCTACCTTATCTAGTACTTTTGTACTAGATCATTTCCAAATTCCAAACCTTTGTACTAGAGAGCTGTAATTATAAATGTGTAAATAAACAACATGAGATCACAAGGAGTGAATGGGATTCCTCAAGAAACAGTTGACATCAGTTCCATTTTGGGGGAATTAAATGTTGCAATGTAGAAACTCCATGCTTCGTTCTTCAAAGATAAATTAAAAAGAATATCAATTCATGTTTTTACTCAATATCTTCCTTAAGATCTGAGAGTCAGTTTCATCCTACCATTTTTCCTGTGGTGTTTATGCACACACACACACAAACATACATATACATACATGTGCACACCCATATGTGCCAATGGAGGATCAATTGATTTTCTTTAAGTGTTCTGTTGTTCAAGTTTTTGTGTAGGGTGGGAACATAAAAAAGAGGACAGGATCCCTGTAGTGCTAACATTGAGGAAGAGCATATATCATCAAGTGCACCTTGCATGGTAAGGTACATCTGCTGTCATACAGGCTAGTATAAATGAGCTCTCCAAGGTACTGAACCCTAACCTCAGACTCACTTCAGCACCATTGAGAGCTCCTTTAAAGTTCCCACCAAACCTGATAGCACCTTAATAATAATACACTTTATTTATATTCTGCCCTTCTCCCCGAAGGGACTCAGAGCAGATTACAGTATATAAACAGATACAGGCAAACATTCAATGCTTTGTTACAATACAATGAGACACACATACACAGACAAAGGCTTCTCCTTTAATTTCCAGCTTCTGGAGGTGGTGCTCATTTCTGGCTCTTGGGGGAGGTGCTCTTATCCATTTCCATGCTGAGGAGCCTACGTTGTCACCTCCTGGTCATGTGGCCAGCATGACTGCTTGGAGCGTCTTTTGCCTTTTCCCGCCGAAGCAATACTTATTGATCTATTCACATTTGCATGTTGCTAGGTTGGCAGGAGCTAGCGCTGACAGTGGGAACTCACCCCATTTTGCGAATTCGACCTGCCAACCTTCAGGTCAGCAGTTCAGCAGCACAATAGTTTAATATTTCCTGAATACTCTGTGACAGAAGTTTCACACTGTCTTCTGTAGTTCCTTGGTGAGAAGTTAAGGAGCAGTGGACATACTTTTGTGGTACACAGTTTGTTCATCAAATCCATCATCCTCTGCCATGTGCAGCCATGGAAGTGTTGGTATCAAGCAGAACTTAGGGTACTGTATCACTACTAACATTCGAGGTGTAACACATTATATTTGAGAGTTGTTGTATGCATAGCTATTTCTGATTTATGGCAGCCTTAAGGCTAATCTATCATGAGATTTTCTTAAAGATTTATTCAGAGAGGTTTTTCCTATGCCTTCCTCTGAGGTTGAAAGTATGTGACTTGCCCAAGGTCACTCAGTAGGTTGCCATGGCCAAGCAGGGATCTAAATTCAGGTCTACAGAGTCTAAGAGTCCTTCCACACAATCATATAACCCAGAATATCAAGGCAGAAAATCCCACAATAGCTGCCTTGAACTGGGTTATCTGAGTCCACACTGCCATATATTCCAGTTCAAAGTAGAAAATGTGGGATTTTATTCTGCTGTGTGGAAGGGGGCTTAATCCAACATCCAGGCTAATAAATCCCACTGGATGTCTATATTTGGGAGTATTATAGGCACAACAGCATTGTTTTTAAATGCTGTTTGTAATAATTATAATACCATAACAACTGATAATATTCATACTGTTGTCGAAGGCTTTCATGGCCAGGATCACAGGGTTGTTGTATGTTTTCCGGGCTATATGGCCATGTTCCAGAAGTATTCTTTCCTGACGTTCACACTGGCCTCCAACTGACAAAGAGTTCTTCTCTCACCCTGGACTTTCCACAGATATATATAAACCTCCTTGCTTAGTTTCTCCATACCTCACAGCCTCTGAGGATGCCTGCCATAGATGTGGGCGAAACGTCAGGAGAGAATACTTCTGGAACATGGCCATACAGCCCGGAAAACCTACAACAACCCAACATTCATACTGTTTTAGTCTGATGAATAACATCTCTTCTTACTCCCAGCACATTGCTTTGTGGGAGTCATTTTCCAAGGATGATGCGACCCTGTAAACTACTGCATTCTATAGACATCACAAAGTACCCTCCTGTCTTTTCTCATGCTTATTCTTGCACCTGGAGTGCTTTTCTAAATGGGTAATAAATAAGCAGATGTTTATATCCAAAAGCATTGATCTAACTTTGGCTGTGTGGGTTTTTGTTTTCCAGCATAGCTAAGCAAGGTTTTTGCGGAGTGATTTAGACAAAAGAGAGCCAAGGTCACTAGCATTTTTTTTTCTAGCGTTGAGATTAGCTAAATGCTTCTTTGTGGTTTACCTCTGTTTTGGCATGGATTTTCAGAGTAAATGTAAGTTCCTGTATCTACCACAATAGGTTCATGATCTTGGAGAAATCTGGAGCTATTTTCAGTACAATCCCCCCACTAAAAGTGCATTCTTTATTCTACTGGTGAATTGATTAAGCTTTACATGACTAAGCAATGAGGACTAATTTTAATCAGATCATGGGTCTCCCATTTTCTGAGCAACACCACTGAGGGGTGTCAGCTCTCTTCCAGCTGAACAAAGAGGTAATGATATGATGGGGCCACCTATAGATAGATGTTACAAGAAACAATTGCCCAGAGTGAGTGACCAGCTTGTGAAAAGTCTGAAATGTTTGAGATGCTTCCAAGATAAGAGGTCATAAACAGGGTGCTTCAAGAAGGAATTGATGGAGAAATACAGGCTTCCAACTTCCTGTCTCACCATCCACAGAGAAGCTTGCCCATAATCTGGACAAAGGATCCTGACTCCCATGATTATTCAGAGACTCAGAACACAATCCATATCATGAACAGATCAGGAATCTTTAGCTATTTGCATCAGAACTTACGTTTTGTTTCTAACCTTGGTGGAATAAGTTTGTAACTACTATTAAGTTATGCCTGAGGGATCGTGCAATATAAGATAGCTTGCTTAGATTAAAACTATTCTTTCCCAGTCTCTTTACACATGTGTTGCTCAGTCTTGGATAGGATTCTCATTTCCCATGGGAAACACAAGGACTGTTTCTGCAAAGTCGGAGGTGGGAGAAAGGCAAGTAAAATCTCTCTATGGTTACCCATTAAGTCACTGAATCTTGGGGTGAAGAACATTAGTGTCAGCTGAATGTTAGGCCCCTCTCTCCTATTACTGAGCAGGAGACAGGTGGAGCTCTACATTCAAATGGATAAATTTTTTGTTTGTTCCTGGCAAATAGACAATGGGGAAAGTACTAACATCTACCTTTCCTTTCATTGATGAATAATACTGGGGTTGGACTTGTTATATTTCAAATTCTCTCACTTACTTCTTTCACTTCACTCCTGGAGAGTCTATATTGTGGTTTTGCTCATAGATTTACCTAAATTTAATTTGGCTAAAAGCCAGGTAATCCATCATTTCAGAGCCTTCGGTGTTATTAAAAAGTGAGAATCAATTCAGACTTGATAGTGAAACCCTGTACACATTTACGTGCCAAGATATACAGGCAGTTCTGTGTGCCGTTGCCTGCTCCTGCATGCTTATAGAAGCCTGACATACAAGTAAAGACTTCCCTAACCTGGAGATAAGTTTTGGCATATTAATTTCTGGCGTGTTTAGACTGCCATTAAAGGCGCAGGAGTGACATTGACAATAAAGTGGCACCCCATGTCTCCAGCTGCTGAATTTCCTCTTTCGTGAGTACACTGCCTAGTATCAGATCTGATAGACTTAATGCACTATAATTATGCCTTATGTAATTTCCTCCCACTTGCTCTGTTTTCTTCCTGCCTGGATGCCAGATTGCTTGTAGCTGTCTGCTCTATTCCTTTGCAGAAAGATGAGGGACAGAAAGATGAAGCATTTGATAAGCATGTCCTACTGGCCAATGACTTCTGCAAAGAATGTAATTACTCCAAAGCTTTGCAATTGTGTCGGATAGTTTCACCGGGAAGCTGCTATTGGATTTTCCAGGAGAAACTAAAGCCAGTCTTAGATTTTGTAGTCCAAAATTGGTACCTGCAGGGATTTTGTTTTTCATTTCAAACCCCATCATCTCAGAGTGCTCAGAGATGTCATCCAAAACATCTGGAGGGCATCAGGTTGAAGAGTACTGCTGTAATTATATCTCTGGGTTGTGCAAGTAATTAAAGGTTTATGAGGAAGTATGCTAACAGGAGGCACAGGTTCAAGGAGAAGAACTAGATTTTACCTAAAATAACACTATGTAACAAAATTTGAAAAACTTTCTGTTCCTGGTTTGAAAGTGTTATTTCCTGTTTAATTGTGCAGTATTTACTTTGAAAGTCATTGTTATACTCCAGGAACTTCATTACTGTGGCCACCACAAACAATATTGAATTGGTTGAAACTCTATGAGATATTCATTGAAAAATTATTGCAAAATGTGCTGCGGGATGTCCCATAAAACGCAATTTTTTGCAGTTTAATAAACCTTTTCCATGTTTTTATAATAGAACCAAATCGGAAATGACATTTATAACCCAGGAACAAAAACTGTGTTACATAGTGTAATCGATGCTATGGAACTCAAGAGAGTGTCAAGGACTGGTGACCTTAAATTGAAGGGCTGGCTACAGATGGCATGTTACATTATTTATGCTTTGCAAAAGAGAAAAGATATCATTTTAGAACTGGACATTTTAACTGATGCAAAATAAAACATATTACAGTAACCCCTCCTCTTTGGCAAGGGATAATAGTGCAGGACTCACTCAAAAGAGGAAAAACTGCATTAAAAAACATTTTTAAACCTGAGGGCACCTCAGTGTGCTCCAGCACTTCCATTGGAAGTTTACCGCAAAATGGTGCTAGCAAACTTTGAAATTCCTAAAGAGGACATATAAAGACAGAACACATAAATCAAATTGACAATTAATCAAATCTATAAAAATGAAACCTACATGACTGGAGTGTACAGCCATGGAGACTTGTTTTTATTTATTTATTTATTTACATAATTTTACCCCACCTTTCTCCCTGGGGGGACTCAATCAGGACTTGTTAAACATTTTGCACTTGGAACCAGACTCCACTGAGAGATGTTTACATGGTGCCAGGTATATAAGTATATAAAATAGGTATAAAATCAAACATTGACCGATAACACTATGTAACCACATTTGAAAAATGTTCTGTTCCTTGTTTGAAAGTGTCATCTCCCGTTTAATTGTGTGGTACTTACTTTGAAAGTAGTTGTTATACTCCAGAAACTTCATTTTTGTGGCTGCCACAAAATATGTTAAAGAGGTTGAGACTCTATGAGATATTAATAGAAAAACTATAGCAAAATGTGCTGCAGGATGTCTCGTAAAAATAAAGTTTTTGTAGTGTAATAGACTTTTTTCATGTTTTTATGATAGAACCAATTAGGAAATGACATTTATGACCCAGAAACAAAAAATGGTGTTACATAGTGTAATAAATTGGTGTTTGCAAGGCTTGCTAAACAGTCTGATTTTCCTTTTTATGAAGTACAGCTGAAGCATTTTCTACATGTTTTTGCTAACAGGTGTGTGTAAACAGATGGCATTCAAAATCCTTTTATTGCTGCTAAATTTTTCATGACCCCAACATTGAGCAAAGGGGACCCCATCTGGGGTTGGGACCCACAGTATAAGAAGCAGTGATCTGGACTGAGGTGCTGCACCTGCCTAAAAATGGCATGCATGCATGGTATGCATGCACACAACAACAGCTTTAATTTTCAAACTACGTGCTTGCCAACAGTCTCTGAGAAAAATTATCAGAGTGGAAAACAAAAGGAAGGACACAGTATGTTATCCACCAACAGTCTCCTAAACAGATGTTTGAGTACACTTTTCATTGTACGTGACCTGATAGTTGTTCTTATGTTGTACTTTTATTTTTGTTTTTAAAAGTAAAGAGTTGAATGAAAACAGAAAACTGATGTTGTGAATCTAAGTGGGGATACAGGTTTTTCCTCCTTCAATACAGTTGACGTACTTTGTGGTTTGTTGGACTACAGCTCTGAAGAGCAGGATGAAATCCCTGCTCAAATATGGAAACCCATTGAGTAATCTGGACAAGTTACACTTTCTCTGCCTCAGAGGAAGACAAAGACAAATACATCACAAATCCTGCCAAGAAAGCTCTATTATAGGATGAGCGTAGGATCGCCGTAAGTCAGAAATGCTGTAAGACACACACTGCAACCTGTGTATGTTCAAGTCGCTTGTGGATTTGTGTTCGCCCCATGAATTCTATAAGGTGTTCTTAGGCAAGAAATACTCAGAGGTGATTTTGTCAGTTCCCTTGTTTTAAAATCTACCTAATGGTACATGGTATGCATTGGTGATCTCCCATCCAAGTATCAACCAGTGCTAACCTTGCTTGGCTTCCATAATCTGACAGAGTATTCTGTTTAGGTACATTTTTCAGGCATGCTCTTTGGCCCTACATCTTGGACTTAGACAAAAACACACATGCATTTTCAAGCGTTTAATGGTCACTTGGGAATTTTTCCATTTCTCTTAATGTGTATCACTACCAATCTCAAGTGATGTTACCTCCCCGTTTATATCTCCTCTCTCTCTTTCTCTCTCTGCCTCGAAGTGTGTTAGAACTCCTTCCCTGGAAGTTTTTAAACAGAGGCTGGATGGCCATCTGTCAGGGGTGCTTTGATTGTGCTTTTCCTGCATGGCAGGGGATTGAATTAGATGGCCCATATGGTCTCTTCAAACTATTGTTTTTATTTACTGTTTTTATATGTATTTATATACCACTTTTCTCACCCGGGGCGGGGGGGGGGGGGATTCAAAACAGTTTACAACGTAATAAAGGCAAAATTCAAAGTCTAACATACATATAAAACCGAATCATAAAATCTAAACAAGAAACATATAGCTATGCATTAAAATCAATAAGACAATTAAACATAAGATAAAAAAGCATTTAGACCTGAGGACATAGAATTGAAACCACTTAATATAAACATTAAAATCACATACCAGTAATCCAAAATCGTAGATTGAGGCCATTCCAATTGTCGATTGCACATATTCCATATTTATTTCTTGTTCTGCATTACTTTACTGGGCAAAGGCTTGGCCACCAGTAAAGAATAAGTATATTATTCTATGATTCTATGACTCAGTCTCTCTCTCGCTCTCTCGCTCTCTCGCTCTCTCTCTCTCTCTCACTCACACACACACACACACACATATTGCTAGTGTAGAAGATGTCCTCTTTCTTATCATACATGGTGCCCTGTATAACTTTGACAATAGACTGAGAGAGATGTACTGTGCTTCCTGTAAGCAACCAAAAAGAGGTTGAAAATATGCAAAAAGGCCATTGCCAAATACATCCAATCTATGAGAGATATAGATCTAAAAAAAGGATTTCAGATAGAACACAGCTGCACACAAAGTTGTTGTTTTGTGTCTTCAAGTCATTTCTGATTTATGACTACCTTATCATGGGGTTTTCTGAAGCAAAGACTTGTCCAAGGGCCACTCCATGGGCTTCTACAGTAGGGATTCCTGATGTCCTGAGTTGATAGTCCACCTTCAACCACTACTTCATACTGGCTCTCCCACTTGTAGAACTACAAACTACAGGAAACCTAACCTTACAATGAGTATCGATCTTAAGGTTTGCTCTCCAAAAAGTATCATCAAGGAAGAACAGATAAAATACTGGGGGACTGCAACTGCTTGTTTTCCCCAAGTGGAGTCACAGAGGATTCACGGGGACTGCTCCTGTCAAATAGAGACAATTGGAGGAGTTCAGAGAGACATTTCTGCCATGCAAAATTTTCCATCTCATTTTTAAAAATTGATATAAGTGCTTTTAAAATCTGCTTCTGCTTTTGGTATGAACACTGCCAGTAACAGACTCAGAATTACTTTAATTTAACCCACGCAACCCTCTTACTTAGCATCATGCTCCAAAACATTAAGAGGAAAAAGATGGATTACCTGCAGAATGGTTTTTGACTGAGAGTGGTAGGGGCCAAACTAGAATAAACTCATGGGATTAGTGTAATTTACATCATTATTGACTTACCAAGTTTCCATTAATTTAGCGAGCCTACTTCAGCTGGGTCTAACATTTTAGGCCTCTATCAAGGACCGTCCTTAGTTTTCCTTAATATCGTGTAGGATTGCATTCCAGCTTCAGATGCCTTTTGGGAACAGAGACAGGTTTAGAGGTATGCAACCTGGGCCTCTTTCTTGGCAAGTTATAGGAAGCCAAGACCTAAACACTTCTATTTGATTCAACAATAATAGGTTGATTGCATGAATTGAACTTAAATACCGACTTTCCAAGTCTCCAGAAATTCAGTGGGATTTATTTTGGTCCCGTCTCAAGCATGGCTGGTGGGAGTGTGAGAGGGGATCTTTTTCATGATGGTCCCCCAACTTTGAAATTCTCTCCCTAAAGAAATAAAAATGCCCCCCTCTTTATTTTTAAAAACTGCTAAAAACGCGTCTGTGTTCCCTAGCATATAGAGAGGAGGAGGGTTAGAATGTCAGGTGTAAGTACTTCTGATTGAAAAAGGCATCTTACTTTAGCTTTAATAATTTTTAATCTTTAATAATTTTAACAGCTTTATATGTATTTTTAGTCTTGACTAGACTTAGGTTTATGTTTAATGTTAGATATGTTGTGGTTGTCCAATTATATTATTATTATTATTATTATTTATAATTATATTATTATTTAATTTTATTTATGTTACTTTGTTATAGTTATGAATTTACTTTTGGGATTAGGCGGGGCTGTTTATTTTGTCTTTGGTATTGAATGTTTGCCATTTTTTGTTGGAAGCTGCCCTGAGTCCCTTTGGGAAGATAGAGCAAAATATAACTAAAGTTATGATTATGACTATGATTATGATTATTATACCCCGCTTTTTCTCTCCACAAAGAAAACTCAAAGCTGAAGTTGGCCATAGAATTGTGCTGGAGGACTTGGAAATTCCTGAGAAGGTTTTCTCTCAAGTAAAAAAAAGTTCTTTTTAAAAAATTATTGACCAACAGCCAAGAAACACAATTAAAATAGGTATTCACTTTCTCAGAGGTCCTGTGTCCCTAACACCAGCAAATATGGAGTGCTGACAGTATTTACGTAATGATCTTCCTTTCCTCCGTTCATTCATTGTGACATCAGAACTCACCCTCCACTCTGCTCTGCCTCTACTTTCAGCCATGGGCAAATTTTGGCCCTCCAGGTATTTTGGACTTCAACTTCCACAATTCCTAATAGATGGTACCCCCATCCCATTTTCCTAAGTAGGTGAGAAGACATGATTTCATTTAGGTTGATATAGGAACAATCATTTAGTTTAATTTCGAAATAGAAAAATACCTTGTGTGCATGTTTAAATGGCAAGCAGTGAGCAACTACGGATGATACTTAATGCATAACACTTAATTACACCAACAAGGACCATGCTTAGATTTCAGGTTTCTACCCCAGAAACCTCAGGGCCTGGGACAATCCCAAACTGGTACCCAATTAGTCCTGGATGGGCGTACTGTCCTTTATGTCTATAATAATAAGGACTTATTATCTCTAGGGTTTTTTTTTTTTTCGTGTCAGGAGCAACTTGAGTTGCTTCTGGAGTGAGAGAATTGGCCATCTGCAAGGATGTTTTTGATGTTTTTACCATCCTTGTGGGAGGCTTCTCTCATGTCCCCGCATGGAGCTGGAGCTGATAGAGGGAGCTCATCCCCATTCTCCCTGGGTAGGATTCGAACCTGGCAGCTTTCAGGTCAGCAACCCAACCTTCAAGTCACTTAGTCCACTACGCCATCTGGGGGCTCCATTATCTCTAGTCAATAACTATATAACATATAACATATTACCCTCCTTCTTTAGCAATCATAGTAAAGGTAAAGGTTTCCCTTGATGTTAAGTCCAGTCATGTCTGACTCTGGGGGTTGGTGCTCATCTCCATTTCTAAGGCGAAGAGCCGGCGTTGTCCGTAGACACCTCCAAGGTCATATGGCCGACATGACTGCATGGAGCGCCGTTGCCTTCCCACCGGAGCGGTACCTATTGATCTACTCACATTTGCATGTTTTCGAACTGCTAGGTTGGCATGAGCTGGAGCTAACAGCAGGCGCTCAAGCCGCTCCTGGGATTTGAACCTGGGACCTTTCGGTCTGCAAGTTCAGCAGCTCAGCGCTTTAATGCACTTCACCACCGGGGCAATCACAGTTATTGATTATTTCTAGTCAATAACTATGATTGCTAAAGAAGGAGGGCAATGGGGGAAAATATGTATCCACAGATATATAAACCTACCTTGCTTAGTTTTTTCCAATATAGCTCACAACCTCTGAGGATGCCTTCCATAGATGCAGGCGAAACGTCAGGAGAGAATGCTTCTGGAACATGGCCATGATTCCGGCCATGAAAGCCTTTGACAACACAGGAAAATATTACTAAATCTAGACTGGATTGCTTGTGACAACAATCCCTTTGTGTTCTTTTTAATGTCTGCCCACTCTAGCATTCTTCTTCCTTCTCCGTTTTCATTTGGGGAGGATTATGCATGACTGGGTTTCATTCCAAACTCCTGTAGCATTTTACATTGAATGGTATTTTAACGCAGTCATCTTAGAGATGAATGATTCCAAAAAGCCAAGAAGTGAAACTTGTAGGCTGGCAGCATAGTAGCCCTTCAGAAATCTAGAATGCCTGAGAAATAATTTTGCGACTATTTTTGCTTTCTTGCAAACCTCTATCTTACTGAGCTTGACTCCAAAGCCTCCTTTGTGGTCGACAATTTGGAAGAAAACAATGAAGCAATTGAGTTATACGTACCTAAAATTGACAATCTTGCTTCGAAAACCTGCTATCTGTATTCTCTTACCTTGATCTTACCTTGAATATGACTTGATCAACACATACCAGCCTAGTCAAAGAAAGTTTCCAACCAATAATCTCCATGCCAGTAACAGCTTTACTTATGAAGTTTCTTTTTAGTTGTGTTGGTTTTTGTATGTTACTGTAATTGACATTACAGCAAAATATGCATAATGTGTGAAGCTGTTGTGTGGAAAGGGTCACAGAATGATTGAAACTTTTTAAAAGGTTAGATATATCTTTCAAGTTTTCATTTGTCAAGCCATCCCCTGCCTGGATATATACATTAGCTTGATCTTCTTCCCATTCAGAGGAGACTCAGCCAAAAAAAGTAGACACTGTTGAAAGGCGTGGAGCTGTCTGCTACAGTTTGCCCCAGATGTACTTGTATAAACCTTTCTTGCTTGTGAGTCATACTGTATAATAAGGGAATGCCTGTTGCCTAGAATTAATCTTGTCCTCTCCCACAATGGGATTTCCTCAAAGGTACATACCTCAGCAAGACTTGCAAACTAAAGCACTATTTAACTTCCAGTGACCAATTATAAAACAAAGTATGCTTAGTGTAATTCCAAATTACTTGTGCGTGGAAGTAGATGTCTATTTTTATATGCTAACAAATGGTCATCAGAGTTTTTCAGTAAAAATACTGTATTCAAATCTAATGCTCATCCTGTTTTGACTAAATTACCATCCCAAAGAGCCCCGGGTAGTGCAGAGTGTTAAAACACTGAGCTGCTGAACTTGCAGACTGAAAGGTCGCAGGTTCAAATCCGGGGAGCGCTGTGAGCACCTGTTGTTAGCCCCAGCTTCTGCCAACCTAGCAGTTCGAAAACATGAAAATGTGAGTAGATCAATAGGTACCGCTCCGGCAGGAAGTTACCGGTGCTCCATGCAGTCATGCTGACCACATGACCTTGGAGGTGTCTACGGACAATGCCGGCTCTTTGGCTTAGAAATGGAGATGAGAACCAACCCCCAGAGTCAGACATGACTAGACTTAATGTCAGATGAAAACCTTTACCTACCATCCCAAAAGTAGATTCATGTGATATGGTAATCTTAGTGCTGAGCCAAAGCTAAAGGGGAAGCTACTATAAGAGCAACTGGAGCTCCGATTTGGGGAAACGTCATTGCTAATTTAATTGCCATGGCTTAATGCTATACAAATCTGGAATTTGTAGTTTGGTGAGGCATTAGTATTCTTTGGCAGTCCCATCATCCCAAACTACACCCCCACCCCCACCCCCGTGACCCCATAGCATTGAGCCAGGGCAGTTAAAGTGGATTCATTTTACAGCATAGATGTGCCCCAAGGTTTCCTTTTCCATTGCTGAAAGCTTTGGTCTTCTAGCACTCTTGTTGTTAAAGAAGGAATTACAGTAGAATCTCGCTTATCCAACCTTCGCTTATTCAACGTTCTGGATTATCCAACACAGTCTGCCTCCCACCCAGATCCACAGCTGTTTCTCTAGGCAGCAAGGACTGAACTTTTTACGGATTTAACTTCCGACAGTGTTGTTACTGTAAGTTCATTTTATGCAATTTGATCTTTATTTGTAGTCAATTTTTAGTAGTCAGTGTTTTTGTAGTCATTGTTTTCAATACATTGCGATGTTTTGGTACTAAATTCATAAATACAGTAATTACTACATAACATTACTGTATATTGAACTGCTTTTTCTGTTGATTTATTGTAAAACATGTTTTGGTGCTTAATTTGTAAAGGTAAGTGAAAGGTAAATGTTTTCCCCTGACATTAAGTCCAGTCATGACCGACTCTGGGGGTTGGTGCTCATCTCCATTTCTAAGCCAAAGAGCCGGCGTTGTCCGTTGACACCTCCAAGGTCATGTGGCCGGCATGACTGCATGGAGCGCCAGTACCTTCCCGCCGGAGTGGTACCTATTGATCTACTCACATTTGCATGTTTTTGAACTGCTAGGTTGGCAGGAGCTAGGGTTAACAGCAGGCGCTCATTCCGCTCCCGGGATTTGAACCTGGGACCTTTTGGTCCACAAGTTCAGCAGGCTCAGCGCTTTAACACACTGAGCCACCAGGGGCCCCCTCTAATTTGTAAAATCATACCATAATTTGATGTTTAATATTATTTTCCTTAATCCCTCCTTATTATCCAACATTTTCACTTATCCAATGTTCTGCCGGCCAGTTTATGTTGGATAAATGAGATTCTGCTGTATAAGCAGGCAGCAACTGTAATGCACACTTTTTTGGCCAAATTACAATGAGTGCTCTTTTTGCCGGTACACATTACATTTGGTGGCAAATATTTTTTTCAGTTTCAGGGTTTTGAAAATTGAAGTGCGTATTAGATTCAATGTCGCATTAGACTCGAGTAAATATGGGTAAGATCTTTTACATCATATGAATTCATTACGCTTCGTATGCAGATGGACTTTCTCCAGGTGGTTCCCCCAAGTTGAGATGGACTACTACTCCCATCTTCCTTGACCACTGGCAGTACTAACTGGGGTTGAGAACAATTGATATCCAGCTAAAAAGGATAGGAATTGATATTAAGGACAGTATGTAATTGGCCCTTCTTGCTGATAAAATGACTTCTTTCAGCAAAATGAAAATGGCAATTTTGGAACCTTCAAGAACTGACCACAACAATGTCCAGAGAAGGGAAACCAACAGCTGTGTTTAAAAATACGAAAGGGTGTCATACTGAAGTGGGAGCAAACGTGGAGCAGTGAATTCAAATTGCAGGAAGAGAGATTCCACCTAAATGTTAGGAAGGTGGAATCTCCTTCTCCCAATATATTTTTTTTTAAATGGAGGCCGGATGGCCATATGTTGGGAGTGCTTTAATTCTGTGCTTCACCAAATGGGATAGGACTGGATGTTCCTTGTGGTTTCTTCCAAGTCTATAATTCTATGTTAATCTAGTAGTTATGCTGGTGTTAAGACAGCTCCATGCAACTGGGTTGATTCCACAAGCCTTCTTTGCCATTATAAGACATTTTAGTCTTTACAGTGGCAAAGAAGGCTCACAGAATCAACCCAATTGCATGGAGATGCCTTAATACCAGCATTACTATTACTTGTCTTGAAGCAAAGGTTCTGAAGCAGCTAGATTCTTCCTACAGCACTATATTCAGTAGTGATTTGTGTTCCTGCAAAACTGTGGGGTGCAAAGGGCCAGGTTGTGTTCCAATGGGAATGGAAGTGGATGATTGTAATGGTGGGACCTTAGACAAGGGGAAGGAGTCAGTGAGAAAAGTGAATATGCAGCGCCATATCTATGGCAATTGTTTTTCCTATCTCAACCTGCTATTGTCTGAGGAACTGACGTCTGCACCACACTTCGCTCAGGTGTATTTTTAGAACCAAAACCCTTTAAAAGGCAACCTATTGATTCCTTCCATCCTAGCTCTCACGTACTAGCCTTTCTGTTTCAGAATGATGTTCCACTGTTCTGTAACATGACCCCAGCATCAATATTCCTATTATCTTTTGTGCGTGTGTTCTGAAATAAACCAGATCCTCCAGGGGCCACTTGCCACAGCCAAAGTGTGCCAAGTCCGGCTGCATTTTAGCATTTCAGAATATTGTCAGTGACAATTGCACCATGTCCCGCTTGCACGTAATACATGGAAGGAAGGACACAGCACCAAAAGTATGGCGTGTGGCTGGCTCCCTTAGGGGCATTCCAATCCTCTTCCCCAAATTGCCAGCTTGTATATATATTTAATTTTTCTTGTGAAGAGACACTCTCTAGTTCCTTTACCAAGAGACTACCATATATTTTCATGTATAATTGAATCTCATGAAGTAGTCGAGGGCAGATTTGGAGGCCCAAATAATATGATGCATGAATAAAGAGAAGCAGTCTGTGGAGAGGGGAAAAGGCTAGTGCCGCTTCGCGGGGCTGGTTCCCCTGCTGTTGCTGCCTTTTTCCTGCCCAGTATTTTAAAATGGTCGGAAACTACATCATGGTGGAGAAAGTAGAGGGGACCAACGCTTCTTTTGGGCTCTCTGGGGACAGACTAAACTCTTGCCTTTTTCTACTCTACTCAGAGAAGATGATAGTTTCTTTCAAAAAAAAGAACGTTAAGATACAATACTCACATTGACCCATGAAAATGTTGACCCAATTTTTAAGTCAAATTTTTGGCAAAAAAAATCTAGACTTATACAGAAGTATATACAGTCATAATAGGAAAGATAATTTAGTACAATCCCATATCTGTGGTGGATGAACTCTAAGACCACCATCATCCTCATGGATACCTGAAAACATAATAATGACAAACCCTATAGTTTGACTATAACTGGGCAGGAAGCATACCGTAGAATTGCACTGGAAGACTCAGAGTCAAACATGAGGGGTATTTTTTTAATGTTGGTAAATGAAATCATGGATGCGTGGGAAAGTAGAAGGCAATAAGAAAAAATGAAGGCCACATCACAGATGGATAGACTCAATGAAAGATGTTGGAAGTAGCAACCTTCTTCAAGCCTTCACTAGTTATTTGTTATGTATATAATCCAGATTGCTTACTGTGTTGTATATGTGTGTATTGGTGTGCAGTTTTCCTTCATTCTATGTTATGGGAGAAGCTGCAGACCATATGATCAGATCTGGGATTGTTCAGGACTCAGACTCCATTTTAGAAACATTACTCTTTCAGAAGCCAGTAGAAACAGTACAGTTTAGATTCCACTGGACTTTCAGACTAGACAGAGATGCTAATAGAGAGATGCTTTAGACTATAGATTGTAAAGATTATAAGAAAGATGCTCTGTGTTATCTGCACAGAGAAACTACTTCAAATTCTGTCTGTAACTGAATTGATACACAAAGTACCTGTATGCTGAATACATAAAATTTGTGAGTAAACCACCTATGTTACTTTTAAAGAAGTCTACTTATTTTTGGTCTCTTGAGAGCATGATTTAAACCAAGATGCTTTAAGGAAGAGGGGGTGTTTTTGGGGCAACTGAAAGAACACTTCTGGAATTTTGCTCTCTCTCTCTCTCTCTCTCTCTCTCTATATATATATATATATATATATATATATATATATATATATATATTTGTGCATTGGCATCTATTTGTCCCTAACAGTTCAAAGAGATATCTAGGTATATCAGTTTAACAGCTGAGAAACCTAACTGCCTTGCATGAATACTAGTGACTATTTACCACTAATGAGAAGGTTGACTCAAACTAGTTGTAATTCTTCTAAGGGAGATTCCTGATTTTCCCAAAATGGCAGTTAATGCCATTTTCCAAAAGGTTATAGAGATTTCCATTTCCTAAAAGGTTGTGATTTCTAACAAGATCGTGCCTTTCCAAAGATCATCATACTCAAAGAAAGAAAGAAAGAAAGAAAGAAAGAAAGAAAGAAAGAAAGAAAGAAAGAAAGAAAGAAAGAAAAGGAAGCCACTGCCTTGATCATGCAAGACCTGAGATGGGCTGTTTATAATAGGAGGAGCTGGAGGTCTCCCATTGTTAGTCTCAAGTCAACCTGATGCCAGTTAACAACAACAAAAGAGAAAATATGTGGGCAATGTACTGCTAAGCTGCTCAGTAGGAAGTAAAACATGCTCCTATCTTCTCGTGTTCTGCTTGAAGGAAGATAAAGGCATTGAGATTATCTCCAAACCCTGGAGCATCTTTTGTGAATTTTAAAATATATGTATTAAACAACTTTAAATGAACAGGACAAGCCCTACTGTTAGGCTAGGGAAGCAGCTGTCATAGGCAGCAGTTTCAGATTGTCCTAAAGTCACAGCAATGTCTAAATTGTTAGTTATTTAATGTGTTGGATTTTCCCCAGAAAATCCTACAATAGGTTCATCGTAGAGTCACCATAAGACAGAAATGACTTGAAGGCACACAATGATAATAATAATTTTTGCACTCATGGAAACAAAGAGTGTGCAATTTCCTGCCAAAGTGCCCCCTTTCTTGAGGAGGGCACCATTTGTTCCTGCTCCTCAGGCAGAAAAAAAAATGATTTGGACTAGTCCTGTAAACAAACTGGACAAATTCAATTGGCCTTTAAGTTTATATTTTAAGATGAGTGGCATTTTAATTGTTAACACTGCCTTCTTTTGTCAATCAGTCAAAAGAACCTTCAGGGCTGAAGTGCAGAATGTAAGAATGTTTAACAAAACAAAGATGTTTAATAAAATACATATCCTAGTTCCCCTTTCCGCCCGGTTTATGATTGAGGGTCTGAAGTAGTGACAAAAGTACGGGCATTCCTCCTCTAACAACATCTCCTTTTCACAAATCCTTTCTACACCTGCCCAGCTGGCTAGACTTTTTGACAGCATCAGCATTGGGAGTATTGTGACACTTTGTCCAGGCACTTTATTAAATGGTTTTGTACTATGCACTTTTTGACTTGACCCCCCTTTTTTTCTCCATTGGTGGTGAAGTTGTTTTTATTACCTTATCTTTTATCCGGTTATTATGGTTTTTATTGTATAATTGTGTTTGAATTTGTTTATTTTACTTGATTGTCGTGTTGCTTTTGTTTTACATGTTTTAACTTGTTATATCTTGTTGTTTTGGGCTTGGCCCCATGTTAGCTGCCCCGAGTCCTTTTGGGGAGATGGTAGCAGGATAGAAAAATAAAGTATTATTATTATTATTATTATTATTATTATTATTATTATTATTATTGACACAACGACGTTGTATGACACAGCAAACAAGATAGATATGCTGGATTTCGTTTCACAAAACCACAAGTCGAACACTTCCCAAGTGTCTAGGACTGTGTGATGTATTTTCGGATGATGCGTGCAGATCCCAGCAGGGTGGCCTTTTGCAGTTGGCAGATCGTGATTTTGTCAATGTCTATTGTTTCCAAATGCCGGCTGAGATCTTTTGGCACGGCACCCAGTGTGCCCATCACCACCGGGACCACCTGCACTGGTTTCTGCCAGAGTCTTTGAAGTTCAATCTTGAGGTCCTGATAGCGGCTGAGTTTTTCCTGTTGTTTTTCGTCAATGCGACTGTCACCTGGGATGGCGACATCAATGATCCAAACCTTGTTCTTTTCCACAACTGTGATGTCTGGTGTGTTGTGTTCCAGAACTTTGTCAGTCTGGATTCGGAAGTCCCACAGTATCTTTGCGTGTTCATTTTCCACAACCTTTGCAGGTTTGTGATCCCACCAGTTCTTTACTGCAGGGAGGTGGTACTTGAGGCATAAGTTCCAATGAATCATTTGGGCCACAGAGTTGTGCCTCTGTTTGTAGTCTGTCTGTGCAATTTTCTTACAGCAGCTGAGGATATGATCAATGGTTTCGTCGGTTTCCTTGCACAGTCTGCATTTTGGGTCATCAGCTGATTTTTCGATCTTGGCCTTGATTGCATTTGTTCTGATGGCTTGCTCCTGGGCTGCAAGGATCAGGCCTTCTGTCTCCTTCTTCAGGGTCCCATTCGTGAGCCAGAGCCAGGTCTTCTCCTTATCAGCTTTTCCTTCAATTCTGTCAAGGAACTTTCCATGCATTGTTTTGTTGTGCCAGCTGTCAGCTCTAGTTTGTAGTGCGGTTTTCTTGTACTGGTTTTTTGTCTGCTGTGCTTTGAGGAGTTTCTGATTTTTGACTTCAATCAAAGCAGGTTCTTCACTTTGCTTTACATATTCTGCCAGGGCATGTTCTTCTTCTTTGACTGCTTGTTTTACTTGCAAGAGTCCTCTGCCCCCTGATCTTCTAGGCAGATAGAGCCGGTCAACATCACTGCGAGGGTGCAGGGAATGATGAATGGTCATGAGTTTTCTTGTTTTTCTGTCCAAATTGTCCAGTTCCACCTGTGTCCAATTTATAATGCCAGCAGTATATCTTATGACAGGTATGGCCCAGGTGTTTATGGCCTTGATGGTGTTGCCTCCATTGAGCTTGCTTTTGAGAATTTTTCTGACCCTTTGTGTATATTCTTTGCTGACCACAGTTTTCACATGTTCATGCTTGATGTTGTCCAGTTGCAATATGCCCAGATATTTATAGGCCTCTGGCTGGTGACATCTTATTGTTTGGCCATTGGGCATATTTATGCCCTCACTTTCAGTGATTTTTTTCCTTCTTCAATGCCACTGTCGAACATTTGTCCAAACCAAACTCCATGCTGATATCAGTGCTAAAAATTCGGACAGTGTTGGTCAGAGACTGGATTTCAGTTTCCGTTTTTCCATACAGCTTCAGGTCATCCATGTACATCAGATGCGAAATTTTGTGAGAATTCTTAGATGTTTGATAGCCGAGATTTGTTTTTATTATTATTATTATTATTATTATTATTGACACAACGACGTTGTATGACACAGCAAACAAGATAGATATGCTGGATTCCATATCACAAAATCACAAGTCGAACACTTCCCAAGTGTCTAGGACTGTGTGATGTATTTTCGGATGATGCGTGCAGATCCCAGTAAGGTGGCCTTTTGCAGTTGGCAGATCGTAATTTTGTCAATGTCTATTGTTTCCAAATGCCGGCTGAGATCTTTTGGCACGGCACCCAGTGTGCCCATCACCACTGGGACCACCTGCACTGGTTTCTGTCAGAGTCTTTGAAGTTCAATCTTGAATTATTATTATTATTATTATTATTATTATTATTATTATTATTATTATTATTTAAGGAGGTCTAAAGGGATATGTAAGGTGGCAGGAGCAAGTTTGCAATAAAAAGTTCAATAAAGCTTAAAATGGGGAAAGAATAGGATTTTGCACTAGAGCTGATCCTACTGTTGCTGTGTGTTCCTGTCTACAGCAAGCAAGATGAACAGCAGCTGCTCCATAATTGCTTACTGAGCATGTGTGAACAGCAAAATAGAAAATAGAACCAAAAGTCTACTTTACCAGCTATACACAGTGTGTATTTGTATGTATGTGTGTGTGTGTGTATATATATATATAGAGAGAGAGAGAGACTGAGAGAGAGAGTTCTGTACGTTTGATCACCAAAATGAAAATCATGAGAAAAGTGGGCTTCAGTAAAAGAAAAAACATGCATATTTTGAAATAAACTTTCCAGTAATTCCTTAAAAGGTTAAGTATATTTTAGTTTACTTATACAAAGCTTACCTGACATGGTTCTTTCATTTCCTATATGCATTTTCTTATTTTTGAATGACAAATTTGCTGAAATATGTTGAATTTGTCTTCATTTGTTGTGGTGTAGATCTAAATATACCAAATGCACAAAATCCCATGTGATTTTGGAAGTTAAACAAGGTTCCTTCTGGTTAGTACTTAGATGGTAGTCTGCAAATGAATGCCAAGTGCTATAGTCTATATTTCATGATGAACAGGCAAACCATCTCTAAATTTTCCCTGCCTAAGAAAACACACTGAATTTCATGAGGTCGCCATAAAAAAATAGGTGACTTGAAGGCACATAGACACGCATTGCTTGCTGTGTGTGCCTTCAAGCCATTTTTAACGTATGGTGACCATAAAACAAACCTGTCATGTAGTTTTCATGGCAAGATTTATTCAGAGAAGTTTTCTTTATTTCTGCTTCTGAGACCATATTTTGTATTAAAGAAGCAATGTCAAAGAATATATCTACTTTGTTATCTGAGTTACACTTGTATTGTTGCTCTCGCATCTACCTACCCTATATGTGTGTGTGTATACACACACACACACACACACACACACACACACACATATTCTTTCAAGTATTTCTTAACACATGTAGGAATCTGTTAATCTTGTTAGTTGTTATGTTATGTTAATTGATGCTGTTTATTGATTTTACCATTTTTGGGGGGGTTTTTGGCAAATTCTGTTGTATTCTATGTGTTCTGTGTTACACTTTTATTGTGCTATTTTGTAAGCTCGCCAAGTCCCTTTCGGGAGATGGTGTTGAAATATAAATGTTGTTGTTGTTGTTGTTGTTGTTGTTAGGAATATTATATATTTGTATTTTTGTAAAACACTTTATGCACACAGTGTGCTCCCTGGATTGTGGTCACACTCCTCAGCAGGATGTTTGACATTCAGGAGGTGCTCAGTAGTTTGTTTAAGAAAGCTATATGCCAATTAATAGAAAATTGACAGGTTTGTTTTTATTTCCTATCTGTGAGATCTTCCTCAGTTTTGGCTTATGTTTCTCACTTGTTCCCCAAAGTGTATGCCATCAAGACTCTTCAAAGTCAGCAATCATGTTAACAATCAAAGCAGAGATGGGGTTTGGATCACTTTTCTTTTCCTTTCTGTGGTATGTTTTGCACATCCAGCTTTTTCACAGTGAGTTTGAGTTGTTGTACATCACTGTTAAGGGTGCTCTTGTTTGTGTTCAAGTGACATTTATGTGCCATGGCAGGAGTAAGTGGAATAACCAGATTGACTAGGATGGTCATGTAATGACTAAAGCAACCTGGATCTATATTATATGTGGATTTTAAGGATACAAGCTCTGTACCAAAGTTTGCTTTACCTAAAATTAGATTATTATGTCCCTCAGGGGCCCCTCTATACACACAACAGTTATATGAGGAGTCTTGTTCAGCCTCCTGGATGCTGTAAAGGCAGGAAGGATACCTCAATGCCAGCCTGTTGGCCATTGGAGAGGTGGGAAGGAGTCCTGACCATCCAGTGATGCTTAAGCCAGTTGCACACTGCTAGACCTTATCATCCCCTTCCTGATGTCATCATAACATCAACTACCAGCCACAAAATGGCTGGTGTCTGTTGCTCGTCACCTGGAGGGACATCGGTTGGGAATCCAAAGCCACACAGATGTGGAGAAAGGAAAATTGATCCTTGCTTTTCTCCTTCCCTTTTTCTCCAATCAACTTTGCACTCCAGTTGATGTCACTCCAGTCACAATTTTAGACTTGGTAGCTGCCACTCTGACGAGAATTAAACAGAGATGGTAAGTGCCGTTCTGTGTCCCTGGTCAGCCTGGGATAGCAATGTAAACAGTTGTGGGTGGTTTTGTTTATATAAGCTCAAAGTTTGGGTTTGTTCCCAAGTTATGGAAAAACTCCAGAGCAACTCATGAATTTGTTAATGCGTTCACCTGCATCAGCTTTGCGTGTCATGTAACACCATGGAGCTAGTTGTCCCCTTCCCTGCTTTGGGATAAAGGTTCTGTATAGTTGTGCCTCTGGTGGCACAGTGTGTTAAAGCACTGAGCTGCTGAACTTGCAGACCAAAAGGTGCCAGGTTCAAATCCCAGGAGCGGAATGAGTACCCGCTGTTAGCCCCAGCTCCTGCCAACCTAGCAGTTTGAAAACATGCAAATGTAAGTAGATCTATAGGTACCGCTCTGGCAGGAAGGTAATGGCGCTCCATGCAGTCATGCCGGCCATATGACCTTGGAGATGTCTATGGACAATGCCGCCTCTTCGGCTTAGAAATGGAGATGAGCACCAACCCCCAGAGTCGGTTACGACTGGACTTAACGTCAGGGGAAACCTTTACCTTTTACTATAGTTGTGCCACAAAACTCTTTTCCATATTAATAAAGTTGGCCCTCCACATTTGTGGCTTTAGGTATGTTTTGGAAGTTGAGCATAGAGCAGTGGTTTCCAACCTGTGATCCATGGACCACCAGAGGTCCACAAGAACTAAAATGTGGTCCACGGCCTCACCGTTGCTACTACAGATAATAACGTAGCCGAACCAAATAAATTCTTGGTGACTTCATTTTTAGGCCTCTTCCTGGGGTTATTTGGGGTGCTGATTCAGAAAATTGCATTGGATAGACCACATCAGTTCTTAATTATTAAATATGGTTTTCTGTGAGCAAGTAGATGGTGACTACTGAATGGCATATGTTCTGTATCAGAAACTAAAGCTGATGTCTGTCCAATGCAATTTTTTGAACCAACACCCCAAATAACCGAACCAAATCTAAAGTTGACCAAAAACCGATCCGTAACCCCTTTGATACTAATGTTGGGAGTGATCCCTGGTCAAAGTGGTTCCTGGTCAAAAAAAGGTCATGCTGGAGTATTTAGAGATTCTCAGAGAGAAAGTTTGCTATGCATTTGTAGGTTCTCCAGCACAATTCCGTGGTCAGTTTTCTGTTCTCGCGGGTTTAAAAAAGTGCTTTTTGTTGGCAGGTTTTCCATTTCCACAGGGATTCTGCACCTTTTATTCCAGTGAATGTGAATGGCCCATCACAGAGTTTATTCTGATGTGACTGTAGCAGCTTTCATGATGTCACCTCTGGAAACTCAGTATTTATCTTTCTCCTATCATCACATTCTGTCTATTCATTTCCTCATGAACTCTCTTTCCCCGATCTAGCAGCACTGGCAAAGAAACAGGGAAGCTGCTGTGTTTTTTTTTTTTTTTAAATGCAGCATTGAGAAAGGGCATTCCTGTGGGCTCCTGTATCAGCTGTTAACTGTCATAGCCTTCTCCTGTATGAACAGGTCTAAATATCCATAAATATGGTACTCTCTGATATAATGCCACAATAACTATTACATTAATAGAACTTTGAGAGGGGCAAACATGGTTCCATCAAAGACAGATGGTTTTGTTATGCCACAAAACCATTGCATGGATTGCCAAGCTGTTGGCCCAGATGACAGTAAACTGATGAGGCTCCATTAATTATCCTTCATAATTGGGATAATAGATCAGAAAGCTCTCATTTCCTCAGTATGAAGCTTCCTTATTGAAATGTGTTAAACCTGTCAAAATGTGCCAGAATAAAGCTGGAATTGTTTGGACCATTGTTTGAAATACACACACACACACACACACACACACACACACACACGAAATAGCAGTGATCACTCAACTGTTGTTTCCATTCTTTCTACCAGCAAATTGTTTCCTAGCACCAAAGTAGCCAAAATTAGGCCATTGGAGAGAAACTATCAGATAAGTAATTGACGCAATGTTGCACAGTGTAATCCTATTAAGGAGATTTGCAACGACGAAACCATGTGTTCCAGATAAGTTGTTTTTCTTGGGTGGTGCGATGAAGAGGAAAAGAATAAGAAACGCTAGTGTGGTGGGAATGAAGAATATAGATAAGATAGACCATCCATAGGCTTGTCGTGCATCTTTAGGAGGCTAGCTTCGATAACATTTAGGAAGGTGGGAGGAAAATTGAAAAGTAGAGGTCAGGGTTTTAAGTAGTGTGCTGAACTTGGAAAAGTTACCTTTGGAGCCACACCTCTTATAAAAGGTATTTAAAAGCAACACTTGCTAGCTGTGCAAGTGTGATATGCTTTGTGGGTTGCTCCAAATATAGCTTTGAAAGAATAGAAACAGTGGGGCCTTCATCTACCAAGATGTTAATGCCACCAGCGATAATATCTGTGTGAGACAGATATGAAGATAACAGGGTATCCCATTGAACTAGACCTAAAACAACTCCTGCCTTCTCAATAGATATGAAGGAGAGAGGTTCACATCTTTGTTAACAGCAGCTTAGGTGACAAGTGCAGGATCTGGAAGCAGTCACACTGTGGCACAAAACCATCCTGAGTATCAGCTTGATGGCAGATATTGTCCTATCTAAGCGAGCAGGTGAAAATTTGGTAATATCTTGACATGAGTTTCCTGGCTTAGTTTTAGACCATAATAAAAAGATGATAGTATACCATATTTCTTGGTCAATGGTAAGTTACAACCTCATCACACATGGAAATATCAGTGTCATAGGACACTTCTGCCCCAGTTGAGTCACAGAGCCCCATGCCACCTATCACACAATGTATCCTCAGTTCTGGCAGGGCTCCGGGGCTCAACTGGGGCAGAAGCGTCTTAGGACACTGCACTGCAAATATTGGAGCCTCCCATGTTCCATTTGGAACAATGGGGCTACAGCGGGGTAAGCCACGCAGCGACGCTTTCCCACATGTCAGCTGCTGGCAAGGCAGGATGAGGGGCACCAGAATTGTCCCGCTGCCCCCCAATTTTCCACAGAGGCTGGCAAATCAATCTGGAGGACCTCATCAATGTAATGAGGTCCTCAGTAAATTGTTTTCCAGGTTGACTGGATTTGTCAGACAAGAGATATGCTAGACATCTTGTGTTCCAGGTAAACTTGTGCTGTGGACAAGATTTCTTTAATGGAGTACACTCGTTCATAGAATCATAGAATTCGAATACACCACATGGGCCATCCAGTCCAACACCCTGCCATTCAGGAAAAGCAGAATCGAAGTAACCGCAACACACTTATATTTCAGACTGCTTGCATGTCATCACTTTACCAACATTTTACAAACAGATGCAAAACTATTTTGAAGTGTATTGATGGTGCATGCATTAGACAACAGAACCTGCTACCATAGGTGTGCTTTTCCTAGTTTATTGTAAACCTGAAGGTTGTTGTTGTTGTTGTTGTTGTTGTTGTTGTTGTTATGTGCCCTGGTGTCCTGAGTCGTGGTCCAACACTCAAACCACTATACCATATTGGCTCTCAGAGTTTGCTTTAGTCATGAAAATATCGAAAATATTTGTTTAAAAATAATAAAACTGAGTACTTTCTAAAATGTATGTCTTGTTTTGCTTCCAAATTTGAGTTTCAGTTTTGTGTAGACGTGGTAAACTGGCTTCAAACTGTGTAATAATACTGTGATGATGATGATGATGATGATGATGATGATGATGATGATGATGATGATGATGATGATGATCCTTTATTTGTAGTCAGCTCTATCTCCCCTAGGGGACTCAAGTAGTAATCTTCCTCAACACAGCATCCTAGATGTGTTAAACTATGACTTTCACGATCCATAAACCTTACCACTACTTAGGGAATTTATATTAGTTGTAGTCCAACACATCTTCAAGGTACCAGGTTAAGAAGGGCTGGGTTGTGGGCAAAGTTTGATTCAGTGTCATTAAGACAGCAGTTCTCAACCTGTGTGTCCCCAGATATTTTGGCTTTCAACTCCCAGAAATCCTAACAGCTGGTAAACTGGCTGAGATTTCTCGGAGTTGTAGGCCAAAACACCTGGGGATCCATAGTTTGAGAACCACTGCATTAAACGATCAAACCTCTCAGGAGAACTACTCAGTGAATTAGACATACCTGTATCACACTTTGAAAGAAAAGAAAGGCATTTTAATTCGGACACCTTCAACTAGTTTGGGTAATTGAATCAAATTTATAAATTTCATTCTTGTTGGAAATGGAGTAATTTCAGAGAACTTGCTGGGGATTCAAAGTACTGTTGTATGCTTGATCTCTGCATATAATTTTGTCAAGTTGCTAAGTTACTAAATCATGTTTTTAATCTATGTTTGATCGAGCTCATCCCCATGTAAGCCACCCCAAGTCCCTTCAGGGAGATGGAGGCAGGATACAAAAATAAAGTAGTAGTAGTACAGTAGAGTCTCACTTATCCAACACTCTCTTATCCAACGTTCTGGATTATCCAACGCATTTTTGTAGTCAATGTTTTCAATATATCCTGATATTTTGGTGCTAAATTCATAAATACAGTAATTACTACATAGCATTACTGCGTATTGAACTACTTTTTCTGCCAAATTTGTTGTCTAATATGATGTTTCGGTGCTTCATTTGTAAAATCATAACCTAATTTGATGTTTAATAGGCTTCTCCTTAAACCCTCCTTATTATCCAACATATTCGCTTATCCAACATTCTGCCGGCCCGTTTATGTTGGATAAGTGAGACTCTACTGTAGTAGTTATTTTATTTTATGACACAGCAAACAAGATTGATATGCTGGATATTATTATTATTATTATTATTAGTCACAAGATTGAGCTTTATGAAGTCATTATTTAAGACCATACAGTTAAAGGCACCATTACACCTTTACAAAATTCAGTAAACATCTGAAGTCAACTGATTTTCACAGTTTTTTAGGAACACAACTTTCCACTTTTGTAATTTTGATATTTGAGGATTTGTTTATTCATAGGTTTGATTAAAAAAGTTATCTCTAGGTTTCTCTCCTTCCTTCATGGTAAACTTCTTCTAGTCATACTGGAGGAGCTAGAGATTTCTAAAGAGAACACCTTTCTGGAACTTTCTAGGTTCTCCAGTGTGATTCTGTGGTTAGCTTCTAGCGTAAGTGGATCATAAAGCTGAGCTGGAAGACCTAGAAAAGTCTAGAGCAGAGTTCTGTCAGGTAAAAAATTAGCACTTCTATGCTACTAACCCAGTGAATGTGGAGGGTTAAACTTAATGGGACGTATTTGGAATAAATATGCACAGTTTAGGATTGTAGACCATTTTA
This sequence comes from Anolis carolinensis, assembly GCF_035594765.1. Classification (NCBI taxonomy): domain Eukaryota; kingdom Metazoa; phylum Chordata; class Lepidosauria; order Squamata; family Anolidae; genus Anolis; species Anolis carolinensis. The sequence goes on along the minus strand of NC_085842.1, from coordinate 205,470,865 downwards.
CATGCTTTATTTTCTGTTCTTCCTCCATTCCAAAATCATAATGGAAATACAAGTATGACCTTATATAACAGCCTTGGAAATAAGTCTGTTGCACTTTATCTTGCTCTTTCAATTTGTTATAGTCACAGGGCCCGCCCTGCCCCAAGTTGCTCTCCCATTGATGGTAGCACTTAATCAACTACCTCGTGTTACAATATTCACTCGTCGTACTTTGCCCAGCTTGTTTTACCCTCTCTGCTTGGGTGCCAAATCCATGTTTTTACTATGTTTATTATTTTATACTTTTACTATGTTCAGAGTGTTAAATTTTAATGCCTGTGTTTGTATTTCTTGATGTTATTTTATTTTGGTTTTCTGTTTTATCTGGGCTTGGCCCCATGTAAGCCACCCCGAGTCCCTTCGGGGAGATGGAGGCGGGGTATAAAAATAAATTATTGTAATTATTATTATTATTATTATTATTATTATTAAGGATTTACTTATCATAAGAAACATTTACAAACAAGCTCATGAAGTCATTATTATATACTTAATACAATAGAGTCTCACTTATCCAACATAAATGGGCCGGCAGAATGGTAGATAAGTGAAAACGTTGGATAATAAGGAGGGATTAAGGAAAAGCCTATTAAACATCAAATTATGTTATGATTTTACAAATTAAGCAACAAAACATCATGTTTTACAACAAATTGACAGAAAAAGTAGTTCAATACATGGTAACGTTATGTAGTAATTACTGTATTTACAAATTTAGCACCAAAACATCACAATGTATTGAAAACATTGACTACAAAAACATTGACTTCTAAAAGGCAGATTGCGTTGGAGAATACAGAACGTTGGATGAGCGAAGGTTGGATAAGCGAGACTCTACTGTATAAGCAATTAAAATTTGAATATGCTAGGAATCAGAGCTTGGAAAAACTACTTGTTTGGATGAAAGCTCCCAAATGTGGCAATGTTGCCCAAGGAGCTCTGGGGTATGTTCTCTAAAAAATAACTTTCCCCAGTTCTGTCAGCAATGAGTGGACACGCATGGCCCTTCTGCGCTGACATTATAGTAAGTGCGAAGCCAAATCAAGGCTATGATGGGCACAGTTAATGTGTGCTTCAATGTGCATCAAGAGTGATACAGTGTTTTAAAAAAGACACAGGAAAATCTGAGTTCAGCCAAAAAAAATGTGCTGCAGCTGATCCCTGTGTATCCCAGATTCAGGACGAAATTGGCTCTGTAAAATGTGGGGCTTATTATAAACACCTGCCCCTGCTGAATCACAATGAAGAATCCAGAAAGGGGGCTGCTAAAAATGGGCATGACTGGAGAATAGGGTGGAAGAGGTAATGGATTACCTTTGCTCCTATATTTCACGTTCCCTTTTTAAAACCTGTATGCCTCTGGTGCACTGATGTGCATCTATTTGGGAAATGAAAAAAAAAAACACCCTGCAAATCAATTTGAGGCAAGATTCTGTATTCAATATAATCGTGTTGTGTGATTTCAGCTTCCCTAAAATTGCGGGCTTTGGACGCCCGGAGTGCAAAGCAGCCAGATAGAAGCACAGATGGGTGTGAAGGCAAAAACAGAGGTCTTTAATTCTCAATGGCCAAAAAGGATATCAGCAGAGTGAGTGCTCAAAGTACTGATATACACCAACTGTGCATACATGGGTTATTTATAGCAGTACAGAACAATTGAAAATTGCCGTACTGGCTTCCCATTGGTCTTGGAGGGTGCTGGCTATGATCTGCAGCCTCATTGGAGAAGGAGTTTGTCTGCTTGGTTTTCCATTAGCCCTGGAAAGTGCTGGCTAGGATCTGCTGCCTCTGAGCCATCCAGAGGAAAGGTGGGAAATTTAATAAATTGTCATTGCTTAGTTTGAAATTTTCTGACTGTTATTAGTTCCACCTCTCATGGGTGTGTGAAGGAATGAATTTGAGAAAATAGATTTATTTATCTATCATGTCAGAAGTGAATTGAGAATACGGTTATAATGTATTAAAAAAAAAACTAGAAACAAAGTTTAAAACTTGGCATTATACTAACTTTCCTTTGACCAGAAGCTTTCCACTTGGAGTGCCTCTGGTGTCGCTGTAAAAAGGTCCTCCATTGTGCATGTGGCAGGGCTCAGGTTGCATTGTAGTCAGAGGCGGTCCAACCATAAGGCAAAATAGGCATTTGCCTGTGGCGCCATCGTCCCGGGGGCACCATCGTCCTGGGAGGAGGGCACCACTCTCCACCTCCTTCTCTTTCGGGCCTTCCAGCGGCCGCGCTGGGCCTTCCGGCCGGCGCAGACCCACCTTCGCACCACGCAAGCCCACCTTTGGGGCCTTCAGAGATTGTGAGGTCTGTAGGAACTTGGAAGCTAGGTATGTGGGGTTTATATATCTGTAGAAGGTCCAGGGTGGGAGAAAGAACTTTTCTTTGAAGCAGGTGTGAATGTTGTAATTAATCACCTTGATTAGCATTTAATGGCCCTGTGGCTTCAAGGCCTGGCTTCTTCTTGCCTGGGAGAATCTTTTTTTGGGAGGAGTTAGCTGTCCCTGATTGTTTACTGTCTGGATTTCTTCTGTTTTCAGAGTGTTGTTCTTTATTTATTGTCCTGATTTTAGAGGGGTTTTTTTTTTAATACTGAGGGCTATCTGGGTTATCTAAGTCCACACTGCCCTATATGTTCAATGTTTAGTGCTAAATTTGCAAATATAGCAATCCCTACATAACATTACCATGTATTGAACTGCTTTTTCTATTGATTTGTTGTAAAACATGATGTTTTGGTGCTTAATTTTTAAAATCATAATGTAATTTGATGTTTTATAGGCTTTTCCTTTATACTTCCTTATTATCCAACAATTTCGCTTATCCAACGCTTTTATTTTTCAGTGATTGGTTTGGGGGGGGGGGGGCGCCAAAATTCTGTTCGCCTACACTTGAAAAATACCTAGGGCCGGCTTTGATTGTAGTAAGTGAGCTATGGTTTGCTTTTCTCCAAACTCGCATGTCATGGACTCCACTTCTTAAGACTGGCTCTGCAACTCGTGATGCCAGAGATCCATTTGTTCATCACCTTCCAAGTTGCCCAGTCTAACATCCAGAGGACATGGATGCTAATCATGGTAGTTTTCCCAGCCTGGGTGGGGGCAATGCTCTGTGCTGGTGAAACAATGGAAGTTAATCAACCTGAATATTTCCCAGGAAAAGGGCAAAAGATGGCATTGGACATCTTCTGTGACCTCAGCTTTATTCCATTGTTAGGTGATTATGGTGATGTGGGGCATTGTTCTCTGGAGCCCAAGCTGTGGTGAAGCAACATTCCAATGACATTCATGGAAGGTTACTTTTGGGGGCAATTAAAATGATCACGTGACTGGCTATATTTTCTAATAAAGCCACATCTTTTTAATTTATATATTTTATACAATTCATATTGAAGGAGGAGGGGTCTGATTTCTTGTTAACAATCACCTTTTGGACTTCAAGCCAGTTCTAGATCTCTCAATCTAATCACTTTGCAATGAAAACGATTCCTTTTGAATTGGTTCCAGTGTCCAATTCCTTTTGAATTGGTTCAGTGTCCTCCATCAAGGATGACAATCCCAAGGAAATTCCTTTTACTGTTAGTCACCCATTCAAATCGTGACTTCTTGCTTTTGGAGAATAGTAGTCGGCCCTCCACATTTGTGGGTGTGACTTTTGTGGATTTGATCATTCACAGATTTGATTAAAATTTTCTCTCTAGGAATCTCTAGGTTCTCCAGTACAAATCTATGTTTACCTTCTGTACTGAAGGAAATGGGGGAAACTAAATCCGCGCACAAGTCTAGTTGCTATATACCTGGGACAGAAGGGAGTTCAAGAAGCTTCTTGACTTCATGTTATATTTTACTATTCATTTTTCACATTGTATCCTTTCTGAAATCAAGTAAACAAGGCACCTAACAAGCATCATTAAAATGATGTGGAAAAAGTAAGCAACAAATCAATTGAATCAACATAATACACAAAATAATGGAAATAATTCCAGTAAACATGAAAAGAGTCAACAGGTAGAGGGGAAACTCTGCTAAAGCCCCTTTTAATCTTTGAGCTAGAAAATAGCAAAGTTACACCGCTCTTCACCCTCACCTCTAAATTAATGGGGAGAGTTGATTTTGTTGGCCCTCGTATCTTTATTTTATGCAGAATAAGATATCTGCTAAAAAAAACCCTGCTAAGATGCACTGTAGTCATCTAATGTTTTATGCAAAATTTGGATTTTTACACTGATAGAGGAAGCAAATTATGGAACATCTTGATTTAAAATATGCAATTCTTGTTTAAAAATATAGTGTGTGGTCTAACTTGTTCCATTTATATCATTATCTAACTCTTAAGATAAATAAGTCTGGAACCAGCCTGCAGCTAGCTGTTTATTTTTGTACTGTTTGGGCTACATTCTAAAATGACTGTATGGATGTGACCCATTTAAAACATGCATATTACTTCATAGCGTTCCTGAAGGAAGCATTTTCTTCAGGCATTCAAGAGGCAGAAGAAGCCACATTGTTTTGTACTGAACAGGCAGTTTTGTACTTTACTGCGGAGGCCAATCAGTCTTGTTCCTCCCATTACGGACAGACTGTGCCAGATTCTTTTATTTCTAGGGAAGGGGAGGATTCTTGCTTTTTCATACAAAGAAGACTCCAGGCTGACCACAGGGCTGTGGTCTATTTTGCATGGATCTAGCAGCTGTTATTTATCAAAGCTCAGCAGCACAACAATGCTTCTCTTTGTGGTTGTTGCTTGCCTTCAAGTCATTTCCAACTTATGACCAGCCCAAGACAAACCTGTCATGGGGCTTTCTTGGCCAGATTTGTGCAGATAGCAGTTGTCTTTGCCGCCTTCTAGTCAGCTTTTATATATTATTTTTCAATTCTGAGGCTAGTGTGCTGAAAAGTAGTAGCAGTTGAAGTAAAATGTGAAATTCCTGCTTCCAGCACCAAGTTTATTTCCAGAAACACCTCTGGGCTGTGTCTTGGCTTTTCGAAACATTTATAGAAAATAAAAATAGCACGTAGTTGCAGATAGGAGCTTTATTCTGAAGTGCATCTGGCTACTCAAAAAATGAAAAAGATAACATGAAGCTAATGGGTATTGTGCAACTCAGAAGACAGGGAATGTGTTTTCCCAGCCCTGCTTTGATAATCTAGATTATATGGCAGTGTAGAAGGGGCCTCACTCTCTGTTTCAGGTTGCTCGTTTGTTTTGATGTAGTGCATTTTGCCCTGGGTTTGTGTGTAATATATTGTGTTTTCTGTCTGGATTTGATGGGATAGGTAGGTTAGTCTTATTATCTGACCATCGGCAGTTTGCCGTCTGTGAAATATGTTTTTGGTTGGGTTTCTGTTGAAGCTTGTAAGGCTCAGGACCCTTCAACACTGCCATATAAATCCAGTTCAAAGCAGAAAATCTGGATTTTATATGGCAGTGTATGGCCCTTCTACACATGCCCTAAAATCTGGAAGAAACTGGGGGTGGCTAAATGACATTTTGCAAAAATGTGCTCTAAATCGGTTAACAGCTGAAAAGCACGTGTTAAAAAGGTACACTTAGAATCCGATTCCTACCAAAAATGTGCATGTTCATATTGATTGTATACCCTTGCAGTCATGGAAAACATATCTTTGTTCGTATGCCCTAGTATGGACTGTTCCAGTGCATGTGCATGTTTTAAAATCCCGAAACAGCTGATCAGGACTGTCAAAAAAAGAAGCCACAGACATATAAGTGGCTAAATGGAAGCACAAATGGAAAACTATTACAATTAGAACTCTCTGCAAGCATTCCTTTTTTCTGATGTTTATGATATTAAACAGAGCTTGAATTTCCAGTTGGGTGAAGAGAGAGGATAAGAAATCTGCCTGCGTATACAGTTAGATATCCACATGAGCGCATATAAGATCCAGCTCATCTCAGAAAGAATTAAAAAAGAAAAAAAATAAACTTCCATCAGATGTCCCTAAAATCTGCGGTTGGGCTATAATTCGAAAAAAATATGAACAAATTTCTATGCACACTGTAAATAGCTTTTTAGTGCAAAAAAATGAAAGAACAATACATTATTTTAAAAGAAGAACAATTTTAACCAACATAAACTTTCCGGTATTTCAGTGGAAAGTGTGGCTGATGAGATAGTCAAGGTAATTAGGATGGTTATTGTGGGCCTTCAAATTGTTTTAGACTTAGGGCAACCCTAAATCTAACGTTTAGGACGGGGGCCAGGTAAATGACCTTGGAAGGCTACATCTGGGCCTGTGGGCCTTAGTTTGGGGACCACTGGATTAGGACAAGAACATCATGGCAAATCACTCAATATAATGTTTGGAAAGGTTGCAGGCCAGCTGTATTTCTGTAGTGAAACTATTCCAAAACCTAGTGCCATATAAGATTCTGTCTTTTAGGAGATCATAGTAATGATTGAAATGAAGCAGACAGCAGCTCCTCCAGCTATTTGCTAGCCATAGGGAGTCTAAATTAATCATAAGAGTGATTGATATTCTCTTCCAGGGTAGTATCTACACCGACCATAAAATCCATCTTAAAGGTAGCTCCAGGCTATGATGGCTATAAAACACATGCTGCCAAAGCGCACTATACTCCAAATTAAGGGAAAGAAAGAGCATCAAGCAAAGTTGGGGGAAAGCCCAACAAAATCTATGCGCTTCAGCAGACCCTAAAATCTAAACCACACTGCATGGCAAAACCAGCTTGCAAAATACAAAGTGCTTTATAGACTTTGTGTACTGGAGCGCTTTGTAAAATCTGGAACATGAGAGAGGGGGGCTGCCAAAAAACCACTCCAAGGTCAGCAGGAAGCCAACTGACTTCATGGAGCAGGTAATTGATTACCTCCACTGCTAACTGATATGTTCCCTTGTTTTTTCTTATATGTCTCCAGAGCACCAGTATGCATCTTGGTAGGGAAATGAGGGAGGGGTGCATTTTATGGCACCTGGAACCAGTTGGAGGCCACCTTTCTAAGTTAATGTAATCACCTTTCCAGGCATGTCAATCTAGTCACCTGCACAATGAAACTGGATTCTACCAAACTAGATGAACCCCAGGTCATTAGAATTCCTAACATTGCAAATCTTTCTATTCTAGATTAATATCATCATGTTATATTTTTCATCTGCTTCTGAACTGTAGATTATAATCTGTTGGTAAATAATTGTGATTAAATAATCTGAAAACAAATACCAAAAACTGCAACGTAACTGTGGTTTATTTTATTTTGCTATAATTAAGCATCCGAAAATAATACCTCAATTATGGTCAAAGTTTGCTGCAAATAATGCATTGAGTTTCACATTCTGAGTGTGATTTTGAAACAAACTGAAGACAGTTTTTTATTTATTCAGCTTCTTGCCTTGCTGGAGTCTCCTTACTGCTGTCCAGTGGAGCCATGGACTCTTAACAAAAGTTCAAGAAACCTTTTGAATTATATTTTTCTCAGTGTAACTTAGATATAGTTTTCCATCCAACTCCATAATGTGAACTTGATGTGGTTTGTAGCAGATACTTTCCTTTTGTTTATCCTTATTTAGCCATCGGATTTCATCTCTTAAGTACAGCTCAGGGGAGAAGGCAAGAGGGCAAGATGGAACATGGTTAAACATTTCCAAATTTTCCATTAGAGGAAATGAGGTTAACATTTGGAGTGTTTCTGTTCTTCTAAGCCAAGTGTGAGACCTGGGTTCCATCCTGAGGGAGAAAAACAAATAAACAGAAGTTGTTCCATCTTTTAAGCAGAAGAACTTTGGAAAGATCCTGACAGAGTGATCAATATGCACTGAAATGCTGAGCAATCTTCAATTGCAGGAGAGTCCACTTACTTCAGCAGTTTGTTTGCAAGAGCTTGCACTTTGTAACCACGTTTGGCTTAATAAAGCATCTAGAAAACCAAATCAGTCAATGAGGTAGTTCCAGGCAATGGGGGTGCACCATATTATATCCATAGGACTATTGATTGATCACTTGCTGTGATTCCCAAGGATGTGCCCTTTACATGGGTACTTTGCTTTGTTCATTGACCACCATTCTTTCTCAAATGTGATTTTTTAAATGAAATATGTCAATAAACAAGGCAAGACCACCACATATGAAAAAATGTAACATAAACTTATCACAGGGTTTTTGTCAGCATCTGTTCAGAGGGGGGTTGCCTTTGCCTTTCTCAGAGGCTTTTTTTTTTTTCGTGTCAGGAGCAACCGGAGTTGCTTCTGGAGTGAGAGAATTGGCCGTCTGCAAGGACGTTGCCCAGGGGACGCCTGGATGTTTTGATGTTTTTACCATCCTTGTGGGAGGCTTCTCTCATGTCCCTGCATGGAGCTGGAGCTGATAGAGGGAGCTCATCCACACTCTCCCCAGGTGGGATTCGAACCTGGCAGCTTTCAGGTCAGCAACCCAACCTTCAAGTCACTTAGTCCACTACGCCATCTGGGGGCTCAGAGGCTGAGATAATGTGACATCCCCATTGGGTTTCCTTAACTGAGTGGGAATTTCAACCTTGATCTCCAGGGTTATAGTCCAGTATCGAAACCTTTATCCAGGCCGTCTTGGTGTAATGCTTAAAAATAAAAATTCAGAAAATAAAATAAATTGCCTTTGAAACCATAGGACTAAGACTCATTTTTTCAAAACCAGAAGTTGACTTATGGCAACTTCCTATTTTTGTTGTGCTTTTTCAGCATTTTTTGGCCGTTTGTTAACTCCTCACTTAGCCGAGGGCCCCACAGTTGCTGTCCCATAGTATAAATTATAGCTTATGTAGCTTGCGTATAAATCCAGTAAGAATTAGCACTTTGTTGCACGTCTGAATGCAGGGACCGCTCAGACAGTTGCCAAATGTGACAGCTTTTGCTGGGACATTTCCAGGGAGCAGTTAGCACACAGAGATCTTTAGAGGACCCATGTTCAACTTGTCAGATCCTTTATGCACCACAGTCTGGGAACAATGCTGTCACACTCTCACTGATAATAGGAGATTAAAGCTTTCAAGCCACATGGCCTTCAGCCAAAATGAGACTATTCACAACACCGGAACAGTGTATAATGACCTCAGACTGCTAAGCAAAGATTTCAGTTATTGGGCACTGTTCTTTCCCTGGCTCTCTAAAGTGCAATATTAACCAGTCTGTCATACATAAGATAAAACATGAAGCCCAAAGGCAGACACACCTTTGTCTTTGAAAGAATTGTTGCTGGATTATTTGTACTGTGGCAGAAGCTTATCTCTTGGTGATCTTACATGTCGTTTGGATGATTTTGAACAGGGCTCTGTCAAAAGTGTCTTGCTTTGAAAGTAGCACATTTGGTGCAGCTAAACAGATTGCCAAAAATACCTTGTCTAGCCATTTCCTGATGCTTCGTGATCTGTCATCATCTTACCGCTCTTCAATGTCATATACTCCAATCATCCCTCTTTTCAAAGTCAACCACCAATGGCAACCCCCTTTTGTTGTTATGTGTAGGAATCCACAAAGTCATCATATCAGACAGACTGTACATATTCATGAATAAGTCAAAATTTTAGCAAGAAATCAACCCCAAAAATATTGGTCAATGTGAGTATTTTATCTTAACACTTATTAAAAAGGGGAGCGATCCACTTCTCTGGGTAGAGTGACAAAAGGCAAGAGCTTAAGCTGCCTCAAGAGAACTGAAAAGAAGTAGCAACCCGCACTGTTGTGGCATCACTTCTGGCCTTTTGAATGTCTAGGAGCCCCCCGGTGGCACAGTGGGTTAGACTCCTGTTCCAGCAGGACTGACGACTTGAAGGTTGGGTTGCTGACCTAAATGTTGCCGAGTGTGGATGAGCTCCCTCTATCAGCTCCAGTTCCATGTGATGACATGGAAGAAGCCTCCCACAAGGATGGTAAAAACATCAAAACATCCGGGTGTCCCCTGGGCAATGTCCTTGCAGATGGCCAATTCTCTCACACCAGAAGTGACTTGCAGTTTCTCAAGTCGCTCCTGACACGAAAAAAAATGTCCAGGTGGGAAAATGGCAGCAGCCAGGGACAGCTTTCTTCTCTCCACGGAATGACCCTTGACTTATCTACAGGTCATATCAAAATCTATAATGCTGGGTCCAAAATGTGCCCTTATCTTATACATGAGATTGTCTTATACATGAGTAAATGCAGCAGTATAATGATAGTTTTAATAAATCATATGGGTCACATCTAGTAAGAATGTATTGTAATGAAAGAAAGGCAAGGGACATACCAGTTTGAAAGGAACACTCCCAATTAATTCTCCAATCACTCTTTTCATTGCCTTTAAAATATTCCAGTTCCTGTCTCTTCATCTCTCCCCCCCCCCCCCCCCTTGTTTCTGCGTACTGCAAACGGAGGCTGGATCTACACTGTCATATGATGCAATTTGGAACTGCATTCTATGGGGCTGCAACTGCATTATAGATCCAGCTTGATTTGAAAGTGCAAAAGTAGTCTGCATTCTTTATGCATAATACCTTTTGCCATTTTGGCCATACTTTGTGAAAAATTGAGTATAAAATTAGGGCAAAAATCGTGATGGCTAAGAATGACTATGTGATAAAACCGTGAACCTGTTTGTAACATGACCTTAAAAAAAAAAAACAGGAGAACATAAGAGAAGTTTTTCCCCCATATATACCAACCAAAGCAACACTTGGCCAGCTCTTCAGTTCTGAAGATTGCAGCAATTTAGTGATATTCCTATTCATTCCTATTCATTTCACATTACATTTTAATGTGTTTTATGATGTGTAGAAATATATTCACCTCCAATGACCCCATCTTTCTGACCCCATAATTCTGTTCTCACTCTTACACAGCAGCTTACAAAAATAGTAGAATGAGACAAAGCCACACAAAACAATCTTGAAAACAGTAAATGGCAATGACTTGCAAAGCAGATAGGATAACCACTCCATAAATCATCTGAATAGTTACTTCTGCAACTCAGGCAGATTTCCACTCACCTACTATTTTTAAAATAAAATGACATTAAATTAAATAAGAATTTGTGGCCCAATTTGTGTTTAGCAGGGGCCGATCCCGCTTACAATAGAGATGTCCTTGGCTGAGAGAAGAGAAACATATACAACTTTCCAATTTTTAAAAAACTGATACAAACTATTGTGTCTGTCTCTTTAAAACTCTTCCTAATGCTCATATCCAGATTAGGGAATTCTCTGGTTGTCTGGCCCCTCTTTAAAGAATTGCCATCTCCCCTTGAGCATTTTTTTTCAGTTTCAGAAGGAACATAATATTTTGGGCTGCCGAGGTTTTAGGAAAATCGTGTTAACTTTTGACCTAATATCTCTCTGTTTTTTCCCAGCAGTTCTGTTGATTGCTTTATCTTTTCATTATCTTTGTATATTTTAAAAAATTTATAAGCTGCCTATTACTTTTGCAACAGATAGAAAGGAGTCTATCTCTAGGCCACCTATTCATCCATCCACTGACCATTCCCTTCCAAAAACACAGCTTCAAACAGTGTTTCTGGAAGGGGATGTCAGTAAATGAATGGGTGAGCTTGTGGATGGGTTGACTGACTGGACAAGCAGATGAGCAAGTGAGTAAGTAAAGCAGATGGGGAGGTCTTTGGGTGGATGGGCAGATGACAAGTGGATGGAACAGTAAATCAAAGGTGCAACTATTACATGAGGAAAACAGAAATATCAAAACCAGGACCCCAAAAATGGGGGTGACACTATTATGCAATGGCTATCTCAAGGAAATACAAGTAATTGTTGCCTTGTGTTCTGGCAATCATTCCATATAAATGGTTGTGAATGCATTTAACAAGCTTCTTGTTCTAGATATCCGTCCTTGTAACCATAGCAATCTTTAATGGCTATATTCATTTAGTCTCTTTGCAGCTAGCAAATCTGTCTTAATGTTCTAAATGGAACCTTGATTTGTGATGAATTTTTGGTTGTAAACAAATAAATTTGGCTGTCTAAAACAAAACAAAAAATAACATCCTTGGGGGAAAACAATTAGCTCAAGCTCAGTAACTCCATTCGACAGGATGTGATCAACCAGTCCCAGCAGCCTGCCAGAGCAATAAATCTGCAAGTTAGATAGATTTAAATTGCTTCTGCAATATATGAAAGAAACTTTCCAGGGCTGTCTCAAGAAAGAAAATCCAATCATAGCACAGTTGCAAAACAGACAGGGCTCTGTCCTTTCTAGCCACCATTCTTGGTCCAAATAGTGAAGGCACCCAGAAAAGATTCAAATGACCATGACAGTCTTGTATTTATGTGTATGTATCAAGTCACCTATTTATTTATTTATTTATTTATTTATTTACAGCATTTATATTCTGCCCTTCTCACCCCAAAGGGGACTCAGGGCGGATCACATTACACATATAGGCAAACATTCAATGCCTTTTAACATAGAACAAAGACAAACAAACATAGGCTCCGAGCAGGGCTTGAACTCATGACCTCCTGGTCAGAGAGATTCATTGCAGTTAATTGCACTGGCTTGCTCTCCCGCCTGCGCCACAGCCCGAGCCCACCTATCAACTTCTGGTGATCCCAAGAATTTCATAGGCTAAGGTTTACTTGGAGGTATTTTGCCAGTTCCTTAATCTGAAATATAGCCTACAGCACCTGATATTTGTTGGTGGTCTCTCATCCAAATTCCAACCAGGGCCGTCTCTAATTAGCTTCCAAGATCAGATGGGATCTGGCACCTTTAGGGTATTTAATTCATATTCATATCATATAGGGGGTTTCTATGTGACTAAAATAATTATACCTTATATTACATAGCACAGAAGTACCATTTGCTATGTTGGCTGTGGATGATGGAGGTTGTCACCCAACACAGTTCAAGGGAGCCAGATTTGGGAAAGTTGGCTTCGACCCACTGCATGATCGACCTTGCTCCAAGCTAGTTTCTTCCAGATATATTGGAACACAATTTCTATAGTTGTCGGCTAGTGACTGCAGTCAACATATCTGGATCGCATCAGATTTGCAGAGGTGGAATAAACAGAGATCTTGGACTGTCTCATATGTATAGTCAGTCTTGGACAAAAATTGGATGATTCCCTCAGACAAATGTAAACCTTGGGAGTTTCCCATTCATTTTAGTGGGGGGTTGGAACAAATAAGGTCCTATGTAATTGCCCTGCGTGAGTCACTTCTGTCTGCCCCTCTGCTCCCATAATGACACGATCCTGACAGGGTCACCGCTGCTAGTATTTATAATTATGATCCATTTATCCAGCATCTTTAATTAGCAAGATTTTCCAAACTATAATTGGCTTTGTTTCCATTACATTATGCTCTGTGTCCTAGAACAAGAAAAGAAAAGAAAACTGTACTGAACATCCACTTAAGAATCTTTCTTTTTCTAATCACCCCAATAACAAGCTTGTCGACCCTCAGCTAGAAGAGACTAGGCTAGAGGTATATAATATTTATGTTGAAAGAGAACAATTTGTCCCCAGATCCCCTGTATTGCTGTCTTCATAAACTTTTCAAGTTTTGAACTTCTAAGTACCGTACTCTTCTAATCCATTTTATGCATTCATAAAACTGTTTTGCAAAGGCTTAAGAGGCCATTAACATCAAGCAGGGATTTTTGCTTTTTGAACTAAACTGTTCCCTCCTCCAAGCTTGTCCATTCCAGTCACACTGTGAACTCAGTCGGGAGATAAGCAAGGCTTGGAATAAACTGACCTTGCAAAGACGTTTTCCAACTGTGGGATGAAGGTAACAGCTGCATAACCTCAAACTAGTCTGAATTGCTCAAGATCCTGCAATGCAGACTCCAGCAATACATGGAGGAGAGTTGCCAGATGTACAAGCTGGGTTTAGAAAAGGCAGAAGAACAAGAGACTAAATTGCCAATATCCGCTGGATAATGGAGGAAGCCAGGGAGTTTCAGAAAAACATCTTATTTCTGCTTATCAACTATTCCAAAGACCTTCGACTGCGTGGATCTTAATAAACTGTGGCATGTTCTTGGTGGTATGGGGACACCAAGTCACCTAATCTGTCTCCTGAGAAATCTGTATAAAGACCAAGTAGCCATAGTAAGAACAGACCACGGAACAACAGACTGGTTCAAGATTGGGAAAGGAGTACAGCAGGGCTGCATACTTTCACCCTCGCTATTCAACTTGTACGCAGAACACATTATGCAACATGCAGGGCTGGAGTTAAAATTGCTGGAAGAAACATTAACAACCTTAGGTATGCAGATGATACCACTCTGATAGCTGAAAGTGAGGAGGAGCTGAGGAGCCTTATCACCAAGGTGAAGGAAGAAAGTGCAAAAGCCAGGCTGCAGTTGTTCAAGAAACCAAGATCATGGCAACCAGACTGATTGATGACTGGCAAATAGAGGGAGAAAACATGGAGGCAGTGATATTTCTAGGCGCGAAGATCACTGCAGATGCAGACTGCAACCACGAAATCAGAAGGTGTTTACTTCTTGGGAGAAGAGCAATAGCCAACCTCGACAAAATAGTGAAAAGCAGAGACATCACACTGGCAACGAAGGTCCACATAGTCAAAGCAATGGTATTCCCCATAGTAACCTATGGATGTGAGAGCTGGACCATAAGGAAGGTTGAGCAAAAGAAGATAGATGCCTTTGAACTTTGGTGCTAGAGGAAAATTCTGAGAGTGCCTTGGACCGCAAGAAGAACCAACCAATCCATCATCCAGGAAATAATGCCCGGCTGCTCACTGGAGGGAAGGATATTAGAGGCAAAGATGAAGTATTTTGGCCACATCATGAGAAGACAGGAAAGCTTGGAAAAGATCATGATGCTGGGGGAAATGGAAGGAAAAAGGAAGAGAGGCTGACCAAGGGCAAGATGGATGGACGGTATCCTTAAAGTGACTGTCTTGAACTTGAAGGAACTGGGGGAGGTGATGGCCGACAGGGAGCTCTGGCGTAGACTGGCCCATGAGGTCACGAAGAGTCGGAGAGGTCTATCAGGATGAAAATGGCCACACTTTGAGGACATACCTACTACTGCTATTCCACCAAGTTTCATAATGTTTGGGTTATCTTCTGATTTTTAGGATTATTTTTCTTTCTAGAAATAAAATCTCCTTTAAAAATTCCCAAAAAGGTATATCTCCCATGGACCCCACCCTGTAACTTCTCCAGGAGCAGGGCACCATTCCTTCCTGTCAAATATCAAAGATACACTTCCACATCACACAGCCCACTATTACACTTTCTTTACTAATTAAAAAAAACAACTTCTTCCAGAGCTTTTGCATTTCTTGACTTTGGAAGGTGGTGTTTTGCTGGTACAATTATTATGACTACAAATAATAATAATCTTTTATTTCCCGATGGAAATTGGAATTGAAGAGAGACAATAGGTTCTGTTGGCTTGGCAAAGCTTCCACAGAAATCTATTATTATTATTATTATTATTATTATTATTATTATTATTATTATTATTATTAGGTGGCAGAAGTCAAATTATTATTATTAAGTGTAATTAGGAAGGCAAAGAAAAATATAATAAAGCAAAAGAGAATTTGTGATGAGATTGGAAAGGAAAGAAATTATTAGGTATTGGTGGTAGGTTTAGGTAGATAGGTTTTTCTGAGAATAAGGCGTTGCTGTTTGCTGGAACTCTTATAATTCTTATTTTTTTAAAAAAATCTTTATTTAAAATTTGATACATACACATAAAAACGTTTTGGAAAAAATGGGGGTTGAGATTAGGGAAAGAAGGGAAAGGAAATGGGGAGGGTAGGGTAGGTAAAGTGGGGTCAGGGTTGGGGTAGGGATAAGGGGTAGGTACTTCCAGGACAATCCTGTTGGTTACATATCATTTTCCTTTTTGTTCTGTATGAGTTCTTAATATAGCTCCACATTCTTTTCTCAATAATTTGTATCAGTTTTCCCTGTCTTCAGTATCGATTACCGGAGAGGAGTAGTTTGATTTTCCCATATTCTTTCAAACTTCTTAACTTTTTCTTTTTTAATTTATTTTTTTTTTTTTGAATTTTAAGTAGTTTTCTAATTGTCTACAATAGGTTTCTTTTCTCGGTCTTCCTTGCTGTTTGGCTATCAAAAAGGTTAACCTATCCATATTTTTTATTTCTAATATTTTAACTAGCCATTCTTCTATCTTATAATTATCATTAATAACAATAATCTTTTAAAAGCACTTTCTGAACGAGAGGAGGGAGGAGAGATAAGGGAAGAAGACACCCTAAAAGAAAAGCACACCCACCCTCCCACCCTTTCCAACTCCCAGTCCCACTATATGAAGGATCGAGAAAATAAAGGAAAATCAAGGAAATAAAAAGATTCAATGCTAGAGAGAGGTGAAGCCAAGACAAAAGCTAAAGCTGAGAGCAAGTGGCAAGGCAATCAGACTGAAGCATCTCTCTAGAGCCATGACGTAACTGAGCAATGGAGGTGTTCGCCCTATTCAATAGACACAGCTTGCATAAGATATGTTACGGCTTTCTTTCATTCTGATTGGCCCAACAGGCAGGCTCACAGGAAAACCCCGTGCGAGCACACAGCAGCCTCTCCACGTGCCACATGATCCCAAATAGAGCAGAAGGTAGCCACGACCGGCAGCCACATGGTCCGGGTCAATTGACAAAAAACATGGCAGCAGAGCCCTTGCCATTACGAGTGTGTGAACAAGCTGAACAAACCAAAGAAGCTGAAGGCAAACGGCCAAAACGAATCCATGCCCAAGTCTAGTACACAGCATGTGGATACTGAGCACAAGTTAAAAAGTTCAGGTTCTGCAATCTATTGAAAAGACAGTAGGCAAACAGGGTTTACCAGCTACCACAGTCACAAAGTTACAGGAAGTCTAAAGGGATCAGTGCTCCACCATACATTGTGGATTTAGGTGACTTTTGTCTTTTCTGTCCACACAGTCCTTGTTCCCAGAAAAGCAAATAGTCTTTATTGTCATGTAAGCTGAGTCATATTCTTGACCTGAAAAATGTTACCTGGCTCAAGGAGGAGTCCCTGCCAAAGTGACCTCAAAGCTAGTATTTATGACATACAGCACCACCTATCCAAATATGTTCTCATCTATAATATTTATCCTTTATTATACCATGAAGCCAACAGGAAACTGAAAGTTACCTGGGAAGGCCAAGAGCTTGAATAGTTTCCATCCTAAATATCTTGGTGTCACCTTAGATTGAACACCAACATTTAGGAAACACTATATGAATACCAAGCACAAAATAGCTGCACACAATAACATCCTAGCTGCACGCAATAAATTACTGGCAGCGCATGAGGTGAAGATCCAAAATTAAAAGAACATCAGCCCTTGCCTTGTCTTACTCAACTGCTGAGTATGCCTGTCCTGTTTGGCACAAGTCTGTCCACACGAAGCAGGTGAACATAGCATTGAATGAAACAAGCAGAATAATCACAGGATGCCTTAAACCTACACCTATTGATAAACTCTACAAGCTAGCTGACATTGCCCTTCCGATGTGTGATGGGAAGTTGCTGCTGTGAGAGAAATAAGGTTGAACACTGTGAAAGCCACCCACTGCATGGCTGTCAGCCTCCTCCTAGTAGACTGAAATCAAGAAATAGCTTCATGAGAACCACAATTTCTCTTAATTTTCCTCCAGCAACAGCAAGAGTATCCCTGTGGGCAGCTAAACCAGGCAATTCCAACTGGATGGCCTCCCACGAAGGTCTTCCTTCAGAGGCAAACCAAGAATGAGCAACTTGGAAGCAGATCAAAAGACAACCTGGCAAAATGGCACTACCTAGAAGAATCCACCATGTGCAACTGTGGAACAGAACAAACAGCTCAGCATCTGTATGCTTGCCCACAATGCCCTGTCTCATGTACAGAGGAAGAATTGTTTATAGCTACAGACAATGCAGTCACTGTTGCCCACTTTTGGTCAACAACAGTTTAGCTGCTTGTGATCGCTTTGTTTTATCAGTTTTAAACTTATTTATTGTGCAATACTTTGACACAAAATAAATAAATCCTTTGGCATATATGCCACTTCCATCCACTTCCAGATTGATCTTAGAGAAAACCTCTATGTTATATCTTTATATTTAATCATTTCAAGCCTAACATTACTCTTGCTAGTATAATTCATTAAAATATAATTTGTGCAATTTCAGGACCTCCTTGGGCATCAGTTTAACTTGTCTTAGTGGACTCTTGAAACTGATAGGCTTAGTTTTTGCATTTTCTATTCTTATGAATATTGGCACCAGATCACACTGTAAAAATCTTGCAAATTGAAATAATTCATTTGTTACAAACATATCCTCTTCCCATGTCCTTGGCCATTTGAAGCTAAACGGCTCCTGTTCTGTGGGACAAAATGGCATGTATGTCTTATATTATTGTTGATACTGTTAATGCTTTCCGTCTGACGGCCTAGTAGATTGTGATTATGTTACACGACAACACAGCTGCACTCTGAAGCTTGCATCATGGAACGATATGACCATCAGCACTCCAGCAATAATGCAATAATGAACTATTAAGCCAATAAAACATATTAATGTAGAAATGCAAGAGCAAAGAACCAGAATAGTGAGGAGAGCTAAGCTGCTTTCCTTAAGCGTGAAGTTGTCATTTGAACAAAGCGTGTTCCTTAGACTTTCATTTGTATTTATATAGGTTTTTAAAATGCTTTGAGCACATTAAATTCTCTCAATATTGGTTAAGTAACGTCTGTAAAGCCACGTCAGGCAGTAAGTCAAGTTGAACAGTTAGGAGCTCAAAGTGATTTTCAGTAGATTGGCAAATTTACGACTTCCTGTAGATGATAGAATCGTGCAGTTTGTAGGTACTCTAAGGATCAACTAGTCCACTGCTTCTTAAATTGTGGGTCTCAGCCCCAAATGGGTCCCCTTAGCTCAATGATTATCCCAAAATATTTGGCAACAGTAAAAGTTTTCTGAATGTCACCTAGTGGCTGTTTCAGGCACACACACAAATCTGTTGTGCAGTGTTTACAATGAACTCTGCAGAAGATGCTTCAGCTGTACTTCACAGAAAGAAAAATCACCCAGTTTAGCAAGCCTTGCAAATGCTGATTTGTTATCAGTAAATGTTTGCTTTGTATGCCTATTTCATACACCTAGATATCTAAGCACCTATTTTATACCTATCTTATATACCTAGATAGCTTTGCTTTGTATGCCTATTTTATACATCTAGATATACACCTAAGTACCTCAGTGAGGTGGGCATCAAACCTGTTTAATAATCTCCATCAAGGAGGAGTCTACCACATTTTGAGGGGGTTATCTGTTGCACCCCTAGGCTGCAGAGACACCTTAAAACCACACTGGGGCCCCAGGCTATAAGCAATAGAAGCTGTTTATTGAAGATAATTTGTAAGCATAAGCAAATCAAGATTTTAGTCCACAAGGTACGAAGCACTTGAGAATCTTGAAGCAAGGGTCCATAGAAATCCAAACACAAAAATAAATTTCAATCAAGGTAATCAAAATTAGTCCAAGGAACAGGATCATGAACTAGAACCAAGAACAGGATCATGAACTGGAGCAAATAACAGACTCTTGAACTAGAACAAGAGATTCAAAATGCAAGGCTCTCAGGAACATGACTTGATTTAATCCAAAAACCCAGGAACAAGAACTAGAACTAAACTCAAGATACAAGACTTACAGGAACTTGGCATGAAAGTCCAAAGAAAACATGAAACAAAAGTCCATGAAGCAGGATCACCTCTCGATGAACAAAGTTACCACCTCTGAATTTACTCTCAGAATTAGTTCCTCTTAAAGCTAAAATCAAGACCTCTTTCCGTGGGAAGTTTGCTCAAAACCCTTTCTCATTAGTAACCGTTTGCTCCTTCTCAAAACTTCCCTTTCTTGTCTCTGTTGACATTTTGCTTTCTTTCTGTCAACCTCATTACTCTTATCAAGACTGGAATGCCCATTTGCCAAGGGATAACTCGACCTTGACTCTCCCAAGGAATGCAATTCAAGCTGCCTGCTTGAAACCATTGTATGCCTGCTCCCAGAATCCTCAGGAACAGCAGCCTCATCTAACTCTGGCTGTACAGAATCATTTACCTCTGGCTACATGAAAATCCTTGGCCCCAACCCAGTTTCATCTGACAGTTCAGGTGCAGGTACTATCACAGGCTGAACAGGCCCAACCCCAGGCTCACGTGACAGCTCAAATGCAGACTGGAATACAACATCCTATTATTGAATAGGTTTTCCCACCCATATTTTCTTTCTACTGTGTAATAGGAACTTCATTTCATGTAATTTGAGTGCACTGGTTTGGATCCTACTCTCGGGAGAGGCACAAGAGAGCCCTAAAAATATTTGAGGATTGTTATATCACCTCTCATCCCCCATCCAGATTGTGGAATTATAGCAATTTGACACCACTGTGACTGTTGTAGGTACATACTGTGGAATCCTGGAATTTTCTAGTGTGTTGTGACACAAGACAAAGAAGGGTGAACATATTGCAAAACTACAAATCTCAGAATTCCAAAGCATTTAGCCATGACAGTTGATATCATGTCAAACTGCATTAATTCTGCAATGTGGATACAGCATCAATCAATAATTTCTAACATGATTTGTTTCCAGATCTTTTACCATCTTAGTCAGCATGCACAGGACATGTTGCATTTGGTCCATAGGTTAGGTAAAGTTTTTCCCCTGACGTTAAGTCCAGTCATGACCAACTCCGGGGGTTGGTGCTCATCTCCATTTCTAAGCCGAAGAGCCGGCGTTGTCCATAGACACCTCCATGGTCATGTGGCCGGCATGACTGCATGGAGCGCTGTTACCTTCCCGCCGGAGCTGTACCTATTGATCTACTCACATTTGCATGTTTTCGAACTGCTAGGTTGGCAGGAGCTGAGGCTAACAGCAGGTGCTCATTCCGCTCCCAGGATTTGAACCTGGGACCTATGGTCTGCAAGTTCAGCAACTCAGCACTTTAACACACTGTACCACCAGGGTCCATACACTTCTTAAAATGTAGTAGCCAGAAATATACACAGTGGTATAATGCAATCTGACAACTGCACAGTAGAGTTGTTCTACTAGTTTCCTTGGTCCGGGCACTGTAGTTCTATTGTTGCAACCTAGGGTTGCTTTGACCTTTTTGTCATCAGACTTGTCTTGCTTTTGGCTGACATAAAGCTTATAGTCTGCAAAGTTGTCCAGCTCATTTCCAAATTGTACTGCTGTCTAACCAGATGTCATTTATCTTATGTTTGTGCGTGTGGTTTTTCCTGCACCCATGAAGTACTTTACATGTATTCTTCTTGAAATCCATTATTTGTAATCATAGAATCATATAATAATAGAGTTGGAAGAGACCACATGGGCTATATAGTCCAACCCCCTGCTATGCAGGAAAAAGCACAATCAAACTAAACCTGACAGATAGCCATTCAGCCACTGTTTAAAAGTTTCCAAGGAAGGAGCTTCCACCACATTCTGAGGCTCCACTGTTGAACAGCTCGTACTCTCTGATTCTTTATTCTGCCTTAATCATTCCTTACCAGTTTCATTTTATTTGCAAATCTGATGAGCATTTCCCCCTCCCTCATCCAAGTCATCCAAAAATATATTGAATAAAGCTGGGCACAGGAGGACAGTATCTCTGAGCATTGTACTTGCCACTTCTTTCCAAAATGATGAATTGAATACTCTTTGGGTTCTGTCTGTAAATCAGTATTTGGAACTAGAGCCTGATTTTATACCTGAAAACATGCTAAAGGAATAATATCTTTTTCCCCTCACAGGTAAATGGAAGATCTAGAGACACGCAGAGCACGTCGGATAGAACAGATGGTAGCAAAATGGCTGCGTCGGTCACGGGATAATTCAGCTAGGTAGGCATTTTAATGAGAGACTGTCAACTTTGAGGAGGGCTTTCATGTGACGATGAAGATGCACCCCTTTAAAAAGGGTTTGCTCTTTTAGACATTTTGGTATTGTTAATTTTATAAATGCATCCTTTTGAAAATAATTTACTCTTTTAAAATTTTTGGTACTGTTAACTTCAGAAATGTCATGATGGGAACTCTATCATATGTAGTAATCAGTCCATAGATTAACTTGCTGATCATAAAATGAATCTTGAGGAGAAATGTAAATACTGTATCAGGAAAGTCATGGGAAGGAGGCATTTTAAAACCTTTTTTTTAAAAAAAACTTGAAATATTAGCACACTTTGCAGATTGAAAGTCATTTGGTCATTTTAGGAACATGATCTTGTATAGAACTTGCTTTGGCCTAAAATATCTTTATATAAAAATACAATTTATTTAGAATATAACCACAAACTAACTTATTAAACTTACTTAAAAAATGCATTTTAGTACAAATGGAGCAAAAATCCTGAATATAAAGGATACCACTTTAACTTCCATGCCTTAATGCTATTGAATCAAGGGATCTGTGATTAAGGCTGGAGCTACACTGCCATATAATCCAGATTATCATAGCAGATAGTCCATATTATCTGCTTTGAACTGGATTATATGAGTCTACACTGCCAGATAATCCAGTTCAAAACAAATAATGTGCATTTTTATGGCAGTGTAGATGGGGACTGAGTGAGGCTCCAACACTCTTTGGCAGAGAAGGTTACAGACCTTGTAAAATTACAGCTTCCATGATTCCATGTTATTAAGCTATTGCAAGCTAAAGTAGTATGAAATTGCATTAATTCTACCATGTAGATACACCCAGAGACCAGGAATTAAAATGATCCAATACTCAGTGGTTTCCAAACCTTTTCAGTCATGGAATCCCTTCAAACGACATTTATTTTCCACGGAAGGCTAACTCTATCCATAATTTGTTGAATCAAAATATCATAGAATCATGGAATTATAGAGTTGGAAGGTACTCCCAAAGGCCATCCAGTCCAAACTTCATTCTGTCACAGGAAGACACAGTCAAAGCCCTCCCTATGATGGCTATCCAGCCTCTGTTTTCAAATCTCCTTGAAGGCGACTCCATCACACTCCAATAATAATAATAATAATAATAATAATAATAATAATAATAATAATAATAATAATAATAATAATAACAACTTTATTTTTATACCCTGCCTCTATCTCCCCAAAGGGGATTCAGAGCGGCTTACATGGGGCCAAGCCTGAATAAAAACAATAGCAATATAAAACACAACAATAGACAAAAGACATGCACAATTATAAAAATATATATATTCTAAATATATATTCTAAATATATAAATATATTCTAAATTATTTTATGCTAATTCAAATGTGTCTCCCAAATTCCTATATAATAGCTAATTTTAATTAGATTTTTACTCATGGTATTTTATGAATAATATCGCAAATGTATTTTATCTCAAAAATTGTAGAATTTTTTTAAAAAGAAAGAAACATGAAAAATTGACTACGTGTGAATCATTCTTGTTGTTGAAATGTTTCGCCAGTAATTACATAATGGATAACAATAGTTGTAATGCAAAATAGCTATTTATGGCGACTTTAAATCAAATCGTTGGCGTTCTGTGGTTTAATTTTAAAATCCATTTTAAATTAGATTTTTAATATTTTTTCATGGAACCCACAGCTACAATGCTTTTCCGGAACCCTAGAATTCCATGGAAGACAGCTGGCCAACATTGTTGTACATAAAAGTCTTCATCGTACATTGATTATTAGGAATGATTTTGTGACGGTAAATATGTGAATAACCTTTCTTTTCCAAGAAAAAAGACTTCACAAAAAAACTTGAGTTTGAAAGGTATCTCAATGTATCTAGTTTTCTCTGGGCTTTCACATCTGTAATCCTGAAGCAAACTACTCCATGTTTACATAAACAGGTGACGAGTATCGTTGTAAACAGCTTTCTGGTTATACCAAGACTAAGCAACAACTAAGCTTCTTATCTGTGGCTCTGCGATATAGAAACACCATACATTATTTACAATACAAACTAGGCCATGCTTTTCCACATCACAAGTTGCTTCTGGTGTGAGAGAATTGGCAGTCTGCAAGGACATGCCCAGGGGACGCCTGGATGCTTTGATGTTTTTACCATCCTTGTGGAAGGCTTCTCTCATGTCCCCACACGTAGACCATAATGACATCACACACTATGTTCACTTTGGTAGTCCTTTAATGTGCCACCTATATCTTTATGGTGACAGAAAGATTTGATAAGGGCATATGTTGAGATAGTTTAGCAAATCTGGAATATCTGGAGAACTCTTTCACGTCTTCCTTTTGTTAATTTGCAGAGCGAGAGCATCAGTGAGTGACAAACCATCAGATGGCATTGGTCAACCTCCAAGTCGTGTGAAACTCACAATAGAGGTCCAGAAAGATGTGCTTCTTGGACATTATGGCTTTGAGGTTTCCCAAACCCTTCCTCTTCTTATCACAGCAGTTGCTGCAGGTAAGTAGGAGTGTGTTTCATCTGCCCTCCAATGTGGGGGGAGTGTAATCAGCAAGGAAGATGATACCCAAAGGCATTGAAAGAATAAACTGGAAGGATACAGAGCTTTGTCCTTAGAAAAGAAGCCTTCTTAAGAATGTCCTTGACTATAACCTGATGGCTACATTTACCCTCCCAGTCCCAGCAGTATATTACTGCAGCATAGGCTCCACTAGAGCTATTCCAGGTCATTTGAGGAGCATGTTCTTGGTATTCGTATATTTTAAATTGTGTGGTCATACTTTTAATTGTAAGCCTTTTTGAGACTCCTTCAGGAGAGATAAAGCGGGGTATAAATAAATATAATAATTATCATCATCATCATCATATTCATCATAATCATAATGATTAATGATCAATTTCTCTGAATTGAGCCACCTCATTACTACCTATGCAGCAGTCCCTTCACTTGACAAACCCTATCTTTAGCCAAAGTAAGCTGCATTCCAGCACATTTTGGATGTAACAAAAGGGCTGCAAATTGGTAATAATTTTAGCTGCAGGGTGGCGAGAGGAGCTTCTGAGATCTTCTGTCTTGTTTGCCAAAACATTTTGCTTGACTTTGCACATTCCCTTAGAGCAGGGGTCCTCAAACTAAGGCCCATGGGCCAGATGCAGCCCACCAAAGTCATTTACCTGGCCCCTGCCCAAAATTTTAGACTTAGGTTTTCCCTAAGTTTGAAACAACTTGAAGACACACAACAACAACAACTATCCGAATTCACTTGACTATCTCATCAGTCAAAAGCAGGCCCACTCTTCCCATTGAAATACTGGTAAGTTTATGTTGGTTAAAATTGTTCTTCATTTTAAATATTGTTTTGTTTGTTTGTTTGTTTGTTTTTGCACTACGAGTAAGATATGTGCAGTGTGCATAGGAATCCATTCCTGTTTTTTTCAAACTATTGATAGTCAGGCCCCTCAACAGTCTGAGGGTCCATGAATTGTCCCTCGGCTTGAAAGGTTTGAAGACCCCTGCCTTAGATAAAATGGGATGGGGAATGGAACCCCCTCGCCCAAATCCGTTTTTCACTTGTTTTCCAATTGCCAAGGTGAAGACAAAAACAAGGCAACCATCTGTGACAATGGGATTTGGCAACAGGCGATTCTTATTATTTTCTGATGGCATTTCCCCCCCCAAAAAATAGAGAAAGCAATGGCTAGTAGTGCTATTATTGTTTTTCCATGTACCAGGCAATGTTTACCCATTACATTTCCCCATTTCCTCTGAGGAGCTAAAAGTGTTTCCTTTTTTTAAAGTGCTTTTACCTTCCACCTCTACTGATGGATTTTTAAAAGGGACTACACAGAATGAACAATTAATAAGTGCTGTAAGGACTAAGATTTTTTTGTGTGTGTCAGAAGCAACTTGAAAAACTGCACGTTGCTTCTGGTGTGAGAGAATTGGCTGTCTGCAAGGACATTGTGCAGGGGATGCCCGGATGTTTAACCCTCCTGTGGGAGGCTTGTCTCAGGTCCTCACATGAGAAGCCGGAGCTGACAGACGAGAGCTCACCCCGCTCCCTGGATTGGAACTGCTGACTTTTTGGTCTGTAGTCCTGCTGGCACAAGGGTTTAACCCATTGCAACACCAGGGGCTCCAGGACTGAGATGACAAATTGGTTTTCCTCCATCCAATGATAATAATAAGATACTAGTGCAGGGGAGGTATGCTCATTTTCAATAAATTAGATAATTATTTGCTTTTCAAAAGTAAGTTTCTAGATGATGCAACATACCATGTTGAGGATGGTGTACCTTCTTTAACTTCTCAAAGGGTCCATCTAGGAAAGAAGTACTTGTTACTATGGGGACATTGTTAACAGGACAAAAAAGTCTCTGGTGGCTAGGGACCAGTCTTCTTTCCCTCTTCCCATTGACTGCACCTTGCCCAGCATATCAAAATACATCCATTTTCCTGAAGATTACCATTCAGAATTTTCATGAAAGCCTTGTTATTGTTGTTATGCTGCTTTCTCTCTTGAGCAAGATCCCAAAGCCGCTCACAACTTTAAAAACAATACCGTTTCAAACCTACAAAATATAAGTATTGAAACAGAATTAAACATATAATTGTTAAAATGTAAAAACGGTTAAAAACAGTTTTCAGAGGAGCTCAGACAAAAACCAAAATGTATTGGGGTGGCGTGTTTTTGCACATGGGAGGACTTTCATTAAGGTTTTTAGATGAAAGGTAAAAATAAAGGTTTCCCCTTGACATTAAGTCTAATCGAGTCTGACTCTGGGGGTTGGTGCTCATCTCCATTTCTAAGCCGAAGATCCAGCATTGTCCGCAGACCCCTTCTAGGTCATGTGGCCGGCCTGACTGCATGGAGCCCCATTACCTTCCTGCCAAAGCGGTACATATTGATCTACTCACATTTGCATGTTTTCAAACTGCTAGGGTGGCAGAAGCTGGGGCTAACAACAAGAGCTCACCCCATCCCGCAGATTCAAACTGCCGACCTTCCAGTCCGCAAGTTCTGCAGCTAAGTGGTTTAACCTGCAGCGCCACAGCAGCCCCATTTTTAGATTAAAAGCTCCCCCAATTTTTTTAAGTTGGGGGGGCTCTGAGGGTTTGTTCAGGGGTTGCAATTTCCCTATCCCTTATTAGGTGGGATGATTCTGCTAACTTTGATTTGCTTGTCCATACTTTCAAAGATTTCTAAATAGATATCATTTGCTTTGTAATTTGGGCTGATTTTTAAAGAAAAAAGGCTATAAACATAATTTATCCTAACAAAGCCCCAATATTTTCAGGCAGCACTGCTGATGGGAAGCTTCTGCCAGGTGATCACATTCTTGCCGTGAACAACGAAGAAGTGGAAGATGTCACTGGTGAACTAGCAGCTGCTCTTTTAAGGTGATGGGCAAAGAGGAGGGTTGTGGGGAGAGTGTGCCTATGAGGGTAAATGTTATGGCCAGACTCCAAAAATCTGCTTAGATCCACACCAGGGAATTGTACTAGTCTATGGGGATTACTGATCTTTCTTCTTCGTGTAGTTGACTGCCTTGCCAAATAATAAACCTCTGCCTTTGCACTTTACAATACATCAAAACCTTATACATTTCTTTTAAATATTTAAACAAAAACAATGTTCTTCTTTCAACTTTGCATACAATTGAAAAAGTGTGTTGTGTGGTTTCCGGGCTGTTTGACTATGTTCTAGCACAAACATTGTGAAGTTGCCAATGACAGATGCAGGAGAAATATCTGGAGAAAATGCTGTTAGAACATGGCCATACAGCCCGGAAACTACACAACACCCCAGTGAGTCCATCTGTGAAAACCTTCGACAATCAATTTCAAAGATATTACGTTTTAAGAGACTTGAGATGAGGTTTTTGTTATATGAATTGAAATTTTGAATATTTAAAAAGTAAAGTTTAAGTTAACATGTTAGTCATATAATTTGAGAAAATGTGTTGATGAAGGCTTTCATGGCTGGAATCACTGGGTTGCTGTGAGTTTTCCGGGCTATATGGCCGTTCCATAACCATTTTCTCCTACGTTTTGCCTGCATCTATGACAGGCAACCTCAGAGGTTGTATGTTGGAAACTATACAACTCTAAAATCAAGACAGTGAATAAAGAACAACATTCAGAAAACAGAGGAATTCCAGACATGAATCAATCAGGGCGAGCTAACACCTCCCAACAAAGGATTTCCCCGAGCAGTATACAGCCAGACATTGAAACTGAAAGGTTATTCAATGCTAATCAAGGTGGCCAATTGAAACATTCACACCTGCCTCAAACAAACAAGAGTTCTTTCTCCCACCCTGGACCTTCCACAGATATATCAACCCCACTTGCATAGTTTTCAACATACCTCACAACCTCTGAGGATGCCTGCCATAGATGCAGGTGAACGTCAGGAGACAATGCTCATGGAACATGGCCGTACAGCTCGGAAAACTTACAGCAGCCCAATTTGAGGAAATGTTTCCAGATTTAAGTTACAGTAAGCAATGGGAATCCAGAGGTTGTCTCAAAGACTTCATGGAAAATTATGATGAGGAATTTGAAGGAACTAGGGCAGTGGTTCTCAACCTGTGTGTCCCCAAATGTTTTGGCCTTCAATTCCCAGAAATCCTAACAGCTGGTAAACAGCTGGCTGGAATTTCTGGGGGTTGTAGGCCAAAATTCACGAGTTGAGAACCGCTGAACTAGGAGAAATAGCATTACAGACAGTTCCAGTGTAGAGTGGTAGCAAGACAGTGGAAAGAGCAAAGCCTTTTGAGAAAGTAAAGGTGCATCTTCATTGTAGAATTAAATGCAGTTTGACACCACTTTGGTGGTTCTCATGAAGCATTTCCTTGATTTGAGTCTACTGGGAGGAAGCTGATAGCCATGCAGAGGATGGCTTTCACGGTGCTCAACCTTCTTTCTCTCACAGTTAGCAGCAACTGCCAGTTGCACATCAGAGGGGCAATGCCAGCTAGCTTGTAAAATCTATCAATAGGTGTAGGTTTGAGGCAGCAGACTAAGAACAGGGTACTAAGAAAAAGGTGGAAGTAAAGACAAAGCCAGCTGTGTGCATATTTAACAGGGCAGACACCTGTTAAAAACTTTCTTAATGAATAAGGAAAACATATAAGGAGAGCAGTGTCTGGAAGAAAACATGAGACATTTCATTCAAAATTGACAGGTTGAGCATCTCTTATCCAAAATTCTGAAATTCAAAATACTTCAAAATCATCCACACAGATAGCAGAAATAGTGACACCTTTGCTTTCTGATGGTCAGTACACACAAATTTTGTTTCATGCACAAAATTATTAAAAACATCATATAAAATTATCTTCAGTCTATGCATATAAGGTGTATATGAAACAAAAATGAATTTCATGTTTAGACTTGGGTCCCGTCTCCAAGGTTTTTCATTATATATGTATATGCAATTATTGGTATTCCAGAATCCAAAGAAATCTGAAATCCAAACTTCTGCTCTCAAACATTTAGGATAAGAGGTGCTCCTCCTGCACTGACTTTGAGATGGCAATGAGGCATCCATGCTTAAGTATTGGATAATCAGTTGGAGATGGAGAACTGAAGTGAGGGAAATAGTACAAGTACAGAAATATAGAACTAGATATCGTTTGTACAGAGATTGGGAGGGATGGGAAACCATTCACAGCCCATGTTTCCCATCCTACCACTGTGCAGTGCCCAAATTCAATGGCAGGAATGACTGGAAGGCCACTTACAAGATTTTCTGAAGTTAAATTCAGTGATGGTGATGCTGAAAAAATCAAGCTTGTACTATATGTTGTTCATCATGTGATGTAATGCATGCTATTGTTTATTTCATGTATGCAGATGAAATATATTTTGCTACAGATTATTAAATATATTTTTCTTGAAAAATGTTTACCATGGTGAAAACCGCTACCATTCATTCTTTCATTTTGATCTTACAGGGAATCACAAGACACCCTCCAGCTTACAGTTCTTCGATGTATCTCGGTAAATTACCCTCATATGCCACTGGTGTTTGAATTGTTCCTTGGAGGGTAAGGGTTTGGTATACACATGAGATCACAAATGAGACATTCCAGGAGGTAACCATAACAGTAGGCTTGGCAAGCTATGCACCGACTAGAGAAACTACTGTCAGGCCTTCACATCCATGGATTTTGTATCCATACATTCAATCATATTTGGCTTGAAAATACTAAAAACAATTTAAAAAGAAAGTTTTGATTTCGCATTGTAGATATATAAGGGATACTATTTTACTATTCTATTGTACAGTAGAGTCTCACTTATCCAACATTCTGGATTATCCAATGTATTTTTGTAGTCAATGTTTTCAATACATCGTGATATTTTGGTGCTAAATTCGTAAATACAGTAATTACTACATAGCATTACTGCGTATTGAACTACTTTTTCTGTCAAATTTGTTATTAAACATGATGTTTTGGTGCTTAAGTTGTAAAATCATAACCTAATTTGATGTGTAATAGGCTTTTCCTTAATCTCTCCTTATTATCCAACATATTCTGCTGGCCCATTTATGTTGGATAAGTGAGAGACTACTGTATATAATGGGAATTGAGTACCTGTCTTAGATCTCTGCCAGTGAGAATGAGGCTATTCATTGCCATAAGGATTAATATCTTGTCATAATGTTGTCACTCAGAATAATATGTGTTTGTAGGATAGCAGACAGAGAGTACTGGTCTCAGGTCAGAGCAACACATTCAGCCTATTTAGAGCTTAGAATGGAAGCTTATCCCTTGCTATCTGTTTTTTTTTCTTTTTCCATGGCTATCTTCCAAATATGGTTTTTCTGTATTCAAAATGACATAACGAGGCAAAACATTGGAATCAAGAGAAGAGAAGTAGATTTGAAGCTTGCAGTGAACAAGGGATAGTGTGTTTATTTCTTTCCATTGCCTAATTCCCACCCCCACCCCTAAAAAAGCTTTATCTAAATAGGCTATTTACACTAAAATGCTGTGCAAATTTTTGCTCTGGACTAAATAGACCCAGAATAGATTTAATTATTAATAATACTTACCACCTTGGGTTGGTCATTTTAATGTACAACCCTAACTTTTATCAAGTCAGACTCTGGGTCATCTTACGGAAAGGCATTACTATATCATCATGTCTGAGATATTCTGGAATCTCACTCCCATAAACTTTGATCATTGGTTGAACTTGTTAGGGTTTCTGGGGATTAAAGCCCAAACATTTCGGATTACTCCAAGGTTCTACCTCACACACTGCTAATTTACACAGATAACTGTGTTAGAATGTATTTGAACCATTACGCTGCTCTGCTTCTAAATGCCTCAGTTGCACACAATTGCTCTTTATCTGTGACCACTGTCAGTGCCCATGAAGTAGCAATGTCTCCTGTGTGAAAAAAGGCTTTAAAATCTGGAGTTATTTTTGTTTAGTATGCATATGACTTTATTCACCACACATGGCTTGACCCTCTGATCTACCTTAATCCTTTATTAAATCTCTTAAAACAATCTGGGCCCATAACCTATTAGAGGGTGTGCAACAGTTAGAGATTAAGGAGCAAACATGCTTATGATTTAGAGAAACAAACTATACTTTATTATAAGAACTTCATTCTAGATAGGAAAGTAACTCAGAGTGCTGATCAAACCTAGCTGCAACTTTGAAGGGAGAAAAGTGGATTCATGGGCAGAAAGAAAGTCTAAGGTAGAAAGTTTAAGAACATTGATTCATCCCCTAGAAGAACCAGGATAGACAAGGAAGGTGAATGCTGTCAGTCACTCAAGACTATTTGGCTGATTAGTATTGCCCACCCTGTGGCATTCTTGACTATTGCAGTGCTAACTGTTGTTACACTTCCAACAATTTCAAATCTAGGGATTTGTGGGAAAGAAATATTACACTAAAGAAGAGGTATGATAGAAGTGTATAAAGTAGCAGATAGTTCAAAAAAGTTTTAAGTTTGTCTCATAACCCAAGAATTGAGGCTCATGTAATGGAGCTAATTGGTGTACTTTTGAATGAAAAAAATAATAGCATACAGTTCTAAACGTAAGACACAATTCCAAATCAAAGATACACATTCTTAGCTATTTCTGACTGTGGTTCCATGTACATTGATCATGTAATGTAGTTCCCACAGAAGCATGGAAAAGAAAGTCCTTAATACACATGACTGCTCTGTGTTTTTGTGTATTCACCATCCCGATCTCAAATTGGTTCCAGGTTTTCCTATGTAATCATCTGCACAGTGAAACCACCTTCACCTATACCAGTTTGAAACTGCATTAAGTGATTAGTGTAGAATGCGGCCACAGTAAAGTTATTGAACTCATTATCAGTTAATGATGGCCACAAGTTCTGGTGTTGACTAAAGAAAAGTGAAAGCCATCATTTTTGTGCTTTCTTCTACATGCTTTCAAAGGAATCAGGCTGGCTGCTATAGGAGAGAATACTGAGCTTGATGGACCTTGGGTGTGATTCAGAAAGAGGCTTCTTTGGATCTGATGCCCTTAGTTTTCTCATATTCTGGGTCAACCCCCCTTCTGCAGCAGAGTTTGCATGAATCAAGAGTGGAAAACT
This sequence comes from Anolis carolinensis, assembly GCF_035594765.1. Lineage (NCBI taxonomy): Eukaryota > Metazoa > Chordata > Lepidosauria > Squamata > Anolidae > Anolis > Anolis carolinensis. The sequence goes on along the minus strand of NC_085842.1, from coordinate 205,438,315 downwards.
TTTGACATTCCAGATGTTTTGGAATACTTATCCCACCATCCCTCATTGGTGAAGGCTTTTGGGAACTGAAATCCAGGACATCTGGAAGACCCAGGTTTGCCCTTTCCTAACATAGTGAGATTGAGCTACCAGTAAATCTTTCCATGTTATGTGATAATTTGCAAACCTAAATGCCATTGTTTTCCAGGGTGGCCCTAAATCATCCTTTCTTACAGCGGAGAAGAGAGCCAGATTAAAGACAAATCCTGTTAAGGTTCGCTTTGCTGAAGAAGTAGTAGTGAATGGTCATGCTCAGGTCAGTGCAAATGTAGTCACATCAAGCTGAGTGGGGGGGTGTCAATCAATTTTTTTAGATCTTCTTTTAAATTTACCAAAATACTATGCTGCACACTTGGGGTTAGACAAAAATGATTTTCTATCCTGATAAAATCTGATGTTCTGGCAAGGACTGGCAACTAAAGAGCTTTTTAAAGCTTCATTGTAATGTCCTTGTTGAGAGATTTGCGGCTCCATGATTCTTTCAGAGTTTATAAAAGTAACTTTTTGGACTACAGTTCTAGTTTCTGGGGGACTCCACATAAAGTTGGAAGACACCTGCCAACCCCCTGCCAACAAGCAGGACTGCTGTGCCAGCAGGACTGTTGACTTGAAGGTTGGGTTGCTGCCCTGGAAATTGCCAGTTCGAATCCAACCCAGGGAGAGCTCCCTCTGTCAACTCCAGCTCCATGCGGGGACATAGACAAGCCTCCCACAAGGATGGTAAAACATCAAAAACATCCGGGCATCCTCTGGGCAACGTCCTTGCAGACTGCCAATTCTCTCACACCAGAAGCAACTTGCACTTTTTCAAGTCGCTCCTGACATGAAAAAAGCAGGAAAATTGCATTCAAAGCACATCTGTAGTTCAAAACGTTCACATCTCCTGGAAGAAACAGAGGCATCACAAACCTTTCTCCAAAGCCATTAAATGTTATATCATGGGAGTTCTCCCCATAGATTCCTTTTCAAGTGCATATTGCTTCTTATGTCTGAATATGCTAGAAATTGAAGATCCCTCTAAACACAGCTACTATGCCAATGCTGCAAAGGAGCATTCCTGGGAACTTTAGTGCTTTCCAGAAACTGAGTAATAATCTGCTTGAAAGAACCCATCGCTATGGCCATTTCAAAGGGAGCATTGCTTGGAAAGATAGTTTTATTTGGAAAAGGCCCAGGAGTGCTTTCACAGAGCAGAAATATCAACTCTTGAACTGAAGGCATAAATTGTTGATGAGGCCAAATGCTTTTCAGCCTTAATTTTCCAGGGCAATTCTTGTTCATTGTCTTGTGGCAAAATTATACGTGAGTGTTGGGTCATCTAAGGTTGTTTGCAGGATAAACCATAAGCTCTGGGTGGATGGGTGTACTGTGTCACGCCCATGAGACTGCAGTGCATCACCTAGATCTCTATTTAACTGGGGATGTTCACCTAGATCTCTATTTAACTGGCCATTCAGCTATGGATTTGTCAGTTGCTTCCCTTTCCTACCAGACTCCAAGATACACAAACAAAGAACATTTTTAAATGTGATTTGACAGCTTAATCTAAAACACAACAGATCAGAGTTTGGAACAGTCTATAGCCATCATGACTTGAGATTTGTGGGAGTGGTCATACCAAAAAGTTACTTCTTCACTTCTCCTCCAAATCCAGGATATTCCTTTTGAACAGAAGCTACTTAAAGCATATTTCCCTAAGAAGGGGGCATGGAGTACAATGGAGGAAACTTATTTTCTGCTGGGGATGTATTTGTGACATAAATTCCCAGATTTATGCACAGGATGAGCAAAAAATGTCTTAGGGCCACGGATTATAAGGGCCTCTGTCTCTTAAACAACATAGATTATGACATTATAACTTAATCCAATGCAGCATGGAGATCTTTATTGGTCTAGTGAATTTACCTTTCTAGAAGGAATGACATCTAGAAGTTGAACAGAATGTGAGAGCCAGGTATACTGCATACTAACTTGATGTGTTTTTGTTTGTTTGTTTTGTTGTATTTTGTTTTGTTTTCCAGGGTAGTTCTCTCCTGTGCATGCCTAACGTTCTCAAGGTCTATTTGGAAAATGGGCAGACTAAAGCTTTCAAATTTGAAACCAGCACAACTGTCAAAGTATGTTGATAATTAATTTAAAACTTTCTTAATTTAACCTTTAGTGATTCTGAAATCAAGGTTCGTGTTTTTAGGTTAAATATAATTTAATTTGATTATGTAATTTTAGTTTTATGTTACAGTTCGTGGTTAGATGTTGGTTTACTTTGGGATTTGAGTGGGTTGTAATTGTATTTATGTTTATGGCTGTTTTTAAGGCATTTAATGTTTTCCTTCATGTTTGTGATTGCTGGAATCCACCCTGAGTCCTCTTGGGGTGATAGGGCGGAATACTAATAAATTATTATTATTATTATTATTATTATTATTATTATTATTATTATTATTATTATTATTGTATGACACAGCAAACAAGATAGATATGCTGGATTTCGTATCACAAAATCACAAGTCGAACACTTCCCAAGTGTCTAGGACTTTGTGATGTATTTTCGGAAGATGCGCGCAGATCCCAGCAGGGTGGCCTTTTGCAGTTGGCAGATCGTAATTTTGTCGATGTCTATTGTTTCCATTATTATTATTATTATTATTATTATTATTATTATTATTATTATTATTCTTGGGTTGTTGTGAGTCTTCCCGGATGTATGGCCATGTTCCAGAAGAATTCTCTCCTGACATTTCACCCACATTTATGGCAGGCATCCTCAGAGGTTGAGGGATGTTGTAAACTAAGTAAGTGAGGTTTATATATCTGTGGATATCCAGGGTGTGGGAAAGAACGTCAGGAAATAATGCTTCTGGAACATGACCATACAGCCCTAAAGACATTATAACTTAATCTAGTGCAGCATGGACAACCCAGCGATTCCAGCCATGAAAGCCTTTGATGACTACTTCTACTTCTTCTTCTTCTTCTTCTTCTTCTTCTTCTTCTTCTTCTTCTTCTTCTTCTTCTTCTTCTTCTTCTTCTTCTTCTTCTTCTTCTTCTTTTTCTTCTGTTAAACCTACAGTTGTATTTATTCTCCCTCTCTCTCTCTCTCTCTCTCTCTCTCTCTCTCTCTCTCTCTGAAAGTGAAAGTATGTATGTATGTATGCTTGAACATCAAAGGCCCCTACATGGGGTGTGTTATGGGGTGGAGGGAATGAAGAGAGAGCTTTATTGAAAACCTGCTGCACAGGTTAGTGCTTGGCTGAGGAGGGGGGGAAAGAGGGAATGAATGACAGTCTTTTTGGCAGGGACTTTTTGGCTTCATGACAGGGGAAATTTTCCTATAGCAAATAGACAATGTGTGTTTAATATATATCCCATTACTGCATTGCAGTATACAAATATGCACACAGTTAAGTTTTACTAAGGGTCCTTCTATGCTGCTGAAAATGCTGAGAAAATGACATTTAAAATGCTGGTTTTATTGAATAGCTTTATTGTCATTGTGCTATTGCACAACAAAATTAAATGCTTTCCCTAGCCTACACCACAAAACAACATACCCATCCCTCCACACCTCAACCACCACCGCACAGTCCCCAATACCACATCAGTCTGAAACCATGGAGTTCAATATAGTTGCAGCTGTAGAATAAAAGATGTCTCTCAGTCTGTTTGTCTTTGTCTTACTCACCCTGTACCGTCTGCCAGATGGCAATACAGTAGAGTCTTGCTTATCCAACCTTCGCTCATCCAGCGTTTTGTATTATCCAATTCAGTCTGCCTTTTAGTAGTCAATGTTTTTGTAGTCAATGTTTTCAATACATTGCAATGTTTTTTGTGCTGAATTCATAAATACAGTAATTACTACATAACGTTACTGTGTATTGAACTGCTTTTTCTGTCAAATTGTTGTAAAACATGTTTTGGTGCTTAATTTGTAAAATCATAATATAATTTGATGTTTAATAGTCTTAATCCCTCCTTATTATCCAACATTTTCGCTTATCCAACATACTTCCGGCCCATTTATGTTGGATAAGCAAAACTACCGTAATTTAAAAAAGAATATGTTATGTGAGATGGATCCCCAAGAATGCTCTGAGCTTTCTGAAGGCTGCAGGGCCTATAAAGTTCTTCCCAAGAGGAGAGAGGGCAACCAATGATTCTCTGTGCAGAAGTGGTGACCCTTTGGAGCACCTGCCTCTCTGCACTCAGCATTTCTTGGCCACATGGAGGGACAAAAATCTGCCTTTTTGGCTGGTGGGTGGCCAGATACCCACCCAAGCTTTGAAGGGGGAATTCCCCCCTTCTCCTGTCTAAAGCTCCGTAATTTCCTTTTCAAGATCCAGGAAGATAAAGCAAGTGTTATGCCTCCATAAGAAGGCTTTTAAAAATGGGAGGCAGGTATGGGAGACTGACACTGACATCCCTCCTTCCCAGTTTGCCTGAGCCTGGGGAGGAGGGATGCCTGTGAGGACTATCTCTTGGGATCACAAATGGTGATCCCAGGAAAGTTTTTGTTACCTCCATACCAGCAAAGGCCTGGATCTTCCAGTAAGGTGTCTTTTTAAAAATCTGGAATAAACCAGCATAATCAGGTTTATTCCAGGTTAAAACGGATTGGCTTGGTGTGTCATTTGGACACCCAAGATTAATCTGTTTCCTACACCACATTTAATGCTACTAAGGATGGGGCCTGAGAACATTCTTAAGCATACAACTTTCTCCCTCAAATTGTACTTCCAAATTTATTTTCATTCAAACCTTCCTGCACCTGCATTTTGCTATCATCATCAGTTGTCCTTGAAATTTTTGGACTGGAAATGTTTAGCGGCTCCTGGAATTACTAGTCAGAGTAGCTGAAACAGACAAACTTTGCGCTCTTGCTTAGCTTGTGGAAACTGGAATAAATGCTGCTTGGAATAGCTCTCCAGTAGATTCTACAATATGGATTAAATCTACATGTCCACCACCATTCTGCTGCTCACCTTACGTGATATGTGGGGCCACCTCTGTGAAAAATTAAGGACTTGGATGATGATATTTGTATAGGGACTTGCACAATTCCTTTAGTGCATTTATATTGTTTAATTTGTGATTTTTTCCATCCATAATTGGCAGGACATAATTCTTACCTTAAAAGAAAAGCTTTCAATTCGGAGCATTGATCATTTTGCCTTGGTGCTGGAAGAGCAGTATAATATTTTGAAGATGTATCTTCTCCATGAGGATGAACTCATTGAACAGGTCAGTCTCAGTGCTTTGACGGCATCTATTGATGATCCTGGTGGTGAGTAAATGGAAAACGAGGCTTTTTTCCCCAAAGGCATACATCCTGTTGCATGTGTTAAAGGCTACTGTTAGTGTTTGACAAAATAACAATACTGTATCAGGGGTTTGAATATCTGGCTGTTCTGTTCAGATGCCATTAGATTTCAGATCCTTTTAGCTCCTGTCCAGATGCATTTACAACCAGCCTTCAACCCCAGAGGCTCCCACATCACCCATTATTATGGCCCCGGCCGAGTTTATCTGTCCGAACACATCTCCCTCTATGAACCACCACAAAGATTAAGATCTTCCAGGGAGGCCCTGCTCTAAGTCCCGCCACCGTCACAGGCGCGATTGGCAGGGACAAGAAACAGGGCCTTCTCAGTGATTGACCCCTGGCTATGGAACTCCCTCCCTGGCGAGATTAGATCAGCCTCCTCCCTCCTGTCCTTTAGAAAAATGATAAAGACCTGGCTGTGAGACCAAGCCTTTGGGGCAGTGCAATGAGGCAAGAAAAGGAAACCTACTCTGCTGACAAGAGCCAGCAAGGTGTCCTGAGTTGGTTTAAACAGCTGATTTTCCCCTGACATTAAGTCCAGTCGTGTCCGACTCTGGGGGTTGGTGCTCATCTCCATTTCTAAGCCGAAGAGCCGGCGTTGTCCATAGACACCTCCAAGGTCATGTGCCCGGCATGACTGCATGGAGTGCCATTATCTTCCCGCCAAAGCGGTACCTATTGATCTACTCACATTTGCATGTTTTTGAACTGCTAGGTTGGCAGGAGCTGGGGCTAACAGCGGGCGCTCATTCCGTTCCCGGGATTTGAACCTGAGACCTTTTGGTCCATAAGTTCAGCAGCTCAGCGCTTTAACACACTGTACCACCATAGATAGATAGATAGATAGATAGATAGATAGATAGATAGATAGATAGAGATATAGATAGATATAGATATAGATATAGCTGATTTTAATGTCTAATGTTTGTGTATATTTATAATTATTTTATGTTCCAGCATGGAATGCTTGCCGTATATATGTTGTGCTCTGCCCTGAGTCCCCTTCGGGGTGAGAAGGGTGGAATATAAATGCTTTAAATAAAATAAATAAATAAATAATATTGTTTTTAGCATCTCAACGTACTAAAAACAATAAAAGTTACACAGAAAGATCACATGGAACTGCTCTTAGTATTCACATTTTCATTCTGAAATATCTGGTCTTCTACATCATAGGGCCCCTGGTGGCACAGTGTGTTAAAGCCCTGAGCTGCTGAACTTGTGGACCAAAAGGTCCCAGGTTCAAATCCCGGGAGCGGAATGAGCGCACACTGTTAGCCCCAGCTCCTGCCAACTTAGCAGTTTGAAAACATGCAAATGTGAGTAGATCAATAGGTACCACTCCGGCGGGAAGGTAACAGCGCTCCATGCAGTCATGCCGGCCACATGACCTTGGAGGCGTCTACGGACAACGCCGGCTCTTCGGCTTAGAAATGGAGATGAGCACCAACCCCCAGAGTCGGACATGACTGGACTTAACATCAGGGGAAACCTTTACCTTTACATACATCATTTGGTTTCTACCAGCTACACAGATGGAAGGATAGGTTACTGATGCCTCACTCACTTGACTAGTTGAAACCTTATTATACAATTTCTCCATCTTCTGGATTTAAAAAAAGGAATATCAGATATTTTAAGCTAAATTCTGGACCAATTGGCCATATCACAGTCATCATTCTCTTTCTTTTTCATTTCAGGTAGTTCAAAGAAAAGAGTCTCATGATTATAGGTGCCTCTTCAGAATCTGCTTTATGCCCAAAGATCCCTTGCATCTTTTTCAACAAGATCCAGTTTCCTTTGAGTATCTCTTTTTGCAGGTGATGTGGTAACACATTATATATATCACACTACAATCCTCTTTGCCCTGACCAGGATTTTGGAATGTATGGTAAAAACAATCTTCAGAGATTTTGTATCTATAGTTCACAGAGCCAATGCAAGTAATGCATTATTTTTAAATTATTTAATTTTTTAAAAAGTGATACAGATTTAGAGTTTTGAGAACTCCTGTGAAATCAGTTCTGTTTCTAATCAAATTCAGAAAATATCTTACATTTTATGTATATGACCTGTGGTTGTCCGAGTTAGGGATTGTGTAAGGATAAACATTAGAAGTAGCCATTGTTTGGTTTTCAGTTTATGAATGGAACCATTAGAAAAGGCATAAGAATGTGGGTAAACTACAACTCCCACAATCTTTTATCGTTGCTCCCAAACTGTACCAGCACTTGGTCATGATGGATATGTGTGCCAAGTTTGGTCCAGATCCATCATCGGTGGAGTTCACAGTGCTAGCTGGATATGGTTTAACTATAACCCTCATCATCCCAGTTCAGCCCCCTTCCCCCGAGGCCTGTCAGTAATTAAAGTTGATCATGATGAGTATGTGTGCAAAGTTTGGTCCAGATATATCAACAGTGATATTCACAGTGCACTTTATATGTGGGTGAACTATAACTCTCATCATCCTCTGTCATTGCCCCCCAAACCCCATCTGTCCTTAAAGTTGGTCATGATGATTATGTGAGCAAAGTTTGGTTCAGATCCATTGATGATGGAAGTCACAGGGCTTTCAGACAGAAAATATTTAATACAAAAAAGATTGGGAAAAGAATTTATAACATCAAATAGAATCACGAAAAATGGTTTAGTATTATACAATAAAGAAACTTGGCAACCCCAACTAATCAAAGAAGACAAAGAGGGAAGATATCAAATGGTGATGATACAAGTAGAAGGCAAAAAGATTTTGATAGTCAATGTATATGACCCAATGAAGATAAATCAAAATTCTTCGAGAGTTAAAAGAAGTAGAATACTCAGAATTATTAATCCTAGGTGACTTCAATGTAGTTGTCAATCCATCCTTGGATAGAAAATCAAGAAAGATCCTGCAAAATGGGGAAAGAGAACTCCCAAAAACCTTTTGGAGCTTATAGAAATAATATGGAATAAAAAACACATGGCAAGAAATGAAGAAAAACAAAAAGGATTATACCTTCTCAGATAGACACAAGGCATATTCAAGGATTGATATGATATGGATTTCAAATTGTTTGATGGGACTAGTGGAAAATACAGAAAGACATCTGATGACAGTTGCAGACCATGCTCCAATCTCAAATGAGATTAAAATTCCAAAGAAACATTTTGTTTGGAAATTAAATGAATATCTTTTTTAAAAAATAGAAAATGTGCAAAAAATAAAAGAATAAATAAAATAATTATTTATGATAAACTAAACGGAAGGACTGTCTACTAATATAATATGGAATACATTAAGAGCCTGTATTAGAGGAAGATTAATACAATTCAATGCACACAAAAATAAACAAAATAAAAAAGATGAATCAAATCCAAGAAGCAACCTGATGAACCAACCGGATCAACCTGATGAACCAACCTGGACACAGCATATTATTTGAGAACACAGAAATGATGGACCACTCTAAACAAAACACTTTGAAATTGCCAGCAAACCAGGGAAGTGGTTAGTAGCTACATTTAAAAAGAAAGACAAAAGAAAATATATAACTCTGGCGAAGAGAAAAGGTCAAATCAAAGGAGACGACAAAGTTATACAGGAGTTTTTCCTGTACTTCCATGCATTTTCCAAGATTTATACACTAAGGGAAGACATATTTACCATATTTACTTGAGTCTAATGTACCATTGAAACTAATGCGCACTTCAATTTTAAAAACCCTGATACCAAAAAAAGGGATTTGCTGCTGGATGTAATGCGTAGTGACAAAACATGCACTCTTTGTAATTTGGCCATTACAGTTGCTGCCTCTTTGGAATTCTTTCTTTAAAAACAAAAGTGTTGGAACATCAAAGTTTCAGCAATGGAAAATAAAACCTTGGAGTGCATCTATGATGCCTTGGTTCAATGCTATGGAATCATAGAGCTGTGGTTTGACAAGGTCTTGAGCCTTCTCTGCTGGAGAATTCAGGTGCTTCACCAAACTTCAAATTCCAGGATGCCATACCACTGAACCATGGCAATTAAATTAGAGATAATATCCTTCAAATGTGATCTCCAGCTGCTGCTGAAACAGCTTCCCCCTTTGCTTTGGCTCAGCACTTAGATGACCCATTAATGCAAATCTAATGTTCACCATAATTTTTGCAAGGTAATTTAGCCAAAAAAAGGTGAGCATTAGATTTGAGTAAATAAAGTTAAATTTCTCACGGTTTAATCTACTAACAATATTTCCACCTATCCTTTTCATTTTTTCCCTATTTCTTGTTTTCTCTTTTCTCCTTTTTTGTTGTATAAATTCAAACATTTTAATGTAAAAAAGAGTACAAGAGGAACCCTGCTGTATGTGACCCAAAGTCTATCTAGTTCATTCTGTCTACACAGTTGCCAACTGTGAGAAGTCACCAAGCATTATTTTCATGTATCCATCAATCAGAGAAAAAGTTGGATGAAACCTTTGGGCTGGTTTCATACATGCATAAACCCTTCCTGGTTTCTTTATCATCATTACCATCACCACCATCACCATCAACCAATGTAAAGATTCCACTGAAGAATATTATTCTTGCAGTGATGTGGAAGCTCTATCTGTCTGCTTGATCTGTGAAGCCCATTCACACAGGCAGGTTGGCGCTTGGTGCTGTAATCCATAAGAGAAGGACATGCATGTGTGACCCAGCCCCGAGTTCCACCACAGTGCAAGGAAGGTAAGCAAGCGAGTTACTCAATGCTGTCAAGAGTCAAACTGTTGACTTGCCAGGATGTGGTGGGGAGTGGGGAGAGATTAGCCTGGGACAAATAACTGCCTGCTTCTCTGCCCTTGCTAACTCGGTCCTGTCTGTTTCAGAGCTGCAGTGATGTGCTTCAGGAAAGATTTGCTGTCGAGATGAAGTGCAGTGTCGCTTTGCGGCTGGCTGCGCTGCACATACAGGAACGGATCATCACTTGCGCTCAGCCACAGAAAGTCTCTCTGAAGTATATAGAGTAAGTGACAAAGTGTATATTTGTAAATTCCAATAGATCGTGAAGAATGCAAGGCTTTCTTAGTGGCTACTCCCAGACTCTGGAACTCCCTGTCAAAGGAAACAAGCCCAGTCTTTGATGACATTTTTTATTGTGGCAGCAATTAGCAGATGACAGGTGTAACTTTTATAACAATAACAACAACAACAACAACAACCACAACGAATTTATTACCTGCCTCCCCCTGCAGCTCAAGGCGGGATACAATATAATTAAAACAAGAGATAAAACACTATTAAAACACATTCAACAAGATAAACAGAGTTGAAACACAAGTTAAAATCTACTGATGAAATTGAGACTACGTTTTACTTCCAGATTTGATTATTATATTCTATCTCTGATTTCTAAGTCTGCAATTGCTTGTCTCACATTTGCTGTGCCTCTCGTTTTGATTCCCATTTTGGGGATCTAAATTCAATACATAGATAAAAAAGCAAACAAGTTTAAAAATAAAGCTATTTATTTATTTCATGTATTTGTAGAGTAAGTCAAATCGGGCAAATGACCTAGTTAAATAGGAAAAAAGATAGCCAAGCCAGTCCATGAATAGAAACAAAATCAATGAGATCTCCAGATTTTTGAGTTTTATTGAATTCTTTATCAGGCTACATGACACAAAAAATAGAGGATGGAAGGTAGTGACCCTATTTTAGACTTTTCGGTTTCTTTTCCCAACAAGAACAAATAAATGTGTGTTCCTGCATAGCAGAGGGTAGGAGTGGATGACCCTTTTGGTCACTTTCCATTGTATGATTTGATGAATATTTCTGAATTCACTCAATTTCATTTGTTGATTAAGATAGACTTACTATTTCCTCCTTTAAAACTTATTTCACATGTTAATTTTATTAAATTTGCCATGTCCTTGTACCCTTTCCCCACACCTTCCTCTGTTTAAAAACAAATAATGGGCAGGGAAAGCATTTAATTTATCAAATATGTGTAATTAATTTTTTACACACACAACATACTATTTCTCTTTCTTTTTTCCATGGTTATTACATATGCCAACACATATACATATATATCAAAATTTAATTTAATCATTACAGTACAGTCCTGTATGCATGGGGATATGTTTCAAGACACACGTACCTCACCTTGAATACCTGAAACTGCCGATAACAGTGAGCCCTCTATTTTGACTATACTTTGACCAGAAGCATACCATAGGCTCACAAACACTAGCAAGAGTAAGTGAAATTGTAATGATCAATCCATTGATAAGGGGGTCATATCGTACTTTAAATATAAGGATTCTGCAGAAATATCACCTAGGATTCACTTTCCCTTCTATTTCTTTTTCTTCAGAAAAGACTGGGGCATAGAAAACTTTATCTCACCAACTCTGCTCCGAAACATGAGAGGCAAGGACATCAAAAAAGCCATTAGCTTTCACATGAAGAGGAATCAACTTTTACTGGATCCAAGGCAAAAGGTACACTGTGTTGTCGAAAACTTTCATAGCCAGAATCACTGGGTTGCTGTGAGTTTTCCGGACTGTATGGCCATGTTCCAAAAGCATTCTCTCCTGACGTTTCGCCCACAATTCCCCCAGGCAGCAACCAGCCAGGCATTAAATCTGCAAGGCTATTAAATGCTAATCAAGGTGGCCAATTGCAACATTCACACCATCCTCAAGCAGACAAGAGTTTTTTCTCCCACCCTAAACATTCCGCAGATATTTAAACCTTACTTGCTTAGTTTCCAACAGATCCCTCAACTTCTGAGGATGCCTGTCATAGATGTGGGTGAAACATCAGAAGAGAATGCTTCTAGAACATGACCATTCACAGCCACCCAAAAGGTATACCTTTCATACAAATGTGAAAAGTGACCCAGGGAAGTAACATTGCTGGGTTAGCCATGTATTCTTTGATATGGTTGTCCTATATATAATGCCTTCAGAAAGCGGAATTTCATAGATGCATTCCCACATTCAAGGCTTCCACATGAGGTGGGAGAGTCATGGAACAGCCACTGCACTGCACACATACGATTGCTATCCAAAGCTTTGCTGGGTAAAAACATCAGGGGAGTCTAAGTCTTCCAACACCTCCCAGCATCCTTTCCTTAAATGGTGTCTGCTTATATTAATTTGTTCTTCAATTTCTGCTCAACATTTTAGCATCTCCTCTCAGCAGCACAAGTGAGACTGTGCTATCTTCAGATTCTTGGAGACCTCAAACTTTATGGGGGGAAAACCTTCAATGCAACACTCATGGTAAGGTTATTCTTTGACTTACGTTATAAAACAATACTCTTTTAAAACTCTCTCAAATATATTTTCTCTGTTGTGTTTACTGCATTACCTTCTAACATTCCAAATGGGACACAAGTCAGAACTCAGCAGTGATTCTTAAGGTATTTCTGGAAGTCATCAAAAATTCAGCAAAGCATGGAAATAAGTTGGATTCTACATTTGGGCATGCCAGGGACTTCTATACCACTACACAAAGTTAGATATCTGTCCCTTGGCAGATACCAGGAGATAGCAGTGAGGTATTGGAAGAAAAGGCTATGACTTTGGGGCATGAATTGGAGTACAAATTCTCTGTCACTTCAGTTCAATGTGAGAGAAAAGCCAGTTTCGGAGGCTCTGAAACTGGCATTACTCTTTCTATGTGTAGAGGGAGCAAAGGATTATCCACATGACCCAATATTTGTCTTAGGTAATGATCCATGAGCCTAGAAGGGAATAGTGGTCACAGATATGACAGCAGGTCAAGTCATCATCTTAGCCCCTCTATGAAAGCTGCCCCAACTTTCAGAATGGACAAACTTCAAGAAAAAAATGCCCCTAAATTAGTATAATAAATTAACTTAAAAGCAGGGTGAACATTGGGAACCTCCTCAGTCTAAGGCAAGTTTATTTGCTTCTCAGTTATCTCTGTCTAAATTTAACTAGAAGATTCAAGAGCAAACTTTCTAGCTAGCTAACACTTCCTCCTCTGTTCTTTCTTTTAATGTTGGAAGTGAGACTCTCATTTTTGGCTGCGGGAGGTTGATAGAGACTGATCCAGCCATGAGTTGAAAACCACTTTATTTGTAATTGGATTACACTTTTAACCAACCCCAAAGCTAAGACACTCTGAACTATAAAGACGGTAATCAAGAGTTTCAAGAAGAGATAATCCAGTTGCAACAAGTATATAAATTACAGCATTTGCTGGTGGAAAGTAAAATTCTACTACCTTCTCACGTTGCTATGCTGCCTGTGAAAAACAATGAAGATGTCAAAACTTCAAATTTTGTCATTTTTACTGCAATTCAAGAAAGAACTAACTCAAACTGCAGCTAGAATTAAGCAGGACTTTAAGGATATAAAGGATTAATGACAGAATCCAGGCAAATATTGGTAATCACAGTGTAGCAGATTGGTCAAGGGAGGCAGCTAACAGGTTGCCAGTGTTGAAGATAGTACAGTCTTTTTTCTATATGGAATGGGAAGGAGTGGCATCTTGTGCTGAGCATTAGGACAATACAGAACATTGTGGCTGTGAAAGGGTATTCGAAAATACGAGGGTTGAATGAAAAGTAATGCCTCCACCTACGTTACTTGGGTTAGGATGGGAATATTTTAATAAATCAAATGCAGAAATAATCCCTAGAATGTGCTGTTTAACTCCCACTATTCACTTTTCCACATAATCACCAGACAATTGGATACATTTCTGCTAATGGATGAACAAGTTTTCTGAAGCCGTCCCGGAAGAAGTCGACACTCTGTTTCCGCAACTAGCATCTCACAGTACCCATAGCGCACAGATCTTCCGATAGCCAAGCAAAGCAATAATGTGACCAACACATTCTTGTGAAATGCTGATTATGTTTGAAATTTCTCTCTGAGTGATACGACGATCGTCCTGAATCAATCTGTCAACCTTTTGCTTGTGAAACTCGGTGGTTGTTGTCACAGGACGTCCAACTCTTTGTTTGTCACGCAAGTCAGATGTTCCCACCTCAACATCTTTAAACTTAGTCACCTAACAAAGCACAGTGCTCACATCAACATAATCACCATAAACAGCTTGCATTCTCTGATGAATCTCCTTTGGGGTGACACCTTCTACTGTCAAGAATTCAATGACTGCACGTTGCTTAAGTCACATTAACCGACCATCTTCACAGGGTTCCATATTTCGCACTTTAACAACACAGCCGTTCAATGCTAAGGCTTCCTGCCAAATGGAACTGTCTATTGAACAAACCAGTACCTGCCGCATACCAATACTGCCATCTGTTAAGGAGTTACGAAGGTGGATGCATTACTTTTCATTCAACCCTCGTAAAGTTCATACTGAATATCATACTTCTCATTATTTATTGATGTAAAACTTTTTATACTACTTTTCATTTTACAGTAACAATTTGGTGTTCAAAATATAATAAGAGATTCTCATATCATATACAGTAGCCAACTGTTTCCATCAGTCAGTTAAATACACTTGTTTAAACTGTTTGGATAAACATATAAGTTTTAACCTGGGGCTAAACAGGGCATAGTGCCAAGGAGTATAAATACACCTCTATGGAAAGGCATCAGTGCAAACAAGACACCCCAAAAAAGACATGGTGCCCATGTGGTATAATGGTTACTCAGTGATGAACTCTGATAAGGCATTCTGGAAATGAGTCTTAGACTGTTTTCTCCCATGTAGTTACAGGACAGAGAGTCATGCGTTACCCTCCTGGTGGGAGCCAAGTATGGAATAAGCCAAGTTGTTAACAACAAACTCAACATCATAACCATGTTGGCAGAATTTGCTAATATTAGTAAACTGGAACTTACTGAAGAATCTGAAAAAGTTAGCATGGTAAAAATCTACCTCCAAGATATAAAGGTAATTATAACTTCATTCCCTCTTTCAACAATAGCTGGCTGTGAGAAGAATATTATATCATTTTCTAAAATGCACAGTTCTGTGTTGTAACTAGAAAAAGAATGTGCAATGCCATCTTATACTGAGAGAGACCAGGATGCCAGCAAAACTGGTGATATCAGCCCTTAGAAACCAAACATTATTTTAAAATGGGAACTGTGCAGCCTTTCAGATGTTGTTGGACTGCAACTCATATCAGTCTTAACTGTCATGCATTTTAAGCTTTATCCCATCCCACATCTACATCTATTTAAAACTATTTGGGAGTGATTGAAGTTCATTAACTTCCTTATCTTTATGTTCTTGACATTTCTGTCTGTGTCAGGTATATTTATGCCAGACTGTAGAGATTATATAGAATGATGGGATAGTTATGATGATTTCTTACTCTTTCTTTAAATTTACAATGGATTAGACACATAATACCAGTGAAAAGACCATATAATGCATATTAAAAACTGTAATAATATACAGTATTTTGCAAGGGATCCATTTCAGGACTCTTTGTGTAAAACTATGTTCACATATAATCTAGAACTCCATTTTTTCTTATGGACTTTTAATCAGAGCATAGCATAGAATTGCTCTGAAAGATGCCAAAATGCCAAAAGAAGTGTTCTCTCTAGGTCACTGGTTCCCAAACTGTATACTATGGAAGCCTAGGATTCCACAAAAGCATCACAGGAGTTCCATGAAAAATCTTTAAAAACATTTTTAAATATGTTGTCTGACCTTACAACCTCTGAGGATGCTGCCATAGATGTGAGCGAAACGTCAGGAGAAAATGCTTCTGGAACATGGCCATTCAGCCTGGAAAACCCGTAGCAACACATTTTTAAATGTCTGTGCCAGAATAGGAATTTTTTTAATGGAAATTCAGCGTGCCTCTGTTTTAAAAACAAAATTTTAGTCTCTTTATTTTCAAAACTACTACATTATACAAAGCACCCGGGCAATAGGAGTAGGGTTTTTTTTTGTGTCAGGAGCAACCGGAGTTGCTTCTTCAGTGAGAGAATTGGCCGTCTGCAAGGGCGTTGCCCAGGGGACGCCCGGATGTTTTGATGTTTTTACCATCCTTGTGGGAGGCTTCTGTCATGTCCCCGCATGGAGCTGGAGCTGATAGAGGGAGCTCTCCCCGGGTGGGATTCGAACCTGGCAGCCTTCAGGTCAGCAACCCAACCTTCAAGTCATTGGCTTTTATCCCCTTGGCCACTGGAGGCTCCTAATAGGAGTAGATAAAAAACTTTGTGGGTTCACAATGCTTACAGACAGAGTTAGAGTTCTGCAGAGGAAAAAGACATCTGGAGGATTCAGAAACTGTAGTGAGTTCTAGACTGGAGAATTAACCGTAGAAATGGAGGGAAAGAAGAGCATGGCTATATGAGCATCACCAGTGTTTGCAGGTTCTAACTGCGCTGTGCTTGGAGAAGGGAGGATTGCAGTCAGTGGGGAGTATGATTTAACCCCTTTCTGTCCTGCTTCAGTTCAAGAAGAAGCCCTCCTCGGAAGCAGGTGCTGGCATTGGGGGAACAGTCCCTGAGTGGCACTGAGGAGAGTTTTCTTTCCAGTGCTAGCTCCAGCCTTTCTCATTTTTGTACTGATATCTGAATCTCTGTTTGGCCCTCCCCTCCTTAAAAGGTGCTGACCCTGATGTTGGAATCCAACAGTGCCAAAGATCTGGCTTGCCTCATCAGTGGCTACTACAGGATGTTTGTCGATTCGAGCCATTCCCTATTCATCTGGGGGGAGAAAAAGCCCCAAACACACCGCTTCTCAGCTGAGGAAGGTAAATACCAAACTGCTCTAAGCTACTATCAGACCAAGAGGAATCTTACTGGCTAAGTGGATAGGTGTGACTGTGCCAATGATGACAAGTTATGCAAGGGAGAGATTTCCATGCCATCACAGAACCCTCATGTGTAACACATCTTTCCCCTCTCCCCTCTCCCCTTCCCCATAAACATGAGTGGCAGGCATTCACATGAACCCTACCCACATACTAGCATTCATTTGTGGTTCACCTGTACTTTCAGGTGGCACCTGGCATATGACAGAGGGGTGTCATCCTAAAAGAAAGAGGACAGTAGAGGAGGGGATGCCATAGTTCCCTTTAATTCAGGCAGAAAAGTATCTGAGTTGTGCCCATTCACTTTCTTGTAGAAATCCCTGGGAGGCATGACATGTCTGCTGTACTCTTGGTAGCCCTAAGTGGGGGATTGCCAGCAGAGGACCATACTCTTTGTGTCTATTTGACTTGCAGGATATGAATCGAGAACCTGCAGTGACTCAGAAGACTCTTCTGAACCCGACACTGCTTTGGACCATTTTTCAAACACACACTCACCCAGACTCAGCCGTCTTGGGCCTCAGTCTAAGGAAGATGGAGATCCAGAGGACTTAGAGCAAGAAAGGATGGCTCTAGGAGGTAAAGGTGAGGGCTTTTGCAATGGATACGACAACACAAATGACAGCTTGTCAGAAGCCTCTGACTCAGCCAACTCGGAAAGCCGAGGGCTTAAGACAAGCTGTTCAAGTGACTCTATGGATGCCTTGGAGGAGGATGATTTTGAAACTTGCTCGTCAAGCAGACCAGAGTTTTATCACTTCTACGTTCCCACTCTTCAGGAGCTCACAAGCAATAGCAAGGCCTTCTTGGGGGCGAACTCAGAAGAGGCACAGGATTCATTCTTTTCCTTCCTCCTGCCACCAAGCATTTCCAGTTCTGAACCTGTGCAGCCAGAAGCAGAATTCAGAAGAGAAAATGAAACAAATGGTTCAGCACTGGCATCCAAGCTAGCTGAGAACAACGTCATGGAGTATTACAGTCTCTGTGCCAACATCTCCCCAGCCAGCAGTGGGGAGAAGAACCCCCAAAGCAACAGCTCGGAGGGCAGCTCCTTAAATGAGCAGGAGGAAGATGAAGGCATCCACGAAGTTGAGAGACAGAGATTCCTCTTGGCTCCTCCCCCTGGGTTTGGAGACACCAGTTCAGATGAAGAGTTTTATGATGCCACAGAACGGATGACGCCAACAGAGAGGAAAGCAGGTGAGTCAGAAGGAAGTCCTCGGCAGTCAGGTTGAAATTATACCTCCTGAGAAGGGTCTAAAACCAAGGGAGCATTTTGAGCATATGTGCCGCTGTTGATGGGGCTCAGCAGAACCATAGTTGATGCCATTCATAGGTTTTGAAATTCAGTTTCTTAAAAGCCACTCATGGAGCCCTAGTGGCGAAGTGTGTTAAAGCACTGAGCTGCTGAACTTGCAGACCGAAAGGTCCCAGGTACAAACCCCGGGAGCGGCCTGAGCGGCCGCTGTTAGCTCCAGCTCCTGCCAACCTAGCAGTTCGCAGACATGCAAGTGTGAGTAGATCAATAGGTACCACTCCGGCGGGAAGGTAACGGCGCTCCATGCAGTCATGCTGGCCACATGACCTTGGAGGTGTCTACGGACAACGCCGGCTCTTCGGTTTAGAAATTGAGATGAGCACCAACCCCCAGAGTCGGACACGACTGGACTTAATGTCAGGGGAAAACCTTTACCTTTACCTAAAAGCCACTCTGAGGGTTTTCACAAGAAATCTTAGCTCTCAGCCATACAGGGGTCATCAAGGATGAGGAGAAAGGATATAGTCATATAACTGTTAGACTAGGGATAATGTCAGATACAAACCTTCTTACTTCAAAAAATAATCTCACTTTGAGATAGTAAAGCTTTGTTTAGGAAAATTAAAGCAAAACATTTTATATCATGGTTGTTGCCAGGATTGGCAAATATCACAAGTACTGTATATTTATCAGCAACACAACACAATGATTTTGCATGCTTTGGCTTCATTAGCCCAAGTACAGTATATGTTATGCTTGATGTAGTCTT
This sequence comes from Anolis carolinensis, assembly GCF_035594765.1. Lineage (NCBI taxonomy): Eukaryota > Metazoa > Chordata > Lepidosauria > Squamata > Anolidae > Anolis > Anolis carolinensis. The sequence goes on along the minus strand of NC_085842.1, from coordinate 205,419,186 downwards.
TTCCAGTAATGACCAGGTGATAAAACATCTTTGATTCCTCACCCCCACCCCTTACCTGTAGGCATTCCTAACAGATGAGGCCTTTCCTGTAGTCAAGCCAACTGTTTTCTACAAAGCATCACCAAGCTTAACCCTTCATACATACTTTTTGTGTATGAAACAAAGCATTTAACTGAATAGATGATATATTGTTACAGTACACCACATATAGCGGAATATATACAATATGCATATATGTAGCCGCAATATGTGGTTATACATACCAATGATATATTTTTTAAAAGAAGCATGGCAGGACTTAAGCATAAGATCCTGACTTTCTGTCCCCGCAAAGTCATTCATCCTATCCCTAGACTCTTAAGGTTTGCCTGGATATCTATCGAACCATTTGTTAGGGCCAGAGTACAAACTTCCTTTGAATTCACACCTTCTTTTTCTCAAACAAGAGCATGTTTTCATTTTATAAAGTATTGTAACATTCCTCAGTGAGTCAACTATTTAAGCAACTTTGAAGTGTTGATCTCAGTAGTGATGAAGGGATGAGGTTGTCTTAATGCAACAAGTTAATTTTCTACTGGTTTTAGGAAGCTAAAATGAATAGGATGCAAATGTTTATAGTTTTGGAAGAGATCCAATTCAGCATTCACATCATTCAATAATTTATTTATTTATTTATTTATTTATTTATTTACAGTATTTATATTCCGCCCTTCTCACCCCGAAGGGGACTCAGGGCGGATCACATTATAACACACATAGGGCAAACATTCAATGCCCATAAACACATCAAACAGAGACAGAGAGAGACACGCAGAGGCAAGTTAACCTTCTTCTGAGGGGATGTTCGATTCTGGCCACAGGGGGGAGCAGCTGCTTCATCCACACTGACGGCACTTCCTCATACCAGGTCGTAAATTAGTTAATCTTGCCTCCCCACTTTTTATAAGTGGTACCTTATCTCCTACTTGATAGATGCAACTATCTTTCGGGTTGCTAGGTCAGCAACGAGCAGGGGCTATTTTTTTTTATTTTTAATTGACGGGTGCTCACCCCGCCAGATAACAAAGGGGATCACATTTTTCTGCGTCAATTTTTACACCCTGATTAGTTTACATGTCTCTTTGGCATGTTCTAATTCTAATTCCATGCCCTTCAGACTTTGTGCACTCCATCAGACAACATCATTGGATGACTTCACGCCTTGGAAACACCTAAATAATTTGCCTATATAGAATCTAAAAGGATGGGTATCTAGTGTGGTTGAATGCCCAGAACTATTGTAAACCATCTCAGCAAAGAGCAGCAATCCAACCGATCATCCTATTGAAGGTTTTGTAGCACCATAAGTATTGTTCAAAAATTTGGTTAACCTATGAGTACTGCCCATCATTTACAGATGATGAGCAGTACTCATAGATTGTACCATTCCCAGCAGTCTTAAAAATGATTTCCAGAATTGGGTGATAGAGTGACTTTTGCAATTGGAAATCACCTTAAGCCACACTTATCAGTAAATATGATCGACAAACAATTTAGTTGTTGTTCCTTCCTTGGAAACTTTTTAACAGAGGCTGAATGGCCATCTGTCAGGAATACTTTGATTGTGCTTTTCCTGCATGGCAGAGGGTTGGACCAGGTGGCCCATGTGATCTCTTCCAAAGCCATTATTCTATTCTATAGTGCTGCAGGCCACTAAGTGGACTTGCTTGGAAATTTTAAAAAACCCATCACCATCCAGATGACAATTTTTCCATAGCTCATAGGCAAATCTACAATAAAGTCCATACTGATATGCTTCCTAGGGCAAGGTAAGATCAGTAACAGTTGAAGCAGCCCTTATGATTTTCCTTCCTCATTTTCCAACATTGCACAAACTGGACATTCTGAAATATAAGACTGTACCAATCATTTCAGATCAGCCAACCAGTATTGGCTCCTGAGCAAGTGCAAAGGTGTTGCAAAGCAAAAGCGATCCCCTGCTCTTATATATCATAACACCAGCATAAAATCTTCTGCTGAAGCCCCTCTGATATGTAGATCCAGTCTCCCTATCATTTTAGTAATGTTAGCTCCCTCTTGTGGCTCTTTTTCATCTTTTTCTAGTAGTCTGTTTAAATCTTTGATGAATAGAATCAGGCACTTTTTCACCCGGCCCACCTCTTTGGCTTGCCTTGAGTCCAGATGTTTAAGGGTGAACAAAAGTGTCTGCTATTTCCTCTCTCTGATTTTCATTCTGGAGCAACCTTTACAAACTCTGCAAAAAAAATTACTTGGAAGTATTTTGGTTTAAAAGTGAACTTATAAAAGAATTTAGTCCAACAAACCTGTTTTGTACTGAGTTTTCTAGGACTTCCACATTGTGATGGTTAGTACAAACTTTGAATTTAGAAAATGTTTCTATGCCTCCAAAGTGAATTCTATAGCCGCAGCCTCTTTCTCTCAAATAGGCCAACTATGCTCAGTAGCTGTACATTTGTTTTGACATGTAAGTACATGGTGGCAATTGCCCCCGTTCATCTTTTGCAGCAACATGGCCCCAATTGCACAAATGCATGATCAGAATTGGGGTGTTTCAGAATGAACTCTAAGCTAAAAAGTATTTTAAATGTTCTAAGACCCTGTGCTTTTTTATTTATCTTTTTATCTCGAGTAAGTCAGTCAGGGCCATGCTACTTGAACAAAATTTGGAAGGAATTACCTGTAAAAATTTACCAACACCAAGAAACTTTGCGGTTGTCTCTGCATTTGTGGAGATCCCCAACCCATCATGTACTTTGGCTGGATTCATTTTAATACCATCAGTGGAAATGCAGTCTACACTTTAATTGTCTTGACATACCCTTTCTTCCTTGGAAATTTGGTAGTCAGCCTTTGTCTATGCTGGGCAAATTTCACTTTCTCCAGCCAGCAGTACCATCCTGTCAGAGTATTTGGGTTGCTTCTTAACAAGTTTACACTAAGATGCCTGAACTTAGCCCATCTCTGAAGTATCTTTGCAGCTTCTGTGTACTTGGAGATCTGGACTGCCAGCTATCTAAACATCTCTACATATTTGGTCACTGATTTAGCACCCTGTCTCAGGGTCGTTAATCTGGTGCATACTTTTTCTTGGTGGAAGGGATCCTCAAAACAAGCACCAAGAATGGTCATAAAACTCTCAGTCATTCAGCTCAATGCAGCCAGATCTCACCTTCAGGGTGTCATCAGGGAAAATTTATGCCCACTCATCCATGAAGCCAGCCATGTGGGAAAGGACAAAATGGGAGTTTCTCGGGACTCCTATTGCAGGTAATCCTTAGCTGCCTGTCCCCATGCATTTGGGGAAATACTTTCTACTACTGTCTCTTCCTGAAGAGATCTGGTTCAATGATTCACCATGTTACCATCTATCATTATTCAAAGGATTTATTTTTTAGTTCGGATGTCTGAACATGGAGTTCTGCCTCTGTTCCTGCTGCCTCTCTGCTAAAGAAAGTTCCTACAACATGGGCATCCTATCCAGTCAGGCACCCCAGTTTTTGTCTCCCCTTGACATCAAAAAGCAGCTTTTCATATGACCTCACTTGCCCTCTGCCTACTGGAATAAACTCCCATCAATTACTAGTTGAGTTAAAACCAAATGGGTTCTTACAGGGTAGGCATTCCTTCCAAAGTGCCTTTCTCTGTCTCTTTTCCAAGGTTTGGCCTTGATCCCTTGCTTCCAGTTTGGAAATGAAAAGAGGTCCTTTCCTTTCCAGATGCATCTCACAGTGGCGAAAAAGGCATCCTGACAGACTTTCAGATACAGGCTTCCTTAGTTCAAAAACTAAACTCTCTCTGAGGTAGTAAAGCTTTATTTAAGAAAACAAAAGGCAAGCATTCTATATCATGGTTGTTGTAAGGCCTGGCAAGCATCACAAGTATCATATATTCATGGACAACAACAACAACAACAACAACAATGTAAAACTTTATTTATAATCCACCCTATCTCCCTAGGGGGACTCAGGGTGATTTCCAGCAAAAGATGGCAAACATTCAATGCCATAATAAACAATATAACCAAATCAAACCAAATCAAAACAGTAAACAAACACATCAGTGCAACTTTTAATAACTAGCCAAAAAGGTAAGTCATTAAATAGATGTGGTAGATCTAAATCAATCACACTTACACCATAATAAAAATCTAATTACCTAAAAAGCCCTAAAATTAATGAATGAGGTAAGATAATTCCAGCAACTTGCGTGCTTTGACATGTTTAGTCCCCCCCTGCCCCCCCCCCCCCCGCGCCCTCCTGCTGTCTTTCACACAATAAAGACTTTACTCTTCAGATTCTCACAACAGGTCCGTAACACATTCCTAACAGATGAGGTCTCCCCATACCAGCCTGTAGCCATGCCAGCTGTTTTCTACGAAGCATCACCAAGCTTAACTCATTTCCCTTTCATATATGTAAAATATAGTGTGATATACATGTGATATGATTATAAATAACAATGGCATCAAAGCGCCCAAGAAGCACGACAGCATTTAAGCATTAGATCTTGGTTAAGTGAATCCCTACGGCTGTTCCTACAGCCCTTCACTCTGCATACTACCCAGGCCATCCTTGCTAATCCGTGAATAGTAATTAACATGTAGCAGGGCCAACTGTGTATTTTTCATAAACAAAATATCCCAGCCACATCCCCTTTTATGTTTATATTTTATTATCTGTTACATTGATTCCTTTCCCAGTCTGTAGCTAAGCAGATAACTTTAGATGCTAACACAACAACTATGGCACATAATATCCAATTCTTGCAGCTTGTTCATATTTTTGAACCTTTTGCTCTCTTTTTCACAAGTCCTCGTGTCTCCCACAGCTCTTCATGGAGAGGAGGCAAGCACCTGATCCTGGGGAGAGATACTTGCCCTTTCAGATATTGAGGAATGACTATATTCATCATCCTTCACTATTGGCCAAGTCAGCTAGACTGATATGAAATAATGATGTGCTCTACTTGTGTTTTTTTTTTCCAGAGGAAGGGAGGAACTAAGCTATGATTCAGAGTAACAGACATTTATTCACAGAAGGTAAACGTCATTTCCTCACATTCTTCTTTTTATTTGTAGGTTTTGGTGGTCTATTCCCCAAAAGTGTGCAAGATTTGAACTCCTCAAAGACCTTGTCCTGTGACAGTTCAGGTGAAAACTTTCTGCCAAGACAAAGCAGAAGGGCAAGATATAGACCTGAAAAGGAGCCCCAGCATGCCAGCAATCTGAGGAAGAGAAGGTCCTTTCTACAGACTAATTTCACTTCACAGGTTACTTTTCCTTTCGCTCCCTCTCACTCCCTTGAGAACACTGATCATACTTGCTGTGATGGAGAACCTGTCCTTCCAGGGACACTGTCTTCCCCTGCTGCAATCTCCTTCAAGGAGCCAAAAAGTGATTCTGATCTTTTGGAAACCCAACCAGCTAGTGAATCAACAGCTTCATCTGACTCTGTGGACATAAAGCCAGGTTCATTAGAAAGTGAGTCATTCATGGATTCAAGTGTGTATCCTTTTTATGTCATTCATCCCATGAAAAGCAGAGAATGTTCAGATCTCTCCTTCAGCTCTGCTTCCACAGAAATGGAGGACAATTCTTTTGCCTCTGCAGATGCTGCTGGCCACCAGAATCATTGTCTGAATGTGTCCAAAAACCCTGTTCACTTTGAAGTTCTTAATACCACATGCGATGAAAAAACAGAAGATGTTACAGACACAGTTGGTGGGCTTCAGGAGCATTGTTCTGCAGATACAGAGCATCATATACTAAATGGAAGCTTAGGAACAGCAAAAGCCTCACCTGAAACAGGAGTCAGTTATGTATTGATTGAGGAAATAATACACACAACTACCAAATCTTCCCAGTTCCTTAACAACCACCCAGACAAACAGTTGCCTTGTGCTTCAGACCAGGATCATCTTTCTGCTGAGAAAGTGGAAAAACAGGAAGAACCTGAGCAAGATCCTCACCAAATGAAACCCATCTTGTGTGAGCCAAGGCAGCCATGTGCCAACTCAGTACTCCATAACAATACCAGTGGTGTGCCAAGAGAAAATTCCTCACCTGAAGGCAACAAACAGTTCAATTTCTCAAATACAACTGAGCAGTTTTCTAACATGGATGGTGGTTTGGGGACAGCAACACATCTCTCTAGGCTCTCTTTTAGTTCAACGGTTGAGCATGCAAAAATAGGCCAGCAGACAGATAAAACACACCAGGCTAACACTAACCCAAGTACCTCATCGGCAAATCAGGATCCACCTCATTCATCAGCCATGTCTGTTCCTCGGAACAGGTATCTGCTTACAGAAATGACTGATGGCCAAACTCTGGAGAAGAAAAATTACACAGGTGATACTCTTAATATGGATTATAATTATAAATTGCCTAGTGCGTTAACTGTTGCCAAGGAAGAAAATATGGAGCAGAGAAAAGCTGGCAGTTCAAATGGACTCAGCTACTTTTCATTTAACGTTCCGTGTAAGTCTGCAGGGACCAATGAGGAAAGCAGTATTTCAGATCAGTCATTTCTTTGTTCTGAGAACTCAACAAAAAATGTTACGGCATCTAGCAATTTCAGTTCTCCAATTTTAATGCACAAGAAGGAGTCAGTTTCACCAAAATCTAAGAGGGACACGTGTAGTTGCCAGTTGACTTACACAAGTTGTTTCCACGGTCAAGACAACGAGACAGAACTAGACTGCACCAAACCCACTACTTGCAGTAGGTCTGAGAGGCCATTAACAACCCCACCATTGACAAGAAGCCCACTGCCTCTAGGCTTTAATTCTACAAGACTTACGCAAGAATATAGCTATGTTAATGGTACCTCTAAAGAATGTAGAAATAACACGTGGGTTACAGACTCTCATATCAAAGCACTGAGCTATATGAAGGAGAAAATATATGCCACACCATTTGATTTTAGACATTTGTTAGACAATGTGGTGGAGCTGCAGGGAATTTTGGGACAGTTTTGGGGAAATAGAGTAAAGCATCCTCGAGAGAAATGCTCCTCTCACTTTTCAGAAAACAAGAACATCTTGTACATGGAATCACAAAGGCTGATGTCTTGCTGCCAGAAAGTTATCAGAACACACGGATTTTCTTCAGAGGCACACAATACTCTTCGGGAGACCTTCCAGATCCTTCTCCAACTCACAGAAGCATGCTTTCAGTTTACAAACTGTGGCCTGTGCTGTAGGAGGCACAAAGACCTGATAATCAATCTCAAGGATGTTGTCTATAGCTATCATCAGTTTGTCCAGGCAGCTAAGCAAGCCTGTGATAGAGACTCTCCCAATGTGAGCATGAGACTCCTGGTGTGCCAGTACACTGCTTTGAGTGCAGCCCTCTTCTGCCTTGTCCAACAGTTCAGAGCTATGTCCTGTGTGTGAGATGGAGATACTGTCCAGATGCTTCTCCGGCATGCTGCTATCTTGTCCTTTAATGGGGAAGATCCAGCTAAGTTGTCTGTTGTTTGTTCAGCCCATGCTCCCTGTAAACATAGTGGGTGTGTAAGAACTATGCAGAACCATATAACTCAATGGGTTGTGCCCCCTCTCTAATGGATATTTTCATGGCTTAAATGAGGTGACATCAACAGGATGAGTCAGAGAAACATGCCTTATGATATACCATTGTACAAATAACATAGTGTTGTCAATTCGCTAAAGTTTCAAGTTGGATTTTTTCATAGCTCTAGTGACCTTCCATCCAAATATTAATCAGGCCCAATTGTTTAACTTTTGAAATCTGACAAGATCAATTGAAATTGGGGCAATATGCTCACGTTGCATCCTCTTTCGGTGCATGCTCAATATGCTTTGCTCCTGTTCTATTGTTACGGAGCACAAGAGATTAATCTCTTTTGCATGACTCAGGGTCCCTTTCAGTGTGAACAACTGCAATTGATACATGCATGCAGTAGCAAATGCCAGTTTGTCACTAATCATTAATGCTTTCTCAATCTGTGAGAATGCGGACTTGAAAATAGGTTTGGTGTGTGTTTGCTTATGGAATAATTAATTACGTTTGAAGAAAGCACACACCGGCTCCTGTGCCCTTTGCACTGAAACCTGGCTCCTGATGTATGAGCCAGTGTTTCTCAAATTCAGCTCTTCCAGGTGTTTTGGACTTGGGCTCCCAGTTTACCAGCTGTTAGGAATTGTGGAAGCTGAAGTCCAAAACATCAGGAGGAGCAGTGTTTGAGAAACACTGGTATAAACAATGTAAATAGATGTCCAGAGACAGCCATGGCGGATCAGGACTAGGTGTGCCTTTTAGGTTAATTGCTCTCCAAACTATCTGTTCTCCATATTAGTCTCTTCTTAGTCCTGAGACTTACAGATGCCATGTAGGAGAAGTGCTAGCTGTGAAGATCCCAAGATGATTTCGAACTTCATGAGCCCATCTTTAAGTGCCAGAATGGGGAGCACAGAAAGTTTGAATCCAGGCATCATTTCTCATTAGACTTAGGTCCTTTCTTTTGAAATGTATTCTGTTATCAAGAACCGTTCCCAAAGCAACAAGCAAACAGTGTGTTCAGTGGTCTGCCTTTTCTGTTCTCTTTCCACAAGCTGTGGGTGTACTGAAAGGCCAGGCCCACAGAATATTGGATCAGTTTATGCAGTGGTGGATCTGAAGTGAATGTAATCTTAGTGGTTTTTCTCTCTCCTTCCTGTCTCAGGTATGGAATAAGTTGTTGTCTGTCAAAGTCTGTGCCACAATAAACCAGTTAGTTTTGCCATACAGCTGTTCTTGTCTTAAATTTTAATCTGGAAGTCCTGACCAGAAAGTTGATTTTAAACAGATGTTTCCTGCTACCTAATTCCAAGTTAACAGGTAGATGAAATTTGAGTGTAATGGATAAGGGTCCAATATTACCCTCTGAAATAAATACATTGAACACACCAGAAAATGTCCATGTGTCTATCAAGACGAAAACCATGTTGAATGTAATGGGGTAGAAGTGCTGGTGAAAGTGTATAGGATTGCAGCACCATTATCTGATGGCTCATGCCTCAGTGTTTAACATTCTTATATCTAAAAAGTAATATCTATGCAGTACATACAGTAGCTTCCAATATGGAGCCGTGGTGGTGCAATGGGTTAAACCCTTACGTTGGCTAAACTGCTGACCTGAAGGTTGTTGGTTCGAATCCGCAAGACTGGGTGAGCTCCCATCTGTCTGCTCTAGCTTGCGAGGAAATGAGAGAAGCCTCCCAGCAGGATAGTAACATTCAGGCATCCCCTGAGCAACGTTTCTGTAGATGGCCAATTCTCTCACACCAGAAGTGACTTGTTGTATGTTCTCAAGTCGCTTCTGACACAATAAAAAAACTTCCTTTTTAATATCAGCCAACTCTTTGGCACAGAACAAGACAATGATATGATGTAGGGGACCTAAGTATAAAAATGTTATTTCTCTGTATAAATTGCTTTTTACTTTCCATGCATCAGTAAGATCTCTTGCCTTTATGCCAGGACTGGAAACACATGGCTTTCCAGATATCGCTGTACTGGATCTCTTCTCAGTGCTAAGTAGCACAGTCAATGGGAAGGAATGCTGGGAACTGTAGTCAAGCAACACCTGGAGGGATCCTTCCTTTATGAATCATTCCCTGTACACAAGCTATGGGGTCTTATGTGAGATGCCAGCAATTCTTTACCATGCAGTGTATTGCGTTATAACTCAGTTGTAACTTCAGTCCTGTTGGTTTTAATGACTAAACTTGGATCTAACCCAACAACATTATTACACCATGCATTAAAGCGCTGAGCTGCTGAACTTGCAGACCAAAAGGTCCCAGGTTCAAATCCCAGGAGCGAAATGAGCGCCCGCTGTTAGCCCCAGCTCCTGCCAACCTAGCAGTTCGAAAACATGCAAAATGTGAGTAGATCAATAAGTACCGCTCCGGCGGGAAGGTAACAGAGCTCCATGCAGTCATGCTGGCCACATGACTTTGGAGGTGTCTATGGACAACGCCGGTTCTTCGGCTTAGAAATGGAGATGAGCACCAACCTCCAGAGTCGGTCACAACTGGACTGAACGTCAGGGGAAACCTTTACCTTTACCTATGCAAGCTTTTGGAGTATTTAGACCTCCTCATCAGAGAAGATGTTACAATCAAATAAGGAGTGGGAAGAAATGCGATTGTTGTTAGGAGTTATGAAAATCATATGCCTGTGAACATGTAGACGTCAACATCAGCCACCATCCCACTTGATTCGAAACAGTTTGCTTGATGAAATGATCAGAAAGTTTTGAAAGCTTTGGCCTTTGATGTTTCATATCCTGACAATCTTGCAATATTGACTGGCCTTGCTTATTTTAAAATCATTGGGGTTAATTTGCTCCAATAAATTTGCATCCAAGAACACTATTGATCAGTTGGGCCAGAGCAACACTTGTCAATACATGGATGATTTAATGTCCTGTTTAGCTGCTACCACAGTGCTTCCTCCCTGAAACAACCAAAAAAGTAAACACTCACTCAAAGCTGGGATGATCTGGATTTAAAAGTTGTGAATCGTCCTTCATGTTTCAAGGAGGTGGCAGAATTCTTTACCCCTGGATAGCAATTATTTCCTTCTAGTCACCCATTAAGTAGTTCTTACTGTTCTGTGTTTTAACTGGATTCACTGTCTTACTAAGGGAGACTCCAGTCAAGTTTGTGACTTGGAACTTAACAGAAGGAATTGCAGTATGAGGAGCGGCTTAAAGAGCTGGACATGTTTAGCCTGCAGAAGAGAAAGCTGAGAGAAGACATGGTGGCCATGTATAAATATGTGAGGAGAAGTCAAAGGGAGGAGAGAGCAAGCTTGTTTTCTGCTGCTCTGGAGACTAGGACGCGGAACAATGACTTCAAACGACAGGAAAGGAGATTCCACCTGAACATCAGGAAGAACTTCCTAACTGTGAGAGCTGCTCAGCAGTGGAACTCTCTCTCTGCCCTAGAGTGTGGTGGAGACTCCTTCTTGGAGGCTTTTAAGAAGAGGCTGGATGGTCATCTGTCGGGGGTGTTTTGAATGCGATTTTCCTGCTTCTTGGCAGGGGGTTGGACTGGATAGTCCACGAGGTCTCTTCCAACTCTATGATTCTATAATTTTACAGTGAGTCACTTTGATTCCCATTTTGAGGTGAAAAGTGAATTGGCAGCTCAATAAATAAACAAATATGCCAAAATAATTTGTAAAAAGTTAATTATTCATTTCATGTATTCATAGACTCAGTCAAATAAGGCAGGGGTGACCTAGTTGGATATAAAAAAGGTAGCCCTGCTGGTCCACAAATAGGAACGAAATCTAACTTAGGAGTCAATCCAACCAGGTGCAAGTTTCTTTGAATTTTCTGCTATGTTTGCAGCTTTCATCTTTCAAATAGTCTCTTCCCGAAGGACATAGCCTTTTCCAGGAGAAACTGCAGCTTTGAGGGCTTCTTCCCAGCTCTTGGTAGCATGAAAACTCAATAGGGCATCAAAAACTGCAAGACAAATGTTTTCGTTATTGCAGAGGTTAGTGGGACTTAACAGAGAATAAGATACAGTCATGGCATCATTTTGATTCAGACACTATCCCATCTTGATCTCTAGCAGAGGGTTAGAATATCAGTAGAAAACAAGGCCAAGACTTGCTATTTTTAGTCATTGTGATTTGAAACAGACAACCTTCTTTTGGAGGCATTCCATATTTTTGACCAGGAGTGGGACACCTGTGCCTCTCCACATGCTGTTGGGATCCATCAACTCTAGCCAGCATAGTCAATATGAGAGACTTTGTAGTTTTGTGGGCCACTAGAAGAGCTTTTGGATAAAAAAATCATAAACAGCAAATCTCCGAACAGTGCCATGGCAGTTAAAGTGGAATCATAATGTTCTGTATTAAAAGGCCCTGTGACTTGCACTGGAATAATGATGGTGGTAGGTTGCATGAAACGTGCAGTCCAGTGAACTTTTGCCAAACAGTGCAACAGACTCACCTTGGTTAACTGCCAGCGTCGTTGAGTGATAGTTTTTTGCATTGGCGTTCTTTACCATGTACTCTTGGATTGGCAGCCGTACTGTCTGCAGATGCTCTCTTTGGGCTTTGTGCAAGGTAAGGCTCTAAAAGTGCAAATCAGATTAAGAGAGAAAAATACATGTAAATGCTCATGCAGGGCACTTTCTACACTTCCTGCACTTTTACACAGACTGAAGCCCCCTCATGGCCATAGCAGCTGTAAGAATCAACATAATATGGTTGCCCTATTTCCAGCTCTAGTTCAGGACTTTCCCCAACTCACTTGTGTGGCTGCTGTTGCAGAAGCTGGCTTCTTGAGGCAGCAAATGGGAACAAGGATTTGATTGTAATGCCTAAAAATTGCTTAGCTCCTAACAGATATAATTCCTTCTCCAGATAACTATAGAAGGAAAGAAAGATGGATCAAACAGAAAAAGGCAGATATTGGGTCAGAGTCAATTTAGACCAATTACGGTGATCAACATGATGCAACTCTTGGTTAACTTGAGAATGTATACAACCTAGAGTAGGTCTGTACAACATAGGGCGCAGGGACAAGGAGTTGATGTGGCCCACTGAAGAATGAAGCAGCAAAAGCAAAGTGCAGCCATCGCTGCCACCCTCAGCTCCATGCTCCTGGCACACAGGGCTTCTTCCCATCCCCTTGCCACTACACCTCCAGAACGAGAAGTGAGGGGGACCAGCTGGAGGGTCTGGACTCCAGTTCTCTATCTAATTTTTCTCTCTTTCTGTCTGGAGAGAAGGAATGAGGATATGAGAGGAAGCCTGTTGCCAAGAGCAGGAGGTGAAGTGACAGCAACTGTCCATTGCTCCTGGCACACAAGACTTCTTCTCCCCACTATCCATCTCCTGGCCACTATGCCTCCTGAAAGCAAAGGAAAGAGAGGGAGGGCCTGGACTCTGGATCCTGAGGAAGAAAGAGAGGAGCCCAGTGATAGGGTCATTTTAGGGTTACCCCAAGCTGGAAACAACGTGAAGGGACACAACAGCAATACTAATTAATAATTATACTTGCAAAGTGAGGTGCTAGAAACCTATTGCGACCCCAAAAGATTTAGAATCTATTTAATTTCATCCCCTCATTACTACAAACTTGTGTGGGCCTGGCCTAGATTAACCAAAAAAATCACCCATCAAGGCTCCATTTGATTCTAATGGCTAATCAAGACTGAGAAGCAGATCTTAGGGGTCCTTGTACTTTCAACGTTTCACACCAAGGGCCACATTGACAGAAACAGCTTATTCAAAGGCTCATCCTCATCATCATCATCATCATCATCATCATCATCATCATCATAAAATACATCACATAGTCCTAAACACTTGGGAAGTGTTCGACTTTAACACAATAATAATATGCATTCACATTCTTGTAGTATCATGTCAGATCATATTGCACTTTGTTCCAGTCCATAAACATTATGGTGTTTCTTATCATTCCAGCTTAGTTTCTTTCACTAAGGTAAAGGTAAAGGTTTTCCCCTGACATTAAATCTAGTGTGTCCAACTCTGGGAGTTGGTGCTCATGTCCATTTCTAAGCCAAAGAGCCGGCGTTGTCCATAGACACTCCAAGGTCATGTGGCCAGCATGACTGCATGGAGCGCCACTATCTTCTCGCTGAAGTGGTACCTATTGATCTACTCATATCTGCATGTTTTCGAACTGCTAGGTTGGCAGAAGCTGGGGCTAACAGCTGGAGCTCACCCCACTCTCAATTCAAACCACTAACCTTTCGGTTAGCAAGTTTAGCAGCTCAGCGGTTTAATCCGCTGAGCCGCCAGGGGCTTTCCTTCACCGAAGGCCTGTTTAAACAGGAAGGTATTTAATTCATTCTTGAAAGAAGAAAAGGAGGGAGCTGTTTTAATTTCTTTTTGGAGGGTATTCCACAGAGTTGGGGCGGCCACCGAAAATGGCATAGGTGCAACACACCCCTCTTCTAAACAGCGAATAAAAGGTGAACCTTTCATTCTAATGTCCTTGGACAGAGTGCTTTCACTAGATTCCAGACCAAGGTTCAAATCCCCAGTCAGCCATAGAGACCTCTATGGGTAAGACATACTCATCTAGCCACAGAGCAAACCCTTTCTGAACAACTTTTGTCAAGAAAATCCCCTGAAAGGTTCACCTTAGGGTTGCCATATATCAGAACTTACTTCAAGGTACACAACAATGGCAAAGATGTAACATTGTCTGCAGAACATAAATAAGAAAAGATGTCCCTGTTGGAAAGTTATTAAAAGAGATAGGAGTCACTCAGCTTAAAAGCATAGCTTTTACCTTCTCTCTGAAGCGTGTAGCACTTGAAGCATTGATAACGACTATAGTTATAGTCGTTATCAAACTTATTTTATATTTGGTAACATTGAAGATTTGTAGAAAAAAACATAAACTTTTCTCTAAAAGATACTTGCCTTTTGAATACTTTCATCCACCAACCCTCCAAGGATATATACTTTGTGCGGATCCACCTCCTCAAGAGCTAGAACACAAAAGGTGTATGAATATGTAAAACCAGCGACATGTTTATACAAGAGTATCAAGGTAGCAACAGCACTGGAGAAATCAATAATGTTTTCTTCCAAGCACGGTTCACAGTAAACTTTGCACAGGTCATCTACTATATGGTCCAGACTCTGTGTTATTTTCTGCGGTAGATACTGACACTCATTATTTCGAGGTAGATAGGGGAAGGCAAGGTACAGCCCTCCAGCTGAGGATGATCTATAATTTTCAACAGGTCAAGCCTCACATTGTAGTTCAGCAAAATTCAGAGGGTCAAGTTTAGAAGGCAGTGTTTATTTTGTTAGAACACAGCCTAAGGGTGGAACCATACATTGCAGAAAATCCTGTTCAGTTGTGACAAAAGCACGTTGAATCAGCACATGAAGGAATGGTTATTTTTTCTGTGCTTTTCAAGATCGGGAGGGGGAGTTTGGTGCTTTATGCAAAGGGTCAGAACATAGGATACAAAATAGCTAGAGTACTTACTGCAGGTTTGACTTGAAGCATGCTTCAAGAAAGGCTCTAAATCCCTAGAACTACTATGACTCCCTTCAAATAAGCAAAAGCTTTTGTGAGAGTCTATTAAACCAAAGCTGAAACATACCATCCTCAGCATCTGGGGTGAGGTAAACAATGGTTTTTGAAGGAAACAGGTCCAGATAACTCTCAGGAGTAACATCCATCTGAAAAATAATGGGAGAAACATTAACTGGAATTGAACAAATCCTTCAGGACTGTGTTGGTTAGAATGGAGTAGAGCTTCGGAATATTATTTGAAAATAAGATTTTATGAAAGGTAATTTTTTTATTTCAAAGTCCAGCACTTCCTAGCCAACAAATCCACTGGCAGAGATCTCAAAAGTTATCTAGTCTAGCCTTCTGTTACTTCAAATACATTGTTATGGAATCATTACGAGTTGGTGGCCACCCAGCATTTGTTTTAAAACCCAAAGAAAGGAGAATTCACCACCTTCCAATGTAATCTGCCTCATTGTCCAATAGCTCATATAATTAGAGCAATTTGGGATTACTACTCTCATAATACAGACATAACTCAGTCAACAAATTCTCTGTCAAAAAAATTCATTTTTACAAAATATTTGTAGGGGATCCAAAGACAGTCCCACTTCTTTTCTTGTCTTCTGTCTAGCTGAATGTTTGTTTGCTCAATGTGTTGTTGAAGGCTTTCATGGCCGGGATCACAGGGTTGTTGTGTTTTCCAGGATGTATGGCCATGTTCCAGAAGTATTCTCTCCTGATGTTTGCCCACATCTATGGCAGGCAACCTCACACCCTCTGAGGATGCCTGCCATAGATGTCGGTGAAACGTCAGGAGAGAATACTTCTGGAACATGGCCATACAGCCTGGAAAACATATAACAACCCTGTTTGTTTTGCAGCCAGAAGAAGGGAAAGAGAAAGACTGACTTTCAGTACTGGATTGTAGCAATGCGTCCATTTGCTCCATGCTCATAGCCAACTACACTGGCCAACATATATTTTGGTGCCTCAAATGTTAGTCCTGTTTCTGGGTATATTTGACCTGCTGGTTCCAAAAATGCTATCAGTTATCCCTTATCATCTCTAGGTTTTGAGAAACAGAACATATGGCAGTTGCCCTCTGCTCATCCATAGAAAAGCATGATAACCATATCTAAGAACCTAGAGCTGTTGTAGACTATAGTTACATTGCTGTAAGCCACTCTGAGTCCCCTCTGGGAGAAGGGCAGGATAATACTACTACTACTACTACTACTACTACTCATCATCATCGCAATTTTATGAATCAGTGCTCCAAATAACCACAGAAACAGACCTAAAAACCAAGACACCAATAATTTTTTACTGGGCTGTGCTATGCTACCAACTAGTACTGCCTGCTATATCAGCAGCACCAGTTACATTGGCCATGTGAGCCCTAAATGGTTTAAGGCGGCATACTCCTAAGAATGTTGAATCATAGAATCATAGAATAGTAGAGTTGGAAGAGACCTCATGGGCCATCTAGTCCAACCCCCGCTAAGAAGCAGGAAATCGAAATGTGAACTCAGAAACAATCCCCACTGATTTTAATGATGCTTTCCCTTGAAAGTATGCATAGGTTTTTGGCTAAAACACTTGTGGAGGGAGATCAGCCACTTCAGACTGCTGCTGCATCATCTGTTATTAAGCAGATTTACTCAAGTATCCGATTGAAGCAATAGGACACAGGGCATCCAAATGATATCATTTTAGCTTAGATGGATAGGTTGTGTTTTCACCTCAGAACATGTTTTGTTTTGTGCAAGGGAAGGAGGTACTTACAAGATAATTAGCAAATCCATCATTCATCCTTAGGCATGCTTCATAAATTGGGCTGTTTTCTACAAACCCTGTGAGAGAGATCCAAAAAGGCCTCTCTGCTTTCTTGTTAGATCCATAGAGCCGTCTTATCTGGGTGGCAAGTCGGCTTGTTTCCTTCCATGAGGACAAAAAATGAAAGAAAAAGAACGCTGTTTAAAAGCAGTCTCAGCACTCCCTGGACTAAATATTTTATATAAAGCCATATTCATTATAAACCCAAGAATACTGATATGTTCAATGCAAAGACAGAACTCATTTCAACAGCACCCCATATAGTTGGGTCTGTTTTTTGTTGGAAAAAGTATTTTATAAAAATAGTGCCCCACACCACCACTCACATCCAGCAAGGCTGATACTTTCTGTGATAAGGCCTTTGTCCTCAGTTTGATGCAAAGACCCCCTTGACTGTTCCCTTCTGGTGGGCCATCCACATGCAACTTCTCAGCTATTCCAAGAAATGGAAACTGCTGTCAGTTGTACCGAAGAACTAGTCAGCATTTGAGTGCTGTTAGTGACAGAGGGATGAGCCATGCAATCACAGCAGCAGGCAGTACAGTTGTGGTCTAAGAAAGGGAGGCTGACAGGAGGCCATGGCAACTGCCACATAAAGGGCAGAAAGTCCCCCAACGTGCCTGAGATTGGTGCTGTCCTCTCCTCCACTCTCGAAAACTCAGCCAAAGATCATGAGCAATAGACTCGTGTGATTGCTCCCTGGCCTATACTGTTTCAAACATAGCAATATTTGTATGCTTTTTTTCAGATTACAAGAAATTCTCCTGTTCACACAGGCTGAGCATCCCTTATCTGGAAAAAAAAATTGAAAATGCTCCAAAACCCAAAATGGTCCACATGGGTAACTGAGTTAGTGTTCCCTTTGTTTTTTTTGATACTTCAATATACACAACTTTTATTTCACATACAAAATTATTTTTAAAACATTGTATAAAATTACATTCCAGCTATGTGTATAAAGTTATATGAAACAGAAATGAAGTTTGTATTTAGACTTCGGTCCCATCTCCAAGATGTATGCATGCATGTATATGCAAATACAGATATTCCAAAATCACAAAAAAAAATCAGAAATCCCCAACATTTCTTATAAAGGATGGTCCCTGGCATTAATATGTTTACTATTTAATTCTATGTTAATGTTTGTATGTTCTTCAGATTTTGAATTGTATCAGTTTTACTGTAAATCACATTGAGTCTCTTGTTTTGAGAGAAAAAGTGGGGCAGAAATAATAATAGTACAGTAGAGTCTCACTTATCCAAGCTAAACGGGCCAGCAGAAGCTTGGATAAGTGAATATCTTGGATAATAAGGAGGGATTAAGGAAAAGCCTATTAAACATCAAATTAGGTTATGATTTTACAAATTAAGCACCAAAACATCATGTTATACAACAAATTTGACAGAAAAAGTAGTTCAATACGCAGTAATGTTATGTTGTAATTACTGTATTTATGACTTTAGCACCAAAATATCATGATATATTGAAAACATTGACTACAAAAATGGCTTGGATTATCCAGAGGCTTGGATAAGCGAGGCTTGGATAAGTGAGACTCTACTGTAGTTGTATTAGTAATTCTTATATGAAATACTCAACCTGTATAATCTTGGGAAAAATGCAGGATAACAAACAAAGAAACAAAAGTAGTGCATCTTTAACCAGAAATGTGAAGACGGGTTTCTTATTGCTGCTTTTCAATCAAATTGAGCCTATGGTCCTACAATGTACTACCCAACACCAGATTCAGCATGAAATGCTGCTGAATGCATCTTTGTGGCTTGCCATGTTTTCTGTAGGTGCATCTCCACAGAGGAGCCAAGACTCATAAGAACCAAACCTGGAAAGCCGAGGGTAACATTTAAACAGTTGGATCGGTGGGATCTACTACCTTTTGAGTCATGTTACTGGTCATACTCAAATCAATGCACAGCCAAGGGCCCGTTTCTCTGGCACCCAGAAGGCGTTCTTTTGTAATCAGTTTTAGTTCCCGCTTGCTGAGCTGGTGAGCAGAACCTGAAAAACAAACAAAAATGGGAAATGGATGAAAAGGGAGCAAAATATCCAGCCCTCATCAGGAGCCCAATTAAATGTGTTAAATTTAAAATGCTCATGGTATTTTAAAATGCTTACAGCCCAAGATCTCACCGGGCAAAGTAAGAAACTACTTGACACAGCCTTGCTCCATCAAAGCTCCCTATATGTGTTTTAACTCAGGGCCTCATCACACTAGAGAAAAATCCACTTAAAACCCAGTTTCTGCCTCCTGCAGAATTCTGGGGTTTGTAGTTTAGGGAGGAGTCTTTAACAGCCTCACTAAACTACAAACCCCAGAATTCTGCAGGAGGCAGAAACTGGGTTTTAAGTGGATTTTTTCTCTAGCATGATGAAATAGCCAATTCATATGCAAATAACTCTGTGTATCTTACAAACGATTACAAAACATTAATGCATTACATCTTCTTGAGGTCCAGTCTGTTGGAACTCAACCGCATACTGCACAAGTATATAATACTCATCAAGGAAATAGGCATATCAGGCAGTTGGAAGGGAAAGCCCTTCCTTGTCTTCTTTGTCTGTCTCTTGTTTGTTAGACTGATACTTTTCAGGGATACACTTCTTTTTATTCAAAGTTTCATGACCGCATCGCAAGCTTCTGAATCCTCCATTTCTATTCTCCTGTGTGCATGGAGAGAGACAAGATGCCTCCAGAGAGATAGATAGCTAGGCCCTACATTTGTTAACTTTTCAAGCTTAACTCTGCTCCTGTATTGCTGAAGATCATTCACTGTACTGCTATGCTCAAGAAGCTTCTGGTCTGCTAAAACTGGTGCTGTTGTTGCCATTTTACCTTTTAAATGCTTTTTCCTTTTTTGAAATTACCCAACACAATTATCTAAATGTTTTGGACACTAGCTAGTCATTTCAGATAGATTCAAACAAGGACTGAGTCTGCTATAACTGATTTGGTTGTCCTGAACCTGACTCTTGTTACTATCAATATCTGCAAATGGTCTTCAAATAAACTGATTTCTGAGAAAAAAATAAGAGGGGAATCAATCAGACACATTAGAGAACAGTGGAACATACTATTTTAGCACTATAAACACCTTCCTATATTGACTTGTATCAAGGAACATCAGCTTATAATAGAAGGCTGTGGCATATCTTCTCAAACGTGTTCAGTCCCAAAGATGCTCCACACAAACCAAGATTCCAAAATAACTATCTTTTGTCATTGTACCTGGCAAAGGAAGATTAGCAGTCAGGGGCACACTATCTTTGTGAATGTTAGCCCATCATGACTGATCTTCTCAATGAAGAACCATTAACAAGCTTCCAAAGAATCTTAGTTTCCCAAAAAAAAAAACTAGCCTTAAAAAAGGCTTTAAGGGACAAAAGTACAGGGATCCTGTGTCTGTATCATACAACTTCCAATTTCACAGACTGCTGGTCTCTTTCTGGGCATCATTAGAAGTACTGCTCATAAACCATGAAGACCTAAGCTAGTGATTCTCAGCCTTAGGTTTCTCTAAGTGCTTGGGACTTCAGTTCCCAGAATTATTGACATTTAGCCAAGCTAGCTGGGACTTCTGAGAGTTGAAGTCACAAACACTAGGAGAATAAAGAGTCAGGAACCTCCGACCTAAACTACCCATATTTCCCCACATAATAGTTATCATGGCATAACAGTCGCACTCCCTTTTTAATATTTTAGGATTCCTCACATAATAGTCGCACCCATGATTTAGGCAGTCTCTGTGATGTAAATAGTCAAGCATTCCTTTCCACATGTCTTGCTGCCCTGGCCTAAAAAGCTTTACCTGCTTGCCCAGCCCCTTTCAGCAAGGGCACATCACTCTCAGTCGCTCATCCAGCCAGCCACTTACCTACCCATCCACCCAAAGACTCACTCTTCACTCACTCAATCGCTCACATAATAGTAGCGCTTTAGAAAAAGGGATTAAAAGTGTGGCTGTTGTGTGATGAAATATAGTATTTAGGACCAGGTTATCTGACTGATTGGATTCCCTCATGTGCGTTTCTGCCACTTTAGGGATCAGAGAAGTGGGGGGAGGGGGGCTTTCCTCAGTCCTGTCACCTTCAGAAAAATATCTGGTGTGGGCATAAGAAAGTGCCTGCAGGATAAACAACTCCAAGGGAGGCAAGACTGGCCTTCTGCCAGCAGCTAAAGATGTTCCCATTCTGCGGAGCTTTCCACAAAGTATTAAAAAGGACCCCATGTATGCTGGATAGGTACTGGTTCCTGAACCAATCCTCAGTATTTTAATTTCTAAGCTTCTAATCAGTTTTAAACTCAACTGTTATGTAATGTATCTTAATCATATAACATTGCATTTGCGAGTCACCAGGATATAAATCATATACATACAGTACCTTTTCCTTCTGCATGTTTTGCTTTTCGCCTTTCTCTCTCAAGTTTTCTTTTGCTCCTTTTTGCTGAAACAATCTTTTCCCAGTGCCTCTGTTTCCTTAAAACATTTCTCTTAATATGAATAAAAGAAAAAAACTAAGTCATATTTATGCAGAGGAGGGGATAATATTCAGGAGCGAGCCAAACAATCCTATTGTCAAAAATGAAAGTAATGCAGTTAAACTTATATTTATTTTAAAGGTTTGATAATTTAGCTCCAGTCCATCTAAAACACATGTCTTGTGTCTGTGAAAATTAAGTGGGTTAAGATTGGTTTTCCCCAGTTGTGTCCTTTTTACCACAATCTTAGGAGTAATAATTTTACTATACAGATAAGCAACTATTTCTGCAGCCATTTTTAAATAGCTGCAAATGTGGGATGCATTAAATACATTACTTTTGTATTAAAACTTTTGCACAGCATTCAGAACAAGAGTTTACTTATGCTTCGATGCAACAGAACAGACTATGCGTGCTGGGAGAAACCGCAAAATTATATGTCTGTTTTGTGTTCTTGTATATTTATTTTGCTTAATTAGTTGCTGTATATTATATCCTGGTTTTATCATAATACATTGATATCAAGCAATCATATTCTATGCATGCATTTGTATAAAGAGTTTTAGTTCACTGAATGGAATCTTCAAAATAAAGTATAATTAAAAACATTTTAAATGAAAACAACCACTGCAAAGTTTTTTTGTTGTTGTTGCTACAGTCAGCCCTCTACATTTGCTAGGGTTAGGGGTGGAAAACCCTCACAAAAAACAAACATGTAATTTAAAAAACTTTTTAAACCCAAGAGAACACCTCCCTAGGAATTTCAATCCACCAGTGCGACTCTGTGGCAGGGGTCCCCAAACTTAGGACTAAGTCTGAAATGACTTAGAATCATAGAATCATAGAATAGTAGAGTTGGAAGAGACCTCATGGGCCATCCAGTCCAACCCCCTGCTAAGAAGCAGGAAATCGCATTCAAAGCACCCCCGACAGATGGCCATCCAGCCTCTGCTTGAAAGCCTCCAAAGAAGGAGCCTCCACCACAGCCCGGGGGAGAGAGTTCCACTGTCGAACAGCTCTCACAGTGAGGAAGTTCTTCCTGATGTTCAGGTGGAATATCCTTTCCTATAGTTTGAAGCCATTGTTCCGTGTCCTAGTCTGCAGGGCAGCAGAAAACAAGCTTGCTCCCTCCTCCCTATGACTTCCCTTCACGTATTTGTACATGGCTATCATGTCTCCTCTCAGCCTTCTCTTCTGCAGGCTAAACATGCCCAGTTCTTTAAGCCACTCCTCATAGGGCTTGTTCTCCAGACCCTTAATCATTTTAGTCGCCCTCCTCTGGACGCTTTCCAGCTTGTCAACATCTCCCTTCAACTGTGGTGCCCAAAATTGGACACAGTATTCCAGGTGTGGTCTGACCAAGGCAGAATAGAGGGGGAGCATGACTTCCCTGGATCTAGACGCTATTCCCCTATTGATGCAGGCCAGAATCCCGTTGGCTTTTTTAGCTGCCACATCACATTGTTGGCTCATGTTTAACTTGTTGTCCACGAGGACTCCAAGGTCTTTTTCGCACACACTGCTGTCAAGCCAGGCGTCCCCCATTCTGTATCTTTGATTTCCATTTTTTCTGCCGAAGTGAAGTATCTTGCATTTGTCCCTGTTGAACTTCATTTTGTTAGTTTCGGCCCATCTCTCTAGTCTGTCAAGATCGTTTTGAATTCTGCTCCTGTCTTCTGGAGTGTTAGCTATCCCTCCCAGTTTTGTGTCGTCTGCAAACTTGAAGGCACACGACGACTATCTCATCAGCCAAAAGCAGGCCCACACTTCTCATTGAAATACTGGTAAGTTTGTGTTGATTAAAATTGTTCTTCATTTTAAATATTGTGTTGTTCTTTCATGGTTTTTTTTTAAACTATAGTCTAGGCCAACAGTCTGAGAGAACTTGAACTGGCACTCATCTTAAAAGGTCTGAGGACCTCTGTTCAACAGTGTGATTTTCTCTAGGAATCACCAAGTCTTCCAGCATGAGTTTATGATCAAATTCTAGCATAAGTTAACCACAGAGTCACACCAGAAGACCCCAAGATTCCCAGAGACACCATGTTAATCAAATCCACATATAATCAACTCTGCAAAAGTGAAACCTGCAAATGTGAAGGGTGAGCTGAACTGGCAAGAAGGGATTGTGTCTTGGCTTATGTGAGCCACAAAGCCAACAATTCCAGTCTTACAGTTCAAAGCAAAACAGGATCCCTGTCAAAAAGTGTTTGCTAGGTAATAATGACCAGAGATACATCCATGGGGCTGGGTTTATTCATCCCATTCTTCATCCAATTCCCAAAGCCAGGTCTAACTTTAGCACTGTACATACCGAACATCCATTCTCGTTTGAAGTAAACTGGTCCCTTGAGCTTTCACAATCCACATCGATCTGCAGCAGTTGAAAAGTGTCCCACAAGTTTCCCCCACTTGGGTCTTCCTGGCAAGTGACCCCTTGGGTCTGCAGTGGATCAGGCTTGCCTCCACAGAGACTTTTTCTGGCTGCATTCTCAGGAGAGAACATCACTTCTGGATGAGGCAGCCTAATGGGGGAATGGGATGGAGAGAGACGGAAATGTTAAATGTTGAGCCACAGAACTGAACTTCATAGGACACTATGCTGTCTGTTAGATCACTGCTTCTTAAACTATGGATCCCGACCATAAATGGGATCCCACCTGCTCAATATTGGGGTCACAAAAAAATGGCAACAATAAAAAAGTTTCTGAATGCCATCCGTTTAATAATAATAATAATAATAATAATAATAAAACTTTATTTATACCCCGCCACCATCTCCCCGTGGGGACTCGGGGCGGCTCACAATGTTACAAAAGTAACAGCACAAATACATTAACAATACACACAGTTTAAAACACAAGAAGATGATAAAACAAGTTAAAACAAAGATTTAAACAACAATAATATCAATAGTAATAATATCAAACAACCACCAATGCGATTCAGTCAACTTCAAAGGTGGGGGGACTATAGCAGCAATATAAGATAAAATCATTAGATTAAAATATCCCAGTGAAAGGAACCTAATAACATTCAGAATAGAATTATAATTATAATGAGGCTGGTCATCCAATGGCTGTCTCTCCAAAGGCCAGCCCAAACATCCAGGTTTTCAATCTGTTAACAGGGTAGTGTTTACAGTGGATTCTGCAGGAAATGCTTTTGCTGCACAAAAAGAAAAACCAGCCTGGTCAGGAAGCCTTGCAAATACTTATTATCAGTCATGTTTGATTCTTATACCTATATACAGGAAGTCCTCGAATTACAAGCATCCAATTTACAAATGCCTCATAGTTACAATTGAAAGTGAGAGAAATCTACCACTAAGAAGGGAAATTCACTCCTGAGTTATCATGGGGAAAGAGTGTTTCCACTGAAGCTTTCTCACCAATCCTTGTTCCCAAATTTTTCAAAATCCAATTATCACAGGGATAGAAAGTGAAGTGAAATCTTCTGAACAGGGGCATAGAGACCAAAACAAAAACCATAGGGTTTGTTTCAAAGCTTGTGTGTGTGTGTGTGTGTGTGTGTGTGTGGCTGGAGTTACACTATTGAAATGTCCCTGTTCCAACTTACATACAAATTCAATTGAAGAACAAACCTAGAGAATCTATCTTGTTCATAACTTGGCTGTGCTTGGGGTCATGTAAAAATTTATCCAGTGGAAAGGGGTTGTGAGTGGGAAAAGTCTAATTAGTCCCTTGCTAGATAAAAGTAGTTGCCCTGTGGGAACCCATTCAACAGCTGATCAGGCACCTTTCACACTCAATGTTTGGTGAAGATGGGCTACATATTTTATGTACCTCTATCACAGAGGCAGGCCATACTACCTGGAAGCCCTTGTCACCTGAAAGTGTGAAACGTGCCACTAAGTAAAGATTTCCACTCTACATTAAATCTAGTCGAGTCTGACTCTGAGGGATGGTGCTCATCTCCATTTCTAAGCCAAAGAGCCGGTATTGTCCATAGTCATGTTGCCGGCATGACTGCATGGAATGTCGTTACCTTCCCGTCAAAGCGGTACCTATTGATCTACTCACATTTGAATGTTTTTGAACTGCTAGGTTGGCAGAAGATGGAGCTAACAGTGGGAGCTCACCCCAACTGGGGATTTGAACTGTCAATCTTCTGCAGCCCCTCTATGTATATATAAACATGCCACTGCCCACCTTTAAAAACAAGATTTGTGTGGCTCCAAATCAGAGGACATAAGAATGCACACAGAGAGATGGGTTTGTCAAAGGCAGAGGAGCCAGAGTCTTCTCCTCCAGGGTGGACCGGCTCCCCCCTCTGCTTCCCTCCCCCTCAGCTGCCCTCAAACCCCAATAGGGACCCCATGAGCCCCCCTTAAAGAGCCCCCCCCCCAAAAGACAGGAGGGGATGGAAGGCTCTTTGAAGGAATCAAGACACTGGAGACACACACACACACCCAACTAGGCACCTTGGAGGCCCAGGACTTCAGGGGGCCAAAATGGAAGCAGCTGTAGCTCTTGACCCAGGCCTGCACAACCTGTGGCCCTTCATGTGTTTGGGACTCCAATTCCCAGAAGCCCTAGCCAGCTTGTCCAAGGGCGAGGAATTCTGGGAGCTGAAGTCCAATATACCTGGAGAGCCACAGGTTGTGCAGGTCTGGGTCAATAGCTGCAGATGCTTCCATTGTGGCCCTTAGGAGTCCTGGGCCTCCAAAGAGCCTAGTAGTAGTAGTTGTTGTTGTTTGGGGGGGGGGGGGTTCCAGTCCCGTAACTTACACGGTTCAACGATCTACATGGCCTCCAAATCCCATCACTCTCCTCTGGTCCTTCTGATGCTTTCTCTCCAAGATCAAGGGCCCTGAGCTGCTTTCCCTCCAGCAGGAATTTGCAGAGACTCCTCTTTCAGGCAGGAATTCCTTCCACCCACAGCAACCGGCTCCCTCGCTATGAAAACGTCCCTTCCTCATGACATCAGACTCAGACGAGCCAGCTGCACTCTGGGAGCTGTAGTTTCCTTGGTGGAGGAAGGGAGGGGGAGAGGGAGGGAGGAGGATAGGCAGGAGGATTGGTTCCATGACATATGGGGCTCTGTGTGTGTTGCAACTTTCTAAATAAAAGTCTCCATTCTAGCACTGGTTATTGGGGGTTCATTTTCTTCCTTCCATGCACCAGTATGAGGCATTTCAACCTTGTGATATTTTATTGCAGCTGCTGCTGATCTCGTTCAGTCGTTTTCGACTCTTCGTGACCTCATGGACCAGTCCACGCCAGAGCTCCCTGTCGGCCGTCACCGCCCCTTCAAGGTCAAGCCAGTCACTTCAAGGATACCATCCATCCATCTCGCCCTTGGTCGGCCTCTCTTCCTTTTTCCTTCCATTTTCTCCAACATCATGATCTTCTCCAAGCTTTCCTGTCTTCTCATGATGTGGCCAAAATACTTCAACTTTGCCTCTAATATCCTTCCCTCCAGTGAACAGCCGGGCATTATTTCCTGGAGGATGGACTGGTTGGATCTTCTTGCGGTCCAAGGCATTCTCAGGATTTTCCTCCATCACCAGAGTTCAAAAGCATCTATCTTCCTTCACTCAGCCGTCCTTATGGCCCAGCTCTCGCATGCATAGGTTACTATGGGGAATACCATTGCTTTGACTATGCGGACCTTCGTTGCCAGTGTGATGTCTGCTCTTCACTATTTTGTCAAGGTTGGCCATTGCTCTCCTCCCAAGAAGTAAACGTCTTCTGATTTCCTGGCTACAGTCTGCATCTGCAGTGATCTTCACGCCTAGAAATATAAAGTCTGTCACTGCCTCCACGTCTTCTCCGTCTATTTGCCAGTTATCAATAGGTGTAGTTGCCATGATCTTGGTTTTCTTGACGTTTAACTTCAACCCAGGTTTCGCACTTTCTTCTTTCACCTTGGTGATAAGGCTTCTCAGCTATTCCTTACTTTCAGCCATCAGACTGGTATCATCTGCATGCCTAAGGTTGTTAATGTTTCTACCAGCAATTTTAACTCCGGCCTTGGATTCCTCAAGCCGCATGTCGCATGATGTGTTCTGCGTACAAGTTAAATAGGGAGGGTGAAAGTATGCAGCCCTGCCGTACTCCTTTCCCAATCTTGAACCAGTCTGTTGTCCCGTGGTCTGTTCTTACTGTGGCTACTTGATCTTTATACAGATTCCTCAGGAGACAGACAAGGTGACTTGGTATCCCCATACCACCAAGAACATGCCATAGTTTATTATGATCCACACAGTCGAAGGCTTTAGAATAGTCAATAAAGCAGAAGTAGATGTTTTTCTGAAACTCCCTGGCTTCCTCCATTATCCAGCGGATATTGGCAATTTGGTCTCTCGTTCCTCTGCCTTTTCTAAACCCAGCTTGGACATCTGGCAACTCTCGCTCCATGTATTGCTGGAGTCTGCCTTGTAGGATCTTGAGCATTACCTTTTTGGCATGGGAAATAAGTGCCACTGTACGGAAGTTTGAGCATTCTTTAGCGTTTCCCTTTTTTGGTATGGGGATATAAATTGTTTTTTTTCCAATCTGATAGCCAATCTTGTGTTTTCCATATTTGCTGGCATATGGCATGCATCACCTTGACAGCATCACCTTCCAAGATTTTAAACAGCTCAGCTGGGATCCCGTCGTCTCCTGCTGCCTTGTTGTTAGCAATGCTTCTTAAGGCCCATTCAACCTCACTCCTCAGGATATCTGGTTCTAGTTCACTCACCACACCATCAAAACTATCCTCTATATTATTATCCTTCCTATACAGATCTTCTGTATATTCTCGCCACCTATTCTTGATCTCTTCAGCTTCTGTTAGGTCCCTGCCATCTTTGTTTTTGATCATGCCCATTTTTGCCTGAAATTTGCCTCCGATGTTTCTGATTTTCTGGAAGAGATCTCTTGTCCTTCCTATCCTATTGTCTTCCATTGCTTGTTCAAAAATAGTTCCTTGTCTCTCCTGGCTAACCTCTGGAATTGTGCATTTAATTGGGTGTATCTCCCCCTATCGCTGTTTCCTTTCGCCGTCCTTCTTTCTTGGGCTACTTCCAGTGTCTCAACAGACAACCATCTTGCCTTCTTGGTTTTCTTTTTCTTTGGGATGAACTTTGTTGCTGCCTCCTGAACAATGTTGTGGACTTCTGTCCGTAGTTCTTCTGGGACTCTATTTATTAAATCTAGTCCCTGAAATCTATTCTTCACCTCCACTGTATATTCACTGGGAATATTTGTGAGATCATATCTAATTGGTCTGTGTATTTTTCCCATTCTCTTTAGTCTGATTCTAAATTTTGTAATAAGAAGTTCGTGATCTGAACTACAATCAGCTCCAGGTCTTGTTTTCACCGACTGGATGGATGTCCGCCACCTTTGGCTGCAAAGGATGTAGTCAATCTGATTTTGGTGTTGACCATCTGGTGAAGTCCATGTGTAAAGCCGTCTTTTAGGTTGTTGGAAGAGAGTGTTTATTATGCACATTGAGTTTTCCTGGCAAAATTCTATCAGCCTACGTCCTGCTTCATTTTGTTGTCCCAGACCATGCTTGCCTGTGATCCCGGTTATCATTTGACTGCCCACCTTAGCATTCCAATCTCCTGTAATGAGAATAATGTCTCTTTTTGGTGTGTTATCCACTAAGTGCCGCAGAACCTGAAGAATAAGACCAAGAATGAAGCCATCCTGTGGCTTTGTCACTTCCAGAGCTGTAAATAATGTTCTCAGACATCAGCCTTTTGCAACTTAATATTTTGTTTTGCTTTGTTATGATATAGCCATAGTAATGTATTACGTTGCGGAAATGATCCTGAGGTTGTCCAGTGAAACAGAAGTAATATGTTCTGTTCCTCAAGCCCTTTTGGCCCCATCTACACTGCCATATTATCCAAATTATCAATACAGATAATCCATATTATCTGCTTTGAACTGGGTTATATGAGCCTAGGTAAAGGTAAAGGTTTTCCCCTGATGTTAAGTCCAGTCGTGACCGACTCTGGGGGTTGGTGCTCATCTCCATTTCTAAGCCGAAGAACCGGCATTGTCCGTAGACACCTCCAAGGTCATGTGGCCGGCATGACTGCATGGAGCGCCCTTACCTTCCTGCCGGAGCGGTACCTATTGATCTACTCACATTTGCATGTTTTCGAACTGCTAGGTTGGCAGGAGCTGGGGCTAACAGTGGGCATTCATTCCGCTCCCGGGATTTGAACCTGGATTCTTTTGGTCTGCAAGTTCAGCAGCTCAGCGCTTTAACACACTGCGCCACCACCAGGGGCCCTACGTATATGAGCCTACCTGCTATATAATCCAGTTGATATAGACAGACTATCTGGATGTTATATGGCAGTGTAGATGCGGCCTTCTACACTGTCATTTAATCAAAAACAGATGCTCCACATTAAATGCTTTGAAGTGGGTTGTGTGGATTTTATTCAGCTGTGTGGAAGGGGCCAGCCTCAGGGCCCTTTCAGACAGACCCTATATTCCAAGATCTGATCCCAGGTTTTCTGCTTTAAACTGGATTATATGAGTCCACACTCCCAGATAATCTGGGATAAACAGAAATCCTAGGATCAGTTCCTGGAATATAGGACCTGTCTGGAAGGGCCTTCAGAGGAAGGCAATGGCAACCCCAAACAGAACAAATCTTACCAATAAAACCCCTGTGATAAGGTAAACTTTAGGGTAACCATCACTCAGAAAGGACTTGAAGGCACACAACAAACCATATTCTCATAAGCCTCAAATACATGCGACAATTCACATAGCAAAAGGTTGTTATTTTGTTTGTTTCTGATTCTCAGACATGAGGTTTAATAAGAATGTCTTTAAATTAAATGATTTTGAGAAATATCTGAAAAAGCTGTCCATTATATAACAATGGTATTGAATTTATTTTAGTCATAATTTAAAATATTTATTGATTGATCTAAGGATAGGAGCACCTTCGATGGGAGAAAGATCTATATAGAGGTCAGTGTAGATCCACCCCAGGTCAAAGTAATAATGTGAACTTACAGGATTTTTACCTCAAGTGCCCAAAGAATGTGATCAGGTATGGTTACTGTGTGTTTTGACAATGGGTTGGAAAGATTGCTGTCCCTCCTCCGGCAACAGAAGATATTGGGCTCACCTTCCCTGAAGGATAGTGTGGGTGAATATTTGTTGAGTTCTCCAAGGCTAAGGGGTCTGGAAATTTGGGAAAGTGAGGGGCAACTCTTTCTCTAGAGGTTTTTAAACAGAGGCTGAATGACCATCTGTTGAGAGTGCTTTGATAATGTACTCCTGCGTGGCAGAATTGGATTTGACTGGATGGCCCATGGGGGTTTCTTCCAGTTCTATAATTCTATGATTCACAAACTACCCTGTAAGTTTGAAAACAACAGTACATTTATTGCATGATTTTCAGTGTTAGCCTCTTTGAGTCTCCTTTGGGAGAGAGGAGGCGGGATATAAATACATATACTGTAGTAATACATAATAATAGCAATCGAGATGGTCATTGACCGTAATAAAAGTTTACTACTACTACTACT
Organism: Anolis carolinensis; assembly: GCF_035594765.1. Lineage (NCBI taxonomy): Eukaryota > Metazoa > Chordata > Lepidosauria > Squamata > Anolidae > Anolis > Anolis carolinensis. Next base: position 205,388,275 of record NC_085842.1, on the reverse strand, counting down.
ATAATAATAGCAAGGAGAAAAGGGTAACATTTTATCCCACGACAGTATATCTAGGGAGCTTTTCGCATCAGGGAATAGGGTTTCTGGGTCTCAAATACACTCATGGAATTTAGGACCTCATCCCATGAAAGACAGAAGGGGCTTAAGGAATCGCCTTGCCATCACGTTCAGTTCTCAGTCCGCCTTCTAAGAAGATGAAAGTAAACTCTCCCCATCACACTCTTCCTGAATTTAAGCATATGGAAGCACATTTTTCTCATCACATGAGAAGTGCCTGTCTCTGCCTATTCCATCGTATTGAATGCCCATTTCTTTAAAAAAATCATGCAATAACACTACTTTTTCTCATGAAGATTAAGCATGTGTCTTAGAATCTTAAAAGGTTTCATGTAGTTCATCTACATGAAACCGCTGAGTGAGGTCATCCGAAGTTTTGGAGTCGGGTGCCATCTCTATGCAGATGATACTCAACTCTACTACTCTTTTCCACCGAATTCCAGGGTAGCTCCCTGGATCCTAAACCAGTGCCTGGCAACTGTGATGGGCTGGGTGAGGGTCAACAAACTGGGGCTTAATCCAGACAAGACAGAGGTCCTTGCAAGGCTGATTGGGGTATGGGGTGGCAACCTGTGCTCGATGGGGTCACACTCCCCCTCAGAACACAAGCCCACAGCTTGGGGATCCTTTTGGATTCATGGCTGACACTTGAAGCTTGAGTATCGGTGGTAGCCGGGAGGGCCTTTGTACAATTAAAACTTGTGCGCCAGCTGCGACCATACCTCGAAAAGCCTGACTTGGCCATGGTGGTCCACACCTTAGTTACATCCAGAATGGTCTACCGCAATGCACTTTATGTGGGGCTGCCTTTGAAGACGACTCGGAAACTGCAGTTAGTATAAAAGTCGGTAGCCAGATCACTAACCAGGGTAAGCTTTAGGGAGCATACCATGCCCCTCCTAAAACAGCTCCACTGGCTCCCAATGGGTTTCCGGGTCTAATTAAAAGTGCAGGTGATTACCTATAAAGCCCTATATGCTTTGAGCTCGATCTATCGAGACCGCATCTCCTTCTACAAACCAGCGTGGGCATTGAGATCTGCTAGGGAGTCCTTTCTCTCGGTCCCACCACCATTTCAAATACGGTTGGTGGGGACAAGAGAGAGGGCCTTCTTGGTGGCGGCGCCCTGGCTCTGGAATGCCCTCCCTAGAGAGATCAGGCTGGCCCCCTCCCATCAAGCCTTCCATTGCAGTTTTAAAACATGGCTTTTTAAACAAGCCTTTGATCTTACATAGGTTTTTTAGGATTAGTCCGAGGAATTACTGTTGGCATCACATTGGCACTGGACTGTGTCAATTAGAAACAACTTGTTTTATCCGCAGCTATAACAGCATTTTATGAATTTTAATGTTTTACATTGTAATTATCTATGTGCATGATTGTAATTCTATGATTATAGGTGAAGCTGGTTCCAAATCAACTACAAAGAAAACAAGGAGCATGCTGTTTTCTGTCAGTAACTCCTTGGCTAATGACGGTACGGGGGCAGTGTCGTGAGATGAGAAGCATGGGATATCATGAGTCTGAGTTTTAAAATGTGAGCAATTTAACCGTTGAATTAGGACTAGCCCTCTGGAAAAAAACTTAGTTTTCTTTACTGTTTATCTGGCATGTACCACATTTTACCAACACAACACATGTGGCAAGCAGACTGTGTGTAGGGCCCAGATTGGTCCTTAGTGGTTGTACCATGTGTAGCACCTTGAAAATATATGCTATCTACAAACAGGCAGTGGGAGAAGACAAGAGAGCAGTGAAGGACACCAGCAGAGAGGGTGGGAAGGAGGTAGATTAACTAGAAATAGTGCCTCCAGACAAAAAAGCCATCAGGCATGTGGGGTGGAAAAATCAGAGAGACCTTTGGTATAGTGGGACCTTTGGTACAGTAGAGAACCTGAATTTCTAAAAGAAATGCCCTAAAAGGAACATGAAGGAACATGAACGTGTCATGGAATAGTTCCAAGATAACTTGAATAACCCACACCAAAAAAGGTCCTTAAATTGTTACAAGAAAGAAGCAGAAAGGATATATATACACACAAGCCCATACCTGGGTATGTGTGTGTGTGTGTTTATGGGTTCACCCCCACCCCATTTTTCAAGTTAAAAAAAATCTGGTTTACTCATGAATTGTAACTGGTTAATGAAATCCCCATGCTATGTCTAGGTAAAGGTTTTCCCCTGATGATAAGTCCAGTCGTGGCCGACTCTGGGGGTTGGTGCTCATCTCCATTTCTAAGCCAAAGAGCCCGCGTTGTCCGTAGACACCTCCAAGGTCATGTGGCTGGCATGACTGCATGGAGCGCCCTTACCTTCCCGCTGGAGCGGTACCTATTGATCTACTCACATTTGCATGTTTTCGAACTGCTAGGTTGGCAGGAGCTGGGGCTAGCAGCGGGCGCTCATTCTGCTCCCGGGATTTGAACCTGGAGCCTTTTGGTCCGCAAGTTCAGCAGCTCAGCGCTTTAACGCACTGTGCCACCAGGGGCCCCTATGCTATGTCTATGAGAAGCAAAAAAAAAAAAAAAAAGAGTTCCTCACGAACTGCAACCACTATCTCAACCAAACTTTGATAATTTATTCACACTGTCCTTATCTACCTTTCTGTACATTAACATGGCAATAGCAAAAATAGCCAATATAGTGGACGCGATCTGAAAAGTCATCTCAAAACTGCAGCTACGAATGCCCAGTATACTAGTCCCCAAACAAAGAATGAACTAATAGACATTTGTGGTGACAAGACAATCCAAAAACAATACATAAACTAAAAGGCAGACTGCGTTGGATAATACAGAATAATGGATAAGCGAAGGTTGGATAAGCAAGACTTTACTGTACAGTAGAGTCTCACTTATCCAACATAAACAGGCCAGCAGAACGTTGGATAAGTGACTATGTTGGATAATAAGGCGGGATTAAGGAAAAGCCAATTAAACATCAAATTACATTATGATTTTACAAATTAAGCACAAAACATCATGTTTTATAACAAATTTGACAGAAAAAGCAGTTCAATACACAGCAATGTTATGTAGTAATTACTGTATTTACGAATTTAGCACCAAAACATCACAATGTATTGAAAAGATTGACTACAAAAACATTGACTACTAAAAGGCTGACTCTGTTGGATAATCCAGAACGTTGGATAAGCGAATGTTGGATAAGTGAGATTCTACTGTATTAGATTTGAATCGGATTACATGAATCTACACTGCTAGATAATTATCTGGGATAAGCAGATAACCTGGGACCAGATCCTGGGGTATAGGGCCCTTCCACACAGCCATATAATGCATATATATATATGCATTTATTTAACATTATTTTAATATAAGTATTTATTGTGCATTTTATTTATTTGTATTTTTATGCATTGTAGTATTTATTCTATATATATTTTTACATTTACATTCATTTTAGTATTTATTTTCTATGTATGTATTCATTTCTGTATTATTTTCCTTTTGTTTATTTTATCCTGTTTGTATTTATCTTGTTTAGTATTTATTTTATATTTTATTTTATTAAGCATATTATTCTATTTATTGTTCATGTGTGTTTTAGTATTTATTGTATATTTTATTTAATCATTTAGTATTTATTTTACCTGGCTTTGTGAGCAAGCGTTTAATGAATGAACTATGTTGGCTTTGACTCGGTCCGGATTAAGGTTTACGTGCAAGGTTTTTTGTGGACGAATGGCTTAAGTATTTTTATTGTACTGTTTTAAAGGTATTTATTGTATTATGCTAAATGGATTGTTTTAATCTTTTGTACTGAATTTTGCCAGATTGTGAGCCGCCCTGAGTCCCTTCGGGTGATGATGATAATAATAATAATAATAATTTTATTTTTATACCCCGCCCCATCTCCCCGAAGGGACTCGGGGCGACTTACATGGGGCCTGGCCCGATAAAACAAACAAATAACAGTAACAAAGCGATAAAACAATTATCCCAGTAAAAAACATCAACATCAATAAAAACAATCATTAAGATCAACAAGCAGGATGATGGAAATAAATAAATAAATAAATAAAACACAGAATATCAAGACAGAATAACCCACAATATCTGCTTTGAACTGAAAGTCCACACTGCCCTATATCCCAGTTCAAAGCAGATAATGTGGAATTTTATTCAGCTGTGTGGAAGGGGCCCTAGGGGCAGTGTAGATCCAGGCAGAAACACCAGAACCCCCAATAATGACCTCAAAACTGTGGGTACGAAGGGATTGCTATACTCCACCCTCAATCTTTGGAGAGCACATTCCAACCATCGGACTTGAGGGTGCGCCTACACTGTAAAATGAACGCAGTTTAGTACCGCTTTGGCTGCCATGGAACGCTGGGGTCAGTGAATGGAGCGAAGGGGCGTCACACTGCGATGTGATTCTACAGGAGAGCTGGGCGAGGATGGGCGTGTTCCGCGCATGCGCGCTCCTTTTCCTCTTCTTCCTCCTCCTCCGCCCCTGTTCTCCTTCTTCTTCGCTCCTCGCCGCCAGAAAGCAGCTCCATGAAGCGCCTTCTCCTCGCCGCCCTCCTCCAGCTCCGCCGCCCTCATCCCCTGGCTGTGAGTAGCCCCACTGCCCCCTATGGCCCTGCAGGCAGGGAGGGAGCACCCCATCTTCAACTGCTATACCTGAGTGGCACTTTGGTGTAACTGGGTGCACTAAACCGCTTGCAAAACCACAACTCTAGCGTCCCCATAGCAGTGGAAGTGCTGTCAAAACTACAGTCATGCTACACTACTGGCTGGAGCTACACTGCCATATGATACAGTTTGATGTACATTGCATGGCCAGCATAGAGACCCATGTAATGCAGATTGAGCTGCGTTATAGCAAAGGTAAAGGTTACCCCCTAACATTAAGTCCAATCGTGTCCGACTCTGGGTGTTGGTGCTCATCTCCATTACTAAGCCGAAGAACCAGCATTGTCCGTAGACCTTGGAGGTGTCTACGGACAACGCCGGCTCTTCGGCTTAGTAATGGAGAGTGCCATTACCTTCTCGCCGGAGCGGTATCTATTGATCTACTCACATTTGCATGTTTTCGAACAATTTTTTTTTTTTACGTGTTAGGAGCAACCTGAGTTGCTTCTGGAGTGAGAGAATTGGCCGTCTGCAAGGACGTTGCCCAGGGGATGCCTGGATGTTTTGATGTTATTACCATCCTTGTGGGAGGCTTCTCTCGTTTATTTATTTACAGTACAGTAGAGTCTCACTCATCCAAGCTAAATGGGCCGGCAGAAGCTTGGATAAGCGAATATCTTGGATAATGAGGGATTAAGGAAAAGCCTATTAAACATCAAATTAGGTTATGATTTTACAAATTAAGCACCAAAACTTCATGTTATACAAGTTTGACAGAAAAAGTAGTTCAATAGGCAGTAATGTTATGTTGTATTTACTGTATTTACGAATTTAGCACCAAAATATCATAATATATTGAAAACATTGACTACAAAAATGGTTTGGATTATCCAGAGGCTTGGATAAGTGAGACTCTACTGTATTTATATTCCACCCTTCTCACCCCGAAGGAGACTCAGGGCGGATCACATTATGTACATTTAAGGCAAACATTAAATGCCCATAAACACATCGAACAGAGACAGACAGACAGACAGACGCAGAGGCAATTTAACCTTCTCCTGAGGGGATGTTCAATTCTGGCCACAGGGGGGAGCAGCTGCTTCATCATCCACTCTGATGGCACTTCCTCACTTCCTCATTCCAACGTTGTAAATTAGTTAAACTTGCCTCCCCACTTTTATAAGTGGTACCTTATTTCCTACTTGATAGATGCAACTGTCTTTCGGGTTGCTAGGTCAGCAACGAGCAGGGGCTATATTTTATTTTTAATTGATGGATGCTCACCCCGCCACGGGCTGGCCTTGAACTCATGACCTCATGGTCAGAGTGATTTATTGCAGCAGCTGCTTACCAGCCTATGCCACAGCCCGGCCCCATGTCCCCGCATGGAGCTGAAGCTGATAGAGGGAGCTCATCCGTGCTCTCCCCTGGTGGGATTCGAACCTGACAGCCTTCAGGTCAGCAACCCAACCTTCAAGTCAGAAGGCTTTTTATCCCCTAGGCCATTGGAGGCTCCTATGTTTTCGAACTGCTAGGTTGGCAGAAGCTGGGGCTAACAGAGTGCGCTCACTCTGTGTTGTATGGGTCTGCAATAAGCATACAATTATATGGCAGTGCAGATCCAGATGTATATGCAACACCCCCTCTTCTCTGGGCAGTTTTGCTCTTGCACTCCCACCCCCCAAGACTGCTGCGTTACATTGCCTTCATTCTGCATACAAAAGCAAATGAGTGTGATGTTAGATTTTACTTTGGGGCTGGCGACAGGACAGTGAGCTCCACTTGGCGGGATGTTGCACACATTTTCTGCCTTAATATTCTGGATTATATGTCCATATGGAAGCGCCCTATGAGACTCAGGCCCCATCTAAAGTGCCATATACATTATTTATTTATTTATTGTACTTTTACCCCGCCTCTCTCAACCCTGGAGGGGACTCAAGGCAGCTTCACAACATGAAAATAATTCAATGCCTTTAAAACAGAGTACAAAAAACAACCTGTTAAATAAAATAAAATAAAATATTAGGATACAATTAAAAAACAGTTAAAACATTTAACTTCAAACATGTGATCCATAGGCGTAGTCCGGGCCGTTCCATTAGTCAGTTACACATCTTTCGTTATTACAGCACCAGATTTCCAAAGGCTTGATCACAGAGCCATATTTGAGTAGAGTCTCGCTTATCCAACCTTCACTTATCCAACGTTCTGTATTATCCAACACAGTCTGCCTTTTAGTAGTCAGTGTTTTTGTAGTCAATATTTTCAATACATTTCAATGTTTTGGTGCTAAATTCATAAATACAGTAATTACTACATAATGTTACCATGTATTGAACTGCTTTTTCTGTCGATTTGTCATAAAAAATTATGTTTTGGTGCTTAATTAGTAAAATCATAATGTAATTTGACATTTAATAGGCTTTTCCTTAATCCCTCCTTATTATCTAACATTTTCACTTATCCAACGTTCTGCCTGCCCGTTTATGTTGGATAGGCGAGACTCTACTATACACCCAGATTATCTGACTTGAACTGGACGGATTATATGGCAATGTAAACTTAAACTGCTTTGGATTGCTATGAGTTTTCCAGGTTGTATGACCATGTTCCAGAAGCATTCTCTCCTGATGTTTCGCCCACATCTGTGGCAGGCATACTCTGAGGTAGTGAGGTATATTGGGGTTTATATATCTGTGGAATAATGTCCAGGGTGGGAGGAAGAACTCTTGTCCATTGGAGGCAAGTGTGAATGTTGCACCTTGATTAGCATTGAAGAGCCTTGCAGCTCCAACGCCTGGATGCTTCCTACCTGTAGGAATCCTTTGTTGGGAGATGTTACCTGGCCCTGATTGTTTCATGACTGGAATTCCCCTGTTTTCTGAGTGTTGTTCTTCATTTACTGTCCTGATTATAGAGTTTTTTTAATACTGGTAGCCAGATTTTGTTTATTTTCATGGTTTTCTCCTTTCTGTTGAAATTGTCCACCTGGTTGTGGATTTCCATGTCTTCCCTGTGTAGTCTGACATGGTGGTTGTTGGAGGCATCCAGCATTTCTGTTCTCAAATAATATTCTGTGTCCAGGTTGGTTCATCAAGTGCTCTACTATGGCTGACTATGGTCAACAAAGGACTCAGTGTGGACTCAGATAAAATGATCACAACTTCACAGTGCCCCCAATTAAAAACAGTAAAACACAACAATTGCTCCAGGTAAAAACAGCAGTAATCTTTATTACATAGAGTGTAATGAAGTCCTATCAAGCCTTGTTGTTTGGTTTGGTATTGTGATACGGCCTAAGGGCTAATCAATTATTATTATTATTATTATTATTATTATTATTATTATTATTATTATTATTATGGGTTGGTTTAACCTCTGGTTTGCTGGCAAAACTGAATTACCGGGTCACAAAATGATTCATGGCTAAAAAGGTGTCTCACCAACATGAAATGTTTGGAAAGCTCTGGTCTACACTGTAGAATGAATGCAGTTTGACACTACTTAGCATTATGGAATCCTTGGAATTGTAGCTTGAAATCAAGTGGAGACTGTACCTTAACAAATTGGACTTTTTTCTTCCCTTTTGTCTCCTAGCTTCATTCTCAGAATCTATCAGGGACTTTATGGAGAAGGCCTCAAAGAATGGTCCTGAACCATGCATACAGCACCGAGAGTGGAAACATAGACAAGTCTGTCGGACGCTATCCAGTACCCAATAAAAAGGATTTGCCATATGATATCGCAGAGCTCTTGGAGGAAGTAGAAGTAAAGGTAGGAATGTCATTCTCCATGGGTTGACAAAAACAACAAACTTATTGTTTCTTTGCCTTTTGGCTAGGATTGAGTGCAGAGTTTGTTATCACTTCAAAGTGGTTTGCATAGCCTTTGTTTGAAGCCAAAGGAAAACACTGAGAACAAAAGTGAATGTTTTTGTTTTGATGTTGCGTGGCACATCACAAACAGATCAAGTCTGAGTAACTGCTGGATTTCCTATTTTCAAATTTCTGAAAGCTGCCCTTGTTTGTATATCTTCCCAGTAACCTTTGGGAGAGTCTACAACACTGCTTAGCTCCCTTAGCTCATTGTTGGGGTCACAAAAAAATTGGCAACGCTTCAAAGGTTTCTGAATTCCAGCCGTTTACACAAATGTTAGAATTATAGAATCTTAGAGTTGGAAGAGACCACGTGAGCCATCTAGTCCAACCCCCTGCCATGCAACAACATGTAGTGTTTACAGTGGACTCTGTGGAAAATGCTTCAGTTGCGCTCCAGAAAAAAGGAAAGTCGCCATGCCTGTTTAGCTAGCATTGCAAATGCTGACTTATTATCAGTTAATGTTTGATTTTTATCCCAGGGGCATGTAAAAATTTCACAAGTTGAAAGGAGTCACAAATAGAAAAACATTAAGAAGCCTTGTTGTAGAGTACATTCTGGAAATGTCCCAGTGTGCAATCTGTCCCTCTCCTGCCTTTGGCATTATTTAACCTCTCAGATAATGAAGAATTCTGGAGCACTTAAAAGTCTGCACAGTATTTAGTAATTGTTGAGTTTTAAAAAGTAACTCAAAGCCTAATAAACATTGCCTTGATATGGATGTGTGACAGAACTATTACACCAGATGGTACAGAGGTAAGTGCTGTACTTGGAAAGGAGTATGCAAAAAGCAGTAAGACAGTGATTATGAGAAGGTAAAGGCAATAGAGGCTACTGTGTGAGTTGCTGCTTTGCCAGACAGTTGCGTATCTTTCTTTGGTGGGTGACAGAGTAAAACGGCTACATTATCATTTTCATTTGATCTTAGGACTTACATTTGTCTCATTTAAGGAATCCTGATCCTGTGTGTCCAAAGCCACCTAGCCAAAGTGGTGCATAAGCCATTTTCAAGACTTTGGGAAATAGTATTAGCATTGCATGGTAATTCAATTTAGGGCTCCTCTAGATTGTCCAAAAAATGCATGGCTTGGTAAGATTTGGGCGGGCCCCTGGTGGTACAGTGTTAAAGCGCTGAGCTGCTGAACTTGCGGACCAAAAGGTCCCAGGTTCAAATCCCAGGAGCTGAATAAGCGCCCGCTGTTAGCCCCAGCTCCTGCCAACCTAGCAGTTCGAAAACATGCAAATGTGAGTAGATCAATAGGTACAACTCCGGCGGGAAGGTAACAGCGCTCCATGCAGTCATGCCAGCCACATGACCTTGAAGGTGTCTACGGACAACGCCGGCTCTTCGGCTTAGAAATGGAGATGAGCACCAACCCCCAGAGTCGGTCACAACTGGACTTAACGTCAGGGGAAACATTTACTTTTACCTTTAAGATTTGTGGCTTGGAGAATTTAAATAAACAAAAGCTAAGTACAAAATCCTTCCACACTCTATTTTCTTTTGAATTTTGGGGACTAGCTAGGACATTTAAAACTTGGGTTGAAGGGAGTCCGTATCTAGCAGTGGCAAGGGTAAAAGTCACATTTGTATTCATCTCTTTTTGCATTCCTTCTTCTCAGCAGTCCCGTTGATGGCACGTTCTATCACCATTCGATCTGTACCATCAAGCTTTTTTTTGAACCTTCCTTCTCTCACACTATTTCTAGTTACTATGCAAATTCGACTGCATTCAAAGTATTACATATACTGTATTTTCTTTCTCATTTTTCTTGCTCTAGTGCGAAGTGTTGTAGCAATTTACCTCTATGGCTGTTGTGTGATATGTCCCTTCAAGGAATTTTTCAGTTTATGGCAACTTCATGAATTTTATAGGGTTTTCTTTCTTTCACAAGGTGTAAAATCCTGAAACAGAATATCCCAACTATTACCAGAATTATTAGGGAGCCGCGGTGGCACAATGGGTTAAACCCTTGTGCCAGCTGAACTGCTGATCTGAATGTTGGGTTGCTGACCTGAATGTTGCTGGTTCGAATATATGAGACAGGGTGAGCTCCTTTCTGTCAGCTCTAGCTTGCAGGGGCATGAGAGAAGCCTCCTAGCTAACACATCCATGCATCCCCTGGGCAATGTCTTTGTAGATGGCCAATTCTCTCACACCAGAATCAACTTGCAGTATGTTCTCAAATTGGTTCTGACACCATTAAAAAGCCCAAAATTATTGGCCCATCTGGAAGACCTTTTAGTTGTGAATGTCAAATGTCTTACTATTTTTTATTAATTCACAGAGTGGTTTTTTACCCAATGTGTTTAAAGTGATGTCTCATCGACCAGCCGAATTCAGAGCATTCTTTGCTTATTACAATGCCATCATGAACAAGGAATCAGGTAAGAAAAGAAACCAGATGTGGAAATTGAGAAAATATATTTTCTAATATCATTGTAATAAACCACTGGTGGTTGATGGAATTATATGGCGCTAATGAATGGCTATCCTTCCTTGAGTCTATCAGTAGGAGTAATTAGGAGCAAATATCTACTTCCATTGATTTTACATTCTTGCCACATGTTGCATTGGTACTCTTGGTACAAAAATAACCCATCTTCTAGAATGCCCTGTTTGTTCCTTCTTGTCAAATTATATGCTGCATGCCAATGCTGTACTGCAGACAATTGACTCTGGATGACCATGGTGAAAAGAAGAGAATTCTATAGCATTTCCCGCATGTACAAAAGCAGTAAGGCACTTTCCAGTCTGAGAACTAAAGTTAAGAAAAGGCTTGTCTCCATGTCACTGATGCATTAAATCGGGCGGGTCAAACTCATTTTCACCCAGAGCCACATTAGGCTCATGGTTGTCTTCAAAGGGCCATTTAATCAATGGATGGAGAATCCGTGGATACAGAGGGCCAACTATAAGGGTTTTTTTTTTTTACATACCGTAGTTGTCAGTTCTCATTAGTTCTTACCCAATTTGGGTCTCCTGGTGTTATTGAAGGCAGCACCCATCACTTTTAATTATCTGCCATGTGGGGATAATGAGAATTGCAACACAAGAGCACTTGTGGCGCAGAGGTTGGGCAAAGCTTAAAGGATATTTTAGAGTCAGACATCATTTCCCCAAGCCTTGTATCTTAATCCTAACCTCACTATTCAGGCTAAACTTAACAAATTGTAGCTTTCCAGGTGTTGCTGTATCACAACTCCAATCTGCTCTACTTATGATAGCTAATGATGAGGAATTCAAGAGTTGTAGTCCAGCATCTGGAGGATCACATAAATTGACATGGCAGCATGGATTCACCCCATGAGCCTTGGGTTTGACACATGTACATTAGATACTTCAAAGTCATTTTAATCCATCACTTGAGCACATGGATCTTCCACATGCATGCAAATAATATTCTTGAACTATGGGGCCAGATGAGAAATATAACTTTGAAAGCCTTTGGAGTTGACTAAAAACTGCTCTAATGGGCTATCTCTGCACCTTCATAGAAATGTTAAAGATTTCATGGGAGCATACATCTATTATCTTTAAACAAACTGTGAGATTACTTTAGGAATATGACTTGCCTTTTGCATGTCTTTTGTCCTACAGGGAACCTAAGCGCTGCAGATAAGGAGCTCATTATTGTGGCTACAAGCATTGTCAACAAGTGTCCCTACTGTGTCACTGCGCACAGTGCTTTGCATCGAATATTTTCCAAGAAACCAACTCTAGCTGACCAGGTCAGTTCTCACATCTTTCTTACTTGGCTCTTTCCCCCTTTCCTTTTCTTTTATCTTTTCTTTTCTTTTCTTTTGGAGGGTGTGTGTGTTGTGTTTTGACTTCTGTACTGCTTAATGCAGCAAATAACCAATTGTGCAACAGATAGCTGTCACCGCGTAGCTGAAGTAGAGTGGTGCAGCAGCAAGAAAAAGCAGTGCAGTGTGGCGGTACAAACAAGGCAGATGGGGTACCCCTTGAAGCACTGATCAGCTTCGAAAATGAGTTACACACTCCATATGCATAACAAATATTGTGGAACTATCTGTTAACTGTTAGTTAATGGCTTGCATCTTAAGTTTTGAACAGAACTCATCATTACCTAAATATTCCAAACTATAGATTTTGATTAGTTTGTACTGCTTCAGTAGATAAATGTATCTAGATAATTTTTGGAAGAGCTGTTGGCCAACTGTCCTTCAGGTTTTGAATTGTATAGAAGGGCGTTTGGGTGAATGTGACTTGTCATGTCATCATGCTATAAGATTGAGGCACTGCACTTGTACAGAGTTCTTCTATAAGTAAAATATATCAAGTACATGGGAACCCTTTACTGCTCTGCGTATGATCAACCTGTTCAGAAAGCACAAGCATTGTAGTTCATTGTGTTGTTGAAGACTTTCATGGCCGGAATCACTGGGTTGCTGTGAGTTCTCCAGGCTGTATGGCAATGTTTCAGAAGTATTCTCTCCTGATGTTTCGCCCACATCTATGGCTGGCATCCTCAAAGGTAGTGAGGTCATGTTGAGGGACATTCCTTAATAATTTTAGAACAAGTCAGCTTTTTTTTTTTTTTGGTTAGGTCTTAATGTAGTATTCAGCTTTATCTCTCTAAAAAAGACCCAAAGTGGCTAACAGTAAAAGCAACACAACAGTTTAAAACTTAGAAAGCGTACAAACATTGAAATAGAATATAAATATTGAAACTATTAAAATAAACAGTTAAAACCATTAAAATCAATTGAAAACCTATTCACATGGTGAAAACACTTCACAGCACCCCTGCTTTAAAACCCTGCGTGAAAATAAAGGTTTTAGCCTGCCGCCAGAAAGACAACAATATATAATAATAATAATAAAATTCAAGTCTTGTATTCCCTAGGTCAAAGTGTGTAATATGCTGTAACTTTGGTTGTTTTGTGTGCAGGTCATTGTGAACTGGAAGATGGCTGACCTTGATGCTCGACAGCAGGCCATGATTGAATTTGCGCTAGCTGTCTGTCGAGCAGAGAATATAACTGAAGAGCATTTTCAGAAGTTAGAGGCTCAGGGATTTGACCGAGATGATGCCTGGGATATAGCCACCATTACAGCCTTCTTTGCCATGGCAAATCGTGTTGCTCACTTGACAGACATGAAGCCAAACCCAGAATTCTTCTCCATGGGAAGAGTACCGAAGGAAAAACAGGACACAAAATCATCCTAATTAAGCTTCCTGCTAACCAGATCTTTGCAGTGATACACGGAGGCCAATCTGCACTCATTGTGTTATAGAAGTTGCAAAGACAGAAAAAGAAAAGATATAGGTTGCAAAAGTCTACTTACCTCTGATCTGTATTTCTGAGTGGTTTTCCAGTAGGGAGCCAACTGAAATGAAGTACTCTGAAGATCAGACACTGGCTGCTCAATTTGTTTTGATTGTAATTTTACTATAATTTACCATTTTCTACAGGGTTTTCCCATATAAAATCTAGTTGGCCTAGCATTTATCTGTGCCAGAAAACCTTTTATTGATCAAAACCTGGGAAGATTTACTCAAACACTGGAAAAGAAATTCAGGAAGACATCTTTCTCATTTCCTCCGAAAGCAGATGCCCACTTAATTGATTGTAGCTGGAGCAAATACTTTTTTACATTTTCATGTATTTTAGAAGAAATTTTAATCATTCTGACTTATAATATAGTTTAATAATTTAAAATTATGTATTTACATGTTAATTGTTTTGCTTCCTTTAAACCTGTTCTGGTGATACAAATAAGGGAGGGTGTAAAATAAATAAGAATATAATCTCTGCTCTGTTGGTCTTGTTGTAAATCTTCGCACAAGCATTTGTATGATTCCAAATATTCCAAATATTATTTTATTATGACACAGCAAACAAGATAGATATGCTGGATTTCATATCACAAAATCACAAGTCGAACACTTCCCAAGTGTCTAGGACTGTGTGATGTATTTTCGGATGTATTGATGTTGCCATCCCAGGTGACAGTCGCATTGACGAAAAACAACAGGAAAAACTCAGCCGCTATCAGGACCGCAAGATTGAACTTCAAAGACTCTGGCAGAAACCAGTGCAGGTGGACCCGGTGGTGATGGGCACATTGGGTGCCATGCCAAAAGATCTCAGCCGGCATTTGGAAACAATAGACATTGACAAAATTACGATCTGCCAACTGCAAAAGGCCACCCTGCTGGGATCTGCACGCATCATCCGAAAATACATCACACATTATTATTATTATTATTACTATTATATTGTATGACACAGCAAACAAGATAGACATGCTGGATTTCGTATTATTATTATTATTATTATTATTATTATTATTATTATTATTATTATTTTGTGTCAGGAGTGACTTGAGAAACTACAAGTCGCTTTTGGTGTGGATAATTGCTCATTTGCAAGGACATTGCCCAGGGGACACTCATGTTTTGATGTTTTTACCATCCTTGTGGGAGGCTTCTCTCATGTCCCTGCATGGAGCTGGAGCTGATAGAGGGAGCTCATCCACATTAGGTCAGCAACCCAACCTTCAAGTCATCAGTCCTGCCGACACAAGGATTTAACCTTGTATAATAATATACTTTATTTATATTTTGCTCTATCTCAATGAGGGGACTCAGAGCGGATTATAGGTACATATATGGCAAACATTCAATGCCGCCATTCAATTGACAAAGATAGACAGTACATAAACAGAAGCAAGGCTAACCTCTTTTCATCTCTGGCATCTGGCTGTGCTCAACTTGGCCATGGGGAGGTGCTGTTGTTTCATTTTTCATGCCGAAGAGCCTGTTGTCTGTGGACATCTTTCCTGGTTGAATTTTTGCCGGCATATTTTTCAGGGCACCTTAACCTCCTTGCCAAAGCAGTACCTATTTATCTACTTACATTGCTGTTTTCGAACTGCTAGCTCAGCAAAAGCAGGCCTGACAGCAGAAGCTCACCCCGACCTGGGCTTGAACTGCCAACCTTCTGGTTGGCAGGATCTTCTATGACAGGTGTTTTAAACCACAGTGCTAGCCCAGCCCCTTGAATGATTACCTTCTGCTGTTGGAATCCGCTCAGAGTCCCGTCGGAGAGATAAGGCGGAATATAGATAAATTTATTTATTTATTTATTTATTTATTTATTTATTTATAAATATAGTAAAACTAAACAGATATGAAAGTTACCTGAAGACTGACACTGCCAAGCTTTTAAAACTAACATTAAGGTCTACATATTTTCATGGCACTTGTAAGGAAAGGTGAACGTGCAAGCGTTTCTTTTTAAAATGATGTGCCATACTCTTGTCCAATGTGAATGCTACATATGGAAAAATTAATTTCGATTGCCAGTAAAATCCACACAAACATCATCATTACCATCTCCAATAATGTACTGTAAACTTTTATTCTTACATCTGCTTTTCCGCTCACATCTCTCAACTTGTTTGAATGCTCAGGTTTTCAATGGGTTGGGATGAGATTGTTCAGTCTGCCTACTGCACAGAGCTAAGAGACATTTGAACTATAAGTACTATATGCATAAGCTACTTCATTCTTTAATTCTGTCCCAAATCTTGCATTTTTCATTAACACCAGTAACGTCAACTTTGTTTAGTCCATTTTTTGCACAGCTGATATGTTGTTAGTTGTTGTTAGCCAATTCTTCATAGAGTATTTATTAATATAACAGATATGAACGAATCTAGCCTTTAAGTCTATATTTGGCTGCAATGTGAAAAAAAAATTGTCTTTTATTGCAGAAGATTCCATAAAATATTTCTTCAATTGTATTCTATACTAATAAGTACATAAAACAGTAATTCAAGGCAGAATATGTTCTAAGCTTGCTAATGACTTTGAGAATAGTGAATTCTTCCAGCAGTTCCCTCTCAGCAGCCAAGTCCTTTGCTGTTAACAGCAAACAAGAAACACAAGGCTAGTTGGGTGTGTAATGAAAGAGGCCATCCACACAATGTGATCCCACTGAAAACCCTCTAGAGAAGTGAGCAAACTTCTGCTATTGGGGATCAGAGCTGCAAGGGATTTTTGTGGACTCCACAAAAATATAGAAACGTATTTCCCAATATCCTTCAGGCTGTCAAGAATATGGGAAGAAAGGAGGGAAGGATGGGAAGTGCACAGAAAAAATTGTTGCTTCATTTCAGATTCCTTTTTTAATGTTTCCATTTGACCAATCTCGATAAAATAGTGAAGAGTAGAGACATCACACTGGCAACGAAGGTCCGCATAGTTAAAGCAATGGTATTCCCCGTAGTAACCTATGGATGCAAGAGCTGGACCATAAGCATGGCTGAGTGAAGGAAGATAGATGCTTTTGAACTGTGGTGTTGGAGGAAAATTCTGAGCGTGCCTTGGACCACAAGAAGAGCCAACCAGTCCATAGTCCAGGAAATAATGCCCGACAGCTCACTGGAGAGAAGGATATTAGAGGCAAAGATGAAGTACTTTGGCTACATCATGAGAAGACAGGAAAGCTTGGAGAAGATGATAATGCTGTAGAAAATGGAAGGAAGAGGGGCCGACCAAGGGCAAGATGCTCTGGCATGGGCTGGTCCATGAGATCACAAAAAGTCGGAAGCGATTGAACAAATAAACAACAACAAAGTTGATGGTGCAGCTTGGGTCCTTTGGCTCCTATCTTCCTTCTTCCTCCCTTCTCCTTTCCTATCTTTCAGATCTTTTCCTTCATCCCATCCCTTCATGCACATGTCACCTTATTTTCACTGTGATATCACAGGGAGACACCTAGCAACAGCCAATCCAATGACACCATGGGGGGGGGGGGGCACTGTCACCTAGCAAGAGCTTCTATGGCGCAAACAGAGAAGCAAGCATACATACAGTAGAGTCTCACTTATCCAACATTCTGGATAATCCAACGCATTTTTGTAGTCAATGTTTTCAATATATTGTGATATTCTTGTGCTAAATTCGTAAATACAGTAATTACTACATAGCATTAATGTGTAATGAACTATTTTTTCTGTCAAATTTGTTGTATAACATGATGTTTTGGTGCTTAATTTGTAAAATCATAACCTATTTTGATGTTTAATAGGCTTTTTCTTAATCTCTCCTTATTATCCAACATATTCGCTTATCCAACGTTCTGCCGGGCCGTTTATGTTGGATAAGTGAGACTCTACTGTACTTTGAATTTTATTGATAGATTCGCTGTTGTGAAGAAATACAGAGCTGCGAAAACACTACTTTTGACAAAGTGCCAGTCACCCCCTCTCCCACCATTGAATGTTTTAATACTATCCCCAATTCAGCATATCAGGTGCTACTGGTGTTGTCAACAGGTCGAGAACATAACATTCTCATTGGACCTGTGAAATCTGCACTAGTTTCTATATGAACCCAACTTTCAGATGCAGGTCATATTTCCTTTTGAAGGGGCAAAGATGCAAAAAGTACTCCTTTTAATCCAAAGTCAAATCCATGAAAGTTGGATCTTCAAACTGCAACTCTATCGAAAAAAGATATCTACATCTATGGCAGGCATCTTCAAAGGTTTCCTTTGCTTAGGAAAACTAAGTAAAGGAAGTCTATATATCCATGGAATGTTGGGGGGGGGGGGGGGGAGAGAAAGACCTCTTGTCTGTTGGAGGCCAGTGTGAATGTTGTAATTAATCACCTTGATTAGCATTAATGGCCTTGCCAGCTTCAAGGCCGGGCTATTTCCTGCCAGGGGGGATCTTTTGTTGAGAAGTGTCTGGAATTCCTCTATTTTCAGAATGTTGTTCTTTATTTACTGTCCTGATTTTAGAGTTTTTTTTAATACCGGTAGCCAGATTTTGTTCATTTTCATGGTTTCCTCCGTTCTGTTGAAATTGCCCACATGCTTGTGGATTTCAGTGGCTTTCTGTGTAGTCTGACAACAGTGGTTGTTAGAGTGGTCCAGCATTACTGTACTCTCAATTCTCATTTCTAAGTGTTTGCAGACCAAGGTGTTGTCGAAGGCTTTCATGGCTGGAATCACTGGGTTGCTGTGCATTTTCCAGGCTGGGTTGCTGTGAGTCTTTCGGGCTCTATGGCCATGGCCATACAGCCTGAAAGATTCACAGCAACCCAGTGATTCCGGCCATGAAAGCCTTCAACAATACATTTTCTGGGCTGTATGGCCATGTTCTAGAAGCATTCTCTCCTGACGTTTCACCCAGGTGTATGACAGGCATCCTCAGAGGTTGTGAGATATGTTTGCAGACCACTTCCTTAATGATCTTTTCTTCTGCTGCTTCTTTTTCTTTTTCGCTTTCTTCTTCTTCTGCTGCTTCTACTACTACTGGTGCTGCTTTTTCTGCTGTTCCTTCTTTTTCTTCTGTTACTGTTTTTCTCCCAGGGAGATTAGGTTGGCTCCCTCTCCACCTTCCTTCAGGAAACAACTGAAGACTTGGATGTTTCGGCAGGCCTTTGGAGATGCAGTCATTAATTAATCAGCCCCAGAGGGTTTTTAATAATTTATCCTGTATTTATTACGATTTTACCATTTATGTGTTTTAAATGCAATTTTTTATCCTGTATTTTTTAATTGATATATTGTATTACCGTTTTATCTTTTTATAATGTGATTTGTATCATATTGCCTATATTTTGTCCTATATTGTTTGGGCCACTGCCCCATGTAAGCCGCCCTGAGTCCCCGCGGGGAGATGGTGGCGGGGTATAAATAAAGTTTTTTTTATTATTATTATTATTATCATTATTTTATTATGCCACAGCAAACAAGATAGATATGCTGGATTTTGTATCACAAAATCACGAGTCGAACTCATCCCAAGTGTCTTGGACTGTGTGATGTATTTTCGGATGATGCGTGCAGATCCCAGTAGGGTGGCCTTTTGCAGTTGGCAGATTTTGTCAATGCCTATTGTTTCCAAATGCTGGCTGAGATCTTTTGGCACGGCACCCAATGTGCCGATCACCACCGGGACCACCTGCACTGGTTTCTGCCAGAGTCTCTGAAGTTCAGTCTTGAGGTCCTGATAGCGGCTGAGTTTTTCCTGTTGTTTTTCGTCAATGCGACTGTCACCTGGGATGGCAACATCAATGATCCAAACCTTTTTCTTTTCCACAACTGTGATGTCTGGTATGTGGTGTTCCAGAACTTTGTCAGCCCCCCCACCACGACAAGGTGGCACCTGCGGGGGGGTTATTATTATTATTATTATTATTATTATTATTATTATTATTATTATTACTGCTGCTTCTTTTGCCGCTTCTTCTTCTGCTTCATCTCTTCCTCTTTCTTCTTCTTGCCAAAGGGGACGCTTTTCTTTCACTTGATAGGAAAGGAATAGCAGCGGACCCTTCGCGGCGGACGCCTGTTCCCGCCCGGCGCCTCTTGGTAGGCGCTCCCGACACCGGAAGTGGGGAAGGCGGCGGAGGGGCCGGAGGAATGCGGCGCGGAGAGGCGGCGCCGGGCTCGGGATGAGCTGGAGGGCGCGCAGGTGCGCGCAGGGGCGCGGGCGGGCGCCGCTGGGCCAGGGCTCGGGGGGCCCGTCGTTGTCCTTGCCGCCGCCCTCGCCCCCGCCCTCCCCGCGGCCCCCCTCGCCCCCGCCGCCCGCAGCCGCCCCGGACTCCCTGCCCGCCAGCACTGCCCCCGCCTCTTGCAGCTCCGGCCCCTCGTCCTCGTCGTCGTGGACCGGCGGGGAGGGCCTGTTTAGTTGGGTGCGCGGGCGGCAGCTGGGCCGCGGGGGGCGCTGCGTGGAGCCGGCCAGGGAGACCTTCGGGGCCATGACGGGCCTCTACGGCGCCATCCAGCCCGCCGACTCCGTCTCCCCCATCACCCGCACCCACGGCGCCGTCTTCAACCTGGAGTACTCCCCCGGAGGGTAAGGCCTGGCGTATTTATTTCGTATCAAAAACATTTTGCATAAAATAGTTTAATACAGTAGAGTCTCACTTATCTAAGATAAACGGCCCGGCAGAACGTTGGATAAGCGAATATGTTGGATAATAAGGAGAGATTAAGAAAAAGCCTATTAAACATCAAAATAGGTTATGATTTTACAAATTAAGCACCAAAACATCATGTTATACAACAAATTTGACAGAAAAAGTAGTTCATTACACATTAATGTTATGTAGTAATTACTGTATTTACGAATTTAGCACCAAAATATCACGATATATTGAAAACATTGACTACAAAAATGCGTTGGATAATCCATAACGTTGGATAAGTGAGACTCTACTGTACTGATAGAAATAGAAGGAGCACAAGTGGCTAAAAATCTTTTGACCAAAAAGGGGCAACAGCGACCACATTGTCTGTAAAGGTAAAAGTTTCCCCTTGACATTAAGTCTTGTCGAGTCCAACTTTAGGGGTTGGTCATGTGGCCGACATGACTGCATGGAACGCCGTTACCATCCCACTGGAGCGGTACCTATTGATCTACTCACATTGGCATGTTTTCGAACTGCTAGGTTGGCAGAAGCTGGGGCTAACAGCGGGCGCTCACTCAGCTCCCGGGTGCTTTACTGAACTACAAATCCCAGAATTCTGTAGTCTTAAGCTAAGGCATGCACAATATTGCAGGCTGTGAAACTATCCAGCATGAATGACTTTCTGCTGAAGATGTTTCACTACAACTTGAGAGGAAGGCTTCAAGCCCCTTGTTAACTCCACTCCTTACAAATTGCTGCGTTGGTTTTATCCACCAGTGAACTTGTGCAAGATGTTCTCCACCCAGTTGCATTTAATGTGATCTCTGAGTGCCATGAAAAAGACTGTGTATCTTGTATATCTTCTTGCGGGAGTTTAAGGTGGTATAGTGGTTTGAGCAGTGGATGGAAACTGCCTCAGCCCCAGAGGCAGTCAAATCCCCGCTGAACAAAGCTTGCCAAGAAAACCCTATGAGGGTCTCTGTAGGATCACCATAACTGAAAACAACTTGAATGCACACAAGAAAATCTCCCTGAGAATATTTTTTTCACAATGCACACTGTATCCAATAAAAATGGTCATTAGAATAATCCAGGATTCTTGACTACAATACTGGAAGTACATTGCCTTCTTCAATAATTGAACCTGCTGGGTTATTTTAACTATGCTGTGACTTGTATGTATCACCTGTAAACAAATACGTTCTAAATTAGGGCATTACTTAAAATATCTATGCATGGAAGTGTCTTTTGGATTGTATCTAAAAATTGTTTAATATTTTTGGAATTGTGTCTGTTATGCTTTTGTATTCTTAACTCTTTAAGTTCTCCTGCAGCAACCTGGGGTGTATCTACACTGTTGAATTAATGCAATTTGACACCACTTCAACTGCCATGGCTAAAATCTGTGGACTCATGGGAGTTCTAGTTTAGTGAGGTACCAGCACGTTTTGACAGAAAAGGCTAAAGACTTTGCAAAAGTACAAAATCCATGATTTGATAACATTAAACAATGGTTGTTAAAGTGGTGTCAGACTGCATTCATTCTACAAGGCAGATACATCCTTGGGTGTCAAGAAGCTTTGAGGCTGGGAAAGGGTTAAAAAATAACATGGCACATTCAGTAGAAGAAAACAGTATGCCTACAATGCTATTGTTGTTGTTGTTGTTGTTGTTGTTGTTATAGGTTGAGCATCCCTTATCTTTTTGAAGTTTCGGTGTACAGCAACTTTGTAAAAGTATGCAAATACAGATATTCAGAAATCCTAACTCCAAATGACTTCTGATCCAAGCACTTCTGATAAGGGATACTCAATATATACCTTTGCTTTTCAGAGGATCGTCTCTTATTTACTGCCCCTAAAGGTAAAATCAAAGACAGAAAGGCTCCTTGTCTTCTGGCTCTCAAATGGCTGCATTAATTCCAGTTAGTCTGAGTTTCTCTTTCTGTCTCATTCCCTATTTCCTAGTATTTTTTAGATGGCTATGTTTTAAAACAGCTTTATACATGTAATAATTTTCCAAAATACTTTATTTTTCAGTAGAAAAAAGTTTTAAAAAAATAATGTTCACTTGCCAAGTGAAGCTCCATAGTTGCAAAGGGGGCAGGTGCACAGATGAGTGAATGAATGATGCGACTATTATGTGAGGAACAGCAAACATGGGGATGTGACTGTTATGCAGTGTGAGGGAATATGGTTCACAAATTCCAATACATTATGATATAAAGTGATTGTAAAGACAGGAACTGAGGCCTCTTCTACCCTGCAATATAATCCAGATTATCAAAGCAGATAATCTGGATTTTATATGGCAGCGTAGAAGGGGCCAGAGAAGCAGTAATAGAGAAACAGGAGATTCCCAATCAACCTCGGTGGAAGGTTCTGTGGGAAGCAGGTAAGTAGATAACCACAACTTGTCACACTTTGTTGGGTGTCCTAAATGGACATGTTTACCATTGTCAGTGTTTCTTTCTCTGGAGTTTCTAGCAGACCATGTGAAGCTGCTACCTATTAAATTGAGAAACAAGTATTCCAGTGAAAATCATTTGCACATAAAGTATTGCTTCAATATAGTATTCCACATTATTGTGCTTATTTTTTTCTAATTGGGTCAATGTTTGTGAGTTTTAGCATATTTAAAATATTTTGTTTAGTAAATATGTTGTAGTTGTGTGTCTTGAAGTAATTTCTGACTTATGGCAAACTTCATGAGAACTTATCACATGGTTTCGTTTGCAGAATTTGTTCAGAAGAGTTTTGCCCTTTCTTTTCTTGGAGACTGAAAGAGTGACTTGCCCATAGTCATCCAATTGATTTCTGCAGCTGTGCAGAGATTTGAACCCTGGATTCCCAGTATCCTCGTCCAGTGTTCAAACCACTACATCATGTTGGCCTTTAGTAAATATAAATCAAATAAATAATTCAGATCATTCCCTATGTCAGTGACGGGCAACCTTTTGAGCCTGGTGTGTCAAAATTTGCCAAAAAACCAAGCATAACTTGTGTGGTGTGTCACTTCGAGAAAAACCCCATAATTTTGCGATATTTATAGTTCGAATAACAAAAAATGTATAATTGTAACAATATTTAATACAGTGTTCCCTCACTTATTGCGGGGGTTACGTTCCACGCCCACCTCGAAGGCTGGTGGTGGCTCTCACTCCCTTTCCTCAGTTCCTCCTCTCTTCCCTCGCTATGCCTGGATGACGCTCCCCCTCCTTTTCCGCTCCCTCATCCGGGGCTTTGGCCACTCCCCCCGAACTGAGGCAATGGCCCGGCCTGGTGGAGCCCCTTTTGCCGCATTAGGGGCAGCCGCCACATTACAGCAAATGTTTCATCCTCAGCTCCTGCACCTGGCCGTGCAGGAGCCAAGGATGAAACGTCCTTCTTGGCACATGGCCGTGTGTCAGCAAAAATGGTTAGGCATGTCAGTGCTGATACGCGTGTCATAGGTTCACCATTACTGCCCTATGTGCAGGCCTGTAGCGAGGGGGCAGTTTTAGGGGTTCAACCGCCCCCCCAAAATTTTTCAGGTTATAAAAAAACCCTGGTTTACTCATGAATTTTAACTGGTTAACCAAATCCCCATGCTAAGTCTATGAGACACAAAACATTAAGAGCCCCTCCAGGCACTATCTCAAGCAGATATTGACAGGTTTGTAGCGGAGAGGGGTGTGTGCTAGGGGTTAAACCCCCCCCTGAAATTTTCAGACCCCCCCCCCCGAATTTTTTTTCTGGCTACGGCCCTGCCTATGTGGTCTATTTTTTCCCAACTCCTGTTTCCCAAAATCGATGTCACTCTTGTTTAGTAATGTGTTAACTGACAAGGCATTATGAAGATTAAACCAACTGAAATGCTTGACTTCATCTTCTGGGAGCAGAAAGTTAGGCTGGCAGACAATGCAGAAAAGTGAGGTTACAGTGGGGGGGGGGGGGGGGAGTATTTAGCCAGATACCAATTGTACAAGTTCTCCCACTTAAAAAGATGAGAGAGGCCTGTAATTGACATCATAGGTAGACCTCAACTATGAGAGAAAACATGAGAAAACACATCCAGAAAATCACAGTGTCTGATTTTTCACAAATTTATTTGTAGGAGCAAACAAAAATTATGTGAGTATCAAACACTTTATTTTCAGGCTAAAAGCAAGGTTTATTCCATTATCTATATGGTTTGGTTGAAAGCCCACTTGCTCTTTTATATAATCCTACTATTTGTAAAGGGTGATTGTGGTAGTTATGCGATGTTTCCAGAAAGATTGCTCCTTAGTATGATCTTTTATTCCACATTGATTCATATCACATCAAAAATACATTATGAGATCTGATCACAAGAAAATTATAAGCAAATTTGTGATTCATTGAAATGGACAAATTGTTTTACATTTATATCTTTCTTGGGTTTTTTTTCTCTCTCCCTATTATGCCTGAGAGAAACCAGCTTTTTAATTTCTGAGGAAATGTTTGCATTTCTGACTAAATTTTTGCATATATAGAAAAAAATGCTCTGAAATGTCTCAAAGTGATACTTTTTGTCTCATTAAATGGCCCAGTTTTACTATTAGACAAAAAAAGCTGACATACAAACCTGTTGGCTATCATTCAGGAATACATCTACTCACATTGAGAGGCTTTGTGACTCCTTGAAACATAAATGAACTATTGCTTGGTCCCACTTGATGGAGAAGTTGGATTGTTTTACTTTTGCACAAATTTCAATTCCTCTTTGTTTAGAGTACCTGGCTAGTTGAAGGCATATATTTTACAGCTTGTCTCTAGCTTATGATTGAGTCTGTTGTCTGAATGCAGCATTGATATTTGCTCATTTGCTAGGAATGCTACTGAAGTTGATAAAAGATGTGTCAAGCCACAAACGACAGTGTTGAGTATAAATGAACCAACAAGTTTTGATTCTTGTTAGAATGTCTAGTATACAGGTGTGCCGTAGCCAAATTGATGCGTTGCTAAGTGTAACTTCTTTAACAGAAAATTTGATACCAGAGAAAGAATTAAATTGAAAGAATAAAAATAGGTTCCTGCACCACAAGAAAAGAATATAAATACTGTAAATATATAAATAAGAGCAGTTCAGTGTTTTTTTCCCCACAACTAATATTATGCACATGTGAAATAGCACAACCAGGTCCAAGTCAACATAAAATATTTTGAACTTCCTAGAGACCACTTGAAAGCTTCATTGAAATATCTAATGATTTTTTTTCTTTCTTTCACAGCCCTAATTTGACTTATGATTTCAATTTTGGTGACTTTTAAATGTATGATTTTCTTTTTAATATCCTGGGGGTAACTGTTGAGGCAAACTTATCTGCTCTCCCCATGTTTCTCTATTATGCTGGCTATTCATATTTTGTAAAGGATTAGGGAGGCAGCTGCTGCTCACCTTTCCTGTTTTAGACAGACACACATGGCTATAGCAGGCCCATCAAAAGTAAAATCCCACCTTTTCTCAGCTGAACTTTTATTGCATTGCAGAAGTATTGTAGGTGGCTATGTGGCCATAAAAAGACTTTGTAAAGGAGCTTCTCTGCCAGAGGTGTACACCTGTGTAGAAATTCTGCAGACTGTTCTCTAGGGAGTATCTCTGTCCTTAAAGCATTTCTTCTTGGGTTAGATCCAGATTTAGGCTGGCTGAAGCAAGCTTACACAGTCCCAGAGTACAGGCTATTTAGGAAGCTGGGAAATGTAAGCTCCTGCATGTTTTGAGCTTGGTGCAATGACAGTGGGAGGGAAACATCTGGAAAACTGATCAGATGCAACTTCCATGTAAAGCCTTTCTGCACATGTAAAGAAGATCCCTGATCCAGCACTTTGTTCTCAGTTCTGTATATGTGTATGTCTTTTAATCTTAGGTGCATATAAGTGAGAGGGTGTTGAGTTTCTTTGTGCATAATACCCTGCTGCTTTTTCTTTCCTATCCAGGTCAGTCCTAACAGTCGCTTGTGAACAGACTGAAGTCCTACTTTTTGATCCTATCTCTTCAAAGCACATCAAAACTCTCTCCACAGCTCATGAGGACTGTGTAAATAATATCAGGTTAGTTTGTTAGCATGCGAAAACCAAAGACAGAAGTCTAAAATTCCAGTAAAGTTTTCTTCGGTTCTGAAAATGTAGACGGGGGAGGCTGGAACTTATGACATCCCATATCAGTCTTTTTGTTGTTGGTGCTCCCCCCAGTAGGAAATATGATACATCATACTACTGTCAGTCCTCTTTCCCCATGTGGGATTGGTTCTTGAGTTCATGGGTAACAATTCCTCATAATGGGGAGGGAGCTTGAATGCCATCCAACTCCCCCCATGCGCACTCCAAAGACAACTGCTATGCACTCAAGTTCCATCATTCCCAGGCGACTCTAATAACCAGCTCCTTCTCTTGCTTTCTCCCCAACCCCACCTCAGCAGCTTTCTCCCCAATCCCATCTTCACCCTCAGCAGAGAAGCACCACAGAACAGTTTCTATCATGGTCCTCACATGGCCACCAGACAGGGCTGAGGAAATATGAGACAAATATGAGAGAAATATGGTTCATTGAATCTGCAGATTGTGAGACCACAGACAAGGAGCCTGACAGTAGTCTCTATTCTCTGCTGAATCTGAATCCACAGTTCAAAATTCTATGGTTATTATGAAGTCACAGAAGTTGCTAACAGCCACAGAAAACAGAGGCAGTTCCTAAATGTATGTTGCACTCCAGCCTTGAGACACCTTTTCACCCAGCGCCACGCCAGAGTCCAGTAGTACTAACTACAGTTTATTAAGAAAAGCATGTACAAATTGAAAAAGGGCATTTTCCAAAAGAGCAGTAGTCCAAAAATGGCAAGGTATATGAAATTCAGGAAGTCAAGATCACAAGTATAAATCAATAAGCATGAAAGCAGAAACTTTTCCCAAGGCAAAACTCTTTCAGGAACATAGGCAACACAGGAAACTTGAATCATGAACTCGAGCCCAGCCCCGACCAAGAAGCCATGAGGTCATGCCTCAGACAGCTGGTTTTCAAGGACTTCCCACAGAGTCTCTCTGACCGCCTAATTAATGTATCCTTTACTCCCTCCATTAGGAGACCTAATCTGATATTGCGGGAAAACTCCCCATCAAGAGAAATTGACTTTTCCCCTGTTGCTAAGGAACGAACATTGGAATCCAAAACATCATCTGTCTCATTGTCACTTTTCTTCATTTCTCTCTGATCTAAGGCCTGCAATTCACCCTGATCACACACAGACTCCTCAGTAGGAAACCCATCATCCCCCTCATCCTCTGAGAAATCCCCAGCATCTTGCTGAGCCCCAACACTGTATACAGGATGGCATGCCTACCTTCTCTGTGTTGCAATGATGGATCTAAAGACTTGCCACATGTACTCAGATATAAGTTGACTTCATGTATAAGACAAGGACAGATTTTGGGCCCAGAATTGTGAATTTTCATATGACCTATGGATAAGTCGAGGGTCATTCCATGAATAGGGAAAAGCAGTAGTCCTGCCCGCCACTAACATTTCCACACCCAGTCATTCATAAAGGTCAGAAGCAGCACCATAGTGGAGAGAGTAGAAAGAGTTGGTTCTCTTATCCTTTCTCCCAGGATGCCTTACTCCAGTCTACTCCTTTTTTTTAATGAGTGTTAAGGCACAATACTCACATTGACCTCTGCATACATTGCCCAGCTTTTTGGGCTTTGATTTTTTAATTAAAATTTCTACGCTTGTACATGAGTTGTATATGGTAGCTAGAAGTCCTATTTGGAAAATGTCACGTGCCATACCCATGTTTCCTCTTGAAAGCATTAGAAGACCCTGCCTCCCCCGCCCAAAAAAATATGGTCCTTAGGATTTTAGCAAATGCAGTGGCTCATGGGGGGAAATCTTTCTGTGGAAAACCAGCTTAGGCTGGATCCCAAGAGTTCCAGTGAGAGAAACTCTGTGTATGGGGAGGAAATAGGGGTTAGGCAGTTTCACTCCCGAAATCTCACCCCTTTTCTTTGACCTCGAGCCTCTACTGGATTTCAGTCCTTTCTCTGACTGGCAGGAGCACTTTTTCCTCTTAGCTTTGGTATCTTGAATATCAGATGTTTTATGGCTGAAAGGTGTCGTGGTATTTTAAAAAAACATTTTGAAGTGCTATAAGGCAGTAATTGTTGTTGTGTGTAATTGCTGCAGTAGATACATGCACCTCTTCCTCTGAGATTTGTTCTTATAACTCTGAAGCTATCTATGGTATGCATGTCAGCTAATGAGCTCATTGGTATCTGATGTCACATTTCCACAGTGAGTCTTGAGTATAACAGCTCTCCCATCTGACTGTTTAAGCTACTTAAGTGTTGTGGGTTTTTTACTCAGGACCTAGAGATTATCAGGGTGAATCGGTATCGCTTTGAGAGAATTAATGGCAGGATGTCTCTGTAGGCAGAAGAAAGATGGCTTTTGAAAGTCTGAAATAAAAGTAGTAAAAGTAGTAAAGCTATGCATAAGGAACTAAAAAAATTACATTTCAAATAAACGTTGGGACCATTAACATGTTCTGTAGTTTTATCTCTTTGTCATAAGTATGTGTGTGCCTGAGAAGGAATTGCAAATGTATAGTTTAATACTTAAATCTGCAGGGGTTTTGTTGTTTTGTTAAGATCGCTTTTCATACTTTATCCCAGTTATCCTTATAAAATGTATTACTGTAAGTGTTTTAAGTATGTTTGGCATGTTCAATTATTTTTAGTGTTTTTTAAAATAACTATCTTTTAAGATATCTTTTAAAAATTAGTACATGCCTCTTTGAATCCCATTCTGGAAGAAAGGCAGGATGTAAATAAACAGTAAACAAATAAATATCTTACAAATTAGGTCAGTATTATTGTTGCCACATAGTAAATGGTATGGAGAGGGGAGGTATCTGAGGCAAACAAAGCTTACCTAAGCTCATGGCTATATCTGAACCTTGGTCTTAAAATTTAGAACATAAACTACTGTGTTGCTGTAGCTCCTGGCCTTTTCAACCAATTCCTGTCCACATTTCTGTTGAGGGAAAACCTGAAGCCTTAAGACAGGCTCTATATTGGGTTCAGTGTCTCTCAGGTTGCTCCAAATCTTCTTAGCTACAGATCAGGCAAATATTTAATAGATAAGATCATTTTATTAACATTCAAAATATATAACCAGAAATGTTTTTAGAGTTTAGTAATGAACACACATTGACAAAATTGTGAAATTCTTCCAAATGTAGAAGAATGGCAAACATGTAAATGTCTCACCGGATTTCTTTTCAACTGCTTGCTCTCAAATGTTCATCTCCATCACAGCAAAATCAGTCTTTGTGTCCACTTCTTTTATTTCATAGTTGGCATTCTTTAGAAATGCCCTGTCACTGCAGATATCTGTTGATGTCACCCAAGAGCTGCTTTTTTATTTGGTCTGGATTTCAGTATACGAGGGGCCCTCTCATCCTTTCCTTTTTATTTGTAGGTTTCTTGATAACAGGCTGTTCGCAACATGTTCTGACGACACTACCATAGCACTTTGGGATCTGAGAAAGTTGGATTCAAAAGTGTGCACTTTACATGGTCACACCAGCTGGGTCAAGAACATTGAATATGACACTAACACAAGACTGCTAGTCACATCTGGATTTGATGGGAACGTTATCATTTGGGATACCAACAGGTAACCAACATTGTCACTGTGTGCCTTTCTTGAACAGAATTTTTGAAGATGCCCATTCCTTTTTATTTTATTTTCAAACTTTCCAGTTGTGTGCAGGCATGATATTTATAGTACTTGAGTTGTACTGGATAGGTATTTGAGATCCAAGGGTCATGCAGGCCCCTTATTAGACTATGCTGCCTAAATATGCCTTCCCTTCAGAGTGGTGGGGGAAATTATGCTGTGTTTTTGCACACACACTAACTCAACTATTTTAAGACCAGCAGGGACTTTTCCCCAACCAGGAAATAAATCAAAATTCACTTCTAATTTTGAAGAATGGCCTCTCTTGGATCTCAAACAGTTCACTGGGTACAAAAACATGGTGGAATTGACCTCATAACATTCCCTCAAGAGAGTAAGGAGGTATTTTGAATTGTGAAAAATGTCCTGTGTGTTACCAGTTCTATGGTCATTTGCAAGGTTTCTCCTTTCGCCTTGGCAGCAATGAAAATTTGGGCTCAGCTTACTGCCGACATTGCAGTTGACTGTCATGGGGATGCTGTTCACTAAATAATTTTATCTTTGATCTTACATTGTATCTTAATGCTATTGAATTTTAATACACAAGACTTGTATGCCTGTTGTTTTGTGCAGTACCTTCATAATGTTTTATATTGTTGTCCTTCTATAATGTTTTGTATGGTTGCTCTTTTATTTCTTTTATATTGTTGCCTTTATACATATTGTATTTATTTGTGTGAATGCAAATGACCTATGGTCTAGGCCAGTGGTGTCAAACTTGTGGCCCTCCAGATGTTTGGGCCTCCAATTTCCAAAAGCCCCAGCCAGCTTGTCCAATAGCCAGGAATTCTATGAGCTGAAGTCCAAAAAAGGAGGGCCACAAGTTTGACACCACTGGTTTAGACATTAATAAATGAACAATTAAACTTGAATTGTAAAAAAAAAAGTGTATTTGTAACAATAATTTTAAAACACCTAGTGGGTTTGGAAAACTTTGAGGGAAACAGAACCCAACCAGCTACCATTGTAAAAATATAAACAAACGGATCTTTTGATTGTGTTTTTTGAGGTGGAGACAGAGGGATTTATACTCGTTTTAAATGCCACCTTTAACATAGGTCTGGGAACTAGATTCTTAGAACTAGAGTATGACTGTGGACATGGCTTGATATGTCTCTGTCTGCAGGTGCACAGAAGATGGCTGCCCCCACAAGAAGTTCTTTCACACTCGCTTTCTCATGCGCATGAGATTGACCCCAGATTGTTCCAAAATGCTGATCTCAACTTCCTCTGGGTATCTTCTGATCTTGCATGACCTTGATTTAACCAAATCTTTAGAGGTTGTCAGTTACCCCATTTTGAGAGCCAGGAGAACCACATCCAATTCAGGTGAGTCCATGCGTCAAAGAAAAAAAAAGTTATCATATGGACTATTCCTGTGTGTAGCAAAAGTTAACTTGAGATGGAAATCCATGCTATTTGTGATGAATAAATTTGCCAACCCGAAGATCCACCAAAGGTTGCAGAAGAATTAGGAGAACATTCACAGTGGACTTGTGCTCCCATTACCGCAAAATCAACTGGATATGCTTGATGTATCTAGTAGTTTCCAGTGGCACTTACTGGAGGAAAAAGTCAGTGGTGATGATGTGTCAAGGTCCCTTTCAGGAACATTTTGCCAAATCTTCTCTTTAAAGCTCTACTTCTTGGTATTTGGAGGTCCTTCAAGCACTATCAGTCAAATGATTGCTTTATAGATGTTTGTAGCCTTTAACAATCTCTACACCTTTTCTACTCTGAGGCTAGCTAGAACAAGTAATTATTTCAGTGAACAGTGTGACTTAAAAACATGTAATGACTGTTGCAGGGGATAATTTTCAAAAAAGAAAAAGCATTCAAAATGGTAACGCAACAACAACAGCAGTAGCAGCAGTAGTAGTTCAGCAGATCAGAAGCTTCTAGTGCCAGCAGTAGAGCGATTGAGCTTAAGCAATTCAGGAATAGAGTCAAACTTTCAAAGTTAATAAAAGATTTTATTCAAAGAACTACAAATCCAGACAGGAAAGTTAACAGGGTTTAGTTGTCTAACAGCAGACATGCTCACAGAAGAACAAAAAAATGGGGGACTCAGAGGCTTGCCATGTGCTCAGAAAAGGAGGTGTGTCCCTGAAATGAATCAGTATAACAGGAAAGGTGATAGAAGTAGAAAAAGGAAGACAGGGAGGCAAAGGGATCAGTGAGGGAAGGACTTTCCCCTGCCAACTAACTTATCTGCCTATCTAAGTCCTTGATGCGGAATACAAGCTTGTGCAGGATGTGGTTGAATTTCAACAATGATATTATTGTCAAATAATTTAAGATGAAAATGTCTTAAAGAAGATCATTAGACAATGACATTAGGAAACCCCTGCAGAGAAAAAAATGAAATCATTTTAGCTAATACACTATTGTGTGGATGTACATGATACTGCTTTTCTATTTCCAGATCTGGCATCTGCCACCTCATCTGGACCTAGGAGTTCCGGGTCACCAGGTCATCAGGGAGATTCAAGCCCCATGTCTGAGAAACACACGGTACGAGCCACCCAGCGAGAAGGTGCGTTAAAACACAGCTGAAGCAAGTTGGTATTGCACACAGGGTATTCTGCATACTGAATACATATACTTAACATGCTTTCTGGTAAAAGAAAATTGATCTAGCCATGCCTGTTTAGCATTAGGTAGGCTAATCATGGATATGCATGTTCATTGTTCGATGGCCTCAGTTGCGGGAATGAGTGATTACAACTCATCCCCTTGTGCTTCCGCTCCCTCACTTCCTTGGATTTTTGTGCAGATTGGATCTTGAGAGAAGATAGTGATTGTCAATGGTACTTCCCCTCCTCACAGGTGGATCTCCGCGCAATAGCCTTGAGGTTTTAACTCCAGAGGTTCCTGGAGAAAGGGACCGGGGGAACTGCATCACTTCGCTGCAGCTGCATCCCAAAGGGTGGGCAGCACTTCTCCGATGCTCAAGTAACACTGATGACCAAGAGGTAAGTCATGGTGGGGATAGAAGGCACCAGATTGTTCTCCTGAAGAGACATTGGAGTTTCCTTCTGCTGTTAAGTTCCTTGGAGAGATAGCAGTGAACTGTTGTTCTGCTGATAAGTTATTAGAAATGTAATTTTATGATTTTGTGTGATCTACCATAGCTTTGTGACTGTATTTATAGACCTAAATTTGAACAATAGCCATAGCCAGTTGAATCAACACATGCACACCTGGTCTGCATATTCAGTCATGATATTTGTTTTTTGTTCCTCCAAAGAGAACAGGATGGTATTACTCACAACAGACCTGTGAAGTATAATAGGCTGAGAGGTAGTGACTGGTCCGTGGTCACTGAGTGAACTTTATGGCTGAACCTTTCCCAGTCTTTGTCTGAACTATTGCATCACCCAGTGCATGTTGAAGGATAATACAAGTCCATGGATTGTGACAATAGCCATCATCTTATGGGCTTTAAATAAGGATGAAGGATGTTTAAAATTATGTTTTTATTTAATATATATATTTACATCCTGCATTTCTCTCAACATGGAATCTAAGGCAGTGTACAACAAACGAAACTTTAAATTAAAAGACATTTTCTTGCTGGTGAAAAGACCGCAAGGTTGCTTTTTTTTTGCATTTTCTAATATTTCAAGTGAGCACTCAGATTTCCCATGGAATTGAGTTTTGCACTTCAACCGGGGTGTTCAATTTTTCTTACATTTACCATATTTCAGCGCATAAGAGTTGCACTTTTATCCCTTTTTTAGTTATTTACTTATTTACAACATTTTGATTCTCCGATTTCTGCTTTTTTTTACTTTACAATTTCTGTTTTACATAAATAAAAATAAACTGCCTTGCCTCCAAGACAGGAGGAGGAGGATTGATACCCACCCTCAAACAAACACCTCCCTTTCTGTTTGTTTTGTTTTGTTTTTTTAAATCGCCTTGCCTGGAAGAAAGGATGAAGGAGTAGATTCACCCTCTCCTCCTTTTTTCTCCAAAGGCAAAGCAGTTTACAAAATCTGGAATGTATGTCTTTGGAGAAAGGAGGGGAGATACAAGTTTCAGAAACGTTCATTTCAGTTTTTTTTAAACTTTACTTTTGGCGAAGGAAGGAAGAAATAAGCCATTTTGCAAAGAAAGATTGGAAGCCAATTTTTGGAGCCAAAAAAAAAAAGAGGTGCATTGATTATGTGGTAGTGACGATTATACAATGAATTATGGTATATTCTTTTGTTATATTTACATCCTTATATTTTATATTTTGTGAAAGGTCGTTCTGCAATTTGGGAGCAGCCACTAAGAAGAGGATCTTCTGTGTATTAGGTTGGGAATCCAGGGGGGATATTCTGTGGGCTTGATAAATAAATGAAACCTGAGTGCACACTTGAAATACCAAAAAAACAAAACAAAAAACCAAACCCACAAATATACAGAAGGGAAGGGTAGTTGCTGCTCTCACAGGGAACTCTTTGGTTCTTTCTGAGAAAAGTTTTCTGTCGTCCATCAAGGCATCACTTGTTTCTTTACAGTTGTGATATTGTGCAGAGATGTGTGTGGTGAACTGATCATGCTGGTCTGGATTGACTGTTGTTTTTCTCCCCACTTTGTGCAGTGGACTTGTGTCTATGAATTCCAAGAGGGAGCCCCCGTGCGGCCAATTTCCCCTCGCTGTTCCCTCCGATTGACTCATTGCATTGAGGAAGCCAACGTGGGCCGGGGCTATATCAAAGAACTCTGTTTCAGCCCCGACGGCAGGATGATTGCCTCCCCGCACGGCTATGGAATCCGCTTGTTGGGGTTTGACACCCAGTGCAGCGAACTGGTGGACTGCTTGCCCAAAGAAGCAGCCCCCTTGCAAGAGATCCGCTCGCTCTATTCACACGGCGATGTGGTCCTGACCACCAAGTTTTCCCCAACACACTGTCAGATTGCCTCTGGGTGCCTTAGTGGTCGCGTCTCTTTATATCAGCCAAAGTTCTAGGTACCTCTGGCCTTGAAAGGAACATCTAGTGTTTGTTTTTTTAAATTACTTCAGTTTAGTTGGAGTATTCATTTTTTAAGAAAAAAAAATCTTGTAATCTTGGAGTTCCTCTGATTCCTGAAAAGATTGAAAGTTTTAGTCCCGCCCTTTACATGAGCGTGTATTTGTTTGTTGTGACTCTGAATTTGCACATCGTACTTTTGTGCATTCTCCCCTTTTACTCCTGCTTATTCCACTGATGCTGTCTGGATAGAACACGGTGGCATCCATAAGCCTGTCTTTCTGTATGACTGTTTGTGCGAAAGAGGGTTTGGGAGGAATTGATGTCCATCTTTCCCTGAACTGGACTTCAGCTCCCTTATCTCTTCTTGGGTTCTAGATTTTGCTGTATCTTCTTCTCTACCTAGATTATGAAACAGTTCTCTTGCACACTACCTTAGCTACATGCCACAGAGGCATTTATTGTTTTTGTGAACAACTCAACAAAATGATTTAATCACATTTTGCTATTCTGCTGTAGTTCTGTTAGCTGACCTAAAAATTGTACCCTTATGCATTGTGCAGCCATCACCCAAGACTGGAAGCACAGTTTCTCTTCCTTGGTTGCTAAAGAAAAACTGGATAACTTAACATTTGTCCTCACAGGTCTTGCATAGGAGCACCTTTGTAGTATCATTGGACATTGATTGGAATCAATGTTTGATCTCTTAGTAAGTGCCCAAACACTTGGGTTCACAGTCTAGCAGGACATTCTCTGCATAAGAAAATAAATAAGAGCTATGGAAGTTTCAAAGCTCTGGAAGAGGTTCACAGTTCAGTGAGGCCTGTACAAGAGAACATGCTGCTGAATTGTGGCGTAAACCTTTGATGGATCTTTGTTACTGCAAAAGTCTTGAGCGAATAAAATATTTTACTTAATACGAAATTGAATGTTGCTCAGTGCTCTTCTGATTTACAGAGGGACTAATGTTAGTTGGCTTATAACTGATGTGCCTTGAAAGTCACAAAATTATGCGAATTCATCTATGAGCAGGCCTAGTGCAGGTGGGCAGACATTTTGCCCTGCTGTAAGCTGCACAGCTTACCAGTCATGTATATAAAGATCAGCCAAAAAGTTGTTGAAATGATAAGTTTTCTCCTCTGGCAGTAACAACATACTGGCACATCCTTTGGCATTGTTTCTGCCGCTATTCATTGAAAACACTTTTTACCATGTTTTTCCACTGCAGATACTGTACTTATGTGAAATAAACCAAGTAATCATCAACTTGTTTTGCTTTGTTCTTGATGGAAGGTGTACATAGCACACCTATTCACCAAGACCTGTTTTTGAATGAGTTTGTAGTGACTTTGCTCCATCATTGTCCTCAGTCAAACATTGAGCAGTTCAGTTCAGAAAACTGGTTGTGGAAAAAGATGCAGGAAGTGGTGGGCCTTTGACTCTCAAAATTAAAAAAGAGAAACCAATCAAACTGGAATCCAGCCCCCTGAGCTTCCATTGAAGTATAGTGGTCAAACTGAGCATTTGAGATGGATCACTCATTTCAGTGTGATGTGATCAGCTGCCCATAAAAAAGTATCAGCTTTCTGAGTTTTTTGATTGTTTGTATATGTTTTAATAATCTGTTTTGGAAAAGGTTGCAAAAGATTGAAGAAGCTTCAATAAAATCACTGCTATAGTTAAATGTAGAATCCTTTCTATAATAGAACCAACAAAGAGAGCCAGCAGGGAATATATGTTGCCTCAGTTCTACTGTGTTTAGCATCCTGAAATCATATGGGAAGGTGATGTGTTTTAATTGGAATAATAGTCATGTTATTTGGCTTGCTGATTTGGACAGGAGAAGGGAGCTGCAGGTATAGGAGAATGCTGCAGGGATTTTGGGAAAGAAGCACTCTGTGATATTTTGCCTTTTGATGTAGCAGTGTACAGAATTATTATTATTTACTGTACTTGTACCTAAGTGCACCAGCAACTCAAAAGAGCCATTGCTGTTTGAGATTAGAAATCATTTGGTCCCTGTCTGATAAATAAAAAAACCTCATCCATGAGAGAAGTGCTCATGTATTAACCACTCTGAAAAGTTTGGAGACCCAGAAAATGACTCTTAACAAGGATTAGTTTTAAAGAAATTGAAACATTGATTTCAGCAATAATTAAGTGCCATAGGTTAAAAAAAACTTTTAAAATCAGTTCAAAGATGCTAGCATTGTAGGAGGCTATAAAAAGGAATATTAACTTATGTACAATTTGACTGATAAATATATTGGCAAATATAGTTCAGGGGTTTTTAAGATCACTCTTTCTTAAAACAACACCCTAGTATATTAATATCTCCTTTTTCTACTGGGTTACTTTAAACAAGAAAGATATGCATTTCCTTTCCCTCCCAAAGTGAAATCATACCTGCAGTTTATGCTTGAAAAGTTGTACTCACTTGTTCTATCAAAATGTGTCCTTGTAGTTTTCAAACGTTGGATAATTACCTTATTTATTTATTTTAATATGCCAGTTTTGCAGGGATAAGATGTGTCTTGACCACTCACTTCCTCCGCTTCACTCCCATCTTACACTAAATGTTACCCTCTCTTTGCTTTCCATATAGGATCAGTGCTGAATGGGAGTAAACCCACACACTGCTAGCGTAATTTTGGGAGAGGATGGGATATAATAAATGCTCTCCCCTGGAGAAAATACTATGATGTATCTGTACATCCTTTTTGGGGAAAAGAAATTTCTGGTTGAAACTTCACCTAGAGCTGAGCAGTTGCATATGTTTGTGTGTACTTTGGCCTGTTGAACTACATGAGAGCTGAGGAGCTTATCTTAGGGTACTTCCACACAACCATATAACCCAGAATACCAAGGCAGGAAATCCCACAATATCTGCTTTGAACTGGGTTATCTGAGTCCACACTGCCATATATTACAGTTCAAAGCAGATATTGTGGGATTTCCTGCCTTGATATTCGAGTTATATGTCTGTGTGGAAGGGCCCTTAGAGGTCTCTTACAGTGCCGTATAACTAGGTATTTCTCTTTCAGCATTTTCTTCCTAAGCAATAGCCAACTGTGTCTCTGTCTCATTCTTGGTTCTTTGCATCCACACCAGTAAAATCTGTCGCTATCCATTTGTGACATTCATGTATCTGTCTTCAGAAAATGTTAACATCTAATAAGAAAGAAGGCTATGATGAGCTTCATGGCTAAAAATTTGATCATGTGACAGTAGAGTTTTGTACCATTTTAAAGATAGATTGTAAGCTCAGTTTTCCAAAAAGTGAGCTCACTTTCGTGGTATGGCAGGGGAGGCCATCAGACTGTGTTTTATATAAAGGGAATTCCAGCAAAAGACAACCAGGCCTCTGTGCATTCTTCCCAGTTTACTGACAGGTGGGTTTGACATTCTGCATCCATGTCTTCTTTTTCCTGCACCTGACATTTCTTCGTAAATTTTTTCATTTTGTCCTAAGTTACATTTCCAGTATTTCAAACATTTGATAACCAATGAGATAATCATGTGGGCACCGATCCATGTTTTTTATACAAACTCCAAAAATACTTGTTCTTTATATTCCCTGTCTGGGCATCTTCCAGATGTGTTGGGCTACAACTGCCTTTATCCCTGGATGAAGAAATGGCTGGGGATAGTCAGAGTTGTTTTGACTTTTTGAAGGCAAACATTTGGGGAAGACTGGCTAAGAGAAACAGCACTTGCCATTCTTGGTTCATTCTTAAGTTACTGGTAAATGGTGATCCGTGTATGCAGCTTTATTTCTGTGCTAAAGGAGAAACTATCATGAAAAATAAACCCAAACACTTATTTCTTTGAGAAAATAGCTAGAAATTTGGTTTCTCTAAGGTTATATTTGAGATGAACAATGCCTTTCTGAAGTGTTTGTGTGTCTGCTTGCTGATGGCAAGCCCATTTTTGAGCATTTTAGTTGCTTCACTGAGTTCAAACACTGTACTTTCCACACATAAAATGAAAGGATGCCAATGAATGTCTGATTTGAAAGCCCAGTAATTTTGCTAAGAGTCTTTGTGGGGTTTTAAAAAGATGGTGCTGCTGAGTCAGAAATGAAAGGATAGATTCTCGCAGAGTCCTTACAATGCAAAATCTCTGGAGCATAGCCCTTTCTCAAACTCCAGGGTGGTAGTGGAATTGAGTTGGTTGTCATATGTACAGTGGTTGGGAAAGTAAGATTCCAAACTTTTTTTTATTAGATTACATGTAACTTTCCTGTCAATAAGTAATGCTTCAGGATGGTAAGCTCTTAAAATAGTATTTATGCTCTGTGACTTTTCAATACGAGAAAAGCTTTTTATATGGAAATGTCTGTCAATATGATTTCCAATATGCAGACCAGTTTTCAAATACTAAAACAGTAAACTTTGTACTCCTTGTATAACATGCAATAAAGTAGATTTCTGCACTCAAGTGGTATTTTACAACCTGTCTAAATTATGCAAATCGAACCAATCTCCAGAATTTATTTCTTTGCATAATTCAGATGTGAATAGAACTGTAGCTTGTAAATTAAGCTAGATGTTTTGCATGCAAACTGTTCTAGGCGGACCCCACACATTACTCACTGAAAAACTTTGGATAGTAAGTGATGCGAAATACCTCTCCCTGAGACCTTGGAAAGCTTAAACTAATCATAACACAAAATAATGCTCTACATGGACCAATGGAGAAGGCATTTTCAAATGTTCAGATAGCACTGGAAGCACCAGAGCTCTGAACTCTATTCCCAACAACTTGACAATCAGCTTCCTCACTGACTTCTGAGGTTTTGTCTGCTGTCCACTGTGTTTCAAGCTTATTGTTGCAACCATTAAATGTTAAAAACATTTCCATTTTAAAAGCAGAAGCCCACACAACAGAACTCTAGTATGCATCCCTTTTGATGCATTGCTGCCTAGAATATGAAGACATTATTCAAAACGCAGGTGGCAAACAATCATGGATTCTCTTTTCTAGCAGAGACAATACTGTGTTTCAGAACTCATCTTATGGTCTGTTAATATGCACTGATTTGTTAAAAAAATTCTACCTCATTACATGCTCTTTCAAAAAAATGTATTGTGATGTGAGTCATTAATCTGTATAAGTACAAAACGCACCCCATTTTGTAATGCATACAGATCCTTTTGAAATTGCATGGTAACGTCGTCGTTAGAATAATGAACAAAATAGAGCTGCCCCTGGAGGCAAAGATTAGTGAACACACCATGTTTGTGACCCTTCATAGTGTGGTGTAAAAATCAACTTTTGTATTATATTCTTGCATAACTTTTCTGATTTATATTTGCAGTAAGCACTATTGTATTATTAGATGCACATTACAAATATTGTTAGATTTTAATCGTGTTTTGAATGCTTTCAAGGTAATTTATAAAAAAAAATTGCAGAGTTGTTCAGTGACATTTTATTGATCAATACAACTCATATCCTTGTATTAGAATTTGAAATACCACCCCACCATGCCTTTTAAATTGAGCAGCCAAGTCTTGCAGTGTGACTCTTTGGATATTAATTTTAATATTTATTCCAGTCTAATAAGAACAAAGCTGCTAAAATAGCTGATAAAATATAATACCCTAATTTTATGCATGGATGTTCCAAATTCTTTAGATATAAGTCATGTCAGTCCTGGATAAATACATATTGAATCTTGCTGTATTGGTTCAGACCCCTTTCTTTTCTCTTTGGAGTGACATTCTTCCCATCAAACCCTGGGAAACATGTAGCTCAGTGAATGTATCTGGACTCCAGCTCCCATCAGTCCTGGTCAGACTCTCTTGCTGCCCTGTAGTTTATATTAGCTAGACAGCTAAAGTTTTAACAATTGTTAAAATGTTTTAGATGCTTTAAATGCATGATTTTGTTTCATGTTTAATGTACCATAACCTTCCAAAGTAGCGACTTAGCACCAGAAGCAGCTGAACTAGCACTCGTCAGCAAATAATTCTTAACTTTTTATTAAAAACTGCCAAATTGTTGGCCGTTTCTCAAATATCCCACTAGAGGTCAGGCTTAATTGCCAGAACTGCTTGATCAGGGGAAGGAATTTAGAGGGAATTTAGAATGGAAGCTCTTTATTCAATCATAAAATGGATTTCTCTCTTCAAAATGAAGCATCAACCCTTACTGCCTCCCAGGCAATTCTAGTTGAAACTCATTATGGTTAGATCTCCTGTTTTTTAAAAAAAATAACTGTTGTGTCCCTAGTTGAGAGAGTCAAGTCAGTTCTGGTTAAGTCCCATTGAAACCAGTGAGCCTATTTATGGTGATTTCACAGAGACTATAACACC
This sequence comes from Anolis carolinensis, assembly GCF_035594765.1. Classification (NCBI taxonomy): domain Eukaryota; kingdom Metazoa; phylum Chordata; class Lepidosauria; order Squamata; family Anolidae; genus Anolis; species Anolis carolinensis. Next base: position 205,346,815 of record NC_085842.1, on the reverse strand, counting down.
AGAGCCAAAATGAGTGTAAATGTTGCAAATGTCCAATTCCTTCTCGTGTGAGCTTTTCAAACATTTGACTATGGCGATTGTAAAAAGATCCACAGTGGTGAGCAAGAGTCCTTCAAAAAAACTACTTGACCACCGCTGTGATCTTTCTTTGAAGTGCAAAACCACAAGAGGATGTTGGCTGCTCCAGAAATTGCACTTTCCATTCATAATGGCGAAGCCCAACTGTGCCTTGTATGAACTGAGTGTTCATCTATAACAAAGCCCAGAAGTCCCTGCATTACGCAGAGGTTCTCTGGCAAACATGCTGAAGGCCCTGGCAGGCAAACCCATGTAAAAAGGCAGAAAGTTTGAAAGGAACGGTGGCTTATGTATACCAGCTCTGTAACAGCTATTAGTACTGTTAGCTACTAAATACCTTTGCATGTCTGTTATCAAATATCAATAATCTCTGAAGACTGGAATATTCAATGATGAATCTGTTTGGACAGTCTGAGATGGGCTTGGAAAAACAAATTACTTTCAGCTTTAAGTGTAATAAAAATACAATCTTAAATGCACGCATTCAGCAATACGCCCTGAATCGAGGTATTTTTTTGTTTATTATTTTGGTATATCCTTAAACAATGGATGTTAAGAGGAGAAATAAAAAATCTCAAATGTGGCCAGTCTTATCATCTACAAAAGCCTATATTCGTCCATATATTTTTGGAGAATCGGTGCCCAAAAGGCTGCATATAGGTCCAACCTCCACTTTCAGTTAATCTAGAACTTATAAATGCATGTGTTTCATTGGTCAAAAGGCAGGTCAAAAAGTAAAATCGTCTATGTGCACTAACTGTGGAGTAAGATCTGTTGAATTCAGCAAGATGCCAATTTAATCAAGCCATGTCTAGGAATTAGCATTATCATTTAAAAGGGAGTAGAAGGAAAAGGCCTCTATCTCTACTGTCTTTCCAGGATTATTATTATTATTACCATATTATATGTTTCTTATTATTTAATAATAATAATATGTTTATTATTTTTATTATTATGTTTATTTATATCCCAATTTTTCTCTCCATAGGGAGACTCAAAGCAATGCGTTGTTGAAGGCTTTCATGGCCAAAATCACGGAGTTGCTGTGAGTTTTCCAGGCTGTATGGCCATGTTCCAAAAGCATTCTCTCCTGATGTTTTGCCCCCATCTATGGCAGGTCTCACAACCTCTGTGGGCGAAAAATCAGGAGAGAATGCTTCTGGAACATGGCCATACTGCCTGGAAAACTCACAGCAACCCAGACTCAAAGCAGCTTGCATTGAAAGTATCTCAACACAATTTAAAATCTACAAATATACAAACAGTAATTCTGTTTCAATGTTTGTATATTTGTAGATCTTAAATTGTATTGAAATGCTTTCAATGTAAGCCACTTTGAATTTCCTTGTGGAGAGAAAAAGTGGGTTATAAAGAAACATAATAAACATAGTATTCTTAATAATCCTGGTTCAGAAAGATAAGAGGCTCTATGCCACTACTCCCTTTTAAATGATAATTATAGAATAGCATTGGGTGCAACCTGGAGACCACTTTAATATTTAAATCCTAAATGTCCCAAAGAAGGTGTGTTGAAAGGGAGTTGAAAGACAGACTGCCGAAGTATCTGTTAAGCTCTATCTTCAGTTTGTTTGATTTGCATCTTTATTTGGAAATTGATTTGCAGCAGCAGCAGCTTATTAGAATACCGTATCTTTTCATCCAATTCATTTAAAAAAATAGGGAAGTTCAAATGAGTGCATGTAATACATTTACAAATTTTGAGATTTCATTATAAAGGATGTAAATTTGACACCCAGTACTCTAGTGCGATATGTCTAAATAACATGTATTTACTTGTATAAGAGTGACTTTAATGTTTGAACAATTTATCCTTGTATAATAAACACTTTACAACTTCACTTGGAATTCATTTGCAGTTGTCTCTTTTAGTATTCAAAATGGAGTGAACATTTTGTGTGTAATGCTTTTTACACTGCAGCTTTGAGAACAAACTCAATCCACAGCACCATGCCACTACATGGCAATTTCAGTGTGGGGATGTATCCAACAGGAATTGAGATCTTAGGGCAGGGGTCTTCGAACCTTTTAAGCTGAGGGCTCGTTCACGGTCCCTCAGACTATTGTTGGGGGAAAAAAACATGAACAAATTCCTTTGCACACTGCACATACCTTATTAAAAGAAACATGAAAGAATAATACAATATTTAAAATGAACAATTTTAACAAACAAACTTACCAGTATTTCAATAGGAAGTGTGAGACTGCTTTTGGCTGATGAGGTGGTCCAGTTAATTAGGATTGTTGTGTGCCTTCAAGTCGTTCCTGAATTAGGGCGACTTATAAGTCTAAAATTTAGGGAAGAGGCCAGGTAAATGACCTTGGAGGGCTGCATCCAGCCCATGGGCCATAGTTTGGGAACCCCAGGTTTAGTGAATGATCTCTGTGTTAACACTGGTGTGGAGTGTTCCCTGTTGGTGCTTTCTGGTTTCCCAACAGCATTTACATGAAGCTGCTTGGAGAAATCATCCAGAAGCATGGGGCAGTACACTTGTGACACCCCAGTATGACTTCAAAAACATCCTTAAGCTAAGGATACTGTGTCTCCCCTGAATGAATGCCAGGAGGAGATAATCGGTTGGATAATGAAAAACACATTGCAACTGAATCCAGATAAGCTTGCCATTAAGGATCCCAATCTGGGGATGGAGGTATGTCACCAGTTCTGGACATTCCACCTGAAAAACTTGAGTTCACAGCCTGGAAGTGAATTACAATGGTGTACGATGGACCTATGCTATTGCAACTCATTTCTTTGGTTATTGCTGTGATCTCAATTCTGTTGACCACAAAGTGGCCAAAATCCACTCCAAAACCTGCTTTGAGCATCTGTGCTTTTAGAACTGAATATAGTAGAAACATCATCTCTGGCTGATTTGGCTGTTGTTGTCGTATGTGGAAGTTGTAACCTAAGTTGTAATTTATCATATTCAGTGGATCTGGCAGCTATGCTCCTCCTGGAAGAAACAACTCTATGCCGCCATTGCACACATCCTAAGGATCTTGTCACTCAAGTATTATACCAGCCCATTTAACAAAATTCAGAAGATAATTTAGTCAAGTATATGACAGTCGCATTAACCGCTACACATAACTGCTAGGAGCAAACTAGGAACAAACAAGAATTCCATGGGTAACACTTTGTTTTCAGGAAAATTAAAGATGCTTTTTTCTTATCTTTATGGTCTTGTTGAAATCTCACTTTCTCTTCTATATAATCTCAGTGTTTGTAGAGGAAGATTCTGATAGCCATGCTACTTTTCTGAAAGGGAAAGTGGTTCCTCAGCATCTGCCTTGTGTTGACTCATTATTTGATCAATAGCTCAGGTCAGTCATCTTATCAGACACACTGTTTCCTGAGCCCCTGTCATTACCTCTCCACTTTATAGAGAAATGATCCTTCCCCATCTTAGAATGATTGTTACAAAGATTGGTGAGATAATATTACAGATGGATAAAATATCTGACAATGTTTGAGAAATGGTTAGAAAAATGGTTCTTTAGCATTAAGAAACTGACAAGAATAATCCTGGGCTAATAAAAATCTTTGCAATTTGGGACTATCATGCACAAAATTAGCATGTGGGTATTTTGGATATAAATCAGCATATTCCGTGCTGGAAACAGCCTATGCTGCACTCAGTGCTGGTGGAAGTGACCTTTTGCACATGAAACTTGTATTTTACCACATGATTCCACTCCCATTTCTCTCAGAGTAAACCCTGTTTTTTGTATGTCCAAGCTTTTCTTTCACAAGATTTTCAGTCATACAAAGATGGTACAGAAAAAGAGTTACAAGTAACATATAATTAAGAGAACCTGTACTCAAGGGCTACTCTTAAGCAGCCTATAGGAAAATTGAATCATTTCAATTGGCAAAGAGGATCATGCAAGGTTACATTTAATTTGTACACTGAATTTACCATAGGTACAACAGGATTAGATTTAGCAGGAGTGAAAATTTGAGGAAGGAACCTCAACAATTTAATATGTGCAGTTGACACCATACTACTAACAGAAAATATCAAAAACATGGAGTGATTACTGAGAAAGTCAAGGAAGAAAGCACAAAGACAGGTTGAACATTAAGGAACAAAATGACAACAGATTGTATTTGCATAGTTTAAAGCAGTAGTTCCCAACCTTTGGTCCTCCAGGTGTTTTGGACTTCAATTCCCAGAAATCCCAGCCACCTTACCAGCTATTAGGAATTTACAGGAGTTGAAGTCCAAAACATCTGGAGGACAAAAGGTTGAGAACCACTGGTTTAAAGTTAGATGAAGAAGGCACTGATATAGTTCAAGATTTTTCATATTCTGGCTCAGAATGGAGACTGCAGAAATCAAAAGACTTGACTTAGAAGAACAGCTGTGACAAAATGTCTGTACTTTTTGTGCATTCTCCTATTTCAATTCAAGTTAGGTTTATCCATGACATTGTATTTCCCATTTCAATGAAAGATTGTAAAAGCCTAGGCAGTGACGAAAACTGATAGGAAGGAAAATCAATACAGTATATTTGAAATGTACTTGAGAATAAGTCTACATGTACTGTAGACTGCTAAAAACACCAACCATTTGTTCTCAGAACAAATCAAGCCTGAACTCCCCCCTAGAAGCCAGGTAAGACTATTGTACTTTGGCCATATCTTAAGAAGACATTACTCTAGAAAAGACAGTAATGTTTAAAGGTAGAAGGCAGTAGGAAAAGAGGGAGACCACATTCAATCAAGAAAGTCATAGCCCTAAGTTTGCAGGACTTGATTGGGGTTCTTGAACATAGGGTAACCAGTAGGTCTTTTATTTATAGGTTTGCTCTAAGTTAAAATTGACTTCACAGCAGTTAGCAACAACAAAATATGCACAGGACATGTGCCAATTAAAGGGTATTATTCCAAAACTAAATATTAGTTTTGGAATAACTACCTATTTTTACAAAAGATAAGATCAAAGTTCACTCTGGAATTTTTCTGAGAGGATGTTAATCTTTTAAAACTGATGAGGGAGGAAAGTGGATAACAATCTATCACTTTTTTCCACCTTACCTTTAAGATTTACTGCTCAAATTACTGATGTTGCAAGCAATGATCAAAATCAGGAAATGAATTCGAAAAGAACATCTTTTCCTAAGATTTGAATTGGGGGAGCAGAGTGAGCCCTCACTGTTAGCCCCAGCTTCTGCCAACCCAGAAGTTCAAAAACATGCAAATGTGAGTGCATCAATAGGTACTGCTCCGGCGGGAAGGTAACGCCGCTCCATGCAGTCATCCCACATGACCTTGGAGGAGTCTACAGACAACGCCGGCTCTTTGGCTTAGAAATGGAGATGAGCACCAACCCCCAGAGTCAGACATGACTGGACTTAACGTCAGGGGAAAACGTTTACCCTTTACCTTAACTACCACCAATTCCTCAATACTTTATTTCCCATACCACCATACTTCGCCACAGCAACACGTGGCCGGTCACAGCTAGTTGGATATATAGCCAAAACAAGGCACCTGAGAAGCAAGATGAAGACTAAGGGTGTTCTGGAGAAGCCCATGTTTTGTAGAGATAATTTTTTAAAAAACTGGGGGGGGGGGGGGGGGGGAGAAGGGGGAGATTGAAAGAGCTATGCCAAAAGGCATTTTCCTGCCCTACTACTATTTACATCACAGATCATGGAGTGGGGAGATTCAGACACAAATGGACTAAAACTGTATTGTGGCAGAGCAAAATACTAATCTAATTCATTCCAGGAAATGAAATTTACTTTGTTTATTCCTACAAAGCAACTTACAAAAAAAACCCACTGGTAAAACCCAATTTTACCAGCTAAACATTCAACAGACATTTTATTTAAATGCATATAGTTACAACATTCAACATATCAAACATTCTTGCATTTTGTGCTTGGCAATATGACTGTGGAACTAAATAGCATATACTAGTATAAGTATCAAGAAATGAGTGAAGGCAGACTACAATTAATTGATGCTTTGGAGTAATTTTTCAGGTAAACCATAGGCAAGGTAAAATAAAAATCAGACCATCTTACTGCTGAAAAGTCAAATACACTTTAAAAAACCACTCTAACACTTCAAGGATCATCATATCGGTTTGGAAAAGCTGTACATGACAAATAGGAAAATATTAACACTTATTTATATTTTTTAAATTACCAAAAATGCCAGTTTCATAATGAGCATTATTACAATAGAGCTGCTCTTCCCTTGATAAGTGACAAGAACTTGAGTTGTTTCTGTCCATATTTCATTTTTTTACCTGAATTCCTATGTACACAGAAATATATGTCAGCATGATTAAATGCATACAGAACATCAGCTCTATGCTGTGGTTGCAAATTTTCCTTTCTTTCCTGTTATACCCATGCAGTTCTTCATATACTATGGCACCAGTTCGCAGTCTGGATATAGGTTATAAACAATGTGTCCTTTTCCTCTGCAGATAATTCAACTGCTGAGAAAACAATTTGAGAGATTTTGTGCACCCAGTCTGTTTGGATAGACATCCATTCACATTAGAGGCAGCAAGGCTGGTCTCCGTTCCTCCAATAAATGACAATGCCAGAACAGTGTGAAATAATTCTATAAATGCATTTTCACCAGTGTAGAATAAGCTAAAATGACACCAGGCAGACTCCCAGATATGTGTTTGTGTGCATTAAAATCTTCCCTAACTTCACTGCTAAAATTTAAAAGGGTACACCACTTAAATGTTTCCAAAAACACTTTTATGTTTTGTGAGGGATTGCATCTGTTGTGGCTGTTAATGATACTCCTCAAAGCTGAAAAGTACTTCCATAAAGGTCTCATTCTGTTCAGCATATCCACTTGCACCAAAACAGCAAGGGAAGCAAACACACAGTCACATTGAAAAGTTGTGTGGCAGTGTAATATGAAGGACACTTAAATGTTTTTCCAATCCTAAACCCCTCTGGTCACCTGCTATTTAAATTTTAAACAGATATATCCACCACTGAGCTCAGGGTGAACTCAATTTCTGACATTTAATATTAAGCCTTGACAAGATGCATATTGTATACTGAAAGTCTAACAAAAACTATTAAAGATGTTTCACAGAACCTTCTATGTTAGAACTAGAGAATTATTTTCCAAATTTGGCAATATCTTTTCAAGGAATTTTAATAAATGTACGATTTGAATATTATGGAAACTTAAGGCCCATTCAGTAATAACATCCCACCAAAAGCCTAAAAAAGAAATCAAATATTAATCTTCTGTCCAGTCACGGTCCTTCAAAGTGCATTATTTGAGTCACTAGGAGTGTCAAGAAAAGCTGGAAGTGATCTGGAACAAACTGTTTACAGGCCAACATAAAATTCCGTTTATCAGGCTTTGGGTGAAACCACCTTCTGGCATCTTATATCCCCAAAAATGTTTCAGCCAATTCTTTTAGCTGTACAGCTGACACATCCACAGACGGAAAGGCCATCAATAACAGTGAATTCAATCATACTCTGAGCAAAGCAGGCACTGATTAAAGTAAATGACATGTTTGCCTACTGAAATTATTATTTTGCATTTCTGCTTCCCAAATGTTAATGAAGTTCAGTGTTACCAGCTGGAGTATAATTACTCCCTGGAAATTGCTCTGATGCCCACCTGAGAGGGAAAAAACCCACAAGCAGTAAAATCTTTCATAGTAATTTGAGCAAAAATTCATACGTTGCATTGATTATGCCCCAGGAAATTAGGGAGCGATGATAATTCAGATGGGCACCACGAAAGAGATGCGTCACTTTCCTATCACGCTCCAACCAGATCTTCATGAAGACCTTAGAAAAAGACTGGAATTCCCCACCAATTTGCGACTGCATGCGGGCTTTCACAACGTTCAATGGGAAAAACAGGAATCCCAGCATAGCTCCCAACACCCCTCCACAAATAAAATCATTGATCAAATGAGTACTGTATGTCGTGGCTTCTGGCAAGCACTGTTTGATGGGTCCCCTCAGGCCAAAGAAAAGGACATTGCTAGGGCCATTCCGAAGGAGGATGGGCACCAGGCCTCGGTAGTATTCCCGGATGCCGTGCTCTCTGAGGACTCTGAATGCTTGGAAAGTGTTTGTAAATTTGTCGTGATGTTTGTAGTCCTGGAGAAGTGTCTGGACACGTTCAAAAGGGGTCAGGACAGCTTCTGTGGTGCCAGCAAGCACCGCTGCTAAGCTCCGGGTCAAAATCTCAGGGGCACTCATGTGCCTTAGGAGTATGAAAGACAAGTCCTCATACAGGCCAAACATTAACGCCAGGGTTGTGCTCTTCTGCATCAGTGGAGGGAGGATTCCTCGGTACAAATTCCTGAGCCCATCCTTCTGCAGCTGACTGACGGCATCCCTGGTGCGGATGCCGTACAACTGCTGCCGAAAGAGGACCTTCTGGATGGGGAAAGTGACAGTAACATTTGTTATAGCTGCACAATAACCACAAAGGTAATGTTTGCTTGAGCCAACTTTTACAATCCGGTGACCAATTTGATCTGTTTTTGACTTTTTTAGAACAAGGTCTTCTGAATCCATCATGCTGTTTGTGCTGTCCTCATAGGAGTGTTCCCTTCTAGGAAAAGAAAAAAAGAGTGAACAAATTGCACATTGTTCAATACAGCTTTATGTTTCAAAAAAGGGGGAGCAAGAGATATGAAGACCTTGGGGTGTTTTCTGCCAAAAAAGTGTGCCTCAACCCCAAAATTGGAAAAATAGATTACGAAATATTTAATTTTACAATGATTAAAAATGTTTCAAAACAAAGTGTGGTTGTATGCCCTATAGTCATTTCCAATGTATGGCATTCCTATCCTCATTTGTTCAGAGCAAGTATTGGAACCCTTGTCTCCCAGAGTCTTAATCCAATAGTCAAGCTACTACACAATGCTGGCTGCCGTTTATATTTATTCCTCAATTTCCCCTCTAAAATGTATAAACAGAAAGACTTGAGTGGAAGATATTGTACAGTATCTCATGATTGCAATTCCTCATCCCGGTATTCTTTTAAAGGAATGGATAATGTATGGAAAACTAGAGGAGACAAAATCATTTTAATTTGCTAACTGATGTTGATGGTGTCTTTATTTTTTAATTGTGTTTGCCTGCTCCTAATAAAGTGGCAAAATCAAAAGGTGCTCTTTACTATTCAGGACCTTGTAGTTCCATTTGAAACAAAAAAAAAAAGGTCTAAAGGGGGAATTTATTTTGCAATTATTGCCTGGCTGTATTTTGAATTTACCAAACATGGTAATTTAAAGCCAAACAATACCGTGCAATTGTACTGTGTGTGTATCATCAAGTCAAGTAACAAATTATGAGTTTCATTTGGGGGGGGGGGGAGGGTAAAGACAAGGAATCCTCAGAGATGATTCTGCCAGTTCCTTCCTCTGAGATATAACCTACAGCACCTGGTGTTTCTTGGTGGTCTCCCACAAAAAAAGTTTCCTTTTCAAATTGTTTGCCATCTTGATTCATTTCACTCAGATAAACAAACAGATAAATTGCTTCAAGTTTCACCTTTGCTCCCAAGCAGTTTCCTTTTCTGACTCTTCTCCTGGGTCCTAGATAAACATCTACTTTCTCCAAAGACAGCAAAGAGCCCTGTGACACCTGAAAGGCTAACCCTTAAAAAATAACATTAACTTGTGTAAGGCTGGTCCATGAAAGTTCACACTATAATAACTGTGCTAGTCTTTAAGGTTGTCACAGATCTCTTCTTGTTTTTGCTGCAAACTAACTAATGTTTGGAAGTTCTGGGGTTTGAAAAAACACTTTCAGGAAGAAAGTGAACTGAGCAATTGATGGATCTAAACTTAATTAGCAGAATGACCTTTTTCACACCATTATACTTCCTGTTTAATATGCAGGGTGGCAACCTATGGAGGGGAAAGGATGAAGAGATCATTAGCCAACTTAATGCCAGTGTTTGCCCTGTTTTGGAGGATGAGCTGACACCTTGTTACCCAACAGGATGAATCTGGTCCTGTGCAAAACTGCAACCCCAATGCTGCAGCTTGCCTGAATGGGACACTGTGCAAACTCACACAGCCACAATGACTTTCCAGACAGATCCCTTATGATATAAACCATATCAGTGACTGTATAGCAGACAAACTTTCTAGTTTGTTCCAGTTATCCCTGAGTGATTCCTCCCTTTTAAAAAATTGATAATTAAATCTAGGTAAATATGTTCAACAAACATCAAAAACAAGATAAATAAAATAAAAAACTATAACAAACACTGATTCATCCTTAATCTTCTTCTATGTTGAATTTCCAAGCATTAGCAACCACCTCAGTAGGGCAGGAATACGGGTTGCTATTTGATCTTGTGGACTAAATGGTAGACAATTTTAGGCGTATTTGCTCACAAGGGTTAAGTCCTATTGTAGAGCATATGCTTTGATGAGCTAATATAAAACAATATCCTAAGAAATGAAACGTCAGGAGAAAATACTTCTGGAACATGGCCATTCAGCCCGGAAAATACACAACAACCCTGTGATCCCAGCCATGAAAGTCTTCAACAACACATAACAAGTCTTTGTCATTAATAACATCTTCTAAACAAATACACTAAGACAACTGGTGGGCATCTCCGTCATGGCACTTGAAATATTATTAAAGTTTTCTAATGTTTCCCCAAAGCCCAGGCTGAATGCTACATTAAAATCACAGCAGCCAACTTTACAAAGTATCTTCGTCAATTATGACCAAGCTCAAATATGTAAAAACTAATAGGTGTATTTAGTTTTGTAACACACAAATCAACTAACTGCTTAATTCATGCATCCTGCAATCAGAACTGCTTCAAAGATATGGCTTTATTACAAAAATCAACAGACCTTTTAGGCAATAATCTGAGTATCACATCACCAATCTGGGAGCCCCCAGATGGCGTAGTGGACTAAGTGACTTGAAGGTTGGGTTGCTGACCTGAAAGCTGCCAGGTTCGAATCCCACCTGGGGAGAGTGTGGATGAGCTCCCTCTATCAGCTCCAGCTCCATGCGGGGACATGAGAGAAGCCTCCCACAAGGATGGTAAAAACATCAAAACATCCGGGCGTCTCCTGGGCAACGTCCTTGCAGACGGCCAATTCTCTCACTCCAGAAGCAACTCCGGTTGCTCCTGAAACAAAAAAAAAATCACCAAGCTGGGTTACTTCAATGTAAGATGATCTGGACACTGCATGCAGTAAAGTATTATCTGAGGACAGACACCGGGAACATCTGTTGCTTGCTGAAATAACTCTCTTGACTTATTGCACAATTTCTGAGCACAGTTCAATGGGTTGCTGAGCAATTTTAAAGCTTTACCAATCTGAGACTTGAGTATCTGAAGGAATTTCTATTTCTACATCAGAAGTGGGGACTCTGTAACCCTATAAATGTTACTGGACTACATGTCCCAGCATTAACCACCATTGGCTATGCTGGCCAGTGCTGATGGGACATGCAGTTCAACAAAATCTGAAAAGACACATACCGGTAATTCCCATCTCCATTGTACATTCATACGTCCTTGTGGTGCAGTTATCTATAGAGGCCTTTCTCCAGATGCTTTCATCAGGGAAAAGTTCAACTGACATTCATATTCACATTTCCTTGGTGCCAGGCAAAACCCTGGTTCCTTCACTACATTTTTATTCTCCGAGTTTATCATCACCAGTAGTTCACAAACAGTTGTCAAGACAACCAAACATTTATATCTAGCAACCAGAGCCGGGGTGTAGTCTCCAAGAAGGAGAAGCCACGGTATTTGGTTCTTTTGCTTGTATAACTGCAAGCATTTTTCCTATCAAGCAGCTCAACATCACTGCAAAAAAAAATAATAATAATACTGCTACTGTATTTTTAAATGTACCCCATTCCTTACTTCCTCTAATTGACTAAGCAGCGGTGTGCTACCAATCTTCCTTTTGCTTTCTTCCAGGGCTTCTAGGAGTTGCAAACTAAAACATCTGGAGGGTAATATAATTCCCAATCTTGATTTAGTGCCAACTTCCTTATAGGCCTTCTGTCTGCTGCTGAGTTCTTTTCTGCTCTCTTCCTGGCATGTGACCATATTATGGCTGTCCTATAACTCTATTCCTCCCTCTACAAGTGTTACTTGGCCAACGTCATTTTAATCTCCTTAAAGGTAACTAACAAGTATTCATCAGAGCTGTTGAAAGACGGGGAGGAACATCCAGTGCACCACTTTTGTGAATAATTTTCATTACTATTTCTAGTCCTGGTTTTGAAAAGAGAAATTTGCTAGGCTATGCTCAAATATGTGCTCTTTGTGAGAATTGATGAAAGGGAGCTAAACTGTTAAGGAAAAAAAGGAAAGTATTTTCACTGCGATAAGCAGCTATATTAGGATTTGAGGGGAAAAGAAAAATGATTTGGATGTGAAGACAGTGTGTGACCAAAAATGCCATAGAGCTTACATACTCTAAAAGAACAAGATTCCATCTGATTTTGGAAACTAAGCAGGGTCAACCTTAATTAGTACTTGGATGGGATACCACCAAAGACTACCAGGGGCTGTATGTATTTAGTAGAAGGAGCTGGAAAAACTACATATTCCTTACCTATGAAATTCATGGAGTTGCCATAAGTAAGTTGATAGGGATTTGAAGACAAGGTCTGAGTAAGGTCGGTAGTAAAGTTTAGCTTTGTGGGTGCCTTTGTTTATAGGTAAAGCTCCATATGAAAGTCTAGCTGTGGGTTTATGAAGCAGCCCGACATATTTCTCTTTTAGAAACTCCTGAATATGCTAATAGATTATGAAAACCTCTCTTTTGGTTTGTAACGTCAGAATCTAACCACCATTTCTCCCAGAAAAAAGGTCAGACTAAAAACAAAAACAACCACGCAGCACTATTATAAGAGGATTCTGCATGATTTCCTATGATGACTCATCTGTTAGAGTAACTGTTCACTCACTGTACCAAGACTCCACAGTTCAGTACTCAACCTCATAAGTTGTGTTTCTCCATTTCAGGCCACCCTACAGACAAATATCTACTCTTGTGCATACAATGAGGCTGCCTTGTCCTGCCATTTGGTGTGGAGGGAATTTTCTGCAACTGCTTTGTCTAGGAATTCAGGTTTGGGATTTTTCATGGTATTATAAGCCTTGGCAAAAATGTTAAAAGAATCATAAAATCAGTGCAGGAATTTTCGAGCTACAGTAGCCATGACAAACGAATGTCCAGTTAAACAGCTGTTGACGTTAAGAAATTACTTCTAATCTTCAACCTAAATCCTTGCAATTTCTCCCATTTAGTTTCCTCCACCCATATCCAAAGTGAGAAACAAATACTGGAAAAGCCGTCATTGTTGATTGCCATAATGCTGGCCTAAACCTATTTATGAATAAGAAACCCTTCTACACTGCCATATAATCCAGTTTAAAGCAGAAAACCTAGGATAAGATCCTGAGATATAAGGCCTGTCTGGAAGGGCCCTCAGATACTGTTATTAACAGGCCTACTAAGGATAACTGTTTTTGGGTTTCAGCTAAAATCTGAACCTTAAATTCTTGTCATCACTCACATGAAAGTATATCTTTAGATAGATAGGACCGGTGCAATCTAAAGTACAGTGGGCCCTTGCAGTTTGATTCCAGTGCCTCCACTGATACCAAAATCCTTGGATGCTCCAAGCCCCATTATGTACAATAGCATTACAAAATAGTGTCCCTTATATTTAAAAAATGGGGGGGGGGGGGAGACTAGGTTTGCTTTTTGGATTTGTTAAAAAGGTATTTCAAAATTGATGACTGAATCCCTGGATACAGAGGGTTACATTTTAAAATAGATAATTACTTATTACAGAGATGTCTATGCCGCCTTTCTCCAGGACAGACCCAAGGTGGCTGACATCATATGAAAAATATACATACAAATAATTAAAAACCATAACTAAACAATTATTAGAGGTTCAATAATCCTTTAAAAAATCTTCACGCCTTTCTAAATGTCATATAAAATTGCCTTGTTCAGGCCCAGACTATTTCACAAAAAGCATCTCCATCTACAAACCTGCTCGGACACTGCAATCATTGGAGGGAGCCCTGATCTCGGTGCCACCTTGTCTCAAGCATGGATGGTGGGGACGAGAAAGGGGGCCTTTTCCGTGGTTGCTCCTTCCCTCTGGAACTCCCTCCCTAAAGAAATTAAAACAGCCCCTTCACTCCTCTCAAGAAACAACTAAAAACCTATTTTGCATGATAGCGTATGTAAAGGAAGATGAGTAGTTTACCTTTTGATTTTACCTAGTTTGATGATATCGATGGTTACTCCTAATTGAGTTGTTTTTATATTTTTGTACAGATTTTAACTGTTCAATGTGTTAGTTATGATGTCTTATTTATGTATTTATTTCAGCCAGATGTTTGTTTATTTTAACTGCCTGTTTTAATGGTTTATTGTGTTATTGTGTAATTTGAGTATTTTAACTGTTTGTTTTAATGTTCTATTTTGTTATTCACATGGCATTGAATGTTTGCCATTTTTGCCTTTGGAAACCTACCCGAGTCCCCTCAGGAAGAAAGGGTAGGTTAAAAATAAAGTTTATTATTTATGGGTTGCTGTGAGTTTTCTGGGCTGTATGACCATGTTCCAGAAGCATTCTCTCCTGATGGTTCACCCACATCTATGGCAAGCATCTGAGGTATATTGGAAACTAGGCAAGGGAAGTTTATATATCTGGGCAAAGTCCAGGGTGGGAGAAAGAACTCTTGTCTGCTTGAGGCAAGTGTGAATGTTACAATTTGCCACCTTGATTAGCATTGAATGGCCTTGCAGCTTCAAAGCCTGGCTTCTTCCTGCCTGGGGGAATCATTTGTTGGGAGGTGTTAGGTGGCCCTGATTGTTTCATGCCTTGCAGCTTAAAATAATATTTATTTATTTCATACATTTTTATCCCGTCCTTCTCAACCCTGGGGATGGGGGGATTCAGGGCAGCTTCACAACCGGCAATCATTAGATGCCAAAACAAACAATTATTTAAAAAAACAAATTACAATTAAAACAGGTAATTACAACATAATTTATAAAATATCATTTTAAAATTTATACAAGTCTAGGTCAAAGTCCCAGGTCTGAGCATTATCGGTCTTGTAAATAGGTCCTGTAAATTCTTGCTGCGTTTGCAGCAATATTTATTATTGTGTGTGTATCTTTTTAGAAGAATCTATACAAATGGGAAAAATACCTGCATATGTATGTGGTCCCAATAAATTGCCTGAATCCTATGTCTGCACCCGATGGCATAGTGGATTAAAGCCTTGTGACTTGAAGGTTGGGTTGCTGATCTGAAAGCTGCCAGGTTCGAATCCCACCTGGGAAGAGCGCGGATGAGCTCCCTCTATCAGCTCCAGCTCCATGTGGGGACATGGGAGAAGCCTCCCACAAGGATGACAAAAACACCAAAAACATCCGGGCGTCCCCTGGGCAATGTCCTTGCAGACGGCCAATTTTTCACACCAGAAGCGACTTGCAGTTTCTCAAGTCGCTCCTGACACGGAAAAAAGTGTGGTATATGTGTGTATTTAAGAGATTTTGCACTTTATAGGTGTGTGCATGAATAGGTCTGGCTGGCCTGTGAGGCCTTTAAGGACCCTTCCACACAGCCATATAACCCAGACTATCAAGGCAAGAAATCCCACAAAATCGCTTTTGAACTTGTTATCTGAGTCCACAAGGACAGTTCAAGGCAGATAATGTGGGATTTTTCTGCCTTGATATTCTGGGTTTTATGGCTGTGTGGAAGGGCCCTAGGAGTTCTGATCCAACTTACCTGTCCGAACGTATCTCCTCCTATGAGCCTATTAGAACTTTAAGATCATCTGGGGAGGCCCTGCTCTCGGTCCTATCTGCCTCGCAAGTGGTGGCTCCTCAGTTGTGGAAATCCCTCCCCAGTGACCTCCGGCAGACTCCATCCCTTCTGGGTGTAAGAAAGAAACTAAAGACCTGGCTATGTGCCCAAGCGTTTAACGAGTAAGTTTTTACGGATTCAACAAGGTCTTTGGACGAATGGATTTACGCATTTCATATGTTTTAAGTTTTGTATACTGTCTCATGAGTTTTAATGCTTAATGTAAATTATTTTAATTGCTTTATGTTTTATTGGATTGGATTGTTATTGACATTGAATTTTTACCAGGTCTGTAAACTGCCTTGAGTCCCTTCGGGTGAGAACGGCAGGATAGAAATGAAGTAAATAACTACAGTAGAGTCTCACTTATCCAAGCTAAACGGGCCAGCAGAATCTTGGATAAGCGAATATCTTGGATAATAAGGAGGGATTCAGGAAAAGTCTATTAAACATCAAATTAGGTTATGATTTTACAAATTAAGCACCAAAACATCATGTTAGATAACAAATTTGACAGAAAAAGTAGTTCAATACGCAGTAATGTTATGTTGTAATGACTATATTTACGAATTTAGCACCAAAATTTCACGATATATTGAAAACATTGACTACAAAAATGCATTGGATAATCCAGAACTTTGGATAAGCGAGTCTTGGATAAGTGAGACTCTACTGTAAATAAAGGGGAAACCTTTGGTGTGTGGAAGGCCGTCATAGCGCCCTTCCACACAGCCATATACCCCAGAATATAAAGGCAGAATAACCCACAATATCTGCTTTGAACTGGGTTATCTGAGTCCACACTGCCATGGATAATATTGGATTTTATTCAGCTGTGTGGAAGGGGCCACAGAAGTGCATTTGAAGAAGCTGTATTCCAGGCCTCCTCAACCTGCGGCCCTCCAGCTGTTTGGGCCTCCAACCTCCAGAAGCCCTCGCCAGCTTGTTCAATGGCCAAGAATTCTGAGAATTGGAGACCCGCGGTTTGAGGAAGGCCTGCTGTATACAATTTGCAGTTCTATGGAAGGCCTTGACCCTCCCCTTGCCCTTCTGCGGAGGCCAGGGCTGCGGAGGGAGAGGCACCTGCCTCCTCTTCCTCCTTCGCAACCCCCATTTCGCCCTCCCTTCTTCTCCCCTTTTCCCCTCCTTCCCTCCTGAACCGCCAGACTGACTCACCGCCAGCGGGGGCTTCACGCGGCCGCCGGAACTCCTGCGCCTCGCGCGCCTCGCGCGCCTCCCGCCATCCAGGCAAAGCGCGCGCGCGCCTCAGGGACCCGCCCGCGCTGCTGACAGGAGAGAGAGAGAGACCCCCTCCCCTTCGCTTCCCTTCGCGCCGGCCGGGGCGCCCAGTCCTTAGCTACGCCCACCATGACGACGACGACGAGACGCAGTGCCGCGTGACGTCAGCGGGAGGCCGGTCACGTGGGTGGGTCCCTCCTCTTCCCCGCCCCTACACACCCGCCTGGCTGGCTGGCTTCAAAGATTAGAGAGAGAGAGAGAGAGAGAGAGATACAGTAGGTAGAAGGGAGACGTTAGGCAAATTAGAAAGATTAGATAGATAGATAGATAGATAGGAAGGAAGGAAGGAAGGATAGATAGAAAGGATAGATAGAAAGGATAGATAGAAAGGATAGATAGAAAGGATAGATAAAAAGGATAGATAGAAAGGATAGATAGAAAGGATAGATAAGTAAGAGAGAGGCTAGATTAAAAATATTAGATAGATAAGAGATTGGATAGGTAAAGGTAAAGGTTTTCCCCTGACACTAAGTCTAGTCGTGTCTGACTCTGGGGGTTGGTGCTCATCTCCATTTCTAAGCCGAAAAGCCGGAGTTGTCCCTAGACACCTCCAAGGTCAAACTCTACTACCCTGACTAAATTTGAATAAACTGCAGCCTTCCAGGCGTTACTGTATCACAACTCCCATCAGCTCTAGTCCTGATGTCTAATGAGGAGGAATACAGGAGTTGTAGTCCAGCATTTGGGGGGGGGGGTCATAATAAAATGACATAGATACATAATATAATATTAATTATATGTAATATATATTATATATTAAATGTAATAAATAAATGGCTGGATTTGGTTCGAGGGCTTTCAGTTTTACCCATTTGCTAGAAGCTATATTTTAGAGGAAGGGACTGGCAAAACTACCTCTGAAGGTTCTTTGCCTAGGAAAAAACAGTGAAATTCATGGGGTCGCCATAAGCCAACAAGTGAGTTGTGGATACAAAATAAAATCTAGAACACACAGGTCTACAAATGAACTCTTTTCAATACTTTAGCTCTTGTAATGGACTTTGGGGGGCTGAATTTTTAAAAAGTCATAAAAATGCCACGTCGCAGACAGGTCTTTCACAAATCCCATGGCTAATTTCAACACTAATTTAATTCAGTTACTTCTCACAGCATATCTACATGAAGACATTAAAAAAATACTACATGATGGAGCTCAGCTGGATTTAGCATGCTAAATTCTTAGGAAATTATCAGACTTTTAAAAAAGTTTTATGTCTCTGAATTTTACAGACCTGTGATCTACAAATTGCAGTTCTTCTCTCTCTCTCCCCCTCCAGCTGCTCCATAGGATTATGGCCCCATCCGCACTGCCATATAATCTGTTTTTGGAGGCCTCTTCTAAGCAGCTGCATAAAATCCATATTATCTGCTTTGAACTGGATTACGAGGCAGTGTAGACTAAGGCCCCTTCCACACAGCTGTATAAAATCCCATATTATCTGCTTTGAACTGGGTTATATGGCAGTGTGGACTCTAATAGCCCGGTTCAGAGCAGATATTGTGGATTATCTGCCTTGATATTCTGGGTTATATGGCTATGTGGAAGGGCCCTAAAATAATCCAGTTCCAATAAGATAATGTGGATTTTCCGCTTTGATAACCTAGATTATCTGTCAGCATAGAAGGGGCCTCAATCTATATTATCTGCTTTGAACTGGATTATATGGCAGTGTAGATCTGGACTAAGTCTTTGTGTGTTTCCTTTGTAGTGTGTGTTTGGACACATAATATGAAATATGGAAGAAAGGTACAGTCCCTGAACTAATAATATGCACCTGCAAAAAGGAGAAATGAACTAAAAACATTAAACATTTACGAAGAACAGTGTTTATCAGCAATTTGAGTGTAAATAGAAGCCTTGTTTTTGAAAAAAAATGCCATTTTGGTTGCGTGGAACTGATGAAGAAGTAGAAATGTTTGTTATACTGGTGTGTCACTAAATTGGGATTTACACAAGTCTGTGAACTACTGGATCGCCCTATTACCGAACTAAGGCAAATGCATAAACAAATTGGTACTATATAACAGTAACAGATAACAGTTACTGATCCCTGCCCAGAAACTTCAAGTGGTACAAAGGACAAAGTTTACTTTGTGTATGTCTGGCTCTTCTGTTCCCTAGTGTGCGGGAAATTGTGCAGTATCTTGTGTAGACTTAGAATACAATAATTGACACCAAACATTGGCCCATGGTTTCATTCAAGGAAGGAAATGCTCATTATTACTTTTGACCATCTGTAAGGCTGATGACTTAATATAGAGCACAGACTGACATAATTCACCTTCTGTATTTGCTGCTCTACCAGTTTCCTGCCTCATCAAATGGTGAAGTGGGATCTCCACTCAATCTTTCCCATTAATAAATTTAATTGGGCAAAACCCAGCCCCATTCTACTTAGTGGGGTAGAAATAAGCTGCAGTCTCCAGGGGAACAAGAGGTTCATCTCTGTTTTTTTATGGCACAGGTAAAGGTACACATGTTCATCAGCTCTGTTATGCAGAACTCCTTCTGCTACCGTTCACTACTACTTGTTAATGGTCACTCTTAAGGAGATGGTTTAGTAGATATCAAAGTCAGAAGTATTTCTGATTTCTAGGTATGGTTGTCATGGCTGGTCAGTGAAGAAGGCTGACAATGAATAACATCAGTTCATTTGAAATGTGATGCTGGAGAAGAGTGCCATGGACACCATGAACTGCTAAAAAGACCAATTATGAATGTATGGTTTTTAAATTGTTTTTAATTGTTTTACTTGTATTCTATTATTTTTAAATGTCTTTTTAATGCTGTATTGTTGTCAAGGCATCAAATAGCTGCCTTTTATGTAAAACCGCCTTGAGTCCCCTTCAGGTTAGAGAAAGGCAGGATAGAATCATAGAGTTGGAAGAGACCTCATGGGCCATCCAGTCCAACCTCCTGCCAAGAAGCAGGAAAATCGCATTCAAGGCACCCCTGACAGATGGCCATCCAGCCTCTGCTTAAAAGCCTCCAGAGAAGGAGCCTCCACCACAGTCCGGGGCAGAGAGTTCCACTGCTGAACAGCTCTCACAGTGAGGAAGTTCTTCCTAATGTTCAGGTGGAATATCCTTTCCTGTAGTTTAAAGCCATTGTTCCTTGTCCTAGTATCCAGGGCAGGAGAAAACAAGCTTGCTCCCTCCTCCCTATGACTTCCCCTCACATATTATACATGGCCATCATGTCTCCTCTCAGCTTTCTCTTCTGCAGGCTAAACATGCCCAGCTCTTTAAGCCAATATCGTAAATAATAAATACATAAATAAATGGGGCCCAGAGCAACTCAAACCTGAACGCTTACTATATACTAAATTGAAGCTGTTGTACTTTGGGCAAAACATTAGACAAAATGACTCATTGGAAAAGATGATAAGGCTTGGTAAATTGGGGGGGGGGGGGGGAGAGAGACAGCACTAGCAGTGAAGTAATGCATTTATGGAAGCCACAACTGCCTCAAGTTAGCAAGCCCTGGCAGGATCTTTAATTAACTGTCATTGTTCAGTTTGAAGTTTGTGGCTGTTTTCTGTGTCCGCCTTCAGTGGCTGCATGGGGAAAGGAATGTGGGCAAGGTTTGGGGCTTATGGCTTTAATCCTGCCAGCGTGGGTTGGACAATGCGTCCAGGCTGGGGAAACAATGAGTGCTGATACACCTGGATGGGTTCTCAGGGGCAGACAGTTGGATGACTCTGGGATTTTTCTGGGTGTCCAGGGATTAATTAATTACAGGGTACATTGTTGTCTAGGGCCCCTTCTGCTTTGAACTGGAATATATAGCAGGGTGGACTCAGATAACCCAGTTCAAAGCAGACACTGTGGGACTTTCTGCCTTGATATTCTGCGTTATATGACTGTGTGGAAGGGCTTAGGAAGAGATGGTCACCAAGTGATTGTGCCGTCTGACTGAAGAGTACAGACAGTCCCCAAGTTACAAGCATCTGACTTACAAATGACTCCTAATTGAGAACAGGGATGAGAAAACAGGAAGTGAGAGAAAGTGACAGAAATCTAACCCTCGGAAAGGCAATTCACTCTTAGAAGAGTTATTGTGGGGGAAAGGTGTCTCCACTGAAGTTTTATCATCAATCCTTTCCACAGCCATCCAATTTTTTTTCAAAAATCCAATTCTCACAGAGACGGAAAGTGAGGTGAAATCTTCTGAACAGAGGCACAGACAGCAAAACAAACACCACAGGTGTGTTAACCCCTCCTTATGTCATCCAAAGATAAATAGATATCGGCAGGAGCTACATTAAAAATGTACCTGTTCCGACTAAGAACAAACCTACAGAACCTATCTTGTTTATAACTTGGGGATTGCCCAATAATGGGATTATCCCTGTATTCCTCCCTGGTGTGTGCTCATGCAACTATGGACGTGAAACAAAGGTGTTAGCCGGACTGTGCTACTGGGGTAAAAGCCTTCCTCAAACTTTAGCAGTAGGACTTTTCATGGCATCTCCCTTGGCTGTGGGTTTTGATGTCTTTGAAGGCCCCAGAGTTTCGAAAACATGCTCTCCATGTTGAGTACATTATCTGCCCACCTAAACATTTACACAGTGTTATCAATGGCTTTCATGTTGAGAATCACTGGGGCGTTGTGTGGTTTCTGGGCTGTATGTCCATGTTCTAGTAGCCTTTTCTTCTGACATTTTGCCTGCATCTGTGGATCCTCTGAAGATGCTAGTCACAGATGCAGGCAGAATGTCAGGAGAAAATGCTGCTAGAACACTGCCATACAGCCCAAAAACCACACAACACCCTAAGTGTACACAATTTGCCAACTCAGATAGTATTCCATTTGCCTGAAAAAGTGGGCTGCAGTTAAAAAAACAATGGACTTTAAATAAAATATAGCAATATTTATGGTGCTAAAAGCCCTTTAGTTGCTTGCTAAGCTTTTGGAATAAATCCATTAGGAACTGCCACAACAAAGACAAGAATCTGAAGATTGAAGATAGCTACTTTGCACCTTTTGTCCTATTGCCTTCCACTGAGAGTTACAGGGACACGTTTCACTTCCCCCAGGCCTGTTAAACTGGCCAAACCAGATTGTACTTCCAGCTGCAAAATACCTTGGTAAAATACAAATGCAAAGTTCTGTACACAAGATGGAGTTTCAACTACGACAGTCTCTGGGTTACAAACGAAATAGGTTCTGTACATTTGTTCTTAAGATGAAGTTGTATCTAAATCAGAACAAGTATATTTTCTAAGTGTAACTCCAGCTATATATCTATATACATACACACTCATTTGAATAGCATATGGAAGGGTTAACATCCCTGTGGTGTTTGTTTTACTGTCTGTTCAGAAGATTTCACTTCACTCAGTTCCTCTAACAAGTGCATTCTGGAAATTTTGGGTTGTCGTGAAAACAAGGATTCGAGATAAAACTTCAGTGGAGACACCTTTTACCCATGATAACTCTTCAGGAGTGAATTTCCCGTCTGAAGGTAGATTTCCTCTCACTTCCTGTTGTCTCACACTCATTTGTACTTATATGCATTTATGTTCAAAAGCAAAAGCAGTGATATACATTTATACTCAGAAGCGAGTCTAACTGTATTCAGTAAGGTTTACTCCTAGGAAAAGCAAGCATAAGTTGTTGTGGGGTGCCTTCAACTTATTTCCAACTTATGAAAACCCTGTCATACAGTTTCTTGCTATCCTGGTAGGATTTTAGAGAGTTTTCCATTGCCTTCCTCAGAGGGTGAGAGAGTGTGACTTACTCAAGCTCACCCTGTGGTTTTCATGGTGATCAGATTTGAACTCTGATCTCCAGTCTTAATCCAATACCCAAACCACAAGAAGCACTGTAACTTAGTCCTCATTGGCACTGCCATATAGTGCAGTTTGAAACTATGTTATATGGTCAGTATAGACACATATAATGCAGTTTAACTGTATTGAGCTGCAGTTTCAAACTGTATTATATGGCAGTGTAGATATTGTACTAGGAATGAAGTACTACTACCATCTGGCGGCTATGGCTCAGACTGCTATTCAGGAAATAAATGCTCTATTTAGTGTTGACCGTGGTTGGATATAAGAGTTGTCTTGTTACTGTAAAAATATTAGTCTCTACTGTCTCACTAAAGTAATATTGATTTTGCAATGCTCAGATTTTAGCTATGGGGGAAGAATAGCTACAGAAAGTCCAAAGTCAAATCTTTAACGTCTCTGGTGAAAGACTCTCTGCTCTATTTTTCCTTTAACGGCATCAGTTGTCTGGCTGAGTCATGAGCCCTATCAATTTCAAATTGATAAGTTGTTAATGTCCTTCTCTTTGGAGGCCCAGTTACTCCAGTTTTGAAAGGATTTTTTTTTGGAAAGCGACAAAGTCTTCTTTGTTTTGCAAAGCTTTTATCTTAATTTGATATGTTCATAACTGGTGGTGGATATTTTTAATTGCCTGTACGTTTTGTTTTGTTTTTGCCAAAAAAGGCAATATGGTGCAATGGGGTGCACCATATGGTGCTATATTATATTATACCTCACAACCTGTCATAGATGTGGGCGAAACGTCAGGAGAGAATACTTCTGGAATATGGCCATACAGTCCGGAAAACACACAACAACCCTGTGATTCCGGCCATGAAAGCCTTCAACAACGTAACGTAAGAACGTAAGGGTCGAATCCCTACTTGGCCGTGGAAGCCTACTAGGTCAGTTTGGACAAATAAAGGTAGATGGTATTTTTGTTTGGATTTTTATGGTTTCTCACACACAAAATAAGTCCAGTGTTGGGTTGCGAGATCTGTTTCCACATGCGGTGAGCCCTCAAAATGGTGTACAGTGGTCTCTTGATATCCACTGGGGTTTGATTCCAGGACACTATGGGTTCCAAAATCAGTGGTTACTAAAGACCCATCATGTACAATGACATAATAAAATTGTATGCTTTATATAAAATGACAAAATCAAGGTTAGTTTTTGTAATTTTATTTTTTGGAACATTTTCATGCTGTGTATGGTTTGATCAATTGATGCAAATTCCCTGGATATGGAGAGCCAACTGTATCCAAAGTAAAATGCACCTTTAGGGGTATGTATATTTATTATCTGTTTGATATATTGTATCTTTTACATGTTTTCCTGTCCTATTTTGTTCTGCCAACAAGCCAATATGATAGATTAACCTGAGTGGGCAAATTTCAGTGCAAACTACATGGAGATTTGAATTCTGTTTGCTTCTCACAACTAAATTAAGTCACTAACCACAATATGACTTTGGTGTGTTTTTCCTACTAACAGAATACATCCTCCATATAACACAAAATTAACAGGGAAATAAATTATTAATTTACTTAGAAATATGGAACTTTTAAGAAGAAGATATATCCTTGAAATATACAGACTTTCAGAGTTCTAGCATCTGCTGTGGTGTTCCCACTTGAGTTATTTTGCTGCTGTGTGCTTTCAAGACATTTCTGATTTATGGCAACCCCAAAGCAAACCAGGGATTTTTGGGAAAGATTTGTTCTGAGGGGGTTTACTTATTATGCCTTCTTCTTTTGAGACTGGATGTTAGGGATTCCTCTTCTTCAGAAGAGGAAGGGGAGCAGGAAAGTGTTCATGAATCTGAGGTTGAGTTGGAATCTGAGGAGGAGATTTTGCAAGTACCCACATTTCAGGAGAGGCGAAAGGAAATAGAGCAGAGACGTCGTTCGGCTAGAATAGCTCCCAGGAATGCAGCTGAGTAATTAGGAACTGCCCTAGCAGCTGTGAGGGGACTCAGGGCTATAAAGCAGAAGCAGGTGCAGCCAGCTCTTGCTGGTAACAAACTGACTCTAATGCCTAAGCCTTCACTCCCCGTGTGCCTGCTTTGAGTCTGCCTCTGAGAAACTGCTCCTAAGGATTTATTGCTGTTTCTTTGTCTGAAGTAAGACTGCTATTTGATTTGGGAATTTATCAGAGACTAAGAACTGTGTTTGCCCCAAGACTTCCCTGCTTCTTTTTGCATTATTCCACTGAGTGTGCTGTACTTTATGTTTTGCTGAAATAATGCAGTTTTCATTAACTTACTACAGTGTTTTAAGGCTGTTCTTGAAAGACAAAACATGACACTGAGGCCCCTTCCACAAAGTTGTATAAAATTATTTATTTGTTATTTATTTCCAATATTTATATCCCGCCCTTCTCACCCGAAGAGACTCAGGGCGGCTTACAACACTTGCACAATTAAGTGCCTATACAAAATCAATCAACAATTGATTTAGTTAAAAACTATTAAATACAATATAAAATTACAGTATATAAATTTTAAAAATACGTATGCTCAGATCCGTTCGTCCGAAAACCTCGTGCTTTATCCCTAAGTCAGTCCGTATCATCTTTATCGTTTATTCGTTAAAAGCCTGGGCACATAGCCATGTTTTCAGGGCTCTTCTAAAGCCCAAAAGAGTTGGAACTTGAATTGAATCAGTTCCAACTGGATTATATGGCAGTGTAGACTCAGGGCCTTTCTACACAGCCATATATTCCAGAATATCAAGGCAGAAAATCCCACAATTTTTGCTTTGAACTGGATTATCTGAGTCCACACTGCCATATAGCCTAGTTCAAAGCAGATAATGTGGGATTTTATTCAGCTGTGTGGAAGGGGCCTCAGATAACTCAGTTCAAAGCAGATATTGTGGATTATCTGCCTTGATATTCTGGGTTATATTGCTGTGTGGAAGGGTTTTAAGAGAGAGTGATTCACCCAAGGTCATTCAGGCCCCCTCCACACAACTGAATAAAAACCCAAATTTTCTCTTTGAACTGGGATATATGGCAGTGTGGACTCAGATAACCCAGTTCAAAACAGATTGTGCGATTTTCTGCCTTGATATTGTGGGATATATGGCTGTGTGGAAGAGCCCTTAATGGGTTTCCAGGCCTAAACAGAGAATTGAACCCTGGTTGTCAGAGATGTAGAACATCACATCCAAGATCCTGTTTCCACAAACTTCTATAACAGTTAATAGATGAAGTAGCATGGATCCCTTCATACGACACAAACAGCCTTCCGCCTCTTGTCTGTGAAATGTTTCATAAATGTGAGGAAATGCAGGAAGCTGAGTCCTGGAGAAATCATCCCCATGAGCTTATGACTGCCATTTATTTCCAAAGGGATATGTGCCCGGAGACTGGGTGCAGTTATTTTCCAATACCGTTCTATGTGGGACACTTGCCTTTGCAGATCATCCAATCTACTAGACTGGATGTCCATCTGTCAGGAATACTTAGATTGTGTGTTCCTACATGGCAGAGGGGGGCTCTGGTGGCACAGTGTGTTAAAGCGCTGAGCTTCTGAACTTGCGGACCAAAAGGTCCCAGGTTCAAATCCCAGGAGCAGAATGAGCGCACACTGTTAGCCCCAGCGTCTACCAACCTAGCAGTTTGAAAATATGCACATGTGAGTAGATCAATAGGTACCGCTCCGGTGGGAAGGTAACAGCGCTCCATGTAGTCATGCCGGCCACATGACCTTGGAGGTATCTACGGACAACGCTGGCTCTTCGGCTTAGACATGGAGATGAGCACCAACCCCCAGAATCAGACATGACTGGACTTAACGTCAGGGGAAACCTTTACCTTTACCTTACAT
Organism: Anolis carolinensis; assembly: GCF_035594765.1. NCBI lineage: Eukaryota > Metazoa > Chordata > Lepidosauria > Squamata > Anolidae > Anolis > Anolis carolinensis. The sequence continues at coordinate 205,319,940 of NC_085842.1, read as the reverse complement.
GGCAGACGGTGGTTGCACTGGGTGACCCTTGGGGTTTCTTCCAACTGTATGATTCTGATGTCCCAGTCCTCTCAGGGACTCTTGCCTTTGGAGATCCACTAGACTGGATGTCCATCTGTCAGGAATGCTTAAATTGTGTGTTCCTACATGGCAGAAGGTGGTTGCACTGGGTGGCCCTTGGGATTTCTTTCAACTACAGTAGAGTCTCACTTATCCAACATTCACTTATCCAACGTTCTGGATTATCCAACGCATTTTTGTAGTCAATGTTTTCAATACATTGTGATATTTTGGTGCTAAATTCGTAAATACAGTAATTGCTACGTAGCATTACTGCGTATTGAACTACTTTTTCTGTCAAATTTATTTTATAACATGATGTTTTGGTGTTTAATTTGTAAAATCATAACCTAATTTGGTGTTTAATAGGCTTCTCCTTAATCTCTCCTTATTATCCAACATATTCGCTTATCCAACATTCTGCTGGCCCATTTATGTTGGATAAGTGAGAGACTACTGTATATGATTCTGATGTCCCAGTTCTCTCAGGGACTCTTGCCTTTGGAGATGGTCCAAACCACTAGACTGGATGTTCATCTGTCAGGAATGCTTAGATTGTGTGTTCCTACATGGCAGGAGGTGGTTGCACTGGGTGGCCCTTGGGGTTTCTTCCAACTATATGATTCTGATGTCCCAGTTCTCTTAGGGACTCTTGCCTTTGGAGATGGTGCAACCACGAGACTGGATGTCCATCTGTCAGAAATGCTTTGATCGTGTGTTCCTACATGGCAGAAGGGGGTTGCACTGGGTGGCCCTTGGGACCTCTCCCAACCTTATGATGTCCCTCCTGGACGCTTTCCTTTGCAGATTGTCCAATCCAGTAGATTTGATGGCCATCTGTCGGGGGTGTTTTGATTGTGCTTTTCTTGCATGGCAGAAGGGGGTTTCACTGGGTGGCCCTTGGGATCTCTTCCAACCTTATGATGTCCCTCCTGGACGCTTTCCTTCGCAGATGGTCAAATCCACTAGATTTGATGGCCATCTGTCGGGGGTGTTTTGATTGTGCTTTTCTTGCATGGCAGAAGGGGGTTGTACTGGGTGGCCCTTGGGACCTCTTCCAACTCTAGGGTTCTGTAATTCTAACCCGCTGAAATGAATGGGACTTTTTTTCTTTTTCTCTCTCTCCCTCTCTCCCTCCCTCCCTCCCTTTCTTTCTTTCTTTCTTGCTTTCCTGCTCTTTTCCTCCGCCTCTCTTCCTTTGGAAGCTCTCTATGACCCGGACGCCTGTGCGCGCTGGAGCTCGTGGGAGTGGCTCCTTTCCTCGGGTGTTTTCCTGCCTCCATCGTGGGGCCAGCGGATGGGATGCGGTGAGAGAAGGTAAGGAAAGGGGGGGGGGGGAGAATCCAGGTTCTTTTGGAGGGAGGAGGGAGGGAGGGGGAAAGTTTAGCCGCGTAGTCCTTCCTTCCCCTTGGCTTTGGGTAGGGACAGGAAAAGAGCAGGATGCACGCGTGGGGTGGGCTGCAGAGAGAGAGAGGGAGACCCACTTTGGGTGGCTGTCTTGTCTGCTTGTGGTTGTGCTGCTTTATCGAGGAATACCACCCCCCCTCTAGAAAATGTAGGTCGTGCAACACACACACACCCCTGTGCCCAACCCTGCTTTTGTTACAGTCCTTTTGGCATTCCTGCTGAAGTCTTTTTTGATTTAACGTGGGAAATGATACCTTTTCAAATCCTGCATTGCCTCTTTGTGTCTCAGAGCAGAAAGCACAGCCTGGGATGAGATCAGGAAAATGCTTTGAGGGGTAGAGAACACAAATGCAAGAAGGGTAATTAATAGAATTAGACGAGACCACAAAAGCCAACTCCATTCAGTTGTACACCTGAAGGAGTTTAGGATCTGCCTGATGAGTCGGATCATAGTTTTCCAAACATTCCATGTTGGTGACACACTTTCCTGGCATGCATCATTTCGCGACGCCGTCGTTCAGTTTTACTCGCAAACTGGAGGCTAAACTAACCACTTAGGCCCCTTCCACACCGCTGTAAATAATAATAATACAGTAGAGACTCGCTTATCCAACGTAAACGGGCCGGCAGAACATTGGATAAGCGAATATGTTGAATAATAAGGAGAGATTAAGGAAAAGCCTATTAAACATCAAATTAGGTTATGATTTTACAAATTAAGCACCAAAACATCATGTTATACAACAAATTTGGCAGAAAAAGTAGTTCAATATGCAGTAATGCTATGTAGTAATTACTGTATTTAGGAATTTAGCACCAAAATATCACGATGTATTGAAAACATTCACTACAAAAATGTGTTGGATAATCCAGAACGTTGGATAAGTGAGACTCTACTGTAATAATAATAATATACTTTGTTTATAACCGACCCTATCTCCCTGCTGGCACAGTGTGTTAAAGCGCTGAGCTGCTGAACTTGCGGACCAAAAGGTTCCAGGTTCAAATCCCGGGAGCGGAATGAGCGCCCACTGTTAGCCCCAGCTTCTGCCAACCTAGCAGTTCGAAAACATGCCAATGTGAGTAGATCAATAGGTACTGCTCCAGCGGGAAGGTAACGGCGCTCCATGCAGTCATGCTGGCCACATGACTTTGGAGGTGTGTACAGACAACGCCGGCTCTTCGGCTTAGAAATGAAGATGAGCACCAACCACCAGAGTCGGTCACGACTGGACTTAACGTCAGGGAAAAACCTTTAACTTTACCTTTATCTCCCTGAGGGGACATTGAACTGGATTATATGGCAGTGTGGACTCAGATAATTCGGTTCAAATAATAATAATAATACTCCTGACCTCACGATCGTGTTAAAAGACAAAGTATTAATTGTCGATGTCACTATCCCAGGTGATGGCAGGATTGAGGAGAAACAACTGGAAACGTTGACACGATATGAGGATTTAAAGATCGAACTACAAAGACTCTGGCACAAGCCAGTCAAGGTGGTCCCAGTGGTGATCGGCACACTGGGTGCAGTGCCTAAAGGCCTTGGCCTACACTTAAACACAATCGGTGCTGACAAAATTACTATCTGCCAGCTGCAGAAGGCCACCTTACTGGGATCTGCTCGCATTATTCGCCGATACATCACACAGTCCTAGACACTTGGGAAGTGTCCGATTTGTGATCCAATACAACAGCCAGCAGAGTGTCTGCTGTGGATTCATCTTGTTGTGTTTGTAATAATAATAATAATAATAATAATAATAATAATAATAATACTTTATTTATATACTGCTCTATCTCCTCAAGGAACTCAAGGCGGTTTCCAACATAACAGAAAACCATACAACAACATAAAACCATATAGCAACTAAACATAATACAATAATGAACATAAGTGCACAAGACATACAAATCAATCAGTTAACACAGACTTAAGAACTAATGACAGAATACTCCATCAACAAACCAAGATACAGTAATCAGAGTTGTGGATTATCTGCCTTGATATTCTGGGTTATATGGCTGTGTGGAAGGGCCCTTAGAAGAGCTACGGACACATGCACAAATTTATTTATTTATTTCCAATATTTCTATCCTGCTCTTCTCACCCGAAGGAACTCAGGGCGGCGTACAATTGGCAACAATTGGATGCCGACACATAATTAAAATCAAACAGCATTTAAAATCTATTACAAACAATTAAATACAGTATAAAATCTAAAACATATGGTTAAAATCCGTTCATCCAATATCCTCGTGCTTTAGCCATACATCAGTCCGGGTCATCTTTGTCGTTTATTCATTAAAAGCCTGAGCACATAGCCATGTTTTTAGGGCTTTTCTAAAACTCAAAAGGGTTGGGGCTTGCACAGCCAGGGAGCCACCACCGAAATGGTCATCATGAAATGTATGAGGGCACAATGTATCTCATGAAAAACGTTCATTTTTATATATACAGTGTGTGTGTGTGTGTATAAAGATATGATTTGTAAGATAACATATTTTCAAGATTTTTATCGTATCAGAAGTTACTTGAGAGCATACTGCAAGTCGCTTCTGGTGTGAGAGAATTGGCAATCTACAGAGACATTGCCCAAGGAACGCCCAGATGTGTTACCATCCTGCTGAGATTCGAACCAGCAACTTTTAGGTCACACTGCAGCTGGCATGCTTAACATATCACGACACACAGTTTGGAAATTGGTAATATAATACAACACAAGTGTATTTAAATATATAATTTCTGATGTTCTAATCCTGTCTGCAAAATGCTGAAAGAGCTCTGGCTTGTATATTTATAATGATAATAGTATAATAATAACAATATGATAATAATAGCAATAATAAAAATAATGATCATGAATTTATTAACCGCCTCTTCCTGTGGCTTGATATTTGGATCAAGCAGGCAAGCTGCGGAGAGATCCCAAATATTCAGTGCTAATCAAGGCGGCCAGTTGCAACATTCACACTTGCCTCCAATAGGCAAGAGTCCTTTCTCCCACCCTGAACATTATTCCACAGATACATAAACCCCACTTGCCTAGTCTCCAACAGATCTCACAACCTCTGAGGATGCCAGCCATAGATGTGGGCAAAACATCAGGAGAGATTGCTTCAGGAACATGGCCATACAGCCCGGAAAACTCACAGCAACCCAGATCCCAAATAGTTTCTGTATAGTAAAAGTGTTGCTGCTAAGGTGTTTGAACAGAATTTTCAGGAGATGCAATATGTGTTTTATCTAGATTGTTATATTTTAAATCTGTTTTTGCTCTAATGTTTTGCTTGTATTGTTTTTAGTGTTTTGTGGGCATTTTGCCCCATATGTAAGCTGCCCCAAGTCCCTTTGGGAAGATAGTGGCAGAGTATAAGAATAAAGTTGTTGTTGTTGTTGTTGTTGTTGTTGTTGTTGTTGTTATTCTGAGTGAGGGAAGTCCATACAAGTTGTGCTGCTAAAGCAGGGGATTTCCTCCTCTCTCCCCCTCCCTTGTCTTGTCCAGACAGCTTTGACTGCATCTACACTGCCCTATATCCTAGGACCAGATCCCAGATTATCAGCTTTGACCTGGAATATATGAGTCTACACTGCCAGATAATCTGGGATCAGAACGTGGGACATAGGGCAGAGTAGATCCAGCCTGAGCAAGCCCTCTCTCAGCCGTCCATGCCAAACCTTCTCTGGTCAAAGCTTGCCAGGAAAACCTCATTACAGGTTTGCTTTCGGATAAGTCAGAAATGACTTGAAGGCACACAACAGCCACTTTCTAATGCCTCATTGGAAGTGCATCTGGAACCAGAATGTCATTTGCAATCAGTTCAGAAGATAAAGATATAATCTTGTACAACTAGCCTCAGAGACTGGAAGAAAAGGACGGACTCTTGTGCCTTATAAATTAATTAGACTTTAAGACACCACTAGGCACTCAATTATTTTGGATAGAAGATTTCGAGGCTTTCTGTAAGTTACACCATGAGCAGTTGGAAGATGATGTATTTAAAAGAAGAATCTGATGTATAGACTCATTGATTTGCCCAGATGACTCATCTACATAATGTTTTCTGCTTGCACACCTCCTCCTACCATATGTCATGTGAACCCACATTGGTCTTAAACTCTGGAATGAATTTGTCTGTGAATGTATGTGGGCAGTTCATTTGCAGTGAGAGGGACCTGGTTGCTGCCAGGAGGCATTTTAAGGGAAGAACCAAATGGTCCTTTGTAGGCATGGGCAAACATCGACCTTCCAGGTGTTTTGGACTTCAACTCCCAGAAATCCCAGCCAGCTTACTGCTGTTAGGAATTGAAGTCCAAAACACTTGGGGGGGGGGGGGCAAAGTTTGCCCATGCCTGCTTTAGAGACTCTCTGATATAATGCAGGAGTCCTTACATTGGTGAGCCAAACAATAGGCAGACATTATTTCTTTTCACTAATATCTGCTTCATCTTCTTTAAAGTGTTCTCAACCTGACACAGGACTTGGCTGGAAGGACTGAAGTTTTATTTATTTTTGCATAGGGCATTTTCAGAAGCCAGGATGAAGGGAGAAAGGATAAGATCATCTACATAAAATGCCAATGTAACTCCTCTTATTTCTGCCTCTAACACCCCTGCTCTCACCATGCATGTGTCCATGTATAGTTGTGTGTCTTCAAGTCATTTCTGACTCATGACAATCCTATCACAGAGTCTTCTTAGCAAGATTGTGTTTGCCTTCCTCTGAGGCTGAGAGAGTGTGATGTGCCAAAGTCACCCATTGAGTTTCCATGGCTGAGCAAGAATGGTCTCCGTAGTCCTACTCCAACGTTCAAGCCACCACACTTGCTAGTTCTCATATAGGCATTGATACTGCAGATACATTAACAAGAGATGATACTTTACATTTTTATTATCAAGTGTCAGGCTGTTCAAAAGAGAGAGGAGAACATTTTGCATCACACATAACAACATGGACAAGACACCGAATTACGTTGGAAGACTGAATCCAAACCTCAAAATTTCAAAACTTGAGTTTTACCTGATGTATACATTTATACATTGGCACACACACATGGCTCAGGTTTAACATAGCTTCCCCAAGTTAATGCCCTCCAGATAAGTTGGACTATATTCCCCATCATCCCCAGCTAGCATTGCAAAGGAGTATGTAAGCCTGTGATAATTAGGATTTTAAAGCAGCATGTCTTGAGTTGGAAAATCTGGGGCCCCTTCTACTTCTATATCTGAGGACCTGATTCCAGATTATATGGCAGTGGAGACCCATATAATCCAGTTCAAAGCAGATAATCTGGGATCAGACCCTGGCATATAGGAGAGTATACATCCAGCCTGGGGCTGGATCCAGTTTGAACTGCACTGTATCATCAGTGTAAGGTAAAGGTAAAGGTTTCCCCTGACATTAAGTCTAGCTGCATCTAACTTTGGGGGTTGGTGCTCATCTCCATTTCTAAGACGAAGAGCTGGCATTGTCTGTAGACACCTGTGTGGCCGGCATGACTGCAGGGAGCGCCATTACCTTCCCACCAGAGCAGTAGCTATTGGTCTACTCACATTTGCATGTTTTTGAATTGCTAGGTTGGCAGCAGTCAGCAAGTTCAGCAGCTCAGAGGTTTAACTTGCTACGACACTGGGGGCTCCCAGTATCATCAGTGTAGAGACCTATATAATGTAGTTTAACTACACTGGGTCTATACTACCCACATAATGCAGCTCCAGACTGCATTATATAGCAGCAGGGTACATCGAGCCTGGATTGGTGTTTGTAACATAGCATTGCTGTCTATATGAACTTGAAGGCAGTAATTAAGGCATAACGATCCCCTCTTAACCCAATTTTCCTCAAAAGCGTTTTTCTTAAAATTGCAGTACATGTTGGAGAACGTTTAGACTTAATAGCCATCTTGAGAGTGCTTGTGCAAAGAGGCAGGACAAAAATAGTTAAACTAGACACATTGGATAAATTATATTCTATTGTTATGCTACTTGAAGAGAATCAGTTTGTGTGCTATTGGCTGCTTGTCCACAGTGAGTTTCTAGAAAAGTAAGAAATTGTTACGATCAATGTTCCCAAATGTGGAGTGTGTTTCTAAAAGGTACCAAACCCATCTGAACAAATTATCCAGGAATTAAAAAATGTGCTGGGGATAAGCATCTTTTTGCTATATAGTGCAGTTTTCCAAGACTTGTACCAAAGTGATTTGATACGTTTTTACAGTTTTGATCTGTACATAATATTCTACTCCAAGCCAACAATATGCTGCCATCTAGAACTATTTTTTCCAATTGTTTGGAATTGTTACCATTTTGGCAACAAACTCTACAAATATGCCGCTCATCCCTGGCATATTTGACCTCCATATCAGGGCATGTGACCCTGTGTAATTCTGGCCTGCTCGATGACCCACCGATTGTGCCACTCTGCACTTTGTTATTGAAGACAGCCAGCTTATTCTCAGGTTCTTAGGACATTTTATAATTCTTACAATTTCTACTGGAATTTTACGTGTATTGTTGTTTTTATACTTATGTCATGTATTTATACTTGTGTATTGTTGTACATATGTGGCACTTGCAGAGCTGTTGTGAGTTGCCCCAAGTCCTCTCGGGAAGATGGTGACAGAGTAAAAATAAAGGTATTATTTATTATTATTATGAGATAGCGTAAGAAGCAAAGTTCAATTGCATTCATTTCACAGAGGACAAGGCAGTTTTTCTTGAACCAAGTTTGTCTGTTAGTTTGTTTTTTTCAGTTTCACTGAAAAGCTTCTCTGTCTATATTAAAAGAGAGCAGGCCAGTAAACACTGAATATGTAAACTTTAGAATGATGCATACCTCTGTGGGAGTACTATACAAAAGTGAGATGGATGTTTTGTCATTTAAAAGTAGACACAAACAGAAGTTTATTCAGGTGGAAATGGCTCTTTTTGGATCACTTATCCTGTTGTGCTTTATGCTGAATTATCTTTAACCCTCTCTGGTATTATCCTTGTTTGAAAAGTGGCTGGATTTAAAGAAAGCTCTTAGGTTTGTTCAGCCTAATTCAACTGATAGTCACAGACTGTTCAGCATTTTTGAAAATATAATGTACTACATGCAGGAACATCATTTTCCTTCTACTGTGGATATTTGTAAAGTGCCAAGTCACAGAGAGAAAATTGCCATTTAAAATACATTCATCTCATGAGAGGTGTTGTGGGAGTTGAGATCCTGCAGGAAGCCTCATTCTGAAAATAGATCAAAATGGATATGCACCTTTATTCACGCCTAGCTCTCCTCAGTCCCTTGCATTGGAGCTAAATTCATTATAGAACTGGTGGGTTTTATCTGAATGGGTGTGTGGGTGAGAGACATAAATAGATACAGCTTGTAAATGTTTGCTAGTGTAGCTCTCATTGAAAGCTATCTTTGGCCCCATCTACACTGCCATATAAAATCCAGATTATCTGCTCAGAACTGGATTATATAGTAGTGTAGATTCATATAATCCAGTTCAAATTTGATAATCTGGATTATCTGCTTGGATAATATGGTTTGTATGGCAGTGTAGAAGGGCCTAAGAGCCTTCCACACAGCCATATAACCCAGAATATCAAGGCAGATAATCCACAATATCTGCTTTGAACTAGGTTATCTGAGTGCATACTGTCATATAACCCAGTTCAAAGCAGATAATGTGGGATTTTATATGGCTGTGTGGAAGGGGCCTTAGAATCATAGAGTTGGAAGAGATCACAAGAACCATGCAGTCCAACCCCCTGCCATGCAGAAAAATACAACAGAAGCAGCCCTGAAAGATGGCCATCCAGCCTCTGCTTGAAAACCTTCTGAAAAAGAAACTCCGCCATGCTTCGGGGCAGTGTGATCCACTTCTGAGCAACTCTTATCATCAAAAAGTTGTTCCTAATGTTTAGGTGGAATCTCATTTCTTGAGATTTGAATTCCTTGCTCTGTGTCCGTCATCTCGAGAGCAGTAGAAACAAAGCTTGTCCACTCCGCACCATGACAATATTTAAACATGGCTATCCTGTCCCCACTCAGCCTTTTTTTCTCCTTGAAATACAGTACTGTGTGGCCCAAGGGCTTCATACGGAGTTTGGTTCTACAATCTCTGCCTACCCGCTTTTATTGAAGATGAAAAATGTCTATTATTGTATGGTACGGAGCAAGAGGAGCAAATGTACTTCCACTGTTACAAAAGAAGATTCTAGTTAATATTTTTTTATTACATTTCTATTCATTCTGTTACAAGAAAAAAAATCTTTACAATTCATATAATTAATTCTTTTCCTTCCCCCAGTGTGCTACCAGTTGTGCTCCCCATCACCGGAGTCCATTTCTTTATAGTCCCACTGTTACAAAAGAAGATTCAAAGTGCAGTTTGACACCTGTTTAACTCCATTATGGGCCCTTCTATGTAATACGACGACGACTACTACTACTACTACTACTACTACTACTACTACTACTACTAATAATAATAATAACAACTTTATTTTTGTATCTTGCCTCCATCTCCCTGAGCGAACTCAGGGCGGCTTACATGGAGAGAAGCCCAAACAACATAGTTAAAATGTAACACATTAAAATTCATAAACAGCATTATAAAACAATATAAAAACAATGACATGGCACAGTATAAAACAGCCATATAACATAGTCATATAACCCAGAATATCAAGGCAGATAATCTACAATGTCTGCTTTGAACTGGGTTATCTGAGTCCACAGTGCCATATATCCAGTTCAAGATGAATTTTATACAGCTGTGTGGAAGGGGCCTTAAACCGCTATGGGTCAACGCTATGTAATCCTGGGATTTATACAAGTAGTTTGGGGTTTTTTATCGTGTCAGAAGCAACTTGAGAACATACTTCAAATAGCTTCTAATGTGAGAGAATTGGCTGTCTACAGAGATGTTGCCCAGGGGACACTTGAATGTGTTACTGAGAGGCTTCTCTCCTGTCCCTGCAAGCTAGAGCTGACAGGCGGGAGCTCACCCCAGATCACAGATTCGAACCGGCAACTTTCGGGTCAGCAACTCAATCTTCAGGTCAGCAGTCCAGCCAGCACAAGAGTTTAACCCATTGCTCCACCACAGCTCCTGAGTAGTTTGATGAGGCACCAGCACTCTTTGGCAGAGGAGGCTAAAGGCCTTGTGAAACTACAACTCCCATGATTGAGTTAAAGCATAGTCAAAGATAGGCTTCACTATTATCCACCATTCCAAACACCCATGCGGGGTCTGGAAACATTTTCCCCCATGGATACTGGGGTTGTAATGTAATAGAAAAGAAATTGGGGAGGAGGGGAAGAAAAGTGTGTGTTACCTTCTTATTTGCCTGACCGGTTAAACGAAGAAACAAAGCAGAGTGGGATTTTTTTTTTATAATTGCAAGCATACAGTCCATCCTCCCCATTTGTGGATATGGATACTTGTGAATGCAATTAAAACGTTCTCTCTAGGAATCTCTGTGTCCTACAGTGCAATTTTATAGTGAAATTCTGGCCAAAGGGTCAGGTTGAAGGACCTAGAGATTCCTAAAGAGAACATCTTTCAAGGAATCTCAAGGTCATCCAGTTCAATTCTGTGGTCAGGCTTTGGTATTTTAATTTTTTTCCCAGTTTTCACTTTTGTAAGGGTTCCTGTGCCCCTAACACAGTGGTTCCCAACCTTTTTTTGACCAGAGACCACTCTCCAACATTAGTACCGAAAAGGTTACAAATCAGTTTTTGGTCAACTTTAGATTTGGTTTGGTTATTTGGGGTGCTGATTCAGAAAATTGCATCGGATAGACCACATCAGCTCCAGTTGCTGATCCAGAACATATGCCATCCAATTGTTGCCATCTGCTTGCACACAGAAAACCATATTTAATCATCTAGATCTGATGTGGTCTATCCAATCCAATTTTCTGAATCAGCACCCCAAATAACCTCAGGAACAGGCCTAAAAACAAAGACCCCAAGAATTTTTTTTCCGGTTGGGCTGTGTTATTATCCGTAGTAGTAATGGTGAGGCCATGGACCATATTTTAGTTCTTGCAGACTACTGGTGGTCTATGGACCACAGGCTGGGAACCACTACCCTAACGCCAACCAACGTGGAGAGCTGATTGTATTCTTGTAGAAAGTTGGTGTTTTTCTTGATGCTTATCGTTGTGTTTCACATGAACAGGTGGCAATGGAGATCAACGGCCTCCCGCTGGAGCTCTGGCGCTTGATACTGTCTTACTTGCGCCTTCCTGACCTCGGCCGGTGCAGCTTGGTGTGCAGGGCCTGGTATGAACTCATCCTCAGCTTGGACAACACCCGATGGCGGCAACTATGCCTTGGTTGCATTGAGTGCCGTCACCCAAACTGGCCCAACCAGCCAGACGTTGAGCCTTGGTCCTGGAGGGAAGCCTTCAAGCAACATTATCTAGCCTCGAAAACCTGGACCAAAAACAGCCAAGACTTTGAGTCCTCTAACTGCTTCTATTTGTTCAGGAGGAAAAAGGACCGCCGTGTACTTTGCGTGGGGCCCGGTTGTGAGTTTGACAACCTAAGGAGTGCCTTGCTCTCGGCAAGTGCTTATGACAGAATTGTGCTCTTGCCTGGAGTGTATGAGGAGCAGAGTGAGATTTTCCTCAAGGCCCCGGTGGAAATTATGGGGAAGGGCAAGCTCGGTGATGTGGCCCTCCTGGTGAGCTTTGACCAGCACTGTCCCACCATGCGGTTGTGCAATTTGATCTTCATGCCAGCTTGGTTCACACCCGTTGTCTATAAGGTGAGTGTAAATGTATTTGAGAGTCCAGTTTATGTCACAAAGCTGGAGTTTTGTTAAGTGTAGCGGAGTGGAGGTGGATCGATTTGAAGCAAATGGGGCAATTCAGTCATAGGTTCTCTGGTGACTGAGAGCAGCCCACACCAGCATATAGGAACAAAGTCCCATGTTTTTCTTGAATGCAAGGATATACAGTGATGGAAATACACACATTTTTTTTGGCTGAAATCGGATTTTAAGCACACCTTTTTAACATGTGTTTTTCAACCATTAATGAGATCCAATTCACATTTTCGGAAAACGTCATGTAGCCACTCCACTCCCCTTTTATTCCAGTTTCTTATGCATTTTAGGGCCTGTGTAGAAGGGCCCATAGACATCAAGTGGATGATGGCTGCCATAGGAATTGAACAAGAGCTGCCTAAGAGAATTAAAAACGGTCCCTTCTCTCCATTAAAATGCTGTTTAAAACTCATTGATGTACTCTAGTTTATGGGGAGTAGGATTAGCACTTTACTAAACATTCTGATAATTGATATCTATCTCAGCCCTGTTGGCTTGCCACTTCATTGCCATATACTTTTAACGTTTTAATTGTTTATTATTATTAGATTTATTAGTTAAACGTGCTCCAAATGTTTTATTTGTATACCTAAATTTGAATTTTGTTATCTTTGAGTTGTTTTATAAGTACACGTCGATGTTGTTTATTTTATTGTTTATGATTTGATCTGTTTTGTTATGTTTTGTTGGCAATGAATGTTTAATCATATAAACTATAAGCCAGTATTTCCTATATATGCTATAGTTATAGAACATTCAATATACACATAAGGATTATAGAGATTCAAAATATACTAAATGCTTCAAAATACACGTCTCTAAACCAAAATATAATCAATGTGTTACAAACACACATACATTCATAGAGTGCAGAACTCTTATATTAAGGGTTTGTGAGTCCAATGATATTAGATTACATTCCTGGTTATAGTGGCCTCTTGCCTTTGCATTTCGGGGAATCCCTTCTCTGTATTGGCAATGAATGTTTGCCAATTGGGGAAATGTTGTATTGATATGTCTTGAGATGTTTGGTAGTGTAAACTGGGTTGATCTGACTGTATTGTTTCTCTTTAGACAACCTCCGGTCACGTCCAGTTTGACAACTGCAACTTTGAGAACAGTCAGCTGCAGATTCATGCCCCAGGAACCTGCCAGGTCAAATTCTGCACCTTCAACCAGTCCAGCATCAATGTCCACAGCGTGGCCATCTGCCTCCTGGAAAACTGCGAGTTTGTTGGGAGTGAAAATGCCTCCGTGACGGTAGAAGGCTGCCCATCTTTGGACAGGAACTGGGCCTGCAAACACTTGTCCATGTTGGCAAAATCACGTTCTGTGTTGCTGCAGACGTCAGAGGCACCGTTTTGTAACATGACGAAGTTGGAAAGCCAGGGGCATCTACCGATAAGGAACACGAGGACCTGTGAGATTGTGGTGGGTGAGGACCTGGGTAATATATTCCCTGCTTCACAGACTCAAGGGATACCAAAGAGAGGATGTGAGAAGGAGAGTGATGTCATTGGAAATCCTAGTATGATGCACAAGGAGGAAGCTGTGACGATAGATACAGATTCCAGTGACAGCGAACTGAGCATAAGCAGTGAGAATGAGGACGATGATGAGTCAGTCTACAAACTGCCTTACCAGGCTCACAGCCTGAGTCACATGTTGGCCAAAGTTATTCATGGCAGGTTGCAAACCAATGGGTTAACAGCCCTCCAAAATGACTATGAGCTGAAAACTCTGCCTCAGGAGCTGCAGAAGGACAAGGAGTCTCAGTCGCTTGCCAGTGCAGTGCAAGGGTGCCTCATTCAGAAGTGCCTTTTCAGAGATGGAAAGGGTGGCATCTTTGTTTGCTCCCAGGGGCAAGCTAGAGTGGAGGGGAGCATCTTCAGGAACCTGACCTATGCAGTGCGATGCATACAAAACAGTAAGGTGCCGTAAAAGATGGGGAATGATCTCTTGTGCCATGGTTCAACCTGTAATGTGCTTAGCTGTGCTTTTCCCTTTCAGATTGGCGTTCCAAAAGCTTTGTGGTTTGAACCTATAAATACTGTGAATATTTAATGTCTCCTTGACCGCATTTTAAAAAGGATTCAGCAGATAAGATATAAGCTAATGATTTTGGATGTTTTAAAGTTGGATTCCACAACCTTGAAAAATGATGTAAATTAAACTAAGACCCCTTCCACACTGCCCTATATCCCAGGATCTGAACCCAGATTACCTTTTTATCCCAGATTATCTGGCATTGGAGACTTGTATTATCCAGTTTAAAGCAGATAATCTGGGATCAGATCCTGGGATATAGAGCAGGGTAGAAGGAGCCGAAGGCCCCTTCCACACAGCTGTATAAAATCCACATTGAACTGGATTATATGGCAGTGTGGACTCACATAACCCAGTTCAAAGCAGATATTGTGGATTGTCTAACTTGATATTTTGGCTGTGTGGAAGGGCCCAAAGGTGCATGCTTAATTTCTCTGATTTCCCTTAATTTTGCTAAGGGTCAGGAAGCTTCCTGATTTTGAAACATATGGGGAAGGGTGAACAAATTGCTCTCACGTTTCATTTTGTTTTCAAAAAAGCAAGAGTGCCTATTTATTTATTTAGGAGGATATGCATCAAAAACATCTCTGATTTGCTGTTGGGTAAGACTTGCAATAGGAGCCCCGGTGGCGAAGTGTGTTAAAGCACTGAGCTGCTGAACTTGCAGACCGAAAGGTCCCAGGTTCAAATCCTGGGAGCGGAGTGAGTGCCCGCTGTTGCTCCAGCTTTTGCCAACCTAGCAGTTCGAAAACATGCCAATGTGAGTAGATCAATAGGTACCGCTCTGCGGGAAGGTAACGGCGCTCCATGCAGTCATGCCGGCCACATGACCTTGGAGGTGTCTACGGACAACGCTGGCTTTTCGGCTTAGAAATGGAGATGAGCACCAACCCCCAGAGTCAGTCATGACTGGACTTCACGTCAGGGGAAACCTTTACCTTTACCTTTTAAGACTTGCAATGGTCAAATAGATGGGGCTTTAATGCTTTTCACAAGGCTCACAAAAGAGGCCTTTATATGTGAGGTTGTATAGTGTTCAAGAACTGAAAAAGGGGAAGATTTCTATGAATTGTCTTGTGGGCCAAGCAGTGCTTCATTTTTTAAACATTTCTTGGCAATATCAAAAGGGCTGAAAGTAAACTGAGATAGGGCATTTTTCAGTCTGAGATTCTTGTGCTAGGAGGAAATTTAGCTTTCAAGTGAAGCATTAAGTAGGAGTTTGTGTGCCATTTGTTGCATCATCCTTGTTCCCAGGTGAAAGGCTTTGTGATTACATCTTTATTTTTCTAAGGAGTCTTCAGCCTTGCCTTTCCAAGTCAATAATTTGCTGCTCTCTCGCTTCAAAGGGAAGAGGAAAAGGGCGTCAGGAGAGAGAATGTCTCTAGGCTGTTTAATAGATGCTTCAGGCTGAAATGGAGGCTTTGTTTACATGAGTGTATGCTTTAGCAATTGGATCCTTATTTGTTTTGTTCTGGTTTGCTGAGTCTACAAGACTTGCAAGAGGGGAGACGTGAGAGAAATGGCGATCCCTGTTTCATTAATTAAGAATTTCTGAAGTGTGGGATAGGTGAGCCTTACTCTCAAGTGAGCATGTAAGGCCGAGGTAAAAATGAATGGCTAAGCACAAAATGGAACAGAATTCTTGTACGTATAGTAGCTATGTTCAGAGCTGTGTTACACTGCAGGAGTTCTCAACCTGGGGTCCCCAGATGTTTCTGGCCTACAACTCCCAGAAATCCCAGCCAGTTTACTAGCTAGTTAGGATTTCTGGAGTTAAAAGCCAAAAACATCTGGCGACCCCAGGTTGAGAACCACTGTTTTACAATGACCTTGCTTCAGTCCTTTGAATTAGGCAGCTCTTAGGGACACATTGCATCATTTTGTTAGTAGATCAGGAATTTCACATTCAAGTTCATAAGAAAACTCTTGCAAGGATACTATCTGGGACCCTAAAAATTTCAGATTGTGACAGAGATCTCTTGTCACAACTCTACAGACTGATTTTCTGAACATATTTGTTTACAACCCCCCTCCTCCCAGTTTTCTATGTCCAACCCTAAAAAGGCAATTCCTGGCTATATCATTATTCAGAGGTAAGACACAAAGGTGTCTCTAGTATCTGGTATTCAAAAGGTACTTTGCCATTGTGCATGAAGGATCTCGTTTGAAGGATCTCTAATGAGAACTTGAGAAAATTACTGTTTTTGACTGTTGATTATTGAACAGCAGCCATGCTGGTGTGAGTTTTGGGAAGTATAGTTGAAAAGCTACTTTCCCAAGGCTTATATTCAATAGGCATCAGTCTATGGCTGTGGTTTCAGATATTATCCATGTTTTTATTTGAAGTATTGTTACTTATTTTATTTTATTATTTTATTTCTTCCATGGCCCTCAAAGTGATGGTATTTGCTGGGGTTTGGTTCCAGGTTCCTCCTATGGATATCAAAATCCATGGATGTTGAAATCCTACTATATACAGTGGTACAATCAGTCCAACGAGTGCCAGAGAGAGCCTGAGGATATGTCAAATGGTCAGAGCCTACGGCAGGGTATGCCATTGCCTACACATGAGCATAGTGCTCAGCACATGGCAAAATCAAGGTTGGCTGCTTGGAAGTTTTTCCTTCAGATATTTTCATGCCATGGTTGACTGGTTGAATCTGTGAATGTAGAACCCATGGATGCAGAAGGCCAAGAGTACTCCTGAAACACACACACAATAGAAAAACAAGACACTGTTTTTAAAACGGCATTTTAAAAGTCATAGAATCATAGAGTTGGAAGGGACCACATGGACCATCTACTCCAACCCTCTGCTATGCAGGAAAGGCACAATCAAAGTACCCCTGACAGATTACCATCCAGCTTCTGTTTAAAGGTCTCCAAGGAAGCAGCTTCTACCACACTCAGAGGCAGAGAGTTCCACCATTGAACAGGTCTTATGGACAAGCAGTTCTTCCTAATTTCCAGGTGCAATCCCCTTTCCTGTAATTTGAACCCATTTCTCTGGGTCCTAGTCTCCATGACAGCAGAAAACATGATCATCACCTACCTGTGGCATTTATAATTGACCTATTCTATAATTTAATGGCCAGCAGCCATCTCCACATGTTTGTGATTACAGTAGAATCTCACTTATCCAAGACTCGCTTATCCAAGGTTCTGGATTATCCAAGGCATTTTTGTTGTCAATGTTTTCAATATATCATGATATTTTGGTGCTAAATTGGTAAATACAGTAATTACAACATAACATTACTGCGTATTGAACTACTTTTTCTGTCAAATTTGTTGTATAACATGATGTTTTGGTGCTTAATTTGTAAAATCATAACCTAATTTGATGTTTAATAGGCTTTTCCTTAATCCCTCCTTATTATCTAAGATATTTGCTTATCCAAGGTTCTGCCGGCCCGATTAGCTTGGATAAGTGAGACTCTACTGTACCTTGATTAGGCTGCAAGGGATTTTTTGGCTCTCCATTTTTCGGGGACAATGTCTCCCAAAGATTTTTCTCATTGGCTGAGGCTCCCCAGGCATGGCATTCATGACCATATTCCCAGGCTGTGGCTGCACAGACCTAGCAAGCCAGCTTCTGTAAGCTGCTAAGGCTGGACCCCTGTAATCAAAGTTAAGATAGCTGTAAAACCTGTCAGCCTATTACTAGTGGATAACACTGTTTTCCTCTCTGTTAATACACTGGATAGCCAGGCTTAGTATTCTGATCAGACCTTGACCTCCATGCCAGGCCAGTGGTGAGTGACTAATAGGGAAAGAAAGTCAGCCATCTTTCTCTCTTCCTCCCTGCATTTTAATTAACAGATTGGGGGTTGAGCTACCTTTTCAAATGAGCAAATACTGGAGTTGTAATTTAATTATCATCTTCGATATGCAGGGCTCGCTAAGGCGAGGATATTGCAATTTGTAGATTTGTTTCTTTACGCTTGTCAGACATGGCTTTAAAGGTTTATTTAACTGGGAAAGAATTATATGCATGAATATTTAAGCCACTTATTTGCTCAAATAAAACAATTCCAGGATTAAAGGTGTCACCCTGGTTGAGGTTATTTCCCCCCAATTTCACTGGCCTGTGTAGATTACATTTTAGGTAGTGGGTGTTTGCTTTTGCTGTTCTTTTGCTCTGTAAACTAATAACATCTGACCTCTTTGTGATGCAAGAAATCAATTAATGAGAGTGCTGTGAGCTGAAATCATCCCTCTACAGGGGAGTCTGCCTGCTGCTTATTTTCTTTGGACATAACCAGTGGGCATCATAGTGGGGAGAATTTGTAATCTAGAAAGTGACTTTTCCAAAGTCCATTAGATGTTGGTAGGCCTTCTCTCTCATCCACATGTCTCTAGTTCTTTTTAAACATCTCTGAGCTAGTGGCCATCTGCCTTTCCCGGGGCACCAATTTCTACAAGTTGTCTACAGACCAAGTCCGGAAAATCAGAGGGACCAAGGCCACATCTACACTGACTACTGAGGTCAGTATAGATGAGGATTAGTGGGCAAATGTCACATGGGGCTGGTCTGGGATAACACAGGGCAAGGCTACTTTAATGCAGCCTTGCCCCACATTACTCAATATTGGAGAAAAGTCCAAATTCTGTTCTAGAATTTCAGGTTTCCCCGACTTAGGGCCAGTTGGGCCAATTGCCAAATGGAACTGTCAACAACTATTCCCACTGCCATCTTGTGTTTCCCAGGCCCATGTCCCTGTCCCTTTCCGTTCCTTGCACCCCATGTCACAGCAGTCTCTGGCCGCAACACAAGTTTTATCGTCTTTGATATTTTCTCTGTTGCTTGTAGTTACATTGACCAGAGTGATTGGAGAGCAGTGGGAAATGAAGAAGGAGAGGATGTGGTTTCCCCTCTTCTTTTTATCTCCTTCCACCATCGCCCTGTCATCCCAGTAAGCAATGGAGAATAGATAGGACTTGGGTTGTGACTGGAATCTGTTGTGACATAGAGGGCAAGGAAAGACATTTAGGATGGTTTGGTGGACTGGACAATGGGGAGTCCTTCTGCCTCTGCAGCCACTGATGGAGTCCATATGGGGAGAAAACCTAGGGCTGATCCAGCATCCAGTTGGGCGCGTGTAGATCAGTGGTTCCCAGCCTATGGTCCATGGACCACCAGTGGTCCCCAAGAACTAGAATATAGTCTGCAGCCTCACCATTACTACACAGTTGCAACAAGAGTGACTGGTCTCAGGAAACCCTCTTATAGTGCTGAGGCAATGGGGATGTCGGGTGGGGAGAAGCTTACTACCCACGAAAGGTGTGACAACAAGCCTCCTGACTGCAGCTTCTCCTCCTCCTTCCTCTCCCTGAGCGGAGCCTTCCATGTGGCTTCTGTAAGCGGGGGCACCTTGTCTCATTTTTAGGCCTGTTCCTGGAGTTATTAGGGGTGCTGATTCAGAAAATTGCATTGGATAGACCATATCATTTCTAGATTATTAAATATGGGCTTTCTGTGGGCAAGCAGATGGCGACTACTGGATGGCATATGTTTTGTATCAGAAACTAGAGCTGATGTGGTCTATCCAATGCAGTTTTCTGAATCAGCACCCCAAATAATCAAACTGAATCTAAATTTGACCAAAAACTGATTTGTAACTCTTTTGGTACTAATGTTGGAGAGTGGCCCCTGGTCAAAGTGGCCCCTGGTCAAAAAAAGGTTGAGAATCACTGGTGTAGATACACCCCAAGTTGCTGAGAACCTCAAATCTGTTGTCAGACCACTGCCTGGTAACACAGCTGAAAAGATTTGATGGCGTGTTACATGGAAATCGCAAAACTAGCCTTGTTTGCACTCAGGTACTTTTTCTCACTGCCCTAGAGTGAGAAAGAATTGCCCACCAGACAGGAAACCTTTGTAATTAGAATGCAGTCTCTCAGATTGTGAATGTGCTGCAAACAAGTTAATCTGGTGACTGTGGGCAAGCACTCTACAAAAAAGTCTTTTGGAAGGTAGTCTTTCAGACAAACATTTTTAGGAGTTAGACACAAGCAAATTCCTAGCAGATAAAGCAATCAGCAATTGCCTGTCTGTTTTTGTATGAGATGGTGTGTGTGTCAGTTGCTGGCAAATAATAGTGTGACAAGGTAATTGAACTCATTCCTTCTTTGGTGGCTTCTCAAATAAATGCCCAGTCCACCAGGATCATGTACTATGTGGCTTGAGCAAAGCCTTTAGTGTCATCCAACACAGCTCTTACTTTTTTGTGTCCATAGACTTTTAAACTGCTCTTTGGGTTAATCTTACAAAGGAATGAGGTCATATCTTTTTAATTCTCATTGTTTTTCCATTACCTCCTTTTTCATATACTGATAATGTGCTTGTGACGATGCTGGTGGTGAGAAGCAGCAGTAGACATGCGCTCTTAAATATATTGGAAAACTAGTCTTCCTGTAACCCTGAATGTAACCTTATAAAATAGAAAAGCAGAGTTATCTTTACATACCAGGGATGAGCTTGAGATGAGATAAAACTGACTGGGATAAAAGTAGCAGAAACAATATTTGAAACAGGAATGTCCGGTACTATAGCTTAGGCTCCCGGCTATTATATTGCACTGCCATTAAACTGATATTAGTCCAGTTCTCAGAATTTGTGCAGAGATTGTACAGCCATCTGTCAGGGATGATGTTGTAGTTGACAAGGTTCACAACAACCTCATGGTATTATTCTTATAAAGACTTTCCCAGGTATTTTTATATAAATCCAGTTGGATAACAATCTTGTTCTCTTCCGCTCCCTTTTAGATCATAATGCTGAAGAATGACATTCATCACTGCAAGACCTCAGGGATATTTCTGCGCCTTGGTGCAGGGGGCTTGATTGCAGAAAACAATATTCATTCCAACTGCGAAGCTGGTGTGGACATCCGAAAAGGAGCCAACCCTCTGATCCTGGTATTGAATCTCACCAATCTAGATTGGGTGTAATTCACTGTCAACACAGCAAACATGCCATCTCTGGAATGCGATTGTCATTGAGTGTAGATATTTTTAACCAAGGAGTGGGAGATGGGAAGGGATGCCTACATCCACCTCTTCACAACTGCTATTTCCATCACTGAAATCAATGCTGGAAAAATATATAATTGCTTAACATGGCAGTTTAGGTTGGAGAGAGATAAGAAACAGCAGGCTGGATGAATTAACTTGGATGTTTTTCTCATTCATATGCCACCACGGTGTTGTTATCCTAAAGCTGAAACAAGTACAGGTTAGATGTATAAGTTGATAGCTATAGTAGGCCTAAGGCTGCTGGCTTTGTTCCAAATTGATCTGTCCATTCTACAATGGAGATGCCATGGCTATGTTACCTTCTGTGAATTGTAGTTTAAAAAGAAGCTTTTCTGAGCTTTGACTTGGATGTGTAAGGGCCCTTCCACACAGTCATATAACCCAGAATATCAAGGCAGAAAATCTCACAATATCTGCTTTGAACTGGGTTATTTGAGTCCACACTGCCATATATTCCAGTTCAAAGCAGATAATGTGAGATTTTTTTCAGTTGTGTAGAGGGAGCATAACTTGGCTGCTTATGCACTATGGCCTTAAACAGTAAAGAGTGGCAAAAATTAGCAGGTAAAGCTTTTCAAAGCACACAGTAAAATATTATTACTTCCTAACGTCTGTACACAAAGCTATAGCAAAGGTGCCACTGCAAAGCTGACATGCAGTTAACAAGGTTTTCATCTTCTACTTTATGTCTGCCCTAGATTTGGAAATTGCAGGATCAGATTATCTGTTTTTCCTGATGACTGGCAGGATAAAAATAGGCAAGGTGTGATGTAAATCATGCAGAAATTGAGGAAGAAGCAACAGTGGGGATAGTCAGAGCAGAAATGCCAGGTTTTCTCCATGGAGACTCAAAACTCAATGTTCCAGGCGCAGATAAATTGTTTTTGCTTTTAAGAGCCTGGACACTTTGTTCTGTTTATTTGCCAACCTTCCTGCTATTGTTCCAAGTCCTTCACTTCATATGTCGGTTCTCTCTCTCCTTCCCTCTCTCCTTTAATTTGTTGTGCTGGGACCCAAATAAAACGGCAGTGTAATCGGATCCACAGTGGCCTTCGCTCTGGCATCGTTGTCCTTGGCAACGGAAAAGGCGTCATCCGAAGCAATCAAATATATGGAAATAAGGAGGCTGGTATTTACATTCTGTATAACGGCAACCCTCTGGTAAGGTAGGTGGTGAAGCCAGAGCCTTTTTTGTGATGTTCAGTTTTCATTTCAGATGGGAAACGTGGGCACAAATGCACATATTGGCTTACAATGATCATTTTGAAAAGTGTTTTGAAAGAGAGGAGGAATATTTTTGGGGGAATGGTTTTCACATGCCCTGGGGAACTTCGAGATCCTCTAGAAGGTGACCAGGATGTCCTTAGAACAAGGATTTCCAGAGTGAAACATGGAAATGACTATCTTTGCATTGATCTTCCCTCAGAAGATTTGTGCTTGATAGAGCTCTTAATTCAGGAATGTGAAAGCAGTGATCCTTAGACTAGGATCAGGCCATCGTGAGTTTCCTGGAAAGAAGAAAAAGGAACGGAAGCCAATGGGCACAAATATTGTGCCATTCTCTGGCATAATAGAACACAATAATTGTTTGATGAACAAATTACTTAGCTTGATAATTACAGTTCATGGAAGGCAACAGTCAGGCTCATCAAGGTTTGGCCTGCAGCTGCTCCTCAGATGCCCCAGATTATCCTCAATTGCCCATCATCCCAGGGCGCTTCCAGACAGCACCAAAACCCACACCAAAGCGGGTTTAAATAACTTCGATGCAGGTTTCTGTTTACACCTGTCCACCCACACCAGAGCTTTATTGGGGGGGGGGGGTGGCTATATGCCATCCCGATTGAAATTGGGATGTCATGAAGCCCCCCTGGTTTCCCCTAAATGTTGATTTAAAAGATCCTTGTCCGCCATAAAGGTTCTTCTCGCGTCCTCCTGGCACGAGAAGATGATGCCCAAGGAGACAAGAGGGACAAGGAGGAAAACCCCTCCTTGCCCCCCTTCCCTGGTCTCCTCGCATGTAATTTTTCATGCGAGGAGAACCTTTTTGGTGGCCAGGGACCTTTTAAGTAAGTTTTAGGGAGCTGAATTTGGGGCTTGGAGAGAGGGGGTGGTGCCATTTTGCTCCTCCGGGCTTTTCAAAGCCTGAAGGAGCGAGATGGCTGTGGAGACTCACCCCTGGGGCTGCAGAAGCAGTAGTGAGTCCCCACAGGCCCAATACTACATTATCCCTAGGCCTTTCAGGGATTAATTTGGAATAAACCTAAAAATACACAAAATTTTATTTATTTGTTTTTGGGTCACCATGCCTGAAGGTGGATTTGTTTATTTATTCTTTCTTTTTACCATTACATTGTTGAGTTTTGTTGAGAACAAGTCTTGGTTTGTTCTAGATTAATTCGTATTTACTGGAGGTGTCGTTTGCTTGCCTCCGGTAAAAACCGAGACAGATCCCGCTTTTGGGGCCTGTCTCGATGGGGACACAGGCATCATGGCCATGGGGTTGATAGGATGTGTAGTTCAACATATCTTGAGGGCACCAGGATTGGGAAGATGTACGACGCAACATTTCCCTACCAGACAGGTTAGTTAGAAAAAGACTCCCTACAGATAAAAGAAAATTGGAAAAACATATGTATCTTGGGAAAGAATGTAAAGCAAAGTTGAACATTGAGGATACTATATGGGGCAGGCGGGGAGAACTTTTACAAAATATTTATTGTGGCATCTCATCGTTTAAGCATTTCTATAATGCTCATGTTGAGAGTTTTTATTTACTGTCCAGACAGAGAGAGAATCAGAGAGTGTGGGAAGAAGGGATTAACAATACAGTGGGTTCTCTGTATCCACGATTTTCAGTGACTGTGGATTGTTGTGTCCTGTATTAGTAAATAATAGGAGTGTGAACATAGATATGCTGAAGCATACACATTCACATTGCTGCTATTCAATGACATGGGCCATGATTGTCCACATTTTTTGGTATCTATGAGGATCCTGAACCATCCCTCCTGTGGATATGGCTGTAATTCCTAATTCACTTTAGAAATGGAGCCAATACGACTTCAGGGAGATATCACTTCCCTCCTGTCCCAGCAGTGACCTTCCTGACAAAAGAATTGTGTGATGCATCCCCCCTCCCCCCCCCCCCCCAAAAAAGGCCTGGAAGCCATTTTCTTACATTTCTGTGGATATGTACCCTTTAGACCACAGTGCGTCAGAAAATTAGTGAAATAGGTGTGCTTGTTGCTCTGCAGACTTAAGAGAGAAGTCTCTTATAAATAGATACAGGCTGCCTGGGAATAATGAGCATAGCAATAATATTGTCTTTGGCATAACAGATAATCAGTGCAACACCTTTTGTTTTAAGAGTGACAAAGTGATCTTGATTATAATGGCCCTTCGTGGGTGCTGCATTGGGGACCGGCTGTTGACACCATGCCTAAGAATCAAAATGAAATCTCCACACTGAGCTGCTTGTTCTTTGACACGTATTTCCATAGACTTAATAATTGCATCATAATCATCCCCCTTGAGACAGCTGGCTATTTAGAAATTGCTACAAAGCTGACAGGTCTGCTTCCCATCTATTTCAGAAAATAGTACAATCTTGACCCTTCCAATTTGGAGATTACTAAGACCCGACTCGTCCTTCTCAATTGTGCTATTATGCTAGAATAAGATGCTCTCAGATACTAAAGCATGCTTGGTGTTGTTGTCATCCTTCCAAACAACTTGTGATTATATTCAATTGAGCAGGACCTTTGGCATGATAAAAACTTGTGAATTAGTTCCCTTCTACACTGCCAAATCAAATCCAGATTATCTGCTTTGAACTGGATTAAATGGCAGTGTGAAAGGGGCCTTAAAAACATGGGTGTGGAGGAGAGAGTGAGTTTTGTAAAGACATCTTATGGCTGACAGGGCTGGGCTACCAGATAATGTGTTTTGAGCAAAATTATCAACTGCTTTAATACAATTTTTCCTGCTTTCTCTTTTTTTTTTTGCTCCAGTGGAAATCACATTTTCCAGGGTCTGGCTGCTGGCATAGCTGTGAATGAAAACGGGCGAGGCCAAATAACAGGTGTGAAAAACAAAAGGGTATTTTATGTCGGACTCGCTGTGCTCTAATGCTCACTCAGTTTTGAGGAACCGAATGTTTATTCATGTTAACTTGGATCCCATGCCCTCAAAAATAACAATAACATGTTTTTCTGTGCCCATTTCCCCCCGAACACTCACATTTCACATAATATGGTGTGAAGACTTATGTGTCCCACTCTTATGCATAAGCTACTGCTGCCCCTACAAACGTATCTAAAATTAACCACCCTAATCACACATTTGTAGTTCCCATGTGTAAATTACGAAAACAAAAGTTCAAGATGTAGTTAAATATTTCTTGGTGTACAGGCTATTATGGCAACCGAATTTCAAGGCTGAGTTGTTCTTGTTAATTATTAAACTCATCTAAATCCTAATTGGTTCTTAGACGTCTCACTAACTCTTTCACTATCTCATCGTCCTAGCTGAACCTCACTAACTTGCTTTCTCTCAGAAGTCCTATCTTTCACCGTTTCATCTCTTACTTCACTCTTTGTTGTCTCTTTTCAAGCTAACTCATATTTTTAACTAAGTTTTCTACTTTGGATGACTGGCATGTACATTGTTTTCTAACAGTCCATTCAAACACTCAACAAATCATCAGTCAGCTCTAGTAGTCTATGGTTTCAAGACCAACGCCCGACTGCATATTCCTTACCTGAAATGCTTAAGACAAGAAGTGTTCCATATTTCAGTTTTGTTTTCATGGGATATCTTAGAGGTGGAACTCAAGTCTGAACACCAAATTCATTGATGTTTCATATGCACCTGATATACTTATCTTGAAAATCATTTTACACATAATATTTGAAATAATTATTGTGTACACTAAGATATCATAAAGCAAAAGTTTCACTTTCTCAGCTGCCCATTTTGGAAAATGGAAATCTCCATAACCCTTTTGGAGATTTTATGATCTTTGGAAAGGCATGACCTTGTTAGAAGTCATCACTCTTTTGAAAATGATGCCAAAATCTTTTGAGAAAATGGCATTCATGCAAGGCAATCAGGTTTCTCAGCTGTTAAACTGATGTACCTAGATATATCTTTGAACGGTTAGGGACAAAGATATGCCAATTCACAAAAACACACATATATAGCAGAGTTTCAGAAGTGTTCTTTTAATTGCCCAGAAAAACATCCACTCCCTTAAAACCTCATGGTTTAAATAATACTGTCAAAAGGCAAAATAAGCAGAACATATGAGGATCTTGCTGGTTACATGTTTTTAACAGGGCCACAGGCTTATCCCCAAGGAAGTGGCTGCAGACATACAAATACAGAAATTGGCTTCACCGACATTGGAATTGTCAGTTTCATGTGCCTGTAATAGTCTAATTTGTAATGCCTTTTGAACTGTTTCAGTGAAGTCCTTCTATTAACCTCCTTTTCTGGCCCGGCTGTAGAAAATGTCATCCGAGAGAACCAGTGGGGAGGCGCTGACATCCGTCGCGGGGGTGATCCAGTCCTCAGAAGCAATCTAATTTGCTGTGGATATTCGGATGGAGTGGTGGTTGGCGAGCGTGGGAAAGGCCTCATTGAAGGAAATACAATTTATGGTAAATATCTGCTGACAAGATGGAACTCTCCCCCCAGGGTTACATCTACACTTCAGTTTCATTGCTTCCCCACTTGGTTGACTGCCGTAATCTGTCCTCAGTAGTAGAGTTGGATTTTGGATGAAGTTGTTTCCCTTCTGAAAACGCATGATCCAGAAAAAATGCTTTGTGGAATTCATAAATTCCTCAGTAACTCCTCTGAGTACACAGTATACTTTCATTTTATGTTTTTCTGTTTTTGCCTTGTTCGCAGCAGGGATGGCTTTTTGGCTGTTAGGAATTGTGGGATTTGAAGTCCAAAACACCTGGAGGGTCGAAGCTTGCCCATGCCTGCTTTAGGGGCTCTGGTATCAAAATGTACACTACCAGGGCTGTCTGTGCTTCGCTTCCAGGATCAAGACAGGATCTGGTGCATTTAGGGTATTTAGACCATAGAACTGTAACACCTCTAGGCTGCGTGAACACTGGAAACCAACATGGAGGCCAATAAACAATCTAATATCTTTATTAAAGCAATAAAGGAAAAAATAAGCAGAGTATATAGTCCAGCAATAGTCCTTTTAGGAAAGGTCAATTATAGTCCAGTAATTTAAAGTTCAATGTCCAGTATTAGAGTTCAAGTTTTAAATCCAATAACCGAAACACACTCAAACTTCCAAGCAGTTTGAGTGGGGAATAAAGCAAGGTCTCTCAAGAAAGTTCCAGGTTCAATGTCCAAGGCAAGGAATCAAGGCAAGGCAAGGAAGCAAGGCTAGGCAAGGTTGATCGTGGTGGAACCGAAACGCAGTCCAGTCTTGGCAGGGAAACGGGACGCACTCCCGGTCTACTCAAGAGTAGCGCACCGTCAGGCCGCTGAGATTCACAGGAACAAGAATCGATGTTAACTTTCCAACTGTCACATTGACACTGCGACGGTTTGCCTGTGCCCAGAACTTCTATGGAAGTTCAAAACTCCCCGAACCAGGTGTTTGAGTCCACATTTTCCCAAGGGAAACGGACTGATGACAACAACCTGCCAGATGTAAGCCTCCCTGAATCTTCCCAAGAGAACTAGTTTAATTATAATCCTCTCTCTCCGCTAATCTCGCACTTCGTCTCTGAAACTCCTTTTGGGAGCGGTGTGTTTTGAGAAAAGACTTTCTATCAAACACAACACTTTCCGGGGAAACAGGCTCTGTTTCAAGGGCTTCCGTAATTAGCTTTGGCACCAAACTGTCAACAGGGGACATCTGGAATGGAACAGAATCTTGCTGAGATGGGAAAAAACCCATATCCTCTTCAGTTTGATCTATGATGGCTCAAGGGTCCCTGAGACATCACAAGAACTTAAGTTTGGTGCTTATTTATAGTTTCAGAACAAGATTCTTGATCCTAAGTCTCTTGAGTTTCATGTATGGATTGGAAGACTGATCTGTTTGCATGTTTTCCTTCTCTGGCCATAGGCAACAAGGGCTGTGGTGTCTGGGTGATGTCCTCCAGCCTTCCTCACATCACAAACAACCAAATTGGGCACAACAGCATCTACGGAATTGCAGTGTTTTGCCACAAGGATGATGCCAATGATTACCTTGCCAACCAGGGGGGCAATGAGAATTTCAATGATGAGGGAGAAGCGGCCAACTGGGAGAATGACCTTGAAAGTGAAGATGAACGCCTGACTTCCCGGAGACCCATCAGTGTGGCTCTTGTGGAATCGAACAACATCAACCACAATGGAGGTGAGTGGGCAAAAGTGTGTGGTCTTGTCTGTACCCTGTTTCCCCTAAAATAAGACATCCCCAGAAAATAAGACCTAGTAGAGGTTTTGCTGAATTGCTAAATATAAGGCCTCCCCTGAAAGTAAGACCTAGCAAAGTTTTTGTTTGGAAGCATGCCCGCCGAACAGAACACCAGAGCATGCAGGATTGGTAAATGTACGTACCATAGAGTGTTGTGCATGGAAATATTGGTAATAACAAGAAATTCTTGATAGGATTCACAGTTTGTCTGGTTATGCTGGTTTGTGATGACAACTACTGTACAGTATTTAAAAAATGTTCATTTTTTTTGTTCAACAATAAATGTGAATTCTTCTTTATGGAAAAAATAAGACATCCCCTGAAAATAAGACCTAGAGCATCTTTGGGAGCAAAAATTAATATAAGACACTGCCTTATTTTCGGGGAAACACGGTAGCAAGGGAGGTTGCAAAGAAGCTGGGGGAGGGATCATGATGTGAAGTTACTACAGAAAACACTTTCATGTTAGAGAATTATAATACCATGATTCTACTTATTTATTTATTTACAGTATTTATATTCCACCCTTCTCACCTCGAAAGGGACTCGGGGCGGATAACAGAACATACATATGCGGCAAACATTCAATGCCATTTATACACTAACAACAGGGGTCCCCAAACTAAGGCCTGGGGGCCGGATGCAGCCCTCCAAGGTCATTTACCTGGCCCCCGCCCTCATTTTTATAATATAATATTTTTATATCAGTTTTAATAATATAATATATTGTATATATTTTATTTATTTATTTATTTATTTATTTGCGACATTTATATACCGCTCTTCTTACCCCGAAGGGGACTCAGGGCGGTTTACAAGTATATATACATACAATATATTATATTATACGACTAATATTGCAATATTATTAGTAATATTGCATGTAATATAAATATACAATTATAATAGTGAATTATAATTATTACTACATTGTATTACATCATAATATTATTAATATTACATGTATATACAATATATTATAATATAAGTATAGTATAATATTATTATATATTATTATATCATTAAATTGATACAGGAGACATGGTGGAAAGAAGTCTTCCTGGCCCCGTCTTCTTCATTCTGGTCCAGAATGGCAGTTAGACCTTTTGGGGGGCTGGGAGATATTACATATAATATTATAATAATAATATTATAATAATAATATATTATTATTATATATAATATAGTATTATATTATAATAATATAATATTACATATAATATTGATAAAATATTATAATGTTATACAATATAATACTAATAATAATACCATATAATAATATTAATTATATGCTATATATTACATATAATATTACAGTATAGTGGTATAGTTCAATATAGTAATATATAATGCTAATATTGTGCTATGCTAATAATATAATGTATGTACATACAGCTGCTCTGAGTCCCCTTCGGGGTGAGAAGGGTGGGATATAAATGTAGTAAATAAAGGTAGTAAATAAATAAATATTTTATACTTAGGCTCGCCCAAAGTCTGAAATGACTTGAAGGCACACAACAACAACAATCCTAATTAACTTGACTATCTCATTGGCCAATATCAGGCCCACACTTTCCATTGAAATCCTGATAGGTTTATTTTGGTTAAAATTGTTTTCATTTTTAAATATTGTATTGTTGTATTGCACTACAATTGTTAAAAATTAAAAATTGTTATTGTTGTATTGCACTACAAATAAGACATATGCAGCTTGCATAGGAATTTGTTCGTTTTTTTTTTTTTCAAATGATAATTCGGCCCCTCAACAGTCTGAAGGATTGTAGACTGGCCCTCTGCTTTAAAAGTTTGAGGACCCCTGACTAACAAGACAGGCAATTGTACATACATAGATAGAAGTATATAGGCTTTCCCCATCTTTGGCGTCTTGGAGGCTTATGCTCAGTTTGACCACGGGGGGGGGGGGGGGGTGCCGAAAAGCTTTGTTTGTAAAGTTCTTCCTTTTTGTTTGTAAAGTTCCTCCCTGACGAAGAGCTTTATTTGTAAAGTTCCTCCTTTTGATCGAATGGCCAGGATTTTTCTGGCATTTCCTTCAAACTGTCAGCCTCTTGATTGATAAAATGTAATGCAGCTGGTGGTTAAACCTTAAACCACTATAACTTCATCCTGTGGAATTTTGGGAGGGAGTTCTAGTGCCTCCCAAAACTACAAAACCCACAATGCCATAAAACATTGCCATGGGAGCTAAAATGAAACCATAGCAGCCCAGTGATACTGAATTCTTTCTCCTCTACAAGTTTTGAATGTCAGCTCCCAGAACTCCTGAGCATTGGCCATACTTGCTGGGACTGCTGGGAGATAGAGTTCAAGACAACTGGAAAACCAGTTTATGGTCTTAACTTATAGGTATATGTCATTGTTTTGGATATTATGCTTTGGTTTTGTATGTACGTTGGCATTGAATCTTGCCATTAGTTGATGTCCCCATGGGTGAGAAAAGCAGTATATAGTATAAATCAATAAATAAACTCAAGATTGAGAAGGGCTGTTGCAGCACGAAAACATCTTTGGATGCTATAATGCAGGGAAATGCATGTAGGGTCTCCCTTATCTTTTTCTAAGATGTTTCTCCTCATCAACCACTAAAGTGCCTGGCAGAAAATAACCGTCTTTATTGGTGTCCAATCCAATGCCTCATTTTAACAAAACAGGTAGTTTGATCTCATCACACAAAATTATTAAATCCAAATTAATTGACTCCAATATAAAAAGTCAAAATATTTTCAGTATTCCTATTGGTAGCCCTTTTGTTCATTTCAAACATCATTGCTTCCAATTTATTACTTTATTGCTTCCAATTCTAGTTGAACCCTTCAAAAAGAAGGCAGTTTCCCGGAGCAAAAGTATCACAGCTTAGTCCAAGATAACTTTATTTCTAAATATTAATAAGCAAAATCTAGAAACTAGAAGTTGATTAAGGCTGGATCCACACTATCATATAATGCAATTTCAGAATGCAGATGAACTAGATTAAATTGGATTATATGGCACTGTAAGAATTTTATAATCCAGTTCAATGCAGTTAATCTGCATTCTGAAAATGCATTATACGGCAGTTCAGATCCAGCCCAGGTGGGAGAAGGTGCTGGGTCCATAGAACATTGTTTTGCATCTTTAGGTGAGCAGACGATGGGCTTGCACGAAGGAATCCCAACTCCCTGAAACAGTTTTTCCAACTGTTCTTTTTCGGTTTCCATGTCAACAATTGCATCAAGGAGCACTCTTGAGAAAATCCTTTGATCTACCCTTGATCTGGGAGATAATTTGCTAACTGGAGTTTTTCTCCAGCTAGTAAAAAAAAATCTATCCTCATTTCTTTGCTCTGCAGAGCCAAACATATATCTTTTTTAGATTTGGATAGCAACCCCTGTGGTGTTTGTTTTGTTCTTTGTGTCCCCTGTTCAGAAGATTTCACCTCACTTTCTGTCCCTGTAATAATTGGATTTTGAAAATTTTGTCTTGTT
This sequence comes from Anolis carolinensis, assembly GCF_035594765.1. NCBI lineage: Eukaryota > Metazoa > Chordata > Lepidosauria > Squamata > Anolidae > Anolis > Anolis carolinensis. Next base: position 205,287,633 of record NC_085842.1, on the reverse strand, counting down.
GTGGAAACAAGGATTGGTGATAAAGCTTCAGCAGAGACACCTTTCCTCCGTGATAACTCTTTCAGGAGTGAATTTCCCTTCTTATTGGTAGATTTCTCTCACTTTGTTATTTCCGGGCTCTTCTACACATGCACTAAAACTCAGAAGAAAACGGGATAAAAGGAGGGTCGGATGTCTGTAACTTAAGGACTGCCTGTAGTGTACTGATTCTAGGATGTTTTCTGTTCTTTTCACAGCTGCTGGTTTGTATGTCAAGAGCAGCGAGGCCCTGAACATAATTGGAAATGCCATCCATGCAAACCACGACTGTGGCGTGGCTGTGTTTCAGAGCTCTCAGCTCACTCGGATCGCAAGCAACAGCGTCTCCTGCAACAGCCTTGGGGGTGTCCTTGTAGAGGCAGAGTGCAGGGTGGAACTGCGTGGCAATGGCATTTACGACAACAGTAGCCACGGAGTCACTTCCAAGGGTGATGGACTGATCACGGAAAATGACATCCTCGGGAACCAGGGCTGTGGTCTGAAACTGTGCCAGTCAGCTGATATGAAGGTATGGGCTTGAGGAAATAAATTTGCTTGTTGTGGCTATTTGTGTCCTCCAAATTGGGTTACATACTTGGGATAATTTTTGTAATTCTCTCATCACTCTAGGAAATTAGCGTGAGTTTTCCAAAGTCCCCCAGTAGCATTCCATGCCAGGTTCAGGACTTAAACCTCTGTCTCTCTTGTGCAGGTTTTCTCACCAAAGTTTCCTGGAACCCTAGGATCTTGTGAGAGGGATTCTATAAGAGAGTGGCTTAAAGAGCTGGGCATGTTTAGCCTGCAGAAGAGAAGGCTGAGAGGAGACATGATAGCCATGTATAAATGTGTGAGGGGAAGTCAAGCTTGTTTTCTGCTGCCCTGGAGACTAGGATGCGGAACAATAGCTTCAAACTACAGGAAAGGAGATTCCACCTGAACATCAGGAAGAACTTCCTCACTGTGAGAGCTGTTTGGCATTGGAACTCTCTTCCCCCGGACTGTGGTGGAGGCTCCTTCTTTGGAGGCTTTTAAACAGAGGCTGGATGGCCATCTGTCGGGGGCGTTTTGAATATGATTTTCTGATTCTTAGCAGGGGGTTGGACTGGATGGGCCATAAGGTCTCTTCCAACTCTATGATTCTATTATTGAAAGAAGCTAAACTTTTTATTGGGTTGTAGATATACATTTCTTACACATCAGTTCCCTGGGAGATAAACATTATTTCAAGGGATCCTCCAGGGTAAAAAGGTTGAGAAAGGCTGCTGTAGTGCAACAGTCTATTCCACCCTGGCCTTTTATCTCTTTGTATCTTGTCTATGTTTGTAGTTAAAGCATGCATCTAAGTGTGTCACTGATGAGAACCTAGCTAGTTGTAATTGCAGTGGTGGCTTCTTTTCCTAATTTACATTCTGTCAGGAATCCATTGCCTATCCTAAGAGAAGTCCTAGAGCAAGTCAGAAGTCCTCAATGTTCCCAGGAGTTGTAGAAGAGAGATTCATTGTTCTTTTATTGTCATAATGATCCCAGGTCATAAACAGTCAAAAAACACACAAAGGGATCAAGTTTTGATAGTAGCACAGAGGTTTGAAGTGCTACTTTTGAGTGCTCCAGTCAATACTGTCAGTAGGCATAGACCTAGAAACAGGAGTGGCTTTCCTGGTTAGGGGATTCTGATTGCTGCAGTCCTAAGAAGTAACTTTTCCAGCCTCCAGAATTAAGAGCCCTTGCTTTTTTAAGTGTACAGTAACCAATACAAATATGTCCCATATGCATGCACACCCCATTCTCTTTTTCTCATTCTTCTCCCTCCTCAACACGATTAATTTAGGCAATAAATATTTTCACAGCATTTTCATGTCTTGGTCTCCTAAAATACTTTAACATTTGTTATATATGTACACACATACGTATCCCGACTATGTTTTTTCTATTGTTTTCCAATATTTTTTCTAAAATACTTTATTTTCTTTTTCATTTACACTTTTCCACAAATCTGTATATTGAAGCCATTCATTATGTTGGGATGGCCACTGAGTAGTTGAGTACTAGATAAATGGATCTTTGAGCTCACTATTTTAAAGGATTTGGCCTTTGTTCTCCTTTCCAGGTCTCTAAGAACAGAATCCACTCCTTTCGAGGTTATGGGATTGAGATGCTTGACCAGACCAAGGCTTTGGTGCAAGACAATCTCATTTTTCAAGGGAAGTCCAAAAAAACCATTTTACAGCAGGTATCCAGCACTGAAGGCTGTGTCCTGCAAAACAACAAACTCCTTGCATTCAAGAAAAGGTAAGTTCCTTGGTGCCATCAGTGAAAACAGGAAAAAAGCCCAGGTGAATGGTTGAAAAGAATTCTGAGAATTGTATGTCTGTGAAGTGGCTTGGGATCTCTGTTAGACATATAATCTTTGCTCTCACTAGGCTGCAGTTTTCAGGTTTCCCTGGAAAAGGGGCTTTGTAGATAAATACAGTAGAGTCTCACTTATCCAACATAAACAGGCCAGCAAAACGTTGGATAAGCGAAAATGTTGGATAATAAGGACAGATTAAGGAAAAGCCTATTAAATATCAAATTACGTTATGATTTTACAAATTAAGCACCAAAACACCATGGCTTACAACAAATTGACAGAAAAAGCAGTTGAATACACGGTAATGTTGTGTAGTAATTACTGTATTTACAAATTTAGCACCAAAACATCGCAATGTATTGAAAACATTCACTACAAAAACACTGACTACTAAAAGGTAGGCTGTTGGATAATCCAGAACACTGGATAAGCGAGGGTTGGATAAGCGAGACTCTACTGTAGATATAAAAAACAAGTTATGTTTGCAGTGTAAATATTTCCTAAAAGACTCTCTGCAATTGGTTACTGGGCTGTGAAGTAGCACTGCTTTATGTTATTTTATGTTGAAAAATAGAGTGTTAACTGTGGTTTATCTTATTTTATATCAATATATATGAAGTTGTTGTTCAGTGGTTATGTTTAATCAGAAATAGAAGGTGTGTATAGAGAATAGAAAGGGAAGGCAGAATGGAGTGTATAAATGAAACTAGCCTAGGAGTAGGAGGAGAGTGATTGGTTGATGTGGGAGATGAAGGTGGAAATGTTGCTGAAGCAGGACTGGGATTAAAATTGAAGTTGGCGCGAAATTGGAGATCCGCCACCTCTGTGGAGGATGGAAGCCCCAGTAAGTCCAAAAAATGGTCTGACCATGATACAGGAACTATGTCTAGATCATGATGCCCCTCTCCTCTTGTGATGAAAAGAAGGTCAAGAGTGTGACCTGTTCTGTGACTAGGGTTAGATATAATTTGGGACAGGGAGAATGTTGAAGTCCCCCAGCACAACCAGTCTGGGGGACTCCAGCACCAGCCTCGAGACCAAACTTGCTAGCTCAAGTAGAGAGGTTGTTGGGCAACGAGGTGGCCAGAACACCAAAAAGATCTGTAATATGTCCTGGTAACCTAATAATAATAATAATAATAATCATAATCATAATAATAATAATGTATTTATATACCGTCCTATCTCCCAAAAGGGACTCAGGGCGGTTTACAACAATAATACACAACATACAGTACATAGCAATATAAAAACACATTATTACACAAAATAAAATTTTACACTAAAACTGACAATCAATGATAATCACAACAGCTTCCAATCGGGGGGCGAGGATCAATAATCCCATAGATAAATATACTTAGGTATAAATATTCAATAGTATTTCTGTACCCTCGTATTATGAAAGAATAAGTTCATGGGTGATAAGGGGGAGGTGGCGGGATTGGGGGGAAATACTGGTATTTTGATTGTGGAATATCAAGATTGAATGTCTGTGTGTGTGTGTGTGTGTGTGTATATATATATATATATATATATATATATATATATATCCCACAATACAAAATTTTAAAAATGTATTAAAAAAAAGTTCATAGCAATATAAAAACACATCATTACACAAAATACGGATATGACACAAAGACTGACCAAATAATATCAAGACTTGAGGGAAAGCCATTCATACATATTAGTATAACAATAATTCATGTTTATGCTTCAACTACAGAGTCAGAAAAATAAGAAATTGAAAGTTACATTATCCCCTTGTCACCTTACTTCCCCACTGTTGGCAGTCTTCTGATCGAGTCAGGTCAAATGAGGGAAATTCTTTCCTGTCTTGTAGAGCCAGCCCCAGAGTTTGTAAAAAGTACTGTCTGCTCATTGTGTTCTGCAGAGGTCTGCTTTGCAAAATGTGAGAGAGTTGGCATGGTTCAGAAATGACTCAAACACAAATGACCTCCTATATATACAATTGAAAATGAATCAGTTCAGTAAATAATATATCTGGCAAATTAATATACTGTTTAAATTCACAGTAATATCGAACACCATCAAATGGATTGTCCCATATACATAGAAATGCAGTCGGCGTTAAATTCACAGTAATAACAAGCAGCCTCAAATGGATAGTCCAATATACATTGAAGTGCAATCGGCGTTGTATATTCTATTGCCGAGAAGAGTCAGTTCGCCACGACCGGTTTCGGCCCTGCATCAGGCCTTCCTCTGGTGGTCTGAAAATAGTTGCGTACACTAACATAAGTAACAAAATATATCCATAAAACATCATCCATTGCCTAATACTAACATGGTTCCAAACTTAACACTTGTTCTCTTTAGAGATACATGTCATTTACATTATGAAATGTATATCAAAGACACCAATAGTTACATACACAAAATATAAGTAACTACCTATCCATTGAGTAATAACTATAAACAACATTACAATATACTTACATAGTTCCAAATTTAACACTTGTTCTCCTTAGAGATACCTGTTTTTTACAGTGGAATCTAGGTCAAAGGAACAAGGAGTGGCCATAAGCATTAAAGAGTTACAAACATCCAAAAATTTGTTTTTAAACAAATTGTATATTTCTAAAACAGTATATACTCACGGGATACTCTGCTGTGTGTTAGGTTTTAATTGCGAGTATGAAAAGCATCAAGGGGTTGCCTCAATTTAAAGGGGAAGATGTTAAAGAAACAGAAAGGTTTATATGAAGATATAGAAGAAATACCACCAGATGGTGCTATGAGTACCCTTATTGTATTGGGTGTATTCAATTAGGGATTTATAGTATGCTAAGGTTCTATATATAACAACTGTATGAATTTTGTTCATTTACGCCCTGTGGATGTTCTGTCCGTAATCTGAAAATCCAATATGTTTCCCTTTGCAAAAGTTTATTATTGAAGTCCATATGTTTGGATTGTGATACTACTTCTAGTATGTGGTATTTGAATGATTCAGGACTATGCTGTAGATCACAGAAATGTTTGTACAGTATGGATTCTCTGACATGATTTCGTATTTTGCTCCTGTGCTCTATAATTCTGCTCTTAACTTCTCGACGAGTCTGCCCCACATATGATAAATTACAATCACAAATTATCATGTAAATAACCCCTTTGGTTGTACAGGTGGCAAAATGGGGAAATTTAAATTCGAATGATAGATGTTGGTGTGTCAAGATTTTGGTCTCTATCAATTGGCTGCATACTGAACAATGATGGCAGCGATAGCGATAGCAGAATTATAGAGCACAGGAGCAAAATACGAAATCATGTCAGAGAATCCATACTGTACAAACATTTCTGTGATCTACAGCATAGTCCTGAATCATTCAAATACCACATACTAGAAGTAGTATCACAATCCAAACATATGGACTTCAATAATAAACTTTTGCAAAGGGAAACATATTGGATTTTCAGATTACGGACAGAACATCCACAGGGCTTAAATGAACAAAATTCATACAGTTGTTATATATAGAACCTTAGCATACTATAAATCCCTAATTGAATACACCCAATACAATAAGGGTACTCATAGCACCATCTGGTGGTATTTCTTCTATATCTTCATATAAACCTTTCTGTTTCTTTAACATCTTCCCCTTTAAATTGAGGCAACCCCTTGATGCTTTTCATACTCGCAATTAGAACCTAACACACAGCAGAGTATCCCGTGAGTATATACTGTTTTAGAAATATACAATTTGTTTAAAAACAAATTTTTGGATGTTTGTAACTCTTTAATGCTTATGGCCACTCCTTGTTCCTTTGACCTAGATTCCACTGTAAAAAACAGGTATCTCTAAGGAGAACAAGTGTTAAATTTGGAACTATGTAAGTATATTGTAATGTTGTTTATAGTTATTACTCAATGGATAGGTAGTTACTTATATTTTGTGTATGTAACTATTGGTGTCTTTGATATACATTTCATAATGTAAATGACATGTATCTCTAAAGAGAACAAGTGTTAAGTTTGGAACCATGTTAGTATTAGGCAATGGATGATGTTTTATGGATATATTTTGTTACTTATGTTAGTGTACGCAACTATTTTCAGACCACCAGAGGAAGGCCTGATGCAGGGCCGAAACCGGTCGTGGCGAACTGACTCTTCTCGGCAATAGAATATACAACGCCGATTGCACTTCAATGTATATTGGACTATCCATTTGAGGCTGCTTGTTATTACTGTGAATTTAACGCCGACTGCATTTCTATGTATATGGGACAATCCATTTGATGGTGTTCGATATTACTGTGAATTTAAACAGTATATTAATTTGCCAGATATATTATTTACTGAACTGATTCATTTTCAATTGTATATATAGGAGGTCATTTGTGTTTGAGTTGACTCAGGAACCCATTTAGAGTGATGGTTCAGAAATGTCCATCTAGGACTCAAGAAGTCCACATTCCCCACTCAGCTGTCCAACTCACTAGGCAACCATAGTCTGTCAGTTTGATCTCCCTCATTCTGTTGTTAAGGACAAAAAGCTGAAAAGTATAGCCACATTGACATCATTAGAAAAAAGCTGAAATTGAAACAACCATTCAGTAAATCTGCTCAGCTGGGTAACTAGCTACAAAGTGACTGCAATGTCCAATATCTGACATATATTTCTGATTCTGTTCCTTATATCATCATAAGAAACTGGAGCTTCAGTGGATGTAAAAATGTTTGTTTGTCTCTTCCAGATCTGATGTTGCCTGGACCCTGGAGAACCCTCCAGCAAGACCGCACATTGATGGATCCTCCCGTGGCATGTCTTCTTCTGGAAACAGCCAGAAAGGCTCAAACATGACAGCCAGGATAGCTGCCAGAGTGGAAGGAGGTTGCCATAACAATGGCAGCATATTTTGCACAATTCTGTGATGTATGTGCATTTCAAATGGCCTATTTTAACTCAGAGACAGAGCTGGAAACTTTCTAATGCCTATTCATTCCATAAACAAAGCATACATATTGGGATAATTTTTGACTTCCTTGTACAAGGGTATAGGGAGCCAGTGTGGTGCAGTGGTTTGATTGTTTGACTATTACTCTGGAGACCAGGATTTGAACCTCCGCTCAGCTACGAAACTCACTGGGTGACCTTGGGCAAGCCATACCCGCTCAGACTCAGAGGAAGGCCGAGGCTTCTGAATAACTCTTGCCAAGAAACCTCTTGCCGGAGGTTGGACATGACTTGAAGGCACATAAAAACAACGTACAAGAGCCCCTATCTTTGGAGGGCTTGTGGGCACATTTGGAATGTCAGCGGAAGCCATGGGTGACCTCATCTCTTCATAGAATGCTGACCTAGATCCTTCAAATTCCTAAACCGAAGACTAGGGTGGGGGCGGGGGGGGGGGGGGAAGAAAAAATGACTTGACTGAGAAACTTAGAACAAGGAAGAATCTAAATCTAAAAATACCTCTTTCAGCGCCTGTTTCAGAGGAAACAAATGGATGATCCTCAAGAGTACAGTCTCAAATGCCAAACTACCTAGTTGTCTCACAAAGCCCAACAGAACAGCAGTTGAACAGAAGGCAAAATTAGTGATTTTCAGAGAGCCTTCCCCAGATACACACCGTACAGAACCCCAGGGAAAACACACATAGCAGATAAACATGCAAGCTTTCCTACCCATGCTGTTCCATCCCAGCCGTGCTTCTGTTGCGTCTTCAGGACCATGATGCCCTCAGTTCCTTCTGGCCTATTGTTTATCTTTGAAATTAACAGTAAGAGGGGAGCTCTTGGAATTTCTGATTATCCTTGCCAGATATCTTTGGAAACCCTTCCAATTGTTTAAAGAGAGCATTCTCTATTTTGGATTGATTATCCTTTTTAAGTTTGTGATGTTGCAACTGCTGGGCCATGGTATCGGGAAACCTCTGATTATTAACCAGGAAGGATGAGCCATTTTCCTTCTCCCAGTTTTCAATATTTGTCTTCAGCTCCTCTTCCAACTTTAACGATTGTTTTTGAATCTTTGATCGTTCCTTTTCATCTCTGGGTAAGTTACCCCCTCTGTTTAGAAGTCTGCTGGGGTCTGATTTTTTCTCCAGTTCAACAAATCTTTCTAAGATAGCTTCCCATTTATGAACATTTTCAAACAGAGATTTGTTTTTCTCATAAACAGCTCTAATTTTTACAAGTCCTTCATCGTGCAGACTCCACAACTCTTCTGAATAATTGTCATTATAAAATGGTTGAAATGTAGCTCTCTGTTCATCAGAAACAGAAATAGCATTTGTTCCAGTAAGTATGAACCTCTTCTCTGACTTTCAAAATAATTTCTTTGAGGTGTTCTTTCTTCTGTTTTTCCAAGACCAGTAGCTCCTCTTCCCACATCTTGATGGCTTTTGAAGCATTTGCTTGTTGTTCTTAGGAATTCGTCACACTTCTTCTTTGGCCACTGGAGTCTGTTTCGGAGAAGTTGTACCTTGTTCATTAGAACAGCCCTAGAAGCAGTCAGGCATTCCTTTTTGATCTGCAACTGATGAAGAAGTATACACATATCTTCAAGGTACTTTTTGAAGAAATTAATATTAATTATATTAATTAATTAATATAATTAATCTTCCTTCTTAAAGTGGGTGCTACCCTCCCCATATAATGAAAATGAATGCCAATTTATATCAGTTAGTAGGTTACCTGAGGTTTGTGGCAAAAGAAAAAAAAATACTTTTTTCAAAAGAATGGCAAAAGAGTAATGTAAGGCAGACATAAGCCAGAGTTCAGTCATCAATCACAATACATCGATTCTTCAGTAAAGCAAACTGATACACCTGGGATTCTTCAAGCTGTGAAATTGTCACAGAAACATATAGTGTATCTTGTACAGTGGATAAGGTTTCTTGCAAGAACACTCAGAAATGACAAGTGGTGTCAAAGCAGGATAATGTTGCCCTTTGACATAATTTACAAAATCCAAGAAAACGGGAACTCCTAGAGAACTAATTAGTGGTTTAACAGGGACTGCTCAAAATCCGGTAGTTTTATGCAGTGCCTTTGAAATTATCTAAACATACCTATTTTTGAGGCATTTCAGTAGCAAAGGGTATTTTTTAAAAAACAACATCACAATCTACATAAAGGGCGGGTTGCCTCTTTAACATGGGTCCAATCAGCTTAATAAGATCGATATTGGTACTTCAGCTGCAGACATAAGTGGGAGAAAATGGAAAATTGTGACTTGAAAATTGTATTATAGTTTCTGCAGCCTTTTATGAAACTCTGGGTAAAAATATTGCTATAAATATCGCTCTGGTCAAAGCGGCTCTGGGATACTGATACTCCATAATCTTTACCAAAGAGATGGGGAACATTTGTCCCTCCACTTGGTTCAGACCACAACTCCAGCAATTCATTACTGTTGGTCACAATGAAGGGGACAGATGGGATTTGTAGTCCAAAGCATTGGAAGGAATTCTTCCATTTCTGCTTTAGCGGTTACAGGCCATGCAGTAATGCAAAAGCTGAAGCATTTACCATTATTTAGGAAATTATTTTCAAGGAAAATGTTTGTCCGCGGTGCAACTGTGAAAAGCACAAAAACTTTGTTGGGGGAGCTGTGGCAACAATACAAGAGGCGATGGGTCAAGTATTCCAGTGCTTAGTGGTAATGAAAGGGTTTAATTCATGGAAGAGTCTCAAACACTCTTTAGACAATGGATGTTGAATTTGCCTACAGCAACGGAGAACTTGTTTCCTTTACTCTCATGTTCGCAAACTTGTTTCCTGATCTGTATCCAGGACCATTAAATACACCTACTGTCTGTTCCTATTTTGGCTAGATTGAGACCTAAAGTAAACTGCACTGGAGCTATGTAATGGGGACACCCAGTGGAATGGTCATTTTTTGCAAAGGTGATAATTTGTGATGCCCAATAGCAGAAGCTCGCTCTCTGTCTCCCAGCTCACTTCATTCACCATGCCAATCCAGTGGATTCCCTGCAGCTCATTTTAGGGAGTACCTGCAGGACACAATATGCTGGCAGTTTAAAGATTTGGAATAAAGTTGAGCGGGATTCCCCGATCACTGCTTCCCTCCCTTACAAATGTCCCCATGGACATTACTGACAACTTTAAAAAACTTTTTAAAGGCTGGATTATAATCTGTTCCCATGTTTTTAAAGGAATTTTAAAACATTCCATGTAGCCTTTTGCTGAGAAAACCTGTATATTGAAAAATAAAGTGCTATATTTTAAAATGCGATATATTTCTTAACTGGATATTTTGCCAGGATGTTATGGATGCCATGTGAACAGCTGCAGAGGATCCCATGTCCCTTCTGTAAGGAGGTAGAGGGGCAAAAAATTAAGTAGATTTAGCCTGTCATGTTGTATGACTATTTGGATGTGAGAGGAAAAACTGTCTTAATCACTGCATGAGTACCATAACTCTAGTCTGTTCCAAAGTCTAGAAAAGTTAGCTTTTTGGACAACTTCAAGAATCCTAGAACTAGTATGGCAGTATCAGCGGGGAGATTTCAAAGGTAGACCCATATAGAGCGTGTTGCAGTAATCCAAACAGGATGTAACCAATGCATGTACTACCGTAGCCAAGTCTTGACTTTTCCAGGAACGATCATAGCTGGCATACCAGTTTTAACTGAGCAAAGGCAATCCTGGTTACCACCGCCACCTGGGCTTCCAGGTTTAGGGCATTTATTCATCAGTACAATTAATGCAAGCTATATGTGGGGGAATGAGATCATTATATAGCGATACTGAATTGAGACAACGGGAAGTAACATTTGTAGTTGTTTTAATACATTAATCCACCCTTAAGAGATATCCTTAACATCTCTTGGTGGTTAGTCCCAACCACTGGAGGGAAGCAAAGTTCCTCACTCTGTGGGAGAAAGGAAAACATCCAATTGTTCCATTGTGTTCATTGGGGTCCAGACCAACCCAAGAAGTTAGGCCACACAACTCTTGACTACAAAAAGTTAAAATAATTTTTTAAAAGGTCAACATCAGTTGGGAAAAAGAAAAACTAGGCGATGGCAAGAATCACCAATGCTTTCCTTGAAAAAAATGGTGCAACATGGAGAAGTCTTCAAATACTTGAGAAGCCGTCTAGTGCATCTTGCGTGTCCGCCGGCCTGCCGTCACCTTGTACACAGGTAAGGGCAAAGAGAGAATTCCAAGTCTGTGCTCATCTAGTCCAGAGAGGCTTTTGCTTTTGGTCAATTTCAGCCTCATCGCTTTGGCAATATCAACAATCCTGTCACAGACAAAAATATATATATACAATCAGTTATGCTAACATTTATGCCTATCAGTCTATTCTTCATCACAAGCTTTGCCCTTTGCTCTCATAAAATCATTTAAAAATGTATATTAGTAATTAATAGCTCCTTGGAAATAGCCTATATTTTTATTGATGTGATGTAATGTGCTTTGTTATTACATCTGGCATCTTTCTGAATAAACATTTGTGCCTATAACTTAGTATTCCACAGTACTGGTAGGTTTAGGTAAAGGTTTTCCCCTGACATTAAGTCTAGTCGTGTCTGACTCTGGGAGTTTGTGCTCATCTCCATTTCTAAGCCGAAGAGCCAGTATTGTCCGTAGACACCTTCAAGGTCATGTGGCCTCTGTGATTGCATGGAATGCCATTACCTTCCCACCGGAGCGGTACCTATTGATCTACTCACATTTGCATCTTTCCCAAATCCAACATGTTTTAATTTTAATCAACACTTTTAAGGACACGTTGAAAACTAAGAAAGGGCACAAAGTGAGTGCTACTTCTGGCTTCTCTGTTGTCACTTTCCTTTGAAATTGGAGAGCTTGATCAGAGGAACAAGCCCTTTCTGCATATTCTTTCATCAGATAATTCGGTTTTGGGTTTTTTAAAAATCTAATTTGGAGACTTCTCCCATTCTATAGGAACACCAGAACTCTAATAACGTCATTGGGTCTCTTTTACAGTACCATTAGATTTTAAGCCGCCTTATTATTATTATTATTATTATTATTATTATTACTACTACTACTACTACTACTACTAATACTACTGCAGGGTAGCCCATACTTCTTGCAAAGGCTCCAGTGCACCATTGCTGATAGGCTGTTGTGTTATAATCATTGAGTTAAAATGTAATTTTAGTGTGTTGTCTAATTATTACAGTGGCTCCCCAGATGTTTTGGTCTTGAACTCCCAGAAATCCTAACAGCTGGTAAACTGGCTGGGATTTCTGGGAGTTGTAGACCAAAACATCTGGGGACCCACAGGTCGAGAACCACTGATAGAGAATAATAATAATAAAAGGCCTAAGATCTAATGGTAATGGTGTGTGCAGAGAGTTTGCGTATAGTCCTGAACTTGAATGGAAAGTCTCCAAAGACAGAGGAGACTTTTCTCTTAACGTATGTTACCACAATACAAAAAAAGTACCACCTAATGCAAGCTGAAATAAGTAGTCGGATTTTTATAAGAAGGATTTTCATCAAATTATTAGTGTATTTCACTTCTTAGTGTACGTTTCCAATAAGGTGGAAATGGAAGCCTTCAAGCTTTAGAAGGAACTCTACTAGGGTCAGATTAATTAAGGGGTTAATACAGAAATAGATTATGAGGACAGTCAAGGAATTTATTCTCACCTGTTATCCCGCAATTTCAGATCCCGCTGTAAGATTGTCAAGTCTGTTTCAAAGTCGTTAATATGTAAAGCAAGGGCAATGACATATGCTGCTATTTTAACTTTCATGGAAGCAGAAATTTGATTCTGTAGCCTAAAAGACAAGAAAAAATGTTAGAAGCTATACATCCAGTCCAACCCCATTCTGCCATGCAGGTAAAGCACAATCAAAGCATCCCTCTGTTTAAAAACCTTCAAGAGAGGAGACTCCACCATATTCCCAGACAGCTATTCCACTGTCAAACAGGTCTTACTGTTGGGAAGTTCTTCCTAATGTTTAGGTAGAATCTAGAATAGGAAAGGACAACTTCTGGTTCCCTGGAAATGTTTAGACTGATACCAATAATCCTTTACAAACAGTTGGGAACATCGAAAGAGTTTTCCCACTTTAATCTAGAAATAGAAAACACTAAATGGTTACATTTCTTACATTACTGTAAATAATAATGTTTATTGAGTAGTTCTTCCCATGTTCTAGGGATAAATATAAGTACCCAAAAAGAATCATTTAATAAATGTATTGCCAATAAAGATGGCAATTTTCACCCATTATTTAAGTCATTTTCCCGTGAAACCCTCCATTTCTGCCTGGGCTGGCTGATGAAAACAAAGCAACCCAAAATCCTGATTTAGAAATTTTGCAACATTTGAAATCAATATAACAAGTTTTACCTGCCATTGCTATAGGTCAGAGCTGTGAAAGTTTTCACAATCTTGTTGCTGATGATGCCTGGACAGTCGGGGCTAAAGCCATCTAAAACAGGAAATATTTTAGGTTAGTTTCCCACAAACACTTGGACCCAAACACTAGTGCAAAACCTGCAAAAAGATATGGAAAGAGTGTTGGACTTTACTTTTTATTACAGTAGCTGAAGATTAATATTTCCAGGGGTAATATTAAGAGAGCCCCAAAACTAAATTACATTACTTTGGTGCTGAGACACACTTTCCCCCTATACAAACAACTCTAAAAACAGGATTGTCTGTCTTGTCAGTGTATAAACAGCACTGGATGTTTGACACATATGTATGTTCTGTGATCTGGCCTGAGTCCCCTTCAGGGTGAGAAGAGCAGAATATAAATACTGTAAATAAAATAAATAATAAATACGGTAGATGGTATCTTAGAATTAGTGAAATACAATACTTGTTAACTCTCTATGGTTTGGTTTGTATGTTCTGGCAATATGTCGTGAACTTAATCTATGAGCCACAAACCAGGGAGACAAATCCAACCAGCCAAATAAGAATGCTGGAAAAAAAAGGGGAGTTGGAGAAAACAAGTTTTCTTTCCCTTTCTTGGTCTTTAAATTTAGCTAAGATGTTAATACTTTCAGGGGAACTCTTTCTCAAAACCTCAGTGTGAGGATCCTTTTCATCAGAAAAAAATAACTAATTTTTAGAAGTACACTATAAGGTCAATTATGTCTAGTTGTAATGATGTCAAGAAAAACCTTTATTGGGTTATCTTAGGATCAATATAAGTCTGAAAGACCTTGAAGGCATTTGAATTGCCATCTTTTAAAAGCAATATAAACATTTGTTATACTTGCACTCCATTTCAAAATAGATATTCATATCCTTTGCATTAATTCAATTTTTAAAAAATACACTCTTAACACTATAAGGCAGAGTTTGCCCAACATTTCATGTTGAATGACATGTTGAACGACATACTTTTTTACATGCATCATTTTGCAACACAATAATTTAGTTTTACTGATCATATGTTGGCAAGGGGTGAAGGGAATTGAAAGGTCAGCAAGTACAGTCTTGCTTATCCAACATAAACGGGCCGGCAGAATGTTGGATAAGCGAAAATGTTGGATAATAAGGAGGGATTAAGGAAAAGCCTATTAAACATCAAATTAAGTTATGATTTTACAAATTAAGCACCAAAACATTGTATTTGACAACAAACTGACAGAAAAAGGAGTTCAATACACAGTGACGTTATGTAGTAATTACTGTATTTATGAATTTTATCACCAAAACATCGCAATGTATTGAAAACATTGACTACAAAACATTAAATAGTAAAAGGTAGACTGTGTTGGATAATACAGAATGCTGGATAAACGGAAGTTGGATAAGCGAGACTCTACTGTATGGGAAGGTCATATGCTCCCAACCACTATCACACACATTTTTTAAAATCGTGTCAGAAGCGACTTGAGAACATACTGCAGGTCACTTCTGGTGTGAGAGAATTGGCTGTAGACAGAAAGGCTTGCTAGATGACAACCGGACATGTTACTAGGAGGCTTCTCTCATGTCCCTGCAAACTAGAGCTGACACATGGGAGCTCACCCCATCTCACGGATTCGAACCCAACCTTCAGGTCAGCAGTTCAGCTGGCACAAGGGTTTAGCCCATTGTGCCACCATGGTTCCTGATCAGACACATGTAAGTCCACAGGATGAACAGAACACTAGTGAGTGAACTGACTGAGTATGCCTTATCCGAAAGGCTGAGGACCAGAAGTCGTTTGGATTTTGGAATACTTGCATTTGCCTATATGTACATAATGAGATATCTTGGAGATGGGACCCAAGCCTAAACATGAAATCCATTTATGTTTCCGATATATCTTATACATATAGCCTGAGGGTAATTTTATAAACAATTAATATTAATTCTGTGTGGGAAAGAATGTTCCTGGGCACACTGAACTATCAAAAAACAAGAATGTCACTATATTAGCCATTAATGTGATCAATTTTGGATCTTGGAATTCCATACAAAGGAGGCTCAACCTGTATTGATCAGATATCTTAAAGCAGAGCTTTGCAAACATTTAATGCTGCCAATGCACCTTTTTTAGACATGCATTGTTTTGCAACACAGTAATTTAATTTTAGTAGCAAACCAGAGATTAAACCAATTCCTTATAAGAGATATAGACACATACATAAACTGTAATAACAAAATGTATGTGGACACAACATATATCATGAAAACCTTTCATTTGTATTTTTTTAAATATATGATTTATTTCTTATTTCATATAGACGAAGTGGATTCTCATTATGTTCACATGACACACCTCCACACTGCAGCCAACACAGGAATGTGCTGGGACACACATTTTGGGAAGCTCTGTTGCAAAGCATATGTAAAAAAAGGCAATAAGAAAAAGTAGCATTTTGCCAACTGCCAGTCAATGAAAACAGTCTGTAAACAACACTACCAAGCTTGAGACCTAGAGAGGTTTTATATTTCCTGTAGTCACTGGGATGAGGTAAGCTCCTCAAAGTATCAAAAGCAAGTGATTACAGGCTAACTGAATACGTCTTTCAGGTGGCAGTTTACATGATCCTGGATCGAAAGCAAAGACAAAAACAACCCTTACTTTTCTTTTTCACCATTCGTTGTGAGCTCAGCTTGACAAGAGCATCTAGGAACCAGAGACACCGGGCTTTGTGGTCACGCTTCTTCTCATCCATAGGCATGGACTTAAGTTCATTCAGAACAAAGAAGCAGTAGCTAAACAAGACAGATAAGACAGTCATTAGGCCTAAAGTGATCTCTGAAGACTTGTTCATATGGCATAAATCATTGACTGATGGGTGGAGTGATCAAGGGACATAACAACAACAACAACAACACTTTATTTATAACCCACCCTCTCTTCCCAAAGGGACTCAGGGTGGTTTCCAAAGTATAACAAAAATGGCAAACATTCAATGCCAAAAACAGGCAAACAACAATCAAGACGAAACATGAAATAAAATACACTCAATATAACTTATTAGCAACCAAAAATCAACTGAGGATAAACTAAATAACAAAGGTGAGTCAGTTCCTGTTTTGCTCATAGCTAGCAAGAGTCACCTTGGCAGTTAAACAAGAGGCATCAAACTTGTGGCCTTCCAGATGTTTTGGCCTCCAACTCCCAGAAGCCCTAGCCAGCTTGCCCAATGACCAGGAATTCTGGGAGCTAAAGTCCAAAACACCTGATGGGCCACAAGTTTGACACCACTGAGTTAAAACCTTGGTTTCAAATAATGCACGTATTTGTGGTTCCCGCAACACATTTAGCGCACTCACCTTTTCTCTTCTGTCATTTTAACGATATCTTTCGTGGTGATGTTCATGAATGCAGCAGCTGGAGCCTGGAGTGCCTCATATTCAGCAGGTGAAATAACTGAAGGTATGTTAGGAATAAAAACATTATCAACTTTCAACGTTTTTCTTCCTGGTTGACAAAGGCTTTATTCCTTGTCTTCCTTGGGTAGAAAATCACAAGGCAGGCAAAAATCAGGTATCATTAAATGTGATAGATTGGCAGAGAGGCCAGGGCTTACCACCTTTTGAGAGCACCTAGAGCCTTTGACTTCAATTAGACCTGCACAAAACATTCTACTGGCCAAAGGTCTCACATTAATTTGTGGAGAAATTAATTTCTCCATGCAAGCAAGAAAATGCCTTTAGCAAATCGTACTTATCTAAATCCATGAGAAACAGGGTCAAATGCACTGATAATGCTTTTTTAGTCCTTCTGTTTCCTAGCCAGAGCAATGCAGATCATATAGGCTAATTCCAATATTTCATAAGCTTGGAGCCTTTTCAATCAGAATCTAGTCCTTGTTCCTGAAATACCTGTTTTCAGCTAAGGCATGCCATCAAGGGCCCCTCCACAAAGCCATATAACCCAGAATATCAAGGCAGAAAATCCCACAAAATCTGCTTTGAACTGGGATATCTGAGTCCACATTGCCATATATTCCAGTTCAAAGCAGATATTTTAGGATTTTCTGCCTTGATATTTTGGGTTATATGGCTGTGTGGAAGCGCCTTAAGACAGAAGATCCAGGAGGTAGAATATTAGTTTGTATAATGGCTGGGTAATTTAGCTAGATTTAGAAAGTCATGCTTTCCAAAAGACAACACACATTTAGGAAAGAAGAGATTTGTTTCAGATATGCAATCACTGCCAATAACCATGATGATAGTACATATTATGAAACAAAGGGAGGGGACTCCCTGGTAGATAGCTTTTGAGGGAACTAAGCAGATCTTGCGCCTTTTAACTTGACACAACCCGCCCCCCATTAGGTAAGCAAAAACACAACTGGAAGAAACAAAATTGGTTTTTTTCCTCCAGAAATCAGCCAATTTTCAACTTCAGAAGTGCATACATCTTTAGTCAATATACCTGTCTGCTATGCTTTCATCTCAGAATCCTAACACAGCTGCATGAATCTATTCTATATTCACCACTAACCTTCTCCTTTGTTTCACCTACTCTGTTAAATTGAAACCCATTCTTATTCTTTGACATTAAGTTCCGGGCACACAAAAATAAAATAACATTTATTTTGCTTATAAAAGATACTGTCCTCAAACTTGTAGACATCTTCCACTTTCTCTGCATCTTCATGGAATGGAGGAAGGGCCAAGGAGGTATCTGATTTCGTACTTTCTGCTGCATCATTGACCACAGCTAGGAAAACAAATGGAAAATAACTTGTGAGAAGGGAAAGAATATGGTTAGTTATTAGAGCTTATGATTATTTATTTGATGGATTTAAGACTATAAGTTATCTATCCAAGTGCCTTTCCTCACATGGCTTCATATAATAACTAGGACCAATTAAAACACAACAAAAATCAAATATAAATCCTATCAGCATATAAACTGATCTGAATACGCATTCCCAGTGTGGAATACATCTCACCAGATTAAAACAGTGGATGTAGTCGTTAATGAGACATGCCGCATTACCATGGGGTTTCTACAACCTACACCACTGGAGAAATTATATTGTTTAGCCAGTATTGCACCACCTGACATCTGCCAGGAAGTAGCAGCTAGCAATGAAAGGACCAAAGCATTGACATCTCCGGCCCATCCTCTGTTCGGATATGAGCCAGCATGCCAATGCCTTAAAACAAGAAAGAGCTTCCTAAGATCTAAAGAGATACTCGCAGGAATACCTCAGCAAGTGAGAGTCCAAAAGTGGCAGGTTAAAACCCAGAACATCAATCAGTGGCTGATACCAGATGAGAAACTCTCCTGGACACACAGAAGACTGGGTGACTTGGAAGGCGCTGAACAGATTGTGCTCTGGTACCATGAGATGCAGAGCCAATCTTAAGAAATGGGACTACAAAGTGAAGTTCACATCATGCAAGTGTGAAGAGCAAACCACAGACCATTTACTACAATGCAGGCTGAGCCCTGCCACATGGACAATGGAGGACCTTTTTATAGCTACACCAGATGCACTGAAAGTGGCCAGCTTCAAAGGAAATTTAATATACAGTAGAGTCTCACTTATCCAAGCCTCGCTTATCCAAGCTTCTGGATTATCCAAGGCATTTTTGTAGTCAATGTTTTCAATATATCATGATATTTTGGTGCTAAATTCGTAAATACAGTAATTACAACATAACATTACTGCTTATTGAACTACTTTTTCTGTCAAATTTGTTGTATAACATGATGTTTTGGTGCTTAATTTGTAAAACCATAACCTAATTTGATGTTTAATAGGTTTTTCCTTAATCCCTCCTTATTATTCAAGATATTTGCTTATCCAAGCTTCTGCTGGCCCGTTTAGCTTGGATAAGTGAGACTCTACTGTAATGCCAAGTTTTTTTTAACTTTGTCTGTTTTTATACATTATAACTGTATTCTCAATTCACTTCTGAGATGATGAATAAATAAATCAACATATAAAACAGTGGTTCTCAACCCGTGGGTCCCCAGGTGTTTTGGTCTACAACTCCTAGAAATCCCAGCCAGTTTACCAGCTGTTAGGATTTCTGGGAGTTGGAGGCCAAAACTTCTGAGGACCCACAGGTTAAGAACCACTGATATAAAATAATACCAAAAGAGGAAATGGCTATAAAATGAAGGCAAAGATTCAAGAGCTGATTGGAAGAAAGCAGTATTTCGGGATTTTCCTAAAAACTGAGAGAGAGAATATCGCCTATGTATCTCCTTGTCCCAAAGTGATGGTGTTAAACATCAAATAGTGGGACATCAGCAGCCACTCTGTCCCCATTATATCCAGAAAGGGCATCCTAGCCCTATGGGGGATGCTTTCCTGCTATCCACTAAGTCAGATGGTGGCCCACTCAATATCGGGAAGACTACAACTCACATCATCCTTCACAAACCCCTTTACTGCTTAAGGCTAATGGGAGTTGCAGCCCAACCACCTCTGGAGGGCCACAAGTTATGTTAATTATACAAACTTCAGACCTTTCTACACTGCCATATAATCCAGATTATCAAAGTAGATAATCCACATTATCTGCTTTGAACTGGATTATATGAGTCTAAACCACCATATAATCCAGTTCAAAACAGATAATCTGGATTTTAATGGCAGTGTAGAAGGGGACAGAGAGAGGTAACAAGAAATTAGCATGCAAAGCCCCCATCAGCAATTTACATGTGGTAGGATGTAAAAAATATATATACTGTTTATCTACACTTGACCAAGGCAAAGCGAGGAGAGCAAACCAAGGAACAAAGTATATTCAGGACTTGACCAGCTCTTGAAGTACCAGCTATTAAGTCTCATGTTCTCAATGCTGGGAATGCAAGTAGGGAAAAAAGAGCATTGAGGGAGGATTTCATGTTCCCCAAGGTTAAGATTCTGTGAGCTCCTAAATGGTCCCAAAGTGGACTTTCTTCCCTGACCTGCCTTTATTACCTCGATGTAAAGCTGGGCCTTAACCATAGTAACATCTGGAAGCTCTAAGCAACATTTTGACCAGGTAATCATTAGGAGTGTGGTCATGCACTGCATAAGGTTAGGTCACAACGGACCTAACCCTCCAGCCCATCATTGGATTACAGTGGTAACTGGCATTACGGATTTACAGCAGTGTCAGGTGGAAACTGAAACAGCTTGGGATGCAGAAGGAGCAGACAAAGAAGGCAGGATAATGTGTGACACTGACATTAAAAAAATAGATTTCATGATTACAGTCTCAAGTATCTCTTAGAGCACTGATTCTTAAACTTTGGGTCCGGACTCCCTTAGCTCAATGTTGGGGTCACAAAAAATTTGGCAACAGTAAAAGATTTCTGAACATCACCCATTTACACAAAGCTTTCTGAACATCACCCATTTACACTATAAACATGCAGTGTTTATAGTGGACTCTGCAGAAAATGCTTCAGTTGTACTCTACAAAAAAAAGGATCATCAGCCTGTTTAGCAAGCCTTGCAAATGCTGCTCTATTATCAATAAATGTTTCATTTTTATACCTATTTTATATATCTATAAACCTGGGGCCACATAAAAATTTATTTGGCAGAAAAGGGGCGCAACTAGAAAAAGTTTTAAAAGCTCTGTTTTAGTACTTGCAAAAGGATGAGGTCACAGAAAAAGAGGAAACGAAAATGGTGAAGGGGCCAAATGGAAGGGAAACATATGGAAGCAAACAAGTAGGACAGATTTACCTCACTGAGAAAACTGAGGAGTTTTCAGTATTACGTTGCTCTTTTTACAACTTTTACAGTTCTGGATAGTTCAGAACACCCAACGGCAACCTGATTTTCCAATGTATTGATATATTCAGATTCAAGCATGTTACAAACAGCCTGCTTCCACAGAAAGCGAAAAGCAAAATGTTTTTTTTTTTTTTAAATTAAGAAAGGCTTGTGGGACTTATTAGACAAGCATGCTGTTCTGCACCTGCTGTTCTCACAGATCTCCTTTCTTACCATCCGTGCCCTTTGTCTCGATAACATCTTCTGCTGCTTTGATCACTGCCATATTCAGCACCTCCTTGCCAACTGCATTCATCCTCCGAGAATTCAGAGCTCTCTTTTGTTTGGAGGTTCCAAAGGCTTCGATGCAGAGATCAACCTGCCAAAGTATCAAGAGCTTTTCAAGAAACTGCTGCAGTAGGCCAAAAGGCTGCCTGCACATGGATGCATTCCTTTTTGAGGTAAAACAAAAATAAGGGGAGTAATAATAAAGAACACAAGGGACCAATAATATAAACCTACTGACGTTCTTAGAAGATTTCCAAGTATCAGTTAGCGAAACAAATCACAAATTCTATTCCCTGTTCCATTCGACTCATCTGCTAACAGTTAACTAATTTTTTCACAACATTGTTCAATCAACCAGAGATATTGTCAACAAATCACATTAGGAATTAAAAGAGTAATTGATGAGAATGCAGTGTTCATAACACTGACCTCCAGTGGGATATATTGCTAAGATCAATATTAAAATTCTGCTGCTATAATATAAGGATGTCGACTAAGGATTTTGTAGCTGAGTTATGGGTCACTGTAAATCCCCTCTCAGATTTACAGTTCAAACTGATATCAATACATAACAACCAAAGCATCAGCTAATGCAATTTTACAGCAATAATTGCCTAACAGTTGTTTTCAAAGTTGTACCTTCTCTCTGTAGGACTTATTCAAATATTCTGATAGGTCGTCATCTTCTACATTATCTAATAAAAAAGAAGAAGAGAATACAATAATCCCTAAAACAATCTTATTTATTTATGACCCAAATGAGAGTTCATATAACAAGATAAGCAATGAAAATGTTAGCCCTCTTATCTGGCTTAACCATAGGCTCTCTTTATTATACTGACAACGAAATTCTGTGAACATTTTACTCTTTCTTTCCAAAAATGCATATCACTATATCCTGGAACAATTACCATTTCTGATGGTAAGTTTGGGGACTGCATTTCAAAAATATTTTTCTGTAGCTTAACATAAAAATCTCTGAGAATGTTAGCATGTCAGGGAAGTTAGCACAGGATACTTTACATATTTACAATCACCCATTTCTCATCTGCATTTGGAAAAGTCATTATTTTAGAAAAATTGAGCCATATGCATTGGTTAAGCTGGTCCTTAGGATAAATATTAGAGGGGGGGAAACCAAACACAGTGGTGTAGGTGGAGATTATGTACTGCAGTAATTGTATTCTCCTCTATAATGAAGAGCTGTAGTATCAGCATACAATAAGGATCCCTCCAAAATGTATCACTTCAGAGATCACACGCCTCCATATCAAGAACAATGTGCATTTAGAAACCTAGGATATGAGAGAGAAAGACTCCAGAATAGCCTTCTCCCGACAGGCAATAATTTTATCTCCTGGAAGGTTTTATCAATACGAAAGAGGGAAATTCAACCACATCAGAGAGTGTGAGAGAAAATCCAAGCACTACATTTATGACATTATGCTGATCATGTACCAAGCCAACAATTCTGCCATAGTAAATGAAGAAACACCATTTATTTATTTATTTTATATACCGCTCTTCTCCCCCAGGGGGACCCGACTAACCCACCTGAAACCAATGGCTGCATATTGAATAACTCTGCATTGTAGACTTCCAGTTGTCCAGAATCCTTGTCTAACACACCAACATAGTATCTAATCGGAGAGAAAGTTCAAACTGAAAATAAGTCCTTTTCAAATGCTATTGAGAACCTAGGTTAGTTTCTCTTTTGCTAGTTTAGTTAATTAGCAGTCTATTGTTTTGCCATTGGTGGCATTGATGGCTGATCTTATTTTAAGACATTTGTGGTTGTTATTGTAATGGCTTTATATTATTTTAGGTCATGCAGTAATGGATATTACGATTCACATGGTAGTTTCAACTTTTTTTCATGTCAGGAGCGACTTGAGAATGTTGCCCAGGGGATACTTGGCTGTTTTTGATGTTTTTACCATCTTTGTGGGAGGCTTCTCTCATGTCCCCACATGGAGCTGGAGCTAATAGAGGGAGCTCATCCGCGCTCTCCCTGGGTTGGATTCGATTCAGCAACCTTCAGGTCAGCAACCCAAACTTGAAGCCACCAGTCCTTCCAGCACAAAGGTTTAACCCACTGCACCACCGGGGCTCCAACTAAGAATTGCCCATAAGCCCCCTTTTTTGGGAAAAATAGGCAAGCTAGAGTTATGGGTTCTTGAGCCTCTATCACCAGCAAATGTGGAGGGTTGACAATAGTTATTTTAAACTGTTCCCTATGAATCCAGTTAAGGTTATAAACAATTGTCCTAACACAAAACGTGAACAGCTATAACACAAACTATTGAAGATAGATTTGTAGCACTCTGTGATATCATGCTCAAACACGGTTGCACTACAGGCCTGGAAAAACCTCTGACCACCACACCACGCAAGAGTCCAGGAATATATTCAAACAATTTATTGTAAAACACATAAAAAGCATATAAAAAAGCAGGAATAAGAAAAGCAGATATATAATCCAAAAAGGTTTAGCAACAGGTGATAACTAAACAATAATCCAATTGTCTCATAAAGTTCCAAAGGATCAGCCAGCAATCCCAGGTACAGCATAAGTCCACAAGCAAGAAGGTATAACTAGTAAAAACTTGAAGAGAAATACATGAACAGGAACATAGAAAACTTCCAGTATATTAAAATCCAAAACCAAGGTTTGACTTGAATCAAGAACAAGAGAACTCAGGCTTAGCTTCTCACTCTAACACAGCATTGCCTGAACTGCCCTTAAAGGAAACAACTTGTTGTTTAATAGGCACTCATGAAGAAATTATGTCTCCTGTGAATTTTCTCCCCAACTTTCCCACGTAATCTCTCAGCCCGGCATACTCTATTTTCGGCTCCGATTTGTAAACTGAGACTTTTGTTGATCTCCGTAGCTACAGGTGGTTTCTCCTGTGAAACCTCCTTATAACTCAGCTCTTCACTCAATTTCTTTTCTTCTATTGATACTTCTATTGACTCCTCAGCCTAGCCTTGAGGCCAGTTTTCTCACAAAGAGAAACATCATTTCCCAGACCCGAATGCCCATCACTTTGTGCCACAGGAAAGCCCACAATCCTCTCTAATTCCTCAGTTAAACCATTAGCCTCTGGCTGATTTACAACAAACACCTGCTTTCATAGCCCACTTGCCTTTAAGAAATACTTTCTCATTTGTTTCCATACGGCACATAACTCTCTCTCTTTAACTCCACAGAAAAATAGCTATCCCAAATCAATTCCTGATTGTAAGTTTAGGATTAGCTTTAATGCAGATATTCTAATTAAAGTAAACATGAGATTACATCTATTTCTGATGTACAAACAGACATATCTATATATTATACCTGCATAGAGTATTGCACTTCAGGGCTCCTGCACCAAAATTATTTCCTACATAAGAAAGCCTCTCTGTTTCTGCATTCTAAAAAAGAAAAAGAAAAAGATTAATGATTGTTTTGCGATAAAAATAAGTTTTAAAACTAAAGTAAATACTCCAAAGGCTCAAGGTTTTTTTTCCACCACAAAATGGGAATTCACTAGCTTCTTTTTAAAGTACCCTGAAATAAAGTGGGATCTTTGGGTCAAACAGCCACACGATGTCTTTCTATTTCTCTTCTTCTCCTTTTCTCTCTGCAGTTGATGAAAAACATATAAGGAAATAATACAATGGGAATTGTATGTCTATACATGCTATTTCTTTTAATTCATTTTCCAGACATGGAGAGTGAATAAGCAAATTTCTTTTTTAAAATGTTCCCAGATTCCATGATGGGCACACTTTCTGTGTCTTTAAGATAAGCATCAGGAAGAGGAAGAACATCCTGTCATCAGAATATATAACAGGTAAGGCCATATCTGTGAATCTTAAATATGCCATTGAGTTCTTAAAAGTGAAGGCTACAATCTAGTTGGCATAAATATCACTGACCACTGTTTCTTATCTCTGAAGAGACATGGACAAAATTGCTCTGTAACAAAACTTCAAAATCTGCTGATAAAATCATTTGAGCTTTGTGTAATTCTCTCATAAGTTTAGTAAATGAAAACAGGAGGGATAGCCAAGTAAATAAGCAAATAAATACATTTCCCGTTCACCAGTTATCAGTCAATTAACAAGGCAAGCTTGCTCTATTCCAAATGTACTAACCAAAGTTACTTTCTGCTTCTTTCTTGGGTTTGTGGTGTCTTTATTTCTGTACAGGTTGAAAGCCATATTTTCAGAACTCTTCAGTTTGCCATTTGTGAACTGAACTGTGTGCAAGAGAGAAAATTAAGATAAGAAAAATTGTTACACCAAGCATTTTAGCCTATATAAATGCTTTGTCATGCTTAAACCTTTTGATGGCATCTATGTACAAGAATGAATGCAGTTTGATGCCCCTTTAATTGCCTTGGCTCAATGTTATGGAGTTGTGGTTTGGTGAGGCCCCAGCACTTTTTGGCAGAGAAGGCTGAAAACCTTGCAAAACTACAATGCTCAGGATTCCACACCACTGAGCATGGCAGTTAAAAGTGATGCTGAACTATTGGACTATTGGATTATGACCTGTGAGGATCACAACCTAATGGGTATTATAACCTGTTAGGTTAATAATCTATTGGTTTCAGAGTTTCAGAGGTGTTCCTTTAGTTTATTGGGTAAAGGAATATCACTAGGCACATAAATATCTTGTTTCTATTTGATGGTCTCAGCAAACAAAAACTCAAATAGACTTTTAAAAAATAATGTGTTTGTTTTATTCATAACTTCATACATTTAAATATACAGGTAAATCTCTTGTCAGTTTAAAATTTAAAACGTTTCAGTTTGTATTTTTAACTTATAGTCTTTATCAGTCTTTTCAAAACTATACTACTGTACAGCTCTCTTTCATAACAATCTACTCCCAAGGGACTCAAGCCTAACTCCTAACACAGGCTTCTGTACTCAAACAGACTCAAGCCTCAACTGTCTTCTAACTCCTAACACACAGGTTTCTGTACTCAAACAGACTCAAGCCTCAACTGTCATTCCTCAACTGTCATAAACAGCATTCTAAACAGTCACTGAACCAGTCACATGGTTTGCAGTCCCTCCCACTGCTTCAAGTACATAGAGTTAAGAAAACTGCAAACCAAAGAAGACATACACTTCAGAAAATAAACCGACACATTATAAAACAGACAAAACATTAAATAGAGGAGGCTTGGGAAGGTTGCTATTTCAAAAATGAACTGCATTAATTCCACAATGTAATGCATCCTTAAATGGACTGAAATCAAGTGGGGCTAAGTGTCAGCCAATACCAAAGAACACCCGATAAAGAGTATCTTTTTATACCTCAGGGTTATATTAAACCACGTTTTAGAGCTCCCTTGTAGAGCTAACTTTCATTTCCTCACTTGTCCATTTTAATCTGTCTTAAACTGGCTTCAATCTTGGAACATATATGTGGAGCTTCTTTCCAAAAGGTACCAAATCCATCTGAACGAATTGTACAGGAATAATACAAAATAAAGTTTTGATGATATGCATTCTTTTTGCTACAGTATTAAAAATGTTGTTTGCCAAGTCCTGTCCTGAAGTGATTTTATAAGTTTTGATAAGTCTTGAGCTGTACATAATAGTCTGTTCCTAGACAACAATGTGTTGCCAACTATAACTCATTTTCCCCCAATTTTGGGGGGGGGGGGAGGAGAGATATCTGGCACTTTTTAGAGAGAAAAAAAATGACATCTACTGAACTTTCTCATGGTGCATCTACAGGCATGGGCAAACTTTTGTCCTCCAGGTGTTTTGGACTTCAATTCTCGCAATTCCTAACAGTCAGTGTTTGGGAGTTGAAGTCCAAAACACCTGGAGAGCCAAAGTTTGCCCATGCCTGATCTACAGTACAGTAGAATGAATGCAGCTTGGCACTTTTTGAACTGTCATGGCTCAATACTATGGGATCCTGGAAGCTGTAGTTTGTGGAGGCCCCAGCACTGTTGGACAGAGAAGGCTAAGTACAGACCTTGTCAAGCTACAACTCTCATGATCCCATAGCATTGAGCCATGTCAGCTAAAGTGGTGACAGGCTGCACCCCAGGCCCAGAGATCAGGGCTTCTTTCCTCCAATGATCCCGCCACGTGCTTGATCCTTTGCAAGGGAACCCTGGGTAAAAAGGCAAGACCCAACCAGGGAAGAATCAGCACTGGAGCCTTTATGGCCCTGATCCCTTACCGAGAGGGGCGCTCTGTCCTTCCTGGGGGTCCCCCCGGTAGCACCACCGAGCCTCCGCGGCCATGGCCAAGAGTTTCCTCCGTTTCCACGGCTCCCAACCCCGCGTGAGTCCAGCTGCAGGAAGAGGAGTGGCTTTGATCCGAAGCAAACCCCTTCCGCCTGCCAGGCTCCATCCATTAAGCCTTTGTCGCCACCTACAGGCAGGAAGGGGGAACTGGCTCGATTGCCCTTTCCTTATACTGTAGTTACATTGATATACATGGGAATGGGGCTGCGTGTACACCAGACATGGGCAAACAGCCCTTAGGCTGGATTGCTGTGAGTTTTCCGGGCTGTATGGCCATGTTCCAGAAGCATTATTTCCTAACGTTTCGCCCACATTATGGCACGCATCCTCAGAGGTTGTGAGGTCTGTTGGAATGTAGTCCAGTGGGGTTTATATATCTGTGGAATATTTAGGGTGGGAGAAAGAACTCTTGTCTGTGAATGTTTCAGTTGGTCACCTTGATTAGCATTGAATAGCCTTTCAGCTTCAAGATCTTGCTGCTTACTGCCAGAGGTAATCCTTTGTTGGGAGGTGTTAGCTGGCCCTCATTGTCTCTTGTCTGGAATTCCCTTGTCTTTTGAGTGTTGTTCTTTATTTACTGTCCTGATTTTAGAGTTTTTAAATATGGGTAGCCAGATTTTGTTCATTTTTATTGTTTTCTCCTTTCTGTTGAAATTGTCCACCTGCTTGTGGATTTCCGTGTCTTCTCTGTGTGGTCTGACATGGTGGTTGTCAGAGTGGTCCAGTATTTCTGTTTTCTCAAGTAATATGCTGTGTCCAGGTTGGTTCATCAGGTGTTCTGCTATGACTGACTTCTCTGGTTGAAGTAGTCTTCAGTGCATTTCATGTTCCTTGATTCGTGTTTGGTCGTTGCGTTTGGTGGTCCCTATGCAGACTGAATGGTATACAGAGGTAGACTCCTGCAGAGCTGAGAGGTGGACCACCTCAACATCCATCCAAACATCACCAGAAAAATTCAACAAATGCTACATTCCACTCTGCAGGAGTCTACCGTACACCATGCAGCTGTGGATATGTCTACATAGGGACCATCAAACGCAGCATTGCCCAAACACGAATCAAGGAACATGAAAGGCACTGCTTACTTACTTAGGTGATCCCTCGTAGTTCGAGGATAATTGTCTTTCATCTGTGGGGTCTTGGGGGTGGGTTCTTAGGTGGCTGAAGAGACCTATTCTTGATCTGCATGTTCTCCCGCAGTGAGGACATCAGTTTCCAGGTGGAAGGCGGTCCCGGTCAGGGTTGGCTTGACGTGACTTCCTCTTGGCACGTTTCTCCCTTAAGCCCTCCATTTGTGCTTCTTTGAACTCCGCAGCACTGCTGGTCACAGCTGACCTCCAATTAGAGCGCTCAAGGGCCAGGGCTTCACAGTTCTCAGTGTCTATGCCACAGTTTTTAAGGTTGGGTTTAAGCCCATCTTTAAATCTCTTTTCCTGCCCACCAACATTACGTTTCCTGTTCTTGAGTTTGTAGCAGAGTAACTGCTTTGGGAGACGGTGATCGGGCATTCGGACGTGGCCAGTCCAGCGAGTTGATGGCGTAGAAGCATCGCTTCAATGCTGGTGGTCTTTGCTTCTTCCAGCACGTTGACATTTGTCCACCTGTCTTCCCAAGAGATTTGCAGGATTTTTCTGAGACAACGCTGATGGAAACGCTCTAGGAGTTGAGTGTGACGTCTGTAGACCGTCCACGTTTCGCAGGCGTATAGCAGGGTTGGGAGGACGATGGCTTTATAAACGAGTACCTTGGTATCTCTACAGATGTCCCAATCATCAAACACTCTCTGCTTCATGCGGAAAAATGCTGCACTCGCAGAGCTCAGGTGGTGTTGTATTTCAGTGTCGATGTTGACTTTTGTGGAGAGGTGGCTGCCAAGGTAGCGGAAATGGTTAACATTTTCTAATATTACACCATTAAGCTGTATTCCTGGCATTGCAGAGGGATTGGCTGGTGCCTATTGGAAGAGCGCTTTGGTTTTTTCGATGTTCAATGAGAGGCTGAGCTTCTTGTATGCTTCTGCAAAGGTGTTTAGAGTGGCTTGTAGGTCTTCTTCTGAATGCGCACAGACTACGCTGTCATCAGCATATTGGAGTTCTATAACAGATGTTGTGGTGACCTTGGTTTTGGCTTTCAGTCTGCTGAGGTTAAATAGCTTGCCATCTGTCCGAAAGATGATTTCCACTCCGGTGGGAAGCTTCCCATCAACAAGGTGAAGTATCATAGCAATGAAGATGGAAAATAAGGTGGGGGCAATAACACATCCCTGCTTGACAGCCGATTCCACCTTAAATAGGTCACTTGGGAGCCATTGCTGTCCAAGACTGTTGCCATCATGTCATCATGGAGGAGCTGAAGGATGTTCACAAATTTGTCAGGACACCCGATTTTTTGGAGGATGGTCCAGAGAGCGCGGCGATTCACTGTGTCGAATGCCTTTGCAAGGTCAATGAATGCCATGTACAGAGCTTGATTTTGTTCCCTGCATTTTTCTTGCAGCTGTCATGCAGTGAAGATCATGTCCACTGTTCCTCTGGAGGGGCGGAAGCCATTCTGGGATTCTGGGAGGGTTTCTTCTGAAACAGGGAGAAGGCGGTTTGCAAGGATTCTTGCAAGAATTTTCCCAGCGGAGGTTAGAAGGGAGATACTGCAATAGTTCCCGCAGTCTGTTTTATCCCCTTTCTTGAAAAGGGTGATGATTGTGGCATCCTTGAAGTCTGCTGGGATTTTCTCGGTCACCCACACCTTTTCAATGAGCTGGTGGAGTTGTTGTATCAGCTTAGGTCCACCCTCTTTGAAGATTTCAGCAGGGATCCCATCAGGTCCACTGGCTTTGTTGTTTTTTTGTTGTCTGATGGCATTGCTGACTTCTTCCAAACTAGGCAGTGCTGCAAGCTCATCCCCAGTTGCGGGATTTGTGAGAGAACCTCTTCGGCCACATTGGAGCTGCAATTCAGCAGGTTCTGGTAGTGCTCTTTCCAACGTAGTGCAATTGATGTTTTGTCCTTCAGAATTTTGGTTCCATCTGATGAGCGTAGAGGCTGTATGCCATGGTTTCTTGGTCCGTAGATGATCTTTGTGGCTTTGAAAAATCCCTGAGCATCATGGGTGTCTGCAAAGTGTTGGATTTCTTCAGCCTTCTTTGTCCACCAGATGTTCTTGAGTTCTCTGGTCTTTCTTTGGACCTCAGCTTTTGCACTGGCATATATCTTTTTCTTAGCAGCACAGTTGGGTGTCTCTCTGCCATGTTTGGAAGGCTTTCCTTTTGTTATCAGTTAGCTGTTGGATCTCTTTGTCATTATCATCAAAC
Organism: Anolis carolinensis; assembly: GCF_035594765.1. NCBI lineage: Eukaryota > Metazoa > Chordata > Lepidosauria > Squamata > Anolidae > Anolis > Anolis carolinensis. The sequence goes on along the minus strand of NC_085842.1, from coordinate 205,256,277 downwards.
CATTCTTGATGTTTCTTAGCTTGGTATCCAATGGTTTCTTCGCAGGCTGTGATGATGGAGGTCTTCAGTTTGTTCCAGTGTTCCTCAACATTTTTGGGGTGTTCTATGGGTAGATGATCCTTGAGTGCTGTTTGGAGAAAGGCTCATTTGGAGGGCTCCTGAAGGGCTTGGGTGTTCATTTTGTGCCTTATTTTTCTTCCTCGGAGTCTGTGTTTGGGGGCGATCGTGATAGCCATCATGGATCAGATTAACCTGTGGTCTGTCCAGTAGTCATCGGCACCTGTCATGGCTCTTGTGAGAAGCACATCATGGCGGTCTCTGGCACGTGTAATTACATAGTCCAAGAGGTGCCAATGCTTTGATCAGGGGTGCTTCCATGATGTCTTGAGCTTGTTTTTCTGGCGGAAGAGCGTGTTGGTGATGACAAGGTTGTGCTCTCCGCATTTGGTGAGAAGCAGGATGCCATTCGAGTTGCTGTTTCCGACCCCATCTTTTCCTATGATCCCTGGCCACAGGTTGGAGTCCCGTCCAACTCTTGCATTAAAGTCCCCCAGGAGGATGATTTTGTCCTCCTTAGGTATCTCCGATAGGATGGTGTCCAGCTGACAATAAAAATTTTCCTTGATGTCTTCATCAGCATCTATTGTTGGTGCATAGGCACTTATGATGGTTGCCTGTTGGTTTTTGACAAGGTTAATTCGGAGGGTTGAGAGTCATTCGTTAATGCCAGTGGGTGCTTCAGTCAGGTGTTTCACCAGGTCATTTCTGATAGCAAAGCCAACTCTGTGTATTCTTCGCTCTTCTTCAAGCAGTCCCTTCCAGAAGAAGGTGTAACCCCCTTTTTCTTCCTTCAGCTGTCCCTCTCCTGCTCTCCGGGTCTCCTGAAGGGCTGCTATGTCGATGTTAAAGCGTCCCAGCTCCCTTGCAATGATAGCAGTCCTGCGTTCGGGGTGTTTGCTGTCAGTGTTATCCAACAGTGTCCGTACGTTCCATGTTCCAAAGTTCATTTCTCTTTTTTGGCCGCAGAATGGTAATCCCTCTGGATGCGGCAGTCCAGTCAGGGATAAGAGAGGCAGACTATGTTTAGGGCACCTTTTCTAGCCCCTTCCCCATGTGGGGTGAGCAGAATGGATCCTAAAAAGGGCTGCTCAGTCATGGATACAGCTGCCGGACTACTCAACTGCCTCAGACCTTGAGGTAGAACGACAGAGTCCATATCCACCGCCCATGTGCCAGTCTGTGACTAGGGGCTTCCAGATTTCACAGTCCTGCCCCCGTTGCCACTCACTGATCACCATGGGACTTTTGTTGGTTTGTTTTTATTTTTCTTGGAAGACACCTGTGCGTGGTTTTTTTTTTAATGTGTGGAGGTCGGTGCACAGCCGGTCAACACACAATCTTCACAGAGTGAGGTCCCAGCAGTGGTGTGGTTAACACAACAAGAGTGGCTTCTCAGTCTGTTGCAGCCTTCTTCTGCCTTCACAGCCGTTGTAACATGTACCATGTTATCCTCCGCCTGCTCTGCCGTTGAGGTCTTTGGGTCTTCAGATTGTTCTTGGTCTGGAACCTCCCCTGTGGCCCCTCCTGGGAGTGCATGATGCCAGTGGTTGTGCCCTCAGGTTCATTGGAACACACAAGACCCCTCACCATGGCAAGGTGACAATCCATCGAGGACTGCAGACTAACTCAGAGAAGTCAGGCATAGAGGAGCACTTGATGAACCGACCTGAACATAGCATATTATTTGAGAACACAGAAATTATGGAAATAAGAATGAATTGTACAAAAGTAGAAATGTCTAGACTTGTAGAATTCAACTTCCCTTTGTAGATTTTTTAAAAATTCCTATCCTATTTTTTCAGTTTATCACTATGCGTACTCAGCAGCAGAATAGCAAAGCGCAAGGGCAGATGTTTTCACTGTGTCTGGTTGTGATCCCCAGGTTGTGCCAGTCAGCTTTCGTATATTATTTCTAGCACCCACTTTTTACTTGATACTTGGCCGCTTTCTACCTTGTGGAATCCTTGGTTGCCCAGGTTGAATGGCAATTAATAGTCTTGGTGCAGCAAGTATGAATGCTGCAATTAGTCACCTTGATTAGCATTTAATGGCCTTGCAGCTTCAAAGCCTGGCTGCTTCCTGCCTGGGGGAATCCTTTGTTGTTGTTTATTTACTGTCCTGGTTTTAGTTTTTTAATGTTCCAGTTCAAATCAGAAAATCAGTATTTTATATGCAGTGTGGGGGCAGGGCCTAAAGGGGCCTAACTAAATGAACTGGAATGCACCATAGCACAAAAAGGACAGATCGGAGACTGTATTTAGGAAATCAAAAGTCTCTCTGAGGAAAGGAAATCTTTGAATTCTATTCAGTTCTAGATGGTTATTGCCACACAGTATAAAGTCCCGACATGACTGGATTCTACATACCTTTGCACTGACTTTAATACAATGTTGACATGACTTTATGTATCACTGTCTTATATGCCTTTTTAATCTAATTTGAATACAATTCTGATGTGACTTGAATTAATACATTTCAGACATGACTTCAGTTAATACAGATCCGACATGACGTGCATTTCTGTGCTCCTTCTAGCTTCCTATGCTTCCTTCCAGTGCTACACTAACTGACAAATCCTAACTGACAAACATAACTGCCATTTGGAAGCTGGCAGGAGCTGAGGCTAAGCTCCGCCCCGTTAGAACCTTAAAGGGACAGGGCAGCAGATGAGAGCCTTCTAGTGGCATGACAATGGCTCTTCCTTATCCTCTAATTTGGACTTTATTTTTCTAGAATTTTTTTATTGAAAAACATAGCTTGGATGACTATGACTTTTGTGGCCAAATTTGATGATTGGGTTCAGTGGTTTTGCTGTTTACTCCATAATAAAGTGGCACATTACATTTATGATTTATTTATTTATTTGCGACATGTATATCTCGCCCTTCTCACCCCAAAGGGGATTCAGGACGGCTTAGAAGTTATATGTACTGTACATACAATAAATTATATAGTTAGCATAGCACAATATAAGCATTATATATTACTATATTGTATTATACCACTATATTGCAATATTATTAGTAATATTTCAGGTAATATATTATAACTATAATAGTGTATTACCGTGTTTCCCCGAAAATAAGACAGTGTCTTATATTATTTTTTGCTCCCAAAGATGTGCTAGGTCTTATTTTCAGGGGATGTCTTATTTTTCCATGAAGAAGAATTCACATTTATTGTTGAACAAAAAAATGAACATTTATTATATACTGTACAGTAGTTGCCATCACAAACCAACATAACCAAACCAGACAAACTATGACTCCTGTAAAGAATTTCTTGTTACTACTGTATAAATATAAATAATATAATCTTTTAATATATTATTACCATTATTTCCATGTACAACTGGTATGTATATTAACCGATCCTGCAATTTCTGGTGTTTTGTTTGGTGGGCGCTGGGCATGCTTCCAAACAAAAACTTTGCTAGGTCTTACTTTTGGGGGAGGCCTTATATTTAGCAATTCAGCAAAACCTCTGCTAGGTCTTATTTTTTGGGGATGTCTTATTTTCGGGGAAACAGGGTATTATTATATTGTATTACATTATAATATTTTGATCAATATTATATGTATATACAATACATTATATTATTAGTGTAGCATAATATTAGTATTATATATTATTATGTTGTCATATTGATACAGGAGACATGCTGGAATGATGTCTTCCTGGCCCCCTTTTTTCACTCTAGCCCCAAAGTAGCAGTTAATCCGGGGGGGGGGGGGGGCTTCCAACTGAAGACACAAGAGACATGGTGGAAAGGTGTCTTCCTGGCTCCCCTTCTTCGCTTTGGCCCCAGAGTGGCAATTAGTTCTTTGGGGGGGGGGGGGAGGGGGGCTCCTAACTGATGACACAGGAGACATGGTGGAATTGTGTCTTCCTGGCCCCCCTTCTTCATTCTGGCCCCAGAGTGGCAGTTAGTCCTTGCGGGGAGGGGCTCCCAACTGATGACACAGAAGACTTGGTCGAATGGTGTTCTCCATTAAACCCCCTCTTGCTTAGCTTTCAACAGACCTCACAACCTCTGAGGATTCCTGCCATAGATGCAGGCGAAACTTCAGGAGAGAATGCTTCCGGAACATGGCCATACAGCCCGGAAAACTCACAGCAACCCAACCTCTACATGTCCTCTCCGTCGAACCCTGAGGGATGAAGCGGCGAACAGTTGACCCGCTTCTGCGCCTCCCACCCCCTTTCCGTCGCCCGCCAATCAGATTTAGGCCGTCCTCATACTTGCGCCCTCATTGGCCAAAGACCGGGCACAGAAGTCTCCAAGCAGTTGGGACTGTTGAGTCCCCTAGCGAGTTCGGCGGACAGTAGTTCCACTCCGAATGAGGCGACGTCATTTCCGCCCAGGAGCCTCCTGAAGTGCAGGCGAAGGCGGGGATTCTGGCCACGGCTCGAGCCCGCCTCCCTCCCGTCCTCCCTCCTTCCCTCAGAGCGGAAGGAAGGACAAACGGGCGCCAGACGAGCCAAGAACAACGGGCGCCCCTCCCTCCCGGAGAGACGGGGGCTCGGGACGGGAGGGGACTCTAGTCTCGGTGAGATCAAAAAGCACAATAGGGGCTCAGGGGGCGTGTGTGCGCGCGCGCTGCTTGGCGAAATAAGGCAGCGGCACGCGAGGGTGTCGGTTGGGATGGCAGGCGCGCGGGAGGGGGGAATGGAGGGAGGGAGGGAAAGGGGGCGTGGCGGGCAGCGGCGCGCGCGCAGTGTTGCGATTGGCTGCAGGGCGTGCGGACAAGGCAAGAGCGGTGCGTGCCGCGGTTGGATGGTCGGGAGGGGGTTGCTGTTCTCGTTCGCGAAGTGAGGTTGAGGCGAAGAGGCAGGGAGGGGGTGGGTTTGGTGTAGATGCGCATGCGCCGTGGTGGTCCGAGGGGCGGTGTGGCTCCGTGACAGGCGACGCTGAGCCTGTCAAGGCCGGGGGAGCGCGGGGCCGCAGCCACGCCCCCTTCCTCTCCCCTTTGCCGGGCTCCCTGCAGGGGCGGGGCATGGACTGGTGAGTAGTAGGCTGTGGTTCCTCGGGGGGCGGTTGGGAGGCCTAGCTTGGGGCCTGGTATTGTGTGGTTGGTGGCCTCCCCTCTCAAGATAGCAGCAACAACTAGGCTCCTCCTTCCTCCCACTTCGTCGCTGGTTTAGAAAGGCCTTGCTTGCTCAAAGGATATTTTACTGCCCTGAAAGGGAACAGGAGAGCCAGCTTTAAGAACAGGGAGTTATTGATTCCCAACCTTGGGGCCTCCCAGAAGGCCCAGCCGACTTGGCCTGTTTTGGAAAAATGGCATTTATAACCTTTTGGAGATCATAACCTTTAAAAAAAGCATGACCTTAATAATAATAATAAAAAAATTTATAGACCACCTTATCTCCCCAAAGGGACTCAGGACGGTTTCCAACAAATATGGCAAAAGAATTCCAACATTAAATGGCAAAAGAAAACCATGCAAACAGTTTATATCAGGACAAGGCATAACCTAACTGTAACTTAATAAACAAAATGACAGAAAAAAATAGAAAAAAATCATCAAATACAGAAACCCTAATAAAACACACTAAAAATAAAATATAAAACGGAATACAGCGGAGCTCCATCAGGCGAGGTTCAACAATCCAATGGCCAGGAGTATTAAAATGAACCTAATAAACTATAAAAGAACTGGGTGAGGGGCAGTGCCAACAGCGTATCACAGGGCCAGGGAAGTGCAGAACAGAGTACTATCTGATGACCTAGGCACTGGGCCTAGGGACTAATCATTCTCGAAAGCTTGCTGGAAGATCCAGGTTTTCAGTTCCCTACAAAAGGAGAACAGTGTGGGGGACTTTTCTGATCTCCCTGGGGAAGGAGTTCCAAAGTTGGGGGGCCACCACTGAGAAGGCCCCTCCCTCGTGGTGGATGCGAGAGGAGGGCCTCCCTGGCCTATCTTAGAGCCCGTACTCTAATAATGTTACTTGTTGCTTGCCTCTCTTAACGGCTGGAGGCGGGGTACAACACAGTCAAAACATGTCAACATAAAAAATACATATATCAAAGCACAGGGTACAAAGATCAACATACAGCAGTAATAGAATGGCAATCCAAAACTCTGGATTAAAAGTTGGCTGTAGGCCCGCAGGAAGAGATGGGTCTTCAGTTGGTACTTAAATTCTGATAGCTCATTCAGCTGTTGAAGCTCTTCTGGCAGGTCATTCCACAGTTGTGTGGTGGCCAATGAAAAGGTCCTCTGGGTGATGATCGCCAGTAGGGTTCTGCCTATTAGGATTCAGCATCCCACAGAGGACCTCAGTGTCCTAAGGGGCGGATTGTGCAGGATAACGTGATCCTGTAGGTCACCTAGATCCAAACCATGCAGGGCTTAAAAGGTAGCCTCTTAAGTTCTATCTACACTGACATATAATGCACTTTCAGAATGCGGATTAACTGCATTGAATTAGATTATATGGCAGTGTAGACTCATACAGTCCAGCTCAATGCAGTTCAATCTGCACTATATGACAGTGTAGATGTGGCCTTAGCCTCTGTCCCTCACAAGTTTTGGATTTTTACGTCCTGATTATTGGTTGTGCTGGTTGGGACTTCTAGTACTTGACATTGGAATCACCTGGAAGACAAGTGCTTAGAAAATACTGCTCAAAATTAAGAGTAAACAACTTTAAATGCCTCCAATGTTTTATTGAACTATAGCTTGCTTGATTCATTCATTCATTTTGTTTTGTTTCCTTTATTTTTATCTCACCTTTTTTCCTCATAGGGACTTGAGAAGACTAATGGTGGCATGACACAATCCAAGCCAAATGTATGAGAAAGAGTACAAATATAAAAATTCAAAAACAATCAAATCTTTGTGTTATTAAATAGAAAACTTAAAATACAATGAAAACAATTAAAATTTTAGTTAATAACTTAGACAGGCCCTCAAAATCTCACTCACAGCATCTCCAGCAGCCTGCCCTCACCATTCACTAAATGCCTAGCTGATAAGTTTTCCCTTGTCTGCAAAAGGCAAGCAGAGATGAGGCCATCCTGGTCTCTTTAGGGAGGGAGTTCTAGATTTGTTTTAGCTCAGATTTTAAAGATTCATTAATACAGTCCCAAGTCCCAACGTCTGAAGGACCATCTTGTGCAACCCTGGATCAGTGAGATTTGTAAAGGCAGAAAATACAAGATTCCATACAAGAGCAAACATATTTTTCCTAGATAATGTATTGTTGAAGGGTTGTTGTGTGTGTTTCCAGACTGTAAGGCCATGTTCCAGAAGTATTCTCTCCTGAAGTTTCGCCCACATCTATGGCAGGCATCCTCAGAGGTTGTGAGGTATTGATGAAAGTTTTCACGACCAGAATCACTGGGGTGTTGTGTGGTTTCCAGGATGTATGGCTGTGTTCTAGCAGCATTTTCTCCTGACATGGTATCTGCATCTGTGGTTGCCACAGATGCAGGTGAAATGTCAGGAGAAAATTTTCCAAGACAGTCATTAAGGTATATATTTAATGCAGCTGGGTGGGGACAAAAGGGACAGACCCTTCTGCTTTGTAGCACCTGAAATTTGGGACATTTTCTTGAAGCAAATCTGCCTATCCCAAGAGAGGTCCTTTGTTGTTTGGCTGTGGTCCTAGCCAGTGGCAAGGAATGCTGGGAGTTGGAAGCTCAATAGCAACTAGAGAGATACATGATCTCTACTCTTGATGGAACTCCATTGCTCTTGATGGACAGTCGAAAGGCTGTTTGAAGTTTTTGAGTTTTCTGGAGCTAAACAGTGAATATAGGTAGTCCGGCTTACAAACATATGACTTACAAATGACTCATAGTTAAGACCAGGGGTGAGGCAGCAGGAAGTGAGGGAAATCTACCCCCAGGAAGGGAAATTCACTCCTGAAAGAGTTACCATGGGGAAAAGGTTTCAACTGAAGCTTTATCACCAATCCTTGTTTCCACAACAAGCTACATTTTTCAAAATACAATTCTCACAGGACAGAAAGTTAGGTTAAATTTTCTGAACTGGCACAGAAGCAAAACAAATGCCAAAGGGGTGTTAACCCTTCCCTATGCTATCTATCTATCTCTATGCCCTGAGTTACATTCAAAAACATGCCTGTTCTGATTTAATTACAAATATACAAATTCATCTTAAGAATAAACCTACTGAACTATCTTGTTTGTAACTTGGGGACTGCCTGTAATATTTTACAGATTTGTTATAGCTCAACTTTCACTTTGAACTATACCACACCATTACAAACAATACTATAAAGGTGATATAAAAACAGCAGCAATAAATAATATATGTGAATGTTCATGAGGTGCTAAAGAGGAGACACTGGGAAGTGAAATCTAGCAAACTGGTTGATTCTGGTATCACAGCCCTCCTTCTTTTTGTTATGCCAGAAACAAACTAGCACACCAGTATTTTTCAAAGCTGTTAGATGAGGCGGTTATCAATGAACAACTTTTTAAAATGGGGGGGGGGGGGGGGGAGAGAGCAAAATACAAAACAAAACTCACACAAAACTATAAATCTGTATTCAAATTGGATTGGGGGGAATTGGCAATTCAAGTTCCAAATGAACTCTAGTATGTTTGTGACTTCGGTTTATGCATTTTTTATATTTTTGAAGGATAGAACTAGGGCACTAGCATTTAATGAATGGTAAATTAATCTCATGTCACTTCTACAGTAAAATATTGAATAAGGGAAAGTAATAAGGTTCAGTTTGTGCTGTCACTTCAGTGTGCCGTAAATACATAATATTCCTTGCGGCTTGTTTGGCCCCAAACAGGGAACAAAAATATTTGCTATTTCTGATTCCCTATCTTAGAGTAAGAGTGTGATAATGCCTTTACAAAAAGCACTCTACCCACACTCTTGTCCAAAAGCTTAGAATAATCTATTTATTTATTTATTTTATATACTGCTCTTCTCCCCCGGGGGACCCAGAGTGGTCTTACACAATGGCAGAATTAAATGCCACATATAATACAAGGTAATAAAACCAAACATAAAACACATTAAAAGCTGGTATCCAAATCAAATTAAAACAATTTAAACCATGTGAGCATTATAACAGGGGCAGTTTTGAGCCAAATCAGAGCCAGTCCGTGTTCGACTTAATATTCACAGAATCCATCAGGTCATATCAACTCATATCTTAGGATGAACCAAAAGCTTGGTCCCCACAGCCAGGTCTTCAGCTCCTTTCTAAAAGATGTAAGTGAGGGGGCTTTCCTAATCTCCCTTGGCAAGGAGTTCCACAGCCACGGAGCCACCACTGTCTCTCATCCCTGCTAACCGCACCTGTGACAGCTTCACTCAAAGATCTTAATCTGCGGGATGGCCCGTAGGGGGAGATACGTTCTACCCTCCATTCCAAGACTTTCTGCGTGTATCTCTGTGAGAGGCCTCAAAGATTATCATGTGCAGACATACAGTGATGTCCTAGATCACCTGTGGGATTTATATTTGAGTTGTAGTTACATTTATTTTAATACTTCTGTTACATTGTATTTTTTCTGAGTAGGCACATTGCTCTATTGTTGTCACCCAAGATATTTGATCTGGCCATGGTGGTCCATGCCTTAGTTGTCTCTAGACTGGACTATTGCAATGTGCTCTACGTGGGGCTTCCCTTGAAGACGGCCCGGAAACTCCAACTAGTCCAACATTCGGCAGCCTTGCTTCTAACGAGCTAATTATAGGGGGTGGTCAACCCTTCTGCTTAAGGAGCTCCATTGGCTGCCGTTCACCTTTCGGACCCAATTCAAGGTGCAGGTGATCACCTACAAAGCCTTGAACAGTTTGGGACCCTCCTACCTTTGTGATCGCCTTTCCCCCTATGAGCCTGCACGATCTCTTTGTTCGTCAGGGGAGGCTTTCCTCTTGCTCCCACCTCCGTCACAATCGCGGTTGGTGGGGACAAGAGAGAGGGCCTTCTCCGTGGTGGCCCCCTGGCTCTGGCTCTGGAACTCGCTCCCCAGGGAACTCCCCCACCCTGGTAGCATTCAGAAAGAGCTTGAAAACCTGGGTCTTCACTCAGGCCTTTGGATAATGATTGCTCATCCCCATAACAATCCTGTATCAGTGACCATTCTTGTACCGGTTTGCATTTTTTACCTTTGTCAACTTGATATAGACACAGGGTCTATTCCCATCCCATCTCTTGTATTCCTATCTCTTGTTGTGTTTTATATTGTTTTTATTTGGGCTTGGCCCCATGTAAGCCGCCCTGAGTCCCCTTTGGGGAGAAAGCGGCGGGGTATAAAATAAAGTTGCTGTTGTTGTTATTATATTATTATTATTTTCTTTACAGTAATTTCTCCTGTGTTGCTAGTCGCCACTTATATAGCTTTCTTGGATGAAAATTGATTTTGAAACAATAAGAAGCTGCTTAACACCAGGCCAGTTCATTGATCTGTCTAGCTCAGTGTTTTCTTCACTGACGGTCAGCAACTCTTGAGAATTTCAGAAAATGTCTTCCTTACTCCTACTTAAATAAGCAAAAGAATGAATCCTGGACCATCAGTATGTGCTTTAACTCTAATCCTAAACACTTCCCAAATTATTGCCTTCTCTTTCTTAGAAGGAAGGGACATGAAAGAGACTGTAATTAAAGTCTCGTTCAGAAAGTGGAACATATTCTGCAAGAAAACCACACAAAATGTGTGACATATATCTTTCTGCTAAAATTTAAGAATGATGTATCCTATCTAGTAACCCGAGGAATGGCATGAGAGACTAGAAATGATAGAAAATTTTGTAAAGGAAAATGGACAGTGCACGTTTTGCATTGTATATTTATATATATATAATGTTTATTTATTTTCATTCATTCAAATATACATACATTGCAGGTGTTTGTTGCATACAGTGCAATACTTTCATCTATTAGTCTTTCATAATCATTTCTTAGACAATATATTTACAATAAGGGGTCACAAGCCTCTATTTGTATAATATATACAGTAGAGTCTCACTTATCCAACATAAACGGGCCGGCAGAACGTTGGATAAGCGAATATGTTGGATAATAAGGAGAGATTAAGGAAGAGCCTATTAAACATCAAATTAGATTATGATTTTACAAATTAAGCACCAAAACATCATGTTAGACAACAAATTTGATAGAAAAAGTAGTTCAATACGCAGTAAGGTTATGTTGTAATTACTGTATTTACGAATTTAGCACCAAAATATCATGATAAATTGAAAACATTGACTACAAAAATGGCTTGGATAATCCAGAACGTTGGATAAGCGAGTGTTGGATAAGTGAGACTCTACTGTACTAATATTATAATATCCGAATTTATATCCGTTTTCTCCTTGCCTTCAGTCTATTAGCTTCCTCTATGTACATTTTTAGATTAATTTTACATTGAAATGTTGGATCATTGGTTGCCATTCCTTAACAAAGTTCTCTAAAGGTTCTCCTCTTAAGTGCATTGTTATTTTGTCCATCATCAGCAACTCTATAGTATATTGTTCCAGTTCTGCTAAGGAAGGTACCTTTGGGGTTTTCCAGTATCTAGCGTACACTATCCGAGCTGCCACTGTCACGTAAAACAAAATTCTTCCATATTTCCTTTCCAATTCTTCTTCGGGCATGTTCAAAAGGTACATTCGTGGTGTCATTTTAAAATTTGTATTTAATATCTTTTCTAGATGTACATGGATCTGTTTCCAATAGCTGTTTACTTTGTTGCATGACCACCACAGGTGGTAAAATGTGCCTTTTTCTTTCCCACATTTCCAGCATTTATCGGTGCAATTGTACATCTTCGCTAATCTCTCTGGAGGGAGATACCACCGCAAGTGCATTTTGTAAATGTTTTCTTTTAGGTTTTGACATGCGTGTACTTCATTCTTCTATTCCATGTTTTTCCCATTGGACCATTTTTATCTCTTGGCCGATGTTTTGAGCCCATCTAACCATTGAGTCTTTTACTATCTCCTCTTCTGTGTGCCAAGTCAGTAGGTTTTTGTATATATAAGATATACGTCCTTTTGGTTTTTGGAACATCGCCACATCAAACCATGTTTTTGCATTGTATATTGAACTTAAAAATAAGGTGCAGAGGAAAACATAACTTACTTCAAAAATTAATGGTTATATTAAATTCTAAAGATGCTAAAGACATTTTTATGACTTTTTTGCTTTTTTATGTATGCTGCTTTGAGATCTTGGGAAACAAAGTGATATATAAATGTAGTAATAAGAATTAAAGTGATGTTAAAACTGAATCTGAATGTTAAAAAAGTATTTTATACTTGACTTAGGCCCCTTCTACACTGCCATATAAACTCCAGATTGTCTACTTTGAACTGAATTATATGGCAGTGTGGACTCATAATCCAAAACAGATAATCTGGGATCAGATCTTGAGATATAGGGCAGTTTAGAAGGGGCCTTAGCTTTCACTGGTAGGATGAAGGCAAGATATAAATCATAAAAATAAATAGGAATATAATTGATTTTTAGAACTCAATGCCAGTGATTTATAGGATTTACATAATATGACAATTGTAGATAGCAGAACTGGTTTAAGAATTACTAGTTCAGACTCTAATAGAGTTTTATAGGCAACAGAAATATTTGAATGATTAACCAAGATAATTGGAACATACCTACCCCTTGGCAAACCTTTTCGCTTTAGACAGGGCCATAATAGTTGTCATGATTCTGTTTTCCTCAGAACAGAAATGGTCTAACTCAAGCTGGAAAGCCACATTTCTTATCCAGAAGATGACCAAAATCATATCTACCAACTGTTCAATGAAAAGACAATCATACGAATCTATTATACCTCAATTATATGAGAAAATTATTTAAAAACCAAGAATGGTTATTTAATGTTTGATATATTGGATTACCTTGGAATACTGAACACCCATGAAAAAGTCATTCACTTTGACTATTAATTTTGACTCTTAAGGATATCTTCTTTGTCATTCTAAGTGATGCTACCCCCCAATAAATTAAATAAATATGGGAGCTTATCCATTTTTCATGAAATTTTGACATATTTGTAGATAGCCCAGGAAATATAGTAGTTATTCTATCAGGAAGTAATTATTGGAGGTAGCTGGGTTACAGTTGTACAAACCAACAGGAGACATATATTGGTCTACAAAGCCAATGTCAGGCAGTCATCACCTCCCACTGTCCCCACTTTTTTGCTATCTACTGACAGATAAGTATTTTTCAGTTTAATTGACAATCTTGTCATCTTCCTGTCATTATAAATTAAAGTTATATTGAGTGTTTTTAGTTTTGATTTGTTCTAGCATTTTATTGAACATTGCTCTATAATATAACCATCTGTAAATGATACCCAAAACAAAGATGTGTGAGAAATATTTTTCATGGAATGAATCAAATCCAGTGCTATTGACCTATGTTAGGGTTACTTCCTTAATGATTACCAAGTAGAAATTGACAAATTTTCACACTTCATGAGTAGCCGTCTGTTGGCTATGGCCATGGTTAATTACAAAATATGTTACGGCAAAATCTTTTCTGACTTTTTTGCAACCTTACTGAGCTAACTATTGGACAAAGAGCAGACACTTGTGGAGTAATCCTAGGGGTGATCTGAAAGCAGAAAAACTGCCTTATTTAAAGTCCTGCCAGGATTGTGATAAAAACGAGAGAAAACTGGAATAATGTTATCCCCCCCCCCCCAAGCTACTTTTTAAAACTTTTTAAACCCCACCTACCCACTCATTGGTTGAATTTGGAGGAAGTTGCAGCCATCCTCGAAGGCTGGCACATTCTTCTCATTATTCTGGGAGGCATATAGAAGAAGTAAAAAAATTGATCCAGTCTCATTGCTCTTCTCCCCATTTTCAACCCCCTTTTTCCTTTTTTTTTCCTTTTTATTTTATTTGCTATCATAGAGACAAGGGCCATGCAAGTTTCTGTAGTAGAAAATTTAATTTTCTTCATGGTGAGACCCCTTTCTCTGCCTTTGGTGGGGAAAGATCTGAAACTTTCCGAGGACCCTGCCAGCAACCAAAGTGTTGCCACCTAAAATATTTTTAAGGGTGATAGTAAGGGAATTAGACGATAAAAGGCAACATCATTTACATGCTATGCAAACAGTACACCAGCTCCTCTAAATTGTGAGGTAATTAGTATCTATAACAAAATACAGCAGTGTATTTATGCTTTTTTCTCTTGAATCTATTCCCCTCGTTTTTTTCTCTTACGCCTACTACTCAGCATGCAGGGAATTAGCAACGGAAATACAGTATTCTGTGATCACTCTTTATTTTACTTGATAATATTATCTGTAGAATTTTGAAAAAATTAATTAACAAACACCCAGTTTGCATAGACTGACTGAAAGATACGCAAATGCGCACACACATTCATGGATTTCATAGCTCACTTTCTTCTCATTAGTTTTCTGTAACACCCAGACTGGATTTTCAGTGCATTTTGATAATTTGGCACACTAATCTTCTTTTGGCATTGAAAGGAGAGGATGATTTTAGTCTTATAATAGTTAGGGGAGAAAACCTTTACGAGTGGCAGTTGTCATGCAGCAAAAGCACGCCCTTCACAACATAATCTAGACAGCTGTTAAAAATAAAACACTGTTGTCCATTGCAGGTCATTTTTCCCTCCCCCACCCCTTTCAAAAGAAAAACTATAGGATGGAACCCATCTGTGGAAGCCATGATGCCTCTGTGTGGGCCCCAAACCACCAACTTGGTGGAACATAACAAGATATATTGTGCTAGAGTACAAGAGCTGTGGTGCCCAGCCTCTTGCGGTGGAATCACTTGGCCCTCCTGGTACCCACTGTTATAGAACTACCATATATACTTGTGTATAAATCTATAATTTTTATTCAAAATATCAACCCAGAAAAACTGGTTCAGCTTAGCCATGGCTCATTATGAATACTGTACCATAATTCTTATCAAAAATTGAACCATTGCTTTTCTCTGAACAGAGTAGCAAGAAAAGCTTTGTCCTTGGAGAACCGAAAAGAAGCACCACCTCTCTCTATTCTCTCAATTGTGGTAACATTTCTGGCTGTTTTGGGTGTCTAGGCAGGGGAATGGCTGATGCAAAAGGTACTTTGCCCCCTGAGGTGGTGGTGTTGCTTTCCACTTGTTGTGGAATGCCTCGACTTATCTGCTGGTCATATCAAAATCTGTAATTTTGACCCCCAAACCTGCCCTCAATTCATATATGAAGTCAATTTGTACATGGTTATATACAGTAGTAACAGTTACAAACAACCAGAGTTAAGCAGCAATATTACAATAGTGTCCTGATGGATTGCCTGCAACTCCCATACTTTTCAGGCAGCATTGGAGATGATGGGAGTTGTGGTCTAACATTCCTGGAGACTCCCAGGTTGGAGAAGACTGGCTTAAAGGCACTGTCACCAACAGTTCCTTTTTGTCAGCTACCCCTAGATTTTGGAATCACTTGCCAGAAGAAATTAGACAGCTAAACATGCTGTCTGAATTTTAAAAATTAAAGGCCTATCTCTTCTAGCAAGCCTACCCGGTTGATTTTAAACTATAAATTTTAAATTGACATTTTAAAAGTATGAATAATTTAATGTGCATTTTAATTTTATGCTCATTTGATTTTAATATACAGTATGTGTTTTCAATGGTTTTATGTTTTCAATTATCATTTATATCTTAATTCTGTCATATACCCTGCCTCAAGCCTTGGGAAGAGGCGGGTAAGAAGTAAAATGTATTACTACTACTATTTTTTATTGTCTAAAAAAGAACGGGATACGCATTTTTAAAAGACAGTCCAAAAGAAATATAACAGTTTTACTCTTTTCATTACAGTTGTTCTAAGGCATCAAAACTCTAAACTGAAATCATCATATTTGTCTAAACAGATTTGGTGGAAAGATGGATTAACAGAAGAAAATGCATAAAAGCATACAAGTCCAATTTTAGGAAAAAAATAATTCAAACTATGTCAGCTGTCCTGATAGGTAATAAAACATACATATGATTCAGAATAAATTTTGTTTGACAGTCTTGATCAAGAATCCTCAGAAATAATCATAATTTCTGAGGAGCTCTCGAGACTGGATTGATTATTTTGTACATGGTTCTATGATTCTACATACAGTAGTTAAATACCTTGAATGTCATAATGAAATCTAATCATTGCCTTCCTTATCTTATTTCATATTTAATATGTTTTGACTTTTGGATGGCTTATACTAAAGGTGGGCAATCCAAATCCTTTGGTCTATTTTTATGTGGTTGCGGGAAAGCCCAAAGGGAGAGAAGGATGCAGGTGATGGAGGAAGACAAAGGTGATGTAGTGAATTGGTGAAAAGCCCTTTGTCAAATGGCAAAAAGGAGAAGATGACCAGAGCTGGGAGGATGATATGTCTTTGTGTCACCAGTTCAGATCTGCAGCATGAGTGATTTCCTTCAAGGCTTCTGAGTCTCACTTCTCAGGGGAGCAACAAGCTGGAGTTCTTGGTTCGGATGTCACACTAAACAAACCCCAGATGGAGAATTATTTAGTTACTGCTGCTGGCAGGAGTTCCCTGGTGGGAAGAAACAGGCAGCATACACCAGCATGCTGGTTTGGTCACAGTAAGCTGAGGTTGTGTGACTTCTTTTTTTAATGGCTCATTGTGACATGCTGACTGGGTTTCTGTAGACTTACGATTTTCAACTTGCCTCGTCTACTTTTTGAAAAGCTGAACAAATGTAAATGAAATCCTAGATAACTGATTTTAAGTGTCTTTGTGTATGCTGTATCACAGTCTTTCATCCTGATCATTAAGTGAAGTAGTAATTCTGCATAACCCCGCATGACTGTGACATTTAAATTGTATATGTCAAACTGCTTAAACTGAATCTGACCTTCTGTCTATTTAGTCCAGCATTATCATACTCCAAAGCTACAGGTGGACATCTTTTCTCAGCTCTACTATCTGCTTTAGCTAGAGATAATTCAGAGTGAATCTAGAATCTTGTTCATAGATTCTGGGCAATTATGCAAAAATTTGATGGCATGGGATATAAGTGAAAGAGCAGAAGAAATTAAAGGCTGTGTGTGGTGCAAAGGCCATTGCACCAAAATGCAAGAGGTAAAAATCCAGACGGTGTTCTTAGACAAAATAGCCAAATAGCTTCTGTGACATTTTTAAGTGTTTACATTTGTTCATATAAAACAAATCCTTTTACTATTTTCACATAATATTCTCTCTCTTTCTTTTTAGGATCATGGATTTTCCAGGTCACTTTGAACAAATTTTCCAGCAGTTGAACTACCAGCGGCTTCACGGCCAACTTTGTGACTGTGTTATTGTTGTTGGGAACAGGCACTTCAAAGCACACCGTTCAGTTTTAGCGGCATGCAGCACACACTTCCGCGCTCTTTTCACAGTAGCAGAGGGAGACCAGACTATGAACATGATCCAGTTGGACAGTGAGGTGGTCACGGCAGAAGCTTTTGCTGCCCTCATTGACATGATGTACACTTCCACGCTGATGCTTGGAGAAAGCAACGTTATGGATGTGTTGCTGGCAGCTTCTCACCTGCACTTGAACTCTGTGGTGAAAGCATGCAAGCACTACCTTACCACAAGGACACTGCCAATGTCTCCTCCAAGCGATAGAGTTCAAGAACAGAATGCACGCATGCAGCGGTCCTTCATGCTCCAGCAGCTTGGATTAAGCATAGTGAGCTCCGCATTAAATTCTACCCAAAGCACAGAAGAACAATCCAGTTCTATGAGCTCTATCAGAAGTAACATAGAGCAGAGGAATACATTTCCAATACGACGTCTCCATAAACGGAAACAGTCTTCAGAAGAGAGGGCTAGGCAACGCATTAGGCCTACCATGGATGATTCTATCATGTCTGATGTTACTTCAGAGAGTGCACAGGCTGTTGTTCATTCAAGAGATGAATTCTTTTCCCCAGACTCACTGAAAATTGTGGACAACTCTAAACCTGATGGTGTAACCGACAACCAAGAGGATAATACCATTATGTTTGATCAGTCCTTTAATGCTCAAGAAGATGCTCAAGTACCCAGCCAGTCTGACAACAGCGGGGCCAATATTTCTCAAATGTCTTTGGTGTCGCAAGCGGAAACTAGCTTTGATCAGCAGACTGTTTCCCAAAAAAACAATTTTCAATGTGAGAATACAGAGGTTGGACTAAACGAAAAAGAACACATGAGGGTAGTGGTGAAATCTGAGCCTTTGAGTTCTCCAGAGCCCCAAGACGAAGTGAGTGATGTGACCTCCCAAGCAGAGGGAAGTGAATCTGTGGAAGTGGAAGGGGGAGGAGTCAATGCTGAAAAGATAGAACTGAGCCCTGAAAGTAGCGACCGTAGCTTCTCCGACCCACAGTCTAGCACTGACCGAGTGGGGGAGATCCATATTATGGAGGTATCAAATAATCTGGAACATAAGTCTTCATTCAGTATTTCCAATTTTCTGAATAAAAGCAGAGCCAGCAGTTATGTTGCTAGCCAAAATAGTGAAGACAACATTCCAAATACGACTAGTGACTGCCGCATTGATGGTGATGCTGCTTACTTAATTGGTCCAGATTCTGGGCCAACAAATGGACATTCTTCTGCTACTGTCTCACACGTTGAGAATCCCTTCAGCGAGAGTGCAGACTCTCATTTTGCCAGGCCTATGCAAGATGTCATGGGTCTTCCTTGTGTACAGACGTCTGGCTACCGAGCAGCAGAGCAGTTTGGGATGGACTTCCCAAGGTCTGGCTTAGGGCTGCATTCGTTGTCAAGAGCAGTCATGAGCTCTAGAGGCGGTACCAACAGCTTTCCTGGGTATCGCCGCATAGCTCCCAAAATGCCCGTTGTGACCTCTGTTCGGAGCTCTCAAATGCCGGACAACACTCCTAATTCTCAGCTGCTAATGAATGGGGGCGCATCTTCTTTTGAGAATGGGCACTCCTCCCAGCCTGGGCCCCCACAGCTAACCAGGGCATCTGCTGATGTTCTTTCAAAGTGTAAGAAGGCCTTATCAGAACATAATGTCCTGGTGGTAGAAGGTGCTCGCAAGTATGCCTGCAAAATCTGCTGCAAGACCTTTTTGACCTTAACAGACTGCAAGAAGCACATCCGGGTGCATACGGGAGAGAAGCCCTACGCCTGCCTGAAGTGTGGCAAGAGGTTTAGCCAGTCCAGCCATTTATATAAACATTCCAAAACTACTTGCCTCCGCTGGCAGAGCAACAATCTACCCAGCACTTTGCTTTAACTCTTACCCTCCCTCCTACAATGCCAATAGGTTTTAATAAGGCATGGAGTGCAAAGGGTGAACACTTACAGTGTGATTGTGCCACACACATTAAAACAAAGGCTTAGTTCTTTTCAATACCTGTACCATACCTACCTCACAGGGGTGTTGTGAGGCTTAAACAACTTTTTCAGAAGCGCTTTGGAATTCTCCAGCTCTGTCACAAAAGTAGTCCTAAGACTGCAGCCCCTGGCACACTTGGGAGTAAGCCCTGTTGAGTTCTGGGAGATTTACTTACAAGAAAAATATACCTTGGGGTGGGCTTTGTATATCATATATGAATACAGTCCTATCATTAGTTCTCTGTGAGTAGGAGAAGGGCTGAAAGAAAAGCTAATTATGCAGCTAACACACATAATTAACTAGCACATTGCAAGTATGAGAAGTTGAAGTGCAAACTTTTTGATTTTTTAAAATGATGTGAAAGCATTTATTGTAAAGTAGGTTGCTATATGGAGTGTGTGAATAACGTAACCAAGACCTCTTTATTGTAAAATACTGCATATCTTGAAGATAAAACCACCTTTGCACCTCAAAGTGCTTTTGAAGTGTGTTATAGATTAACATAGTGTTAGGGATTCTGAATGTATTTTTGGTTGTTTTGCAGTAACATACACTGTGTAATGAAGGTGCTTACCTTGAGTCCAATGCAAGTAACTTTTAGACTGTCTGATATATGTAGGTGTGTGTATATACTTTTGAATACGGCAAAATCTCCTAGATGTTTTATAGTTTTCTTTTTGTAATATCTTGTACTGAAAAGTGTTGTGTGTTTATGTGTTATGCTTGGTAGTGTTTCTAATCAATTTGTATTTCATGTTAAAATTCAACATTAAGTCTTAAAAGATTCGTCTACTGTTATTATTTCAACAAGCATTTCAGGTCTGTTTTATTTTGCAATTGAAGGCAACGTTGTCAGTTACTGCTGTTCAGTATCACCTAAATGTTTTTTTGTGCAGACATTATTTTGAGATTTTCTTTTTGCTTTAAATGTGCGTTTTTTTACATTTCTAGCATTTAACATATTAAAATATAGAACTCAATTTTCATATTCTGGTTTTGTTACAATCTTATAAAAGTATGTCTTTGCTCCCCCACTTATCTGGGATTGTCTGCTAAGCAAATTCTTGCTTTATGTATATTTATTACTTAAAGAAAACTTACCTTCTTCAGGACCCCTGTATTGAATATTGTTTGTAATTTAAAGGTGTTGAGATGTGTGGCTCTGAAGCAAAGTTTACTATCTGAGAATATTTTGAATGCCTCAGGAGAAAAAATGATAGGGCAGAGGGAGGGGAAGGGAGCAGACAGGGACAAGATACAGGCAGAAGAAACCTCTGATCTAGCCAAAGATTTTCAAAGTGCGGAAATTAACTGCAAGCTATGAAAGCTCTAAAAAAATTGCCTCTTTCCCCACCAACTACTTGAGAGATCCACTTTACTAGATCACTTTTGCTTAAATCTGATAAACTAACCAAAGGTAGAACTGAAGCAGTGCCCCAAATTCCAACTGTGTTCATGGGCCTTAGAAGATTGGGAGCCCGTACAATGATATTTGCTGTGAAGCCCTAAAACATTAATTATTTGAGCTGCTGTGTTGTCAATGCAGTGTGTTCCTGAGCATTTCAGTCAAATATAGCGTAGGAAAAATGGCTCTTGTAGAACACTTACTGGATTTTAAATGAGGCCTTAGGAACAGAAGAAGCTGCATGGTGTAGTTCAGTGTGTTGAAAGGGTAAGAACTATTGTAGCCATTGTAGATTTTATTCACACTCACCATGCATCAGTGAACCGAGGGGGGGGGGGGAGAGAGAGAGAGACGGGGGTTTTTTTAGACCAAGATCCTATATAATAATAATAATAATTAATAATAATAATAACTTTACATTACTTCAGTATACTGTAAATATTTACTGGTGAAATTACATTACGTTCAAATATGACACTGTTGCTTGAATTGTGGGTACCGATCCCAACCCTTAGCTCGAGGTTGGGGATCTTGAAATATTTGACAACAGTAAAAGGTTTCTGAAACTCCATCGATTTACACAAATCTGTTAGCAACATCATGCAGTGCTCTGCAAGAAACTTCAGCTTTACAAAAAGGAAAATCAGCCTGTTTAGCAAGCCTTGCAAATGCCAATTTATTTTCAGCAAATATTTGATTTTATACCTATTTTATGTACCTATATAAACCAGAGTTATGTAAAACTTTCTCAGGCAGAAAGGGGTCATGACTGGAAAAAGTTTTAGGAAACCCTCTGATATGAATACCTCCATAATGCAGTTTAGATCAACAGCCAGTGTGTGCATATACTTGCAATGCTGATTCATATGCTAGTCTCTAAAGCACTGCCACATGTGGAATAATCTGACATGCACAACTCTACTTTCACTACTATCTGCTGGATATTGCCCCCAAAATTATTGTGACCACATAGTTAACTTACACCTGTTGTATGTTAGCCAACATAATAAGATCACTGGCTACATAAAAAACCTTTCTGAGTCTCAGATAGAGGAAAGTAAGGGAAACCAAAAAATAAGGTTTGTCTTACGCCTGTGTTTTTAACAGATATAAGTACACTTCCCATGCAAACCACACTACCTAGGATATTTATTACTTCCTGCAGTGTTTGGAAACTGACATTTAAAATTATGAGATGGAACCATTTGCTATGACATCAGAATATTTGTTGTGAAAGTTATGTTTTATTTAAACGCCAGTGGGGACAAAAAGTGAAAATCCACAATCTTGCATTGTTTCTCACAGCTTGAGTTCACTTGGCATGCTCTCTCCTTTCAAGCCAGCCAGAAGATTGTTGGCAGCCAACACTGACATAGTGTTCCTTGTAGCATAGGTGGCACTTCCGATATGTGGCAAAATGACTGTATAAGACACCAGACACAGAGAGACAATCTTATAGAGAAAATCAACAATATTCTGGAGACTAGTTCCACTATTATTGAATTGTTCTACTGACTTCACAAGCTAGTCATTGACAGATGAAGGAACTTGCTCAGGCAAAACTCATTCCCAGTTTAATCCATCTTCAGGGCAATCCTTTGTTATACTGACATCCAAAGACTGAAGTGCCCTTGTTCCAGGAGAGTGATGCAATACTTGCCAGTCTAGCTACAGTATGAGGATGCAGATATATTCCTAGCTCTTAAATTCTTGTTTCCCTCTGTCTCACAACCACAAACCTCCCAACAGCTGTGCCTTGGTAATTCAGTGTAGGAAGAATAAGCAGCACATGGTTGCTTTTGAATAGCAGTCACTGATTTCCTATCACAAATACACATTAGCTCAACTTACCACAGTTCTTGAGAGAAAGAAGTGGATTATTAGTAGGCAGGGGTTCTGGGGTTGTGACATCTAGACCAGCTGCTGCAATGTGGCCATTAACTAAAGCTTCATAAAGGTCATCTTGATTGACCACAGCACCCCTTATCCAAAAGATAAAGTGAGAAAATTAAAGATGAAGAGTGTGTGCATACACAATCAAGACCTGATTTTTCAGGTTAGAAGAATACATGAATACTGCAAATGAGAACTGATAAAAGTTTACTTGGATTGTCTTGGCATTGTTAACACAAGCATGCAATATATGCTTTATGTAAATGCTATAGCTGGAACCCCCAATATTCGGGTAATACAATGGCTGTTTTCCAGTTAATGACAACATATGTCTTTATTAAAGAATGTCATTGCAAAGGGATTTATTTACCAGCCCTCTCAAAACTCTCTTGTACCCCCCTTGTGGGGAAAGCAGAGGAACATTCAAGCTAGGTCCCTGTAATGCAGTGGTTCTCAACCTATGGGTCCCCAGGTGTTTTGGCCTGCAACTCCCAGAAATTCCAGTCAGCTGTTTACCAGCTGTTAGGATTTTTGGAGTTTAAGGCCAAAACATCTGGAGGCCCACAGATTGAGAACCACTGCTGTAATCTAAGGCAAAAGAACAATATCACCCCCTGTGATTTCTGAAGGACCATAATACATCATAGAGGGTAGCTTTGTCACCTGTAGGGACATACTCATGAAGAGCTGAAATGAAAATGGAGAGATCCTATCCAGTGGTGCTGATCATGTCTGGAGGAATAGACATGTATAAACAGGGATTTCCAGTACACTACTGCATTGAGTACAGGAAGCAAGCAGCAACACCTGGGGAATTCATGAATTGAGAAATTCAGATTGAGGATTCCTTATCCAGAATTCTGAAATACTGTAGAGTCTCACTTATCCAACGTAAACGAGCTGACAGAACGTTGGATAAGTGAATATGTTGGATAATAAGGAAAGATTAAGGAAAAACCTATTAACATCAAATTAGGTTATGATTTTACAAATTAAGCACCAAAACATCATGTTATACAACAAATTTGACAGAAATAGTAGTTCAATACGCAGTAATGCTATGTAGTAATTACTATATTTACGAATTTAGCACCAAAATATCATGATATATTGAAAACATTGACTACAAAAATGCGTTGAATAATCCAGAACGTTGGATAAGCGAGTCTTAGATAAGTGAGACTCTACTGTACTCTAAAATTGACCACTTGGGTAGCTGAGACAGAGATACCTTTGCTTTCTGTTGGTTCGACGTATACAAGCTATGTTTTATGTACATAATGAGTGAACAGATTGTTTGTAAAATAACCTGCAGGCTATGTGGTTAAGTTGTATATGAAACATAAATGAATTTCATGTTTATACTTGAATTCTATCTCCAAGATCTCGTTATGTGTATACATTCAAATACAGGTATTCCAAAATGCAGGAAAAAAACAATCTGGAATCCAAAATACTTTGGGTCCCAAGCATCTAAGGTAAGGGATACGCAATCTGTAGTGAGTATCCCTTATCAGCTGTTAGGAATTGAAGTCCAAAACACCTGGAGGGCCAAAGTTTGCCCATGCCCGGACTAAAATGTAAATTAAAAAATGAAAACCTTACAAAAATGACTTAAAATTGAGAAAAATATTCTCACCCTAACCCTCAAATTCTGCTCTTCTCCATCTGTTTTACCTGCTTGTGTTGATGAACACAGATGTCTTCTTCATCTTGCCAAAGAAGTCCCGATTGCACATCCCCTGGGTGTCAGGTGTCAAGGAACATGTTACAATGACAAAGTCTGATTCTTCTGCCAGCTTCGCAAGTGGTACTTGAAAAATAGACAGCAAAAGGAACATGCGACAGAGGGGTTCTGCTTTTCACTCACTGTCACCCATTTTCCCTGTAACTCAAGACAGCAAGGGCAGACTACCGATATAGTCATGGAGAAGTGATCTCAGGCATGCTTGAGTCCACATGATCGGGCTGTGGGTACTCCCTGAACCCCTGTGTGGCATTCACGTGAACCACGACAAACAGACCTAAGAGGGGACTTTGTCATATAGTATAATGTATGCTTGTGTATGGCTTTCTCCATAAGGTGAGTGATGTGCAGTGAAGTGAGAGTATCTTCTGTTGGCAAGTTTCTTTTCGTGTGTAACTACTAACAACAGGAATACCAGTAATGACGAAGAAGGGAAACAATGCTGATTTGGAAAGAATCTCAAATATTTTGCTTCCCGCACATTCAGTGTTTTAGGCTTTGCCAAAACTCAAGGGCTATCCAATCCATCCCATCATTTGAATAGTTTTAACGCCTGACCTGCTAAAGCTTGCATGTTTTACCTACAATTCGTACATAAAGTCATGGTACCACTTGGCTCCTGTATGGATCTACATCCACTGTGTTTCTGTGTATAATGTTTGGATCTTGGTTTCTACTCTTATAATATTCCTTGGAATTTCTAAGTCCTCCAGCATGATTCTTATGGGAATTTCTGGCATGATTCATTTATTTCAATAATTACATTGGCCAAACACATTTTGGTGCCTCAAATGTTCGACCTGTTTCTGGGTACATTTGACCTGCTGATTCCAAAATTGACACCAGTTTTCCCCTATTAGCTCCAGTTTTTGAGATACAGAATATATGCCATTTACCAGTCTTCATCTGTTTTCTACTGTTTGGACTGTACAAAACCATCACCAGAAAAATGTAGCGTTCCAACAATTATGAGATAACACCTGTAATAAAAATAATGATAGGATTCTCACCAAACTTCGCATTCAGTTCAGCAGCAGCTTCAGGTTTGGGGTGACGTCCTGTATACAAAAACTTTGTGACTCCAAAAGGTTTCAGGCGACGTGCGACAGCATGGCCTAGGAACAGGAGAGACAAACCTTAGGATATCTTATCTTAAGCCAATTGTACCTCTATAAGACAGAGAAGCACCAGAATTAAAAATACATGTGCACAAAGACATCTATATGAAAGGTTATCTAATTCCATACTTAAAACGAGGGTGAGGGAAAAATCGATCGTCCAGAAATTGTGGGAGTACGACTCCTATTACCCCCAGCATAACCAATGGTCACCCAAGTTCCCTACAGCAAAATGTATCTCAAACTGTAGGACCATTAATCTCAGCCAGCCTGGCTAATAGGATTAAGATGAGTAGTACGTAGTTCATCAGCAAATTGGGAGATCACATGTTCAGCCCACAGGGTCCTAAAATCTGAAGTTCTATTGGATTATTCCAATTGTATATAGTGCAGAAGGGTTTTTAATTCATCAGCGAATCTTGCTGCCAGGTTCAAATCCTACCCAGGGAGAGTGCGGATGAGCTCCCTCTATCAGCTCCAGCTCCAGCTCCATGCGGGGACATGAGAGAAGCCTCCCACAAGGATGGTAAAAACATCAAAACATCCGGGCGTCCCCTGGGCAATGTCCTTGCAGAAGGCCAATTCTCTCACCCCAGAAGCGACTTGCAGTTTCTCAAGTCACTCTTGACACGAAAAAAAAAGCCCCTAATGAATCCCAATGTCAATTCTAATATGTATACAAGGACCATTGCTCTATCTGAAACAAAATTCAGGAGCCTGAAAGAGTGAGGTTGGGGCAGGGTGATGAAACCAAAGTAAACTAGGACTTTGCATGGAATTTAAAGCAATGTTGGGAATTTATGGCCTTCCTCATGTTTTCATCTACAGCTCCACCCAGCAAATAACAAGGCCCCGAACAAGGTTCTTATATGTGATTTAAAGACAACAATGTAGTGTAGTCTACAACTATAACCTCTGTGGATGCCTGCCATAGATATGGGCAAAATTACAGGAGAGAATGCTTTTGAAACATGGCCATACAGCCCGGAAAACTCAGCAACCCAGTGATTCCGGTCATGAAAGCCTTTAACGACACATTACGTAACAAAATTTGAAAAACATTCTGTTCCTGGTTTGAAACTTATTTCCTGTTTAATTGTGTGGAACTTACTTTGAAAGTAGTTGTTGTAGTCCAAAACCTAAGTTTTTGTGCCTGCCACAAACTATGTTGAATTGGTTTTGACTCTATGAGATATTCATTTAAAAACTATAGCAAAATGTGCTGCAGGATGTCCCACAAAAACAAAGTTTTTGCAGTTCCCCATGTTTTTATGATAGAACCAATTAGGAAATGACATTTATAACCCAGGAACAAAAATGTGTTACACAGGGTAATGATTATAATCTAACTTCTTATGTCCAGTTTCAGAAAAATCATGCCATTAGACATCTAGTTTCTCCTGCCTTCCCTAAAAAACATCACCACCTACTACGATCAATTGTCACCATGCAATGGTGTCACCTACTTGTGAACTTTGCTGGTAGAGTTCCCACTAGTTTCATTTTGTTGTAAATTCCTGAATGGAAAATATCTGTTAAAAACAAAAGCATAAAACATGGATTACCTATTCTCCCCAGTCCTATGATCCCAACCGTACTGCCAGAAAGTCCATAGCCACACATCCAGAGGGGCTTCCATGTTGTCCAGCCACCGCTGCAAAAAGGGGACAATTAGATTAAGGATCAAATCCCTGAGCTCAGCCTACTCAACAACTGATGCTGTGGCCATACGTTCCAAATATGACAAATACCTTGTTGGTCACTGCCATATTTTTAGTGCACAGATATATCTAAGGGTTGTTACAGTCTTGAGTTCATTTACTTCTCACAATTTATATAAAAATGGGGGCATCACTAGAATGTTTTAGAAACAGTCAATAAGCAATTGAACCAATATTATCTGCAAAATGAGCAGCAGAAGATTCAGAGTTGTAACCCCCCCCCCCCTTACAAAGTCTATGAATCTTAAAACTTTGGGGCAGCCACTGAGGTAAGCTGAACACAAAACCAAGTGTCCTCCCAACAAAAGATTCCCCCAGGCAGAAAGCAGCCAGGCTTTGAAGCTGCAAAGTTATTAAATGCTAATCAAAGTGGTCAGCTGCAACATTCACACTTGCCTCAAACAGGCAATAGTTCTTTCTCCCACCTCGGACATTCCACAGATATATAAACCCCACTTGCTTAGTTTCCAACAGACCTCACAACCTCTGAGGATGTCTGCCATAGATGTGGGTGAAACGTCAGGAGAGAATGCTTCTGGAACATGGCCATACAGCCCAGAAAACTCATATCAACCCAGAAAGGGGATAACTGTGGTTCCCTCCACAACCACTATATACAAAAGACTGAGCCCTTCTGTGGTGAAGTGTGAATTTTGTTTTACAGTTGTTATGTTTAATTATAGGTATATGTTTTGAAAGGATAAGTATTAGAGTTATCAGTGTGTGGGGGATGGTAGCCAGCTCAGCATTCTGAGGCAGGTTGCCATAGAAATGTAGGCGGAGCCAACTGTCATTTGGTAAAAGAGAGCAGAATTTGAAAAAAGAGTTCAGTCTGTGATCAGGAAAGCACAGGGAAGACTGGTTCTAAGGTAGTGAGAACCAGGAAAGTTTAGATCTCTAGCTTGTGTCGGTTTAAATAGGTCAAGTGACTTATTTGAGTTAGCAGTGGAGTCTGAGTAATAAAGGAAAGAAATCCCAGTTGGATATAAGCCTCTGTTACATACATTCTAAGCCAAGTTACGCTACCCTTTAAAGTAAAAGTAAACATCTCCCTGTGTCTTTGGTGGTTGCATCGCCCCACCTTCTAACTAAAAGGGACTTAAATTGGGGAAAATAGTGGAGGTCTCTGTGGGGCCATGATAGCGACCATGCAACCACCATCAACTCCCCCCCCCAAACATGCACTCCCCCAAACCAAACTGAAGAAACTCACTTCTTCACTTCCACCACTGATTCTGGCAGCCTGCGAGACGTTGCTAGGAGCAAAGCTACAGTGAGCTCAGCAGTGGCATCAGTCAGGATGTCTGGCGTGTAGCCCACGCGGATCCCACTGGAATACAAAAGAGGCCGTCAGTTGCTTCTGTGTTTGGATCCACAAGAGGTACCCATTCCTTAGCTGGACTGTTGCTTCCCATTTCCCATTGATGCAAATATTTCAAAGGCAAGGCAGCCTGAACACTTCCACCACAAAATAGGTCAGCTAGATGGACAGGATTATTCACACACAAAAAGTGTGATGATCAAACCAATAAAGCTTATGCACTCAGCTACAAAATGCCAGCAAAAGGTTTTCTTTTACACAATTAAGGGGATGGAGGAGGGGTGAAACTCTTTCATGCAGTGAATTAATGAGCCGGCACACAATTAGGGCACTCTAAATAAGATAAGTATCAGGAGCTATTGCTACTGTAGACAGTGAAGGTGGTGTAGTGGATTGAGTGTCGGGCTAGGACTCGGGGAGGTCAAAGTTAAAATCAGACTCAGCCCGTGGAAACCCATTGGATGACCTTGGGCAAATCATATTCTCAGTCTCAGATGAAAGCAATGGCAAACCTCATTTGAACAAATCTTGCCAAATAAGCCCTGCAAGAGGGTTGCCTTAGGCCCCTTCCACACAGCTGAATAAAATCCCGCATTATCTCCTTTGAACTGGAATATATGGCAGTGTGGACTCAGATAAGCCAGTTCAAAGCAGATACTGTGGGATGTTCTGCTCTGACATTCTGGGTTATATGACTGTGTGGAAGGGCCCTTAGAGTTGCCATAAGTTGGAAACGATTTGAAGGCATACTGCAATAATCAGAAATTATGGTTTGCAAACGTTCATGTTGAAATCATGTTCAATTCTTGCTTGCCAGCCAAACACAAACTATGAAGTGTTATTTAGACATGACACCCATGATAATAAATTTTTTATAACTGTCGATTGGCAGATCATTCCTGCAGCAAGAAAGGCACAGACATGCTAAACTATCAGTATCATCCAGAATTGACTCCCTTGGTCAAAAACCACCAAAATTGTTTCCATTACCTTCTTAGAAGCCAAGAGACAGGCTTCCATGACTCAAAAGGATCCCACTGATCCAATTTCAGAAATACTATAATTAGAAACATATGTGGTGCAATGGGTTAAACCCTTGTGCCAGCAGGACTGCTGACCAATAGGTTGGCAGTTTGAATCCGGGGATAGTGGGTGAGCTCCCCCTGTCAGCTCCAGCTCCCCATGCAGGGACATGAGAGAAGCTTCCCATAGGATGGTAGAAACATCAAACATCCGGGCATCCCCAGGACAACATCCTTGCAGACAGCCAATTCTCTCACACCAGAAGCGACTTGCAGTTTCTCAAGTCGCTCCTGACACACACAAAAATGATATTGATCTATGATGCAATTTTGGTCAGTTTGAGGCTGTTTTCTACCCTTCATGACCGACTTCAAGCCAAAGTATCTATTTCCACTGAAATCAGAAGCAGTCAAAAATCTAACGCAGTTTCCAAAAATGGCGATTTTCACTGTTGGCACAGGGGAAGAGTTTGTTTCAAGAGAATTGGACCTCCTGATGACCACTGATTAAAGGATATGGGGAGCTCGATATAGCAGCTAGGCCCACAAACATCTTATGTACAATGTATGCATCTTAACTGCAGTAAGTATCTGTTTTTACACCTAAGGCAAAGCAGCACACAGAAGGAAGTACAACAAGCAACCTTAAAGACATCTGCTAATCCAAGAACCAAACAATTTAATATTGTCACTAGCACTTTAATGGCTGAATTGGGCTGCGGCTGGGATGCTGCATTATTCATTTTTATGGCAATTTGTACTGTGTTTTATGATTTTTAAATTGGACATTTTTGTAATGCGTTGTTTTTATCTTAACTGATGTTGTTATTGTTTAATATGTCATGTAATTTTGCCTCTATTTCTAAATGCTATGGCACTTGTATGTGCTTCTGTAAGTTACCTGAGTCCTTCTGGGAAATGGTGGTGGGGTATACATAAAGTTATTATTATTATTATTGACACAACGTCGTTGTATGACACAGCAAACAAGATAGATATGCTGGATTTCGTATCATAAAATCACAAGTTGAACATTTCCCAAGTGTTTAGGACTGTGTGATGTATTTTTGGATGATGCATGCAGATCCCAGTAGGGTGGCCTTTTGCAGTTGGCAGATCGTAATTTTATCAATGTCTATTATTTCCAAATGCCGGCTGATCTTTTGGGATGGCACCCAATGTGCCGATCACCACCGGGACCACCTGTACAGGTTTCTGCCAGAGTCTTTGAAGTTCGATCTTGAGGTCCTGATAGCGGCTCAGTTTTTCCTGTTGTTTTTCATCAATGCGACTGTCACCTGGTATGGCGACATCAATGATTCAAACCTTATTATTATTATTATTATTATTATTTACACGCAAGGCCTGGGTTGCTCTGAGTCTTACCGTTTTTTAATTTCAGGAATAGCAAGATGGTCATACCCTACCGACAACGTACTGATAACTTTCAGGGATGGCCCTGCAAAGGTAAAGACCACACAATCAAAAGAAGTCATTAAGGAAAAACGAATTATCCCAGCACCCCTGCAAAAGGCAAAGGATACTGGATGCCCATCAGTTAATGGAGTGGAATCATTTTTTTGCTGAATATCACCTGTTGCAGTATTCACCAGTAAGTTGAACTTATGGCAGCGACATATGTCAGGGCTTGGCACCAAACAAAGTCTTGGTGACTCTAGGATAGACATGGGTGAACTTCAGCTCTCCAGGTGTTTTGGACTTCTACTCCCACAAATCCTAACAGCCGGTAGAAAACTTAGTTCTCGAACAGAATAAAAAGGTTTTGTGGCAACATGGAATCTTTAATGCAGTGGTTCCTAACCTTTGGGCCTCCAGGTGTTTTGGACTTGCTCTCACAGTTTCTAACAGCTAGTAAAGCTGGCTGGGATTTCTGGGAGTTGAAGTCCAAAACACCTGGTGGCCCAAAGGTTGGGAACCACTGATTTAAAGCATGAATGCAAACAAAGGCTTTAAATAAACACGGATACAAGCTTTGGTTGATTCATCTGTGTAAGTAATCAAATTAAACATGCAAATATGGATGGATGGGCACATGGCTTCATTTACACAGATCCAAATCTGCATGATTGCTATCCTTTATATTTGGACAGTTCAGAAGTACTGCTAGGTTGGGACCAAATGCATCAGTGCTATTGCTTAAGGGACACAGGCCAGGGGTTTAATCCAGCATGACTCTTCTTACTTTTTGATGGCTAGTACATGCACAGCTGGGGGAATGAAGTCTGTGAGACCCCACTCCTTCACCATATGTAGATAACCTGAGCAAGATTAGGAGGTGACTTGAAGTACAATATAATTCTCAGACTAGTTCCCACAATTTCATCTAACCACACCTGACAAAACATGGAATTTTCTGGGTTCTCCAAGTGGTTCTGTGATATGCTTCTGCCAGAAGTTACTATACATTGCCATGGAAAACCAAGCAAATTCCTCTCTAGAAATTTGCTTGGTCCTCTAGGGCAGAGGCTCCTTCTTTGGAGACTTTTAAAAAGAGGCTGGATGGCAATCTGTCAAGGGCGCTTTGAATGTGATTTTCCTGCTTCTTGGCATGGGGTTGGGCTTGATGGCCCACGAGGTCTCTTCCAACTTCATGATTCCATGATTCAGTAATGGACAGTAATGTCCAGTTCAATAGGATTCCTTGTTATCTACCGTTTAGCTATGGTTTGAATAATAATGTATCTCCTATGGATAGTGGGGTCATACTGTACATTTATTTATTAGCAACATTTATATCCCACTTTTCTCACCCTGAAGGGGACTCAGGGCGGTTTACAAGTATATATACATACAATTTATTATATATTATATTATATTTATTATATACATCAAAGGTGCACCATTCTGCATTCACTTGGGAAGGAGTCAGAACAGCAACTCTCGAATCCCACGTCCAATTAGTAAATCACATAATTAAAAACAATGTTTTTCTTCCTTCTTTTTCTATACAGCACCTGACATAAGGTGGACTGGACACCAAAATCACTACAAAGCCTTGAATATTATGATGCCCAGCAATATCACTATGTAACAAAATGTGATTTTTTTTCTGCCCCTGGTTTGAAAGTTTTATTACTATTTAATTGTGTGATACTTTGAAAGTACAGTAGAGCCTCACTTATCCAAGCTAAATGGGCCGGCAAAAGCTTGGATAAGCGAATATCTTGGATAATAAGGAGGGATTAAGGAAAAGCCTATTAAAATCAAATTAGGTTATGATTTTACAAATTAAGCACCAAAACATCATGTTATACAACAAATTTGACAGAAAGAGTAGTTCAATACGCAGTAATGTTATGTTGTAATTACTGTATTTACGAATTTAGTACCAAAATATCACAATACAGTAGAGTCTCACTTATCCAAGCTAAACGGGCCAGCAGAAGCTTAGATAAGCGAATATCTTGGATAATAAGGAGGGATTATGGAAAAGCCTACTAAACATCAAATTAGGTTATGATATTACAAATTAAGCACCAAAACATCACGTTTTACAACAAATTTGACAGAAAAAGCAGTTCAATACGCAGTAATGTTATGTTGTAATTACTGTAATTACGAATTTAGCACCAAAATATCACAATATATTGAAAACATTGACTACAAAAATGGCTTGGATAATCCAGAAACTTGGATAAGCGAGGCTTGGATAAGTGAGACTCTACTGTATATTGAAAACATTAACTACAAAAATGGCTTGGAGAATCCAGAGGCTTGGATAAGCGAGGCTTGGATAAGTGAGACTCTACTGTACTTGAATTAAGGAAAAGTAAACTGCCACAAATGATGTTGAATTGATTGAGACTCGATGAGCTATTGATAAATTATAGCAAAATGTGCTGCTATATGATAGAACCAATTAAGAATGACATCTATCACCCAGGAACAAAAATTGTGTTGCACAGTGTATTTAACCAGCAAGGCCAGAGTTTCTATTTTGCAGCATGGGAGATGAATGAATATATATATATATATATATATATATATATATATATATGTGCAATATAAAAGCAAACTATTGAACAGAACATTCTGGTTGGTGGAATGTTTTCTCCAGACAGTCTGTCTGGCCAGATAATCCAAGGGAGCAAATACAGAAGGAAAGAGATAAGAAGAAGAATCAAGCTGGAATTGGTTCCAACCCTGGGAATTTACAGAAGACCCTGCCCCATTAGATAAATAAGGAACCCCATCCCTGTTAAATTAACAAGGGACTGAGGCCCCTTTCACATAGCTGAATAAAATACCACATTCTCTGCTTTGAACTGGAATGTATGGGGCCGGGCTGTGGCGCAGCTGGCTAGTAACCAGCTGCTATAAATCACTACTGACCGAGAGGTCATGAGTTCGAAGCCCGGGTCGGGTTAAGCCTCCGACCATTAATAGCCCCGGCTTGCTGTTGACCTATGCAGCCCCGAAAGACAGTTGCACCTGTCAATTAGGGAAATTTAGGGACGCTTTATGCGGGGAGGCTAATTTACAACGCCATAAAACTGCCAGCAAAACACGAGGAAAGGAATGAGGAAGTACAGCCACTACTGGACGGTGAAGCAACAGCTCCCCCTGTGGCCGGAATCGTGAAGCTGGAAAATGTTAAAAATGCCTCTGAGTCTGTCTAATGTATGTTGTTTGTCTGTTGGCATTGAATGTTTGCCATATATGTGTTCATTGTAATCCGCCCTGAGTCCCCTTCGGGGTGAGAAGGGCGGAATATAAATACTGTAAATAAATAAAATAAATAAATATATGGTAGTATGGACTCAAATAACCCAGTTCAAAGCAGATATTGTGGGATTTTTCTGCCTTGATATTCTGGGATATAGGGCTGTGTGGAAGGGCCCTAGGAGGCTGCCTCATGCAGTATGGTGTATTCAGAGCAGTACATCTGGGAACAAAATGAATTTTCATTTGTCCATGTAATATGGATCAGTTTATTAATGTTTCTGTAACACTCCACCTTCCCCATCCAAAATGTTCTTTCCCTTTTCTGTATATTCACCTGCAGCATCTAGGACTTCCTTGTCTATCCGGTCCGACAAGAGACAAAAGAGACCATCCTTTCCAGCTACTCCTTTCAACAACTCAGACTGGGGGATTGGCTCATCTGAATCCCACAGTTGGACACTGCAGCTGTAGGTGAGAGATGAAAGGCAAAAAATAAGCAAATTTTCTAAATGCTACTACTGAAGTACAAGTCTCAGAATGTCCAATCCATCATTGGTATTAGCCAGGCTGATTGGCTGGGTTTTTCTTTCTCAATGAAGCAGGGAACAAAAAGAAGCACATATGTTTACAGTACTGGGTTGCTTTGAGTTTTTTGGAAGCATTCTCTCCTGACATTTCACCCACATCTATGGTAGGCATCTTCAGAGGTTGTGAGGTCTGTTGGAAACTAGACATGTGGGGTTTATGTATCTGTGGAAAGTCCAGGGTGGGAGAAAGTATGCTTGTCTGCCGGAGGCAAGTGTGAATGTTGCAACTGGCCAGCTTGATTAGCATTTAATAGCAGTTTACAGTACTGTTCTCACTGAAGTGGGAACCTGTATCCCTATTTCTAACTAAACTGAGTAGAGATAGCATATAGGGACAATGGTGACCAATCTGTATTACATCAAATTGGGCAGTACTTAAGATGACACAGAAGCAAAGGAAAAGAGTAACAGGAAAGTTGGGAGGCTGACACTCTGCTATCACAGAGACACTAATATAATCAGCCCTCCACATTTGCGCATCTGACTTTTGAGAATCTGTTTTGATTAATATGTCATCTCTAGGAATTTCCAGATCCTCCATAATTATATGGGCAACTTCAAGCAGGCACTGGCCACAGAGTCATAATGGAGGACCTAGTGATTGCTAAAGAAAACGTTTTGTAGGCATCTGCAGGTCCTCCAACATGATTTTATGGTCAACCTCAAACAAAGATTGACCATGGAGTCATGTTGAAGGACCTAGTGATACCTAGAAAGATGTCCTCTCAAATAAAAATATAATGGGTTGCTGTGAGTTTTCTGGGCTGTATGTCGATGTTCCAGAAGCATTCTGTCCTAACATTTCATGGCAAGCATCCTTAGAGGTTGTGAGGTATATTGGAATCTAAGCAAGGGAGGTTTATATATCTGTGGAAGGTCCAGAGTGAGAGAAAGAACTCATGTGTGTTGGAGGCAAGTATGAATGTTGTAATTAATCACCTTGATTAGCATTTGATTAGCATTTAATTTAAAGGCAGGAATCAGCCAGGCCTTGAAGCTGCAAGGCTATTCAATGCTAATAAGGTGATTAATTACAACATTCACTCTTGCCTCAAATAGACAAGAGTTCTTTCTCCCAACCTGGACATTCCACAGATATATAAACCCCACTTGCCGAGTTTCCAACAGACCTCACAACCTCAGAAGATGCCTGCCATAGATGTGGGTGAAACGTTAGGAGAGAATGCTTCTGGAACATGGCTATACAGCCCAGAAAACGCACAGCAACCGAGTGATTCCAGCCATGAGAGCCTTCGACAATACAGAAATAAAGTGCTTTATCATTTGTGATTTTCTACTTTCGCACCCCGGAACCCAGCAAATGGAGAGGGCTCACTGCATTGAACGCTGAATTCTATATGATTTTGTTTTAAATTTTTAGTAGGAATGTTTTCTCATTGACTCTCTCTAGGGACTGTCTCTGACAGAAAGGCCACTCTAAATGGGTTCCTGAGTCAACTCAAACACAAATGACCTCCTATATATACAATTGAAAATGAATCAGTTCAGTAAATAATATATCTGGCAAATTAATATACTGTTTAAATTCACAGTAATATCGAACACCATCAAATGGATTGTCCCATATACATAGAAATGCAGTCGGCGTTAAATTCACAGTAATAACAAGCAGCCTCAAATGGATAGTCCAATATACATTGAAGTGCAATCGGCGTTGTATATTCTATTGCCGAGAAGAGTAAGTTCGCCACGACCGGTTTCGGCCCTGCATCAGGCCTTCCTCTGGTGGTATAGTTCCAAATTTAACACTTGTTCTCCTTAGAGATACCTGTTTTTTACAGTGGAATGGGATACTCTGCTGTGTGTTAGGTTCTAATTGCGAGTTAAATTTGGAACTATACCACCAGAGGAAGGCCTGATGCAGGGCCGAAACCGGTCGTGGCGAACTTACTCTTCTCGGCAATAGAATATACAACGCCGATTGCACTTCAATGTATATTGGACTATCCATTTGAGGCTGCTTGTTATTACTGTGAATTTAACGCCGACTGCATTTCTATGTATATGGGACAATCCATTTGATGGTGTTCGATATTACTGTGAATTTAAACAGTATATTAATTTGCCAGATATATTATTTACTGAACTGATTCATTTTCAATTGTATATATAGGAGGTCATTTGTGTTTGAGTCTGACAGAAAGGCAACATACAAATGAAATAGATGATACAATAAATAAATAATATATAATATTCCTAAGCAGAATAGAGGTCTGAGGTCTGGAGCAGGCTGAAAACAGTGTGAACATCTTTCCTTTTGTGTGCCTGCTTCACAGCCCAGCATCGCATAAAGCAATCCCTGATTTTCTGGGTTTAGTGGCATGCAAGGAGAATTTGGGCGCAGGTCTGCATGATCGTGAGCTGTGGACCAGGCAGGAGAGCAGGCAGAATGGTCACCCGTTTTCCCAAATCTTCTGGGTGAGCCAATGGTGGAGATGCTAGAAGCAGTCGCAAGTAATGGCCTTGAAACTGATCAAAGGTGCATTTTATGATCTGTGCTAATGATTAACCACTACAACAAGTTAGTGGTTCCTTACAAACAGAGCATCGTTAAAACTGAGCGAACACAAAACAAT
The DNA here is from genome assembly GCF_035594765.1 of Anolis carolinensis. NCBI lineage: Eukaryota > Metazoa > Chordata > Lepidosauria > Squamata > Anolidae > Anolis > Anolis carolinensis. Next base: position 205,218,774 of record NC_085842.1, on the reverse strand, counting down.
AGGAGTTCTACCTCAATTAAGCCTCTGATCAGTCTGTGTGACATTTGTAAGAGAACACGAGGAAACAAATATTGCAGAAAATGTTAATTATTGTGCAAGGGAAGTTCTGAGCCATGGACCATGCTGGCTTCTGAGCGCAGGCAGGACTCTCACAGTAGGACACCTCTGCACACATACACACCACAAAGCGAAGTAATGGGCCCCAGCTAACACATGTCAGCTATGGTTACAGACGGATTAGGGTTCCCCTTGGTTGGAACACCAGCAGGAGCTGGATAAAGACAGCTCTTCACGATGCACCCTTTATTCTTACTTCTCTTGAAGGCAAAATTGTCTTCCTGAAGTGCTGAGATGCTGAAGTTAATACTGCCTGAAAAACGCGAGCCCCAGATGCACACGAAAAGTCAGAAAAAAATGCTGCCATACAGCCTAGAAACCATACAACACACTAGTGATTCCGGCCATGAAAGCCTTTGACAATAGATAGCCTGCAAACTTTAATATGGATTATGTGCTTTGATGATCTGGATTATATGGCAGTGTAGAAGGAGACTTAGGCCCCTTCCACACAGCTGTATAAAGTCCACATTGAACTGGATTATATGGCAGTGTGGACTCAGATAATCCAGTTCAAAGCAGATATTGTGATATTCTGGGTTATATGGCTGCGTGGAAAGGCCCATAGCGTAACGCTGAGTGCAAGTGGCTGGTGCTGAGGAGCACTTTGCAGTGTTGCCTTCATTCCTACCATATGTTTCTTGCACAGTGCAGACTTAGGGCCCTTCCACACAGCCCTATAACCCAGAATATCAAGGCAGAAAATCCCACAATATCTGCTTTGAACTGGATATAGGGCTGTGTGGAAGGGCCCTGAGTCCACCTTGCCATATATTCCAATTCAAAGCAGATAATGTGGGATTTTATTCAGCTGTGTGGAAGGGGCCTCTAGCCATATTATCTGCTTTGAAATGAATTATATGAGTCTACACTGCCAGCTAATCAAGTTCAAAGCAGACCAGGATTTTATATGGCAGTGTCGAAGGGAAAATTATGGTATTTGCCTCCAGCCAATCAATACTCAATGGCTTTCTCAAAAGCAGTGGTTCTCAAGCCCCTACTTTATCCACTTTTTGTAAAGAACTAAAAACCTGATGGTTTCGGCACATTTTTGACTAAGATCAGTTTTATCATCCAATTCAGATTTTAGGATACTGTTCCATCGCCTGCCTTTAAGATACGCGTACAAGATCTTATCTACCCTTTAAAAATGGGCTAAGACCAGCCCTCCTTGGCTAATGATCCCTGCCTTTTCGATTGATGGCCTTTGACCATCACTGTTATTTTAACTGAAATTGCTGTATTTTGTCTATAATGTATTATTTGCTGTATTGTATGTTGTTTGTATTTATGCTGGAAACAGCCCTGATTCCCTTCGGGGAGATAGAGCGGTATGTAAATAATGTTTTATTATTATTATTGACACAAAGACATAGTATGACACAGCAAACGAGATCTATATGCTGGATTTCGTATCACAAAATCATCATCATCATCATCATCATCATTGAATTTTTGCCTAAATTTTTGCGGGATAGAAATTAAGTTAATATTATTATTATTTTATTATGACACAGCAAACAAGATAGATATGCTGGATTTCGTATCACAAAATCACAAGTCGAACACTTCCCAAGTGTCTAGGACTGTGTGATGTATTTTTGGATGATGCACGCAGATCCCAGTAGGGTGGCCTTTTGCAGTTGGAAGATCGTAATTTTGTCAATGTCTATTGTTTCTAAATGCTGGCTGAGATCTTTTGGCACGGCACCCAATGTGCCGATCACCACCGGGACTACCTGCACTGGTTTCTGCCAGAGTCTTTGAAGTTCAATCTTGAGGTCCTGATAGCGGGTGAGTTTTTCCTGTTGTTTTTCGTCAATGCGACCGTCACCATTATTATTATTATTGGCCTTCAACTCCCAGAAATCCTAACAGCTGGTAAACTGGCTGGGATTCCTGGGAGTTGTAGGCCAAAAACAACTGGGGAACCCAGGTTGAGAACCACTGCCCTAAAGTATAGCTCCTATGGGGTGCATCTATACTGTATATTTAACGCAGTTTGAGACTTTAAACTGTCATGGCTCAAAGCTCTGGAACCTTGGGAGTTGGGGTTCTACAAGGTAATGAGCCTTCTATGGAAAACAGTGTTGCTACTTCACCAAACTGCAACTCTCTGGATCCCATAGCCTTGAGCCAAGGCAGTTCAAGTGGGGACATGCTGCATTCATTTTACAGTGTAATTCAGGCATGGGCAAACTTGGGCCCTCCGGGTGTTTTGGACTTCAGCTCCCACAATTCCTAACAGCCTACCGGCTGTTAGGAATTGTGGGAGCTGAAGTCCAAAACACCCGGAGGGCCCAAGTTTGCCCATGCCTGGTGTAGATGCACCCCAACTTCACCTGCTTCCTAGGTGCCCAACCCAGTCCTGCAGAGTGTAGGCAGAAGCCCACCCTCCACAGAAAAAGGGGCGCCTTTGCTCCCTCCCTTGGCTTCCCAAAAGGAAGCCCAAGGGGGCTGATTCTCTCCTGCCGCCCTCCCAGAAGTAGCCTTACTCTCCAGCCTTGTTGAGGGTCGCCAGCCCCTCCGGGGGGATCCGCCGCGTCACGAAGACCTTCATGAGTCGCTGCGCCGCCGCTCTCATGGGCCCTCCTCCTCCTCTTGCTTCTTCCTCCTCCTCCTCCTCCTCCTCCCGCCCCTTCACCTTTATACTAGACTTGCCCAGCAGCGCCCCCTCGTGCCTCGTCCTCGCCATTACCATACAACACAGGGAAACGCCAAGTGGGCAAAGAGAGCAGCCACTTCTCAAGGGCTCAGGTTCCAACCTGGAAGCATTACAGAATCAAACCAGGGACATAACACTATGGGCCCTTCCACACACCCAAATAACCCAGAATAGCATGGCAGGAAATCCCACAAGATCTGCTTTGAACTGGGTTATCAGAGTCCACACTGACATCTTACTTACTTACTTAGGCGATCCCTCCTACCCTGTTTCCCCGAAAATAAGACATCCCCAGAAAATAAGACCTAGTAGAGGTTTTGCTGAATTGCTAAATATAAGGCCTCCCCCGAAAGTAAGACCTAGAAAAGTTTTTGCTTGGAAGCATGCCCGCCAAACAGAATACCAGAGCTTGCAGGATCGGTAAATGTATGTACCATAGATTGTTATACATGGAAATAATGGTAGTAACAAGAAATTCTTGATAGGATTCACAGCTTGTTTAGTTATGATGGTTTGTAATGACAACTACTGTATAGTATATAATAAATGTTCATTTTTTTGTTCAAAAAAATAAGACATCACCTGAAAATAAGACCTAGCATATTCTTGGGAGCAAAAATTAATATAAGACACTGTCTTATTTTCGGGGAAACACGGTAGTTCGAGGACGATTGTCTTCCATCTCTGTTGTCTTGGGGTGTGTCCGTAGGTGGCTGAAGAGACCTATTCTTGATCTGCATGTTCTACCACAGTGAGGACATCCGTTTCCAGGTGGAAGGCGGTCCCGGTCAGGGTTGGCTTGATGCGCCTTCCTCTTGGCACATTTTCTCCCTTAAGCCCTCCATTCGTGCCTCTTCAAAATCCGCAGCACTGCTGGTCACAGCTGACCTCCAATTAGAGTGCTCAAGGGCCAGGGCTTCCCAGTTCTCAGTGTCTATGCCACAGTTTTTAACATACATTCCAGTTCAAAGCAGACATTGTCGGATTTCCTGCCTTGATATTCTGCATTATATGGCTGTGTGGAAGGGCCTTGTCATGCCATGAGGAGGCAGAATATCACCTGCTGCCCTGTCCCTTTAAGATTCTAAAGCCTTGGCTCCTGCCAGCCTGAAATGGCAGTTATTTTTTGTCAGTTAGATTTTGTCAGTTGGTGAAGCACTGGAAGGAAGTGTAGGAAGCAAAAGGAGCACAGAAATTCACGTCACGTCGGAACTGTACCCAGATTAGATTAAAAGCCATATACTACAGTAGTAGAGAAAGTTATGACAACATTGTATTAGTCACCTCAAAGCTACAAAGAATCCAGTCATGAAAAGATTTTATACTCTGTGGCAATACCTATCCAGAACTGCATAGACTTAAAGATTTCTTTCCTCACAAGAGACTTCATAGTGGCAACAAGAGGAAAAGAGATCAATTTTGTCTATTAATAAAATATTTTGTTTCACCCAATACAGTCTCCAATCTGTCCTTTGTGCTATGGTTCCTTCCAGTTCATTTAGTTCAGCATGGAGGCAGAACAGGCCCTATGTAACACAATTTTTGTTCCTGGGTTATAAATGTCAAACACATGGGAAAGTTTACTAAACTGCCAAAATTTTGTTTTTTGCAGGACACCCCACAGTATATTTTGCTACCTTACCTTATCCCATATTATCCTAGTTGACTCTCTGACACTTGTTTATGCACTTTATTAAAGCTTTGGATATTGTGTTTTATATGCCTGACCCCTTTTGTCTCTAGTGGCTGATGCTATATTATTACTCATTTGTTCTGATTTTATGTATTTTATTGTATTTTTAAAATGTTTAAATTGTCTATTTTATTCGATTTATGTTATTACTGTTTTTGTTTTGATATTTGTTGTAATTGCTTTATTCTGGGTTTTTTGGGGGGGGGGCATCACCCCATGTTAGCCCCCCCAAGTCCCTTGGGGGAGATGGTGGCGGGATAGAAAAATAAATTATTCTTATTCTTATTAGTTTTTCAATGAGGTCCTTTCTACACTGCCCAATAAAATCCAGGGTCCTTCCACACAGCCATATAACCCAGAATATCAAGGCTGATAATCCACAATATCTGCTTTGAACTGGGTTATCTGAGTCCACACTGCCATATAACCCAGTTCAAAGCAGAAAATGTGGGATTTTATTCAGCTGTGTGGAAGGGGCCCCAGATGACCTGCTTTGAATTGGATTATATGGGAATGTAGACTCAACTAATCCAGTTCAATGCAGATAATGTGCATTCACTGCTTTGAAAATCTGTGGCGCTCTCACACAGGCCTATATCCCAGAATATCAAGGCAGAAAATTCCACATCTGCTTTGAACTAGAATATATGGCAGTGTGGACTCTGGTAACCCAGTTCAAAGCAGACATTGTGGGATTTTCTGCCTTTATGTTCTGGGGGCCCTTCCAGACAGGCCCTATATCCCAGGATCCGATCCCAGGTTTTCTGCTTTAACCTGGATTACTATATCCCAAATTATATATAATCTGGGATGAGATCCTGGGATATAGGACAGTGTGGAAGGGGCCTTATAGTCACCACAAGTTGGACATTATTTGAAGGTACACAACAGCAAGTAAATACAATCCAAAGAAAATTCACCAGTCAGCAAGTTTTTTGAGATGCTGCTTAATAACATCGTTTACATTACTTATGCACACACCTTCTCAGGTGAAGGGTCGACTGGATTTGAATTTCATTGTGCAATGTGACTCAACAGAGGCCAAAGCAACAGAATGGAAAATTTGGAAATCAGGCCAAAGGGCTTGCTTTGCTTGATCAATAATGTCAACTTTGTCCTACAAGGGGCAGGGAGAGGGGATGTGTCAATCTCTTGTGATAACAGATGGGCTTTTCACTATCAAGGTAAAGGCCCTTCTGGAATATACAAAGAAGCACACTACACATACTTCTGCCCCTAATTGTACTATAGACCTTCCGCTCTCAGAAGGATTATGAGCTCAGGAAACCTGCAAAAGTAGAAAAGCAACACATTTAAAATAAACCTTTTTTTACCTGAGAGGGTGACTCAGGCCTCCACCACACAGCTGTATAAAATCCACATTGAACTGAATTATATGGCAGTGTGGCCTCAGATAAACCAGTTCAAAGCAGATATTGTGGATTATCTGCCTTGATATTCTGGGTTATATGACTGCATGGAAGGGCCTTCTCTGATCACTTTGTGGCTGAAGTTGACACTATAATTGTTCTGGAGGATTTAGGTCCCTTCTACACTGTCCTATAATCCAGATTATCAAATCAGATAATCCACATTATCTGCTTTGAACTGGATTATATGAGTCTACACAACCATATAATCCAGTTCAAAACAGATAATCTGGATTTTATATGGCAGTGTAAAAGGGGCTTTAGGCTGGATCTACACTGTTCTATATCCTAGTATCTGCTCTCAGATAATCTTCTTATCCTAGTTTATCTGGCAATGTAGACTCCTATATCCAATTCAAAGCAGATAAAACCCTTTTGAGTTTTAGAAAAGCCCTGAAAACATGGCTATGTGCCCAGGCTTTCGAAGATTAAATGATAAAGACGACCCGGACTGATTTACGGCTACAGCACAAGGATTTTGTAGGAATGGATTTTAATCATATGTTTTATATCTTTATATTGTTTTAATTGTTTTATTGGATTTTCATTGCTGTTTTAATTATGTATAGGCATCAAATTGTTGCCAATTTTGTACGCCGCCTGAGTCCCTTCGGGTGAGAAGGGCAGGATATAAATGTTGGAAATAAATAATCTGGGATGGGATCCTGAAATATAGGGCAGTGTACACCCAGGCTTGGGCATGCAGAATTGTAGATAATAGCAAACCCTCTTGAAATGAAGGACTTTCAGTACAAGAATACCATGTAGTTATGCTGGAGGACGTTGAAAATTCTCAGATACACTACATATTTTTAGAAGTGTAAAGGAAACTGCAGGTACTCATCCCATGGATACTAGGGTAAAAGGTAAAGGTTTCCCCCTGATATTAAGTCTTGTCATGTCTGTCTCTGGGGGTTTGTGCTCATCTCCATTTCTAACCCAAAGAGCCGGCGTTGTCCATAGACACCTGGGGCCAGCATAACTTCATGAAGTGCCATTACCTTCCCACTGGAGCAGTACCTATTGATCTACTCACATTTTAACTATGCTGATTTTAACTAAGACCTGTTTAAATTGTTTTTAAATTGTATTGTCTGATGTCTAAATTGTTATTTTATGATTTTATGTGATTATATTGGGCTTGTTCCCTGTGTGAGCTGCCCCGAGTCCCCTGCTGGGGAAATGGAGGCAGCATACAAAAATAAAATTATTATTATTATTATTATTATTATTATTATTATTATTTGCATGTTTTTGAACTGCTAGGTTGGCAGAAGCTGGGGTTTACAGCTGCAGCTCACCATGCTACCCGAATTCGAACCACCAACCTTTCGGTCAGCAAGTTCAGTAGCTCAGCAGTTTAATCTGCTGCGCCACCAGAGGCACCATGGATACTAGGGTCATACTATATTTGGATGATGATGATGATAGTGATGATAGACCAACAGAGGCAAACTCTGTATTTTCTTCTGTCTGTTGGGGTCATAAAAATGGAAACAAACAACCTTCGTTATTATTGACACAGGTCCCTTCTACACTGCCATATAATAAAGTTCAAAGCAGATAATGTGGATTTTATATGGCAGTGTAGAGGGGGCCTCAGGCCCCTTCAACATTGCTGTATAAAATCCACATTGAACTGGATTATATGGCAGTGTGGACTTAGATAATCCACTTCAAAGCAGGTATTCTGGATCATCTGCCTTGATATTCTGGGTTATATGGCTGTGTGGATGGGCCCTCGTTCTCTTCCCTAATGGGTGCAAGAGTAACCACCCGATGGTTGTACAAATACTACTGGCCTGTACAAACCAGATGGTGGAAGGCGAAAGTAGGGGAAGAGGGAAAGACATGTTAGATCAGAACACTCTCCAGAAAGCACTTTCTTGACTATTGGGGCTGCAAGGTCATTCAACTACATTTCTGGATGATAAAAGAGAATTACTTAAAAAAAAAAAAAGACACGGCATTTTATCTACCTCCAATTGCCATTCTGTGAAGCAATCACTTGGAGACACTGGTCTGAGCACATTTAAGAAGAAAGAATTAGATAATTGTATTGCTGGAATAACACAGAGGGCACACAGAAAGGGCAGCAAGAAAACCCTTATATCTATGGAAAGAAAAGAAACTTAAAAGATAGGCCTCCTTTGCTTTACAAAGGGATAAATGGGAAAGGCGACATATGAGAACATTACAAAATATGATAAAAGCACATGCGGTAAGGAAAAGTATTCAAAGGCTACATCTGAAACCCAGGATGAAAAGCAGCAAGAAAGAAGATGCAGCAAATTCTTGACACAGAATATACCTGTCTTTTTTTCAGTGTCAGCCCTACTGCTAGGCAGAATGAAGCTCTCACCTGAGGCCCCTTCCACACAGCTGAATAAGATCCCACATTATTGCTTTGAACTGGGATATATGGCAGTGTGTACTCGGATATTCCAGTTCAAAGCAGATATTGTGGGTTATTCTGCTTTGACATTCTGGAATATATGGCTGTATAGGGCCCTCATACAGCTGATTTGGGGTGTCATGAAAGGGCAACAAGCCGTTAGGTGCTTCAGCCTAAAATAAAGGTAAAGGATTTCCCCTGACATTAATTCTAGTCATGTCCAACTCTGGGGGTTGGTGCTCATCTCCATTTCTAAGCCAAAGAGTTTTGGAGCTGCGATTTTTGCAGAAGCTGGGGCTGACAGTGGGAGCTCACCCCGCTCCCTGGATTCAAACCAGTGACCCTTCAGTCAGCAATTTCAGCAGCTCAGTGGTTGAATCCGCTGAGCCACCAGGGGCTCCTTCAGCCTAAACCTAATCACAATTATAGTAGAACCGTTGACTCAATAGAGGACAAGAACTATCAATAGCAGACCATGTACAAGGGATTTGGAACTCCTACACCTTACCAATAACTTCCTATATCTTTCAGAAGAAAACAGTGGTGAAGAAGCAAAAACAGGAGGCCAACAAGCTAAAACATTGCATGCCAAAGAAAGAGTCGACCTAACCACCAACTGAAGAAAGATATGAACAAGTGAATTATGGGCTATGGCATTGGTGTTGATGGGAGAGATTTAACTTTTTGGATCACCATCTTCATTCATTAGGTGAAGGACTGCTGGTTTTATGTGGGCTACGCTTCACAAAGACTGGGAATAGTGTCTGTGGCAAATATATGGTAAATCTGATCAAGAGGGCTTTGAACTAAATCCTTGGGAGGTTGGAAATGATAGCATAAACATACAGCATACAGTAGAGTCTCACTTATCCAACATAAACGGGCCGGCAGAACGTTGGATAAGCGAATACGTTGGATAATAAGGAGGCATTAAGGAGAAGCCTATTAAACACCAAATTAGGTTATGATTTTACAAATTAAGCACCAAAACATCATGTTATACAACAAATTTGACAGAAAAAGTAGTTCAATATGCAGTAATGTTACGTAGTAATTACTGTATTTACAAATTTAGCACCAAAATATCACGATGTATTGAAAACATTGACTACAAAAATGTGTTGGATAATCCAGAACGTTGGATAAGCGAATGTTGGATAAGTGAGACTCTAATGTAATTAAAAGGAGGCACTAATCACAAAGATGTGAGTTGTAGCAGAGAACTGCAGGAGAAAATGGGAGCCACAGTAAAACTCACAACAGAATAAAAGAGAACAAACAACACTTTAGATGTCTATACACCAATATATAGTGTTGGGGGGGAGGGGAACAAGGTGACCTTGAAATCTTAGTGCAAGAAGATAAATATAACCCCATCGGTATAACAGGCTTGGTGGGATGACTCTTGTAGTTGAAATATAAAGATGGAGAAGTATAATCTCTATAAGATGGGGAAATAATATTATATGTCAAAGATAAATTCCTTTTTCCAGAAATCTATACAAGTGATTAAACTGGACTAGCAGTGAGTATTTAGATACAAATAAATTGACCTAGAAATATGGCATTGTGGTAGCAGTTTCCTAGAGGCCACCAAGCCTGAAACAAATTTCAAGAAGCAAAAATTGGTAGTTATGAGGGACTTCAATTATCCTGATAACTGCTGGGAGACTCGCTCTCCAACAATTTCGTAATGTGCCTTGCAGGTAATGAAGTGATGTGGTACTATTATACTGATACTCCTTCCCATTGTACCGTTCATTGGCAACTTCCCTTCCCCATTATATCTTTTAGTGGCACCTTCTGTGTCATAACTCACCCTCTAGAGTTGGAGGTTTAGATGAAGAGTAGGAAGCAGATGGCCAGGAATCCATCATCTTGATAATAGTTTTTTTTCTGATTCTAAGGAACCAGGGGTTGAGGAAGAGGGGCCCTTACTCCACAACAGGAGACTGCAGATGCTGAAGGCTTGTTGCGGTCATTCTTTGAGTGACAAAGTAACAAGGAGGGATTGTACCACTACCAGCAGTTATTAAGTAGGAGATGCTGACTTAATTAGGCATCTGTGTTTGGAGGCAGCTGGCTATAAGTCTCCTGGTCACTCCTTGGCAATTTTGTTGATTTTAGCCCTCCTTCTTGGTGACTGGCAGTGCTTTGGGTATTTGTGTTTTTCTGACCGACTGGCAATGATTTACAACTTTTCTTGCTGGCTTTCTTTTTGAATATTAGAGGTAAATATCTACTAGTATGCATGCAAGAAAATTAGGTTTCTTGGCTGTTAAACTGATATAGCTAGATCTCTCTTTGAACTGTTAGGGACAAAGATATGCCAATGCACAAACACAAACACAAACACACACACACACACACACATATAGCAGAGCTTCAGAAGTGTTCTTTTCAGTTACCCAAAAACATATTATCTCCCTTAAAACATCTTGGTTTAAATCATACACTCAAGAGACAAAAATAAGGTAGACTTCTTTAAAAGTAACATAGTTGGCTTACTCACAAACTTCATGTATTCAGCATACAGGTACATTGCATATCATTCCAGTTACAGATAGGATTCGAAGTAGTTTGTGCAGATAACACAGGGCAAAGCATCTCTCTGGTCTGAGAGTCAAATAGAGTCTCTGTCTAATCTGAAAGTCCAATGGAGTCTGCCTCTACTGGTGTTTAAAAGCATACTGTTTCTAAAATGGAGTCTGAGTCCTGAACAATCCCATATCTGATCACATGGTCTGCATCCCCTCCCACAACATAGAGTTATGGAAAACTGCATACCAACACACGCATATATAATACAGTAAGCAATCCGAATTATATACATAACAGATAACAAGTGGAGGCTTGAAGAAGGTTGCTAATTTAGGTGTCAGAAATATCCCATGTGAGCTTTTATTGGAGGGAGTATTATTTGTTTAGTTTGTGTGTCAGGCTGCCATTAAAAGAACGGGTGTCCAGTGAGGAAAAAAAGCTAACAGCCACAATCCTAAGGAGTGTGCAATATGTGAAGGCTCGCTTTAGGTAGATAGAGAACAAGTCTAATTTTACACCTAGTACAGTATGACCCCCATATCCATGAGGGGGATACTTGGAATTGTGGATAATAGTGAACACTGTATTTTGACTCTACCTGGGTCAGAAGCATACCATAGAATCATATTGGAAGACCTCGAGAAGCCAACTGCGGGTAAGTGCAACCTGTGGATATGGAATCTATGGATAAGGGAGCCATGCTGTATTACTCCTTGACTCTTTTAGCCACTGTATTATATTCAAGACCAAGAATAGTGGCGGCAGCAATTGGAGAACAAGACATTTTCTTGCCTTGCTTAAAGTAACATAGATGTTCATTTTATATTGATATGGAACTGGACTACATTTTCTCTGGCTGAATTTCTGCTTTTCATATAAGTATTAAAGGTATAGGAGTCCTCAAAGGAAGTAAAAAGGTTGTTAATTCTTCCCTTATTCCTTCTCAATTCTTATATTCATTAAAGTGGGTTGCAGCATATCTGTCTCTCCATAGAAGTCATTTTAGTTTTTTGAAAACTGAATTAATCTAAATTGAACTTTTGATTTGTCTTTTCAGTCCTGCCCTACATTTATTTCCTACCTGCCGCCTGTTACCCTGTGCGTTCAGTAATAAGTCCTGCTAAATTCAATGCATTTTACAGTTAAGTATATAAAGATTCCAGCTGTTTAATCCATTTCTCTTTCTTCATAAGCATATCATTTGGAGTGTCTTTTTTGACCCTGATCTTTGTCACCCATATTTCTGCAACACCTAAATCTTGTCGTTTCGAGTCTTTAAAATCTCATTCTTTTCTCGCAGCTGATTTCACTGGATTGCATCAAGCCTCAGTTCAATTCTTTTTGTACATGTTAGATTATTGTAATGCTTTCTCGCCTAGCCTTCCTAGTGCTTATCTTCAAAGGCTTCCCTCCTATTTAAATCGGGGAGCTCCTTTAGTTTTCCTTTTTTCTCATTTTACTGAGACTCTTCCACTACATCGGCTTCCATTTTCCTATAGAATTACACTTAAATCTTATACATGTCTGCTTTGCTGCCTTCCTCTCCTGTTCATTTCTCTATTTTTGTTCCTCCCTCCTTTTTTTTTTTTAACATTTCAATATTTTTGTCAAGCCAAAAATTGCATCTGTAATTGTAATTCCATCTCTCTAGCATCTCTTTATGTTCATCAATGTGTCTTGGTTTTAAAACAGTATTTGAAAAAATATCTTTATTTCCTCAGAGCTAATCAACTTCTGTTTTCTCCCTCCTTTAAAATAATAATAATAATAATAATAATAATAATAATAATAATAATAATAATAATAATTGTGCGGTTTTCTGGCATTGTGTATTTCTGCCGCTTCTGTGACTGTTCATTTGGGGTTTGATGATTCCGTAGCCCACTTGTCAATGGATGTCCAGAATCAGCAGCATCCACCGCGGTCCTTTTTATCCTGGGCGACGACCGAGCCAGTATAGACTTCGTTTGGGTTTGTTTCTCCATAATGCTAATGGGTTAGGTGCTCTTAGTTCTGCTCCTCAGCTGAGGCCTCTCTGGCTTGGTTGGACCTACCGGTAGTTACACTACCGCCAGCACAGCCCTCAGTCATCATTGGAGCAGCTAAGCCCCCCCACCACATCAAGGTGGCACCTGCGGAGGGGACCCTGAAGAAGGAGACAGAAGGCCTGATCCTTGCAGCCCAGGAGCAAGCCATCAGGACAAAGGCAATTAAGGCCAAGATCGAAAAATCAGCTGATGACCCAAAGTGCAGACTGTGCAAGGAAACCGATGAAACCATTGATCATATCCTCAGCTGCTGTAAGAAAATTGCACAGACAGACTACAAACAGAGGCACAACTATGTGGCCCAAATGATTCATTGGAACCTATGCCTCAAGTACCACCTCCCTGCAGTTAAGAACTGGTGGGATCACAAACCTGCAAAGGTTGTGGAAAATGAACACGCAAAGATACTGTGGGACTTCTGAATCCAGACTGACAAAGTTCTGGAACACAACACACCAGACATCACAGTTGTGGAAAAGAACAAGGTTTGGATCATTGATGTTGCCATCCCAGGTGACAGTCGCATTGAAGAAAAACAACAGGAAAAACTCAGCCGCTATCAGGACCTCAAGATTGAACTTCAAAGACTCTGGCAGAAACCAGTGCAGGTGGTCCCAGTGGTGATGGGCACACTGGGTGCCGTGCCAAAAGATCTCAGCCGGCATTTGGAAACAATAGACATTGACAAAATTACGATCTGCCAACTGCAAAAGGCCACCTTACTGGGATCTGCACGCATCATCCGAAAATACATCACACAGTCCTAGACACTTGGGAAGTGTTCGACTTGTGATTTTGTGAAACGAAATCCAGCATATCTATCTTGTTTGCTGTGTCATACAACGTCGTTGTGTCAATAATAATAATAATAATAATAATAATAACAACAATAATAATAACTTTATTCTTGTTCCCCGCCTCCATCTCCACAAAAGGACCTGGGGCAGCTTACATGAGAAAACAGCCCAACCAGAACATAAATTAACATATAATCATAAATGTAAAATACAATATAATAAGATAGTTATAAAACAGCGTAACATGACAATTATTGAAACCAAGATATCAATTGCTATGTGCAGAGGGTGATTAGTGCAAGGACTCTGAGTAAGGTCCATGAATAAGATAGGAATGGGTGGGGAAGCACAAGGAACCGATTGCATTAAAGCACAAAAACCTATAAAATGGGGGGTAATAATAAAGTGCAGCACGAGTTTGTAAACAAGATACATGGCTGGTGGCCTCTTCACTCAAAAGCACACTGGAACATCCATGTTCTTAGACTCCGGAGAAAGGTGAACAACACAGCCAGTCTAATCTCCCTGGGGAGTGAGTTCCAGAGTCATGGAAGGCCCTCTCTCTCATCTCCACCAACCGTGCTTGAGATGTAGGCAGGAGCAAGAGAAGGGCCTCCCTGGAAGATCTTAGGGCCCATGCAGGTTCATAGGGGAGGAGGCGATCACGGAGATAAGCAGGTCCCAAACTGTTTAGGGCTTTGTAGGTGATAACCTGCACTTTGAATTGGGCCCGGAAACTTATCGGTAGTCAGTGGATCTGCTTAAACAGCTGACCTGACCGCTCTCTGTAGCTAGCTCCAGTTATTAATTTGGCCGCTGATCTTTGTAGCAGCTGTAGTTTCCAAACCGTCTTCAAAGGCAGCCCCATGTAGAGTGCATTGCAGTAATTCAGTCTGGAGTTAACTAAGGCGTGGATCACCATGGCCAAGTCAGACTTCATGAGGTACAGTCACAGCTGGCGCATAAGCTTTAACTGTGCGAAAACCCTCCTGGCCACTGCCGACGCCTGAGCATCAAGCGTCAGCGCTGAGTCCAGGAGGATCCCCAGACTGTGGACCTGTGTCCTCAGGGGGAGTGTGACCCCGTCAAGCACAGGTTGCCACCCTATGCCTCGATCGACCACATGACTGACGTGGAGGACCTCTGTCTTGTCATGATTAAGCTTCAGTTGGTTGGCCCTCATCCATTCCATTACAGCGACCAGGCACTGGTCTAGGATCCGAGGGGCTTCCTTAGAATTTGGTCGAAAAGAGTAATAGATTTGAGTGTCATCTGTGTAGAGATGGCACCAAACTCCAAAACTCCAGATGACCTCACCCAGCAGTTTCATGTAGATGTTAAAAAGTATGGGAGATAGAATAGAACCTTGCGGGACCCCACAGATCAATGGCCAGGGGTCTGAGCAGGAATCTCTCAGCTTCACCAACTGGGAACAGCCCACCAGGAAGGAGCGGAGCCATTGCAAAGCAACACCCCCAATACCCATTCCGGAGAGCCGTCCCAGGAGAATACCATGGTCGATGGTAATGAAAGCCGCTGCGATGTTTTTAATTAGACACACACACACACAAACCACAAAACCACAAAGCCGCCTTGAGTCAGAAATTGCCTCCTTGCCTTCAGAGTGTGTATGTGTGGCATGCAGGCCCAGCATGCACTCCTGCTGACAGCCAAGTGTCTCCTCTAGAATAAGAAAGTCAGAATTTGTCTCCTTGCCTTGAGATTGTGTGTGGCATGCAGGTCCAGCATGCACTCCTGCCTGCAGCTGAGCACCTCCTCTAGAATAAGAAAGTCGGAACGTGCCTTCTTGCTTGAGAGAGTGCATGTGGGGCGTGCAGGCCCAGCGCATGCCCATGCCTGCAGCCGAACACCTCCTCTAGAGTAGAAACAGGTAAGAAGCCTTCTTAAAGAAAGCGCCTGCCTGCAGCTAAGCGCCTCTCCTCTAGAGTAAAACAACTTAAATGCCTAAAATGATGGGAAAGGGAGCCTGCGAAGCCCCCTCCCCCATAATGGGTTGATAGAAAACTGATTTTTTGGCACCCCAGAGCAAAAACAGATATTTGGTCTCCCAATTTCAAGAGGATCACAAAAAATGGATTGGGGCCCCCACTGAAAACTGGTAGACGAAACGGGTCAAGGTTTAATCCCAAAAGCACAACCCTATATTATATGCTTCCAAGACATATTTCTTCTAATGCTAACTATATTACTTTGGATATTTCTCAAGCTCGCTAACATATATGTACTTCTGCTCAGCATGATTTCTATTACATTATATGATGATCCGGGAGCTTCCAGTGGCGTAATGGGTTAAAGCCTTGTAACCTGAAGGTTGGGTTGCTGACCTGAAGGCTGCCAGGTTCGAATCCCACCCTCTATCAGCTCCAGCTCCATGCGGGGACATGAGAGAAACCTCCCGCAAGGATGGTAAAAACATCCAAACATCTGGGCGTCCCTTGGGCAACGTCCTTGCAGACGGCCAATTCTCTCACTCCAGAAGCAACTCGGGTTGCTCCTGACACGAAAAAAAAAGCTCCAATTTGATCTGTTCTCATATCTCACAAGTTGCCGGTCCTAACTGCTCTGTTGCTCTATCCTGGATTAAAATGGTCAATCTGTCTATTTCAGTTAAGCCATGTATCTTCAGCACCCCATCTTCTTTTAATGGGATGTATTTTAATACTTGTGATGCCCCTGCAACCATTAGGATGCAGCCTCAAAGGGCTTTCATGAGCTGCTATGTGTTGCACAGCAATTATTGCTGTTCTTGTAATATTTCTTGTTGTGTTATCTAAATGTAAGAATTGGCCAGGAATAGAAGACGGAAACACAGAAGGTGTTGGTGAAAAATTTCTTATAATTTACCACTACAACTAGAGGAAATTTGTCAACTAATCTTTATAGACTGATATTAAAGGCCCTGTATCCTAGGCTTTTTGTATCTGCTGTATCTTTTGTATCCAAAACCATAGAAGCGCAAGAAGTAATATGGCATCCCTTATATAAAATGGAGAACAACTCAAACGAGTGTCCGAGAGAGACTGAGGATCTGTGAAAAGATGGGAGCTGCAACAGGATATGCCCAAACATCACAAAGTCAAGGTTTATTTTTTTGGATCCCACCCCCCCCATATATTTTTGAGTCAGTGGTTGGTTGGATCTATAGATGCAGAAGCCAAGGATGTGGAAGGCTGACTATATACGAGCAGGACCAGAAGAACCCTATTTGGAATTAATATCTGAGCCATCTTACCGAAATCCACACTTAGCACTGAAGTAAGAGCTGCCAGCATGGAATAAATCTGTTGAATAATTTTCTGGAGGAATGCACTGTCTGTGTGTCTGTTTCCTGTTCATTGACTGAATAGGTATTTAGATTTTGTCTCTGAAAAATTCAGTCTTCACAAACACTCTAGTGCAACTAGTGTTTGCTAAGTAATTTTCACTCTGTGGATTGCAAAGTATTCCCAGAGAATATTCAAGTATAGCTTGGCTAGCCATGACTGGTCACAGGCTCCCTGTGGCATATTGCTGCTCAGCGTTTGGCTGCATTGCTAAGTGATTTTTCGGTGGATACAAATTTATACGAGCATGACTGTTTCCTCAGAAATCTGAGGCAGGCAACTTGCAAATCCCAATGTCACGCATATTTGCCCGACTAAGAATGAACTGCATGAATGTTTGCAGAAAGTGAATACCGCTGGGATATAAACATAGACTGTGATCCTTTATACAGCCACTGTGGAGAAGAAAAGGGGGCAATGTCGGACTTGGACTGCACAGGCACACATCCAGTCTCCACACAGCCATTAAGCTTATGAAGCGACTCTGAGCCAGTTCCTATCTTTCATCCTAACCTATCGCATAGTATTGTTGTGAGACTCACAACTACAGTAGACCAGAGCTTTCCAAACAGCTCATGTAGGTGACACACTTCTTAGACGTGCATTGTTTTGCGACAGTCTATTCAGGTTCACTAGCAAACCAAAAGTTAAGCCAACCCCTTATAAAAGATACGTAAGATAAAGGTAAAGTTTCGCCTTGACATTAAGTCTAGTCGAGTCCAACTCTTAGGGCTGATACTCAGCTCCATTTCTGTAGATGCCTCCAAGGTCGTGGCCGGCATGACTGCATAGAGTGCCATTGCTTTCCTGCCGGAGCGGTACCTATTGATCTACTCATATTTGCATGTTTTCGAACTGCTAGGTTGGCAGAAGCTGGGGCTAACAACGGGAGGTGTTCGCTGGACCTAATTGTTTCTTGTCTGGAATTTCCCTGTGCTTTGAGTGTTGCTCTTTATTTACTCCCAACAAAGGATTCCCCCAGGCAGGAAGCAGCCAGGCTTTGAAACTGCAAGGCCATTCAATCAAGGTGGTCAATTGCAACATTCAAACTTGCCTCAAGGGTGGGAGTTCTTTCTCCCACCCTGGACATTCTACAGATATATAAAGATGACTTGCCTAGTTTCCAACAAACCTTACAACCTCTGAGGATGCCTGCCATAGATGTGAATAAAACGTCAGGAGAGAATGCTTCTGGAACATGGCCATACAGCCTGGAAAACTCACAGCAACCTACGTGTCCCTTTCCTCTTAAATCAAAGACACTTGCATTTGGAACCACTAGGTGTCTCCATGACTCCCAATCCAAGTCTGTCTACACATACAGCCACATCGTTCACATTTGATGGTATGGATTTGCCAGCACTGCAGCATCAAGGTATTTCATGAGGCAGATGAGCCGCAACACAGCTGAAGTCTGACAAATAGGTAATATTTCCATAAAAGCAAAAACTGTGGATTAGACAATAAAATCCTCTTTGTGATTACAAAGATAAATCTTGTGCAAAATAGGCACAACCTTCCCTCCTATGCTTCTCCAAAGAGCCCGGATTTTTTTTAATTGAGTATTGTTCCATATATGCAAAAAGCAAAGTCCAGAATAACTCTACTGTGTCACTTCCAGAGGAGGGATGCTGTGAAGATATGTTGCAGCAGAACCAATAAAACGTTGAGTTGTGCCTGCTGAGGATTTCCTTGACTAGAGTCTACTAAGTAGTTGTCGAAATTGTAAGGGTTGCCATCTGTTTTGCCATATGGTTGTGTCATGAATAATATGTTACTGTAAAAGAGAATGGGGAAATACATTAAAACCTAAAAATAAATATGAGTTATAGTGATGATAATTCACAAAGAAGCCACTTGTTGTGGGTGGGTGGTCCTGCAGTGTGGGTTTGCTGTGTGGGCTTCCACACAGCTGTATAAAAGCCACATTGAACTGGATTATACGACAGTGTGGACTCAGATAACCCAGTTCAAAGTAGATATTGTGGATTATCTGCCTTGATATTCTGGGTTATATGACTGTGTGGAGAGGCCCTAGGATAGCTATGGAACTCCCTCCCCAGTGAAATTAGATCAGCTTCCTCCCTCCTGATCTTAAAGAAAAAACGGAAAACATAGCCATGGGACCACGTCTTTGGTTAGTAATATTTTGAACAGTGTACAAAATACAAAATAGTGGATTGACGAATGGAATGGCTCTTGATTATGATCTTGGACTCATGGTTTTAATGATTTGTTAATGTTTGATGTTTTTAACTTTTTGGATTTCAATGTATTTGTTTACTTTATTTGTATTTGTGTGGCATTAAATTGTTGCCTATTGTAAGGCCGCTCTGAGTCCCCTTTGGGGTGAGAAGGGCAGGGTATAAATGTGGTAAATAAATAAATATTGAAATTGGAGAAATCATGCGAGCAACAGCTATTGACCTTGTTAGCTGAATAGCTCAGCTCCATTGGTACATTTTAAAAGGAAATTAGCATTGGGGCTGCAGTTAGTGCAGTTGCTGATCAGAAGGTCAGCAGTTTAAGCTAGGGGTCGGGGTGAGCTCCTGCCATCAGCCCCAGCTTCTGCTTACCTAGCAGCTTGAAAACAGTAATGTGAGTAGATAAATACATACCGCTTTGGTGGGGAGGTAAAAGACACCCTGAAGACATGCTGGCAATTTGATCAGGAAGGCGTCCATGGACAACAGGCTCCTGTTGTATCCCAGAGCTAGAAGCCCTCTAACCTTAAATACCACACCAATTGAGTATTAACAGCAAGCAGTTTATTGAAGAATATTTGAAAGCCAAGCAATAAAAATGATGCAAACAGAATAGTCCAAAAAGGTATCTTCAATAAGTAACAATTAGTTCATGAATTTCAAGGTACAAAGATAAACACAAGGAACAAGGTTGCAAAATCCACAAGAACAAGGCAGCATAAAATCCCAATACTCAGAACAGGAACTTGGCAATACTGAAACCATGAAACTAGAAATCCACTTGGAAGCAAGACTGGCATGAAAAATCAATGTTGACCACACTGAAGTAAAAAGCTTTCTCCTTGTCTCCTATAGTCTTTCCTGTCTCATGCAATGAAAATAATACATTCTGTTTCACTTTCCCACCAGATAAAGATTTACTTTGATGGACCCGTGAACTCTCTCTTTGTTTACAAAAGTCCTGTCGTCTATCTTCAAGCTCACTGAATTCTGCATCTGACAAATCATCCTCTGAAGACCAATTCTCAGAGAAAGCCTGCTGAGGGCCTCTCTCAGGAATTTGGCCTTGAACATCCTCACTCTGTTCAAGAGAAACCTCAGGCTCAAAGCCAGGCCTGTCAAGAAAACCATCATCCCCATTGCCAACAGACACAGGCCCAGAAGCCCCAGCATCCCCATTGACATCAAACACTATCACAGGCTGAACTACAACTCTTTGGCATGGAAAAATTGAACAACAGCACCTTCCCATGGCCAAGTCCAGCACAGCCTCCAGATGCCAGAGATGAAAAAAGAGGGAAGTCTTGCCTCTGTCTATGTACTGTCTGTCTTTGTTGTCAATCGTATAATGGCATTGAATGTTTGCCATATATGTATTCTGTAATCCGCTCTGAGTGCCTTCAGGGAGATAGAGCTGAATATAAATAAAGTATATTATTATAGTGTTCTGTCTGGTAGGTATACAGCACCTGTAAGATGAGCTTGTGGAAAAAATTATGTGGTTATTTCTAACTACAGGGGCATCATTATTAAACACTTCACAAAAAATCTATAAACATTTTGGTGTCACCCAGTGTGGCTGTCACCATGCACACCTTCCTAGAACACCACTACTCCCTGTCCTGGTCTAATCCAAATAAGTCACTGCTTCTGATGGTAAAAGCTTTTCAACAGCAGATTATGTTGCTTCAGAGCATGGTGAAGTTATCTCCACTGGGTTTTAAAATTAATAAATAACAGGGTGGGTGGCCATCTGTCAGAAGTGCTTTGATTGTGTGTTCCTCCATGGCAGAAGGGGGTAGACTAGATGGTCCTTGGGGTCCCGTCCAACTCTGTGATTCTATGATATATCAGTTGCAGAGAAGAGAACCCAGATGAGATACTGAGTCACATAAACAATGTTCATGGGCTTCATTTCTGAGAACTGTAGAGCAGTAGGCACTGTTTGTTTACCCTCTGGGAGACAGACGGATTTTTTTTTTATCGTGTCAGAAGCAACTTGAGAACATACTGCAAGTTGCTTCTGGTGTGAGAGAATTGGTCGTCTACAGAGACATTGCCCATGGGACGTCAGGATGTGTTACCATCCTGCTGAGAGGCTTCTCTCATGTCCCTGCAAGTTAGAGCTGACAGATGGTAGCTCACCCCATCTCACGGATTCGAACCGGCAACCTTCAGATTAGCAGCCCATCCTTCAGGTCAACAGTCCAGCCAGCACAAGGGTTTAACCCACTGCGGCTCCTGACAGAAAAATGGGCACAGATTTTCCCAGATGTGGGGAATACAATGCCCATCACCCCCAGCCATGTGGTCGAATACAAGCAAAGCAACTTGAGGAGTGATTGTAAGGGGCTGGCTTTGTTTAAACTGTCACTCACAACTTTGCAATCTTGCTTTAAGGCGAAGGATACCCCCAAGGTCTTTTCATATCTAAGCAAGGCTAGCCTCGCCTCTTTGAAAGTTCCCCTGCAAGAGAACATTAGCTGAATTGTCTTTCTTGACACAAAGAAAATGGAAAGTTAAAAAGTGCCAAGGCTGATAAGATAGAGGAATTTTTTATTTTATTTTATTTCTGGGAATGTGCTCATTCTCTAAATGCAAATATATTGGTGATCGTTCCTACAGATTACCTAATGCGCCATAAGAAATACAGATAATTTTAATGAACCGGCTCCCCCTTAGCAAATGGCAAGTTAGCGTTTTTTAAAAAAAGGTCACATTCGAAAAAGATTGCTTATCTCCCAGTGACATTCATGTTCCACAATGAGCCGAACAGCAGCAGTAACATCACTGCTAATGTCAGAGCCTGTGTCTACAGGCCCGGCGGCATGGCTCAAAGCTTTGGAGAGACACAGAGCAATATGTAATTAATTAGAAAAAGCTATGTTTAACACAAGTTACGGTTGATAGGATACATCATATGCCAAGAGGCAAGGAGACGGCCGGAAAGGAGAAGCTTCAGCCTCCTTGACCGATGCTCCGTGATTTTTCTACATCCATTATTTGTACAATACGGTGC
The DNA here is from genome assembly GCF_035594765.1 of Anolis carolinensis. Classification (NCBI taxonomy): domain Eukaryota; kingdom Metazoa; phylum Chordata; class Lepidosauria; order Squamata; family Anolidae; genus Anolis; species Anolis carolinensis. The sequence continues at coordinate 205,196,521 of NC_085842.1, read as the reverse complement.
TGACGGAGCCCTTGCAAGTCAATCTGTCATCGCCCTCCATTGTCTTTCAAATGCTACTTGAGGAAAAATAGAAAATAGGGGGAGAAAGGTGTCTCAGGAAATTTGGAGGCCTGTCAGCCTGACGTCAATACAGGATAACATTCAAGAAGAGATTATTAAGGGATACGTCTGCGAACAACTATAATGCATTTATTGTAAGGAATTGGCTGGCTTTGACTAGAGTAATTAATACCAGATCAATCTTATCCCCACCGACCCAAGTTACACGTTTGGTAGATCAGGGGAATGCTGAGGATATATTTTGATTTCAGCAATATACTGGACACGGTTTCCCATAATAGCCTTTTTGACAGAACGGTACAATTGGGATTGGACAATAACAGTTATGGGGATCCAGAACTGGCCGAGGAACAGTATAGGTTGAGAATCTCTTACCCCTTATGCAAAGACTTGGCAAAAATAGATTTCTTTATGACTCTGATCAGTTCCTGGCTTCCAGGCCCTTTCCACACTGCTCCTATATTCCAGGATCTGATCACAGATTATTTTCTTATCCCAGATTATCTGGCAGTGGAGACTCAAATAATCCAGTTTAAAGAAAATAATCTGGTTTTTTTTCCATGTCAGGAACAACTTGAGAAACTGCAAGTCGCTTCTGGTGTGAGATAATTGGCTGTCTGCAAGGACGTTGCCCAAGGAATACCTGGATGTTTGATGTTTTACCATCCTTGTGGGAGGCTTCTCTCATGTCCCCGCATGGGGAGCTGGAGCTGACAGAGGGAGATCACCCGCTCTCCTCAGATTCGAACTGCCAACCTGTCAGTCAGAAATCCTGCCAGCACAAGGGTTTAACCCATTGCGCCACCAGATATGATCCTGGGATATAAGGCAGTGTAGAAGGGGTCTGGACTTCAGTTTTCAGGGATCATTTCCAGGCCAGAGATGCAGATGCAAATTCTCCAGTTTTTGTGGGCTCAGCAACAGCCAAAAGACAAGGGTTGTGTGCCAATCTCCAGCTCAGGTAGTACAGCAACAACTCGTTATAATTTTACAAACCTTAATTGATTTGCTGTCGCAATTTACAAAAGTTCTGCAGAAGTCTGTGCATTTGCTAAGTTAGATTTCCCCTTCCCTGCCAGTCATATTGATTCCAGGGTTCACTATCTGTTCTGTTCTGCACTTACTTTCTCTCTAGAAACAAGTAGGGTAGAGTAAATATTCCTTATCTTGTCTCCTCAAGTAGTTGCAAAGGAGTAATCCTATTTTATCTTGATCTAGGAACAGTCCCTTCAGCCAAGACTTCGGTCTTAACTTCCCAACAGGAAAATAGGTCTGAGATGTGTGTATGCATGTGTGTGTGTGTGTGTGTGTGTTGGTATTTAATTCACAATGCTCAATTATGACACAAGGGGGTGCTCTTATGTCTCAGGTTGTGGCTTGGAAAACCCCAGGGCCTGAGATGATCCTTGAACTGGTAAACCTACCTTTGGCCCATAAGGTGCACAAGGTTTATCCCTTGTTTGGTGAAGAACTCTTCAAAGCTGAGATTGAGATCCCTTCTACACTGCCAAATAAAATCCAGATCATCTGCTTTGAACTGGATTATATAGGAGTGTAGACTCATATAGGTAAAGGTAAAGGTTTTCCCTGACGTTACGTCCAGTCATGTCTGACTCTGGGGGTTGGTGCTCATCTCCATTTCTAAGTCGAAGAGCTGGCGTTGTCTGTAGACTCCTCCAAGGTCATGTGGCCGGCATGACTGCATGGAGCGCCGTTACCTTCCCGCCAGAGCGGTACCTATTGATCTACTCACATTTGCATGTTTTCGAACTGCTAGGTTGGCAGGAGCTGGAGCTAACAGCAGGCGCTCAAGCCGCTCCCGGGATTTGAACCTGGGACCTTTTGGTCTGCAAGTCCAGCAGCTCAGCGCTTTAACGCACTTCGCCACCGGGGCTTCCGTAGACTCATATAATCCAGTTCAAATCAGATAATGTGGATTATCTACTTTCATCATCTGGATTATATGGCAGTGTAGAAGGGACCAAAGTCTCAGGCTTGTTGATAGCATTCAAATCTGGCCTGCAGGTCCATCCATTCCCCCCCCCCCCCCCCCAAGTTGTTTATTTAGAAATCCTGAGAAGATATCTCATGGCTCTTTTAGGATAAAGGTGCACACAAATTGGAAATTTAACCAAAAGAAGCGCTGCAGAAAGAGGTGCTTTCCACACAGCTGAATAAAATCTGCTATTATCTGCTTTGCGCTGGAATATATGGCAGTGTGGACTCAGATAACCCAGTTCAAAGCAGATATTGTGGGATTTTCTGCCTTGATATTCTGGGTTATATGACTATGTGGAAGGGCCCAAAGTGTAGCAAATCTTGTCCCTGTTACTTCAGGGCCACTCATTGTGGTCTACTGCCCTGAGCTGTTCTTGGGGCTGCCTTTGAAGCATGTAGCATGTGGTAGTCTGAATGGTGAAGGGGACCTCACATTTGGATCATGCAAAGCATTAAAATATCCCAAAGGCAGCAGATCTAATCTGATCTTGGAAGCTAAGCAGGAGTAGTTTTCATTAGTACAGTAGAGTCTCACTTATCCAACATTCTGGATTATCCAATGCATTTTTGTAGTCAATGTTTTCAATACATCGTGATATTTTGGTGCTAAATTCATAAATACAGTAATTACTACATAGCATTACTGCGTATTGAACTACTTTTTCTGTCAAATTTATTGTATAACATGATGTTTTGGTGCTTCATTTGTAAAATCATAACTTAATTTGATGTTTAATAGGCTTTTCCTTAATCCCTCCTTATTATCCAACATATTTGCTTATCCAACATTCTGCCGGCCCGTTTATGTTGGATAAGTGAGACTCTACTGTACTTCAATATGAGGCTATGTACACATGTCGGGTTCTTTAAGCTCTATCACAGAAGAAGGAACCGGCAACATCAAAACCTCTGAGTATTCCTCCTTGCCTATGAAGGTTCTATGAAATTCATGGAGATCACCATAAGCTGATGGGTGACTTGAAGCACCCGTCATACACCACTGCCATAATTGTTCATTTCTGAGCTCAATTCGAAGTGCTGATATTAGCTTTTAAAGCTCCAAATAATTTGCTATCAGGTTGCTTAAGAAACTGCTTGTGTTTATATATTTGCTTGGGTATTAATATATGCAATTAGGGGGTAGTTTTCTTGTAATTACTTTTTAATAACAACAACAACTACTACTACTACTACTACTACTACTACTACTACTACTTTATTTTTGTATCCCGCCTCCATCTCCCCAAAGGGACTTGGGGTGGCTCACATGGGGACAAGCCCGAACAACATAAATTAAAACATAGTAAAGTAAAATTAAAACATTATAACCATATAAAACAACACAAAACAACATCAACAGTGATTTAAAACCTGGACAGTAACAGTTACTGAGCATTCAGAGGGTAAGAATTTGTGTTTAGAACTTTGAGTAGGGCTTGTTGGATGGTGTAAGGGCAGTCATAAATAGGGGCGGAAGAGCAGTATTATGAAACACTAAAACCTATAGGGCAAGGGACAGTGATAAAGTGCAGTAGCTGGTAGTGGGTTATAATTGGGGCCGAATATGTAGTGAGACGACTGATTTTGCCTTCTGTGGACATAGGACAGCAAGGCTGGCAACTGAATTGCTCCTTGGTACCAACAATGGCAATAGAACAAGAACTACTAGGCTCCTAAAAACAACAGTAAAGTTCAGATGACAAAGGCTTCTTCCACACAGGTGAATAAAATCCCATATTATCTGCTTTGAACTAGGATATATGGCAGTGTGGACTCAGATAGCCAAATTCAAAGCAGATATTGTGGGATTTTCTGCCTTGATATTCTGAGTTATATGTCTGTGTGGAAGGGCCCTGAGGCTGGATCTACACTGCCCTATATCCCAGGATCTGATCCCATATTATCTGCTTTGAACTGGATTATATGCGTCTCCACTGCCATATAATCTGGGATAAGTAGAGAATCTGGGATCAGATCCTGGGATATAGGACAGTGTAGATCCAGCCTCAGGTCAGGTCAAGTAGCTCACACTTCTTTCCAGTTGCCTGAATGTCTCACTTTGCCTAATGATAGGGCTGGCTCTTACCATGACATAGAGCTTGTTCAAGCAAGTATCCTGCCTTCCTCCTCCACTGGTTTCTTGTTTTGTGGGACTTGGGGTGGGATGGGGGGAGAGCGCGCGCACACACACACACACATTGTTAGTTGTGATCATGGATATCCCCCACTACAAGATGCAATGTAGGTCCTGGTTAAGGGAGGAGGAGCCATTTCAAATCACAAGTAGGACAGGATGTGGGGTGGGGAGCAAGGCGGAGATTGAATGGTCATAGAGCATTCTCTAGTCTTGGGAGAATCAGCCTATTCTTTCTCTAGATTAAGGAAACAATGGTGCTTTCACCCTGCAGCTGGTCTGACAGCTTGTCATTAAAGCAAAATGTAAATGAACGTCAACCTATAGGTGTCAGGTCTCCCACATTACCACAATGTCACGGGACCTCTGCGGCTCAAACACCTCATAACAATAGCAGAGCGTACTAATCCTGGCAAGATGTTTGTCTGGATTGTGTCTACAGGAACAAAATCTTGCTCTGCCAGCCTTCCCATTTGTATTCTTCAAAGAGGGGTACCACCGTGGGAGAAGGTTCCTATCCATTCATAATTTTGCAGCCTGAACCTTGGAAAGGTCTTCTGTTGCCGCTCTCTCTTTCTCTCTCTCTCTCTGAACTCAAATTATTTCGTTTGACTTAAAATGACGGTACAGTGTGGTTAGTGGTTTGGGCATTGGACTATGGACAATTATCACATCATGGCTTTAATAACATGTTTATGCACTGCAATTTCAAGATCTGGAGGATGTCATTTTCTGCCCCTGATCTAAGTAACTTAAGGTAGCATATATTTCTCTGCAACGTCACTGTATTTGATTCAGTTACTGCACTTGAAAATTGTAGTACTCTCTCACACACTTCCCAAGACTGTATGCAATTGTAAGAGTGAATAGAAGTCTGAGGGGTTGTCAGCAGGTGAGAACATATGTGTTTGGGAAGAGAGGGAAGGAAGCCTGAGAGACTAACATTTCCACGCCCAAATGCCTAGCTAGTCTCCCACATGCCTAGCTACAGAACGTTCTTCCAGAGTCTAGCTTTGTACAAGAAAGGAATAGAATATTTGTGCACATCTATGGATAGATGAATTGTCTGAATGGTGCAGCAAGACCTGTTGGGAGCTTCAATACAAGGAAAGAGTGTGGCAGGTTGTGAGTGTACATGGAGGCAAAGGTGGAAAGAGCTGATCACCAGCCTTTGTTTCAGGTATCAACATTCATTAGGCTGGGGCTGCTTGGAAACATTGCCTTCTCTTATTTTGTGAATGGGATACAGAACCTGACTTTTTCAGCCTAAATCTAATTATTACTCCCAACTAAAGCTAAACTTAACACATCAATGAAATAATTATAAACCATGACTCTTGATTCAGTATGTCTTCTAATAACTGGGACTAACAGTTGTATTTAGATCTCAGTTTTACCTTTTGTAAGATCAAGTTTCTAGCCCTCGTGACTGCAGGGCAAATGATACCAGCTAACATTTCATAAAGCAAACAATGAAATATCTCAAAGGTGTGGTAGCCAACAGACTCCTCTGCCCTATCCCCAAAGACAGTACACACAAAACATAACTTGTTTTGTGTATTGTTGTGCAGAATACAATAAACAGAATGTCATAAATACAGGAAAAATGTGCATCATAAAGAAACATCATGTATTTCATTTAACAGAATGATAAAAAGTTAAGGTTTTTTTGTTTTGTTTTTTGGACACAGCATTCAGATTGAAAATGGCACTGGATTATAACAACTTCACGTCTTTGCCCGTGAAAGCCATAGGAAAGAGCCAAAAGCTCAGCAGTTTTGTTGCTCAGTTCCCACCCAAAATGGAAGGGGTGTCTTTATGTCTCCTGTCAACTTATGTTGATCCCAAGAATTTCACAGGGTTTTCTTAGGCAAGACATACTCAGAGGTGGTTTTACCAGTTCCTTCTAAAATATAGCTAACAACTCCTATTATTCATTGGCAATCTCCCATTCTAGCATCAACAAGGGTTGATCCTGCATAGCTTCCAAGATCAGATGGCATCTGGCTCCTTTAGGGTATTTAAACCATCTGTGTTCCTCTATGGGATTCCCAGTCAACTGAGAAGTTAGCTTTTGGGTTTGTGCAGATACCGTGTTTCCCCAAAAATAAGACATCCCCATAAAATAAGACCTAGTAGAGATTTGGTGGGATTGTCTAATATAAGACACCCCCCGAAAGTAAGACCTAGGAAGAGGGAGCCGAAGAAGAAGTGAAGGCGCGCCTTCCCTAGCGGCAATGGGGAGGCAAAGGAGGAGCCCTCCTTCGCTTTCCCCAATGGCGATGGCATCTTTTCCCACCCGTGAAGGAGAAGGAGGCCTCCTTCGCTGCCCGGGAAGGAGAGGAGGGGTCCCTTCCTCTCCTTCCCGGGCGGCGAAGGCTCTCTCTTTCGCCGCCCGGGAAGGAGAGGAGGGGTCCCTTCTTCTCCTTCCTGGGCGGCGAAGGCTCTCTCTTTCGCAGCCCGGGAAGGAGAGGAGGCAGCCCTTCTTCTCCTTTCCGGGCGGCAGTGGTGGCGGCGGCCCCCTTTGCCGCCCATGAAGGAGGAGCCCTTCTTCTCCTTCTTGGTTGGCGATGGCTCTCTTTCGCCGAGAAAAGTAAAGGAGAAGAGGGAAAGGCGCGCGCCTTTCACTCCTTCTCCTGCACACCGCTGCTGTGATGGAGGAGAAGAGAGTGAAATAAGACCTCCCCCAAAAGTAAGACCTAGTGGGTCTTTAGAACCAAAAAAATAATATAAGACAGTGTCTTATTTTAGGGGAAACACAGTATGCTGTTTGTGTTTCAAGTGGCATAAATCATAATTTAGAGATGCTGCTTTTCACCCGGGGAGATTTTCACTAGTAAAGTAAGAAAAACTAACGATGTTTTGTGATGCTGCATGAAGTGGCTGCTTATTGTGTGATTTTAGGGAAGGAGCTGCAACATGGCCACCTTGACTTAAGCATCCTGTTTCAATGCTTCTCTCTTAGCTGCTGCTTTGAGGAATTCATGTCATACTTGGTGAATCCTGGGAGTTGCAAGCCCCCAAAATTAACTTTTCTAAGTTCTGCCTCTTTCCTATTGGGATAAGGAAGCATGTTATAGTGGTGTGAGTATTGTGCCTCTGGAGAGAAGGTTTCGAATCCCTACCATGGATATTTACTGGGTGACCTTGGGCAAGTAATTGACTTTGGCTTTTAGAGGAAAAGGATGGCAAACTGGACAAACCTTGCCAAGAAAACTCTGTGATTGTGTTGTTATGAATCTAAAATGACGGGAAAGCACACAACACATAAGGAAGTAACAAAGTACCAGGCAATCTGTACAGCAGTGGTGGCCAACCTTTTATCCTCCAGGTGTTTTGGACTTCAACTCCCAGGAATCCCATCCCAGTTGTTAGGAGCTGAAGTCCAAAATACCCGGAGGACCAAAGGGTGGGAACCACTGCTGTAGACACTTTCTCCACAATGCAACTAATATATTTAAATGTCTGGCCAAAGATTTTAACAACTCTGCCTATAGCTTGAAGTATTGAAGGTGTAGTAAACACATAAGGTTACCATTGTAAATTCTTTTCCCTCCACACAAAGCCTTTTCTCTCTCTCTCTCTCCCTCCCTCCCTCTCATGTGAATCCCACTCAGTATTATGTTTGGGATTGGCTTATCTAATGAGACTGAAGCTTCCTGATAGGATTTTCACTTTATCGCTTCTCCATCACTTATTCTGCCATCCTGCTCGTTGTCAGATTACTCTGACTTAAGCCTTTTATTTTTAATAATTGTTTTTAAAAGTTGATTATTTTCCCCCTCAGAAAAGGAGTGTAGTGTACAGCTTATCTTCCCCTCTGATCAACAAGAGGATTTGTGTCAAGGAGTGTATCTCCTCCACTAAGACATCTTTGTGTTTATCGCTTTTGAGTGCTGCAGGCAGGGGATCACACACACAGACACACTCTTCCCCCGCACTTTAGCTAGTTATTGCCATAGGCTTTGCAGCCTATAGGGTCAAAGATCCAGCACTTCAAAGTGATATCTGCATGCTTAGCAGAGCTTGGAAAAGATTCCAGCTACAACTCCCAGAGTTCTCCAGCCAGTATGCTAGAGGAACTTTTTCATGTTCTAGCCTTGAGACCAGCATCTTCTAAATTGGTACTCCTCAAAGTAGTGGCTTGATTGTAATATGGCACAAATAAGGAACCAGACTCTGCCATATTGGGGAGAAAAATCGTGGTCCACCACACCACAGTTTGAGAACCACTGCTAGACCACTGGCAGTTCCTTGAGTTTCCAGGAAAGAATTGTGCCATCAATCATAAATATAGTAGTAGTCACTATTTATCCCCATTAGATAGCTTAAGAAGTGCAAGTGACATACACTGGTGTAACTAGCCAGGGATTATGCAAGTCCAAGGTATCCCAATATTTGTGCTTTAAGGATGGAGTTGAAGGAGGTATCCAATAGTTCCTTCAACTACAAGACCCACTTGGTGTGTTTACAGCTTAATGGGAGTTACAATAAATTAGCATCTGACAGGGTCTGGCAATGTCCAACAGTCATTGCCTTCTTGGACTTCCAGTATGTGACAGAGCATACTCAGCATACTCAAAGGTGATCTGAGAAGACGTCTGCTGCAACTTTTCCCCAGCCATGGCCTCTCAAACAGCCTGGACTGAAACCATGTTATCTTGATTCCTTTTTATTTTGAATAACTTCTGAAAGTCACTGCAACTTTTAGTGCTGTTGCAAGCCTTCAAGTCACTTCTGACTTATGGTGACCCTATCACAGTGTTGTCTGGGGCTGAGTGTGACTTACTCAAGATCTCCAAGTGGAAGCCCAAGCTGGGGATCAAAGTGTTCCAGAGTTTTAGTCCCATGTTCAGATTCACTTTCATAATTATGAATGAGGGGCCTCTCAAAATAATTGATTGGGAATGCCACCTGGTTCAAACACTGGGTCATATTATTGCCTTGTACTCTGTTGTGGGTAGTGATAAAATTTGAAGTGGACATCAGAGTCCGTTTTGTACAAAATTATTTTAGCCATGCTTGAGAAATAGTAAAATGGGAGTTACTTTAAAAAAAGTAACTTTTTAAGAAGTTTAAATGCATTCTTCAGAGGGAACATTTCATTGACATCTGAGGCCTTTTAAATAGACATGCATTAAATATTTTAGATTTTCATTTCTTCCCTCCTGTCTTTGGTCTGCCAACAACCACTGCCAATACTGAGTTTGTTACTTATGAATTTTCTATGCCTATTTGCACACACAGTTTGTCTGTAAAGGTCTGTTCCTAGGAATTTCATTCATCTGAGAAAGCCAACTGTTTAAGAAAATTTCTGCCATCAACTTCATTTTCTTGATTAGTCTCCAAGGTAATGCAAGAGCCTTTGTATAGTTATAAATGCTATCATAGTTTGGGCACATCATGAGATGGTTCAAGTCAAACATTTTTAGCTTCAGAGAAAGGCAATGGCAAGCATCTGCCAAAGACATTTAAAGGTCATTATATTGTGACTCAAATTTGTATTGGTGGACAAAACCTGTTATCGAGAAATTGACCCCCTCTTCTAATAATAACTATAAATTTATAACATATTTTAACTGACTCATACTAACAGATCTTGGCTGGGTTTCAACCCCCAGCCCAACCCCAAATATTCCTGGGAGGATTAGTTTAATCATTTACCATGCTTAAAATACAAACTGAAAAACTGGTTTGGAAGGAAACTCCCTGCTGGCTAAAGGCAATACCCATCCAAAAAAAAAAAAAAGACAATGACCTCATACTCCTTATAGAAGTATGCCTTAACAGAATACTTCAGGGCTTCTCCATTCAGATTTATGCTTTATTAATGAAAAAGGGGGGAGAGGACTCACATATGGTATGTATGTAGAAGAACTGGGGTGCAACCATAAACATATTCCCAGGCACCCAAAGAAACATGACCAATAGCAGCTTTCCATTTTTCCCACCACAAGGAAGACTCGATCCACATCTGACATCACAGGGAGTTCCCAGCCAATGACAGCTCGGATCCTAGCTTGACAATTCCTGAACCAATAAGGGGAGGGAGTGGGTCTTTTGAATGGCTGCCAAAGGGGATAAACGCCTTGCACTGTTTTATATTATGTCAGTTCTTTGGAGCAATTACACGGTTTTGACATCCACCTGGCCAGATGAATAAACTTCTGTTACTGCCTTCAAACTTGGTCATGCTTTTTCTGGCTTTCAAGATAGAATGGCTTGCAGAGCAACGGACCTAAACTGCCCCCTTGTGGCAGATAGATGATTTTGGTAACAAACCCAGAAGTGTATCAGGTTTCTTGGAAATGAAATATAGGTATTTCTAGTTTTAGGTGTGTTCACAGGAAACATATAGGCCCCAAGGCAGTACAGATTTGGTAAGAGAAGGCGTTCCAAGTACACTGGATTCTTGAACCTTTGAGAATGAGTTGTAACAGATCTACCGATCTTGAGTGTTTCTTTTTAGCAAAGCATGGGAATCATCTGCAAGTTAATAATTTTTGATTAAGACATTATGGCTCTGAATAGACATAGCATTAAAGTGTGAATTAGTATTAGATTAACAGATAGCATTAGGCTGTTGAATCACATGCACTCTTCTTCTCCTCCAGTAATGCAGTAAGAAAAGTATATTAGAAGCATCCACTTCCTGGTTTAAACTATCCAGAATTACTTGTTATGCCCACACTTAGACTGCAATTAGCACAAATGCTAATCTCGTCCTTCATTATCATGTGGCCCACAGAAGGCTTGGTGGAGGCATTCTGATAATCTGCTTCATTTTACTTCTCCGTCCCTGATTTAGCATTATGCTCGACTCTTAGTTTTCTTTTACATTACACAATGATAGTGTTTTGATTCCACTAACTGCTGTGACTTGCTTTCTATAGTATAGGGTTTTGCAATTTGTTAGGGCAGTAGATTTCAAAGAATTTAACAGCTAGAAATCCATAGGATGGAGCCATGGCAGTTAAAATGGCATCAAAGTGTTATGATTGTGCAAACAGAAATAGCCCTATGATTCCCTTTTATGAAGAAAACTGTATTTTGAAGGTTGCCTTGAACTTCCTGCTATTTTAAAAACGGGGGGGGGGGGGGGGGATATGGAAACACCTCTACATGGGATTTACTTTTAGCGATGTAACAGTGTCTCTGCAATCAAACCATTTGTACCTTTCATAATTTGTCCATAATGTGGAGTTTTGGTTGCCATAGAATTACAAAGGTAGAGACAACAAAGTCTGCAGAAGAAGAAAACCTGGAATTAACAATGCTTCAGTCAGAGAAAAGACAGAAAGAGGGGGGAAAACCCCAAGGCAGATGGCATGAATATTAGTGTATGAAAATGACTAACACACTGAGAATTTCCCAGTGTACTTCTCCCTTGTTTTGGCTTGCTTCTATAATTAATTTATGGAAAGCACCTAAATTGGGAATAAACACCATCTCACAAATCCCCGCTAATCTCTGCCTGTATTTCTGAAATGATACCCTTAAGGTATAGTCTCCTACAATGATTAAACTCTTTTCTTTTTATGACCTTCTTTAAAAAGAGCTTTTTAATTTTTATAGGCAGTTGTACAGGGTATTAGCGATCTGGACTGTACTCAGAACTATTTGGGATGCAATTTATCATTGCCAGTTGTTTCAAAGGAGGCATTTATATGTGCGATCATTGCTACGCCTGCCAAAAATGTTTGTCTTGGGGTGAGTTGCCTGTGAATTCCATAAATCAGTCCCTTCGAACTACATAAGATTAGCTGGTTCATGGAAAAATTGGTTATGTTTCAGTTATGTCTACTATTTTCACTGTGATTGGCCTTTCCATAAGGCATTGTGAGCGAGAGAATCCCATACAGGAAATCCAAGTTCCCCTAATGCATGGCACAGTATCACTGTTTTTACCATGTCACATTCAACCCTTGGAAATATTACTTTTTGGGTGACAACTTCCAGCAGAGGGGTAGCTACAGAAGGAAGAAACAAAGTATTCCTTTTTTAAACAAGAATTCCATTGTTCAATGAAATTTTCCTCCAGTCCTCACATTTCTAGCATTGCAGAGAGAGACTGAAAATTATCCACACCTAGAACTCCTATAGTTGCTGTTTTCATTCCCTTGATAGCCATCAGGGAATATATTTCTTCATACACCTGTGGGATGAGAACCAAAAACCAAATGTACAGCATGAATGAACCTTTGTATGTTTGGCCTCCAGATTTTGTTGGGCGGCAAATCCCAGAATTCCTTACCATTGGGCTATGCTAACCAGAGCTGAGGAATTGCAATTCAACAACACCTACAACAGTGGTTCTCAAACTGTGGGCCCCAGATGTTTTGGCCTTCAACTCCCAGAAATCCTAACAGCTGGTAAACTGGCTGGGATTTCTGGGAGTTGTAGGCCAAAACACCTGGGGACACACAGGTTGAGAACCACTGATCTCCAAGGTCACATAGATGCCATTCATGCCTCTGTTAAATGCTCTTGAGCTGGGGAGATGTTCTAGGACGCAAACCATGTAATGCCTGATGGGAGCCAATCTAACCTGAAAAGGGCCTCCACAGGCAACCGTTAGTGGTCCACCAGATCTCTCTGGGAAGCTCATGAACCACAGAATCCCAGAGTTGGAAGAGACTACATGGGCCATCCAGTCCAATCCCCTGCCATGCAGGAAAGGCACAATCAAAGCACTCCTGATAGATGGCCTTCAAGGCTGTTTAAAAACCTCCAAAGAAAAAAGCTTCACCAAACTCTGAGGCATCACGTTCCGCTGTAGAACAACTTCTATGGCCAGGAAGTTCTTCCTAATGTTCAGATGGAATCTCCTTTTCTGTTCTTTGAGGAGGACATGGGAGTTGCAACACCTTCCTGTTCACGCTCTCTTAGAAATGAGTATCCAGTAGAAGGCAGCCTCTGATGCTAGAGTCAACACATAACCATTCAAAGCAGCAGCTATTGATAAATGAATCCTCTAATCATCTGTCAAATCACTTTTTATACATCTTTGAAAAGTTATCTTTCCACCTTGTGATAGCAAATTCCAAAGTTACACTATGCACCATGTAACTTCATGATACCTTTTCAGTACTTCTTTTTTAAAGACAGGTCTGGGCAGCTTTTCCTAGTGCTATGTAGAAGAGAAGTCAATCCTCAGCAGCAACCTACCTTCTTTTTGCTGCAGAAGACAATGTCAGAGCTGATTGAGCCATCAGCGGCGGACATCGGAGAAACCTATGGGCTCCTGTTTGTTTCACATGAATGCTTTCCATTTTGTCGCCTGCTTGTAATGTGCTTATGAAGTCCCTGGGACTGACCAGCGTGGCTAACAGTGTATACCAGGTGAATGTTGCCTAGAACACAGTATCCTTCACTGCATGTTGGGTTGCTTTAGATAGCTTATGTCATGAAAAGTGAGGACAACCCAGTTCATTGTCCTTGTGCTTTGCCTTGTTGCAGGTTATCACTTGTCACCAGATTATAAGCATCCCAAGCAGTGTAACTGCTGCCTCAAGCTGAGCGAATAAGGACAGGTTGCTTACCTGTAACCATGTTTCTTCGAGTGTACTCTGTGAATTCACACTAATGGAGAGGCTGCGCCTGCGCAGGTTCCAACGGAAACTCTTCCCAAGCTGAAGTTTAAATTTTGGCGGTAGCCACGCCCCTCCGTCCCTGGAGGGCATATAAGGCAGCCCTCGGCGCCTGCTCTCCAGTTCCTACGCCGCTAAGGCAACGAGGAAGGAAGAGGGTTTGCCAGAGGGGAAGGAAGGGCGGGCTTGTGTGAATTCACAGAGTACACTCGAAGAAACATGGTTACAGGTAAGCAACCTGTCCTTTTTCTTCGTGTACTCTGTGAATGCACACTAATGGAGACTAGCACGCTTAGGTCTCGGAGGCGGGCCAAAGCAAACCCTGACCACGAGATAATGTCCAAACATATGTTTATTAAACACCAATAACATAGCCCGAAGGGCCCATTGAAGTATCGCATAAGCACGCACATAACACCGAGAGCAACTCGGTGAGACACGATATAAACAATTTAAGAAACCATGTGCAAGTATGGTGCATCATTCCCCAAAGGAGGAAGGCAATAGCAAATAAGGCACAATTGTCCAAGAGAACAGTGCAAACGTGAACTGAGCAGGAGACCACAAGATGGTCGCATGAAAAACATCCATAGAGGGGGAGTACATGAAGAAGAGACTTTCAGGACAAACAGGATGATAAAACTGACCTAGCAAAGGTGGAGTCCTTTAAGGTCTTCTGGTCTACCCTGTAGTGAGACACAAACGTAAGGGGGTTGGACCAGATCGCTGCCCTACAAATAGAGTCTAGGGGGATGCCCCTTAGAAAGGCAGTCGACGTGGAGAGGCCTCTCGTCGAACGCGGGCGAACTGACGGAGGGGGTGGACGCTTGGCCAGTTTGTAGGCCAGTTCAATAGCCTGAGCAATCCAATGAGACAGTCTTTGTGAAGAAACAGGATTGCCCAGTTTATCTGGAGCGTGGGCCACAAAACGTTTTGGAGTCTTTCGAATGTCTTTAGTACGGTCCCGATAGAAGAGGAGTGCCCTACGCACGTCGAGGAGGTGCAGTCTCCGTTCGAGGGGAGACAAGGGGTTTGGAAAAAAGGCGGGCAGGACAATGTCCTGGTTAAGGTGAAAGGCTGAGACCACCTTGGGGAGGAAGGTGATGTCCGGGCGGAGAACGGCACGGTCATGATGAAAGCGGAGGTAAGGTTCATCAACCCTAAGGGCCGCCAGTTCGGAAGGTCTGCGCGCCGAAGTTATGGCCACCAGGAAGGCAACTTTCCACGAAAGTAGACGTAGGTCGGTCGAAGCCAAAGGTTCGAAAGGGGAGGCAGTGAGCTGGGAAAGCACGAGTTCGAGGTTCCATCCCGGCGTAGGAGGCTGAGACGGCGGGCAGATATTATTGTAACCCTTTAAGAAGGTTTTGACAAGGTGATCAGAGAATAGAGATGGTCTACCATGTTGCTGGAAACACCAGGATAGAGCGGCCAAGTAAGATTTCATAGAAGCAAGAGAAAGCTTTTGGTCTGCAAGAGACATAAGAAAGTCCAGCACTATCGGTATCGAGGTTGGGAAGGCAGCAATTCCACGGGAACGAAGAAAAGAGCGGAAGCGAGAGACTTTATAAGTGTATGATCTGGTTGTAGCCGGCTTGTGAGCTGCGCGGAGGACCTCCTGCAGGTTCTGCGGGAGGGAGGTCAGGCGAGAATCCTCCAAGCAGTGAGATGTAGAGAGGGGAGATCCGGGTGCAGGATCTGGCCGTTCTCTCTGGACAAGAGGTGTGGCAGGAGAGGCAGAGTGAAGAAGGTCGCTCTGGAGAGATGAAGAAGAGCCGGGAACCAAGGTTGGCGAGGCCAGGCTGGGGCTATCAGGATCGCCGACGTCGGTATCGACCGGAGTTTCTGCAGAACCTTTGGAATGAGAGGAAAGGGCGGAAAGAGGTAGATCGGTTCCGATGACCAGTCCAGAAGGAAGGCGTCTCCCAGGCAGCCTGGAAAGGAGGACGGGGGAAGTCTTGCCCCGTACCGAGGCAACTGTGCGTTCTGGGGAGAAGCGAAGAGGTCCAGAGTGGGAAAACCCCATTTGTGAAAGAGAGAAAGAAGAGTCTCGGGATCGAGCATCCACTCGTGGGAGGAGGTCGTCATCCTGCTGAGGGCATCTGCTAAATTGTTTTGGATCCCGGGAAGGTGAATCGCCGAGACTTGGATGTTGCGGGCTATGCACCAGTACCACAGCTGGGAGGAGAGAAGCATCAGCTTCCTTGAACCCGTGCCGCCCTGCTTGTTGATGTAGAAGACTGCTACTGTGTTGTCTGATTGGACGAGAACAGACTTTTGGGAGATCAGGCGGGAGAAGGCTTTCAGAGCCTTGAAGATGGCAAGGAGTTCCAGAAAGTTTATGTGATTGGCCTTCTCGGAAGGAGACCAGAGGCCTTGAACAGTGAGACCGCTCATGTGGGCTCCCCAGCCGAAATTGGATGAGTCCGTGGTTATGGTGGTCGAGGGAGGAATCGGGTGGAACGGAAGACCCTTGCAGACGTTGGAGAGGGACTTCCACCAATGAAGCGACCGACGAACGTGGAGCGGGACGGAGAGAAACCTCGAGTTGAGGTGGCGAAATGGCTTGAAAACGTCTATAAACCATCTCTGCAGAGTCCGGAGATGGAGCCTGGCAAACGGGGTCGTGAGGACTGTGGAGGCCATGTGGCCCAGTAATACTTGGATGGACCGAGCCCGAACCCTCCGATGGGTCTCGCAAAAAGTAATTTGTTGGCGAAGGGCTAGAAACCTGTCGAGCGGGAGAGAGACAGTCTGAGAGATTGAGTCGAACAGGGCGCCGATGAAGCGGATTTTGTTCGACGGAGTGAGGTGAGATTTGTCGGGGTTTAGCTGGAGACCAAGAGATTCTAGAAGAGAGAGGGTGTAGTCGACGTGACGTCGGAGGAGGGCAGGGTCGGATTCGACCAGAAGCCAGTCGTCTAGATAAGGGAAGACTGTGATCCCCTGGAGCCGGAGGTGGGCAGCCACGACAGCGACGACCTTGGTAAAGACCCTTGGGGCCGTAACGAGGCCAAAGGGTAAAACGGTGAACTGGTAGGTTTGGTCGAGAACTTTGAAACAGAGGAAGCGCCTGTGGGTTTCTCGAATCGCTACGTGGAAATAAGCGTCTCGTAGGTCTATAGACACGAAGTAGTCCCCGCGTTGAAGCATCGGGAGGATGGAGGCGATGGACACCATCCTGAACTTGGTCGGACGTATGAAGGTATTGAGCAAACGTAAGTCCAGAATGGGGCGGAGGCCCCCGCCCCTCTTCGGGACCGTGAAGTATCTGGAGAAGAAGCTTTGAGGGTCCTGTACCGATGGAGAAGGCCGAATAGCCCCTTTGGCGAGGAGGGTGTCGATTTCGGCAAGAATTTCCCGAGAAGGGTTGGAGAGAAGAACCTGTCCCGTGGGCGGGAGCTCCTCGAACTCTAAGGCATAGCCTTCTTGGACAATTTTGAGAACCCAGGCATCTGAAGTGATAGATTTCCACCGGTGAAAGAAGGGAGCCAGGCGGTCTAAAAAGAGACCGTGAGGTTGATTTGGTAGAGGAGAGGGGTGCAGAGGAGTGAGAACTGCATCGATACCGTAGAAAGAGTCCCGGGAGAGAGAGATGGCGTCAGGTACGCCGATGAGGCTGACCAGTGGTGGGGGTGGTTCGGCCGCGTTGTCTTTGCGGCTGAGCAGAGCGGCGAGGTTGTTGGCAGTTCTGGTTGTTCGATACCGAGGGACGCCTGAAGGATTGATGGCGGTAAGAAGGAGGCGGGAAACGGCGAAAACGCTGAGGAAACCACTTGGTGCGGTGTGTTTGGGGCTGGTCACCACACTTAGTGGCCAGAACTTTAAAATCATGGTTGGTTTTAAGCTTGTCGTCAGTGCCGGAATTAAAGAGACCCACGGCGTCGAAGGGGAGGTCCTCGATGACTTGTCTGGAGGAGGAAGACAAACCAGACGACCTCAGCCAGGCGTGGCGACGAATAGCAATGGCGTGGGCGATCATCTTGCCGGCCGTGTCGCCTGTATGCTTAGCCATCTGAATTTGATGATGTGCTAACGAGTCAGCTTCTTGCTGGAGGGTGGACATAACCGACCGGTCCTCGTCAGACAACTTAGAGAAGAAGGGCTGTGCTTTTTCCCAAAGGATCTGCTGGTATGCACCCATACAGGCCCCATAGTTCGCCATTCTACAAAGTAGAAGGGCCCCGGAATAGAGCTTCCGACCGACCGCATCAAATCTCTTGCCCTCCCTATCTGCAGGGTTAGTGGATTCACGACCGGAAGTTTGAGAAGCTTTAACGACCATGGAATTTGGGTCGGGATGGTGTTTAAGCCATTCTAAGGTGTCGTCATCCGTACGATACCATGATTCGATTCTCTTTGAGGTAGGAGGAATCGAGGAAGGAGTCTTCCAGGATGATTGGATAACATCCAGAAGGTAAGGCAAAAACGGTAACAGCGTGGCTGGAGGGGCTTGGGCTTGGACCCGTTTGAAAACCGGGTCAGACACCGCCTTGGAAGTTTGCTTGATTTCTAGTCCCAGGGCATCAGCCATTCTAATCATCTGTTCGGAAAAAGCCCGAATGTTGTCGGTAGGCGAGGGAGGGTCCACCTCATATGCATCATGAGGAGGAGAGAGATCAAGGCCTAGAGATACCACCGAGGCCGAGAGAGCGGAATCGGGGCGATCGATATCAATCTCATCGTCCTCAGCCCCTTGGGGGGACTGAGGGGGAGATGACAACACAGTCTCTGGTGGTGGCAAAGCCTCAAGAGCAGGAGCAATCTGTGGCCGAGTTTCTTTGGAGGCCGAGGCCTGGGCCGCTCGAGCCAGGAGGGTGGTTTGTCTACCCCGCTCCGGTGTCGAGGTCGGGGGAAAAAGCTGTTGTCGAGACGGACGATGTGAGGCAGCAGGTCGAGGAGATGGCACCCTGACCACTGTCTGGGTGGAGTGGTGGGGTGAGTCCTGCAACTCGCCATCAGAAAGTTGCCGAGGAGAAGGTTGACGAGGCCGCTGAGCGGGAGCGATCGGAGAGGATTTTCTAGAAGAAGTCGCCGAAGAAGGGGTGTCTATCTTGGAGGAAGCAGAGGAGGAAGAACGTTGGGTCGCCCTCTTCTTTGCGAGCGGTTGTTTAGATGGAACCCTCAGGGATTTCCCCGGCGTCGGAGGGACCATTGCTGAGTCGGATTGGGTCCGACGAGCTTCTTCATGAGCCCTCTTAAAGGCGATCTTCATCGCAGAGGTCGACGGAGGGGACCCGAGATGAGATCGAACCGAGGACACGGAGGCCACCGAGCTCGACGTCGAGGAGGGACCGACCCGACCGGAACGTGTCGACATGGTGGCCGTGGTGAGTGTGCACGGCGGTTTGGCGGGCTTAGCTGTTTTGGAGGCCCTGGACGCCCTGGACGAGACCGAGGGAGCTTTAGCTGCCGGAGCCAACATCGATCTCGGGTTGAGCGACGGCTTCGCGCCCGATGTCGACGGAGCGGACTCAGGGGCAAGCGATTTTTCGTAGAGCGCCGCTCTAAGCCTCGCGGCTCTATTCTTCCTAGCCTGAGCCGTCAGGGCTAGGCAGAAACGGCAGGTACCAACGACATGTGCCTCCCCGAGGCAGAAGAGGCACTTGGCGTGGCCGTCGGAATCAGGAATCTTAGCAGCACACTGAGTGCAGCGTTTGAAGCGAGTCGTAGACATGAGAATCCGAGGTGAACCTTGCGGCGGAAAAAAAGGAACTGGAGAGCAGGCGCCGAGGGCTGCCTTATATGCCCTCCGGGGACGGAGGGGCGTGGCTACCGCCAAAATTTAAACTTCAGCTTGGGAAGAGTTTCCGTTGGAACCTGCGCAGGCGCAGCCTCTCCATTAGTGTGCATTCACAGAGTACACGAAGAAAAAACAGTAATTTCATCTGTTAAGTTACTAGTACTGAACAAAAATGCCTTGATCAAACTGTACATGCTAAGCATCCACATGGTCACAGAATTCCCTCTCTCAGTAGTCCATAACAAAAACTGATTTTACCTGGGAAGCCATGAAGTCATGACACTAATTCATTGAAAGATGCAAGATGATCGCGTGGACATTCCTGTGGAAAGGCATTTTCACAAACGATGGACTTTCAACAATTCCCTGACTGGAAAAAAGATTTAGGAATGAGATCATTTTTAATCTGAACCTAAGATTTCCAACATATGTCCTTCAAGATTTGGGTGAAACAGAAAATACCTTCTATGGCCTTCAACTTGCTGTATCAGGGAGTTGCCTGCTGTGTCTCTGTATCTCACTCTTGCGCTCGCCATGTCGTGTCCAGATTGCCTGTGCTCATCACATTATGCTCCTCTGTCATCTCTGGTGATAGGATACGTGATCTATTGTTGCTATTTGCCATGAAATCAGCTTCATCTGATGTGTCAGCTCCAATTTATGACCTCATGAATGAGAGACCCCCAAATGATTCTGTTGTTAACAACCCTCCTCAAATCTCTTAAATCCAGGGTTGTGGCTTCTTTTACTGAATCAATTCAGCCATAATGGGGTCTTCTTTTCCCACTGCTCTTCACTTTACCAAGCATCATTGTCTGGTTATCTCATGATGCCTGTTTAATCATTATGCCATCTAAAAGAGTTCAGGTTCATCAATCCCACACTTGGAGAAAGGGGGATATGGGGACTAATAGACTCTGGCCTGGAGCATTTATTCATATTTTCCCATTCAATCTCCAGCTTGACAGAGACAAGAGGAAAAGGTGACATCTTGGGGTAGGTTATACATGGAGCCCCCCCCCCCCCCCCCCCGCCACCAAAATGCAATTGATTTTAAATTTGGTAGCTTTGGGCTACAATATTTCTTGATTTGGGATACTGGTGTAAATTCGGAAATTACACTACCTGCCCATGAGTCAACATGCAAGCTCACTCAATTTGTACATCATCAGAATCTTTATCATGCTCATCTTCAATTACATCCTGCCCATTTCCTAATAATGGGGTTCATTATGATAGAGTCTCAGTTAACAGTATCAACAAAAGGGTTCTCAAATGCAGCAGGGATTGACTCACCATATTTTAAGGAAATACACACACAGGCATATAAAAACAACTACTCTCTCTTATAAGACCTTGATTCTGAACTATGAGGAAATGTAGCTGTATCAGGTGACTGAAAGCTCTGTATACTTATGTAGAATATGAGTTTTAGGATCTCATATTCAAACTGATCTACCATTTATTTAAAACAGTACTGATTAAAAACAAAAACATCAGCAAAAATGATAAATATCAAAGTTATTGAAAAGACAATTAAACCATCTGTAGAACTGAAATCTTTTAAAATCCATTAAAAGACACATTAAAAATCAACAAAACTGCACAGTACACCATTTAAATCCCTTGATATTCAATTTCTAATAGAACAGAAATAGGAGAGGCATTAAGGAGGGAGCCAACCTGGTTTCCCAAGGGAGAGAGTCCCGAAGTCTGGGAACAGCTATCAAGAAGGCCCTCTCCTTGTTCCCACCAAATGAGGCTCAGAAAGTAGTGGAAAAGGGAAAGCGCTTATCCCCTAAGACCTCTAACAGGTGCATATAGAGCAGCGGTTCTCAACCTGTGGGTCCCCAAATGCTTTGGCCTTCAACTCCCAGAAAACTCCAACAGCTGGTAAACTGGCTGGGATTTCTGAGAGTTATCGACTGAAAGACCCGGGGATCCAGAGATTGAGAACCACTGATAGAGAGAGACATAATCTTTCAAATAACATGGCCCTAGGCTCTCTAATTCATCTCCAATGCTTTGTAATGGATTGGCATCCATTTCAAAATGGAGATATTAAAGAAACAGAGTTAGTACTACCATGCACCATATAAGAGTCCACTATTTAGAGGAAAACTGAGTTTATGCAACTGTCCAGGAATAATCCTGTTACTTTTAAAGGCTAGTATATGGCTAGTTGGCAGAAACACTAGCATTTGTGTCCACACAGTTTTAATGGAACCAGGTTCTACTAACCTTTTGTTCTTGTTTGATCTTGAACTTTCCAGAAGATAAAAGATATAGATGTGCATGTTTGGGTGTGTACAATAGCTTTGAGCAAATGCACTTGCACACATGCTGTTTTAAAAACCCTGATAATTCATATTACCCTCCTCCACCCGATTTTGGTAATTAAAACACTTTTGTGAATGCTCTGCTCCCCTAAGTAATAAGTAGTTTTACCCAATTAATTACACTATTAGTTAAATATGTATTTTTGTAACATGCATATTCACCCAAGTATTTACTTGAACTGCCAAATGCATATGTAAATATGTATCATGCATTTCAATGCATAATAATTATTGGGGAGAGAGCAAGAATCCTTTTGAGACATACCTGGCAAGGGAACCAAAACACATACCTGGCAATATGTCATTGCAAAACATGGCTTTCATACATTTTTGAGGGTCTTCTGCCAAAAAAGGTAAAAATGGAAAGATCTCACTTACACATAAATTTGTAGGAGGTAGCTGGATCTCTCTCTCCCCCCCCCCCCCACTGCCCCCCGAAAGCAACAGAGAAGGAAACTAATGTAATATCATACAAAAATATGCACATAGTCTTATCAGATCTGTGAAATAAATGCTCATTTGCATTTCATGTACTCTGTGTTCCCAAATCAATCCGACATTCTGGCCAGGGTTTTTGTTTTGCCAACAAAGACTTCAGAAGACTCAACTTTTTCTAATATCTACTTAGTTTTTAAAAAGACTGAGGAGATGGAAAGCAAACATGTTCATGGATTCTAATCCTAGAGTAGTATTAGTCCCTTGAAGCAATAGCTATTCACTCAGCTTCCTAAGATGGGTTTTTGCTAGGCAGAAAAATTATCAATTATTTCGTAGAAGGTTCAAAATGCAGTTACCTCCAATGCAGCATATCTCTCAGTTAATGAACTGGGAACTACACACTTAATGGGCACTCTCCTTTTAGCACAGCTAGTCACTGGTATGCTCCTTTTCTGTGAGTAGTTCTGTGAATACCAACAAGCCACTGTATATCTCACTACAGGGGGGAACCAGTGGCAAAGTAACTTGTTTGCCCAAGAGGTTTAAGTGCTAAAAATTGACAAGCAAATTCAAGCAGTTTCAATTCTGTCTCTCTTCTTATAGATCATTACCTTTAAATTAGACTTGAATTGGAGAGCTATACTAACACAGAATATTTCTTTGGCTAAACTGGTGTAGAACTTCCCAATTGTACTTTTTCTATGTGCTGGATTTGCCAGAGCTTAAACATTTTCGTCAAATTTGTGTTTGTGCCTTTCTATAGGCAAGGAAGCGACAAGCTTTTGCAGCCCCTTGTAATTTTAAATCTTAACTGGTCAATGTTGTCTTAACCAGATAATTTTGTGTAGAATATTGTTAGCACATTATACAGTGTTTACACTTTTAGAAGGATCACATAGTAGTGGTGATGGTTAGCAGAGAAAACTTGCTAGCTTCAAACTATTCCTTTCTCCAAAGCCTGAATTCCATGACAGATGGCCACCTTCATCTTGCCGCTACAATCAATGCCATGAATATTATGCTGGTGTAATGCACCAACTCCTTTCCAGCTATACTGTGCATGTGCTCATACTTCTATCTATCCATCCATCCATCTTACTATCATAGCTATCTAGCAAATTTGTGTATGTCCACTAGGGCTGTGTA
Source organism: Anolis carolinensis (assembly GCF_035594765.1). Lineage (NCBI taxonomy): Eukaryota > Metazoa > Chordata > Lepidosauria > Squamata > Anolidae > Anolis > Anolis carolinensis. The sequence goes on along the minus strand of NC_085842.1, from coordinate 205,173,076 downwards.
ATTTGGCTGGACTGCGATCCATTTTCAGTACCCGAATTTTGGTGGGTACCCAGATCCGTTTTCGGTAGCCTTCCAAAATAGGCTAATGGAAAAAAGCTGGTTTTGGCTTTGCAACCAAAAGATCTGGGAAGATCCGTCCCATTGGTTGAAATGGGGAACTTATGAGGCTCCCCTTTTTGTCATTTTTAGGGCAGAGTGTTCCTGCTGTGGGAGATGAGGAGCAGGGAGGCTTTCACACAGGAAGAAATGATGTTGTTAATGATGATGGTTTTCAGGTGCAAGAAGCAGAAAGGGAGAGCAGTTCCCAGTCTCAGCCTGATAACACTAACAAGCCCTGTGGCCTTGAAAGCGAAAGCGATGAGGCCGCTTCTCTAGATAGGGCTAGTCGTCTGGAATTTCGGGGGTTGCGCAGAATAGCAAATAAAAGGGAGGTCAAAAGGCAAAGAAATGCCTTCATGTTATGCTATTAAAACAGTCTGCTGAGAGGGAAATCTTTGTCAAAGCAATTTCCTTGCTTGAATCAAGTACCAAGTCTGCTTTCCTGTATTATCTTATAGCCTGGATGTTTCCTTGTTTCTGGGACTTTGGCTTCATTTTAAGGACCTTGTTTCATGCCTAAGGTTTCCATGGATTTGTGCTTACAGCCTTGTTTTTGTAACTATCTTTTGGAACTGAACTTTTGCCTTTTATGAACTATCTTTTCCCTATTCCCTAATAAACTACAAAAGACTACATTTAGTGTGCAGTCTGGTGTCTTTAGCAAGGTGAAACTATCCTGAGGTGCGACAACAGGCTCAAGAAAGCACCCTTTCTGGGGTCCTTTCCCTTCTAGCGGCTGCCTCCCTCCCTGAACTCCACATGCAGCCAAAAGAAATTGAAAGCAGCCATTTTTCGTCAGTCACTGTTCTGTTGTGGTCGGAAAAAAACCCATGATGGCAGAGCCCATGCCATTATGGGCGTCTGAACCAGTCAAAGACAGTTTTTGGAAATGGATCTGTGCACAACCCTAATGTTCACTCCCAAATCCTGTGAGATGCTTAACATTGCAACCTGTAGAAATGATGTAAATTGTTCATATTTGTACCATTTCTAATTTGAAGAATTCTGAAGTTTTTATTACCACACATGCATTATTCTGCTTTATCATGTGAAGAGACAGGTTTGTAACCGAGGCCCTGATGTTCAGTATCCTAATCAATGGAAATCTAACATCCCTGTTTGTATAGGCATCACAAAAGGGCCAGTGCAGGCTGCTCAGCCACCAGAGGTAGACACACTATTGCCCTTTACTCTTCCTCCTCCTCCTTCTGCCCACCCTTGTTATCCCTCTTCTCCTAAGGAGGTCCTTTTTCATAGTGACCTATTGTGAGTGAAGCAACCCGATGCTCCTGTGATGGCCAGATCACAAACACGTTACAACCAAGTCTCAAGTGGCCATTTTAATAGATATTGCTGTGTGAGCATGGCATTGACTTCAGCTAACTCCTTATTGATCCCCAAAAGGTGGGGTTAGTCTAAAACATAAATGAATTGAAATCACCTAAGGCAGTAGCTCTCAACCTCTGAGTCCCCAGATGTTTGGCCTTCAACTCCCAGAAATCCTAACAACTGGTAAACTGGCTGGGATTTCTGGAAGTTGTAAGCCAAAACACCTGAGTGCCCAAAGGTTGAGAACCACTGACCTAGGAAGCTTAATAACTCATGGGAGGTTTCAATTTGGGTCTCTTTGAGCCAACATTTCCAACCACTCAACTTTGCTTTCCTTAACCTGGCCTTCTACAGATGTCCTGGACTAAAGTAATAATCATCACACTAAACACAGTCAGTGTGTGAAGATGAGGGGGACTGTAATCCTACACATCTGGAGAGTACTAGTTTTGCGGAAGCCTGCAGGAAAACACCTTACCAGGTCCCTCATGTCCCATATTTTGACCATTGCGGGGTTTTTTTTAGTACTGTAGTCTTTTTTTTTACTGTTTTCCCACTCACCAACTGCCCCATTACTGTTTCCTCGACTCACAACACTCCTAATGCGCTTGATAGCAATAGCATGTTCTACTGCTTCATAAACGTGAAGACTTGTTCGCTACTCTGGATAAACTATTTGGCCTCTGGACAAGATTATTTCCATATGGAACAGGATTGTTATCACTTAATAGAAAATAATTATCCAATGCAAATTGACTTACAGGGTTGTCAAGCTGGCTAGAAAACAGTAAGCTTTGCTGAGCATTTTAAAGGCGGCCATAGCTAGCTGTTTAAGTACATGTAACTACAGAGATAAGTCCTGATATTTATTTATTTTCTCTGAAACCACAGGGTATTAGGCATTCAGAATGTAAATGCAATTTTTTTTGTATTGTGAAGGGTATGCATGTTCATATAAGAATCTGAAATAAAAGCACATTTCAATCCAGACAGGATAGAACATTTGGAATTCAGTATCATCAAAATGATCAGATATTCCTATATCAGATTGAAAATTTAAAGTTCCAAATGGTCTGGGGAACAAATAATTCTAAGAGTGTAGCTACTCTGAGTTTGAATAGAAACCCCAAAGAGTGCCAAACTGGGAGAATTCACACATGACAGTTTATAAGGAAAGTGGAAATGGAGGATTTTTGCTGTAACATGCTCTGTGTTAAAGGACTTACATGCCCAGTTTCTGCTTCTTTTAAGGAACATATCATGACATTGATCTATATACTAGTTTCAAATTGGTTCTCTAGGAATATGAATTCTAATGGTTGAAACAGCTAGGATCTTATCTCCATACATGGTTAAAATGTCATTTCAAGTCCAGCTGTAGGATATATAATTTACCTAGTAAACAGGAAAATCTTCTTTATAAGGATCAAACTGGATTCCTCTGCCTGGCTGCAAGTTTGCATATTGCCAGACACTGGAAGGGCTCCAAGACGTTGTCCAACTGGCTAGCCATTTGATGGGAAGTTGAGAAAATGACAACCCTCAGATTAGATCAGCAAGAAATAATCTGACTCATAATTCTACTTATGAAAAATGGTTTTACAGAAATAATATTTATTGTCCTTGATCAATGCATAATCATTAATGGGGAACCTTTTATTATGGCTACCCTGGTATTTTTCTAGGTTATAATAAGTAGAGGACTATTATTTTGTGTACATTTAGTATTTTTTCCTCCAGTTTTGGTACTATTGTTTTTTCCATAATCTTAAAAAAAAAAAAAAAAGCAATGCTGGGACTGGGGTGAAATTTGTCTCCTCTCCACTTATACACTCTCTAGTAGTGGATCTGTGTCCTGAACAAGTATTTTATACTTGTTTATCTATCAGTGAAGTCTGACCCTTGGTGATCTACTGGGATTTAATATACCTTTCTTCTAGCTAAGAAGGTGCTCATCTCTGCTTTAAGGATCAAAACAGATTACTGGGCCACATTCATTTTATTTTTGCCATGCTTATTATATTTCATCCTTTCTCATGGGGCCGTGGCAGCGCAATGGGTTAAACCCTTGTGCTGCTGATCTGAAGGTTGGCAGTTTGAACCCACAGGACAGGGTGAGCTCTCGCTGTTAGCCCTAGCCCCTGCTAACCTAGAAGTTCGAAAACATGCAAATGTGAGTAGATCAATAGGTACCGCTTCGGAAGGAAAGGCAAAAAAGGTGCTCCAAGCAGTTATGCCGGCGACACGACCAGGAGATGACAACGCAGACTCCTCAGCTTAGAAATTGAAAAGAGTACCTCCCACAGAGCAAGAGATGAGCACTGCCTCCAGAGCTGAAATTGAAAGAAGCCTTTGCCTTTGTCTGTGTATGTGTGTCTCATTGTATTGTAACAAGGCATTGAATGTTTGTATCTGTTTATAGATACTGTAATCCACTCTGAGTCCCTTTGGGGAGACGGGTGGAATATAAATAACATGTGATTATTATTATTTCTCATGTTTATTCCCCCAACAATTCCGTAATACAGGCTAGGTAGAATGACAACTGGCCTAAGATCACTTTGGAAATACAAAAGCTAAATCTAATGTGAAATGACATTAACACAATTGTTATATCTAACGCCAGGGAATCTTTCTCTTACTAACTTCATTTCGAGTATTTTTCTACATTATTTGATAATGGACAGAAATATCACTACTCTTCCTCACAACATCTTATATTTTGAAAAAGTGAGATACAGTCCTAGGCACAGTCCTATGTGGAGGGTCGAATATAATGGGCCTCACCTCTGAATAAATATATATAGCACCAGGCTTCAATTCCTTAAAAAATACGCCATCGTTTGCATAAATGCAATTTAGAAGCGATCTATGTCTGTCCATACAGAAGATTTTCTTTCTTTTTTTACAAAGGGCAATTAGGAACACACAAATATACTCCTGGTTAAAGTCTATCAATTTCGTTCACATTTGCAATGAATTAATTTTTTCAGGCTATATAAACATTTCCTTTTTAAATACAGCCAAGCTCCCTCTACATATAAAAATTAAATTTGCTTTGATAATGAACTGAGGTGCTAATCATCATTTTTGCAATGCAAAAAGCCCCATTATGGACTGTAATCAAATACAGCACTGCTTTCTGCTGTAACTCTTTCCAAGTACATTTACTATACCGGAGGGTGAAACCTAGCACGTTGGCAAGGTTTGCTCTCTGGGTTTCTCTATATTAACAGCAGAAGTTAGAGATTCCCTGCATTTTTGAGCAGTCCTACTTATTCCAAATAATAAAAAAGACATCTACATTCATGAAACATCACTTTTTACTTTTTTCCTTGGCTGGTTTGTTATCTCTGCTTTCCTCTTTCTCTGGTTTTGAATTCTTTACCTAGTTGCCAAAATTAACTTCTAATATTTTCAGAAGTAGCTTTCTGTTTTTTTTTGTTACTCCAAAAATGTTATGGAAATAATGCTGAAATACAGAGAAGTTTCTACTAGAAGCATGTGCTCGCAAACATTTAGAGACAGTGCATGTTGAAAACACTTTCAATATGTCTTTTTCGAGGAGTCATGTTTTCCCAGAACAGTGTATTTTAATATAGATATTTTCCCTACAGAAAAACAGTTCTGATTAGTCAATTTCCCTGCATATATGTGACACATTTTAAAGAATAAAAAAATCTATTTTGTATACAAACATTAGGTATTTTAGAGACCTAATATGGCAACTAATGATTTGTCTGCTGTAGGACATTCTATACAGAGAGATTTACCAAAAGCCAATAACATGTTGGCAACAAATTTAAAGAAAGATTGCAAAGTACCTCTGGTACATCAATATTCATGGAACATTTGGTAAACATACAAGATAAGGGTAAATATTATGAAAAAGCGATTATTATGAGGTATTATGAAACAGTGGGCCATTGCTATCCACTGGAGTTTGGTTCTAGAACCTCCAGTGAATACCAAAGTATGTAGATGTTCAAGTCCCACTATATACAATAGCAAAGTAATGTATTTCATAAATGTCAACATCAGTTTCCCTTTTGAATTGTTCTTAGTACAGTATTTTCAAGCCACATATGATTGAATCTACGAATAGAGAATATGTGGCTATAGAGGGCTAACTATACAGTTGGCTGTCCACTATTTACAGATTCGAGTAAAATGCTCTGTTCGGGAATCTCTAGGTCCTCCAACATTCATCTACAATCAATTTTCACCAGAGGACCTAGAGATTTGTAAAGGGAACACTTTTCTAGGAATTTGTCAACCTTTGGCACTCATACTGGTGGGTCTAGAGCAGTGATTCTCAACCTGTGTTTCCTCAGATGTTTTGGCCTACAACTCCCAGAAATCCCAGTCAGTTTACCAGCTGTTAGGATTTCTGGGAGTTGAAGGCCAAAACATCTGGGGATCTACAGGTTGGGAACCACTGGTCTAGAGATTCCTAGAAATGTCTTCAGGTTAAAAAGGTGGGTTTTTTATTTGCAGCTTCCTCAATTTCATAGGGGTCATGCACCCTTAACCCCAGCAAATGTGGAGGGATGACTATATATTTTGTAGTAGGACCTAGGAGGAATTAATATATGGATATATAAGGTATTTCAAAATTATTTCATCTACCGAATATTGTGGCTTCAAAATACAGAATTGTAGTAAGGCTTGAATCTCAAGAACCTGGTTTGTTACCTCTTGATTCAGAAATCTGGGAAAAGTCATAGAAACTCTTTGATCAAATAAGTGCAAACTGTTTTGTCAAAAGCCAAATTCCATTAGAAGTGAATTGGTGATGTCTACAAAAGTTTATGCACATACACAACTACACTGAGACATTTCTTAATGTAATTTCCTCAAGTTTTTAATTAAACAAATTTCTGTAAGTCAATTTAATTTTTCTTTCTTTCCTTCTTAGGTCTACTCATTTTATTATTATTTTAAAAGCTTGGTTGTTACTTTGTTCTTTTATTAAAAGTAAGTCATTAAAGTAAAAATTAAAAGACAAAATGAAAATCCACAGTGCATAGAAAATCCAGCTGGTTTTCAATAGAACTTCTTAAGACTTAGGCTGCTCAGTAAGTGGTGAATTTGCCATACACTATGGGTCCTGAAGCTTAGAATCTCTATAAGCCTTAAAGAACGGGATAAAAAAAATATTTTTAGGTAAGCGTTACCACATATATGGAATGATTAGGAAGTTAAACTATTGGAAACAGGTCCTTGAGGTGCTGAAAGTCTTAATTAATGTGGCTTTTTGAAGAACAAAACCTTGCAAGTCGAAACAGCTTATAACAGTCCGCATAGCTTTCATGATTAACTTATAGTTGTATTTTACACAAATAGTTTTCAAACTCTCTGGAGTTGATGGTGAAGGTGCACACTGGGTGAACAACTTTGAATTCTTCAGTGCTGAACGTGAGAAGAATTTTTGACAACTTTTTGGAGAAGAACAAGGTGAAGGAACTGTTCATTGAATTAACAGTTACCAGATCTGAACTGCACAAAGCATATCATGTCTATGTAACTCTGGGACAGGATAAGGAAGGAATGGTTCTCACCACTAGGTAGGAGGACTAGAACTGATAGCAACCAAACAGCACAACCAATCATTAGAGATAAGCAGGTAGCTGTAACAACATCAGGGAACCATACGTGCTTCACATTTTCTTTAAGAGCAAAGCATGAATGGCACTTGCTGTATGCTACTTAAGAAATGACCCTGAAGGAAGATAAAAGCATAAAATATGCAATGATAGGTATTAATGAAAATGACCTCATACAATGGAAGTATCATGCTCTAACTATAAACTTTGTAGAGAAGTGCTTCTCAACCTTTGATCCTCCAGGTGTTTTGGACTTTAGCTTCCACAATTCCTAACAACTGGTAAGCTGGTTGGGATTTCTGGGACTTGATGTTCAAAACACCTGGAGGACCAAAGGTTGAGAACTATTGGGGTAGAGTTTTTCCTGGTTTCCTGATGACTGGAAGATGGGAGAAGCTACTTCTTTACTCAGTACCTCCATTTCCCCTTTTAGAAAAAATGCCCCATCAGTTATCATCTCTACTATTTTATATTCAAAGGATCTAGAACACCTGGAGTTACCACTGTAACATGGTAAGGTTAGAACATGAGTACCCTGTGAAATGGTCCTTCCTTCCTTCAAAGATCTCTGCAGCATCCAAATTTTCTGGTTACACATTTTGGGTCAATGGATCAATACATCAGAGACCAAAACATTTAGACGTAGGATAAAAACTGGTTTAAAGAACAATAGCACTGAATCAAGCTCTGAAGAAGAGTAGGGAAAAGGATGTGAGGATAGAGTAAATTGGCATGAGGTTTGCCCTCAACTTCAAAAATAATTATGCATTACTAATCCACAAGACTATTATGTCTATATGGATCCAGAGTATCAGCCTGGCCTTAACAATTCTGTAACAGTTTCTGAACACGATGTCCAAAATAAATTATACAAAGCAAGCAAATTAAACTCATACTACTCCCACAGGTCCTAAAACTTTCTTTGGAAACAAGAAGACCTGGAGTCAACCTTTCCAGTGTCAGGTAATATTTGTCTCTTGGTGCAACTGGTTGAATTTCTGTACATCTGAGTGAAGTTTTTAAATGCAAGTAAAACAAAAACAAAATCACACAAATCTGCTTAATTTTCATGCAGTTTTTCCTCATTAATGAGTTTGTTACTTTGGAAAATAATGTTTAATCTTTTTATCACTGCAGAATATATATAGCCCTGATCATGCTGAAACAAGTCAGTCTCTAGATAAAAGATGACTCTGTCATACAGATACCATATAATTAAGAAGTATCCCTAATTTTCTAAGCCCTTAGTGTCACTTGCCAATTGTCCTTTTACTGATTCAGAATATTTTAATCCTCAGAAACAGAAGAGAAGCAGACTTTGAAAAGTGCTGCTCGTTTCTTCCAATATACTGCAAAACAAATTATTAACCAAGTACATCCTTGATACTTCTATATGGTTTGGGTCCATCCTGCATCAAACCTGATGCAAAATCTAATGATTTTTGCCTCCTTCTTCCCAAGTCCTGACACTGAGGTGAGCCCTTTATTTATTCTCACAATGTAGACTCCCTGATGCTACCTTGCCAGGCCACATCAACTGTGACCTTGAGACACCTTCCTCTCCAGGGATACAGATGTTATTCAGTCTCATGCATCTTTCGATTACAGACTGACAGTGCTTTCAAAAGAAAAGAAAACCCCCAAATAAAACAAATAAAGCAACATGTGGACACTATACTCTGAAGATATAAAATAGAAACTGGCAAATTTTATTAGCTTAAATGCATAGAAACTTACTTTTGTTTTTTGATAAGAACTGTGAAATATAGCAATAATTTTAAAAAGAGCCAGCTTAATATATCCAAGCATGGTACATTCTTTATCATCTTACCTTATTGAGATTAATGCAATTTACTAATAGTCTTCCTTTCTCCCCTTTTCTGTAGATTCCTTTGTGAATGTAGTACTCATCACTTTTTCCTTCCAGTTAGAATGATGCTATCTCTTCAATCTTTGTTGGCTTCAAATCTTGTACTATTTGCATTCTAAAGAATTCTCTTAATAAGAAAATATAAGGTAAAATGTTGGAATCTTGTTTCTTTTTAGAGATGAGACAGAATTTCACATTATCCTCACTTAAAAGTGCTCTCCAGCATTGTGAAGAATCAGTTATGCATTTCACAAACCTTACAACTTCTTACCTGGCTGGAACCATCTATTAGAACAGGGCGGGAATTATGTGGTTCTTCCAATGCTGTTGAACTGCAATTTCCAGCATTTTTTATCACTGGCAATGCTATCTCTGGCAGCTGGGAGTTGTAGTTTGACAACATCTGAACACCCGCACAGGTTCGCCTCCTGCATTAGATGTCTTTGCTAGCAGCAATGAATAGTATGCTTAGTAAGATTATGATGGGTTGCATATATATTAACTTGGAATTGCTGTTGAAGGCGTAATGTTTTATTATGCCAAGCAAATTATCATAAAATTAGATGCCATTATTATTTTGTGGTGTCAGGACACTTTTTGTAATATGAAGATTAATGTCAGAGTGAGCACAGAAAACAATGTGTAAGTCATCATAGATTAAGGTAAAGGTTTTCCCCTGACATTAAATCTAGCCGTGCCCAACTCTGGGGGTTGGTGCTCATCTCCATTTCTAAGCCGAAGAGCCAGTGTTGTCCGTAGACACCTCCAAGTTCATGTGACCGGAATGACAACATGGAGCGCCATTACCTTCCCATTGATCTACTCACATTTGCATGTTTTCAACACTGCTAACCTATGAAGACAGTGCATATGTAATTCCCACAAAGAGACAAGAAAGGGATAAATTGGCTGCTCTCCCTTTGGATAATGTTTTAAACATTGTCACCAACCTTCAGATTCAGTTTAGTGTACAAAAGTACCCTACTTTAGAAAATTTAAATTACAAAACAATTTATTCTGAAAACAGGTAAAATTTATACATGACTATATATATTTTAAATACTGGACATCTTAGTTGTACAAATTTCAGGACTGATTTCAGGACTGAAGCCTTCCTATTTTAAAGAAACAATGAAAAGAAAGGAAAGGAAAGGAAAGGAAAGGAAGAGAGAGCAAAAAGGACATGCTCTCATTTACCTGGCTTGCTAATCAAACCAGCAGTGACATCTGTATATTATCTAAAGCAGAAGACTGCCACTAGCAATAAGATAGCTACTTCTTGACAGATTCAGGCAGAACAATAAACTGGATGGTAAAAGTGAACTTTCCTGCATCCTCTCTCCCCATTTTCTAGAACTATTACAAACATTTCTCAGAAAACAGTGTCACAGTGTGAAGCAACTTTCATGGTCGGAGCTTATGATACTTGGGTAATACATAGACTGGCCTGTAGGCATAGATTCCTTTGTGCTGCCTCTCTGACCACTTTTGTCCAATCTGTGAGGTGGCCTATTTGTTTACCCTTTTTTAAAGTCAGCATGCAATGAACTACATGTTCCAAGAAGTGCTTTAACATATACCAGCATTTACCAAAATGTCTGGATGCTACACAGAATACCAGTTTACCTTTTGTTCTCACTTACTCTTTATCCTTGTCCCCCACAAAGTTTCCCTTCCCACCAAAATTCAATTCAAATACAGGATTTGCCGAAACTATCAGTACTTAAGCATTGTTGTATACAATAATCATTTATTGTCACAACCAAAATACCATGTTCCTGGAATGGCACAGGGGAACTCTCTCCTAATGTTCTCCAGTCTATATAGAGACCGTTTAGTGCCCCACTGTCTTGCTGGACTTGGAGAGGCAGAATGTCAAAGCCATGCCTTAAGTCCCAATCCCCAATGTCAACTTTTGTCAGTTCAGGAACTCGGTTTCTCTTTTGACTTCTTTTTTCTTTGCTTTATAAGAAACAAACTTTCATCCCTTGTGGGACTACTGCTTGTGTAGCTTTTCTGTTTCTGCTTCTTTTTCTTTTTCTTCTTCTTCTGATCTTTGGCAGACCCCAGAGAAGACTGAACGATGTTTGCTTTGCCCCTGTTTCTTGGGAGGTCAAAGTTGCAGTGAGTACTTGCTCTTCTGCTCTTTCTAAAAGTATTCACATGACCGCCTCTGGGAAAGTCTTCTTCTAGGCTATAGTTGCCACCATGGTCTTCTTTCCGATGCTTCCTTCCTTTGAGTGTGTCCACATGGTATTTTTTCTTCAACTTTTTATGATGCTTATCACTTCTCTTGTCATGCTCCTTTGACGTTTTCCTCCTTTTCTTGTGGCTGTGCCCTTTCTGGTCACTGTCCATTTGGGGTCTCTTTAGAGACATCGGCAGAAGGCCAGCTTCCTGAAGTTCTATCAAAGCAAAGACAATCAATAAAATTTAAAAGGCCGAAGGATTGATAACCAAATCTATCACAGTCTGGAACCTGTGTAACAGAAGCTGTGCTCTTGCACACAACAGAAGTGAAACAGCGTGATGAAAAATTGATCTTTATACATCCAACCTATTTTTGAGAACTCAGTCAAAGTCAAAAATGGCCACACTCATAATGCATTGCAAGTCTCTAATTAAAAAGCATGTGTGTGTGTTTGTGTGAGGATGCGCCTTCAGATCGCCTGTCAAATCAAGCTCATAACAAACACACGCACACAAACAGTGTTTATGTTAGTCCTAAAAATCCTCAAGTGGGGTGGGAGACAGTAACAGCTAAGATTCCCATCAATGAATGAGCTTTATTTATACACAATATTCAAAATGATTGTTTTGATTTATTATATAGAAAAGTATGAATACAGTGTGAACAAAATATTTTTAGGATCTGCAATGTGAATGTGTTTATATTCAGAAAGTTTCATCTTGGAATTTTTTTACAAAATCACATAAACACTAGTTGAAACTAAAATATTTTATCCAAATGCAGTCATGAAACATAAGCAAGGTGAACAATTAATTTTTCTAAATAAAGAGAAAATATGACTATGAGTACTTCATTCAGCATTTCATTGTTCTACAATATATTCCCCACACACTGGGGAATTTCAGGGACTACATTTATATTCTGTTTTCTTTCATCATTGAGCTGAAGTGTTATTCAGTTTAAATTGGAAAAGTCACAAGCATGCAAACAGTCTGACTGTATGTTACACTGGACAAAACAGGGCACAGAAGGTCACAAAATATCTACACAGGTTATTTCCTACCTTGCACTCTTTTTCTTGCTCTCTCACCATTCATCTTGATATCATATTCATTATCATAGTAATAAATGAAAGGGAAGGTAGGAAATGTTCCTCCAAACATCCGCTTTTCTCTGCATTCCTGTAAGTCATATGTTAAAATTATTTGTTTCACAAATTTCTCTTATCTCTGCGCTTTCCATAATTCAAATTCTATTTTCTATAACAATTAAATGAACGGTACCAGTTGTTTTTGCTATTTTATATCACTCTTGACATTAGCTAAATATTGTGTAAAACAAAAGATGCCTAGTCTAAAGAGAAAAAAGCTTTTCCGTGCTTCTATTTAAGCATTGTTATCATTACATACACATGTAAGTTGCCATTATGTGTTAACACTTTCCTCTGAGCACTCGCCAAAGGTTTCTAACTGAAGAATTGAAACACTCATCTCCCTCTGATTTTTTGTCTCTGGGCAGAATACATTGAGATTGTCTTATTGCAAGAGAAGGGCAGCTTGTTTAAAACATGCATCATTACAAATTTGATGTTCGTTTTGAAAATGTTGCTGTTATTTGCCTTCAAGCTGTTTCCAACCTATGGTGACTTTACGGTAAACTTATCATGGGGTTGTCTTGACAAGATTTTTTCAGTGGGTTTCTTATTGCCTTTCTCTGAGACTGAGAGTGTACTTACCCAAGATTACCCAGAAACCCTGCTCTGATGGCATCCTAATCCAACACGCAAACCACTGCACTATGTTGTCCCTAGGGTCAGATTGAAGATAACTTCTGATTAATTTATCCAGAATTATTTTCATAATCTGGTTTCACACTCAAAAGCTGACCCCCTTTAGATAATAAACAGGACTGACGTGACCACATGCAGACTCCCTGGACTATTCAATTAACTACTGTGCCATTGTATTATGCAGCTAAAAGAAAAAGTAGAAAATCCCTTCAGAGACCATTTTCCTTTTAAGCATCTAAATATATACACTTAGTAAATATATACACTTATCTCTTTAAAGGTACACTTGGGAGTCTAACCATTTCGATATGACGTGAATCAAGGTGCACACGAAGGTGTTAGTGGATGAATTTAACTATACATGCATTTTTAATTTTATAATTCATGGTTTAATAGAGTCTAATTAGAGTTTTAATTTATGTGGTACTGTTTTATTGTTTATTAATATGTCATTGTTTTGGGCAATGTAGTTTGCCGACTATTGTAAGCCGCCCTGAGTCCCTCCGGGTGAGAAGGGTGGGGTAAAAATGATGTAAATAAATAAACATCTTTTTATAAAACATTTTTAAAGGTGGCACAAGTTGGAGAAAAGGGCACTCCAGTTGCCCACTACTGTTTTAAGTATTTGCTGAAAAACTAGATTTAAAAAAAAAAATCGAACTTTTGCACCATCAGGTTTTTTGTTGCGCTGGCAGTCCCCCAAGTTAAAAACATCGACTTAGGAATGACTCATGGGGGTGAGACAACAGGAAGTCAGAGAAATCTCTCCCTCGCAAGGGAAATTCACTCCTGAAAAAGTAATGACGAAAAGGTGTCTCCACGGAAGCTTTATCAACATTTTTTCCCCACAAGCCAAAATTTCAAAATCCTACTCTCACGGGGACAGAAAGAGAGGTGAAATCTTCTGAACAGCGGCACAAACAGCAAAACAAAAACCGCAGGGGTGTTTACCCTTTCCTTTGCTATCCAAATATCCTATGCTATATATATATATATGCATATAAATGAAGATCTGTCTGCTTATTTTTATTGCCTTACTTCTCTTTATGGTAAACTGTGTCCAATTTGAGTATTTTTTTAAAAAAACTAGCTAGAATATACTATTCCTCAAAATGAAAATAAAAATGCCTAACAACATATTCCCAAAGCCAACGGTGAAAATCGATGTGAAAAATTGTTTTTATTGTTTTATCGCTGTTATTGTATTTTTATGTTGGGCATGGCCCCATGTAAGCCGCTCCGAGTCCCTCCGGGGAGATGGGGTGGGGTATAAAAATAAAGTTGTTGTTGTTGTTGTTGTTGTTGTTGTTATTATTATTATTATTATTATTATTATTATTATTATTATTATTATTATTATTATTACAGTGTTTTTAATAGCAGAACCCTGATTAAAATAGTGGGCACTTTCAAATAAGATCTACTAGTTTCAAATGATCTAGATGAGAAGTAGAACTTTATTCAGTCAGATCAGTCCCTGAATCTGCTGATGAATGGAAAAATGCAGGCAGCTTCTTTAAAAATAAGAAGTCAGCATGCCATGTTCTTGATGCGTTAACATCTCTAGGCAGAGGGGACATAGAATATGGATTTAAGGGGAAAATTTTAAAAAAAATGAAATTAAAAAAATAAAAAGAGCAAAATCTATATTGAATTTTTTCAGTGTTTTTTAAAAAGGGGTGATAATCAATGGTTTTTCCTCTGTACATGCAAAATATTTTCCAAGATTCCCCCCTCCCCTCTCAAATATTTTTAGACAAGACTATATGCAGAAGCCTGGATAATATTTGATAGCTGTGGAACACACTCCCCCAAGGTCTTCCTAAAGATGCTGTGCAAAGTCTAGAGCTTATGCTGCAGACAGATGGCCTTTTCCCCCTTCAATATGTTGACAGAAAAGCCCTAGTGGATGAAAAAGCATAAGCCTTTAAAAACAGGCACTCCTACTTCCTCTTTTTAACATCTCTGCATTGAATAATCACCTCAGTAGTGTATGACATGCACTTTCCCAGACCCTTTTTCAAGTAAGCTGCCACTGCTGCCACACGCTTTGTACTGTTAAATACCCTGGGGATGCTCCTTAGCACCACAGGTAACACACAAAGGATGGAAAGTTCAGCCTGTTACCAAACCACTTGAGAAATACTCTTATCTGATTGACAGCTTGGAAAGTGAATGCACGACACATCTGCAAATCCTCTACTTTATTTAGCCTTGCAGTTTGCTGTGGGCACAAAATTTGAATGCTGACAAGAAGCTCTTTGCAATTTAGATAAAAGTGGGATAACGATTTGGCCATTTAGCAAGCTTTTGAGATGCTCTAGAAAAATCACCTCTCTCATCTGCTTCTTTGTCGTGTCCTTTGAATACTCTAGTCCCTTTTTTTGGCTTTTGCTTTCCCAGTGACTAGCCTTTTTGGAGGAATCTCCTCCACTGTCCTGGCACTGGCCCTATAGTTGTTAATGTCCCACACTCCTTTTGAAGAGTTGTTTGATTTAAAAAAAATAGCTTTAAAAAATCTTCATATTTACATATAATGAAGACAAGATGCTGCTTTGATGCAGTTCCTATTCCTTATGATGTGATTTATGCAAGAAACCTCCCAACTGGACTGTGAATGAGTTTCAGCAAGCCTAAACCTCTGGAAACTGCAATGTATGCCTTTCTAGAGTGCCATCAACTGTTGAATCTTCTATTATCTAATTTTCTTCTGAGTCTGTTAATGCACACATTGAGTGGTCACCTTTTCTGTTATGGGACTGCAAGGTTAAGTTCTGTTTCTTACTACATAATTTTTATGGCGCCCCTAAAGCCATCACAGGGTTTTCTTGGTTGTTATTTACCCACACTAATGTTGGTAGAGTTTGTATATGGTGCTCAAAATACTTTACTACATAGAAAAAAAAGATAAATATTTTGGTTGCAATTACTTTAAGGCTTTTCATTCCAACACTACTATTGTCACAAAATGGTCAAAAAAAGTTTTATTTGAGTGAAACCAGTGAGGAATAATCAGGTAACAACAGTTTAATTTTTAAAAAAGAAGAACTGAAGTAGACAGTCATCTGTCTTGCAAACTATACCAGAAACACTGCATATGGTTTAAGATTTGGTACAAGTATCAAAGATAACCAGCCAAATAAATTACCCACTGAGTTACTTTTGCTGTCAAATGCAGAAAAGTGGCTTCAACCTGCAGCAACTCTATCAATGAGACCTCCAAGGAACCATGTTATTCTGTTTCAAATCCTACAAACTCAGAGTGGTAGCATGATAGAGTCAATCTGCCTGTAATAAGATCTTCCTTTCTTCCTACTGTCTTCCACTTTTTCTGACATTATTTTTTCACATGAATTATGCCATCTCATGATACAGCCAAATAATGATAGCCTCAGTTTTGTAACCTTTGACAGTTCAGACTTGATTTGCTTTTGGATGCATGCTATGTTTTTTCTCTTTTTGAAACTCTTGTACTTGTAGAACTCTTCTCCAAAACCCCATTTCAAATGAGATATTTTTCCTGTCTCAAATCCTCGTCTTCTTCTTGTTATATTAAAAATGATTTGTTCTTTGCTTATGGAGGAAGCCCCTAGCTTTCATGCATTTGAATAGTTAAGTTCCATCTACAGTCACTGTAGAAAACATCCCAGTTCAGCAATAGAGCAATAGGGTCAGTTTCCAGGAGATCTGCAGAACACCTTACAGGAAAGGGACCCTGCCAATCCCAAAGGAGACAGGTGTTGGTCGTAGGCGACTTCCTCCTGAGAGGAACAGAAGCAGTGATTTGTAAATCTGATAAGATGTCTAGAGCAATATGCTGCCTTCCTGGGACAAAAATCTACTGCATTACTCAGCGGCTGACAAGGCTCATCAAGCCCACTGACCCTCCCACTTTCACTGGTTCAGGTAGGAATCAATGATACTGCAAAGCATAGTCTTCAAAAGATCAGAAAGGATTTTGAAGCTCTTGGAAGAAAGCTAAAAGATCTTAATGTACAGGTGGCCTTTTCATCTCTCCTCCCTATTGTATGAGGTGGTCCAGGAAGAGCGAGAAAAAGAGTAGAGATAAATAACTGGCTCTGCAGATGGTACCAGGAAGAACAATTTGGCTTCCTGGACCATGGTCTGCTCTTCCAGAAAGATGGCCTAGTGGCATGAGATGGGCTGCACCTCACAGAAGTAGGAAGGAGACTGGCAATCCTGATCAGGTGGACTTTAAACTAGGTTGTGGGGGAGAATGACATTATCCTTGGGAAAAGTAGTTTATCAAGGCCTGGAGTTAACAGACAAAAAGCTAAAAAGAAAGTTGGAGAAACACAAGTACTAAGCAGCAAGGAGACAATAATATACAATAAATAGCTAAGGGGAATGTTTCACAGGCTTAGATGTCTTTACACTATTGCCCAGAGCACGGGAAATAAACAAGATGAGCTGGAACTCCTAGCACAACAAACTAGTTATGATGTAATAGGCGTAACTGAAACTTAATGAGATGAGTCCTGTAACTGGAATGTAGCAATGGAGGGGTATAACCTATTTTAGAGAAATAGACCAAACAGGAGAGGAGGTGAGTAGCATTATATGTCAAAAATATTGACACATGTGAAGAGATGCAAGACTTCAATCCTGGAAACCAGGTTGAAACCATCTAGATAAGAATTAAGGGAGCAAGAACTGAAAAAGATGTAGTTGTGGGGGGTCTACTACAGACCTCCAAGCCAGATAGAAGAACTGGATGTAGCCTTCTTTGACCAGATGACCAAACATGAAGAAAGAAGAGATATAGAAGTAATGGGGGATTTCAACTACTCTGATATTTGTTGGAAAACAAACTTTGCTAAGAGTACAAAGTCCAACAAATTCCTCACTTGCCTTGCAGACAATTTTATTGTCCAGAAGGTAGAAGAGGCAACAAGGGAATTAGCTATTCTGAATACGATTCTAACCAACACTGAGGATCTGGCCAGTGGAGTGGAAGTGGTGGGACCTTTAGGTTGGAGGGCCGGGCTGTGGCGCAGTTGGTAGTAGCCAGCGGCAATAAATCACTACTGACCACGAGGTCATGAGTTCGAAGCCTGGGTCAGATTAAGTGCCTGACCATTAAATAGCCCCAGCTTGTTGTTTACCTAAGCAACCTGAAAAACAGTTGCATCTGTCAAGTAGGAAATTTAGGAACCACTTATGCGGGGAGGCTAATTTAACTAATTTTCATCACCATAAAAATGTCCAACACCGTGCAGTGCCAGAAGATGAGGAAGTATTCCATCAAGGACTCGGCGTCACAGTGGATGCTGAAGAAGCAGCTCCTCCTGTGAAGTCAGAAGCTGGAAAAATGTTAAATAGCCTCTGTGTCTCTGTCTGTGTGTGTCATATGTCTAATGGCATTGAATGTTTGCCATGTATATGTACATTGGGATCCACCCTGAGTCCCCTTTGGGGTGAGAAGGGCGGAATATAAATACTGCAAATAAATAAATAAATAAAATAATGTGCTCATGGAGCTTGTGAAGGGTGAAACTAAGAGAAGTCAAACACACATTCTAGACTCTAGGAGAGCTGACTTCAGGAAATTTAAGGAAATACTGAGCGTGATTCCATGGACAGGAATACTAAAAGAGAAGGGAGTCAATAATGGATGGGAGTTTCTTAAAATTGAGATACTGAAGGTACAAATGCAAACAGTGCCAACAAGGATAAAAATAGAAGTGTAAAACAACCAGAATGTTGTGTATACACAAGAGGGAAAAGGCAGAGCTGCTCAACACCTTCTTTGCCTCAGTCTTCTCCTAAAAGGAGACTGGTGTTCAACCTGAGCAATATGGAGTGGACAAGGTAATAGGGGAAATGCAACCCAAAATAAGTAAAGAAGTAGTCCAGGAATTCACATCCCCAGGACCAGATGAACTACATCGAAGAGTATTAAAGGAACTAGTAGAAGTCATTTCAGAACCACTGGCAATAATCTTTGAGCATTCTTGGAGAACAGGAGAAGTCCCCTCAGACTGGAGGGCAAATGTTGTCCCTATCTTCAAGAAGGGAAAAGAAGAAGACCCAAACAATTACCGTTCAGTCAGCCTGATATCAATATCAGGAAAAATTCTGGAGCAGATAATTAAGGAGGCAGTCTGCAATCACTTAGACAGGAATGCTGTGATTACTAAAAGTCAACATGAATTTCTCAAAAACAAGTCATGCTGGACTAATCTTATCTCTTTTTTCCATAGAGTTACAAGTTTGAGAAGCAGGGAATCCTGTGGATGTAGCATATCTTGATTTCAGTAAGGTCTTTCAGTAAGTCCCCCATGGCCTTGAATGCAAACTAGTCAAATGTGAGCTAGGCGATGCTACTATTAGGTGGATCTGTAATTGGTTAAGTGACCAAACCCAAAGGGTGCTCACCAATGGTTCCTCTTCATTCTGGAAAGAAGTGGCTAGTGGAGTGAAGCAGGGTTCGGTCCTGAGCCCATTACTGTTTAACATCTTCATTAATGACTTGGATGAAGGTTTAGAGGGTGTGCTCATCAAATTTGCAGATGACACCAAATTAGGAAGGATAGCTAATATTCCAGAGGACAGGATCAGAATTCAAAATGATCTTAACAGATTAGAGAGCTTGACCAAACCTAACAAAACGAATTTCAACAAGGACAATTGTAAGATATTACACTTAGGCGGAAAAAATGAAATGCAAAGATACAGAATGGGCGATGCCTAGCTCAATAACAGTACATGTGAAAAAGATCTTGGAGTTTTTGTGGATAAAAGTTGAACATAAGTTGTAAATATTTTTAATGCTTAATATTTATTTATATGTTATTTCTGGACGTTATTATGCTTTGTGTGTTATTTTTGTTTGTATTTCACGTTAAATGTACTTTGATTTCTATTGTATTATATTTATACACTGTGTATTTGCAATATAAATATAATTCTAAAGCCTTCAACTGTGTGGATCATAATAAACTATGGCATGTTCTTGGTGGTATGGGGATACCAAGTCACCTTGTCCGTCTCCTGAGAAATCTGTACAAAGACCAAGTAGCCACAGAAAGAACAGATCACAGAACAGACTGGTTCAAGATTGGGAAAGGAGTACGGCAGGGCTGCATACTTTCACCCTCCCTATTCAACTTGTACGCAGAACACATCATGCGACATGCGGGGCTTGAGGAATCCAAGGCCGGAGTTAAAATTGCTTGAAGAAACATTAACAACCTTAGGTATGCAGATGATACCACTCTGACGGCTGAAAGTGAGGAGCTGAGGAGCCTTATCACCAAGGTGAAAGAAGAAAGTGCAAAAGCTGGGTTGCAGTTAAACATCGAGAAAACCAAGATTATGGCAACTACACCTATTGACAACTGGCAAATAGAAGGAGAAAATGTGGAGGCAGTGACAGACTTTATATTTCTAGGCGCAAAGATCACTGCAGATGCAGACTGCAGCCAGGAAATCAGAAGACGTTTACTCCTTGGGAGGAGAGCAATGGCCAACCTTGACAAAATAGTGAAGAGCAGAGACATCACACTGGCCACGAAGGTCTGCATAGTCAAAGCAATGGTATTCCCCATAGAAACCTATGGATGCGAGAGCTGGACCATAAGGAAGGCTGAGTGAAGAAAGATAGATGCTTTTGAACTCTGGTCCTGGAGGAAAGTCCTAAGAGTTCCTTGGACCACAAGAAGATCCAACCAGTCCATCCTCCAGGAAATAATGCCCGGCTGCTCACTGGAGGGAAGGATATTAGAGGCAAAGCTGAAGTATTTTGGCTACATCATGAGGAGACAGGAAAGCTTGGAAAAGATCATGATGCTGGGGAAAATGGAAGGAAAAAGGAAGAGAGGCTGACCAAGGGCAAGATGGATGGACGGTATCCTTGAAGTGACTGGCTTGACCTTGAAGGAACTGGGAGCGGTGATGGCCGACAGGGAGCTCTGGCGTGGACTGGTCCATGAGGTCATGAAGAGTCAGAGACGACTAAACGACTAATCAGCAGCAGTATTTGCAATATGGCACTGAAGTGGCCGCTCTGAGTCTCCTTCAGGTGAGGACAGCGGGGTAGAAATATAGAAAGTAAGTAAATAAATAAACAAACAAACATGAACCAACAGTGTGATTAGCAGATAAAACAGCCAATGGGATTTTGGACTGCATCAAAAGGAGTATAGTGTCTAGATCAGGGGTCTCCAAACTAAGGCCCGGAGGCCGGATGCGGCCCTCCAAGGTCATTTACCTGGCCCCTGTCCTAAACTTTAGACTTAGGGTTGACCTAAGTCTATTTGGTCTTTGGAGGTTTCTTTGCTTACCTATGGTCTTATGAGATCGTCTAGATGGTCTTTGAAGGTCTCTTTGCTTAGCTACGGCCTTATAAGACCATCTAGATGGATTTTGGAGGTCACTTTCCTTACCTATGGTCCTATGAGACCGTCTAGATGGCCTTTGGGGGCCCCTTTCCTTATCTATGGTCTTATGAAACCATCTAGGTGGTCTTTGAGGTCCCTTTCCTTATCTATGGTCTTATAAGACCATCTAGATGGTCTTTGGCGGTCTCTTTGCTTACCTATGGCCTTATGAAATTGTCTAAATCAGGGGTCCCCAAACTAAGGCCCATGGGCCAGATGCAACCCTCCAAGGTATTTTACCTGGCCTCTGTCCTAAACTTTAGACTAAGGGTTGACCTAAGTCTGAAATGACTTGAAGGCACACAATAACAATCCTAATTTTTTACTATTTCATCATAGTCCGGCCTCCCAACAGTCTGAGGGACTGTGAATCGGCCCTCCACTTAAAAAGTTTGAGGACCCCTGGTCTAGATCAAGGGAAGGCATAGTGCCTCTCTTTCTACTTTGGTTAGACCTCATCTGGAGAACTGTGTCCAATTCTGGGCACCACAATTCAAAAAAGATATTGACAAGCTGGAATGCGTCCAGAGGGCAACAAAAATGATTAAAGGTCCGGAGACCAGATCCTATGAGGAGTGTCTTAAAGGTTGAGAGGAGACATGATAGCCATGTATAAATGTGTCAAAGGGTGTCATAAAGAAGAGAGAGCAGATTTGTTTTCTGCTGCCCACAGAACTAGGACTCAGAGCAATGGGTTCAAATTGCAGGAAAGGAGATTCCACCTAAACATTAGAAAGAACTTCCTGACAGTACGAGTTGTTCAACAGTAGAACTTTCTGCCTCAGAGTGTGGTGGAAGCTCCTTCCTTGGAAGCTTTTAAAAAGAGGCTAGATGGCCATCTGTCTGGAATACTTTGATTGCTTTTCCTGCATGGAAGTGGGTTGGACTAAAAGATCCATGTGGTCTCTTCCAACTCTATTATTCTATGATTCTATGATCCCCATAACTTCAACTTTGTTCTTGACTTTCCCTTTCTCTGAGAAGTAAAAGTAGCACTTACTCCAGTATTGATGACATATATATAATTAGTTAGGGCAGTACACAGCTTATTTGTAAATTGTACTGGGATAATTTTTCATTGTAATGACTGACTTTATATTGATCTTGGATGACTATAATTGAGCCCTCAGACAGCAGGATTCTGTAGATGGTTGATGTTTTCTTGGTAATGTCATGTTTAATAACAATAGCAGAATCCACAGAAACTTACATATCCATAATGGCCTTCCTCTCCACAGTTGTAACAGTACATTGAAGGAGAATGATCAGAAGAAAAATCTGCCCTCTTTAGTGGTCCTGGTTTTGTCTGGAACAGAAAAAAATGATAGTATTTAATTCTAGATAAGATTCAAATGTGATTATTCGCAATAAAAATAAGCCCCTTTATAATGCAGTCAACAGTAGTACTTTAGTTGTTACACTATTTAAAGACATCTTAATACAAATGTTTATTTTAAAGAAAAGGGTTACTGTCAAGTAAACACACATTGCAATTGAGTTGCACACATGGCAGCCACACAACATCGAGAGAAAGGATATTCATTTTAGCTAGATAGCAAGGCTTAATGCTGAATATAATAAAAACAACCAAAACCCAGAAGAAGTATTATAGCAAGCCTGCACAACCAGTGGCCCTCCAGTGAGCCTCTAACTCCTAGAAGCCCTAGCCAACTTGTCCAATGGACAGGAATTCTGGGAGCTGAAGTCCAAAACACCTGGAAGGCCACTGGTTGTGCAGGCTGCAATATTGTTGCAAATTTCTTTAAAGTATAAGGATTTAATTTCTGACTATGACCCCTCTTATTCTCCTCCAAAGAGAAGTTGTTCTAATGCAGTGGTTCCCACCTTTGGTCCTCCAGGTGTTTTGGACTTCAGCTTCCATAATTCCTAAGAGGTGGTAAACTAGCTGGGATTTCTGGGAGTTGAAGTCCAAAACACCTGGAGGACCAAAGATTGGGAACCACTGTTCTAATAGCTGCTCATTATTTCAACACAGACTATTGCGTTTCACTTAAAAAAATTCCACTGGACATGAAAGATAGGGCCTTTCCTGCTGTGGTGGGATCTGCACATGGATCCTTTCCTACATAAACAGGCTTTTAATTGTGACTTGCTTCTAATTCAGTGTCATTTGTTACAACTGAGCATTTATTGTGGCAGCTGTTTCAAATGCTTTATGTTGTTTTACTTGATCATGTGTTGTTTTAAATTTTGAATCTGTGAACTGTCTTTTGGGAGCTTTGCTTGGATATATAAAAAACTGATAACCAATAATTACATTTAATGTTCCTCAAATTATTAAAATCTAGAATTCATCACTGAAAAAGTAGCACCTAAAATAGATCCTTGAGTTTAAACTATGATTTCTAATGTTTTAAAAGGTGTAGTACGTGTTCTATACTGCAAGTCACAATAACAATAGCTGTATCTGGAAATGTTGCTTATTTAAGTAAATATAACAATGGCAGCTGAAAATCAATTCTAACTAAAAAAAATATCTTGCTCCATAAGCAGCAGAAAATATGCCCACCCCCAATTTTATAATATCCGTATTTGGAAACAAGCCTGCTTTTCTATTCTAAAATCTCACAAAAATCCTTGAGGACTTTTGGAGGCAGGAAGAATATGTTCATATGACATCAAAACATGTCTGCAAGGCACTTCCTTTTGTTTATGTAATTGAAAAGGTCAGATTTAAAGAGACAAATTAAATTGAATACTTGCTATTCAGATTAACTATGCATATCTTCCTACAGCTGTCCAAGAGGCAAAGGGAAAAAACCCAATATGATGTCAACCTCATTCTATTCTCATTATTTCAGGTTTAAAAAGGCATTTAAGGTCTCTGATCCAATAGGTACAAAATGAAGCATTCATGATCGTAGCTGCTCTGTGTTATAGGATTTTTGTGACAAACATTTAAATAATCTATATTTTGTAGGGCGATATCTTGAAGATTACTTCACTATCAATATATAGAAGTAATAACCCAGTAGATAGCATTACCTATGAAAGGTCCATCCCATCTGCTATTCTTGCTGAAAGCTTTTCATGCACCAGTAAACTCAGTAAATATCAGAAGATAAAGCATAAGCCTACCACGCCACGGATTTACTCCTAATGTCTCCTCAAAGTGCAGGCCCGATGCAACGATTACAAATGATTTTCTTCTAATGTCATTTTACATAACCCTTTTTTCTGCATGAGTAGTTAGTGCGGAATGAGTGAATGAATGAATGAATGCCATTAAAACAGTTAATCATTATCTGGGACACTGGCCTTCTTCCCTTCTCTGCAAGGAATCTCCATGACAAAGGCCAAGAGATCAAAATGCCAGGGCTGCTTCCACGGCCTATTTCTGACAGTAATTTTTTATGCAAATGGGACTGTTGGGCAGCTCCCTCTGTGACCTTGAGATGCCCTTATCTTAAACTGACTTTGATCCAATGAGGTCTTGCTTTTATGAAGCTCATTACTTCTCAGGATATGCATCTGTCTTAAATTTCACTAATTAAAAGGCACTGCCTATTCACATCTGTTCTGTTCTATCTTCCAAATACACACATATAAAAGAAAAAACTAGTACAACATGAAATGAGCACTACCCTCCTCGCCAATTTGAATGGGGAGAATTTTGTTCAAGAATGTTTGATTTATTATACGTACATTCTGCTCTGACATGAGGCAAGTAGTCTCCTATCCACATTTCTGATCAAATCCATGCATGGCAACTTAACTTTAGCACGTCTATAAAAAGGCAGCAACAGAAACAACTAGTTGACCACTCAATGCAATATTCTGGCCAGGATTCAAAGTCATCCTCATTACCAGTGGTTCTCAACCCTTTTTTTTTTAACCAGGGACCTTTTTGACCAGGGACCACACTCCAACATTAGTACCAAAAGGGTTACAAATAGGTTTTTGGTCAACTTTAGATTCAGTTTGGTTATTTGGGTTGCCGATTCAGAAATCTGCATTGGATAGACCACATCAGCTCTAGCTTCTGATACAGAACATATGCCATCCAGTAGTCGCCATCTGCTCGCCTACAGAAAACCATATTTAATAATCTAGAGCAGATGTGGTCTATACAATGCAATTTTCTGAATCAACACCTCAAATAACCTCAGGAACAGGCCTAAAAATGAAGCCACCAAGACGCCCCCAATTCCAGGCATCACATGGAATGGCTCCGGAGGAGGAAGAGAAGCAGCAGTCAGGAGGCTTGTTGTCACATCTTTTCTCCTGAAATCCCTGTTACCTCAACACTATAAGAGGGTATCACGAGACCAGTTGCTCTTGTTGCAAGGGTGAAGTAAAGATAAGGTCGTGGACCATATTCTTGGGGATCACTGGTGGTCCACGGACCACAGGTTGCTAACCAATGCTCATGACAAATTCACTGCTTCTGAGATATAGTGCAACTTTTAGCTTTTCTCTTTTTGAACAGCAATCTCCTATGTCATATTTCTAAAGAAATGTTTAAAATTCTACAAGCACTGGTGAAAATTGAATGATCTGTAAGGCATATGATGATAACAGATTTGTTCTCTGGATTGTGCCCACATGCTTTAAATAAAATGTGCATTTAGTATTCAGTTTATAGATAAATACACTCTGAACACTATTTTATTATTTCAACTGCCAATTAAAAAAACAATACTTCTCAACAATCTTATCCTTGTCTGATATACATCTAGAAAGTCCCATAAGAAACAAAATTCTCAAATGATTCAATGTGATGCAGAAAACAAATCCCTAATGGAATGATTTTGACAGCAGAATAAAACATGAAAATTGCTTACTAATACTCAAAGATCTTCTAAATCTGAGGTTATTGTTTTGTGACATGAATCAGTTTGTATCATCTCTCACTGTGCTTGGTTTAAGGCCCTCTCTCATCTAGACTAGAACATATTACTACAGCTGAAATTCTTGACACAAACTTGGGCTTTTGTCTGCATCAGAATTTTCACTGTGTCAGTGCTTGTTTTAGACAAGAAATGTGCATCTGAACTCTACTGCCTTTACTCAGAAATTCTGAAGTCTGTGAAGTGCATAAGATGTAAAAGCTATACCTGTTTTGAGAGGAATACTTTTCTCCAATTCAATCATCCTCTTCTGTGTGGACAGAAAGCTGACAAGTGGGACACAGTGACAGTTCCCTACATACAGAGCTTATCAAACATTCCTTTTCTGCCTGACATTTTCTTTATTGTCAAAGTCAACTGGTCTGTTTTCAAAGGTGAGGTGTATAGGTTACTATTTCTCCACTCCAGATTGTATTTTACCACTATGAAAAACTGATCAGCATTTCACTTAAGGGAAACATTGGACCATAGAGGGTAAGACAGCTTCAGGCTTCTGAAGCCTATATTGGCACCGAGTGCAAATTCCCAAATAAATACATTGGAATAAACCTTACAATACAATGACTAGCAATCTTAAACAAGAGTCCTCAACCTCTTTGGGACAATGGTAATAATTGTCATTTCTTTTAATAACCTGCTGAGCCTGCAACCACCGGGGGAGGGGGTTGCGACAAAATATTATAATCCTTGAACTCAAATGCAGGTGGAAGTCATGAGAAGTAAAAACAGAGAAGGTGGGATGAAACAGGAGGTCATTGTGGATAGATCACTGTGCCAAAAATAGAGGGGGGGAAATCAAGGGGAGCCACTTAGGAAAATCAGAGAAGGGACAAAACTAGAGAGAAGTTACAAAGAGAGAATAATAGAGAGGACTGTGTTTATGTCTATCAGTTTTAAGATTTCTTTCATAGAATCACAGAGTTGGAAGAGACCTCAGGAAATTGCATTAGCATTGGAACCAGCCATAGAAGCAAAGAAGTTATCCATGCTTATAGCATGGAAAATCCTTTAACTGAACACCATGGGTTTTGTTTAAGTCAAGCCTAGATTAGTGTATGGGAAGTGAAGTTCAATCCACCCCTTTTGTGTTGAAATTGTTGGAGCACAACGAAATGGAAGCCCAGATATTTAGGAGTAAGTCATTGTGGTTGAGCACCTTCAAGTTATTTCAAACTCAGGAAGGCCCTAAGGCAAACCTGTTACCATGCGATTTCCTGCTTCTTGGCAGGGGGTTGGACTGGATGGCCCATGAGGTCTCTTCCAACTCTACTATTCTATGATTCTATGATTCTGTGGTTTTTTATAAGATTTGTTCAGAGGGAGTTTGCCTCAGCTTTCTTCTGAGGTTGAGTGTTAACCCAGTAGGTCATCCAGTAGGCTTCCATGACAAAGCAGAGATTTGAACTCTGAACCTATTTACATATTTTACCTTTTTAGTGAAAGTGCTGAATAACACTTTCACATGCTGGTTCCACTGAATTCAGAAAATATTTAACACTCCAGAAGCAACTCCGGTTACTCCTTACACGAATTTTTTTTTTAACCTATCAAGCCCTATCTAACCCTGGAGGTCCTTCAATGTTTAATGATTCCCTAAATAGGCAAAAAGCAGAAGCTGTGATTAGGAAGAAGTGCTATCATTTGTCATACCATTGATCCATCAAAATTTTTAGTTTGTCTCAAACTAAAAATGGCAATTTTCCTTAGAGTGCATTTCTTTTCTCAGTCTCATTCAGGGTGCTTATTGGTTACAGCATTCTCATTAGTTAGTTTGAACTGAATAAATATTCACAGAAGCTAACGTCCTGTTTTGTTATTCTTTTTTCTTTTCTTTTTTTCAGGCCTTCTCTCCTAATACATTTCCTTCCCTACTGGCCCAGGTAAGGACTGAGGTCAAGTAATGACCACCTCAAGCCTCTGGAGAACAATTTCCTTTGTCACTCTTCATCTTAGTCCCAAAGCAGTATATTGGACAGGAAAACTTCAAGGATTATAAGGGAGTAAGAAAAATGTCATCTCCAGTTTACAACGTTTATAATTTGATAACTTTCACTCATCTCTCCTTTTCCTACAACATATAAAGCTGCAGTTAACTTTCCCATCACATAGGAAATGCTGCACTAGCAGATTCAGTCCTATATTTTGTAATCTTATAGTAAACTAGCTGTGCCCGGCCACGCGTTGCTGTGGCGAAGTATGGTGGTATGGGAAATAAATGAGGAATAGGTGGTAGTTAAGGTAAAGGGTAAAGGTTTTCCCTGACATTAAGTGCAGTCGTGTCTGAGTCTAGGGGTTGGTGCTCATCTCCATTTCTAAGCCGAAGAGCCGACGTTGTCCTTAGACTCCTCCAAGGTCATGTGGGATGACTGCATGGAGCGGCAGCAATTGGATAAAAACAAATTAGATAATCTGTGGAAGAGGCCTAAGAGAGGCCTAAGTCTGCCTGTCCCCTCGGCTGAGTTGGTTGCTAGGAGAACAAGTGGGCAGAGATTAGCCCTGTAACTGGCAGCAATTGGATAAAAACAATTATTCCTTTCCCTCTAATTATGACTTTATTTTTCTTTTCTTTTTGTTGTATCAACCTAGAGGCGTGGATGATGGGTTGTGTTGTCAAATTTCGAGGTTGGGGGGCCTGTAGTTTTGTTGTTTTGTGGGTCGCCATGATGCCATCACTCATTTACATATATAGATGCTAGACACAAGAGTTTACACGCTGCAGACTTGAAGACTGATACAGTTTTGTTCTAGAAGCCAGTTTCTTTATACTACATCATTAATTACATGTTCCATGTTTGAATATCTGGCTCAGATGATGAATCAAAAGTTTCTTCAAAGAATATTTGTGCCTTAGGAGATCTCTAGATGGCACACTTCTTTGTTAAATGGTTTTTGTTTTGGTAGCAGGAGACTGGCACCCCCTATACAGTAAATGGGAGTGATTGGAATGCCACTATTGGGGATGCGGTGCAGGTTGGGCCCTTGAACCATGACTGCTGCCCACCCAGCTTTACATACCACAAAGGAAAATAGAAAGAATCAGGGACCCTCTTTCCCATGTTTATCAAGGTTGTATGAAAAGCTGCTTCTTAAACTTGCATGACTTCAACTAACATTATTCTTTTTTTGTAAAGTGCAAAAGAATTGAGTGGTCCCATGTAATACTTCAGTCACTGATGATGGTAAGGAAAGCTATTCATGTTGACCAGAAATTGCATACAACTGAATATTTGGTTAATTGTTCTGGTGATAATGACACATGTAAATGAACTGAACTGCATAAACCACCACAGACAAATTTAGAAAATGTAAGCTTAAAATAGCAACTGCTTAATGTTTGTAACAGTTTGCCTCTGATAGGAAGGCCCACACTATGGTCCTCTGGGAAATGACAGTTACACCACAGCAAGGCAAGGCAGAACAAATAAATCATTGCTACTGAAATAACCCTGTTTCAGATGTACTATTTCCTTTTTAAGACAGACACTTTTAGTTATTAATATCTATCTATCTATCTATCTATCTATCACCTAAAATGATACTACTGTGAATCACTAAATATGAATATCCTTTAATGCAGTGGTTCTCAACCTGCGGGTCCCCAGATGTGTTGGCCTTCAACTCCCTGAAATCCTAACAGCTGGTAAACTGGCTGGGATTTCTAGGAGTTATAGGCCAAAACACCTGGGGACCCACAGGTTGAGAACCACTGCTTTAATGTCATAATTATGCATCTTCTTTGGGTTGATAGATAGTTGAGTGCATATCATGCACTCAAAAGATTCAAGTTTCAATGGGAATTCCTTAACTATGCAGATTTTTTGAAACATGTATTATGAATACAACTGATTGGCATGGTTCCTTGGATGGTATTTTTCGTAATGAAAGACCTATTAAGCAATTGCATCATTTATCTACACATGCTATACATACTAAACAAACCTTATAAGATTCATGACACACACTTAATGTACATAAAATCAAAAAATTAATAATTTGACTTTAAGATAAAATTATATTTTAAATTGAAAGTATATTTTTACAGTAAGTTCATATATTAAGACCCTGAAAATTATCTCTAAAAACTTTTCTCTTTCTAAGTTATCTTTAGGTTGTGAACTTCAGTCTGAAGGTTAAAGCTATGAATGATTTTATTTGGCTGTGACTATGCCAAAACATAATGGCTATACGGGATAAATACCTAAATGTGCTACGTGGTTAGTATCAAATGGCACTTTTAAATATGTCTCCCTTATTGTTATTATGAATCTTTAAATGACACTTTTTATTTTTGTTTCTTTTAAATACTTCTAAACCATCTTTGACACTAGAAATCCCCCAAGGTGATTAACATCATAAAATTCCAAACAGCAAAGCCAACAAACTCTAGCAATAAAAATATAAAGACCAAATAGTAGTAAAATGTAAAAAACACAACTGCAGTTAAACCCCAAAGCAATCCAAAGAGAAGTGGTAAATCTTCTGAGATTTTTTTCAATAGCTTGTAATGAGGACACCTCATGGGCCACTGGTGTAGTTTGGTTGACTTTTTAACTGGAAAGCTAACGGGTTAAGCCTTGAAAATATCCAGAAAATGATATGTAAGTTGTTCCAATCCATGGTACAAGTGGTATGACACACCAATCTTCTACAGAGTTGACATTGTGTAATGAATTTTAAACAGATGCAAATTATACCACTAGTGACTATGGGAAAATAAAGAGAAACAAAGAAATATACCCTTGAAATACAATGGTGTGAAGCTCACATATATCTGTGTGCCAGTGTGTGCGTGTATATAAAAAACTGCTTTTATCTCTCTCTCTCTCTCTCTCTCTCTCTCTCTCTCTCTCTCTCTCTCTCTCTCTCTCTCTCTCTCTCTCTCAGATGTGGACAAAACCTCCCCTGTGGGCATACAAATACTGCTTATGCCCCCAGAATGAGAAAATCAAAACTACTTCCGAAATGCTTCCAAGTCGTCATGGCTAAAAAGTCACCCTAATTTTCTCTAAAGGCTGTGCCACAGCTTCACTGGTCCATAGCTAATTTTACAAGGAACGTAAAGCATTATTTAAACAGAACAGTGCATTAAATGCCATCCAGTTCCTATGGTGCTCTCAAGCTGTAGGCCTATCTTTCCTCTATTTTAATTTTAAAGTAAGTTAGCAGAGGCTTCCTGCTTAATCCCCAGAGACTACCTGTATGGTGACATAAACACACAAATTTATGACAGCAACATAAATGCTCCTCTAAAGTAATGTGCAACATTAAGTGAAATCGTTTCCCGGAAAGATATTATAGGTATCTATATTTTATTTGCCATCTTAAACATATCTGGGTCTTTATGACCTTATTTAAAAAATGTATTTCCCCCCCTTTTTTATATATTTCCTGGTGCAAATGGACTGCATAAATAAGCAATGTGCTATGAGGCTTCAGACTAGCCGATAAACCCTTTCAATTTTCATGCCAGCTTCTTCTTTTGTAATTCAAATCTGGCTGGAAACTGGCAGCTCTGAAAACTGAAACAAGCACTGCCACAAATACCTTGTAATGCTATCGACCTTGTCTGCCCATGCAGTGAGAAAGGGGGATGCATATGTGTCTGCAGTCATCCAGATAACACAACTCATTTTTGGGGGGGATAACAGAAGCCAGTCCCGGACTGTGCACCAAAAGCAGAGTCATTACCAGGCAAGCTGGAGAATAAGTCTCTTCAAAATACAGAGCACATTTTAAAAAACCATACACAGGGCTCAGCCACTGCTTTCATTACCAATTTTAATTTAGCTCCTTCAGTTTGCCAACCAGATAAACTCTTCGGTCCTGTTTTTTTAATCTATTTGCCACATTTTATGTTTAAGATTATAGTAATATAGGGGGAAAGGAGGAATCACTTTTAGAGGAAATAAAGAAACAGATCCGCTTATCAGCAGCCATCAGAAAGTTCATTAATCAGCAAGGCTTTGTGCCCTCTAAATTGAAAGGTTAAATAATCCTCTCAGGAATATTTTGAGGCACCTCCACCAATTGTCCGTGAGGGGCTGCCATTCACAACACTCTGGATCAGTGACAGGGTATTTTGGCAGCATTTGGACCTCAAACAATGACGGACAAATGGCCTGGCTCACAAAGAAACCTTTTAACTAAAAGGATGGAAAAAATTGTGAGCTTTGATGCTGATTGGGAGGAGGGAAAAATAGAGATCCCATTATCAAAATACTTATAAGGGATACTAGCATACTACTATATATGAGTGCAGCTCTAATGAGTATGAGATATAGAACCTTGCTAACATAAAAAATATGTATGAATGTGTATTTACACTTTAACCTGTACAAATGTTTCTAGAGTGCTTCTAAAAACTAGAAGATTAATCTAACTGAAGTACTGCTAATAATTATAAATTAAGCGCAGAACAAATTATCAAGCACACCATTATACTGCCATTTATCATGAGCAACTTCCTATTCTGATCTTCAACACACAGAATTTTACCACACTTCAAGTATGCAGGAAGTGCTTGAAATAACCTGCAAAAGAAAAAGCATCTGCAAAATAAAGTATATTTGCATTTTTTAAAAAGGAACCATGTGTTGATGTAATATATTGTTTTTATTCACAGTTGGGCAGAATATAAAGAAACCACAGAAGAATAACAGGTGTGGAGAATAAAAGTTAATTTATTTTTATACTTGGGTGGTATTCTAAAAACTATTTCTCTGAAGATTCTTGATACATATCTTCAGTTATACTTTGTCTTATTACCCTTGAACTGTACTGTCCAATGATGGTGATGGTTTCAAGCAACTTTGCAGCAGTATGATATAATTCACTTTAATGCCCTGATGTTTCCAAATGGAAGTAAGAGACCTGATACACAAGTATAAACAAAGGAAGCAATTTTCAGCTGTAAACCTGTTGGTACCTTATGCTGGAGTAATGGTCCATCACATGGTGTATGGCACTATTGGAGCCACGGCAGAGAAAGACATTTTTGTGGCCAAAGACAGCTGCCCTGCCAGCTCTTAAGTAGACCAGTTGCTGGCAGGATACATCTTTCTCTCTTGTTAGAGTGTTTCACAGCTGTCCCCTCCTTCGCCCCAATGCTCACAGCGCCATTTGAGTTACTGCCAGCATAGCTCTACCACCCACACCATCATAGTTAGACCAGCATTACTTGGCAATTCAAAGAAATGGGTCTCCAGCCAGTTTTCACATTTTCCTGGTATGGTATAACAATCCTCCCCACCATGTGGCAAAATTATTTGGAGCCACTCTACAAGGTCATGTAATGGATCTCCATGCTAGATTATACCAATAGACTGCAGGTGACAGAATTACATGATGGTTCACACACTGCTGTGTTGGTTCAGGAATTGTTTCCAAAATAATAGAGAATTGTTTCTGGATACCGTTTTCTACTAGAAAGAGCTTTTTAAAAATTTCAAATGTTAAAATCACCACCATGATTGCACACAATACAATGTGATAGAAAGCCATTTTGGTAGTTCTGGCTAACTACAATATCTATGTCAAATGACCCTCAGGACAAGAAAAGCAGAATGTCAATACGTCAAATCACAAGTCGATTTAGTATTATTATTATTGTTATTATTATTATTATTATTATTATTATTATTATTATTATTATTATTATCCTCTGCTGGAGGAGACTCAAAGACACCAATAATAATATGGTTGACACATTTCTTTTCATGTTCTTATTTGAACATTACAAAGGTGATATGCATATGCATAGTTCAGTCTGAACTCCTTTAGCATCACTGAGCTGTCCCTACAGCGATATTTTGCTTATGGTGTAATGCAAAGCTCAGTCCCTAAATATTTACTTATCTGGATCCGGACTACTCTGTGTTGCTGGATAACATGGGTCTTGCTTCTGTAAAATCTCGATCTTTCTTAGATTACCCAGGCAGCTGAACTGATTGCTCCTCTAGCCTCTGCTCTCAATCAGTCAAGTCCATTCAGCTCTTAGGTTTGCAAGGGGCTGCGGGCAATGAAAAATTGAGATAGTATCCAGAAGACAAGTTACGGGAAACCCAGGATGAAGACACTAAACACACGTAACAAGTGCTTGCCTGGTGTTGCTAACAGTGGTGAACAAACAATATTTCTTTGGCCCCAGTGGGCCTGCATGGAGCTGTTCTGAGTCCTTCCTCAACTGGATATACAAAATAGCTTTACTGATCAATTGTTGATTTGAATGCTAAGCACCATGGCTGGTAAAATAGCTTTCACTTGTCTAGACTTAGATATCACTAGCTCTGCTGCAAAATTAAGTCAGATTTGTTTCAGTAATTGAGACCTGTGATTGGAGGGCTATGAATCTATTTGATTAATAGAAGATCACAAAATGGCCTACTGGTGGCCCGTGCTACAAACCAAAAATATACAGTATGTACCTGACTAAACGCCGGGTTTTTAGCCCGTTTTAAGGGCTTAAATGGCTCCCCTCAGCTTATACTCAAGTGAGGGTCCTGACTATCTTATATTCGGGTCGGCTTATACTCAAGTATATATGTCATCAGAGTTATTATTGTCTTAAATTATAGTTTTATGTAAATATTCAAAAACTTTTAACCTACTGATGCCTCAACTAATGTAATTATTTTGGTATCTATTTTTATTTTTTAAATTTACCAGTAGCTGCTGCATTCTCCACCCGTGTCTTATACTTGAGTCAATAAATTTTCCCAGTTTTTTGTGGTAAAATCTGGTGCCCCGGCTCATATTTGAGTATATACAGTAGCTAACCGGTGGGAACATGAGGGTATTGCCCCTTCATATAAGAACTCTGTTCCCACCCACACAAAAAGTTTCTGCAGTTTCCAAATTTCTAGCATGCAGTAACACAAATGTTCAGTTGAGCATAAAGAAATAAGAGTTTAGCCATCCAAAGAAAATGGTCAGGCAAAGTTACCATGGGAATGTGAACACAGCAAATATAAAATTTCTAGAAGTGAACACAACATATGTAAATAAAGAACTAACATAATTTCTTCAATGGGGATTAATACTCCACCAAACAAATATGGTCATTTCACTTTCTCCTGAATGAAACAAACGAAAGTGTTGATTCAGTGCTCATTTACTTTAACAGTTTTAATGCAAGAAAAACATTATGTGAAAAATATAGAAACTGATGATCAAAGCAGCGAACCTAGTGCTCTTAACCCATTCAGAGACTGTACAGCAAATTAGTGGCATTTAGGCCAAGATAGGGGAGAATTTTACTACATATCATCATCATAATCTCACAGTGGGTGCAAACATACAGTTTTGGTCTTGTAGAATAGCATAGCTCAAGCGACTTCAAGTAGTACGTTTACTAAGCAAGTCACTATCCACAATTTCATTATACTTATAGAGGGCCCTTGGTATTTGCTGGGGTTTGGTTCCAGGTACCCTGTGGATACTAAAATCTATGGATACTAAGTCTCATTACATACAGTGTCATAGTAAAATTATATAACGTCTATAAAATGGCAAAATCAAGGTTTGCTTTTTGGAATGTATTTATTTTTGTGGAATGTTTTGAAGTCATAGATGGTTGAATCTGTGGATGCATAATCAGTGGATACAGAAGGCCGAACATATTGTGTTTGGGTATAATGTTTAACCAGCATCTGCAGGCAGCTAACTTTTTCCCATTTACCCACCATCTCTGTCAGATTTTGCTCTAAAAGCTTTTTGTAGATGTGAAGGGGAGAGTAGCATTCTGATCTCTTCCAGTGGCCCAACTGCAAAGAATTGCATAGCTTTTATATAGACAACAATAGAAGCCTAAAAATATCTGACAGATAATTCTGATTCCCCCTGCCTGTCATCCTCCTTAATTATATCTCGTTTCCCCCCAAAAATGGCTAACAAAATTAAAACTATTACCACATTGATATAAAGTAATATCATTAAATGTTATTAAACTATCATTAAAATTAAAAACATTTTAAAACACAAGTTAAATATAATTTTTTAAAAAGTGCAGTGCCAATTTAAGCAGACAGCTATCTGAAAACAGATAATGAAATGGCATCAAGGTAGGGCCCATTCTAGCCTCTATAAAAAAGGGAATTCCGGCATTTAGAAAGGCACACTGAGAAAAATCCGCTCTTGTGTGTCCATCAGACTTTTTTTTTTTAATAAAGATGTTGGGACTGAGGGAATGACCAAACTTGCAAATATCTGGGAATTGGATTATGGATTTAGGACATATTAAGTTTTGTAAGTCATAACCAGTATTTTTCAACTGTGCCTGAAAACTGACAGATAGCTAGTGGAGCTACTGTAATAAGGGAAACAAATGATTTATTAAAATAATATTTAATATTATTTAATATTATTCCTTTACTCCTCTTGTTACCATATGTCCTGTCTTTCCCATCTGTAAGCATGATAGCAGGGAGTCTCTCCCATTTACATTTACATAAACTGCCAGTCCTGAATTTTTGTTTGATATGAATTGCTTTCTGATGAAATGTTTGCCTGCAAAGCACAATAAAAATAAGAATAGCAAAGATTAATGGAAATTAGCTGCAATTTAATGTATTGTATATCTATATTGAACTCAGGTGAAGTTTTGCATAACAGACAACGTTGCGTAGGATGTTCATAACAGGCTAGCCAAACCAAGTAGCAACAGAAAGATCTATGGTCAGTAAAAAGCCACAAAGGTATATTGAGCATGTAGAAATTGGTGGAGCAATCAGGTTTAAGTATTAAATTTTACCTATTTAAGTAAAAAGTATATCACCTTAGTATATTGCCTTTTCAGACATGCTACTAAATTATAGTTAAGTACTACATTACCAAAACCCTTGGGGTCATGACCTTCTAACTCTATTCTGGTTCAAGAAAGCAAATAGAAATGTCCTCTTTTAAGGTGACAAAGATTCCTCATTGTTCAAATTTGAGGTAACTGATAAATGTAAACCAGAATTGGGAATAATGTGGTCCTCCAGTTGTTGTTTACCTTCAACTCCCAAAACTCCTGGCCATTGGCCATGCTGACAAGGGCCAAGGAGTTACAGTCTAACAACATTTTGAAGTCTCACAGTTCTCAGCCTTTGCAGAAATTATGGTTTTGTCAAAAGGAGCCAGGGCCAAATTATAATTTATAATGCTGAGAAAATAATGAAATATAATAGAGATAGGTTTAAGTAGAAGATTCTAACCACATCTTTGCAGACAAACTGGGCTTTTCCTGTACATCTAAGACTAAGCTGTAGTTTTAGAATGATATAAAAATGAGCATTAGATGTTCATGGCAACAAGTCCTCCTTGCTCTAGCAAGTGAATGAGGTGATGTTTGTGGCATATTACTTGAAAGTCAAAATATGAAGAGATAAAGTCTAGCCAGTTATTTTTTTATGTCAATCAAGCAGAGCAAGCAGCAAACTCAGATGAAAAACAAGGCTGTATGGTAGAGCCTGATTATCTCGACCCAAAAACTCTTACAAAAACCGAGAAATATCAGATGTGATAAGTATGTCCCCTAATTGTAAGGGAATAAATATCAGTCAATAGGAAAGACGTATGGGGAGGGGACAAAAAGTAGTATGAAGCAGGGTCTGGTACTTCTACTTTCCCCTTTACAGTGTTTAAATAGAAAAATCTTTGTAAGATGGAGGTTGCTTTTCAGCTGAAGATTCTTTCTTAGATCTCAACATGCTAGTCCCAATAAAGTCAATTGCGTTTGAGTGTGTGGCCGCGCACTCTTTTCAGTTGTTGGCTGACTGATAGTGACCACATGAATTTCATAGGGTTTTCTTAGGTAAATAATATTGAGAGATGGTTTTGCCAGTTCTTTCCTTTGAAATATAGCATAGAGGACCTGGTGTTTGTTGATGGTCTTCTAACCAAGTACTAACAAGGGCTGATCCTGCTTACTTTTCAAGATTGAATGGGATCTGGTGCCTTCAAGGTATTTAGGTCACCTAACAGGGCTTAGTCTTACTTAAGTACAGTAGAGTCTCACTTATCCAACGTTCTGGATTATCCAACGCATTTTTGTAGTCAATGTTTTCAATGATATTTTGGTGATTAATTTGTAAATATAGTAATTACTACATAGCATTACTGTATATTGAACTACTTTTTCTGTCAAATTTGTTGTATAACATGATGTTTTGGTGCTTAATTTGTAAAATCATAACCTAATTTGATGTTTAATAGGCTTTTCCTTAATCCCTCCTTATTATCCAAAATATTTGCTTATCCAACGTTCTGCTGGCCCGTTTATGTTGGATAAGTGAGACTCTACTGTATATACAAGATCCCAGTCATACCATAAAACAATTAGGTCTTCAAGGTAAAATAGAACTCCTCATACAATTGTCATTCTTCCATGTTTATTGCAAAGTTTCTGAGGCAAAAACAAACTGTAATGAAGTTTTCCTGCTGATGGAACAACTTCTGGCAACAGAGGGGATGCCTGTTTTTTTTCTGAACATCTTCAAAATCTGTTCCAGAGACTTGGAACTCTTTCAACCATACAGTGTTTGGCAGAGGAGAGCAGGAAGGAGGAGAAATTTCAGTTGTGTGAATAAACTGCCACTTGTATAATGTTGGTTTTATTTCAGATTTAATTTAGGCATCTCACTGACCAAAATCCACATTTTTGACATTTTAGTTTGTGCCAAAAGAAGAAGACTATTTAACATTTTAATTTATATAAAGTGTGTGTATATATTGGTAAGTAAACAGTTTTGGAAAAGGAAAACAGAAAAAAACGCAAAAGCTGTAGAACGGTGGTTTTCAACCTGTGGGCTCCCAGATGTTTCAACTCCTTGAAATCCTAACAGCTGGTAAACTGGCTGGAATTTCTGGGAGTTGTAGGCTAAAACACCTGGGGACCCACAGGTTGAGAATCACTGCTGTAGAATAAATGGCATTCAAAATGCTTTCTGTTAATGGATCAACATGAAGAATGAATGTGGGTTTTAGTTTTGAATATGTTTTTATAGATTTTAACTGTTTTTTTAAAAATTATAGTGATATTTAATCCTGTTTTAATGTTTATATATTTGTAGATTTTAAATTGTATTTAAATGCTTTTAATGTAAGCTGTTTTGAGTCTCCTAGTGAAGAGAAAAAGTGGGGTATAAATAAACATAATAATATTATAATAATGAAGAATGTCATTTTATGGGATAATGTCTCTGCTGAGAAATGTGCTACTATGAGGAGACAACCAACAGAACCTACACTATTTAATCATAACTTCTGAACTCCGTCCCATTATTCTATAGGAGGCTGAATCAATTAATTAGGAGTAAACTAGCTCTGTGTCTCACACTCTGACTTTTGAAGACAGCATGACAACTAGAGAGATTGTGGATGTTTATAAATACTTTAAAAAATGAGGACCTAATACCACCAAAATGTTCTGTCATCTCACTGTAACTGCTACAGACATTATGGTGTGCCAATGCATAATTTTAAAGAAACCTAATCTTTAAATTCTCAATTCAGTCATTACAATATTCATTATTTATACAGTGGTTCAAGAAACTAATTACTTATATAAGATAAGCAAGTGAGCATTCAAAGGAAAATAAAACCAAGAAAACAACCATATAATCTATATGACCATTTAATCAGTTCTTGATGTTGAGGCTTGTTTATAAGAGAAACAGTTACTTAATAGTTTTTATGGTCTCACTCACATAAGACACACAGAGAGATCAGCAATACAAATGTAATGTAACATCTCCTCTCCAACTGTGCCGCTGAATACTTGTGAAATTCTTAATGTCACAGTGTAGACATTTCAAATGACAACTACAGGCTACTAACCATCACACAGGAGGGTACCAAATTATTAATATGACACTTTTTCACTTATATGATTTTGCTACCATCCATTTAAGCACCAATAATGATATATCCTCTTCCTGTAAAAATTGGGGACAGAGTGGGAGTGGGAAACTTTGCAAATGAATAGCTATTTGATATTTTAAGGATAGGTCCAGAAGAATTATATGGTGCATTTAAAAATGTATAGGTTTAAAAAAAAAAAAAGCTAATGATTCACTAACCGTAAAAGAGCTATATGTTTCTCTTCTGTCAAGATCTTATCCTACTATGGTTCAAGCACAAGTCATCATAAACAGTTGGTTCTCCAGTTCCACAAGTTTCATTTTGCAATTTTTTTAATTTGCTGATTATTTGGGACTACCTCTGTGGCCACCCTACATACGGCCTGCAAGCCTGGTGAGACCAAGAGAGACCATGAACATGCAATGAGGCTTGTATGTCCTCATTAAAAATATAGGGCAGTAGCTCTCACATGCCTCCCCTAATTTAAAAATAAAATATAGTTTACCACATGAAAGGTAAAAAATGGTAAAGGTTTCCTCTGACGTTAAGTCCAGTCATGTCTGATTCTGGGGGTTAGTGCTCATCTCTATTTCTAAGCTGAAGAGCCGGCATTGTCCATAGACACCTCCAAGGTCATGTGACCGGCATGACTGCATGGAGCGCCGTTACCTTCCCGCCGGAGCGATACCTATTGATCTACTCACATTTGCATGTTTTCGAACTGTTAGGTTGGCAGAAGCTGGAGCTAACAGCGGGCGCTCACTCCGCTCCTGGGATTTGAACCTGCGACCTTTCGGTCTGCAAGTTCAGCAGCTCAGTGCTTTAACACACTTCGCCATCGGGGCTCCACATGAAAGGTAATAACAATGAAATTATTGTTTCATTAAAAACAAAACTAAAACAATGTAACATGCAATTAAAACAGTAAAAAGAATAAACAGAAAAGGGATTAAAATAGATACAGTATTAAAATTCATTGTATTTTTGGTTCAACTGTTACAAGAACAAGAACAATAATAACAATATTACACATTTCTCTCTTAAAGGAGACTCAGTGTGGTTATAGGCTGTAAGTATATTAAAAGAAGATGATGGAAATTTTGGAAAGAATGGAAACAAATGCAATAATAGTTTTAATATCAAATCTAAAACTTTTATCATGTTAAGAAAATAAAATGCTTCATCTGATGTCCCGTCCCTCGAGGTTTTATTCTGATCCCTTTCTCACCCAGAGTTTTAATTTTTAATCTAGTTTTTAAATGTAGTATTCATGCGGCCCGCTCGTGTTATATTGCTGTTTTGATCTTATGTTGTACTGTTTATTTTATGTAATGTATTATTTAATTGTATTATGTTATGGTTTGTTGTATTGTCTTGGGCATGGCCCCATGTAAGCCGCCCCGAGTCCCCATTGGGGAGATGGTGGTGGGGTATAAATAAAGTTTTATTATTATTATTATTATTATTATTATTATTATTATTATTATTATTATTATATAATTGTGATGTATGGAAAAATTATGAAATTTAAAACCTTGAAAGCCTAGGTTTGTGCAAGAAAAACTGGGACAATGTCCTATACCAGAAGCTCTGGTCAACTTAGTCAATTCTGGGAGGTAAAGTCCTAAATACCTGGAAGACCAACATTTGGGAACCCTTTCCCTATACTACAGATCGAACTGCAAACTGCTGGTTCCTATACTGGAACAATACAGTTGATATTTGCAGATTTGACTTTTGTGGATTTGATAAACATGTTCTCTAAGGATCTCCAGGTTCTATAGAGAAATTCTCTAGTCTACTTCCACAACTGGGCAGTCACATAGTCCCTGTGACCAAGATCAACAGTCTCCCTGCAGCATTTTAAAGTTTCTTGACAGTTTCCAAAGGTAGCCCCATGCAGAGTGTGTTACAGTAACCCAACCACGATGTAATGGCCAGATCTGTTATCTCAAAAACGGGCACAGGTGGAGCAGCATGGTCAAGCCTTCACATTTATGAGCTTGACTCTTGCGGATTTGATTATTCATTAATTTGATTAATATGTTCTGTCTAGAAATTTCTAGGTTTTCCAGTGTGACCCTGTGGTTTGCTTTCAAGAAAAAGTCATGCTGATGAACACAGATTCTTAGAGAGAATACTTCTGTATGTCTTCCAGTGGGATTAAGGTGGAGGTCAACCACACAGCACTGTGGAGCATTGCTTCTAAAACTATGGGTACCAATGCCAAATAGGGTCCTCTTAGTTTAATGTTGGGCCACAAAAAAATTCAGAATTTCATCCATTTACACAAATATGTTAACGGATCAGTGTTGCAGGTTAGAATCTACAGGTACGGAGCAGAGTCAAGATCACTCAGTGTATGTTAACCCTGGACTATCTTATGTACTAATAGGCAGACTAGTTAATGAATATGTATGTCGATGTGAAATCGTGAATTTGCAACAAAGCAGTGGTTAGTTGTTCTGGATTACTTAATTAGTTAAAATAACGTGTTCTTGCATATGTAAATGCACCTGGTAACTTGTATAGTATGCAGTGTGCCAGAATAAGTTCAATTGTTTGGATGTCCTATTAAATAAACATAAATGAAATAATGAAATTCAAGCCATCATTTCATTCATTTTCATTTTAACAGAATTAAGAACCATCAAAATGTGAGTTTGCACGCAATGCACAACCGTGTACACAGCAATGTCCCAACCCATAAATATTAAAGAACAATTCACTCAATTTCAAAGGGCAGGCATGTGCAGTTTTTCACTAACAATATTGGCCAAACAAATGATTCAGTGGCATGTCTAGTTAGAAGACAGGCATGGCAGCCCTTTCACTCCTTTTCCTGAAAGAAATATATTCACTTTGCTACCATATGCCACCTCTCTTTACTCCCAACCCTTGCTTTGGGTTTATGGTAAGGTGCCAGTGCAGCTTTATGATGCCAAGAAGTGTCACTTATCACAGCACACCGCTGCTAAACCAGTCCCACTCTTCCTTGTTAATTTGAGACTGGGCTCAGGAAGAAAAGGACATCTCAATCAATTAGATAGGCTGATGACTGTCCAGCTCCTACACTGGCAAGGAGGAATGGGGTTTCCTGGGTTTGTCAGACCATTGTGGTAAAGTTGCCTGCTTAAAGTGTGAAACATTTTTGCAAAATAAGCATGCTTCCAGTAAGAAGGCATAATTTCCATGACCCCATTTTGAAATAACGGGATTCTTGGATGTTCACAAGGGTTACAGGCAGGTTTCTGAACACTCATCGACCGCTGAGATTATTAAAATATTAATATACCACATTTCACGGGGCCTCAGCACAAATAAAACAAACAATTCAAAACTATTTTGCATTCAACAATACAACAGATAAAACAAGACTAAAGAATTAGATACTGCAAATTAAAGCAGAATTTAAAGCTACATTTAAACACTGTGTATCTCAGTAATTTAAGCACATCAATCCTCAAAAGAATAAAGAGCCATGTCTTGGCTGAGTGCCTAAGGGAAACCAACATTGGAGCCCATTGAAACTCCATTGGGGAGGACATTTCACATTTAGGATGCAACAACTGATAAACCCCTCTCCCATGTCCTCCCATATTGTACTGTCCCTATTGGTATCATTGGGCAGGTATATCTAGGGGGAAGTACTCCTTCAAGTATTAAGGTCCCACGTCATTTAGGGCTGTAAATGCTGTCACCAGCACCTTCAATTCAGACCTGAAACAAACTGGAAGCCACTATGGCTCCTTTGAGATTAATGCTATATGTTGTTTATATGACATATCAGTTAACAATCTCATTGCTGCATTTTGCTTTAGTGGTGGTTTCCACGTTGTCTTCAAGGGCAGCCGCACACAAAATGAGTAATATTAATCTATCTGGGAAGATACCAATGTGTGGACTATTGTCCAGGAAAGGATATAGTT
Organism: Anolis carolinensis; assembly: GCF_035594765.1. Lineage (NCBI taxonomy): Eukaryota > Metazoa > Chordata > Lepidosauria > Squamata > Anolidae > Anolis > Anolis carolinensis. The sequence goes on along the minus strand of NC_085842.1, from coordinate 205,129,151 downwards.
AGTACACCAGTCAAAGCTGGCCCGAAGCAGCACGAAATCCACTTGTGACAGAGATCGATCTAGGACAGGTGTCCTAGGTGTCCCACAGGCCGAATCCGGTCACCCATGTCATTTTATGTGGCCCACAAGGCTTTCAATGCCAGGGCAACATAGTTACTTAAAACAGTCTTATAATTCCAAATGGCCCTTTGAAGGCAATCGTAAGGCTTATGTGGCTCTTGATTAAAATTAGTTTGACACTCCTGATTTAGCAGTACTCCCAATCTATGAACCCATTTTTTTTAGTAGGAGTGTATTACCATTCACAGCAAGTAGTTTATCCATTTTGTGGATTTAAGAACAACCAATACAGGTATACACCATCTTACTGGGATTCAACTTTAGTTTATCAATGCTCATTTGGCCACTATACCATCCAGCATCTGCACAGCGCAATCTGATTTTGATGATCAGGAAAAGTACAGATGAGCATAATCAGTAATTTTATGGTAGCAAACAGCAAACCTACTACTCACCCAGTGGCTGCATGCAGTTACTGAACAGCGTGGGGGACAAGACAGAACACTGTGTTACCCCAAGGTTTAATGTCCATGGGGATGAACAGGAATCCTCAATGGTAATTTCTGGAATAAGTCTCACAGATAGGAGTAGAATCACTGTACAACACAATGCTTCCTACTCCCATCAATGAAGCCAATCCAGAAAGATACTACAATGATTGGCATAAAAAGCCATTTAGAAGCCCAGGAAGATGAACAGGACTGATGAGTATATATGCCAGACGATTTTTTTTAAAGATTACTAGGCCTTCAGGACTTAGTAATGAAAAAACATATTTTTATCATACAAGGGGACATATTCATTCTTGGTTTGATTTCAGGTCATTTTCAAGTTCTGTTTACCCTAAGGCCAATTTATCATGGGGTTGTTTTTTGGTTTTTTTTTACAAGGTTTGTTTACATGGTTTGCTATTGCTGTCCTCTGAAGTTGAGAGAGCCTAACTTGCCCAAGGTCCCTCAAAAGGTTTCCATGGTCAATAGGGAATCTGAACAGTCCTCTCAAATCATTATGCCATGTTGGCTCTGGATATGCCCCATTTTAACTTTTGTGAAAACACAAAGGATATTGTAATTCTCCCTAACCAAAAACAATTTCAGCATCGGTCAAAAAGCTCATTAAGGCTTGTTTTTCAGGACAAAAGTAAGCCATATGAGTCAGTGAAAAAAAGTGCTATTGGCTTTCAAATAACAACAATGGCAACAATGGTACCCATATCTCTTAAAGGCAAACTGGAACAGAGAGTAATTTTATATTGAAAACTATAATACTGAAACCGATTTACAGAATTTTTCTACGCAGGTGGGATTCTAACTCTATAGTATAACTACATCGGACCTGCAAGGCACAAGTCACATGACAATGGAGTGATGTGGAAGTAAAGTTTTTTTAAAAAATGAATCCTTTAAAAAACTTATAGCTTAAGTAGTCTGATTCTCAAAAGCTTCTTTTACACTGATCTTGGAAGCTAAGAATGGTCAGTCCTGGGCAGCAATTGGATGGAAGACCACTAACGATGTAAAGAGAAGCGAGTGACAAAACCAATTTCAGAGACTTCCTTGCCTAAGAAATCCTATGCAATATGTTCTTTAATAATAATAATAATAATAATAATAATAATAATAATAATAATAATAGCAACAACAACAACAATACTTGGGGAATATAATAGGGAATATAATAATATGTATATTTGTAATGTATTTCTATAGTGATTTAATAGTAACAATGCAAAATATTTTTTGGTTGCAGAAGGCATTTTTTCCAAAAAGGTTTTAGCAAGGAATCAGTTTCTTATTTCCACTAGTTGGACTATAACGCATTAAGAATTCGTTTTAGAATCACTGTCTTACCTAATCTTTATTTAAGATAAACATGAAGACTATAAAGACATGAAAGGATGATATAACTTATATTTTTGCTTGCTAAAGGGAGTAAATATTATGGACAAAGACTCAAAAAGTATCATCATAATAGTACAGATAATATTCTGGACAAATTATATATTTAAATTATTAAAGTGTCTAATTTGATACAGGACAAAGTATATATAAGAACTAATCTGGTACTGTTTTACTACTATAACACCATAGCCCTTACTGAGCTTAAGAGATTCACCCAAATGAGCAGGCATCCACACATGTGTCACTTGCTGGATAAAGAACCACAAGTATAAATCTGACATTTACCTAAACGCAATTTCACATTTGGGTATCATTGCTATCATTACTGCACTGCTTTTACTGGGGAGAGAAATCAAAAACATATTGCAGCCATATTCTAGCACAACTAGTTTACATGCAAGTAAAAATATGATTAGGGTACAGTAAGGGTAATTATTTTTAATTAGCAATAGTTTACAAAGTACACTTAAAATGAGACGCACACAGCTAGAAAGAGTATTTGCCCCTTGCAGCAACTAGGATATTTTAATGCATTTTAATGCTTTTTGGAGGCAGAAATCTATACTTGGATACATGAACTAGATACTTTGGTCTAATATGAGATGGCCTAGAAATAAAAGCACAAAGAAATGCTCAACATGCACAAATAGTCAACCACTTCACTCCACAATCTCAAATACATTTTAGCAAGGAAACTATAGGGCATCCCGTACCAGGCGTGACATATACTCAATGTGTTACTTATAGTCTAATAATTTGAAATTATTATAAAAATTAAATTTAGAAACTGTTTAAATAATCAAGGAGGTAATCCAACACATATATTTAAATGGAAATCACACAATTTTCAATGGAATTATATCTGTTCACGCCTGTGCAAAAGGCATAGCATTGTTGTTTTAAAAAGCATCTTATGGGTATTTTGGCAAGCTGGAATCATGAACAAGCCATATGGCTTGAATCTGTGCATGTTAACTGGAAAAAAATAAACTGAATTTAACACAACTTGAGCCCAAGTAAGGATATATAAGACGTAAGCTGCAATGTTTTCAAAAGCAATGCTCTGAGTTTGAACTGATAATGTTACCTGATAAATAAAGAAATATACTCAGTGTTTTGGTATTTATTGGTAAAGAGTGACCTTACAGAAAGGGGATGGTGTGTGTGTTTTCATGCAGATAATACAGTGTTATTTATTTAGACACATTCACAATTTCCCTTTGAGTTATTGTCTTTAGCCAATCTATGAAAAGAAGCAATTGGAAAGAAAACCAAAATGATTTAACATATAAATACAATAACTACAAAGCCACTGACATATATTAGTAAATTGGAAGCAAAACGAAATGACATTCCTCAAATAAGCCTTTTAAAACACAGAAAAACACACACACACAGAGTGATTAAAAGATAGGGATTATTAAGAAATTAGTGTGTTTTTGTATTTTTATTTTATTTTGACAATTTATAGATTAAGTGATCAAATTCAGATATAACGTAAAGATAGTGTTTCAAATTAAAATTAAAATACATTTGTCAAAATATTAATTTTTGTCATGGGATGCTTTGGAATATAACAATAATAAACATCCAAAATATTCCAGTTTTCTGCCATTTACAAATAATACTTCTTTCTGAAACATTTTACAAATTCATGGAGGAAGGCTCCTGAACTTTGCATATCCACAGTGCCTAACTCAGTAGAACGAACATTTGAGAAACCATGACTGAAAGATGGCAGAATATTGTGTACTTTTTGTGTACTTTATTGTGAAACAGCTAGATGAATTGATACAACTATAGCTATAAAAGCATGCAAAAGAAATTCACATCACCCTTTTGTTAACAATACAATAATCTAACATAAAAACAATTACAAAAATGTATGTTCACGTATCTTAGGTAAGGCTAGGATTGGCACTGATGCAATTAGGAAAAACCAAGCTTCTGGTTTAGCTAAAATGTTACTTCATCTCTATTCTGTAGAACTCTTGCTGATAATCAGCAAATTTCTTTCAATTTGAGACTAGTTATCTATGTTTAGTAATTACATTTTTATTTATTTTCAGGAGCTCCTTTGATCCTGATCGTAATGCAGATTTAAATGTAAGCCTGCCTACATACATATTTGAGAAAAAATGGCACACCAAGCAGAATTTTAATAACGGCACAAAAGAAATATAAGCACCAAAAATCATACTGTGTCTTCATATATTTTGTGTACCCGTGCCAAAACAGCAGCTTCTGGTTTACCATTTGAATACAGTGGTTGAAAGTAAAATTAACAAGCTGGCAGAAAGCATGCCAAATCATAGTGCCTAACAGTTTGATTCTGATGGCGGCAAACCCTGGTGGTGACCATCCTAGTGAGGGGTTTTCATATAAATGAGAAATGTGAAGATTGTAGATGAGGGCGGAGAACTTGCTGCCTACACAAAGCAAAGCGACTGCAGAAATCATAATCCCTTAAAAAGGGTGGAGACCCCACACGGCAAAGCAAATGTTAAAAATACCAAGAAAAAAAAAGACTATGTGCAAACCGATTCAACCGTTTGCAAAGCTTTTTTGCTTTCATATGCTTTTGTTTCCCTAACAGTTGGGTGTACATTTAAGACCAGTCACTATTTTCTGGATACAGTGTGCTCTCTCTAGATTTTATACAGTATGCCATTATAATACAAATTTCCCCTCCCGCCCCCACGTACAAAGCAGACATAAGACAGAAATGTCATTTTCCCACTTAATTACAATAGCTACCCACCTTCATTTTATACCACTTATATTCAATATACACCCCAAACATAAGAACTCTCAACTGAGCATAAGTTGGTTGTGGCTATATACATATTTGATTTTGCGACCTTGCCATGTACGAGCTTGTATTTTTTTCATAAACAACTTTGATACTGGTTAAGATTAAATGCTTATATTCATATTAATGCGTTTTTAAATCTTAAAAGAATTTTAGAACTCGCATATTAGAAAGAACATTAAAATACTAGTCTAATTTTTTAAATCAGGGGATCAAATACTGCCACCTTGTACCAAAAGTCCCATGTTTGAAATCAATGAAGGGATTGTTTGTTCACAGCTTAAATCGTTCTAATGTCAGTCCTATACACTTAAGACCTTGAGGACCTTGCAACCAAAATGGGAGTCTATAAATAAATATTCCCAAATGGCAAACTGTAATCTATTCATTTACATTTACATCCAAAATGGCATTTGCAGAAGGTAATTTATTTCCAAAATTTATGAAGCTTTTTCTCTGCAAGGAATTCTTCTAATACTATGTAGAAATGTTAAATATTATGGCTGGGAGTTTGTGCACACAGAAAATTCTCATCAACAACCTTCTGCTAGTTTTATGAGAAGCCACAGTCCCAAAACATTTCAGGACAGAATCTCAAAAGGGATTCCCATCAGATGCAAATCCACTGCCTTCATGGTCTCACATATAGCCCATTCTGTGCCCAGTGTCAACAACACAAGAATCAAATGGTACATCAGGGCATAAAATCCGTCTGGAATTTGAATTCCTGCACCTTTTCCTGAAAGGCAATGCGTTTGAAATGAAACAGACAAGTAAAGAACTATAATTTTACAAAGTGGATCCAGGCCTTATTTACCCAATGAACATTTCTTGACAAATATGTAAAATAAAGTTCTAATAATGTACAATTAATGAGCTAACCACAGAGAATACTGCAAAATAATATGCACACCAACTGTACATTAAATGGTTACCATACCTAAAATCATGTTAATATGAAAAGTGGTTCAATATATAATATAATATTGAGGTCAGGCATTATACATCCCTATCTTGTGGAACATTAGCCAGCCAACTCACAGCAACCCATTAGCCAGCCAACCCGATTTCCAGACATTAATGCATCTATGGAACCTAGAATACCTATAGTAATATATATACACACACACACACACACACACATACACACACAACTGTAGTTCAATTGAAAGTATTTAGAATTTGAATAGTAGTATATTAGAACTATGTACACATTCAAAAATCTTTACATTTTGAACATTGCTGCAATTTTAAAACAGCTATAGCCATATAAACAGCTATCTATTTTCACTGCATTCATTATGATTAGTTCTATGAAACTGCGGGTGTTTATCCTGTAACTATTTATAGAAGAGTATAAATATTCAACCTACAAAAGTTTCTGCAACATGTGTTGACGTAAACCTAGAATGTTATTATGAAACAGCCCCCAAGAACAGAAATAACAGAAGGCAGAAACATACAAGGAACTACTTAAAACATTGCTTCTTAGTCTCCCTTGTTCTTATTGCGTTTTGTATTCTGGCAAGATGCTTGAATTTAGAGAAGGCGTCTGACATAATGACACCAGTTTTTTCACAGAACTAATATTTCAAGTACCAGAGACATAAGAAAAGTATATCCATCTATTATACTATTTACACTTCCATTTGAACCGAAGACAGCTTTTAAGTGCAACAGCTACCAAGAGTCAATAGATGGCACTCCATCTCTTAGTAAGCAGGCAAAATGAATGAAAACCACCAGAAGTCAAAGAAGTGACAAATACTATGTTCTGTTGATCTGAACAAGCATTCACAATGATTAATTAGGGACATTTTGCTTATGCATGAGAAATTAACCACACATTTTATATAACCCTTTGACAAACATGCATAATAAGCGGGATTAAAAGATTATCGACATGGTATATATTTGTATGATATACAAAATTTGTTCTGTTTATGTAGATTTGATATATACTTCATATTCTAGTTTATTAAAAGAGAAAGTAACTGGGGTGAACAAAACTAGAAAAACATGTATGGAATAAAATATTTTATACCAATATAAATAAGCACAAATATGAATAATGGTTTTAAAAATTTATTGGGTGCATACTATGAAGATGGCATTCAGTTTCTTTTCCTTAAACACTACTATGTTTTAGTCTTTTCAGTGACTAGATTTCTATTTTTTAATTATATGCTCATATAATTTTGTTCAGTGGCAACTTAGAAATAATGTTCCACTACTTAAAAAAATTAAGTTAGGAGTTTTATAAAGAAACTATTAAACATGAAATTACTTATCTGATAATATATCAAAATAGCCACAGTTATAAAAATCATATTTCATGCAAAAATGCTACAGAAAGGAATCAAGTCTTCATATGTAAATATTTGTGCACATATTGCACATATTTCAGAAATCACAAGGTAATAGGTACATTAATAAAAATATAAGAGAATTCATCTAAAATCAGTGAATAGTTCTTGTAATCTAACTGCCTTAAAAACCACTTTTAAAAGTATCTCTTTTTGTATTTTTGACAAATCTACCTTTTTGGAAACTGATAAAAAGCTAAGTGAGCAACTAAATACAAAATATTTTGAAATACTGAAGTAATATCTCCTTCTTAAATCTCTATTTGTATAGAGAAACTATACTATTTCGTGAAACAGAACACTTCTGCTACATAGCAATGTCTTCCAAAAGCTATCTCTGTGTGTGGGATGGAGGGAAAGAAATTACAAAATAATAATTTTGGTATCAAGCATGAACATCCCATTAACTAGGTTTAAATTTTTATGGGGAAAATGGGAAAGCAATGTCATTTTAAAATGCAAATGGGAACATACTTCCAACATCACCTACTAACTAGAAAGGAGGAGAGGGAATAAGAAAGATAGGTATCAAACCATTGGTGATCTATCAAAAGCCATTCTAAGTTTTTAGGAATTTAATTCCAATATATATTTATTATGTTGATGTTGTACAGCCAAATATAAACCTGCATAAAGATGTAATCCAGAACAATTAATATTGTCTTAAGCCATCTCAATGTTTTCCCCAGGTTTTGTCCCAAGTATTTTACATATAGGTAGAGACAAAATCTTTCAAGCTGTTATGTTTATAGGTAACAACTTATTTCCTTATGAAAGCACAAATAAAATGTTTTATTATTTCAATGTCCCACTCTAGCAGAGTTATGACTATACAAATCGTTTTACTTGGAAAATGTGAAAGGATATAATGGTTTTTGGGAACACACACAAGATGTGTAACAGCAGTGTCCAGTGTTTCAATGAGACAGGTGTTATTACTATTCTATTACGTACCACTGATGAAGTTATAGGTGGCAAAGTGACATCATACCCATATGAATGATTTCTTTGACACAAACAGTTTCCAAAGAATGTTGGGGGAAAGCACAGTATAGTATTGGCTTCTTCAGTTCAAATCCTCTTCAGATATTTATGATCTTCCTTCACAAGATTCTTGTCTATATTTTATGGTCAGCAGTTCAGAGAAGAGTAAATAGGCTGGGTGTAAAAGAAAATAAAAAGGTGTTTCTACTTACTGTTAGGTGATACTGCCTCCATATTTCTGGGCAAGCCTGGAAAATAAAAATATTGATCAGCTGGGAGCATGAAACAAGGTGCTTTACAGCCTGTTGGTTTTGGCATAACACAGTATCCACCGGTGTCGGTCACAGGAAAATAAGAAGCTTAGCAGAAAGGGTCTGCATTTCAGCTTCAAAAACCTGGCTAGACAGTTTAATTGAATTTTACACTGGTTTAACACACTCCCTGCCATTGTCAGAGGGCCAGTAACAGTTTTTTTGTCTTCTTTTCTTTTGCTAAAGTTTAGAAGTTCTGAATACAAGTTTGGAAGACTCCTAAAATGTAAATAAATATCTGAACTGCAGTGGGGTTTTCTCAACATTTTAGACTGCTCAAATGTGTGATTCAAAATTTCATTTGTCTTAGCATACTTTTGCTTAGAAATCAAAAACTATTCCCTATTTCCTAGAACAACTGTAATAAGAGTCAAATTATAATTGTTGTAGGTATTTAATTTTCTTAATGTGAAGGTTGAGATAATGCTTCACAGCTTCTATTTCTGATCAAAGCTTTTGTTTGGCTTTATT